>NC_085841.1:92902007-94109864 GCF_035594765.1 Anolis carolinensis | reverse complement strand
ACCAAGGAGCTGGTTTAGCTCGGTTACTCGAGAGGGGACGCTCCGGAGCAATCGTGTCTATTGCCCTAGTCATCTCTCCATTCCAGAGAGAGACCAGAGCATCAACAGGATCACCTGCCGAGGAGGCGGGAAATTCCCCAAGAGTCGTCAGGAATCCTTCTGGATCCATAAGTCTCCTGGGGCGGACCATTTTAGGTCCACCACCCCTGCAGAGGTTGGGGGGCGCAGTAAGTCTAAACCTGATCAGGTGATGGTCGGTCCATGGCAACGGAGTGATGGTGAGCTCCTCCACACCGCCACCTTCCTCCCATCCCTGACAGAAGACCAAGTCCAGTGTGTGTCCCGCACTGTGGGTGGGGCCTGTTACTAATTGGGACAGCCCCATGGTTGCCATGGCGGCCATGAAGTCCTGAGCTGCACCTGAGAGGTTGGTCTCGGCATGGACATTGAAGTCCCCCAGCACTATGAGCCGCCGGGACTCCAACGCCAGGCCCGAGACCACCTCAGCTAGCTCAGGCAGGGAGACTGTAGTGCAGCGGGGTGGTCGGTACACTAACAGAATCCCTAATCTGTCCCGGTCTCCCACCCTCAGGTGGACACATTCAAACATGGTCGACTGTGGGACGGGGCACCTGGTCAGGGGGATGGAATCCTTATAGACCACCGCGACCCCACCTCCCCTCCCTCCAGATCTCGGCTGGTGCTGTACGGAATAACCTGGCGGGCAGAGCTGGGTGAGATTAACTCCTCCCATCTGGTCCAGCCAGGTCTCCGTAATACATGCCAGGTCTACATGCTCATCCAAGATGAGATCTTGGATGAAAGATGTTTTTCCGTTCACTGACCTGGCATTAAACAGCACCACCTTTAACCTGGAGGGACCGCCATCCTGGCTACCCAGATTAGCTATGTCAGGAGACCGTTTTGGAACTATCAATGTCCTACCAAAAACCCTAGGCCGAATTAAATGATTTGGTCTCCCTTTCCCGTATCTCCCCCTCCCAGACACCACCTCTATAGGGGCTCCCCACCCATCAGAACACCCTCCTCCCCTATCACACTGTCCTTTCCCTTTCTCTTCCCCTGGTCCAAACGATGTTATTTGGTTTACTAGTTTTCTGTTATAGATTGGCATCCTTTCACACCCATTCCCTTCCCCCACCCTGCAGTCCCCATAACCCTCCAGCCTCCCCCACCCCCCTCCAACAATACAAAGTGCAAATGCAGTTGTAAAGTGCAGAGGGTGCATGAGCAGCATAGGTATAGGGGTCTGAGCTGACTAAAGTGCAAGGCAGGCAGTGGGGATTATGATGGTGAACTAATTCAATATGGTGCAATATGGTATTATAAGGTGCCAGGGCAGGACCAATTAGAGATGATAGACTTAGTAAACTAGTCAGGGGGACCAGGATTCACAGTGCATAATAGTTATTATAACAGCATTTAAAGATTGTTATAGCAGCAATATATAAATAATGAGTGGACCTCAGTAAGACAGACTCTTAGTTCAATAGCCAATGCTGGGGAAAGCGAGGAGGGCAGTAGGCCTGCAGCAAGAGACAGAATGATTTTAAAGTCAGTTCCTCTGCCTTCTTCCTCCGGATGGCTTTGAGTTTTAAAGGTCTTCCCTCCCTTCTTATGTCCACTCACCAGCGCTGGGAAAAAGGGAGGGGGGCAGTAGGCAAGGAGTCCAGAGGCAGCAACAGGCAGACTGGCTGGAGATGTTTCTGGCCTCTTCTGCAGCACAACAGCAGGCCTCTCAGCCCTGCCAGGACCTTGTGGACTCAGGCTTTATAGATGGTCCTTCCTAGGAAGTGCTGAGTCACACCCAGATGGAAAGGGCCTGGGGCTGCAGTCTACTCACAAGGAGTCCCAGAGGCAGCAACAGGCAGACTGGCTGGAGATGTTTCTGGCCTCTTCTGCAGCACAACAGCAGGCCTCTCAGCCCTGCCAGGGCCTTGTGGACTCAGGCTTTATAGATGGTCCTTCCTAGGAAGTGCTGAGTCACACCCAGATGGAAAGGGCCTGGGGCTGCAGTCTACTCACAAGGAGTCCCAGAGGCAGCAACAGGCAGGCTGGCTGGAGATGTTTCTGGCCTCTTCTGCAGCACAACAGCAGGCCTCTCAGCCCTGCCAGGGCCTTGTGGACTCAGGCTTTATAGATGGTCCTTCTTAGGAAGTGCTGAGTCAGACCCAGATGGAAAGGGCCTGGGGCTGCAGTCTACTCACAAGGAGTCCCAGAGGCAGCAACAGGCAGGCTGGCTGGAGATGTTTCTGGCCTCTTCTGCAGCACAACAGCAGGCCTCTCAGCCCTCTCAATGCCAAAGACTATTATGCTGATAGTTGTTTGTCAAAGCACAAAAGGGAGAGATTTGAATGCACAGTTTTTAAAAAACTATGGGAGGTTATGAATAAGCAAATCACACATAAAACTGGGATATCAAAATATTCCTTGGGGAAAAATAGATGCCACTTTAATTTTCTCTAGGGCCATAAATTAGTTCTCCATGTATACCTTCATTATGCAAGCTCCATTTTCTACCCCCTTTTAGTTTCCTAAGACATTTTTCACATATCTTGCTGTCTCTTGTCATTTTCAAGCTATATATTACTTGGTACTGGGACATATACATAAAAATATGGTTCTGCTTAAAACCATTGTCATGTTTGTCTAATAAATTAACCTTGAATATGTTTAAAGAAAAGTCCCACTTATTTCAAAGAGGCATACTCTGAAATAACAGTGCACAGGCTTACATCTCCATTAATTTAGATTTAATTTGCTCTAATGCAAGGGTCCCCAAACTAACTCCCATGGGACAGTTGTGGCCTTCCAATGTAATTTATCTGGCCCCTGCCCTAAACTTTAGACTTAGGGTCACCTTAAGTCTAAAACGACTTGAAGGCACACAACAACAACAATACTAATTTACTTGACTATCTCATCAGCCAAAAGTAGGCCCACACTTCCCATTGAAATACTGGTAAGTTTATATTGGTTAAAATTGTACTTCAATTTAAATATTGTATTTTTCTTTCCTTTTTTGCACTACAAAGAGGGCTGAGAGGCCTGCTGTTGTGCTGCAGAAGAGGCCAGAAACATCTCCAGCCAGCCTGCCTGTTGCTGCCTCTGGGACTCCTTGTGAGTAGACTGCAGCCCCAGGCCCTTTCCATCTGGGTCTGACTCAGCACTTCCTAAGAAGGACCATCTATAAAGCCTGAGTCCACAAGGCCCTGGCAGGGCTGAGAGGCCTGCTGTTGTGCTGCAGAAGAGGCCAGAAACATCTCCAGCCAGCCTGCCTGTTGCTGCCTCTGGGACTCCTTGTGAGTAGACTGCAGCCCCAGGCCCTTTCCATCTGGGTGTGACTCAGCACTTCCTAGGAAGGACCATCTATAAAGCCTGAGTCCACAAGGCCCTGGCAGGGCTGAGAGGCCTGCTGTTGTGCTGCAGAAGAGGCCAGAAACATCTCCAGCCAGTCTGCCTGTTGCTGCCTCTGGGACTCCTTGTGAGTAGACTGCAGCCCCAGGCCCTTTCCATCTGGGTGTGACTCAGCACTTCCTAGGAAGGACCATCTATAAAGCCTGAGTCCACAAGGTCCTGGCAGGGCTGAGAGGCCTGCTGTTGTGCTGCAGAAGAGGCCAGAAACATCTCCAGCCAGTCTGCCTGTTGCTGCCTCTGGACTCCTTGCCTACTGCCCCCCTCCCTTTTTCCCAGCGCTGGTGAGTGGACATAAGAAGGGAGGGAAGACTTTTAAAACTCCAAAGCCATCCGGAGGAAGAAGGCAGAGGAACTGACTTTAAAATCATTCTGTCTCTTGCTGCAGGCCTACTGCCCTCCTCGCTTTCCCCAGCATTGGCTATTGAACTAAGAGTCTGTCTTACTGAGGTCCACTCATTATTTATATATTGCTGCTATAACAATCTTTAAATGCTGTTATAATAACTATTATGCACTGTGAATCCTGGTCCCCCTGACTAGTTTACTAAGTCTATCATCTCTAATTGGTCCTGCCCTGGCACCTTATAATACCATATTGCACCATATTGAATTAGTTCACCATCATAATCCCCACTGCCTGCCTTGCACTTTAGTCAGCTCAGACCCCTATACCTATGCTGCTCATGCACCCTCTGCACTTTACAACTGCATTTGCACTTTGTATTGTTGGAGGGGGGTGGGGGAGGCTGGAGGGTTATGGGGACTGCAGGGTGGGGGAAGGGAATGGGTGTGAAAGGATGCCAATCTATAACAGAAAACTAGTAAACCAAATAACATCGTTTGGACCAGGGGAAGAGAAAGGGAAAGGACAGTGTGATAGGGGAGGAGGGTGTTCTGATGGGTGGGGAGCCCCTATAGAGGTGGTGTCTGGGAGGGGGAGATACGGGAAAGGGAGACCAAATCATTTAATTCGGCCTAGGGTTTTTGGTAGGACATTGATAGTTCCAAAACGGTCTCCTGACATAGCTAATCTGGGTAGCCAGGATGGCGGTCCCTCCAGGTTAAAGGTGGTGCTGTTTAATGCCAGGTCAGTGAACGGAAAAACATCTTTCATCCAAGATCTCATCTTGGATGAGCATGTAGACCTGGCATGTATTACGGAGACCTGGCTGGACCAGATGGGAGGAGTTAATCTCACCCAGCTCTGCCCGCCAGGTTATTCCGTACAGCACCAGCCGAGATCTGGAGGGAGGGGAGGTGGGGTCGCGGTGGTCTATAAGGATTCCATCCCCCTGACCAGGTGCCCCGTCCCACAGTCGACCATGTTTGAATGTGTCCACCTGAGGGTGGGAGACCGGGACAGATTAGGGATTCTGTTAGTGTACCGACCACCCCGCTGCACTACAGTCTCCCTGCCTGAGCTAGCTGAGGTGGTCTCGGGCCTGGCGTTGGAGTCCCGGCGGCTCATAGTGCTGGGGGACTTCAATGTCCATGCCGAGACCAACCTCTCAGGTGCAGCTCAGGACTTCATGGCCGCCATGGCAACCATGGGGCTGTCCCAATTAGTAACAGGCCCCACCCACAGTGCGGGACACACACTGGACTTGGTCTTCTGTCAGGGATGGGAGGAAGGTGGCGGTGTGGAGGAGCTCACCATCACTCCGTTGCCATGGACCGACCATCACCTGATCAGGTTTAGACTTACTGCGCCCCCCAACCTCTGCAGGGGTGGTGGACCTAAAATGGTCCGCCCCAGGAGACTTATGGATCCAGAAGGATTCCTGACGACTCTTGGGGAATTTCCCGCCTCCTCGGCAGGTGATCCTGTTGATGCTCTGGTCTCTCTCTGGAATGGAGAGATGACTAGGGCAATAGACACGATTGCTCCGGAGCGTCCCCTCTCGAGTAACCGAGCTAAACCAGCTCCTTGGTTTACTGAGGAGCTGGCAGCGATGAAGCGAAAGAAGAGGGAACTAGAGTGCGTGTGGCGATCAGGGTATAACGAGTCAGACCGAACACGGCTAGGCTCCTATCTTAGGGCATATGCCGCGGCAATCAAAGCTGCAAGGAGAGCCCACCTTGCGGCCAACATTGCGTCCGCACAGAACCGTCCGGCGGCGCTGTTCCGTGTCATCAGAGGGTTGTTAACTCCCACCAATCAAGGTGGGAGCCCTGATAACTCGGCAGCCCGCTGTGAAGCATTTGCTCGGTTCTTTGCGGACAAAGTCGCTCTGATCCGTTCCGACTTTGACACCATATTAACGGCAGTCTCTGAGGATGTAACGAGTGCACCTGCTTGTCCAGTTTTGTTGGATTCATTTCAATTGGTTGAGCTCGAGGATGTGGACAAGATCCTGGGAGAGGCGAGACCGACCACATGCATCCTAGACCCCTGCCCATCCTGGCTGGTGAGAGAAGCCAGAGGGGGTTTGGCCGAGTGGGTGAAGGTGGTGGTGAATGCCTCCCTTCGGGAGGGCAAGTTTCCAGCGAGCCTAAAAATGGCTGTGATCAAGCCGCTGTTGAAAAAGCCATCATTGGATCCCACTCAATTCGGAAACTTTCGGCCTATTTCCAATCTCCCCTATTTGGGCAAGGTCTTGGAACATGTGGTTGCTTCGCAGCTCCAGGGTTTCTTGGTTGACACTGATTTTCTGGATCCGGCTCAGTCTGGCTTTAGGCCGGGGCATGGTACTGAGACAGCCTTGGTCGCCGTAGTCGATGATCTACGCCGGGAACTGGACAGGGGGAGTGTGTCCCTGCTGGTTCTGCTGGACCTCTCAGCAGCCTTCGATACCGTCGATCACGGTATCCTTCTGGGACGCCTCGCGGGAATGGGACTTGGAGGTACTGTTTTGCAGTGGCTCCACTCATTCCTGGAGGGTCGGTCCCAGATGGTGTCATTGGGGGATGCCTGCTCGGCCCCACAACCGTTGACTTGTGGGGTCCCGCAGGGCTCTGTGTTATCTCCCATGTTGTTTAACATCTACATGAAGCCGCTGGGAGAGATCATCAGGAGTTTCGGGGTCCGGTGTCATCTGTACGCAGATGATGTCCAGCTCTGTCACTCCTTCCCACCTGTCACTAAGGAGGCTGTCCAGGTCCTGAACCGGTGCTTGGCCGCTGTGTCGGACTGGATGAGGGCCAACAAATTGAAATTGAATCCAGACAAGACAGAGGTCCTCCTGGTCAGTCGGAAGGCTGAACAGGGTACTGGGTTACAGCCTGTGCTGGATGGGGTCACACTCCCCCTGAAGGCGCAGGTGCGCAGTCTGGGGGTGATCCTGGACTCATCGTTGAGCCTGGAGCCCCAGGTCTCAGCGGTGGCTAGGGGAGCCTTCGCACAATTAAAACTTGTGCACCAGCTGCGACCGTACCTTGGGAAGCCGGACTTGGCCACGGTGGTACACGCCCTTGTTACATCTCGTTTAGACTACTGCAACGCACTCTACGTGGGGCTGCCTTTGAAGACTGTTCGGAAGCTTCAATTAGTCCAACGGGAGGCTGCCAGGTTAATAACTGGGGCGGCGTACAGGGAGCGTACTACTCCTCTGTTACGCCAGCTCCACTGGCTGCCAATTAGCTACCGAGCACAATTCAAGGTGCTGGCTTTAGCCTATAAAGCTCTAAACGGTTCCGGCCCAGCTTATCTGTCCGAACGTGTCTCCCGCTACGACCCACCTCGAAGCTTAAGATCGTCAGATGAGGCCCTGCTCGCGGTCCCGTCAGCCTCACAGGTGCGGCTGGCGGGGACGAGAGACAGGGCCTTTTCAGTGGTGGCTCCCCGCCTATGGAACGCCCTCCCCATTGAAGTCAGGCAGGCTCCCTCCCTCCTGTCTTTCCGAAAGAGAACAAAAACGTGGTTATGGGACCAGGCATTTGAGCATGAGTAGCAGCAAAAATGAGATAAGAATATATGACCTACTGACAGACCCCACATGAACATGGAAAGCGCCTTAAATGTATATTTAAATGTATAATTATGTATATTTTAATGGCTATTCTTAATTTTATTGTAATTTTTAATCTTGATGGATTTTTAAATTTGATGAAAACTGTTTTTAATGTGTATGGTTATACTGTAAGCCGCCCTGAGTCCCCTGATGGGTGAGAAGGGCGGGGTAGAAGTGATGTAATAAATAATAAATAAATAAATACAAATAAAATTTATGCAGTGTACATAGGAAATGGTCCATGAACAACCGTGAACCGGCCCTCAGCTTAAAAAGTTTGAGAACCCTTCTCTAATGTATTCACTGAAACTTCATGTGCATTGCCATAAAATGTAGTTTGAAACTACATTATACAGTCAGTGCAGACTCATATAAAGCAGTTTAATGGCAATGAACTGCATTATACATTACATGTGTCTGCATTGACTATGCAATGCAGTTTTAAACAGCATTTTATGGCAGTGTAGATGGGGCCCATGGCAAGAAATGAATTCAGCTCTCATTAAAAGACCCTTTATTCAAATGTTTCCATGTACGATTACTGGGTGATACCATTCTTCCCTCAAAATAAGAGTGGGCAATTGTGATCTTGCAAATGTTTTATAATTGCAGCACTCATAGTTCCTCATCATGGGTTATGTAGGCTGGAGTTTGTGGAAGATATAGCCTAAAGCATCTGAAAGATTAATTTTGAGGCTTTGGGAGATACTAATAGATACAACCACAACGCTAGCTGGCCAGGCAACATCTGTGCCATGAAGTTGCTACACAGCTTATAGAATTTTCTTAGGCGGTGATCACCTGGCCAAGATTGCCTGATGCACTGGAAACATCAAATTCGGATTGTTAGAATGTGTTATGTGTGAGACTGCCCCTGAAGATTGCCTGATTTTGACTGATTCAAAAGTCTAGGTAAGGTAAAGGTTTTCCCCTGATGATAAGTCCAGTCATGACCAACTCTGGGGGTTGGTGCTTGCCAGCATACAAGAAGTGAGTTTGCAGCCCCATCCCCAGCCCTGCTCCTGCTGCTTTAAGGAGGGAAGGAAGAGGGTGGAAGAGGAGGTCTTAAAACATCTGCTGGATGCTTCTTGTTGTTCCGTTCGCTGCTTGCCAGCATACAAGAAGTGAGCTCTGCATCCCCATCCCCATCTCTGCTCCTGCTGTTTTAAGAAGCTGCTGTCGCCATCTGGAACTCCTTTGCAACCACCATTTAATGTATCTGTACTTGTTTAGTGGGGGTTTTTTGGCAAAATTTTAGTTAGGTGGGGAGAGGGATAGCAGTCCAATTGGGAATTATTACGATATTATTTAAAGGACCAAAATAAATAGGAATACATAAAAGATATTTTAGGATATCATAGGAATGATTCGAGGCTGAGGGCCCTCTTTTACCTTTTATTTGCTATTCAATTTAATGAGTTTCCTTTATAGATCTTTGAAGGTCACTAGTTGTTAAGAATCAAAATGGAAGCTTTCGAAAACCAGGCAAACACCAACTTGGCTCGCCTATGTGACTTTTTAGGTAAATCATTCAGTCTCATATTGAAACATCTAGAGACAGTGAATGAGAAACTGGACCTTCTTTTTACTGGCTTGTCTTTAATGATAAAGAACCCGATCCAATCTTCTTGTATAGAATCATAGAATCATAGAATAGTAGAGTTGGAAGAGACCACATGGGCCATCTAGTCCAACCCCCTGCTAAGAAGCAGGAAATCGCATTCAAAGCACCCCCGACAGATGGCCATCCAGCCTCTGCTTAAAAGCCTCCAAGGAAGGAGCCTCCACCACAGCCCCGGGGAGAGAGTTCCACTGTCGAACAGCTCTCACAGTGAGGAAGTTCTTCCTGATGTTCAGGTGGAATCTCCTTTCCTGTAGTTTGAAGCCATTGTTCCGTGTCCTAGTCTGCAGGGCAGCAGAAAACAAGCTTGCTCCCTCTTCCCTATGACTTCCCTTCACATATTTGTACATGGCTATCATGTCTCCTCTCAGCCTTCTCTTCTGCAGGCTAAACATGCCCAGCTCTTTAAGCCGCTCCTCATAGGGCTTGTTCTCCAGACACTTAATCATTTTAGTCGCCCTCCTCTGGACGCTTTCCAGCTTGTCAACATCTCCCTTCAACTGTGGTGCCCAAAATTGGACACAGTATTCCAGGTGTGGTCTGACCAAGGCAGAATAGAGGGATGAAGAGGACAACCTGATTACAAGTTTTAATGAAGGAATGAATCTATCAGATGGGGAGGGGGAGGTGTGGAGAAGTCATAGTTATTGTGTTTAATTTTGACTGTTGGAGTATGTATTTGTGTTTAGTTGACAGTAGCTGAAACAGAAGCCATCTTGTTTCAATCCACAGTAGTGCAGTTACCAAGGAGACGAAGCTGGCTAGCTCATCAGAGGGAGAAGCGGGCAGAGCCAAGAAAAGGAAAAAAGAGCAGTTTTAAAAAAGAGAAAGAGTGTGTGTGTGTGTGCGTGGCTGGAGGCTTTTGAGTCAAGAAGGGCTGAGGAGACAGGCCTGGCCAAAAATCTTTAGTCAGGGCAGACTAAAGGGATCCTAGTTAAGATCTCTAGTTGAGAAAAGACTAGTGATCAGGGATTTGATCAGTATTAGATCAAATTAAAAGCTAGTATTGTAGTTGGGACATTGTTCACTAAGGAGCTCAGCTGAGGTTAGAGTTCGCTACAATTTATATAATCAGTAGGAGAGTGTGAGTGGATTTACACCAAAGACTACTGTTGTGGTGGTTATAGGAGTTATTAAATCACTTGTTTATCTAAAGTTCCATAAGTAAATCAATCAACCTGCAACCATAAGCTTTGTACGCAATAAACTTGTTGTTCTTTGTTAACAACTGACTCATTTCATCTCATCTGCGTCTGTGGAGCCAAATTTCATCGGTGATAATTCAAAAGCCTCACGTTGGTGGCAGTTACCTTAATAAATCACCTAATTGGGGAAGAGTAATAGTCACATTTACCTCAGAAAGGGAACCACAACACAGAAGTCCCTAACTACAGAGACAGAGGCTGGAATTTTGAAATAAAGATCACCCCCTGTAATCCTTCCCCTCATATAAAGGTGATATATATATATAATCTAGAGGGATTAAAAGATTCAAAAATCCCCTCAGCAGTGGAAACAGCAATCACAAATTGGCTATCATAACATCACATCACCATCACAATCATCATTCAATCATTCCTCTATTACATTTAGCGACAGCGGTGGGATCAAAAAAGGATTCATCCCTGTCACATCATCCATCACACCATCTCGTATCACAGAGGGAGAAAGGGAGCATCTACAATCTCAGGATGAAAACAATCAGGGAGTTTTCGAACCACCTGGGGGTGGAGGGAGGGAGGGTGCTTCACCTCATAATCAGAACTCACACAGGATGCATCACAGACTGAGAAAGAATATTCTGAACTTCCAAGATAAAGAATCCAAAAATACGACTTCAGTACTTCTAGGCCTAGAGCCAACCTTTTTGCATCAACAATCCCAGCTCTTGCAGCCTAACAAAATAGTTTTTGAATTCTGGGATTCTCAACTAAATAGAGGGAAATGGTGCTCTTGGAGAGCAGCAAAGGCGTCTTTGGGCCAGATCCTTGATAAACATCCAATGGAAATTAAGATCGTTTCTATGGACTGGCTTCATAGGGAATATCAATGTAAAGACCATACCCTTCGTTTACTAATTACTTTTGAAGATCAATCTATACCCGAAGAGGTGTGGTCCTATAAATGGTGGTTAAATCATTGGAGGATTTACCCTAGGAGAGTCCTCTGTGATCCAGTGACCCGACCTCTTTTTAGTGGTCCTAGACTAGATCCTCAGGTAGGAGTTGAATCACATATTACCCCAAGTTCTTCTACCCTTGGCCTCAACCCACCCACCCCAAATATAGTGGGTCCAACTTCTACCCAAATTCCCATTGAACTGTCAGATCCAAATTTAATTAATCCATCCTCAGCCCATGGCTCTACTCAAGGTAATTATTATATCTATCCTTACTCACCACTCCTATTTAGCTCCCCCTCAAATATATCAAGTGATTCCCCTCTTTCCCCCTTGCAGGAAACCCTCCTCTTAGGATTCCCCCGATTTGACCCTTTGACATCAGTGAGCTGACTAGTTCCCTTAGATTCTCCCCCTGTTCCAGGGATATCTGATGGGGGGGGGAGTGCTGGCCTCGGGAGATGGCCATCAAGGTTGTGTGGGGGAGGGGACGTGGCGGTCGTTTCCATCATCCCAGGGAGAAGCACAACAAAACTCTTGCGACCCTGAGGAAAGATAGGTTAGGTAGCCTTCATGACAGACCCCCCAACTTTAAGGTCTTGTTGTTAAATGCCCGATCTGTCAATGGTAAGTCAGCAGTAATCCAGGACTTGATCCTGGACGAAAAGGCAGATCTGGCCTGCATTACCGAAACTTGGTTGGACGAACTGGGGGATGTCAATCTTACTCAGCTGTGTCCTCCAGGCTATGGAGTGCATCAACAGGCCAGGCTCAGGGGGTAGGGAGGTGGTGTGGCAGTGGTCTATCAGGACACCGTTCCCCTGACCAGATGCCCCGTTCCTCAGTTGTCTGGGTTTGAGTGTGTCCACTTGAGGGTGGGGACCCGGGACAGTTTGAGGATTCTGCTTGTGTACCGTCCACCCCGCGACACAGCAGTCTCCCTGCCTGAGCTCGCAGAGGTGGTCTCTAGCTTAGTGTTGGTCTCCCAGCCACTGGTTGTCTTGGGGGACTTCAACATCCACATGGAGGCCCCTTTATCTGGTGCAGCTCAGGATTTCATGGTTGCCATGACAACCATGGGACTGTCCCAAGTGATATCTGGCCCCATTCATCAGGCTGGACACACTCTAGACCTAGTATTTGTGATGGACGGCAGACAAGTTGGTGTGGAAGAGCCAAATATTCTTCCATTGTCATGGACCGACCATCATCTGATCAGTATTAAACTTACTGTTGCGCCAAACCTCCGCAGGGGTGGTGGACCGATTAAGAAATTAGGCAAGCTGCCACCTTGGATCTGTTCAGGAAGAGCCTGAAAACCTGGTTTTTCAAACAGGCCTTTGAAGAAGTACCGCCCACTGTTTGCTAAACCCTGGTACAAGCGGGTTCTTCTGACCAGTTGTACATGTTGGTTAACTCCTTGACATAGCCTCAGAGTTCACCCCAGTTTAAGGCTCTTCCCATGACCTTGTAGCACCTTAATCTCCCTTCTTGTTTACAAGTTCCACTCAGTGCACTTTGCCCAGTTCATTTCATGTTTTTATTGCTGTGTTTTTCATGTGTTTTATAATGATTGTGATTTTTAATGCCTTTTAAATTTATTTGTGTGTTTTTGTACAACTGTATACTGTATGCTGGTTTTATATCTGTAAGCCGCCCCGAGTCCCTCTGGGGAGATGGTGGCGGGGTACAAAAATAAAATTATTATTATTATTATTATTATTATTATTATTATTATTATTATTATTATGGTCTGCCCCAGGAGACTTATGGATCTGGATGGATTCCTGATGTCTCTTGGGGAACTTCCTGTCATGTCGGCTGACAATCCTGTGGAGACCCTGGTCGATCTCTATAACACCGAGATGGCCAGGGCTCTTGAAACGATCGCCCCTGAATATCCCCTCTTGCTCCGCAGAGCCAGGTCGGCTCCTTGGTTCACTAGGGAGCTGGCTTTGATGAAGCGGGCAAGGTGGGGACTAGAGTGCAAGTGGCGAAAGACTCAGAGCATCACCGACCGAACATGGGCTAGAGCCTCCATTAAGGCCTATTCTGTGGCGTTGCAGGCAGCCAGTAAAGATTTCTCGACTGCCCACATTGCGTCTGCAACTAATAGACCAGCAGAGTTGTTCTGGGTTGTCTGGGAGCTCCTTCATCCTCATGAGGTGGAGGAGCCCCTTGACAACTCGGTCACTCAATGCAGCGAATTCGCGCATCATTTTGCAGATAAAGTTGCTCGATTACACTCTGACTTGGACACCAGCTTTGATACAGTGCCTGATGAGGTACCTAGAGCATCTGTTGATTCCATCTTGATGGATTCGTTTCAACCTGTTTGGCCTGATGACGTGGACAAGATCCTTGGAGCGATGAGACCAACCACATGTGCTCTAGAGCCTTACCCTACATTGCTTATAAAGCTTGCCAGGGGTGGGTTGGTCGATTGGTTTTTGAGGATTATCAATGCCTCACTGGAACAAGGGCTTTTTCCATCCTGAAACAGGCAACTGTTAGACCAATTCTAAAAAAGGCATCCCTTGATTCCTCTATTCTATTGAACTATCGACCAATTTCAAACCTCTCATTCTTAGGCAAGGTTCTGGAGCGGGTGGTGGCCTCTCAACTCCAGGGATTCTTGAATGACACCAATTATCTTGACCCATTCCAGTCTGGCTTCAGGCCTGGTCATGGCCCTGAGATGGCTTTGGTCACCTTGGTGGATGACTTCCGTAGAGAGCTTGACAGGGGGAGTGTGTCCCTGTTGGTTCTCTTAGACATTTCAGCGGCTTTTGATACCATCGACCATGGTATCCTTCTGGGACGGCTCTCTGGGATGGGCCTTGGGGGTACTGCTCTGCAGTGGCTCCAGTCCTTCCTGGAGGGCCGATCCCAGATGGTGAAGCTGGGGGACAGCTGCTCGGATCCCTGGCCTTTGACCTGTTCCATTCTGTCCCCCATGCTTTATAATATCTACAAGAAACCGCTGGGCGAGGTCATCCGGGGTTTTGGAGTTCGGTGCCATTTCTACACAGATGACACTCAACTCCACTACTCCTTTCCACCTACTTCCAAGTAAGCCCCTCGGATCCTAGACCAGTGCTGGCCACTGTGATGGGTTGGATGAGGGCCAACAAGCTGAAGCTCAATTCTGATAAGACAGAGGTCCTCCAGGTCAGCCGTTCGACCGATCAGGGCATAGGGTGGCTACCTGTGCTTGACGTGGTCGCACTCCCCCTGAAGGCGCAGGTCCGCAGTTTGGGGGTCCTCCTGGACTCATCGCTGTCACTTGATGCCCAGGTGTCGGCGGTGGCCAGGAGGGCCTTAAAACTTGTGCACCAACTGCGACCGTACCTCGAGAAGTCTGGCTTGACCATGGTGGTCCACACTCTAGTTACCTCAAGGATGGATTACTGTAACGCGCTCTATGTAGGGCTGCCCTTGAAGATGGTCCAGAAATTACAGTTGGTACAACGGTCGGCAGCTAGGTTACTAACTGGAGCTGCTTACAGGGAGCGGTCAACCCCCCTGTTTAAGCAGCTTCACTGGCTGTCGATAATATTCCGGGCCCAATTCAAGATGCAGGTTATTACCTATAAAGCCCTAAACGGTTCAGGACCTGCCTATCTTTGTGACCGCATCGTCCCCTATGAACTTATGCGCTCTCTGAGATATTCCGGGGAGGCCCTCCTCTCGCTTCCGCCTTCCTCACAGTTATATTTGGTGGGGACGAGAGAGAGGGCCTTCTCGGCTGTGGCCTCTCGGCTCTGGAACTACCTTCCCAGGGAGATTAGGTTGGTGCCCTCCCTACCATCCTTTAAGAAACAATTGAAAACCTGGATGTTTGGGCTGGCCTTTGGAGAGACAGCTATTGGATGACCAGCCTCATTATAATTCTATTCTGAATGTTATTAGGTTCCTTTTATTGGGGTATTTTAATGTAATGATTTTATCTTATATTGCTGCTATAGTCCCCCCCCCATCTTTGAAGTTGACTGAATTGCATTGGTGGTTGTTTGATATTATTACTATTGATATTATTACTGTTGTATAAACCTTTGTTTTAACTTCTGTTATATCATCTTCTTGTGTTTTAAACTGTGTGTATTGTTTATGTATTTGCGCTGTTACTTTTGTAACATTGTGAGCTGCCCCGAGTCACCACGGGGAGATGGTGGTGGGGTATAAATAAAGTTTTATTATTATATTATTATTGGTGCTAATCGCCATTTCTAAGCTGAAGAGCCGGCATTGTCCATAGACACCTCCAAGGTCATGTGGCCGGCATAACTGCATGGAGCACCGTTACCTTCCCGCCGGAGCGGTACCTATTGATCTACTCACATTGGCATGTTTTCGAACTGCTAGGGTGGCAGGAGCTGTAGCTAACAGCGACCGCTCACGCCGCTCCCGAGATTTGAACCTGGGACCTTTTGGTCTCCAGCTCAGTGCTTTAACGCACTTCGCCACTGGGGCTCCACAAAAGTCTAGATTGCTGAATAAAACTGTAAAAATGCATCAGTTACATTGGTCCAAATCCATTTCTAGGCACAAATCAAGATCATGGTCTTGATCTTTAAAATTCTAGATTACTTTGGCTCTGGATATCTGAAGCATCCATCATTTTTGGAGTTTTTAAAACAGAGGCTAGATCTTTCGGGGGTGCTTTGATTGTGTTTTCCTGCATAGCAGAATAAGGCTGAACTGGATAGTTCTTGTGGTCTCTTCCTGTTGAGGCCTGTGAAGTCATGTTCATGTTTTCAAGCTTTTTGATATAATTCTAGTTTAAGTGCAACAACCCTTGGATTACAGTTTCTTGCTTTTGCCTCAAGTAATTTTTAGAATTCCGATTCAGAGTTGATCATTGATTTTTGTTAAGCTTCTGGAAATCTAGCTCATAGATGTATTTTGAAACTGTTGTCATATGATACTCTTTCCATAACAAACTTACTAATTTTGTTCATTTATGTGGTCTTTGGGTGAAAATATGATCAAGTAGGTGGCTGGGCAACACTTCCAACTCTGTCATTCTGTGAATGCAATCTCTGAGCATAATCCATACTGGTAGAGTTCTCACTTGAAACACCAGGAAGGAAATGTTGCTCTGTAGGAACAAACAAACAAATAAATCCTTATAGGTACTACTGTGCTTCTGCTTGTAAGACTAACTTGAAATGAAGGTATTAATAGGTGATAATGACTACTTCCATGGTGAGTCAAAGAAGAAGAAAATGATTCCCCCGCTGATGTTTTCACAGCAAACTATGGTTAAAAGAGCAATAGCAGCCCAGGATGGATTTTAAATGATCATTCGACAACCCAGTTTTAGTACTCGCTTGAAAATGTTCAATAGAGATCAAATGAAATACATAAACATAAAAAAGCAGTTGAATCACATCTTTCTTTTGTCTATTTTCCTTCCACCTCACAAACACACAAACTACAAAATAAGAGCACCGTAATGTAGAAGTAGTGATCTACTCCACAATATTCTTTTATTGCCACAGTCTTATTGCTAAGGCCAGGGTGTTTTAGTAGTGAAAATAGAAAATGTCCTTAATTTTCTTTCCTGTTCTGTACACATGCTAGACAGCCAGTAAAGAGAGAAATACCATCCTTTACTTTTATGTCCACTTTTGGTAGAGTAATTCAAAGAAATACTCAGATCTCTTTTGTAATATGTCGCTTCTTTGACATATTGTTCTTATCACAGAAACCGTTGAAACTGTAGTGACATCAGAGTGTTGTTGTTTTTAAATATGTGTGTGTATGACCTCTTCTTTTTCTTCTTCTTCTTCTTCTTCTTCTTCTTCTTCTTCTGCTTCTGCTTCTGCTTCTGCTTCTGCTTTTTCCTCACCCCTTAGCCCCAAATCCCCAAGTGCTACTTCTTCATCCACTTGTCCTCCTTCTCCCTCAGAATCAGAAGAGCAGTCCACAACAATATGATCATGTACACACCGCTAAATTGTCTATCAGACGTGTACTAAATGACCAAGTACACACACACACACACACACACAAAATACTAAGCCAATAATCCTATCCTCCCATGAATAGCAAAAGCTGCATTCATTCTTTCTTCTCTAAAGAAGTAATTAGCAATTTTGGTAAAAAATAATAAAATAAATCCTTCTGTGAGAAAGACATTCTTTTTGAAGACCAGTCACAATTTGGAATTTATTTTGAGCAATATACATATTTTCCATTTCACAAATAATTGAAAAATATGCTTTTCAAGTATTGAGAAACCCTGCTGAGGATTCTTGACTAAAACAAAATAATAATAATAATAATAATCCCCCCCGGAGGTGCCACCTTGACGTGGTGGTGGTGGGGGGGGGGGCTTAACTGCTCCAATTATAACTGAGGGCTGTGCTGGCAGTAGTGTAACTACCGGCAGGTCCAACCATGTCAGAGAGGCCTCAGCTGAGGAGCAGAACTAAGAGCACCTAACCCATTAGAACTATGGAGAATCAAACCAAAATGAAGTCTATACTGGCTCGGTCGTTGCCCAGGATAAAAAGGACCGTGGTGGATGCTGCTGATTCTGGACATCCATCGACAAGTGGGCTATGGAATCATCAAAATCCAAACGAACAGTCACAGAAGCGGCAAAAATATACAATGCCAGAAAACCCGCACAGTTATGAAATGCTATTACAACTCTGAACATGAAAAGCGCTGCTACCAAAAAAGGATGCATCAACTATGGAAACAAGAGTACCCTGACTCACAGATAACAGAACCCCGACTGGCTGACCAACAAAGGTTCATAATCAGAAACAAAGTGTTGAGTGAAGTTGAACTCAAAGAAATCCAGAAAATCTGCAAAGCAAATTACCATCAGACCACAGCAGAGACTATAGCAACACTTGGAATGGTGGAACAGATAGAACCAGAAGAAAGTGTGGCGCTTTTGCAAGAATTTGATGAACCAGCACTGGAAACACCTGTTGAACCACTAGGAACCTTGACAGCAAGACAACAAGAGCTCAAGAATAAGATCATGGTTCATGTTGCAGTAAATGCAATAAGAAAGCGGCTCCCAACTCTAAAAGCAGTGCCCAAGAGATACCTGGCGCCTCTCATGAAAGATGTGAATACAGTACTCTCCATTGTCCAAATAATATCAATTGAACAAACAAACCAATTTGCCTACTGTGCAGCAGTGATAGTAACAGAAGAGCTTGGGCTCCTACAACCAAGGCAGCTCCAAAGAAAATCGAAGGAAGGTCAGGCTAGAGTTGAAAATCAAGAAACTAAGATCAGATGCAAGTAACCTAAAAAATATGAAAGAGAAGAAACTGAAGGATGACAAAATTAAGCAATACCTGATCAGAAAGTACTGGCTGAACACCAGAAAAATTGAAGAAGCTTTGGAAATCGTGAAAGAACAAATAACAGCTACAGCCAGAAAAATTGAAAGATATGAAGCCAGAATCATCCAGTACAGACAAAATCAGCTATTTCAATCAGACAAAAGACGGTTATACCAGAGTCTGAACCAAACAACAGACACAGTAACCATAAAGCCAGAGAAAACTGCAACAACAAAGTTCTGGAAAGAGCTTTGGGAAAATAATAAGAACTACAACAAAAATGCTGGGTGGATAAAGGAGTTTGAAGGAAAATTCTCACAGAACAAAATGGAACAGATGGAAATAACGGAAATGATCAGCAAAGGAGTGCAAAAAGTCAAGAACTGGACATCGCCTGGTAGTGATCAACTTCATGGATTTTGGCTCAAACATATGATTAGTTTACATGGAAAAATGGCCCAACAATTCAATAAGATGATGCAGAAAGAAAGTATCAGTGAATGGCTAACAACTGGAAAAATATACCTGATACAAAAGGATCCAGCAAAAGGAGCAGCACCAGGAAACTACAGGCCAATAACGTGTCTGCCCATTATGTTTAAACTTCTGACTGGCATCATAGCTGACAGAATTCAAGACAATCTTGAAGAAAAAAACATCTTGCCAAATGAACAGAAAGGCAACAAATGGAAAAGCAGGGGCACAAAAGACCAGTTATTGATTGACAAAATGATTCTGGAGAACTGTAAAAGCCGAAAAGCTAATCTTCACATGACGTGGATTGACTACAAAAAGGCCTTTGACTCACTCCCACAGAGCTGGATCATCAAGTGCCTGGACGCCATCGGGATTAGTAAAAACGTTGGCACCTTTATTGAAAACATGATGGAGCACTGGAAAACTAAACTATTTGTTGGAAATGTAAGCTGTGGACTTGTCGACATCAGAAGAGGAATTTTCCAGGGAGATTCATTGTCGCCTCTCCTTTTCATTATTGCCATGAACCCTCTGTCAACAATCTTACAAAAAACAAATCTCGGCTATCAAACATCTAAGAAATCTCACAAAATTTTGCATCTGATGTACATGTATGACCTGAAGCTGTATGGGAAAACGGAAACTGAAATCCAGTCTCTGACTAACACTGTCCGAATTTTTAGCACTGATATCAGCATGGAGTTTGGCTTGGACAAATGTTCGACAGTGGCATTGAAGAAGGGAAAAATGATTGAAAGTGAGGGCATAAATATGCCTAATGGCCAAACAATAAAGTGTCACCAGCCAGAGGCCTATAAATATCTGGGCATATTACAGCTGGACAACATCAAGCATGAACATGTGAAGACTTTGGTCAGCAAAGAATACACACAAAGGATCAGAAAAATTCTCAAAAGCAAACTCTATAGAGGCAACACCATCAAGACCATAAACACCTGGGCCATACCTGTCATAAGATATACTGCTGGAATCTTAAACTGGACACAGGCGGAACTGGACAATTTGGACAGAAAAACAAGAAAACTCATGACCATTCATCATTCATTGCACGCTCGCAGTGATGTTGACCGGCTATATATGCCTAGAAGATCAGGGGGCAGAGGACTCTTAAAAGTAAAACAAGCAGTCAAAGAAGAAGAACATGCCCTGGCAGAATATGTAAAGCAAAGTGAAGAACCTGCTTTGATTGAAGTCAAAAATCAGAAACTCCTCAAAGCATAGCAGACAAAAAACCAGTAGAAGAAAACCACACTACAAACTAGAGCTGACAGCTGGCACAACAAAACATTGCATGGAAAGTTCCTTGACAAAATTGAAGGAAAAGCTGATAAGGAGAAGACCTGGCTATGGCTCACGAATGGGACCCTGAAGAAGGAGACAGAAGGCCTGATCCTTGCAGCCCAGGAGCAAGCCATCAGAACAAATGCAATTAAGGCCAAGATCAAAAAATCAGCTGATGATCCAAAATGCAGACTGTGCAAGGAAACCGACGAAACCATTGATCATCTCCTCAGCTGCTGTAAGAAAATCGCACAGACAGACTACAAACAGAGGCACAACTATGTGGCCCAAATGATTCATTGGAACTTATGCCTCAAGTACCACCTCCCAGCAGCAAAGAACTGGTGGGATTACAAACCTGCAAAAGTATTGGAAAATGAGCACGCAAAGATACTGTGGGACTTCCGAATCCAGACTGACAAAGTTCTGTAAATTTGCAAATTTGGTGAAGTCCTGCATTGCAAAGATCCTGGTCAGTCCATGATTCTTCTAATTAAAATTTCTGGATACTTGAAATTTTGCTTTTAAAAATTGTTTTCTGATTTTTTTTCCATTATTTTTACTCTCCTTAATCAGTGTCAATCCATTCTCCTATGTGTGCTCTACCATACACAGCAGTGAAAGATGCAGGTAAGAAAACAGGAATTTTGTGTGGCATTTAGGAGGAACATCATCTTCTTCTCATCTGCTTTTAAACTATAGTAGAAATTAGCCCTCCTGACGAAGGATCTGTATAGTGCCAGAAAGCCTTCCCACCAGCGCCATGGTACACTCCTTCCAGAGCTGGCAAGTGAGTTTGTGGATATTGCCTGGAAGATCCAAAAACAATGTCCTGTAAATTACTGAGGACCAGCCTCCAAATCTTATGTCATTTTGGAGATGAAATTGAGTAGGAGGTTAGGAAGAATAATGCATGTTGTTTTGAGCACCTCAAAAGAAAGCCAGGAATATAAATGTACCAAATAAATCAGTACTAATATGTTCCATGGGATTTGGGGATGAATCGTGGATGTCTTGGTAGAATGTTGTGAAGAAGCAAAATGGCTTGGGTCTTCCCCTAGCTGGAGCAAAAGGCCACCTGCTATAGAAGAAAGTAAAAAATAATCACATTGCCAAATGTTTGAATCTGTCCTAATTGTGCTAAGGAGACATTATGGCTGGAAAACTGGGATATGGGACTGTCTGTAAGGGCCCACAGTGAGCCTGTTGTTGTTCTATTATTTCTGGCTCTTCGTTTTTTCACAGTAGATTTATTGCTGACAGAAAACTGTACATAGGAATCTTGGTAGACCATAAACTGAACATGAGTCAATCTTGTGATGCAGCAGCTAAAAATGCCAATGGTACCACCTGCTGCTTGCCAGCACAGAAGAAGTGAGTCCTGTTAACCTACCTCCAGCCCTGCTACCTTGCTACTCTGGGGTAAGAGGAAAAGAAGAGGGTGGAGGAAGGCCTTTAAAACACCTGCTTTTGCACACTTCTTGCTGCTACCACCTGCTGCTTGCCAGCACAGAAGAAGGGAGTCCTGTTGCCCTACCTCCAGCCCTACTACCTTGCTACTGGAAGCCAGCCTAAGTCGGATGTCGGTTAGAAGGGAGGGTGTTCAGACTGATGGGGGGGAGTTGTCCAGCCGAGGAGCCCCCATTGAAGTAATTCTGGGGCGGGGGAGATACGGGAAAGGGAGACCAAAACAAATTCAGACTAGGGAACTAATTCGGCCCAAAGCAAGATTTTTGGTAGAATTAAAACAGTCTCCTGATATGATAAAGTTGGATGCCCAAGTCGGCGGATCCTCTGGATTAAGGGTGGGGCTGCTGAACGCCAGGTCTATCAACGGAAAATCGGCTATTATCCAGGATTTGATCCTGGATGAAAAAGCAGACCTGGCGTGCATAACGGAGACCTGGTTGGACAAAGCAGGGAGGGTTAATCTCACCCAGCTCTGTCCTCCCGGGTACTCCGTGCAGCACCAGCCAAGATCTGGAGGACGGGGAGGTGGGGTCGCAGTGGTCTATAAGGAGTCCATCCCCCTGACCAGGTGCCCTATCCCACAGTCAACCTCGTTCGAATGTCTCTACCTGAGAGTGGGTGACCGGGACAGGTTAGGGATTCTGTTAGTATACCATCCACCCCGCTGCACTACAGTCTCCCTGCCTGAGCTAGCGGGGGTGGTCTCGGGCTTGGTGTTGGAGTCCCAGCGCCTTTTGGTGCTGGGTGACTTCAATGTCCATGCAGAGGCCACCCTTTCAGGAGCGGCTCAGGACTTCATGGCCGCCATGGCAGCCATGGGGCTGTCCCAAGTGGTATCTGGCCCCACACACAGTGCAGGACATACCTTGGACTTGGTTTTCTGTCAGGGATGGGAAGATGATGGAGGTGTGGAGGAGCTGACCATCGCTCCCTTGCCATGGACCGACCATTACCTGCTCAGGTTTAGACTGGCTGCGCCCCCAACCTCTGCAGGGGTGGAGGACCTATTAAAATGGTCCGCCCCAGGAGGCTTATAGATCCTGATTGATTCCTGACAGCTCTTGGGGAGTTTCCCACCACTTCGGCTGGCTATCCTGCTGATGCCCTGGTTTCTCTCTGGAATAGGGAGTTAACCAGGGCAATTGACACGATCGCTCCAGAACGCCCCCTCTCGAGTAGCGGAGCTCAACCATCTCCTTGGTTCACTGAGGAGTTGGCAGCGATGAAGCGAAAGAACAGCGGTCTAGAGCGCGTGTGGTGTTTGAAGTGGAACGAATCAGACCGAACACGGCTGCGCCTCTTTCTGAAGGCGTATGCCACGGCAATAGATGCTGCAAAGAACGCCTTCTTTGCAACTAATATTGCGTCCGCGAAGAACCGTCCGGCGGAGCTGTTTCGAGTTGTCAGAGGTTTGTTAAATCCCACCACTCAAGATGGGATCCCTGACAGCTCGACAGCTCGTTGTGAAGCATTTGCTCGGTTCTTCGCGGATAAAGTCGCTCTGATCCGCTCTGGCTTCGACGCCATATTAACGACAGTATCCGGGGATGTAACATGAGCACATTCTTGTCCTATTTTGATGGATTCTTTTCAATTAATTGAGCTCGAGGATGCAGACAAGGTGCTTGGAGAGGCGAGGGCCACTACCTGTATCCTAAACCCCTGCCCATCCTGGCTGGTGAGAGAAGCCAGAGGGGGATTGGCCGAGTGGGTGAAGGTGGTGGTGAATGCCTCCCTTAGGGACGGCATTTTTCCAGCGAGCTTCAAATTGGCTGTGATAAAACCGCTGTTGAAAAAGCCATCACTGGACCCCACTCAATTGGATAACTATCGGCCGATTTCCAATCTCCCCTTTTTGGGCAAGGTCGTGGAACGGGTGGTGGCAGCGCAACTCCAGGCATTCTTGGTAGATGCTGATATTCTAGATCCAGCACAGTCTGGCTTCAGGCCGGGGCATGGTACCGAGACAGCCTTGGTCGCTTTAGTCGATGATCTTCACCGGGAACTGGACAAGGGGAGTGTGTCCTTGCTGGTTCTGCTGGACCTCTCAGTGGCCTTCGATACTGTTGACCACGGTATCCTTCTGGGACGACTCGCCGGGTTGGGCATTGGAGGCACTGTTCTACAGTGGCTCCGGTCCTTCCTGGAGGGACGATCCCAGATGGTGTCACTGGGGGACACCTGCTCGGCTCCACAGCCATTGTCCTGTGGGGTCCCGCAGGGGTCGATATTGTCCCCCATGTTGTTTAACATCTACATGAAGCCGCTGGGAGAGATCATCCAGAGTTTTGGGGTAAGATGTCATCTGTACGCAGATGATGTCCAGCTCTGTCACTCCTTCCCACCTGTCACTAAGGAGGCTGTCCAGGTCCTGAACCGTCTGGCCGCTGTGTCGGACTGGATGGGGGCCAATAAATTGAAATTGAATCCAGACAAGTTAGTCGCAAGGCTGAACAGGGAATAGGGTTACAGCCTGTGTTGGACAGGGTCGCACTCCCCCTAAAGACACAGGTTCGCAGTCTGGGGGTGATCCTGGACTCATCGCTGAGCCTGGAGCCTCAGGTTTCAGCGGTGGCCGGGAGAGCCTTCGCACAACTCCGCCTCGTGCACCAGCTGCGCCCGTTCCTTGGGAGGTCTGACTTGGCCACAGTGGTCCACGCTCTGGTCACATCCCGGCTGGATTACTGCAACACACTCTACGTGGGGCTGCCTTTGAAGACGGCCCGGAAGGTTAATAATGGGAGTGGCTTACAGGGAGCGTACAACCCCCCTGCTAAGCCAGCTCCACTGGCTGCCGATATGCTACCGAGTCCAATTCAAAGTGCTGGTTTTGACCTACAAAGCCCTAAACGGTTCTGGTCCTGCCTATCTATCAGAACGTATCTCCTCCTATGAGCCTGTTAGAACCTTAAGATCTTCCGGGGAGGCCCTGCTCTCGATCCCACCTGCCTCGCAGACGCGGCTGGTGGGGACGAGGGACAGGGCCTTCTCGGTGGTGGCTCCTCAGCTGTGGAACTCCCTCCCCAGCGATATCCGGCAAACCCCATCCCTCCTGGGATTTAGAAGAAAACTAAAAACTTGGCTCTGCGCCCAGGCATTCAGCGAACAAGCTCATTGGCTGATGTAATCGGGTCGCAAATCTGTAATTGTAGCATTAGTGAATGACTGAGGATGGTGCAATATCGCTGCCTTGCAGCGTTTTAATTTTTGTATACTTTTTATCATGTTTTTATCATGTTTTATCATGTTTTAATTGTTTTTTTATAATATATTTGTTGCTGGCCCTCGTGGCAGAATGTAAGCCACTCTGAGTCCCCTCGGGGAGAAGGGCGGAGTATAAATGCATGTAATAAATAAATAAATAAACAATGTGATACTAGGCCACATGGATAGGAATATAGTGAATAAATCACGGGAAGTAATAGCGCAATTCAATTCTGCTTGGTCAGGCATCACCTGAAATACTGTGAAACCAAAATGATCAAAGGTTTGAAAGGTAAACCCTATGAGGAACGTCTGAGGGAGGTGGGTATATTTAGCTTGGAAGGAAAGAGTGGACATAATAGCCATGTTTTAATATTAAAGGATGTCACATTGAGGAGGGGGCAAACTCCTTTTCTGCTGCTCTGGAGACTAGGACACAGAGCAATGGATTCAAGTGGCAGTTAATTCGACCTAAAATATTAGGAAGAATGCTCTGATGGTAAGGGCTGTTTGGCAGTGGATTATGCTGCCTTGGAGTGTGGTGGAGTTTCCATCTCTGGAAGTTTTAAAGCAGATATTGGATGGCCATCTGTCAAGAGTGCTTTGATTGTATTTTCACGTATGGCAGGGATCAGGGCCGGCCCCACTATTGAGGCACCTGACGCCGCCGCCTCGGGCGCAGGCCCGGGGGGTGCCGTCAGGCTGGGCGGGAGGCGGGGCACTGCCCTGACGGTGCCCCGCCTCCCGCCCAGTGCGCCCTGGCCCGTCTGGCCTTTTCTAGCTGGCCAGACTGCAGCGGAGGTCCCTGCAGGCCGCAATCGCGGCCTGCAGGGACCTCCACTGCAGTCTGGCCTGCTAGAAAAGGCCAGACGGGCGAGCGGGAGTAGCGTGGGAGGCGGAGCCAGCTCTGGCGCCACCCCCCCCGACCAGCGTGCCCTGGCCCCGCCTCCCACGCTGCGTGGGAGGCGGGGCCAGGGCATGCTGGGCGGGGGGCGGGGCCAACTCTGGCCCCGCCCCCTCACTATTCGGCCTGGCCCCGCCTCCCACGCAGCATGGGAGGCGGGGCCAGGGCACGCTGGGCGGGGCCAGGGCGCGGGAGGCGGGGCCGGTGGCGGGGGCGCTTTTCAGCACCCCCGCTTCACATTAAAAAATATCTCCGGCCAGCCCTGGCAGGGATTGAACTGGAAGGCCCTTATGGTCTCTTCCAACTTCTATGATTCTATGTGATTTAAATAGGTCTGTTCACAAATCTTACTGTTACATTACCATTTATCTTGGTGGCTTGTAAGATCTTACAGCCTGGGTAGGCTGTACTCCTTCAGACAAGCTTGGACCTGAGTTTATAGAACATTATAGGTCATAACCAGCACTTTGAATTGTGTCTGGAAACACATTGGCAGACACACTGAGAAACACACTGGTGTGTTGCTGTCATTGTGTGTCTTCAAATCATTTCCAATTTATGGCAACCCAATCACTGGGGTTTCTTGGGGGAAAAAATAGTTCAGAGAGGGTTTGCCCTTCTTAGAGGATGAGAGTGGTGACTTTCCCAAGATCGTCCATGGTTAAGCAAGGAGACAAAACCTGTTCTCTCAGTGTCCTAGTCCAATACTCAAACCACTACACCATTCTAGCTTTATACTCAGTGCATAGCTCCCTAAATAAATAAAGCAACTAAAATTATTTCTCTTATTAGAAAGAACTGGGCTTTGGATGGCAGTGTAGTCATTATGAGAGAGGTTCGACAGCCATCAAGCATATCCAGCTTTCTTTTTATACTCTATATTTTCAAGCATTAGCATGTGACTAGAAAACTCATTAGGGCAGGCAAAGAAGAATTCTGATGCACACACCTAATCTGATCCACAGGAACTACAGATTTGGTAACTGGAAAAGCTCCTCCCTATTAGGAAAATAATATTGTCATTATTTCTGATCAGTGATTATTAGAAAACGGCTGCAGCTACTTCCTAAATTCCAGGGCATAGAAAAGTTAGAATCCTTTTGGCTATATATACTTTAAAATAATGCAAATAGTGTTTGAAGTCTGATTAATAAATTATGGAATGTGCAACTTGTAAAATATATTGATACTTGGAGCTCACCCTGAGTTATACAATAAGATTGCAATCTTTAAGATGTAAGGCTTGTGTAAATAGAGCTGACAAAAGTAATTTTCACAGGAGCCAAATGCTGTAATCCATAGTTCTTTGCGCATTATCTAAGCAGCACATGGAATTCCATTAGATGAGAAAGTTTCCATTTCAGAGGTGGCATAGTTCCTTTGCTTGAATGAATTCACTCTGCCACAAAGATGAATATAGCGGGCCCAGTATGAGTGGGACCTTGTCTACATCAGGGTATCCAACTTTAATGTGAGCATACATCAGAGAATCCATTAGAGAAGAGCAGATGAGTCTTAAATTGATACTCTTGTTTGCTTTCCTAAAATCTCTTTCTCCTCTTCTGGAATATCTGGTACTGGATGGCTGACATAAAATCATAGCTATTTTTCTCCATGTTTCAATCAGTTTAATGCAGGAAAACTGCAAGCCTTTCATAGCCAATTTGGAAAAGGACTTTGCTAATTGTTAGAATGGCTGCTTTTTACTGAACCAGCATCAGATATGCTTCATTCAGGAGTAGGAGTGAACTATCCCTGGAATTCATTTGTAGCTAAAGTGGGGACACATGTACCCTGACCATATAATCCAAATGGCCCCCAGAACAATGTAATTTGTTCATCTCTGACCTAAAGCAAAAAACAAAACAAAACAAAAAACAGGTATTATATTGGCTGTAGACTGGAACAGAAGTGGCTCATCCAGTTAAGATGCTACTGGAGAGGGAGGATCTGTATCAAATCCTGTCTTGGCCAGATCCTAGAATCAGCATTTTGATACAGACTTGTTTTGCAATCTAATAAATATGGCCCTTGTTACCCAATATATCAGTCCCCATTCTTTTTTTCTGCACTGCTAATTTCTATATTTCCCCTAATCTTAAGAGAACAGTTTAAAGATCAAAAGTCTTTTAAAAAACCAACAAGAAATAACAAACTTAGAGGAAGCATGCTTAAAAGTAATTATGTCTCTTAATTACTGCAGCTGTCCCCTTACCCTTTGTTATAAAGTAGTGCCTAGTGTGACTGCTACAAAGGATGGGCTAGGAGACAAAGTAACTGCTAGTACTGGTTTTGGATCAAGTAAAAAACCTACTGGGAGGATGTGTTTAATCAAAGACACATTTCATTTTCAAAACACACGTTTCCTTTTCAATAAATAGCCCTGTGAGTACTCTTGCTAACGGGTTTCATTAACTAGCTATGGGGAAGTGTTATTTTTTGTAATTTTTTATTACACAGAAGGATTTTTTTAAAATCAAGTCCTTTGTATACTATTCAGGTTTTTCTGATCTGTATGGAATAATCTCTCTAGCTGTTCCTTTGAATGCTTAAAAAAACCAAAAAAAAAAAAACCTCCACCCCTGGATGAAATAGAAGAAATATTCAATACACAAGATGATATATATGCCAGCCATTGACCCATATCAAGCACCAGGCTAGGTAGAGATGAACCATTTCATTTATGGAAATCGTGTATACAAGCACCCAGGTGTAACCTTTTTAGATGAATTCACCTATTATCTATACAGTATAAATAAACTTTAGTGTCCAGTATAAATAAAGTCTCTCTCTCTGTTACACATCTCATGAAAATGGTTGAATAGATTTTCACTACATTTGAAAACTATCTTATGGGTGATATTTAGGTTGATTGACAGCAGGGATTGTCCCCTGTTAACTGAGTGATTGTTGAAGCTATATAAGCCAGAGGCTGAACTCAAGTGGCAGTTGGATTCTCACAGAAGTTCAGGAAGAAAGAAGACATCTTTGCTCTCTGGCTTCAGGTAAGGTTTGTCTAAGATTGCATTGGAGACTGAATGTGGGCTTGGCTCCTGTGGTCAAAGTCTAACTACTGTGTGAATGTTGTATTGAAAGAGAGGTCAGGTACTTAAGTTGATTGATAACAGGGATTGTCCCCTGTTAACTTAGTGACTGTTGAAGCTATACAGATCCTCCCTCTCCAGTAGCATCTTAACTGGATGAGCCACTTCTGTTCCAGTGTCCACACCTTTACTAACATACCTTTACAGTACATACAGAAAAAAACATAAACACACAAAGAAGGGGGTGTTGGAAGTCTGCACATAAACATGCATGTGCATTAACTAACACTATAAACATCTCGTGGGTAACCTCACTCACTAAGAGATGCAACAAGAGCAAAACCTTCCCATCACATGCACAAGCTGTGGCATGTTCAGCTTCTTCACACAACAACTAGTCAACCACATCTGCACCAAGTTTAAACAGATTATTCTGATGGAGCAGAGGATCCAACAACTCAAGGACCATATTAAGACCCTTAAGGACATTCAGGAACTCGAGCTCTTCTTGGACACTGCACAACACGCTGTTCTAGATACACAACCCACATCACACCAACACTACCATGATCAGGAACTTATGGGGAGATCAATTCAAATGTGGACAACCCTCTGGCTTGGAAGGAGGTCACCTGTAGAAAGAGACACAGGACCAGGCAGCCTCCGCAGAATACTTCTGCTCAGCTTGACTTACACAACAGATTCCAAATTCTTACACCACTCACATCTGATCAGGAAACACATCTTGTGGAGGAACACAGTTACTTAGATACCATTTAGTGGGCCACCCTTGATCAATGCATGGGGGATAGCCCTGATGGTGACAATGCATCACCACATTCACACTTACACAATTATGCAGATGTTCCATTCCCAATTGTAGACCAGGTACAACAGGAAAACCCTTGAGAGAGTGATGGGCTCTTGGGTGCATCTCAATGGATTATAATTGACGAATGCACTGGGGATGTCGAGGAGGAGGACAACACTTTACACCTACACGATTCACTTCAACAGGAACACTTTTCAAGGGACCTACACACTATCTTGCACAAAAGGGACCCTGTCAATCCTCAAAGGAAACAGGTCTTGGTAATAGGCGACTCCCTCCTTAGAGGAACGGAAGCCATAATTTCCAGACTGGATGGGATAGTTCCAGAAATATGCTGCCTCCCGGGGGCAAAAATACACCATATCACTCAGAGGCTCACCAGACTCCTAAAGCCCCATCACCCTCCCCCCTTGTTGATTCACGTAGGAACCCATGATACCGCTAGGCATACTTATCAAAAGATCACAAACGATTTTCGAGCTCTCGGAACAAAGCTAAACCTGTGTAATGTACATGTGATCTTTTCATCCCTCCTCCCCGTTGTAGGACATGGATCTACAAGGGCCAGAAAAATAGTACAGGTCAATAACTGGCTCAGAAAATGGTGCCAGGAGGAGCATTTTGGCTTCCTCGATCATGGCCTGCTTTTCCAGGAGGATGGCCTACTGGCAAGTGATGGGGTGCATCTAACACAAGTAGGAAAACACCTTTTTGCACACAGACTCACAAACCTCATCAGGCGCACTTTAAACTAGATCCAATTCAACACCAACTCCCATGGATATCTGAAATCCCATGGGTACCTAACATTGAAACAAACCTTATATTTTGGCTATACTTCAAGTGGAAGCATATTATAAAATTGTACTAGGGGACAAAGAAGCCCACAGACACATGTGGGGGTGAATTGGGATATTTTTTGGATGTAGGGCCTCATCATAAATGCCATGCGAAGCATCCTGCTTCACCTGGCATATGGAAGGAAAGCAGGAGTAGTGGGCAAATGCACCTTCCTCTTAGCGATGCTTTCCGTATCACATGGGGAAAGCATCACCCTCCTGTCGAGGCCCCTTGCTGGCTCCATTGAAGCCAGCACAACACGAGAAGCTGTTGTAGCCCAGCTTCCATCTGAGCTATCAGGTGAGTCTGAGGTTGGGCCTGTTCAGCCTGTGATTATCCCTGCACCTGCCTTGTCAGAGGACTCTGGATTTGGGCCTGAGATGCAGCCAGAGTTTGTCCCAGTGGATTCTGGGACCAGAGACTTAATGGTTTCAAGCAGGCAGCTTGAACCACATTCCTCAAAGGAGTAAAGGTCGGATCTCCTGGTGCCAGATGGACATTCTAGTTTGGATTCTGGAAGTGATAAGGCTAATGAGCTTGACAGAAGGAAAGTGGTAACTCAGCAGAGGAGAGAAAGGGAGCATGTCAGATACAGTAAACGATTGCTGTTGAAACTAAACAATGAGCAGACTTCTCACGGGAAGAGACCTTGAGTTTCCCTTAAGAAGGGCTGCTTTCTCTGAAAGAGGTGGTAACTTTGCTTATTCAAGAGAGGAAGATCTCTGCTTTGTGCTCCTGTGAATTCCATGTTATTTCCCACAGCTTTTTACCTTTATTCTAGTTCCAGTCTTGTTCTTGTTTCTGGGGATTTCTGTGTATACAGTTGATGTTCCAGTAACCTTGCAGTTTGGATTTCTGCTCCAGCCAAGACCCTTGCCTTGTGTTTCAGCATTGACCTTGTACCTTGGACTAAACTTGGAGTTTTGTTCCTGTGTTCCAGCTTTGGCTTCCTGTGTTCCAGTTTGACTCATGCCTAGGATTAATCCTTGATATCTTGCTTGGACTATTTTTGATACCTTTCTTGTGACTAACTTTCATATCTGGTTTGGACTATGTTCTTTGAGTGACTTTTATAGACTCTTGTTTCAAGATTTTCAAGTACTTTGTTCTTGTGGATTTAAAACCCATTCTATTGATTCTGAACTTTGATTTGCTATTGCTTGCATATAATCTTCAATAAACAGCTTGCTTGCTTATATTCTGAGGCTACAGTGTGGTTTTGAGGTGCCTTCGCAGCCTAGGGGTGCAACAGAAGCCTTCCATATTGGGGAAAAGTGAAGACGAGGCCTCTGTCAGAACTCACACAATGTTGTGTGATGTCCGTCATGGGGCTATGTACTCTAGATGGGGTCAAAGTGTTCTAGGATACAGAATTCACCCCATCTGATAAGGTCGTAACTGAAACCATATATATAAAATTCATGGATAATAGGGGTCATAGTATACCTACATTTCTTTATGATAACTCTATTTTCCCTACTACATTATTCTAAACAAACTATAATCCATTTATCCTTTTGAGCTATTGCACATTATTTCCCCAGATCCACCTCTTTTACAGTTTTGTTCTCATTAATAACTTCACATTTTTGTGTCTGGACATGTTTTTCATCCACATTCTGATATTGCTCAATCACATGTGTCCATGTTTTAATCTATTAGAAAGGTATGAGTTTTATCACAAATTTATATGGTTTCTAAAGATGGGTGATAATATTTTTGCTAAAGAGATAGAGTGTCTTTGAAAACCAGACCAATTTGCTAGAAGACTGATGCCACCTAATGTCCCAAGTAACATTTTTATCTCTCATAAATGAAAGCTATTGCCTGAACAACTGCTAAGAGCATCAGATGTGGCAGAAACAATAATGTGAATTGAAGTGCAGGTAGCAAAGAGCTGCTGTAAACTGTGAGGGCATCTGGAAGATGATAATCCTCAGAGGCACATTGTTGCCATTGAAAAATTGTAAAAATTATCTGCCTTGGGCTTCCCTATGAAGATTTTAAAAAGTAGTATTAGCAGATATACTTTGAGAGGCTCCCCTTTCACATTTTCCCTCTTTCTTTGCTCAATTTACATCTGCATTTGTAGAGCTTTTCAGATAACTCTTAGGGTTATCTGACCATAATGCAGTTTGAAGCTGACTCAAAGCAGTGGTGGTCACAAAATGCACATCACGAATGCATATTGTAATGTGCATCAAGGATGATACAGTGTTTTAAAAAGGTCCCAGGAAAGTCAGTCCAAAAATGCACGGCAACAGATGATTGTGTATCCCAGGATGAAATGGGCTCTGCAAAATAGATACCTACCCTGCTGAAGCGCAGTAGAAAATCTCAAGCAAGGGCTGGAAAAACTCCCCAAGGGCATGCTTGGGAAGGGGAATTGATTACCTCCTCTCCTACCTGTCACTTTCACTTTTTTCACTCCATATGTCTCTGGCTTCAATGTTCTTGTGGTACTAAAAGTCTTAATATCTGCATTTACCAAAATTCATATAACTATTTTATACATTTTAAGCATCGAGTGTAGAATAAATTTTGACTTATGGAGTAGTATCTATGAGACTAGAAATCTTAATGTCCTATAGGACTGCTTTAAGGCACCAGTACTCTTTGGCAAAGACGGTTAAAGACTATGTCAAACTACAGCTTCAAGGATTCCATAGGATTGAGCCATGACAGTTAAAGTGGTGTCAAATAATATTAATTCTACACTGTAGATGAACCCAAAGCAAACTTCAAATGTTTCATCCACACCTTCAACTATTGTTTCTACTGGATTTGTATACCTATATTTTGAACCCATTTGATCATACAATCTTTCACTTGTTTGCCCTCCATTTAATTTAATGGCAAGTTATACATTTTAGCAAACCTCAAAGCCTTTAAAAATAGGAGTAAGAATCCTAGTACTAAAAGATTTTTTAAGCAATATTACATTTATTAGGCATTAGAATTATTTTGTTTAAGTGCTAACATTCCTCTTTCCCCTCTCTATCTATTCCTAACATTCCTCCCCCAATCTATTTCATTTAATACATTCCAAATAAATCCACCTGAAGTGTGAGAATAGAAGCTTTTCAGCAGTATCAGAAATTCACTGAAAATAAATCAGAACAAGCAAAATGCAATTTAGATATCAGAAATAAACATGCTCTCAAACTCCTTTGAATTGCAATTCAGAGTTTGAATTGTAACTGTGTACATATGATGTATATGTGATTAACATGGAAGATGAGAATTTAAAGAATGCATGATAAAATGGGATAAGGACTACAATATACTGATGGAACAATGGGAAAAGATGTGGTATGTGACTAAAGGGTTGAAATTTACACTATGCTATGAAAAATATCTTACTCCAGCTCTCAGTATTTTTTTTTCTCCTTGGCCATATCCCTAGAGGAATGATGTCTGAAAGTATCTTCCTAAGAAAAAAATAATGAGGAATTTTTTAATGAGGATGAGTAAATAAAGACTCAGCTCCATCCACTGCCATCTTCCCTACTGGGATGCAGCATGCCTCAAGTTGGATTGTATGCCATCTTTTCTAGCTCTGCCCTTAAGAAAGTCTCAAGAACTGTTTGTTTTCTGCCTTCAGAATTAGCTTCCTTAACCAAGACAAGAGGCAAATACTCATCCATTATACTAAATAAAAAACACGCAGTTGTGACAAGATAAAAACAAAAAGTACAGCTTTCCTAGGAAGGAAGGAATTGATGTTCAGATGCAATATTCTTTATGCAAATCTTCCCTGGCATCTCTACACAGGACTGGTAAATTCTCAATGTGACAATTGTTATTATAAGTGTAGATAATTCTAGGCTATATAGAGCAATGTTCTGACTCAGTGTAAGGAAGACTCCACCCTGATTATTGGGTAACCCACTGCATCCTGAAGCCAACAAAAGCATCTTATTGAAAGATGGGCTCCTTGCATCATCAGGAGCTTTTTGGAAAATGGAAGGATTCTCTAAATTGGAGTGTGTGTGTGTGTGTGTGTGTGTGTGTAATGCTGAGTGATATAAAAAGATAGGAAATTTAAAAGAAAATTTAGCCATTACTATCAGAAGGAGTATTTTCAACAGAATTGCATTCATGGATACTCCTTTGAAATTCTTTGTCCATGCAAGTAATGATAGAATCCACTAACTATTACTAATGATAAGGCACTCTGTTATATCTATGAGAAAATTCATACTGACCCTTAAAGTATGAATATGTAATAGAGAATTAGTAAGAATACTTTGTAGTTTTCAAATACTCAAAAGTTCTACAGAAATTATTACAGTAGAGTCTCACTTATCCAACACTCGCTTATCCAACGTTCTGGATTATCCAACGCATTTTTGTAGTTAATGTTTTCAATACATCGTGATATTTTGGTGCTAAATTCATAATACAGTAATTACTACATAGCATTACTGCGTATTGAACTACTTTTTCTGCCAAATTTGTTGTTTAACCTGATGCTTTGGTGCTTAATTTGTAAAATCATAACTTCATTTGATGTTTAATAGGCTTTTCCTTAATGCCTCCTTATTATCCAACATATTCACTTATCCAACATTCTGCTGGCCCGTTTATGTTGGATAAGTGAGACTCTACTGTATAGTCCAATTTAGCCCCTTTAAGTTTAGGCAATAATATTTTCTTCATATTATCAATGGAGTCTAAGTAAAGCTTAGAAATGGTGGCTTGCCTAATGGGAAGAAGTCATTTCATAAAATGAGGTTTTTAAAATTATAGACTGTTTGATTTACACTTAATATTGCTCATACCCATGCAGCTATGGTAGCACTACCTATATAGTTCCACATCTTGAAACAGAGATTGTCTGCATAATCCTAAAATTTGGGAATGAGTGAGACTTTCTTAGCTTGCTTCTTGACACCTAAGACAGAAAAAAACCCCCAACTTCCTAAGAGAGTTTGGATTGCCTCAATCCTTGGCAAAATTCTAGTGGAAAGCCAAACTATATGGTTGTTAGTTTTTAAAACTGTTATTTTAACTGTTTTAAATCTATTCTTTTTTATTAGAAGTTTTAGGAGGTTGAAAAACAGCAAACAATGCTTTCAATAAACTATACATTTTAAATAATTTTAAATATTTATTTAAAAAATCAAACATAAGTGAAAGTAAAATCAGCAGACTCTTCCAAGTCCACTGGTTATGGTACAGGATTTATTCTTAGAAAACTATGACTATGAGTTTCTTAAGATTGAGGATACATTTTTAAAAATACTGTTTGTGTTGTTTCATAGTTTTGCCATCGTATATTTCCTTCAAAAACATGGTGTTGAACAGACTCTAACTAGTTATTCCTGTGAACACAAGAACACTGTGGAGTTAATGCAATTCTACCATCAGCATAGTACAGAACAGCAACATTTTCAGTGTTTTCTCCTCTCAAATTGAGGAGAATGCAGTGAAATGATTTTATTTTAATTTTTGCACGTGGTGATAGTGGTGGGGGTTTAAAAAAGAAATGTTTATATCTAGCCAATGGAGGGAAACGTAATGTTGTGGGGCATCAGGAATGATCTCTGAGAAACTGCTGATCTAAACTAGTGTTTATAGTAATTATGTTGTTTTTACCACGAATTTAACTGATGAGGAACAGAAGGAATTTAAGTAAATAAAAAAATAATCAACCATATACATACATGTATAAGCTGAGGGCAGGTTTTGAGGCTAAAATTATAGATTTTGATATAACCCATGGATAAGACAAAGGTCGTGTCGCAGAAAGTGAAAGTACCAGTGACACTTCGGGAGATAAGCTGCCCCTAGCAACCACCATTTTCCTGCCCAGGCATTCAAGAAGGTCAGAAGTGGCACCATGGCGAAGAGAGTAGAAAAGGTCAGTGCTTCTTTTAGGTTCTCCCCCAATGAACTAAACACTCACCTTTGACCACTTCACTTGCAGGTGGTTCCTCCAAGTTCAGATACAGTGCTTGTATTGAACCATGGATAAGTTGACCCAGGTTTTTGGGGTTGATTTTGCGACTAAAATTTCTGAACTTATAGATGGGTATATACATTTAGATTCTGGAGATATCTGTTGTTGTTTTGTTCTTTAGCTTTTGATGCCTGCTTATAATTACAACATAAATGAGATATTTTGTACTTGTGACCTCTGCAGATGGAGTATATTTGAAATCCATGCCTTGCTCTGCTTTGTCAGGTCCTTTGCTAGCACATAGCTTCTGTGTGGGTTAATAGGTACATATGAGCCTAGGAGTGGATTCTTTGGCTGTGGAAATTCATGTCATTGTTTTAAAAGAGGCACAGTTGCAAAAAAAAAAAAAAACCAGCTTGTCTTCTTTCCTTCCCTCCTTCCTTCTTTATTGTATTTTTTTTTCTTTTCCTGAGGTGGAATTATAATTTTGCCTTTCTGTTTTGCATTGTCTGCCTGTGACATCATAGTTTATGACTGACATTATTAAACATCCTTAATGACAGCATGTCATATGTGATTACATCACCAAACATTTACTTTTTTAAAGTCACAGAGCTTAATTAGGGTTTCTTTTTTAAGATGGTTCCCGTTGTACAGGCAAGTATAGGAAACATAATCACAGTCTCTTGAAGTTACTGCAAGCTAGACCATGCTTTCATAATCACAACACAAGATGCTTCTGTGCTGCAGAAGCCAACTCAATAAAAATCACTCAGTGACCTCATTTTACAGTGTAATAAGGCTCGAAGAAAGTGGAAGATTGCTTTCTCATCTAACCCCATTGCCTGTCAAGATGAAGGATTCACTAAACACCAAGATACAGTTACCCAACAGATTAAGGCTATGATCCCCAGAGCACACAGAGCCCTAGAATTATAGAAGTGTCAAATTGGAAGGGTCATCCAAACTGTCATCAATGCGGTAACCTGCAGCTAGAACATCCCTGGCAAACAGCCACCCAGCCTCTGCTGGAAGAGTTCCAATGAAAGAGAGAAAGACATATTAAACAATACAGGATTTACATCTGAGTAAACTGGGATTTCAAATTTTGGAAGTAGGCAGCATTGCATTCAGAGTAGAATTTGCCTGCTATACACTGCATCTACATCTCCATATATGGAAACATGCCCAACTTTAAATGTTGCTTTGTATTACAAGAGGTCCTTTGAAAAACCTATGCAGAAGGCAAACAAGCAACAAGTCATGCAAGCTATCAATCAAATGACAAAGAAATTATGACGACATAGGCATGCTATCCAGGTTGACTTTAGGGAGAAAAAAACCTCAAAGCTAAACCAATTTCTACTCCAAGTGTAGACATGAATCAGAATAATAGGAATCCAGTGTATTCCAGGTCTACACATTGCATGCATAGCTCAATCTGATGGGAAAGCCCATAAGAGTCCTCCAACTGTATGAAGAGATTCTGTTCACATGCATAGAGCATGGGGATTGGGAACATGGCTTAGGGATACTCACATGTTCAGGCTAAAGTTCCCATGCTGAATTCAAGACTTTCATGTAGGACTAGGAAAGAATGTTGCCTGAAATCATGAAGAGTATCTGACCATCAGTATTAACAACAACTCAGAGATACATAGCCCAAAGCTCTGATACAATGAATGTAAAGCAGTTCTCTATGTCAAGACTCCATTATCCCAGAATTCAGTGTATTCTGTTTGTCATGTGAATGGACTCAGGTCTGAGATATGAAAAGTATCTCCAGGCAGTATCCTGGAAAACCCCATCATGTCCCAACAATTCACAAAGTGATGTAAAGTTTTAAAATGCCTATTGCTCATTAGAATAGAAGCACAAGTTAGTTGACAAATATGGTATTGGATATGAATTGATTAGCTGATGACCATTAGGGCTGAGATTTGTAGTTCAGTGAGGCTTCAGAGTTATCTGTATGAGAAGGCTAAACGCCCCACTCTCAACGCCAGATCACATGATTTCATAGGATGTTGCCATAGCAGTTAAAGTCGACCTATAACACCATAATTGTGTAGTGAGACTAGAGATGGGAAGGCCTGGAAAAATGGAAATGTGTGTAAATATGTTATTTTCCAGTGATAAATAATATATCTATGACATGGTATTCAAACAAGATCTTAATGAAAGATTTCTGAGACTTTTTGTTTCTAGCATTGCACTCGTCCTGCTTTTAAGTTGTCTTACCAGTTTTTGAAACTGCTGTACACTTTCTCCACTGAGCAAATTGGGTCTTTGGACTGTAATAAAGATTGATTGATTTGTTTCCATGCACTTTCCCCTCAAATTTTTCTGGAAAAAAAGGCTTTGGAAAGAAAAAGAAAAAAAACTGATTGATTTGTTTCCACACACTTCCCCCCCAATTTTTCTGGAGGAAAAAACAACTTTGGGAAAAAACAGAAAAATAACCTGTTTCCCCCCCAATTTTTTTTATTCCATGCCTCCCCATCTGTAAGTGTGACTAAATAGTTTTGTTCTTAAGCAGAGCTCTGGATCTTTCATAGTCAGAGTCACTAGGCTGGAATCCCCCCCCCCCCCAAAAAAAAAAGCTGTCTCAACCAACTTCCAGTTTCAACTACTTTCCCTCTGCAGTGAAATGCATATTGGAATGTGATGGAAAATGCAACATTCTTCACTTGACAATGTAATCAATTTATCACCTCAGTTAAACTTCAAAATGCTCTCCAAGGAGATAAGCTCATTTTGAGGCTAGAATCCAGTATCTTGGAGCGCAGCCATCTACACTGTAGAGTTAATGCAGTTTGATACCATTTTAACTGCCATGGCTCAATGTTGTGAAACCATGAGAGTTGTAGTTTTATAAGATCTTTATCTTTCTTTGCTAAAAAGGGCTTGTGACTCACCAAATTACAACTCTCATGATTCCATAGCATTGAGCAATTACAGTTAAAGTGGTGTAAAATGCAATTCAAAAACAAGCAAATGTGAATAGATTAATAGGTACTGCTTCTGCAGGAAACGGCAAAGAGACACTCTAAGCAATCTTGCTGGCCACATGACCAGGAAGTGACTGCAGGCTCCTCGGCTTGAAAATGGAGAAAGCACCTCTCCGGAGCCAGAGATGAGCACCACCTCCAGAAAGCCGGAAATGAAAGAAGCAGCCTTGCCCTTTGTTTGTATGTTTCATTGTATTTGACTGTAAAGGCATTGAGTGTTTGCCTATGTAAATGCTGTAATCTGCTCTGAGTCCCCTAAGGGAGAAGGGCAGAATATAAAAAAGTGTATTAATAATAATAATAATAATAATAATAATAATAATAATAATAATAACAACAACAACAACAACAACAACTGCAAAAGGCCACTCTACTGGGATCTTCGTGCATCATCCGAACATACATCACACAATCCTAAACCCTTGGGAAGTGTTCGACTTGTGATTTTGTGATACGAAATCCAGCATATCTATCTTGTTTACTGTGTCATACAATGTCGTTGTGTCAATAATAATAATCCCCCCCCCGCAGGTACCACCTTGACGTGGTGGGGGGGCTTAACTGCTCCAATGATGACTGAGGGCTGTGCTGGCAGTAGTGTAACTACCGGCAGGTTCAACCATGCCAGAGAGGCCTCAGCTGAGGAGCAGAACTAAGAGCACCTAACCCATTAGCATTATGGAGAATCAAACCAAAATGAAGTCTATATTGGCTCGGTCGTTGCCCAGGATAAAAAGGACCATGGTGGATGCTGCTGATTCTGGACATCCATCAACAAGTGGGCTACGGAATCAAAATACAAATGAACAGTCCCAGAAGCGGCAGAAATATACAATGCTAGAAAACCGCACAGTTATGAAATGCTATTACAACTCTGAACCTAAAAGGCGCGGCTACCAAAAAAGGATGCATCAGCTATGGAAACAAGAGTACCCTGACTCACAGATAACAGAACCCCAACTGGCTGACCAACGAAGATTCATAATCAGAAACAAAGTGTTCAGTGAAGTTGAACTCGAAGAAATCCAGAAAATCTGCAAAGCAAATTACCATCAGACCACAGCACAGACAGCAGCAGAGACTCCAGCAACACTTGGAATGGTGGAACAGACTGAACCAGAAGAAAGTGTGGCACTTTTGCAAGAATTTGAAGAACTAGCACTTGAAACACCTGTTGAACCACCAGGAACCTTGACACCAAGACAACAAGAGCTCAAGGATAAGACCATGGCTCATGCTGCAGCAAATGCAATAAGAAAGCGGCTCCCAACTCTAAAACCAGTGCACCTCTCATGAAAGATGTGAATACAGTACTCTCCATTGTCCAAATAACATCAATTGAACAAACAAACCAATTTGCCTACAGTGCAGCAGTGATAGTAACAGAAGAGCTTGGGCTTCTACAACCAATGCAGCCCCAAAGAAAATTGACTGGAAAACTGAAGTCAGGCTAGAGTTGAAAATTAAGAAACTTAGATCAGATGCAAGTAACCTGAAAAATATGAAAGAGAAGAAACTGAAGAATGACAAAATCAAGCAATACCTGATCAGAAAGTACTGGCTGAACACCAGAAAAATTGAAGAAACTTTGGAAATCATGAAAGAACAAATTACAGCGACAGCTAGAAAAATCGAAAGATATGAAGCCAGAATCATCCAGTACAGACAAAATCAATTATTTCAATCAGACCAAAGACGGTTCTACCAGAGCCTGAACCAAACAACAGACACATACACATAAAGCCAGAGAAAACTGCAACAACAAAGTTCTGGAAAGAACTTTGAGAAAATAATAAGAACTACAACAAAAATGCTGCGTGGATAAAGGAGTGTGAAGGAAAATTCTCACAGAACAAAATGGAACAGATGGAAATAACAACTGAAATGATCAGCAAACGAATGCAAAAAGTCAAGAACTGGACATCGCCTGGTAGTGATCAACTTCATGGATTTTGGCTCAAACATCTGATTAGTTTACATGGAAAAATGGCCCAACAATTCAGTGAGATGCTGCAGAAAGGAAGTATCAGTGAATGGCTAACAACTGGGAAAACATACCTGATACAAAAGGATCCAGCAAAAGGAGCAGCACCAGGAAACTACAGGCCAATAATGTGTCTGCCCACTATGTTTAAACTACTAACTGGCATCATAGCTGACAGAATTCAAGACTATCTTGAAGAAAAAAACATCTTGCCAGATGAACAGAAAGGCAACAAATGGAAAAGTAGGGGCACAAAAGACCAGTAATTGATTGACAAAATGATTCTGGAGAACTGTAAAAGCCGAAAAGCTAATCTTCACATGACGTGGATTGACTACAAAAAGGCCTTTGACTCACTCCCACAGAGCTGGATCATCAAGTGCCTGGACGCCATCAGGATTAGTAAAAACGTTGGCACCTTTATTGAAAACATGATGGATCACTGGTAAACTGAACTGTTTGTTGGAAATGAAAGCTGTGGACTTGTCAACATCAGAAGAGGAATTTTCCAGGGAGACTCATTGTCCCTTCTGCTTTTCATTATTGCCATGATCCCTCTGTCAACAATCTTACAAAAAACAAATCTCGGCTATCAAACATCTAAGAAATTTCACAAAATTTCGCATCTGATGTACATGGATCACCTGAAGCTGTATGGGAAAACGGAAACTGAAATCCAGTCTCTGACTAACACTGTCCGAATTTTTAGCACTGATATCAGCATGGAGTTTGGCTTGGACAAATGTTCGACAGTGGCATTGAAGAAGGGAAAAATCATTGAAAGTGAGGGCATAAATATGCCTAATGGCTAAACAATAACGTGTCACCAGCCAGAGGCCTATAAATATCTGGGCATATTACAGCTGGACAACATCAAGCATGAACATGTGAAGACTGTGGTCAGTAAAGAATACACACATAGGGTCAGAAAAATTCTCAAAAGCAAGCTCAATAGAGGCAACACCATCAAGGCCATAAACACCTGGGCCATACCTTTCATAAGATATACTCCTGGCATCATAAACTGGACACAGATGGAACTGGACAATTTGGACAGAAAAACAAGAAAACTCATGACCATTCATCATTCACTGCATGCTCGCAGTATGGTGCAGGCTGTTGAGCAGCCAGCTGCAGCTAGCTGCAACAAAACACTCTGACCAAGAGGTCATGAGTTCGAGGCCAGCTTGGAGCCTGCTTTTGTCTTTGTCTTTGTTCTATGTTAAGGCATTGAATGTTTGCCTTATATGTGTAATGTGATCTGCCCTGAGTCCCCTTGGGGGTGAGAAGGGCGGAATATAAATACTGTAAATAACTAAATAAATAAATGTTGGCCAGCTATATCTGCCTAGAAGATCAGGGGGCAGAGGACTCTTACAAGTAAAACAAGCAGTAAAAGAAAAAGAACATGCCCTGGCAGAATATGTAAAGCTAAGTGAAGAACCTGCTTTGATTGAAGTCAAAAATCAGAAACTCCTCTAAGCACAGCAGACAAAAAAACATGTACAAAAAAACTGCACTACAAACTAGAGCTGACAGCTGGCACAACAAAACATTGCATGGAAAGTTCCTTGACAAAATTGAAGGAAAAGCTGATAAGGAGAAGACCTGGCTATAGCTCATGAATGGGACCCTGAAGAAGGAGACAAGAAGGCCTGATCCTTGCAGCCCAGGAGCAAGCCATCAGAACAAATGCAATTAAGGCCAAGATCGAAAAATCAGCTGATGACCCAAAATGCAGACTGTGCAATGAAATCGACAAAACCATTGAACATATCCTCAGCTGCTGCAAGAAAATCGCACAGACAGACTACAAACAGAGGCACAACTATGAGGCCCAAATGATTCATTGGAACTTATGCCTCAAGTACCACCTCCCAGCAGTAAAGAACTGGTGGGATCGCAAACCTGCAAAAGTATTGGAAAATGAGCACGCAAAGATACTGTGGGACTTCCGAATCCAGACTGACAAAGTTCTGGAAAACAACACACCAGACATCACAGTTGTGGAAAAGAAAAAGGTTTGGATCATTGATGTCGCCATCCCAGGTGACAGTCGCATTGACGAAAAACAACAGGAAAAACTCAGCCACTATCAAGACCTCAAGATTGAACTTCAAAGACTCTGGCAGAAACCAGTGCAGGTGGTCCCGGTGGTGATGGGCACACTGGGTGCCGTGCCAAAAGATCTCAGCCAGCATTTGGAAACTATTGACATTGACAAAATTAGGATCTGTCAACTGCAAAAGACCACCCTACTGGGATCTGCACGCATCATCCGAAAATACATCACACAGTCCTAGACACTTGGGAAGTGTTCGACTTGTGATTTTTATTGCGCCAAATTGCTATGTGTGTGTGTGTAAAGAAATCCTTGCAAAGTCGTTTGCAAAAGATCTCTGCAAAAGGGAGCTTTTTGCAGAGGCATGCCATGCCTCAAACAATGTATCAGTTTGCTGGCAGATGGCTGGTTTTGTCAGTTGGGAATTTTGAGCTTGCAGGGAGAGCACAGAAATAGACAGGCTCTCTGGCTACGGTCAAGTAGCAGTTTAAATATGCTATGCTGGATATATTGAATGCTGATTGATTAGTTATTGATCCTATGCAACTACAAGGACATTGTACGATTGCTGAACTGTTTATTTGACTTCAACTCAACAAGTAAAGTTTTCTTTGTTCTTTTAATTCCTCTGCCTGGTCTAAGTCTTTTGCACATGGTGTTAACTGGACGCTGCTGGTTCCGCTATACACTCACCTGGTAACAGGTTATGGGCCCAGGATAGCCCAGTACAAACCAGTTTAACCCATTATTTTTGCAAAGACTTTAGGAAAGGAATCTATTTTTGGACTTTACTTTTTTTTGTGAGGCTGAACTCTGGAGGATGGATCCAGGAGTGAACATTGCAGCATTTCCTATCGCCAGGTTGAATGGCGGGAACTACTCCATGTGGAAGATTCACATGGAGAGTTACCTGAGGAGGGAATCTCTGTGGGACTATGTCGTGAACCCACCACCACAGGAACCATCAGCGGAACAGCATAGGGCCTTGGACAAGGCAAAAGCAAGTCTCATTATCGGGGTGGACGATGACCAACTCATCCATGTCAGCAGTTTGCCCACTGCACATGCCATTTGGGAGAGGCTGAAGGAAGTGCATGTCTCGGACTCTCCAGCAACGGTGGCTGTACTAGCCAGGAGGTTGTACAGGAAGCATCTCCAGAGAGGATAGGAGCTGAGAGACCATCTGCAGACATTGCAAAGCTTATTTGTGGAGCTGGAGCAAAGAGGCTTCATGCTCACAGAAGCATAAGTGTTTTATTTTGTTATCCTCCATGGACGATTCTTTTGATGGAATTGTGAATTCCTTAGAATCACTCCCACAAGCGCAGCTGAACCTGCAGTACATTTCTTCTCGTCTTCTTGCGGATTGGTAAAGAAGAAAGGATCGGCTTTTGGAGACCACGAAAGTGACCAGTCGAGTCCAACGAAGGCGGCCAGCTGGGAAAACAGCGGAGCAAGAAAGAGAGACAGTTTGTGCCGTGAGAAGGTGTTTTATTTTGCAATTCTTCAAAGCACTTGAAGAAGGACTGTCCAAGACTACGGGTCAAGCCGAAGGAGGAGCAGCTTCACCAGAGGAAGGATCCTGTGCACGTAAGGGTTGTTCAAGCCAGCACAAGCCCAGAACTGAAAGGGGACTTTCAAATTGACTCAGGGTGTTCACAACATATTGTTAATGACAAGACTTTATTTAGAACATTTAGTAAGCAGAATGGCTTTTAGTGTGACACTTGCTGATGGAAAACACTACCCAGTTCAGGGAAAGGGAGAAGTTTTTGTTGAGGGTTTGGGAGAAACCTTGCAAAATGTGTATTATGTTCCAGAAATTGATTTTAATCTCATATCAGTGGCGAAACTGGATAGTGAGGGGTTTGATGTCTTATTTTCGGGAGGTAAGGTTAAAATCCTGAAAGGGACTAAATTGTACGGAACAGGGTCAACACAGAAAGGTATGTATGTGCTAGATCCAAAGGATGCAAGTAATGTAAACTTAGTGAGCAAGAATACTCCATTGCATCACAGGTGCATCCATGAATTACATAGAGTTCTAGGGCATCCAAGTTTTAAAGTGCTGTACAAAATGCAGGAGTACAGTGAAGGTCTGAAATTGGAAGACTGCAAACGTTTTCTAGATTGTACAGTTTGCAAAAGGACAAAAGCCCAGTCTGCACCAGTAAGTAAGAAAAGCTTGAGAAATTCAGAGAAGCCTTTTCAGTTGGTGCATGCAGATTTGATAGGTCCATTCCATACTAGCAAAGGAGGGGCAATTTATTGTTTGTGTATTCTTGATGACCATTCTAATTTTGCATGGAGCTTTTTCTTAAAGAATAAGAGTGAAGTTTTTGAAATTTTTAAGAACTGGGTTGCTTATGTGAAAAGACAGTTCGGAGTTGATGTAAAGGCCTTGCAGACAGACGGGGGGGGGGGGGTGAATTTACATCACACAATTTGCAAAGATTCTTGCAATGTCAAGGAATCAAACATAGGAAAACGTGCCCATACCAAAGTGCTGAGAATGGTAAAATAGAGAGGTTTGTGAGGAAAATCCAAACGGTTAAGGACTCTCTTTTAAAAGACTCTGGACTTTCCAGTAATTTGTGGGGCGAGGCTATTGTGATGAGTCATGGGCCATGTAGTCCCGTTCATGGCACTGTAGTCCCAGATGAAGAGGAGAACTTGGGTTTTTCACCGTCTCAGTCAGAATTGGAACCTTCCCAGCCAGATTTGGGAACCTTGCACCTGCAAGAGATTTGTCTTCCAGAAATCTGTCAAACAAGCCCTGAGTCTAAATCTCCTGTGTTTTCTCGCCACGAGTTTTGTAAACAACAGAGAGGAGTTCAAGCGGCCTCTCGTAGGAGTGCTAGGATAGCTGCTAAGAATTCAGCTGATTAAGCCTGCTTTCCATGGGAAACCTTAAGGAGTCATGCATCTGGACTCAGAGATTAGCTTTCGTTTCTGGTTCCCCAGAGAACTGCTCTTTGGTGGGAAAACTAGACCCTATTTAGGTGTTTTACCCACATAGGGGTTTTGCGGAGTCAATTCGTCAGCTACTGGAGTAAGTTGTGTGTGGACAGCGCGCTCCGTTTCCAAGCCTCGTTCCTGTTTCAAGCCTTGTTCCTGATTCCAAGCCTTCGCTCCGTTTCCAAGTCTTCGTTCCCGTTTCCAGCCTTGTTTACCTCCACGGACCTTGCCTTGTTTTCCGGATTTTGCCAAGTAATTCCACGGATCTTGTTCTCGCTCCTCGTTCCTTGTTGCCTTGTATTAAGCCTTGTTTCAAGTTATTTCCTAGCCTTGCTCAAGTTCAAGGACTAAAGGACCTTGTCATCTCCCCTCACTTTGCCTGGCAAAGTGAGTGTTTCGGTTATTGGATTACAACTTTGGACCTTAATATTTTATATTGGACATTGTTTCTTTGGACTAATTTTGACCTTTCCTGAAAGGAAACTTCTGAACTATTTCATACACTTGCTTTTATTAACTTTACATATTTCCTTAATAAAGATATTAGATAGATTCTGGCCTCTGTGTACGGTTATTGGTGCTCTGCAGCCTGGGTCGTGACAGCTATGATGACAGCCAATTATTTGATAAATAGAATATAGTCTGAACCTGTTCAAAACACCCCATATTTTCTGTTGTATGGCAAGAACCTGTTCAAAACACCCTTAGGACATTTGAGAGCATTTGGGACACAAGCGTGGGTTTTAGTGCCCAAAGCAATTAGGAGGAAGGGGCAGGAGAAGTCGAGGAAGCTAGTCATGGTGGGATATGCTCAAGGAGCAAAGGCATGGAGATTTTTAGACAGGGACGGATCTATAGTGATTTCCAGATCTGCAAATTTTGCCTGTCCACAAAGTTGGGACAAAATTCATGCAAACCATGAGGTGTTTCTCCCAATGTTAAATGAGGGAATTCTAGGGAAAACACAAGCCTCGGAGGAAAGTGCTAGTGCAGCAACTCCTATTTCGTCTCAACACATAAAGGGTCAAGAAACTAGAGAATTTAAGAAATCCGATTCAGATGAGGATCAGGTAGAGAATGACCAAGAAGATCCTGGGGAAGGCACAAGTAAAGACACAGAACTCAGGAGATCCACAAGAGTTAGGAGAATTCCTGAAAAATTGAGAATTGGACATGTTAGACTCAAGTTCTTTTAATTTATGTAGATGACCTATGTTTTATTGCGAAGACTGATAAAGAGGTCAATCATTTTGCTGATGAGTTAAAGCAAAAGTTCCAGATAAAACATCTTGGGCCAATGCAGTATTTCCTGGTGTTGCATATCATGAGGACTGAGCAAGGAGGTTTTGTGCTAAGTCAGAAAGGAAAGATATTGCATGTGTTAAAAGCCATGAGAATGGAAGATTGCAAGGGTGTCCAGTCACCTATGATTTTGGGATTTCAAAACGAAGTTGAGAATGCTGAACCACTTCAACAGAAGGATTTATACAGAAGTGTAATTGGTCAGTTACTGTACATAAGTAATTACACACGTGTTGATGTTGCTTTCTGTGTAAATTTCTTAAGCAGGTATTTAAGTAATCCAACCACAGCAGCATGGAACGGTCTCAAACGGTTGTTAAGATATTTGAAAGAGACCCAGAATTTCTGTTTAGTTTTGAATCCTGGTGTTTCTTTAATTTTAGAAGGCTATGTAGATAGTGATTTTGGAAACAGTCCTGATAGAAAATCAACAACAGGAATGTTGTTTAAGCTAAGTGGCGCAGTCATTGACTGGAGATCTAAGAAGCAAAGTTTTGTGGCTCTGAGTTCAAGTGAAGCCGAATTTGGTGCTCTGTCTCAGGCTTACACAGAGTCATGTGTCCTAAAGCAGCTTTTGAAAGACCTGCTGATTCCGGTGGAGGAACCAACTAATATTTTTGAGGACAACCAAACATGTATTTTGATGGCTACTCAGGCAAGAGTTAAACAGAGAAGCAAACATGTAGATATCAAGTACAATTGTGTAAGGGATGCAGTGAAGGATGGTAAAATTTCACTGACCTATTGTGAAACAGCCAAGAACTTAGCAGACATTCTAACGAAGCCACTTGGTGCCCAAAAGCATAGTCAGTTCCAGAAAGACCTGGGAATTTTTGAATTTCAGTTATAAAGATTTCTTTACACAAGGAGGGATATTGCGCCAAATTGCTATGTGTGTGTGTGTAAAGAAATCCTTGCAAAGTCGTTTGCAAAAGATCTCTGCAAAAGGGAACTTTTTGCTATTTCCTGCTTCTTGGCAGGGGGTTGGACTGGATGGCCCATGAGGTCTCTTCCAACTCTATTATTCTATGATTCTATGATAATAATAATCATCATCATCATAATTCTATAGTGTAGATGCACCCTTCAGACAAAACCCAAGTGTTGATTCACACCCCAGTAACATGGAAGCCACTTTGCTCCTTTAGTTACATTTCTGATAGTATGAAATGCTCTCAGCTATGGCTCACACATATGCAAACAAATGTGAATGAAATCAATATCCCTTGTAAAAGTTTTGAGACAGATAGAAAAATAGATTTCCACTCCTCTTTTGAAACATAAATAATTCATTTAGTTCTTGGATCAAAAGAAAAAGAGCAGTTTATCAAAGTCTGTAAAATAAAGTAAGCACAAGAGAATATGTTCAATTTGTTGAAAAACGTTGTTTTCCAGCAGCAACTTTCAGTTAGGAGATATAGAATGAGAGTGAGATGCCAACCTTTAATAAAATGAACATCCTGATCCTTGCAAAATAGTTGCTGCCACTGAAGTGGACATAGGATTGCAATATCCAACAGTGTTATTTGTTACTAGCCAGGTTGTCAACATCTACTATGGTCTCTCCTTGTGCTTCATTAGATAGAAAATATAAGGTTATAGATCCATGTAAGTAAAGCTGAGAAAGCCTTACAGCTCTTGATGGGTGGAGAGAAATTGCTAAGAAGGATATTTTATAACATTAATTTGAATGAATATAAATTTTGGGCTGTCATTTGTGAAGCCCCATCAAACTTTCCACTTTAAGGAAGGTGCTCCTTGACAGCAATTCAGGGCTAAATTGGCAATGGTTTATCCTCATCTATATCATGCCAAGTCACTTTTAGGCCCTCAAAGCTATATGGTTGCTACTAGCACAATCTGTGAAGTGTGTATAATTCCTTGACAAGGCTGTCTGAAAAATAATTGAACAATGCCAAGAGAGCTTACACTCCAAAGTGTCTTCTCTCATTTCCCCCCTTATCTGATTCTACTGCTTATCTCGACAAGTAGCATAGCTTTGAAGATTTTGCAAGAATTTTTAGGCTTAGCACTAGTGACCGACCTCCCACATTCAAATAAATAAATAAATAAACAAACAAACAAACAAACAAACTACTAAAAATATTCAGGGTAGGTTTTTTTATTTTGCAAATGAAAGTCAAAGCTAGATATCTTACTAAGTTGCCCGCACTGCTTGCTGGCATAGAGTTTAGGCTGGAAAATAGTGAGGTGGGAATAATGAGCAGTTTTGCATTATAAGAGAGACTTCACAAATTATGAAATGAACAAATGAAAGAAGGAAGAAAAGGAAAAGCAAAACAACAGTAAAGTATTGCTAAGAACTAAGGAGCTGATACACTGACAGTTGTATCTGTCAGTGCTTTATACCCATAGGTTTCAACCAGGATGAATCTTGGCTTCTTCAACTAGTCAAGATAGTTCATTAATTGTGGGTGTAAGATGGCTAAAGAGAACTTCAAAAGGATGATCAGTATCTCCTCTGCCTTACAAAAAAACTGCAATAATTTTCTTCCAGGAAAACTTCTAGTCCTCTGATACTCATAGAAAGGAAAATGCTCACCAGGGGTTGCCAGCATTTACCAGACACCTCTGAAACATTTTCCAGCTGCGTAACAGGGCCTGTGCATAAATGGGACCCTAATTTAGGAACTGGAACCCCGGTAGCGAAGTGTGTTAAAGCACTGAGCTGGAGACCGAAAGGTCCCAGGTTCAATCCCCGAGAGCAGCGTGAGCGGCCGCTGTTAGCTCCAGCTCCTGCCAACCTAGCAGTTCAAAAACATGCCAATGTGAGTAGATCAATAGGTACCGCTCTGGCGGGAAGGTAACGGCGCTCCATGCAGTCATGCCGGCCACATGACCTTGGAGGTGTCTACGGACAATGCCGGCTCTTCGGCTTAGAAATGGAGGTGAGCACCAACCCCCAGAGTCAGACATGACTGGACTTAACGTCAGGGGAAAACCTTTACCTTTACTAATTTAGGAACTACTCCAGGACTCTAGAACCCCCAACATGGGCTTTGTCCTCATCAGTTGATGTATATAGTGCTTTTCTAAATTATTCTTAAAGCTGTCATCATGACAAGTAAGTGACTATTATATATAAAGATATAAATCTGCTCCTCCTCCTTTACATAAACTGGTGGCTGTAGTGTTACTGATACAGTGAATCTGTCCTGGGTGCAGAACAAAATTTAAAAGAACTATCCAAGATGCTGAAGGGTATCATAAGACAATTTCAGCACCTATGGTTCTACAGCTTAGAATCCAGAGCGGATTTAATGCCCCACTAACATCCCAGCCATTATCTTTTACTGATGATTACTTTAATGTACATCCTGTCTTGCATCACAAGAACTCATAGAAGGATATATGTATTAAATATGTTGCACAAAGTAATCATGCTAGTTCAACCCAACGTTTATCCAAACAAAAACATTGCAGCAATCAGATGTGCCTTATGCTTAATCAACACCAATCACCATTAATTTTAGAAAGCTTGCTCCATTGGTCAAACTGGTTTGTGATGCTTCTTTCTGGTTCTGGGAAAAGAAACTTCTAGATAATTATAAGTTGATGGTTTCCTAAAATTTAGGAACATGTGTAATTATAGTTTTTTACATACTATCAACACTTTGCACTTCACCAGATACCAGTTTTGTTATTTGCCGCTGAACTTTTGAATATTGTTCTGCAAACTATTGCTCTTTTTCACATGTGCATACACACCCACACAATGAAACAACACAACAACAAGCATTTCTGGATCCTCTTTGAGGAAGGGATTTTGGAAACTATCATGATGGGCAGTTGCTCCACAAAATTTACTATTATACCACTGGAGACGGAATTAAAAATCATAGCTATGTTACTTTGGAGTATCCATATGCAGAGGGATCTTTTAGCTCCTGAGAGACTAACTCTTGAGAACAAAGTTGGTAGCATAAGCTTCTGTAGACTAAATTTACTTCCTCAAATGCATGGGGTGAAGTACCTTTGAATAGCTATAGAATCATAGAATCATAGAATAGTAAAGTTGGAAGAGACCTCATGGGCCATCCAGTCCAACCCCCTGCTAAGAAGCAGGAAATCGCATTCAAAGCACCCCCAACAGATGGCCATCCAGCCTCTGCTTAAAAGCTTCCAAAGAAGGAGCCTCCACCACGGCCCGGGGGAGAGAGTTCCACTGTCGAACAGCTCTCACAGTGAGGAAGTTCTTCCTGATGTTCAGGTGGAATCTCCTTTCCTGTAGTTTGAAGCCATTGTTCCGTGTCCTAGTCTGCAAGGCAGCAGAAAACAAGCTTGCTCCCTCCTCCCTATGACTTCCCTTCACGTATTTGGACATGGCTATCATGTCTCCTCTCAGCCTTCTCTTCTGCAGGCTAAACATGCCCAGCTCTTTAAGCCGCTCCTCATAGGTCTTGTTCTCCAGACCCTTAATCATTTTAGTCGCCCTCCTCTGGACGCTTTCCAGCTTGTCAACATCTCCCTTCAACTGCGGTGCCCAAAATTGGACACAGTATTCTAGGTGTGGTCTGACCAAGGCAGAATAGACCAAGGCATGACTTCCCTGGATCTAGACACTATACCCCTATTGATGCAGGCCAGAATCCCGTTGGCTTTTTTAGCTGCTGCATCACATTGTTGACTCATGTTTAACTTGTTGTCCACGAGGACTCCAAGGTCTTTTTCGCACACACTGCTGTCAAGTCAGGCGTCCCCCATTCTGTATCTTTGATTCCCATTTTTTCTGCCGAAGTGAAGTATCTTGCATTTGTCCCTGTTGAACTTCATTTTGTTAGTTTCGGCCCATCTCTCTAGTCTGTCAAGATCGTTTTGAATTCTGCTCCTGTCTTCTGGAGTGCTAGCTATCCCTCCCAGTTTTGTGTCGTCTGCAAACTTGATGATCGTGCCTTCGAACCCTTCGTCTAAGTCGTTAATCAAGATGTTGAACAGAACTGGGCCCAGAACGGAGCCCTGCGGCACTCCACTTGTCACTTCTTTCCATGATGAAGACGACGCATTGGTGAGCACCCTTTGGGTTCTTTCGCTTAGCCAATTACAGATCCACCTAACTGTAGTTTTGTCTAGCCCACATTTTACTAGTTTGTTTGCCAGAAGGTCGTGGGGGACTTTGTCGAAGGCCTTACTGAAATCCAGGTAGGCTACATCCACAGCATTCCCTGTATCGACCCAACTCGTAACTCTATCGAAAAAAGAGATCAGATTAGTCTGGCATGACTTGTTTTTGGTAAATCCGTGTTGACTATTAGCAATGACTGCATTTGTTTCTAAGTGTTCGCAGACCACTTCCTTAATGATCTTTTCCAGAATCTTGCCTGGTATCGATGTGAGGCTGACCGGACGGTAATTGTTTGGGTCGTTCTTTTTTCCCTCCTTGAAGATAGGGACCACATTCGCCCTCCTCCAATCTGCTGGGACTTGTCCCGTTCTCCAAGAACTCTCGAAGATAATTGCCAGTGGTTCTGAAATAACTTCCGCTAGTTCCTTCAATACTCTTGGATGTAGCTGATCTGGCCCTGGGGAAATGCAAAATGTGTAGGTAGGGCAATGAAAGGGAGAAAGGAAAGGATTTCAGGAATGGAAAGAAGAAACTCATAAGTTCCCCATTGCCGTCAATGGGCTAGCTACCACTGATGAGGTGGACTGAAAGGAGAAAGGAGCCAAATGACCTTTACAGGACCCATAGCTATAAACTCCTAAAATGTTAAAATGCTACTTTTCCCAAACCCTAGTCGTGCCTGTATGTTTCTTTCTCCTTTTCTTACTCACAAATAAAAGCATATTAATAAAAAAGGGGATGATCATCATTAGAAGGCCTATGAAGTGTCTTGTAATTGCGCTTCTACTATTTGTTCAGAAAACAAAACAAACCCTAAGATAACGTTAACAAATTTTGCTATTAATGCCATGCTGTGTAAGGAAATTCTGGATCGTTCTGAAATATTTCTACAGAAAAGCACATTAGACCTTAATGACTACATAGAGCATGATAGAAGGTACTTAACTTTTTTTTTTACCTCCCCCCAAAATGCATTTTAATGACTTCATTTATTCATTTCTTTAAAAAGAGTAAAAATTGTCATGTAGTAATCTACCAGAGACACTCCCAGGTGTTCTGTTAAGATGTAATTTCAGAACACCAAGGGCCTTGAATCGTAATATAACCTGTAGTGCTGTACAGCTTCATCACAAAATGGCATTTAGGACTCATTTAGACTGGCTGCTAGTATGTGTCTTGCAACTATACCCATTATTGAAACCTATACTTCTTTAGTGATCTTTATTGCATATGCAACCTCATCGATGCCCTCTGCAAACAATTTTCTGCATGTTGCAGCAGTGGGACTACAAAACAGAGTCAGTGCTATGCACACAAGCACCATACCTTACACAATAAAATTTTATCACTTTTTCATAAGGAGATTGTTAGAAAACATGCCTAAGTTTTTAAAGAGATACGTCAATAACTTCTTCAGGCCAATCTAATAGAAGTCAGAGCTGTGAGATGGTGTGTAAAGGCTTTCAGATGCAGCCACTCCAGTGATTAAACTTTTCACAGTCCTTAAAGTAAATCAGAAATGAACTTTAGTATTAGGAATAAATCTAGAGTTGATCTTGTTGGACCTCCTAAACTAAACTGCTATCTCCAGTGCAGTGGGAGACACGGCTCCGTTGTTGTTGTTGTTGTTGTTGTTGTTGTTGTTGTTATGTTTATTTATACTCTGCTTTTTCTTTCTGCACAAAGAAGCTTACATTATAAGTATTTCAATACCATTTAAAACCTACAAACATACAAACATTTAAACAGAATTAAATATCAATGATATCAAAAATTCACAATTAAAATCCACAAAAACTTATTTAAAAATATATTCAAAGCTAAAACCATAGCACCATCTGACTTAATCTTAAAACCTTCTTCTTTAAAGGCCTGTATTAGGTCTTAGCGGCTGCCGGAAGGACTGCAAAGAGGGGTCCATGCTGGCTTCTCTGGGCAGAAGGGAGTTCCAGAGTCGAGGGGCAGCCACTGAGAAAGAAGGCTTACTCCAGTGATGTCAAACCTATGACACACGTGTCAGCACTGATACTCCTAGTCATTTTTGCTGACACATGGCCACATGCCAACAAGTACGTTTCATCCTTGGCTCCTGCATGGCCAGGCGCAGTAGACGAGGATGAAACATTTGCTGTAGTGTGGCGGCCGCTGCTAGTGGGCAAAGGGGCTGGGTCACTGCCTCAGTTCCGGGGGAGTGGCCAAAACCCCGGATGAGGGAGAAGAAAAGGAGGGGGAGCGTCTTCCAGGCTGAATGAGGGAAGGGAAGGGGAGCTGAGGAAAGGAAGTGAAAGCAGCCACCGGCCTCTGCGGCTGGGCTCGGCACAAAGAGAAGCCGCTGCTGTGGCTCTGAGGAGGGTTTTTGTTCAGTCACATCAAGCAGCGCAAGCAGTGCAGGCTACAGAGCTATCAGTGTTAAATGTGTTCTACCACTGTACCAAGTTTGAAGAAGATCACTCAAAAAATGAGGGTGGGAGAGTCCTGTAAAGTCCTCTCCCTCTGTGCTGTTTTTGGGAATTGCGCATGCGCGTCCGCTATTAACGAATTAATTTTGAAGATAACGAATTTTCGTTAGTTTCGAAATTTTTAGGGGGCAAAATTCGGAAATACCTTCAAAAACGAAACGCTGCCCCCCTATACTTTTGCAACGAGTTTAGAATCAAATTTTTCGTGGATCGATCAAGCCTAGTGAACATATTATGTTAGTGCTTTACCAACTGAACTGGGTCAAATTAAAAGTTATTCAAAACCCCTAGTGTCTGGGATTGTGCTAGCTGGCGAACCTCCTCCTCCTGGTTATAACATATGTTTGACTTCTGTTTTGAAATCATCACAAGGAAAGGACATTTTCAGTAATGACACCCTAGTTACGTCTTTTCTAGAAACTCTTAGCTTCCTTATAGTTTCAGCATCTGACAAAGTTCTCTCTCTCCTCCTCCAAAAAGCTCTTTTAAAATCTGTGCACTCTTCCTCTAAGAGAATGAAAGCCCAATATAATATAATGATATAATCTTAGAAATGAATCAGCAGTGCTGATTCAAGTCCAATGTAAAATTCACTGGATTTTTTTTTTGTGGGTAAACAGTTTATTAATGAAACGTTACATAACAAAACAGCAAATTATCGCAAATATAGTCAGATAACAATCATTTTGAAATGTACATGCATATCTACATTAGTCAACCAGCCTGCCAATTCTAACACAGTACTTCTGGAACATGGCCACACAGCCCGAAAGACACACAACAACACAGTACATATTATTATCTGTTACTCAAAACATATAGAACTGCTCTTTCCACATGTCATCCACCACTCTCAATCCAGGTTTCTACTCATTTTTATTTTTTTATTTTTTTATTTTTTTTTAGAAATTAAATATAAGAGTTTACCCTAACATTCAAACAAAACAAAAACATACAACGTATTACACACAACAAACCCTGCACGCACCCAAAACCCCTATCCCACATAAAATAAAACCCCTTCCCCACACCCGTGCACCCTTCACCATGACTTCCAACCTTGAAGCACTATGAAGCCTTTAAGCCAATTTATCTATCCTTGTTAATAGTAACCCTAAATTCCTAATGGAACTCCTCTATGTTACTGACTCCTTATTCAGATATGCTATGGCCAGCTTCCATGTTTCTAAAAAGTCCTCATTACTTTTGTTCTTCCTATTGTTGGTAAGTTTGGCCATTAGCATATATTCCCGCATTCTTTCTCTCCATTCCTTTTTAGTTAAACCTTTTTCCCCTTTCCAGTCTTTGGCTATGGTCAATCTTGCTGCCGCAAAGCTATATTGGTATATTTCTTGGTCCTTTTGGTTATTGTTTTCTCTATGTAGACCTAATAGACACAATCCTGGGCTTTTTTAAATCTTATTATGTAGCATTTTATTAGTCTCTTTAATTACCTTGTCCCAAAATGCCTGTATGGTCATACACGTCCACCACATGTGGATGAATGTCCCTTTCTGTTTCCTACACCTCCAGCAAATACCTTGTTGTGATTTATCTATTTTTGCCAATGTTGCTGGGGTGATATAGCATCTATAAAACATTTTATATTGATTCTCCCTAATTGATCCAGATATTGTGAATTTGAATTCTTTGTTCCATAGGTACTCCCAGTTATCCAATTCTATTGGCCTACCTAGGTCCTTGGCCCAGGATATCATTATTGTCTTGACTGTATTATCCTCCATATTATAACTTAATATGTATTTGTATAATCTGGATATTAACCCTTTATTTCCCTTTTCCCATATTCTTTCCAGTTCTGATTTTTTAGTTGCGAAACCAACCCTCATATCCTTTTTATATCTTTCATGCAATTGGTGATATCGAAACCAATCATTAATCTCCAATTCTTCCCGCCCTTTTAATTTCCATTCTTCATTTTCTCTAATAAGGTATTCTTTATATGTTCTTGTTTCTACACTTAAGGCTGGTCTTATAACTGCTTCTAATGGCCTCAACCAAAGGGGTGTTTTCGGTTCCATACCTTTTCTATATTTTTTCCAAATGTCTAATAGTCCCCCTCTAATTATATGTTTATTAAAGTCTTTATTTAATTTGTCTCCATCGTACCATACATATGCATGCCAGCCGAATCTTAATTCATATCCTTCCAAATTTAATAGGGTCTTATTTTCTAATTTTATCCATTCCTTCATCCAGGACAGAGCTGCAGCCTCGTAATAGGTCCTTAGATCGGGTAAGCTTAGCCCCCCTCTTCCTTTATCGTCAATTAAATTCCGGTATGCTATCCTCGCTCTTTTTCCAGCCCAAATAAAATCTGTAATCTTTCTTTTCCATTTCTCAAAAAATTTTATTCCTTTGATAATGGGTATATTTTGAAACAGGAATAGCATTTTGGGGAGTACCATCATCTTTATTACTGCAATTCTGCCCATCCATGTTAGTGGGATTGTTTGCCATCTAGTAAGATCTTTTTTAATGTCTTCCCATACTTTGACGTAATTATCCTGGAATAAATTGATATTTTTGTTTGTGACCCATATACCTAAATATTTTACTTTCGGGATCACCTCGCAGTCTGCTGCGGCCTCCAGTTTCTTACAGCTTTTAGCATCTATATTTTTTACTAAAAACTTAGATTTTTCCTTGTTTATAATAAATCCTGATATGTCACCATGTCTTTGAATAATGTCCAATACTTTTTTAATACTTTGTAGTGGGTTAGTTAGAATACAGACTATATCGTCTGCATAAGCCCTAATTTTTAGTTCTTGGTCACTGATCTTTAAACCCGTAATTTCCTTCTCTTCTCTTATTCTAACATTTAAGATTTCCAGACCCATAATAAATAATAGTGGGGACAGCGGGCAACCTTGTCTGGTCCCTCTTTGTATGTCGATGTAATCTGATAGTTGACCATTGATGTTTAACCTTGCTCTTTGATTAGTGTATATAGCCCCTACTGCCCTTTTGAATTGGTGGCCAACTTCAAATTTTTCTAACACTTTTCCCAAATAATCCCATCTAACATGGTCAAAGGCTTTTTCTGCATCAATAAAGAACAACGCCAAATCTCTATTTGGGTCTTTTTCTGCTACTTCCAGGGTGTTCAATATCAGTCTGATGTTTTGATTTACTTCTCTTCCTGGGAGAAACCCCACCTGGTCTTTATGAATGATCTGTACTAGAGCTTGCTTAATTCTATTTGCCAATATAGTGGCAAATATTTTGTAATCGCAGTTCAGCAATGATATTGGTCTATAATTTTTAATTAAGTCTAAATCTTTATCCTGTTTAGGGACTAAAACAATTATGGATTCCTTCCAAGATTCTGGAAGTTCCCCCTTTTTCAAGACCACATTCATCACTGACACCAGCTGTGGTACTAGCTCTTCCTTAAACGTTTTATAGTAATGGTTGAAAGTCCATCTGCCCCAGGGGACTTATTTACTTTAGCCATATTTATTGTCCTGATTACTTCCTCTGGTGTAATTTGTTTGTCTAAGTCAGCTTTCATTGCTTCTGAAATTTGTTTTAAGTTTGTCTCCTCCACATACTGGGAGATTGTCTTAATCTCCCCCTGAGTTTTTTTTGTATAAGTTGGCATAATATTCTTCGAATAGTTTTTGTATCTGTTGTGAATCGGTGACAGTTTCTCCTTTATTTTTTATCCTCATTATCAATGGTTTTTTCTTTGCATCTTTTATTTGCCAAGTTAATAATTTCCCTGGTTTGTTTGCATTTTCAAAAAAGTTGTATTTATTATACATAACTTTCCTTTCTATTTCACTAGCAATTAGCTGTTCGTATTGTTGGTGCAATTTTTTAGTTCACCTTGTAGTCTTGTCTTTGTACCTTTTTCTTTTTCTATTTCTAATTCCTTTGTCCTGATTTTTGATAACAACTCCAGTTGGGCCTTATTTTTTCCTTTGTACCAGATCGAGTTTTGTTGTATCAATAACCCTCTAATTACTGCTTTACCAGCATCCCAGACTATTCCCTCCTTCATTTCTTCTTTAGCATTGTCCTTAAAGTAATTATTAATCCCCATTCTAATTTTTTCCCTATGTGACTTGATTTTCAAAATATAATCATTCATTCTCCAGGCTCTGTTTCTTTTATATCCCACTCTTAATTTCATTAATATCGGATTATGGTCGGCTAATACTCTTGGTAACAATTCAATCTTCTCTGTTTTACCCACTAGTTCCTTAGTGCCAAATATCAGATCAATTCTTGAGGATGTGCCATGTCTATGTGAATAGTATGAATACTCTTTCCTTGTTGGATTGTGGACTCTCCAGATATCATAAAGTTCCCAATACTGAATTTCCCTTAGGAAGGATCCTGGGAGTCGGCCTTCCTTCCTGTCCTTTTTAACTTTACTATCTCTGTCCTCTTTGGGCACCATGACTCCATTAAAATCCCCCATCCATAACATTTCCTTTTCCCCATATTCTGCTAATATACGTGTCAATTTTTTATAGAACAGTTTTTGTTTGTTGTTTGGTGCGTAGACTCCAACTAATAGTACAGGGGCTTTTTGTATATATACTTTAATTATTAATATTCTACCATCCTCATCACAGAATATTTTCTCTGGTGCCAGATCTTTTTTTATATAGAAGAGTACTCCATTGGTCTTTTTACTGTTACATGCTGTGAATAAATGGCCCAGCCTTTCTCTTTTTAACAGGTGACTATCCTTGTATATCAGATGTGTCTCAACCAAACACACTATGTCTGATTTGATTTTCTGCAAGAAATGAACCACTTTCTTACGTTTATAGCCATTATTCAAACCGTTAATGTTACAAGACATGATTTTTAAATTTTGTACAGACATTTGAATCTACTCAATCCCATCCCCCCACCTTTTCCCCATCCCAGTCAGCAAAAGAAACATATTGTATTTCCCAATAATCAGTTCATTACTCTTAATGTCCCTTTATTTGTTAGTCTGTTCCCCCACTTTTTTCATCTTCTTCTTCCACTTCTTCAACTTCATCTTCCTCTTCTTTTTCTTCATCTGTCTGGGTGCCCTCCTTCTCATTTTCCTGCTCCTTCTGCTTTCGCTCTTTCCTTTCCTGTGGCACCCCTTTACCCCTTCTGTGCCCCTGGCTCTCATCGCCTGCAAGCTGTTGTTCTCCCCCCGGAAAGTCCTGGGCATATTTCCTTAGGAACTGTTCAACCTTCCCTGCATCTGTAATATAGTGTCTCTTTGACTTATGGTAGAAGGAGACACCCTTTGGGAAGAGCCAACGAAAGGGGGTGCCTTTGTTCTTCAGTTTAACCACCAGTGCATTGAATTCTTTCCTTTTTCTAAGAAGCCTTCCCGGGATCTCCTTCATCATTAATATTTTCTTTCCCTCAATCACAATTGGGGTTTCATATTGTTTTTTCAGCACTATCTCCTTAAATGTTTTGGCAACAAATTGTACTATACAGTCCCTAGGTACTTTTTTTTGTCTTGCGAAGGCTGAGTTAATTCTGAAACAAGACGAAATTGAAGCATGAATAATGTCCAGATCTTGCTCTTTCAGCAGCCCTGCCAACATATTAGCAATGAAAGAGATGAGACTTTCTCTTTCCAGGCCCTCCTTAAGACCTCGTATCCTCAAAGAGCACTCACAGGCTTTCAACTCTTGCATCGCTATGGCATCTAAGACCTGTTCATGGTGGTCTTCATAGGTTTGACTCTGCTCTTCCAGTCTTTCCACTCTTTTTTTAACAGATTTTTGGTCTTTGTCCAGTTTTGCAAGTTTATTGTCCATTTGGTCTTGCCTATTAGCAATTTTTTGTAAGTCCTGCTGCACTGCTCCTATTGCTTGTGTCAGATTTTCAAACATTGATCTAATCTCCAGGAGGGTTTGGTCTGGTGCTGCTGCTGCTGCTGCTGTGGAGACTTGTTTTTTTTATTTTTTCAGATGCTGCAGGGACTGTGGCATAAGATGATATCAGGCCTTTCATCCCCGGCCCCGTCACTTTGGGGGAGCGTTTATCCATTTTTTTTCCCCACTCCTTTTTGTATCTAGATCTTGACTTTTTTTTTTCCTTTTCCTCTCCTTCTCTCTCCTCTTTCTTGCTCAAGGCCGTTCAAGGCTGTTCAGTTCTGTAGACAAAACAACTATTCCGGAGAGTGCTGCTTATAGGAATCTGCCAAGATGGGTGGTGGTGGGGATAGGTATAGTTAAACCTCAAACATAAGAGGAAAACAGTGTCTTTTAATCCAATTATTATTCTTCTGAATCTTAGTTCAATTAAAGTCCTTGCAACTATACATCTTCTGGATTGGAGACATCTGGATCAAGCCTCCTATCAGGCATGGTCAGTAGCATGCATATTCATAGTCTTTTGTTACGACCTGCCTCTTTCAGCACAGTATTACAGTGCAGCTTTTAAACTTTGGAATACAATACTTTTAGGCTCTTGTCTCTCAAGGAGTTAGCTTAGCAAATTATCTTATCTTATCTCCAGCAGGAAAAGTCCAAGCTTTTAATTGTCAAAGGAACTTATTTATAGCTTCAGTGCTCAGTGCTAAATCAAATAAACGTAAATCATGTGCTTACTTAAGAGAAGAAGAGTTGGAGCCTTCTGCGGAGAGATCGTGGAGACGGGAGGATTTCTCTGTGCCTTCGAGCTTTCCATTTGAGATGCTCTTTGCCGGCAGACACTCTCCTCTCTTTGTCTCACCCAAAGATGAGGAATTTGAGGGGTGAAGATAACCTTTCCCCTCACCGTCTATCTCCGATGCACGGAGCTGAGGCTCCATGCGGCTTTCTCTCCTCAGCTCCAACAGTGAGGAAGTCAAAATTCACTGGATTATTTTGATCCAGCCACTGTCTCTCAATCTGACCGACTTCACAGGTTTTGTGTAATGAAAAATTAGGAAGCCATGTAGGCCCTGTGATCTCACTGTAGAAAAGGTAGAGTGTAAATATGATAAATAATTGAATAAAAACACAACCTCTGAATTTTTGGCTCTTCACTCAGGACTGCATATTTGATTAAGTGTTGTCATATAATATGATTCCCTATATCCACGAGACCAGTAGCTGTGATTTCATGTATTCACGTCCAATAAAATATGTCATTTCTAGGCATTTTTAGGTTGTTCAGCATGGTTCTATAGCATTCTTGGGCTTCACTCCTGCTGCAAATAAATAAATAGATAAATAAAATTGATTAGAGTAGCATATTAGAAATACAAAGAGCAATCTCTCTCCCCTCCCCCCCTCCCTCCCTCTCTCTCTCTCTCTCTCTCTCTCTCTCTCTCTCTCTCTATATATATATATATATATATATATATATATGACTTTTGATATCAATTCATCACTACTTCATAGTGTAATGTTTTGCAGTCACCTCACACTGTTGAGAGATCAGTAGAGATTGCTAGGTACAATTTCAAAATATCTTCTCTGGTATTTGCAAACTGGTAATTTGTACCCAGAAACACTGTTGCATGCATGATTTCTGATAACAATCACCTCCTGGTAAACACCTGCAGAGCACAAGCTGTTAAATAATTTTCCACAGACCAAACCTTGCTTTAAAATTCACAAAATTGCTGCCTAATCATCATAGGTCATCTAATATACAATGTGACTTAAAGCTGGCATCTTCCTATATGGCTCTTTGGCCTTGAAAAAGGCTTGAGCAGAGCCAGCTTTTAAACAGATGGGGTCCAGAATGCAAGTTCAAGGAGATGTGAACCATCTTCCAAAATGGAAACTTTTCCCACTGCAATCTGATCACTTTAAATGAAAAACCAGTGATCTGACAACTGGGTGAAATTACATTATGGTAAACACAACAAGAAGTGGGTTTTGCAAGGCCCATTGCCTAGGTAGAGCAAAGCAACTGATCTGTTTCTCTGCAAAAATCCCAAGGTAGGTGTATTTTAGAAATGAAAAAAGTACAGCCAGTGGACTTCAGGCCTTTTTGTAATCTCTAGTGCCTAGTGATGAATTTTGTTTAGCCCCAATTATTCTCCTGTATACTTTATTCAAAGTTTCTTTTACCTATTTCACAAGAAGTCAAAGATGCTTCTCTTCAATCTGTGCATCAACATGCATTATTTTGCATGGCCATGCAAAGTGGCATGGAAAATAACAAAAAAAAATGCACTGAGACATTTGCTGAACATATGCTGAGATGTGGCAGCACTATGGACTAAACCAGAATTGTCAAAAATGCATGTAATGGAGAATGCCATGGCAAAACATAGTGATAAAAAGCAGGACTTTTCAGATATTTCATCACATGCAATAAAATCAGTGTTTCTATACATTTAAGAAATGGCTACTGACAGAGCCCATCACATGATGGAAGCTTATACAGTGGGTTCCAGGTAGAATCATAGAATCATAGAATAGTAGAGTTGGAAGAGACCTCATGGGCCATCTAGTCCAACCCCCCGCTAAGAAGCAGGAAATCGCATTCAAAGCACCCCCGACAGATGGCCATCCAGCCTCTGCTTAAAAGCTTCCAAAGAAGGAGCCTCCACCACAGTCTGGGGGAGAGAGTTCCACTGCCGAACAGCCCTCACTATGAGGAAGTTCTTCCTGATGTTCAGGTGGAATCTCCTTTCCTGTAGTTTGAAGCCATTGTTCCGTGTCCTAGTCTGCAGGGCAGCAGAAAACAAGCTCCCTCCCTCCTCCCTATGACTTCCCCTCACGTATTTGTACATGGCTATCATGTCTCCTCTCAGCCTTCTCTTCTGCAGGCTAAACATGCCCAGCTCTTTAAGCTGCTCCTCATAGGGCTTGTTCTTCAGACCCTTAATCATTTTAGTCGCCCTCCTCTGGACGCTTTCCAGCTTGTCAACATCTCCCTTCATCTGCGGTGCCCAAAATTGGACACAGTATTCAAGGTGTGGTCTGACCAAGGCAGAATAGAGGGGGAGCATGACTTCCCTGGATCTAGACGCTATTCCCCTATTGATGCAGGCCAAAATCCCATTGGTTTTTTTGCTGCTCATGTAGGCTCATGTTTAACTTGTTGTCCACAAGGACTCCAAGGTCTTTTTCGCACACACTGCTGTCAAGCCAGGCGTCCCCCATTCTGTATCTTTGATTCCCATTTTTTCTGCCGAAGTGAAGTATCTTGCATTTGTCCCTGTTGAACTTCATTTTGTTAGTTTCGGCCCATCTCTCTAGTCTGTCAAGATCGTTTTGAACTCTGCTCCTTTCTTCTGGAGTGTTAGCTATCCCTCCCAGTTTTGTGTCTGCAAACTTGATGATCGTGCCTTCGAACCCTTCGTCTAAGTCGTTAATAAAGATGTTGAACAGAACCGGGCCCAGGACGAAACCTTGCGTCACTCCACTTGTCACTTCTTTCCATGATGAAGACGACGCATTGGTGAGCACCCTTTGGGTTCTTTCGCTTAGCCAATTACAGATCCACCTAACCGTAGTTTTGTCTAGCCCACATTTTACTAGTTTGTTTGCCAGAAGGTCGTGGGGGACTTTGTCGAAGGCCTTACTGAAATCCAGGTACATCCACAGCATTCCCTGTATCGACCCAACTCGTAACTCTATCGAAAAAAGAGATCAGATTAGTCTGGCATGACTTGTTTTTGGTAAATCCGTGTTGACTATTAGCAATGACTGCATTTGTTTCTAAGTGTTTGCAGACCACTTCCTTAATGATCTTTTCCAGAATCTTGCCTGGTATTGATGTGAGGCTGACCGGACGGTAATTGTTTGGGTCGTTCTTTTTTCCCTTCTTGAAGATAGGGACATTCACCCTCCTCCAATCTGCTGGGACTTCTCCTGTTCTCCAAGAACTCTCGAAGATGATTGCCAGTGGTTCTGAAATAACTTCCGCTAGTTCCTTCAATACTCTTGGATGTAGCTGATCTGGCCCTGGCGACTTGAATTCGTTTAGAGTGGCCAGGTGTTCCTGGACAACTTGTTTCCCTATTTGGGGTTGGATTTCCCCCAATCCTTTGTCCATTCCATGTTGCTGAGGTTGAAGATGGCTTTCTTTTTGTGAGAAGACTGAGGCAAAGAAGGCATTAAGCATTTCTGTCTTTTCCCTTTCCCCTGTCACCATCACCCCATCTTCCCCTTGCAGTTATTTCACCATTTCTAAAATGCATTTTTCCTATACTTCCTAAGTTGATTGGTAATCAACTTCTTTTACAATTCCATGCATAGAGATGTGTAAAATTACCCAATATACCATGTGATGGGATTTCCCCCTTGCCCACTTGTAAAGATAACAGTGACATCATCATGGAGGGAGGAGCCAAGATGGGCAGTATTGATTCCTTTCTTCCACCGTTACTGTTTTGTGACTGATGAGGAAGGAATGGTAATTTATATCTCTCTTTGAATTGAGAGCTATCTGTACCTATGAAGAAAAAAATGGAATATCCAAAGAAAACGGGGGAGGAGATGGAGGAGAAATATGTCTCCCATGTGATGAGAAGGCAAATGGATAAGAAAGTGAAAAGAAGGAAAGGTAGTAAAACCATTTAATTTCAAAATGGGGCTTTGCAAAGCTTAAGGGAAAAACAACGATCCCAGACACCAAACACTTTACTTATCCCATGGGATGAAGTCCTATGTGCCAGAGAAGCCTGCTGCCTCGGGGCAAAAGGACTGCTGAAAGCAGCTCACAATACTTGCAGCAATACATCTCAATCCAAACCAACTACACATATCATGAATATATCCTCCTTGGTCATAATTGGATCAGTCAGGTAGTTGACCCCATAATATACTATTAATAGAAACGTGTAACAGTCACAGAAGTAACCACAACTTTTTAATTTTTTGATTTTCTATTTTTTTCTTAACCATTGGTTTTAAGAAAGAACCCAATTAAAGCCCCTATCTGTCAACTTCACAAAAAACAATTTCCAGCTATGCAGTTTACCCAATTTCACAAAAAATGTCCAGATATACATTAGAATATAGAATTAGAATAGGAGCCCTGGTGGCGAAGTGTGTTAAAGCGCTGAGCTGCTGAACTTGCAGACCGAAAGGTCCCAGGTTCAAATCCTGGGAGCGGCTTGAGCGCCCGCTGTTAGCTCCAGCTCCTGCCAATCTAGCAGTTTGAAAACATGCCAATGTGAGTAGATCAATAGGTACCACTCCGGCGGGAAGGTAACGGCGCTCCCTGCAGTCATGCCGGCCACATGACTTTGGAGGTGTCTACGGACAATGCAGGCTCTTCGGCTTAGAAATGGAGATGAGCACCAATCCCCAGAGTCAGACATGACTGGACTTAACGTCAGGGGAAACCTTTACTTTTATACATTAGAATAAAATCAGGATCCCTACCCAACTCCACTCCTGGAGCAGTGGGATTGCAACCCACCCCAGCTTTAACTCACAACATTGTGTGTTTGTGTGTTGTTGCTTATAACAAAGATATATACAGTACTATCTTTGCAAGCTTGTAGAGATGTATAGTGCACAATGCTCTTATTGCCAGGTAAATGTACCTAGGAATATAATCTTAATTAATTAATTAGAAGGTCAATAAACTAAAGATTCATTTTCTTCATTGTCAGAACTGCACTGTCTCAGCAATGGTCTTTCAAAAAAATCTGATCATACAGTAAGTTGGGGAACATTTTGAAGCTGTTTTTATTCTGGAGATTGTAACAGTTACTTAGAAGGAAATGTGGCCATTTCTTCTGGCAGTGAGTAGCAGTATGTATCTCCCACTGCTTTCTCTATTCCCAAAATGAATCAAATACTGAAGATTTGTTCATATGCAGATATATTTAGCTCTAATTAATTGATTTGGCATGTAAAAGACAAGTAATCAACTAAACATTGTAATTAATTAAATGCCCTGTATCTATATACTTGGAGAGTCTATTGGGGAATCTAGTGGAAAACATTCTACTGCTAATAGATAATAACATGATCTTTGGAAATGAAACATATCATCCTTGTAAGCATTTGGATTTGTGCAGGAGCAACCTTATACTGCTAAACTATATTTTACTTCTATACTTTTATAGTTGAAAAAACTATTTCTTGAATATTTAAGACTTTCAGGGCAGAGGATAGGAGGGCTTGAATTGCTTGCCCTTTCTTACCTTGAAGTAAACCCTATGCTTTGCATGCAAGAGTCCTCAGGTTCAGTCTTCCCCATTTCCATACAAGGCTGGACATGACCATATCTTAAATCTTGGGGACCCTTTGGTGACTTCCATATCAGTAGGATAGTGAATCCTCTCTGAGGTTTAGTTTAATTTTTAAAGGAGCTATCCAAGTGACTATTATTATAGCAGTTACATCTTACTTTACCAGTGTGGTGTAATACATGGGATGTTGTTTGTATAAATATATGATGGGGGCATACAGCTTCCTGAACCTGCTAGAGGAGATTTACAGTTTTGCATAATCTGAGATAGATTCTTCCTAAACATATGATATCAGAGAAACATTTTTTTTCCCAATGTCTCAGGGGGCAGCAACATTTTAGCCCCATAGGCTGTACTTGTTTCTTTCTTTTCTAGAAAGAAAAGAAAGTCACCAAAGACCATCAGTTGATGATGTGAGGACTTGCACGAGTCCATGGCACACCACTTTGAGTAGCACTGCTCTGGAAAATCCTGGAATACCTTGGGCCCTTAGTATCCACTGGGATTTGTTTCCAGGATCTCCCACAGAAATCAAAATCTGTGGATGCTCAAGCCCTATCACATACAATGGCATAATAAAATGGTGTCACATATACATAAAATGGCAAAATCCAAGTATATTTTTTGGAATGTTTATTTTTGGAATATTTGCAAACCATGGATGGTTGAATCCGTTGATCTAAAATATATGGATATGAAGGATTGGCAGTACTTATAACCCCAACCCCAATCCCAACTCCATCCATACTTTTCCTATTTTACGAGCAGCTATAATTTGGGCATCAAAATTTAAATCTTTTACCTTTAGTTGATAGAGTTCGCAAAAAAAATAGTTCTCTAATAATTAGTGGCCTAGAGTTTCAAATAGGCCCAGCTGGTCTAGCCCTGCTTCACTGCCTTGTGTGTGTGCGTGCGTGCGCTCATGCACACTTATGTGTGTGAGAGAGCTTACAGGTTTAATATATTAAGATGAACCTATTTTTATTACATATCTCATCCAATGATCATAAAAACTGCACATTTATTGCTCATCACCGTTTAAATTAAAGTCGGCACCTTTGTAACTATGGAAATTAACACTCTTGAGTTATGCATGTGTCAGTTGTTCTATAAGCCTCTTTTGGGGATCTGAATGAGCTGATAGAAGCATAGAGCTGATGCAAACCATTTGAAAACCTATGGTAAGATTTTTTTTTTTTTGCTTCAACTCATTTGAGCATTGCCCCTTGGCACACCCAAGGCTTAAGACTTTCTGCTGCCTGTTCCTGATGTATGTGCCAATCAATTCCTTCTAATGCAAGGATTGAGTCCAATTTAGGATTCCATTTTTATTTCTAATCTTTATATTTTGGCAGGAGTGGAAATCCTCTTTCTCTCTTATGCAATGACCCAAACATTTTACATGTTCAACTGCCTCCCATCCATGCCAATATGCCCATTTACTGGGTGGTGGAAAGGAAGACTGTGGTGGAGATACATCCAGATATTTGTTTGTGGTTAAATGCACAGTGATGATTTGATCCCCCAGAAACCCAAACTGCAACTGCACCACTGGATGCTTCTCCATTGCTAGCCTCCCCCTGGTCCCACTCCAGCCCCACTCACTTTGAAATAGCAAATGGTGGTGATGTGAGGAGTGTCAACTTGTGAAAGATAGCTTTTCACTAGGCTGAGAAAGTAGAAAATGCATAATTTCACCTGTAGGGAACATTACATCATCAGTCATGATGCAGAATATTGAGTAGAGTAAGGAAAAAAGCAATTTCAGAAGAACTACAAGGGTGAAGCACTTCAAATGTCCACAGGGTCCCATTCAGAAACTAGAATTTTTTAAAAGGAAAGTGTGAAGAGCTTGGAATACTTATTTTCATAAATAAGCCAAATTGTTTCTAACCAGAAATGTTACTTGTTTTGCACAACTTCCATGTTGGGGATTTTGAGAGGTCTAACCCAAACTCTGTGTCTGATTCAGCTTTCATTTTTATCAAGTTCTGTGTGTGCCTGGTGAATTTCCAGCACTCTCCAATGCACTGCATCAAGGAAATATAATACCAGCCAATATTTGAAGATGAATTAATGCAGGGGTAGTATGTGGTTATGCAAGGAGCTATCCAGAGTTCTGAACCAACTTTGGATATAGAATTCTGAACTTTGGGCAATTCTTTTAAAACATTGACTTACACATACACCATTATATCCATTATGTTCCCTTAAGAGACATCACTTTATCAGAAAATAAAATTGATCACCACAGTTAGGCACATATTTGTAGTAGCAGCAAAACAGGTCCATTCTGAGCTAATGGATGTCCCAAGGGAGGTGATGTATCTCCGTACCTAGAGTACACAAAGGCACTTTGCAGCCCTCTCAGGGGGCGTTGTAATGTTCTGTCTTCACACAGGAGACATGCTTGCTCTAAAATGTGAATTTTGCTAGGACAAAGTGATTAAGTGCCTTTGAACAGGGGATTCCTTTCGGATGCACATTCATTCAAGATTAATGGTTTTTGGTTTCCTTGTTAGTGGAGCACTGAATTTACTTCAGGTACTAGTCCTAAATTTAAAGGAGCTATTCAAGGTACATCCAATGGGATGTTTATCTAAATGCACATGCAGATGTGAGTCTTAAACCAAAGTCTTTAACCCATTTTTCAGTTTGTTTGGCATTCTAGAATACTTCTGCAGATTTCCTCCACTTTACCTGAAACCAGTTCTTCCAGAAGCCTCTGAACTGACACTCATTTCATGGTGAGTGGGGAACAAAGAACTGCTTGGATATTTGCCACTAGCTTCCCTTATGCTCAGCAAGGCAAAATGTACCTCTTCTTTGGCTGGCAAGCTTTCTGAAGCTTTAGAAAGGGGGAAGTTGACTGTCATGCTTCTCAGACTGAAATCAGGTGGAACATCTGAAAAGTGTGTTTTGACTGCAGAAGAACTATTATTAGATCAGCAGCTTTCCAGCAGCTTTGGTGAACTTTTTTGATCAGACTAGAGATTCAGGCAATGGTATTTAACCCTTGCCCTGTAGGTCATTTCCTGATTATGCTCACCACATGCACACTACATCAGTTTCTCTGTTCAGGAAAATTAGATTGGGTCCAAGCATATTTTCTTTTGTGAAAATATCATTGTTTAATGGTTTGGTACCCTATTATGTGTGCCACTAATCTGATCAAATTGTGCACCCTGGAGCTTCAAAAGGGGAAAAATCAGAAACTGCTAGGATATATTTTATGCATCTTTTGTTCAACATGTACATTGTCCTGGTATCATGCCTATTTAAAGGCGACAATGTGAGTAAATTATACTATTGGTCAGAAAGACCCCAGTAAAAATCTCCATCTAGTCATTATGCCAACATGATTAATGTAAGTAGTTACTCCTCTCTCTTTGTCTGATCTATCTCAAAAGGTTGCTTGGAACATAAAGGAAAAAGTGAGGAACCAAGGTGACTTACCCTTAGAAATCTCATCTATTTGAATATTTATTTATTTAAAATTGCTTTTGTCCACAAGAGCACCACAGTGGCTTGCAGCAAAGATTAAAGCATTGGTTAGCATCCTGTTTAGTAGTTTCAATATCATAAGCTGGACTAGCATAACCAAACTACTGAGGGCTAATGTTTACAGTCATGGACAACCAAATGTGATCCCCAAAATCTACTATTGCAACTTGGAAATACCTCAATCAGTGTTTCTGAGGGGCTGGACACTGGAGGATTGAGAAATAACATTTGCAGTGATCTCCTAGTCATGGGATGCCTTATGACTAAATGTTCTCTCAGGTCTCCAAGGGGTCTCTCCAGCTGCCTGTTCTTGAGGTCCTTACCACTAGGAATGTGCTGCAGGAATCAGCTAGAATCCTGTTAGGAGCTTGCATTTTTAAAGGTTTGGTAATATCCATATCAAGTAAAGGTTTTGTGGCTACATTACTACATAGGGGAGCTTCCATTGTGCCTTACACACAATGGAGAGTAATTACTCCATACATCCTTTTTGTTACTCTCCTCCAATATCTGTCCTCCAGATTGCACCACTACTTTATGACCCTGTTTTCTGTGGTTTATTCCTATTCCCTTTCTCACCCCGAGTTCTTAACCCAGTGTTCATGTGGCCCGCCCTTGGTTTTATTGTTCTTTTGATTTTGCTTAATGTAGTGTATATTATATTTTATTGTATTGTTTAATGTGTTATGATTTGTTGTTCTATTTATATTCTGTGATATTGTATTGTTCTGGGCATGGCCCCATGTAAGCCGCCCCGAGTCCCCGTTGGGGAGATGGTGGCAGGGTATAAATAAAGATTATTATTATTATTATTATTATTATTATTATTATTATTATTATTATTATTCCCATTGTGCACTGGGACACTGACTAGGGGGGTATTCTTGTTAGTATCCTATTATACATCTTCCCAATTCACTGACAAGGTTTGTGAGAACTATATAGCAAGGTATATGTAGAGCAGTGGTTCCCAAACTTATTTGGCCTGCCACCCCCTTTCCAGAAAAAATATGACTCAATGCCCCCTGGAAATGGGGGCATGGCTTAGAGGAGTGGGCGTGGCTCCTACTCAAGAGGGCGGGGCTGAGCCTCTCTCATAATCCAAGATGCAGGGCTGCGAGGGGAGGTGGGCGGAGCCACAAATAGGCGGCCAGTACTGGGATGGGCGGGGTTACGATCTCTGAGGCAGGGTTGAGCTTCTATCCCTGTACTGCGGTGCCTGCCAGGACACAGGAGGCAGGGCTAGAGGACGGGGTGGGGCCTCTTCCCAAGTGCCTGACAGGGCTGAACCGCTATACCCTGTCCCCATGTTCTAACAAGCGCCACAGGGAAGGTATTTAGAGGCTCAGCCCTGTCTCGCGCTCTTGGGAAGAGGCCCCTTCCCCACCCCTAGCCCCATCCTTTAGTCCTAAAAGGTCTCTCAGGAGAGGTATAAATTCTCAGCCCTGTCTCGGGCTCTTGGGAAAAAGACATGCCCACTCCTCAAGCTCCACCCCCTGTGTCCTAATAGGCGCCTCAGGTGCTCAGCCCTGTCTCTGGCACTTGGGAAGAGGCCTCTCCCCTCCTCTGGCCCCGCCCCGGTGTCCTAATAGGTGCCATCACCGGCCCCCTGGATCGCTCCAGCGCCCACCGGGTGGTGGTAGCGCCCACTTTGGGAATCACTGATGTAGTGATGTAAAGTATGCTGTGATCAAAGATTGCAGACATCATTTTCCAGAGCTTCAGTTTCGAGTGCTTCAGAACTGCTTCAGTTGAGGCATTGGCAGAATGTGAAAGTAGGGTTAGGGTGGGAAGGAATAATTAGACATAACTATGAAAACAGAGTGTGTTTCTACACTGACATTATAATCCAGTAGGGAACTGGTTCAAAAGGAATTGGTTTTGCTGTGTAGTGATTAGATTGACAGGTCTTTAACCAGTTTGAGACCAGGAAAGTGATCACATTTACCATGGACCCTAGTTTCAATGGAAAGGAGCAGGTAGGAGCAGAGGTAATCAATTCCCCCTCCTAGGGGATCAATTAGACCCCCGATGCTCATCCACTTCAGCAGGGATAGATGTTTTCAATGGGCTCCACAGTTTGTGGTGTTGATTTTGCCCAAATCTGGGGTACACAGGGATCAACTCCAGCACATTTTTTGGCTGACCTCAAGATCTCTTGGCATTTTTAAAAGTGCTGTATCAGCACTGATATGCATTACAGCATGCACTAGTGGTGTGTGTTTTGTGGCCATTGCAGCCTGGCTTTGAACTGCATTATATTGTCACTGTAAAAGGGACCAGAGCTTGATCATTGTAGTTATGATAATGATGCTGGACCTGGGTCATATATATTAAACATATTCTAAACCAGAATTTAAAGTACAGCTGGCTCAAGACTTTTACTTTCTGAGCTTCTTTTGCAAGTCCTTCAGAGTAAACTATATTGTTTGTTGAATATTATTCCAAGTTTGATAATGAGACATTGTCCTACGCCAGTTAGCTGAGTAGCATGCAAAACTGTGTTAGAAGGGAGGAGATGTTTGCAGGGCAACCTCTGTGTCACACACAGCAGTGTCTTTTGGCAAAGTGGAGGGGGAATGACTGAGGGAATGACCACAGCTTTTATTGCTATTGATACTCTAGCTAGCATATGCTGTATGACTGCTTTTCATGTTTGATTTTACAATGTGTAATTTGTCACTGTTTTTATTATTGCTGTGAGCCGCCCCGAGTCCCTTCGGGGAGATGGGGCGGGATATAAGAATAAATTTTATTATTATTATTATTATTATTATTATTATTATTATTATTATTATTATTATTATATGCTGCTTATTTTATCCAATAGTAGGAATGGTCCTGCACCAAACCATTTGTGATATTAAGGGTCAGTTGAATTAATCCCAAACCTTAAGAACACACATCTTTGCCATCCTCGTAAACCAGGCATGGGCAAACTTCAGCCCTTCAGGTATTTTGGACTTTAACTCCCACAATTCCTAACAGCCAGTAGGCTATCAGGAATTGTGGGTGTTGAAGTCCAAAATATCTGAAGGGCCGAAGTTTGCCCATGCCTGTCTTAAATGAAGGGTAAGCAAAGTGTGTCCCTGTGGTCATCTCAGACTGGCCAAAAAAAGGTGAACTTCATCTGTGGCAAAGAACTTTTTAAGTAGAATGCAGCCTTCTGTCAGATATTTATAACATCAAAACATACCAGTTTTCAATGACTGAAATGAACATCTGGCTATTCCTGATTTGCCATTTTTGGTGGTCCATGGGCATGTAGAAGGGTGCAAGAAGAAAATTGGCTCCTGAGAATCATCAAAATTACCCAGCCACAGCCTAAAGGCTAAAAAGACAGAGAAATAAATTGAAGAGTTCCCAGAAATTTGATACAATTTGTAACTTTATTTGCTCTTGTCCAAACATCAACTCCCCTCAATAAAGAATAAGAAGCAGGGCAATTAAGTTGTGGGGGCACTAAAGCACTGTAGTTTTTAAGAGCTATAGAGTGCTAGTAGTGCTGGTTCACTGAGCCTGACTATAAAGAACTTCTAGTTGGAAGCATTTCCAGTTGTTAGTGCACAAACAGCTAGCTGTGCTGCTCTGTAAAGTTATATCTGCCTGACTTTACAGTACAGAAACAAACAAGGGAGCTGCAGCACAGCTTCCTTTTCATCATTAAAAGTTATCCATGCACTGTGCTTTGCCTCTAGCAGTAGGAAAAGGAATGTGTTCTTGTAGACTCTTCTATTTAAATGCAGATTACAGCGCTCTTTACACAGTTCCTAAAAAGTCATTGAACCTTTAAACTGGATTTTCCCCTCTAAGAAAAAGAAGTGAGAGACAAGGAGAGTGTGGCACACTCCTTGCATTATGAGAGAAGAGTTATCTGTGATAAAGTGGAAGATTTAGCCTAATTTCCTGAGGGGGCAAGGAAAAGAAACATCAAGACTTCATTTCAACTCCAAAAGAGTCTCATTACTTCCAGTAGGTTGCATAAAAGACAACTACTACATGCAAAATACTTAAAGCGTTAGAATGGTCTGTGAGTTTAGTGAGCACTTCTTTTAGCCAAGCAGTTTCTATCTGAATGGTATATTTACAGATATGCTCACAACTAGATCCCATACTAGGTGCTTTTTTTAGTAAAATGTAGAGCAGGGGTGAGGAACTTAATCCAGGAGTCTTAGGACCTCATCATATTGAGGTCAGTATGCCGGGCAATAATGGGGGATTCTCCATGGATCATGGCGAATCCGCTGGGGGACATCGGGAACCTGACATGAACCTGGAGAAATCAACTAAAGCACAGGTGTAAAAATTTTAAATAGAAAAAGAACCCCATTAAATGAGGACTGGCTTTTTAAATCTTCCTCCATTACTATTAAGCTAGATCTACATTGCCACATTATACAGTTATATGGTGGTGTAGATCCAGTCTTACATAAGCAAGTATGCAGATATACTGTACCATGTAGGTAGCACAAGAGATGATAGTGTTGAATGTGAGGTCTATGCTTGCGTATTACACACTCAGTGGGTCTTTCTGTGTGCCATGTGATGTAGCCATGTTCCAGAATACAAATCAGTTGCATGATGCACAGGAGTCACAACAGCCCTGTATATTCTCATCAGCTGGACAGGGGCAGGGCCATTAGGTTAAATCAAATCTGATGGGATAACCTCACAAATGGGCATACCATTCTGCCTTCCCACCACCCCAAAAAAGATACCAAGTTTTAAAACAGAGAAACTCAACCTAGTATAAAGTTATTTTCCCGCTTGCCCCTGAATAGTTTACTAAGCAGAGATATTTAAGTGGACACTGTCACACTTTATAACTTTGCAGTAACAGATATACCCTGTTTAGAAGTTTTTGATTTATGTCAATGAATTTCTCATTTTGTACTTCTTTATATATTCTATTCTCATCCTGCAGCTATTTCAATTTTATCTTATCCATTTTGCCCCAATCTTCTTGGTTTGCCTATGTTGGAGCCAGATTTATAATGCATAGAACATTTATTGCATAGAACACGCTTCCTTTACTGTACATAAAATCTTTCAAATATGCCAGAGTTACAGTAGAATAGCATTCATATGGTGATCTTCCATCTTGCTACCTGACTCTCTGAAAATTCATTGTTGCCAGTTCTAGTTCAAAGCTATTAAATTGTATCTCTTGGCAACGTAGAGAATAATAAGCAAGAGGTTCTCTGAATGGAAAAACCAAACAAATGGGGCAAACACATAATAACTAACAAGTAGCAAAAGGCTGCCTTTGATGAGATAGAGGATTCTCATTTCCAGATATTTGTTGCACATTACAATAAGACACAGCACTCTTGTAGCACCTTTCATCTTCAAGACCTGAACAAACATTAATTAATCTTCAAAATGCTACCACACATTATTACTGAATTCTTTTGATGCAAGATTTTGTAAAACCTTCTCAAAGATAGGAAGTATTCATCATTCATACCTGTGAGGACGATGACTTTTGCACTGTGGAAACACACTTCCTTAAGAGGCATGAAGGCAAAAAAGATGCTATATTCTATTGATTCATAGAGCCAGAATGGTGGGTGGTTTCAGTGCTGGACTAGGATACCAGAACAAGGTGAGAACCCCCAATCAGCTATGGGTGATTTTGGTCAAGTCACACTGCCACAGTTTCAAGGGATGGCAAAGGCAAACCTCCCTGACATAAATCTTGTGAAGAAAACCCTGTGATAGGATCCATGAAGTCAGGATTGATTTGAAGTCACATTAACAACAGCAAGAAATGTATCTATTAACAAGTCAACAATTTGATAAGAAATACAATACATAAAATGCATTTATTGGTGTATCATATCCCACCCCACAAGGGCTCCTGAGACATGACAAATAAAAATTGTTAAAACTGTACCCATTTCTCTCTATCACACACACATACATGTATAGTTTTTAAAAACAGTCTAAAAGCAATGTAAATTTAGTTTAAGATAAATAGAGTAATTTTAAACATTAAAGGCCACAGAGAATAACAAAAGCCTCAGAAGAGATGGAATCAGCCTAACTTCCCATCGTACAGTATAGAGTTACACAGTTGAGCTGCAGCTATAGAGAAAGCCTGTTATGTGAATTTACCAACCCAACTTCACAAGGTGTTAGGACATAGAATAGGACCTCCTCTGAGAAGCTCAAATTTCTTGCAATCTCATATGGGAGGAGGTTGTCTTTCAGATTGCCAGATCTCAAGCTTTTTAGGACATTTTAAGTCAAAACCTACAACCTAAATTAAGCTTGGATGTAAATTGGAAGTTCTTGTAAGACTGGTGTTAATGGGATCTCCAGAATGCACATCTGACAGCACTATGAAGGTGTATTTTACTTGTTTCCGAATGCTTTTCAAGGGCAGCCCAACATTTAGTGGAGTGCAATCAGGAGGTAAATGAAGCACCACTGGCCTCTCTGCTTTCAGTTTCATATTTATTTAAATGTTTCCTATCTATATACAGTAGGCTTGAGCGATCCATGAAAAAATTGATTCTAAACTTGCTTCAAAAGTAGGGGGCGCTAGTGTTTCGTTTCTGATGTCATTTCCGAATTTTGCCTTCAAAAATTTCAAAATTTAACGAAAATTTGTTAATTTCAAAAGTAATTTGTTAATGGACATTGCCTCAGTGCATGGTAATGTTTTATTATTGTATATTGGTTTTTATGATGTTTTAAATGTTTTTAGTTTTAATGCTTTTTGTATTGTATTGTTGATGAGATGGCACTGTGTTGCCAAATTGTAAGTCACCCTGAGTCCCCCAGGGGAGAAGGGTGGGGGTAGAAATACCAGAAATAAATAAATAAATAAATAAATAATTGCGAACGTGCATGCGCAGTGGCCAAAAAAACAGCACCGGGGGGGACTTCACAGGACTCTCCCACCCTCATATTTTGAGCTATCTTCTTCAACCTTGGTACAGTGGTAGAAGACATTTACCACTGCTAGCTCACCAAAATTCAGAATGTTTCCCTTATCCTCTGATTTTTGGCGAATTTTCATAGCTTTTATAATAAACCATTTTTTATTAATTGCAGAAATCTGTTCCTGGTTTGAAAGTCTTATTTCCTGTTTCAATGGGTTGTATTTACTTTGAAAGTCATCCTTCTACTTCAGAAACTTTGTTTTTGTGGCTGAAACTTTGTTAAATTGGTGGACTCAGGAAACCATAATGTGTTCCATGTCGCTTGCACAAAGACAAAGTTCAGGCAGTGTCATAGATTTTGCCATGTTTCTATGACAGAACCAATTAGGAAATGACATTTATCACCCAGGAACAGAAATCATAGTACACCATCAAATCATTCCTGACAGATGGCCATCAGCCTCTGAATAAGGAAATCAGTTCCTGATTTGAAAGTGTTATTTCCTGTTTCATTGGCTTTTCTGGGGCTGAGAGCGTGTGACTTGCCCAAGTGGGTGGCTGAGTGGGGAATCAAGCCACAATTGGAGTCCAAAACTCAAACCTCTCCCTCCCTCCCTCTCTCTAAACTTCTCATACCTTTCAAGAATTCACATACCGTATGAAAGTTTGGTCAAGATGGTCAGAGGAGGGCAACTAAAATGATCTAGGGTCTGGAGAAAAAGCCCTATGAGGAGCAGCTTAAAGAACTGGGCATGTTTAGCCTGCAGAAGAGAAGGCTAAGAGGAGACATGATAACCATGTACAAATATGTGAGGGGAAGTCATAGGGAGGAGGGGGCAAGCTTGTTTTCTGCTGCCCTGCAGACTAGGACACAATGGAACAATGGCTTCAAACTACAGGTAAGGAGATTCCACCTGAACATTAGGAAGAACTTCCTCACTGTGAGCTGTTCAGCTGTGGAACTCTCTGCCCCGGACTGTGGTGAAGGCTCCTTCTTTGGAGGCTTTTAAGCAGAGGCTGGATGGCCATCTGTTGGGGGTGCTTTGAATGCGATTTCCTGCTTCTTGGCAGAATGGGGTTGGACTGGATGGCCCACGAGGTCTCTTCCAACTCTACTGTTCAATGACTCTATGATTCTAAGTGAGGACAAAAGGGGGTGGAGAATGTTAAGAGGAGAGAGGGCCTGAGACATCTGGGAATTGTAGTTTTAAAGCAGGCATAGTACTATTGGAGAAACGTCTGCTTCAGCTCAATGCTTTTATAAATGGTGAAAATTCAGAGGCTTTGTTCTCCTGCTTTATGAAAGCTATTGTGATGAAATTTGCCAGAATGGAAGCAAAAATTAACCACTCTTTGCCTATCAAGTTTCATAATGTTTGACCCAGCCACTGATTTTTGGGGAATTTTGAAACAACATTTTTTTAAAATGCTAGCAGAACGATGGCCCTGCCTCTCTGTCCCTCTTCCTTCCGCTCTGATTGGCTGAGAGGCATGCCAACATGGCTTCTATTCTCAAAGGGGCTACAGCTACATCTGAAGACATCAGAAACAGATGAAAAAATGTACTTTTTGATTCAAATTCGTAATATTTGGAAGGCAGTGAGCAGATGTTTCAAAAATCATTTCAAAAGTGCTTTTGAACTGAATTTTAAATGGATTTAACAGACTAACGAAAATTTTGCTCAACCCTAATATACAGTAGAGTCTCACTTATCCAACACTCGCTTATCCAAGCCTCTGGATAATCCAAGCCATTTTTGTCGTCAATGTTTTCAATATATCATGATATTTTGGTGCTAAATTCGTAAATACAGTAATTACTGTCAGAGTAATTTCGCAGCACAGCAGAAGTTGGATGGAGTCAGTGGAATGGAGAACGAAGAGACATCAGAGACGATGGTAAAACTTAGGCTTGCTCAAATAATTCGTTTTCCCCGTTACCCGTTATTAATTCGTTATTTTCGTTTGTTTTGAAGCAATATACGGCATTGGTTGTCCACACGTCTGGATATCGCGGTTTCGAACCGCGATTGGCCGTTTTCCGTTATGGCGTCGTTTTTTTTCGTTTTTAAAAAATGCTTTTGCAAATCACCCAAACTTGTTTAAGTGCACTGGGGCAACCTAGCGTGTTGTTTGCACCTTGTGTCCAATCAGAGAGCACGTTAAACCAGGGGGAGGGGCTGGTAGGACGTCCTGAATGAAAAGAGCGAGCACTCAGCCTCGTGGCTCATTCGCACCGGGAATCTCAAGAGGGTGGAAGGGAGATTCTGGGGGCAGGCAGGCAGGCAGGCAGGCAGGAAAGATTGCTGCGTCACAGCCTCCTTGGCTGTTTTTGAGCTAGAGCTGAGCTAGGCTACAGAAGACCGGGAGAAAAGGTTGGGTGGGTGAGTTTGGGAGGTGTGGGGAAACTGTTGGGTGTTGCTTTTTTAATTTTTTGCAAAGGGCCTGTGGGTGTTTTTTTCCTCACGAGATTGGCGTTTTCAATTTTCCCACACGGCCAGCAATTTTTTCTGTTGCGGGCGGGGTGGGCATTCTTCTTTCTTTTTGAACGCTAAAGGGTTTTTGGAAACAAGGGAGCCTGGTGATTTGGCCCTTGCCTCATGCAGGGCTGTTTTTCCGTGCCAGGGTCGCTTTCTGTGAATCAAAAGCCAACTTTGGCCAAAGGATTGCACCTCCCTTTGTCCTTGGGAGAACTAAACCTCCTTTTTGGGAAACAAGGGACCCAGTTTTGCCCTTTCCCTGCTCAAACAGGGCTGTTTGTCCGTGCCAGGGTCGCTTTCTGTGAATCAAAAGCCAACTTTGGCCAAAGGATTGCACCTCCCATTGTCCTTGGGAGAACTAAAACTCCTTTTTGGGAAACAAGAGACCCACTTTTGCCCTTTCCCTGCTCAAACAGGGCTGTTTGTCCGTGCCAGGGTCGCTTTCTGTGAATCAAAAGCCAACTTTGGCCAAAGGATTGCACCTCCCATTGTCCTTGGGAGAACTAAAACTCCTTTTTGGGAAATAAGGGACCCACTTTTGCCCTTTCCCTGCTCAAACAGGGCAGTTTGTCCGTGCCAGGATCGCTTTCTGTGAATCAAAAGCCAACTTTGGCAAAAAGAATTGCACCTCCCATTGTCCTTGGGAGAACTAAAACTCCTTTTTGGGAAACAAGGGACCCACTTTTGCCCTTTCACTGCTCAAACAGGGCTGTTTGTCCGTGCCAGGGTCGCTTTCTGTGAATCAAAAGCCAACTTTGGCAAAAAGAATTGCACCTCCCATTGTCCTTGGGAGAACTAAAACTCCTTTTTGGGAAACAAGGGACCCACTTTTGCCCTTTCACTGCTCAAACAGGGCTGTTTGTCCGTGCCAGGGTCGCTTTCTGTGAATCAAAAGCCAACTTTGGCAAAAAGAATTGCACCTCCCATTGTCCTTGGGAGAACTAAAACTCCTTTTTGGGAAACAAGGGACCCACTTTTGCCCTTTCACTGCTCAAACAGGGCTGTTTGTCCGTGCCAGGGTCGCTTTCTGTGAATCAAAAGCCAACTTTGGCCAAAGGATTGCACCTCCCATTGTCCTTGGGAGAACTAAAACTCCTTTTTGGGAAACAAGGGACCCACTTTTGCCCTTTCACTGCTCAAACAGGGCTGTTTGTCCGTGCCAGGGTCGCTTTCTGTGAATCAAAAGCCAACTTTGGCAAAAAGAATTGCACCTCCCATTGTCCTTGGGAAAACTAAAACTCCTTTTTGGGAAACAAGGGACCCACTTTTGCCCTTTACCTGCTCAAACAGGGCTGTTTGTCCGTGCCAGGGTCGCTTTCTGTGAATCAAAAGCCAACTTTGGCCAAAGGATTGCACCTCCCATTGTCCTTGGGAGAACTAAAACTCCTTTTTGGGAAACAAGGGACCCACATTTGCCCTTTCCCTGCTCAATCAGGGCTGTTTGTCCGTGCCAGGGTCGCTTTCTGTGAATCAAAAGCCAACTTTGGCCAAAGGATTGCACCTCCCATACTCCTTTGCAGAACTGGAAAGTACAGGTAGCCCCTTGTAAACGAATAAAAATAAATGAAACAGAAATAGACGGTTTGGCGGCAGTTAATAGACCCTAAACAGAACACGTTGCCAATAAAGAAACAAGAAATATTTTCCACCAATTACACAACATCTTTACATCACCCCATCTGTCTCCTGAAAACACTCCCGTTATCATGAAGCGTACAGCAGTACGCGGGTCTGGGGTAGCAAGTCCTGCTAGTGGTAAAGCCACAGCCAGGACACTGTGGGGGGCCAAAAAGGTAAGGTTGGGTCCCATCCGTCTGGAACGCCGAACTATGGGAGTGGGTGGACTTGATGAAGAAGCCGGCTGTTCGAATGCAGAAAGTTCTCAGCCCTCCACACAGAGCCAGTTGTCTTATGGAGCTGAGAGCACAGGACGATCAATGGAACATACAGGTTTAGCCGTCCTGGAACTACAGGTGGTGGATAGTGAGGATATTGATAACCCCACCCCTCCCCCCGCTGTGAATCAAAAGCCAAGTTTGGCAAAAGGGTTGCACGTCCCATACTCCTTTGTAGAACTACACCTTCTTTTTGGGAAACAAGGGAGCCTGATTTGGCCCTTGCCTGCTCAAGCAGAGCTGTTTGTCTGTGCCAGGGACGCTGTGAATCAAAAGCCAAGTTTGGCAAAAGGGTTGCACGTCCCATACTCCTTTGTAGAACTACACCTACTTTTTGGGAAACAAGGGAGCCTGATTTGGCCCTAGGCTGCTCAAGCAGGGCGGTTTGTCTGTGCCAGGGACGCTGTGAATCAAAAGCCAAGGGTGCCCACGACTCCCATCTCTGGGGCCGTCGCCACAGTGGCTGTGGGGAGGCCAAGGTCATATATTTGGGACCATTTCCATGTCCACTCTCAGTGTGCTACTTTGGCAGTTTGTAGACACTGTGGGGCAAATATCAGCAGAGGCAGAGACATGAGACATCTTGCGACCTCGGGGTTGAGCTCTCACATGAAGCGACACCATCCCTCCATTTCGGTTGGAGGGGGAACTGCAAGCCCTTCCAGTGGCAGCCTTAGCACACAAAGTTCTCCTGGTGAAGATGGTGGAAGGCAGACACAGTCCACCTTGGAGGATTGGGCCATTCCATTACCCAGAAAGAAAACGGGGGAAACATTACTCACACCCCAGCAGATAACCCAAACTGTGGGAGAGATGATTGCCCTTGATCACCATCCCTTCCGCCTGGTTGAACAAGAAGGCTTCGTACGCCTTATGAAACGGCTGTGCCCCTGATACAAAATCCCCTCCCGTCACACCTTTTCCAGAAAAGTAATTCCCGGCTTGTACGAGGGCTGTAAGGAACGCATTTCCCAGATGTTGCGTAGCGCCATGGGAGGACACATCCATTTTACCTCTGACATTTGGTCAAGCTTGGGAGGAGGCCATTCCTACCTCTCTCTCACGGCACATTGGTGGGAGAAGGAAGGCAGTATGGATACATCCCATCGTTGGGCACTCCTCGCGTTGGAGGTAGTTGATCGTGATCACAAGGCAGAGACCATCTGCAGCTATATGGAAAACATTATGGGGGAGTGGATGCAGTATAGGCCGGAGGAAATGAGGAGGGGCTTTATGGTGACTGACGCTGGGAAAAATATGATCAAAGCGGTTGAAAGTGCCGGGTTTCAGAATGTGTCCTGCATGGCCCACATGCTTCACAATACCGTCAAGGAAGGTTTAAAGAGCCCGGAAGAGCAGCCAGCCAGCAACGCAAACATTTCCCTGCTGATCGAGCGCTGTAGAAAGATCGCGGGCTACTTCCACAGGAGCATCAAGGCAGCCCGGCAGCTGAGAGAGAGGCAGAGCCTTGAAGGCCTCCCGCAGCACAAGCTGCTCCAGGACGTCTCAACTCGGTGGAATTCAACCTTTAAAATGCTTGAACGCATGGTCGAGCAGCAGAAGGCGGTACACGGCATCTCCCTCACATTGGTTGCGCCAGTTAGCAAACTTGTTCCAAATAAGCAAGAGTGGGACACCATCTCCCAGCTAGTAGACATACTAAAGCCATTCAAACATGCCACAGAGACCCTTTCGGACTCAAAAGCCCTTCTTAGCCAGGCAGTGCTCATGGTCTTGAGGCTAAGGAGGCACATAGAAAGGCTTGGGGCCGGTCGAACACTGGACTCCCTGGCTGGACCGCTGACACCGCCGGCCCAGGAGGTGGTGAGGAGGTTGTCCTTTGCTGTACGGAAACGCCTTGAGCCACTTCTTTCCAGCAAGGTCCATATGCTGGCAGCCTTGTGTGATCCCCGGCTAAAGTACAATGTCTGCCCAAAAGACTTTACCGTGTGGAAGGCCCAACTAGTTAACCTTGTAAGGGAGGTCTTTGCTGCCAGGGTGGAGGAAACGGGCACAGCGGCCCCTCTTCCGGAAATGCCTGTCACCCCCAGCACTAGCGCTAGTGGCGAGACTGAAAGTCCCGGGGAGCTGGTAGGGGTTTGCCGTAGGGATACGGATCTCCAGCAGCGACCAGGAAACGTTTTTTTTTGCAGAGACGGTGGTCATACTAGCCTGCTCTGAAGAATCCTCTTTGCTGGCTTCTGCTCAAAAGGTAGACTCGGCCGAATGCTCGGTCAACAGGTACTTTGAGGAGCCTCCTGAGATAATATCTTGTGATCCATTGGCCTATTGGGCTTCACGCGAACACATGTGGCCGGATCTGTCACACGTAGCCCGCCAGTTCCTCAGCTGTCCTCCCACGAGCGTGCAGAGCGAAAGGGTCTTCAGCCTAGCGGGAGATGTAGTCACGCCCCACCGCAGCTTGCTGGACCCACAAACAGTTGAGAAACTGGTTTTCCTGAAGGCCAACCTTCCCGTGTTGAATTTCCCAGATTTGGATTTTGACACCGACGGCTCATAGAGCAATAGTTCTCCTTTAATCAGCTATGCTTCAGAGTAACTTTGGCTAATTTTGTGGGTGGCCAGGGGGGGGGGGTTGCCCCTTTGGACTCTGTCCAAAAACTCTCTCCTCTAACCTACAATGCTTTCCTCTCTCTTTTCCCTTCCTTTCTCGTCTTTATCATCACTCACCGTTGCCCACTGTTGTTTTTGGGTTCATCAATCACAAGGGGCCGTTTCCCGAATCATTGAATCATGGAATCATAGAAAAGTAGAGTTGGAATAGAACTCATGGGCCATCAAGTTCTCCCCCAACAAAAACGCAGGAAGTTTCATTCAAAGCATCCCCGACAGATGGCCATCGAGCCTATGCTTAAAAGCTTCAAAAGAAGGAGCCCCCAACACAGTCCGGGGGAGACAGTTCCACTCCCGAACAGCCATCACAGTCAGGAAGTTCTTCCTGATGTTCAGGTGGAATCTCCATTCCTGTTGTTGGAACCCACTGCTCCGTCCCGTTGTCTTCAGGGCAGCAGAAAATAAGCTTGCTCCCTCCTCCCAATGACTTCCCCTCACATATTTGTACATTGCTAACATGTCTCCTCTCAGCCTTCTCTTCTGCATGCTAAACAATGATGGCCAGCTAATAAAGCCTCTCCTCATACTGCTTGTTCTCCAGACCCTTATTCATTTTAGTCACACTCCTCTAGACACTTTCAAGCTTGCCCGCAACTCCATTTATCTGCGGTGCCCAAAGTAGGACACATTATTCCAGGTGTGGTCTGACCACAGCAGAGTAGAGGGGGAACAGGACTGCCTTGGTTCTAGACGCTATTCCCCTGTTGATGCATGCCTAAAGCCCATTGGATATTTGCTCTGCCGCAAACCCTAGTAGGCTCATTGTTATGTTGTTGTCCACGAGGACTCACAGACGGTTTTCTCACACACTGCTGTCAAGCTAGGCGTCCCAAAAAATGTCGCTTGGATTTCCATTATCTTTACCGAAGTGAAGTTGCTTTCATTTGTCCCTGTTGAACTTAATAAAGTTACTTTTGGCCCATCTCTGTAGTCTGAAGTTACAAAACTTTTTCTCTCCTGTAATACTGACGCTCTAGAGGTAGAAGGATTTTCTGTGGGAATTTGTCCATAAAATCCAAGGTAGGATATGCTTCCTCTTAGGGTTCAGTACGGATTTCATTCAATTCACTATGTTTCTTTTTTTTGGTCAAAAATTATTTCCCTCATGAGCCAGGACTGTTTGGTCTTCTCCAGATCCTAGGAGTTCCTGTACAGAAAGAGCACAGTTATATTTGATGAGGATACTTCGGATAATCATTTTAGGTGAAGGAATACACCAGACTCACACTTTTCAGAGATATCTGTCCATCTGAACCTTTGAGGATGTGTTTTGCCACAGGGATTAATACAACACTTCGACTTTGGCCAGCACTTCTCTAAAGTTTCATCTTTCACTTTCCCATCGGCTTGAGCGGGTGTGGTCGACGCAGTGCCCGCGGGACGCCCGCCTTTGGTTGCCCTTTTCCTCTGGCCGCGCACGCGGACGGTGGCGTTTGCCCGTCAGGGCGTGTGCCTTTGCGGCTGCTAGTGACCTCTGGGCGCAGGTTCCGTCGAGTGCAAACCACATTTTGCTGGCTTGTTGGTATAACTCAGAGGGTCGAATCATCAAAGACAGTGGAACACCTTCAAATTTGGACAAATTACTCCAAATGTAAACCTTGTGTCCCATCACCCTGAAAGGCTGTGATTGACGCTGTTGCTGCGGAACGGCCGCCTTTGGTTGTTCTTGCCCTCTGGCCGCGCACGCGGACGGTGGCGTTTGCCCGTCAGGGCGTGTGCCTTTGCGGCTGCTAGTGACCTCTGGGCGCAGGTTCTGTGGCGTGGGAACTTCAATTTGCTGGCTTGTTGGCAGGGACGATAGAAGAGGGTGGAATCACCGCACCGCAGAAAGCAGGACACCTCGGCCTTGTCCACCTCTTTTCGAAATTTTCTTCTTCCACTTTCCCATCGCCTTTAAAGGCAGTGTACTCGACGCTGTGGCCGCGGGACGGCCGCCTTTTGGTCCCCCCGCACTCTTGCCGCGCACGCGGACGGTGGCGTTTGCCCGTCAGGGCGTGTGCCTTTGCGGCTGCTAGTGACCTCTGGGCGCAGGTTCTCTGGCTACGGAAGTGCTTTTTGCTGGCTTGTTGGCAGCGACGATAGAAGAGGGTGGAATCACCGCACTGCAGAAAGCGGGACACCTCGGCCTTGTCCACCACTTTTCAAAATTTTCTTCTTCCACTGTCCCATCACCTTGAGAGGCGGTTGTCGATGCTGTTGCCGAGGGACGGACGCCTTAGGGTCCCCTCGCCCTCTGTCCGCGCCCGAGGACGGTGCCCTTTGCCTGTCAGGGCGTGTGCCTTTGCGGCTGCTAGTGACCTCTGGGCGCAGGTTCTGTTTGTTGGTAGGACGATAGAAGAGGGTGGAATCACACCACAGAAAGTCTTACACTCAGAAATAAGACTTGTAGTCTTCTACGATCTATGGAGAACTCTCGGACGGATTCAGAAAAGAATTTCCTGTTGGACATCAACGGCGTCATTTCCTTCAAGTCCATGCCATCCTGATGCTATGCCTGTAATTTCACTACCTCCTTGAATCGGACGGGCAATAAAACATGGAGGATGGACCATTGGATCTTCTTACACTCCCAGGCACTGTCTTGTTTTTCAAAAAGCAATTCTTTTCAAAAGTGCCATTTTTCCCACGCTCTGCCTTCCTTACGGTCAAGCTCTCACATCCACAGGTTTCTGGACTACGGCATTGCGATGACAATGCCAGTATGCGGTCCTCCAATGTTTGCATGAAGTCTCTTTTCTTTTTTTGTCTAGTGTGGACATAGCTCTGCAAAACCTCTACTAACTTGCAGGCCACAGTCCACACCTACAGTGAGATGTCGCAAGAATAAATTAAACGTCTGTCAAACCCTCCACATCCAATCCATGTTGTTGACAGTTATACATCTCTTTGGTTCCCTTTGGCTTCCTTCTCTTACAACCCAGCTTTGGTCATTTCTTCTTTCACCTTTGAGAGAAGGCTCCTCTGCCCCTACTGTCTTTCAGCCAGCAGACTGTTATCTCATACCATAGGTTGTAAACGTGCCTTCCATATATTTCAAATCCTGCCTACAGGTCCTCTAGCCAAGCATGTCGCATTTAATGTTCCAGACAAACGGCTAGATGATTCCAGAGGCTGAACTTCTGCGGCCCTGCCGCAACCCGTTCCCAAGCATGAAAACGGCGGTTGATCCGTTTTCTGTTCCCAGCATGTCAACTAACACTTTCCGTGGGACAGACTATGTGACTTGGAATTCCCAAAAAACCCAGCACATTCCATTTATTATCCTCCTAGCAGTTTAAGGCTTTGAAGAGAGTATTCAACATGGCCGACGATGGTGTGACCCCTTTCAGCAGCTTGCCGAGTGACCTATCTGAGAATACTCTTCCTCGAGGCCAAACTCCCGGTCCTGGAATATCAAGAAATACCTTTGAAATGAGGAGGACTCTCAGAGAGTATATAAAACGATCAATGTTAAATGAATACAAAATTTAATATTTCCCGCCAACATCTCCCTGCGTGGACTCGGTGCGGATTATTTGGGGCAGCGGCCCAAGCAACATGAGTACAAAATGAAAAAACATCATTTAGAATCAATTTCTTTTCAATGAAAGTAATAAAATAATTTTATGTCTTGACATCATAAAATATTACGGTAATTGCAAAAATCTCTGCTGTGCTAAAGTATCAGGTGCACTTTTCCAACACTTTTGCTGAAGCAGTCCAGGACAATTTTTTGCGTTTGGTATTCGAAAATGAGGACTGTTTTTTGACGGATGATACAAAAGGCGGTTTACAAGCCAAATTTTTTAACACAGCCATCGTTAAAGGTGGGACACCCTGGCCGAAGCCTCTTGTGGTTTAGGATAACGAAAACATTTTATTTATCTCCCACCCCTTTACAATGCTTTTAAAATATGGGATAAGTGAAATCCCACAATGGCAGGGATAAACCTTTTTTTAATGGATCCCAGCCATTGCCTGACACAAGTTTTATCTCTATGCGTGTGTCTGAGAGGATAAGACACAGAAGGTATGTGATGCTAATCTTCCGCAGACCCATAAGTAGAGAAAAAAACCTCTCAGAAACTCTGTATTGCTGTTGAAAGCAATGAGTTATGTCTTCATGGTTTCTTTTGTCTCCACAGTTGTGCTATGTTTTAGTTCTTTGGATTCATTTCTACTCCATAAAGACAATATCTTTCATTATTTTACATCCACAACTTTACTGAAAATGTATACCAACAGAAGTCATTTCCCTATTTCCAGATCAGCTGCTAGAGAACTTTAATAACACCAGACACACACACAAGTCTTCCCTCTAGTTCAACGCCATAGAAACATTAACCTTACATCAGAGCCGTAAAACCTTCCAGTTCCAAAAAGCCTTCGAGGACTATGGGGTGGATCGCTGCCAGATGAAGAATTGGTTTCCAGGCCAAGAGTATTTCGCACTTTATTGATTTTTAACTCTCAAACTACCTCATCTATGTGGAAGTATTCAGCCCTCGGCCACAGAGCCGTGTTTTTACACCTCTGTTTTTTAAGCAGGTAATGCTGTATGCTGACTGTGACAGCTTTTTTATTTTATGTGTTATTGATGCAACATTTCCTTTAATAAATATAAAATTTTGGGGTTTAATTGTTCACATTGTATTGTTGACGGGCACGCCCCATGGAAGCCGCTCAGAGTCCCTCCGGGAAGATGGGGCGGGTAATAACAATTAAGATCTTACTGTGGTTATTATTACAATCATTATTGATGTGATGTTGGCCACGACTACCCTGTGGACTGCCAGCTAGCTTGTGTCCACCCGGTAAGGGTGCGGCCAGGGCCGCTGACGGTTTGCTGTCAGGGAGTGTGCCTTTGTGGCGGCTACAGACTTTGTTGCTATGGTCTGGTTGACACATTAGTCAGTGGGGCTTGGGCCCACATTTCACTAGCAGACGTGAAGAATACACGCCCTTCCCCTTGGGTGGTGAGGAGGTGGCGTGGGGCCAGCCAACGGTGGCCGGCCCCCCTGGGTAGTGGGGCTTGGGCCCACATTTCACTAGCAGACGTGAAGAATACACGCCCTTCCCCTTGGGTGGTGAGGAGGTGGCGTGGGGCCGGCCAACGGTGGCCGGCCCCCCTGGGCAGTGGGGCTTGGGCCCACAGTTCACTAGCAGACGTGAAGAATACACGCCCTTCCCCTTGGGTGATGAGGAGGTGGCGTGGGGCCGGCCAACGGTGGCCGGTCCCCCTGGGCAGTGGGGCTTGGGCCCACAGTTCACTAGCAGACGTGAAGAATACACGCCCTTCCCCTTGGGTGGTGAGGAGGTGGCGTGGGGCCGGCCAACGGTGGCCGGCCCCCCTGGGCAGTGGGGCTTGGGCCCACAGTTCACTAGCAGACGTGAAGAATACACGCCCTTCCCCTTGGGTGATGAGGAGGTGGCGTGGGGCCGGCCAACGGTGGCCGGTCCCCCTGGGCAGTGGGGCTTGGGCCCACAGTTCACTAGCAGACGTGAAGAATACACGCCCTTCCCCTTGGGTGGTGAGGAGGTGGCGTGGGGCCGGCCAACGGTGGCCGGTCCCCCTGGGCAGTGGGGCTTGGGCCCACAGTTCACTAGCAGACGTGAAGAATACACGCCCTTCCCCATGTGGGTTCTGTGGTGTGGGCGTGGGGCCGGCCAACGGTGGCCGGCCCCCCGGGTCTGAGGGGCTTGGGCCCACATTTCGAAAGCAGACGGGAAGAATGCATGCCCTTCCCCGTGGGTTGTGGGGTGTGGGCATGGGGCCGGCCAACGGTGGCCGGCCCCCCGGGTCTGAGGGGCTTGGGCCCACATTTCCTGGTTTTTTACTTCTCTCTCTGTCTCTGGGATGCGTGCCGGCCAACGGTGGCCGGCCTAGTATTTTAACGTGGGGGCCACTCTTTTTCCCTCTCTGGGAAGCGTGCCAGCCAACGGTGGCCAGCCTAGTATTTTAACGTGGGGGCCACTCTTATTCCCTCTCTGGGAAGCGTGCCGGCCAACGGTGGCCGGCCTAGTATTTTAACGTGGGGGCCACTCTTTTTCCCTCTCTGGGAAGCGTGCCGGCCAACGGTGGCCGGCCTAGTATTTTAAAGTGGGGGCCACTCTTATTCCCTCTCTGGGAAGCGTGCCGGCCAATGGTGGCCGGCCTAGTATTTTAACGTGGGGGCCACTCTTTTTCCCTCTCTGGGAAGCGTGCCGGCCAACGGTGGCCGGCCTAGTATTTTAACGTGGGAGCCACTCTTTTTCCCTCTCTGGGAAGCGTGCCGGCCAACGGTGGCCGGCCTAGTATTTTAACGTGGGGGCCACTCTTTTTCCCTCTCTGGGAAGCGTGCCGGCCAACGGTGGCCGGCCTAGTATTTTAAAGTGGGGGCCACAATTTATTCCCTCTCTGGGAAGCGTGCTGGACAACGGTGGCCGGCCCCCCTGGGCAGTATTTCAACGTATGGGCCTTGCCGCCTGTGGCTTTTTCTTTCTTTTCTTTTCTTTTGTTTTAGCTGCCTGTCGGCCTACGTGGTCGTGTTTCCCATGATGCGCCGCATCTCTCTTCTCTCGCAGCTGTCCCTCTGTACATATTGAGGCTATCCTTCCTTTGTTGCGGGCCAGAATTTTTTCCCTCTCTGGGATGCATGCCGGCCAACTGTGGCCGGCCCATTTTAACATATGGGCCTTGCCACCTGCGGCTTTTTCTTTCTTTTCTTTTCTTTTCTTTTCTTTGGTTTTAGCTGCCTGTCGGCCTACGTGGTCGACGTGTTTCCCACGATGCGCCGCATCTCTCTTGTCTCGCGGCTGTCGTTCTTTACCCATTTTGCCATCAGGCAATAAATCAAACCAACGTCGCAGAAATCTTACATTTCTTGGGAGGGGGAGGGGCTTGACCACTGGGGTATAATGGCCTCCAATATTGATGCCTGGGGAAAGTCATTGCGCATAGTGGCAGGCAGCAAAATGTGTCTCTTGGCCAATGTCCCCCAATGCCCTAAAATTTTGACAGATTTACGGGCACTGAAACAATGATACACAAGCAAGAACTTTCACAGTGATGGAACCCCTATTGAATGAACAGGAAATAACAATTCAAAAGAAGGAACAGATTTTTTGCAATTGGTAAAGTTTTTCTATATGAACTATAAAATTGTGCAATAAATCTTAGGAAAGGGCAAATGCTCTGCAATTTAGCAAACAAGCAGGGTGGATTGTGTTCTCCCATTGTACCAAATTTGATCAGTATAGCTGAAAAAATGAGAGCAGGAGAGCCCCTGAACTCCCCCCCCCCTCTGGGGCTGTTTTTGGGCGACCGCGCATGCGCGTCCGCCATTAACGAATTAATTTTGAAGATAACGAATTTTCGTTAATTTCGAAATTTTTTGGGGGCAAAATTCGTAAATACCACCAAAAACGAAACGCTGCCCCCCTCTAGTTTTGAAACGAGTTTAGAATCAAATTTTTCATGGATCGATCAAGCCTAGTAAAACTATATACAAAGTTTTACTGTACAAGACAAACAGACTTGCAGACAATGGACACAGGACTTTCAGGCAGACTCTGAACAGAACAGAACTGATGTAATCAGTAATGCACAAACACTTGTGTCTGAACACTCCCCAGTTCCAGCCACACATCAAGGTCATCACAGCTTCTCAGTAATTAACTCTTTCCAGACCATAGTACACTCTGGATGATGCAATCAGTATGCAATACAGAAAGACACAAATTTCATTTAAACACTACCAATACACAAATCCCACATTAACAATTACAACATAACATTACTGCATATTGAACTACTTTTTCTGTCAAATTTGTTGTATAACATGAAGTTTTGGTGCTTAATTTGTAAAATCATAACCTAATTTGATGTTTAATAGGCTTTTCCTTAATCCCTCCTTATTATCCAAGATATTCACTAGGCTTGCTCAAATTATTCGATTTCCCCGTTACCCGTTATTAATTCGTTATTTTCTTTACTTTTGAAGCAATATACGGCCTTGATTGTCCACACGTCTGGATATCGCGGTTTCGAACCGCGACTGGCCGTTTTTAGTTATGACGTCGTTTTTTTTCGTTGGTAAAAAAAGCTTTTGCAAATCACCCAAACTTGTTTAAGTGCACTGGGGCAACCTAGCGTGTTGTTTGCACCTTGTGGCCAATCAGAGAGCACGTTTAACCCTGGGGAGGGGCTGGTAGTACGTCCTGAATGAAAAGAGCGAGCACAGGGAGCCTCGTGGCTCATTTGCACCGGGAATCTGGAGAGGGTGGAAGTGAGATTCTAGGCAGGCAGGCAGGCAGGCAGGCAAGATTGCTGCGTCACAGCTTCCTTGGCTGAGCTACAGCTAGGCTACAGATTAGAAGACCGGGAGAAAAGGTTGAGTGGGTGAGGTGGGTTTGGAAACTGTTGGGTGTTTCTTTTTTATTTTTTTTTCAAAGGGCCTGTGGGTGTTTTTTTCCTCACAAGATTGGCGTTTTCCATTTTCCCACCCGGCCTGCAATTTTTCTGCTGCGCCATTTTTCCTGTTGCGGGCGGGGTGGGCTTTCTTTCTTTTTTCAACGCAAAAGGGTTTTTGGAAACAAGGGAGCCTGATTTGGCCCTAGGCTGCTCAAGCGGGGCTGTTTGTCTGTGCCAGGGACGCTGTGAATAAAAAGCCAAGTTTGGCAAAAGGGTTGCGCCTCCCATACTCCTTTGTAGAACTACACCTCCTTTTTGGGAAACAAGGGAGCCTGATTTGGCCCTTGCCTGCTCAAGCAGAGCTGTTTGTCTGTGCCAGGGACGCTGTGAATCAAAAGCCAGGTTTGGCAAAAGGGTTGCATGTCCCATACTCCTTTGTAGAACTACACCTCCTTTTTGGGAAACAAGGGAGACTTATTTGGCCCTTGCCTGCTCAAGCAGGGCGGTTTGTCTGTGCCAGGGACGCTGTGAATCAAAAGCCAAGTTTAGCAAAAGGGTTGCACCTCCCATACTCCTTTGTAGAACTACACCTCCTTTTTGGGAAACAAGGGAGCCTGATTTGGCCCTTGCCTGCTCAAGCAGAGCTGTTTGTCTGTGCCAGGGATGCTGTGAATCAAAAGCCAAGTTTGGCAAAAGGGTTGCATGTCCCATACTCCTTTGTAGAACTACACCTCCTTTTTGGGAAACAAGGGAGCCTGATTTGGCCCTTGCCTGCTCAAGCAGGGCGGTTTGTCTGTGCCAGGGATGCTGTGAATCAAAAGCCAAGTTTGGCAAAAGGGTTGCACCTCCCATACTCCTTTGTAGAACTACACCTCCTTTTTGGGAAACAAGGGAGCCTGATTTGGCCCGAGGCTGCTCAAGCAGGGCGGTTTGTCTGTGCCAGGGACGCTGTGAATCAAAAGCCAAGTTTGGCAAAAGGGTTGCATGTCCCATACTCCTTTGTAGAACTACACCTCCTTTTTGGGAAACAAGGGAGCCTGATTTGGCCCTTACCTGCTCAAGCAGGGCGGTTTGTCTGTGCCAGGGACGCTGTGAATCAAAAGCCAAGTTTGGCAAAAGGGTTGCACCTCCCATACTCCTTTGTAGAACTACACCTCCTTTTTGGGAAACAAGGGAGCCTGATTTGGCCCTTGCCTGCTCAAGCGGGGCGGTTTGTCTGTGCCAGGAACGCTGTGAATCAAAAGCCAAGTTTGGCAAAAGGTTTGCATATCCCATACTCCTTTGTAGAACTACACCTCCTTTTTGGGAAACAAGGGAGCCTGATTTGGCCCTTGCCTGCTCAAGTAGAGCTGTTTGTCTGTGCCAGGGACGCTGTGAATCAAAAGCCAAGTTTGGCAAAAGGGTTGCATCTCCCATACTCCTTTGTAGAACTACACCTCCTTTTTGGGAAACGAGGGAGCCTGATTTGGCCCGAGGCTGCTCAAGCAGGGCGGTTTGTCTGTGCCAGGGACGCTGTGAATCAAAAGCCAAGTTTGGCCAAAGGGTTGCACCTCCCATACTCCTTTGTAGAACTACACCTCCTTTTTGGGAAACAAGGGAGCCTGATTTGGCCCAAGGCTGCTCAAGCAGGGCGGTTTGTCTGTGCCAGGGACGCTGTGAATCAAAAGCCAAGTTTGGCAAAAGGGTTGCACGTCCCATACTCCTTTGTAGAACTACACCTCCTTTTTGGGAAACAAGAGAGCCTGATTTGGCCCGAGGCTGCTCAAGCAGGGCGGTTTGTCTGTGCCAGGGACGCTGTGAATCAAAAGCCAAGTTTAGCAAAAGGGTTGCACCTCCCATACTCCTTTGTAGAACTACACCTCCTTTTTGGGAAACAAGGGAGCCTGATTTGGCCCTTGCCTGCTCAAGCAGAGCTGTTTGTCTGTGCCAGGGATGCTGTGAATCAAAAGCCAAGTTTGGCAAAAGGGTTGCATGTCCCATACTCCTTTGTAGAACTACACCTCCTTTTTGGGAAACAAGGGAGCCTGATTTGGCCCTTGCCTGCTCAAGCAGGGCGGTTTGTCTGTGCCAGGGACGCTGTGAATCAAAAGCCAAGTTTGGCAAAAGGGTTGCACCTCCCATACTCCTTTGTAGAACTACACCTCCTTTTTGGGAAACAAGGGAGCCTGATTTGGCCCGAGGCTGCTCAAGCAGGGCGGTTTGTCTGTGCCAGGGACGCTGTGAATCAAAAGCCAAGTTTGGCAAAAGGGTTGCATGTCCCATACTCCTTTGTAGAACTACACCTCCTTTTTGGGAAACAAGGGAGCCTGATTTGGCCCTTACCTGCTCAAGCAGGGCGGTTTGTCTGTGCCAGGGACGCTGTGAATCAAAAGCCAAGTTTGGCAAAAGGGTTGCACCTCCCATACTCCTTTGTAGAACTACACCTCCTTTTTGGGAAACAAGGGAGCCTGATTTGGCCCTTGCCTGCTCAAGCGGGGCGGTTTGTCTGTGCCAGGAACGCTGTGAATCAAAAGCCAAGTTTGGCAAAAGGTTTGCATATCCCATACTCCTTTGTAGAACTACACCTCCTTTTTGGGAAACAAGGGAGCCTGATTTGGCCCTTGCCTGCTCAAGCAGAGCTGTTTGTCTGTGCCAGGGACGCTGTGAATCAAAAGCCAAGTTTGGCAAAAGGGTTGCACGTCCCATACTCCTTTGTAGAACTACACCTCCTTTTTGGGAAACAAGGGAGCCTGATTTGGCCCGAGGCTGCTCAAGCAGGGCGGTTTGTCTGTGCCAGGGACGCTGTGAATCAAAAGCCAAGTTTGGCAAAAGGGTTGCACCTCCCATACTCCTTTGTAGAACTACACCTCCTTTTTGGGAAACAAGGGAGCCTGATTTGGCCCGAGGCTGCTCAAGCAGGGCGGTTTGTCTGTGCCAGGGACGCTGTGAATCAAAAGCCAAGTTTGGCAAAAGGGTTGCACGTCCCATACTCCTTTGTAGAACTACACCTACTTTTTGGGAAACAAGGGAGCCTGATTTGGCCCTTGCCTGCTCAAGCGGGGCGGTTTGTCCGTGCCAGGAACGCTGTGAATCAAAAGCCAAGTTTGGCAAAAGGGTTGCATATCCCATACTCCTTTGTAGAACTACACCTCCTTTTTGGGAAACAAGGGAGCCTGATTTGGCCCTAGGCTGCTCAAGCAGGGTGGTTTGTCTGTGCCAGGGACGCTGTGAATCAAAAGCCAAGTTTGGCAAAAGGGTTGCACGTCCCATACTCCTTTGTAGAACTACACCTCCTTTTTGGGAAACAAGGGAGCCTGATTTGGCCCTTGCCTGCTCAAGCAGAGCTGTTTGTCTGTGCCAGGGACGCTGTGAATCAAAAGCCAAGTTTGGCAAAAGGGTTGCACGTCCCATACTCCTTTGTAGAACTACACCTACTTTTTGGGAAACAAGGGAGCTTGATTTGGCCCTAGGCTGCTCAAGCAGGGCGGTTTGTCTGTGCCAGGGACGCTGTGAATCAAAAGCCAAGTTTGGCAAAAGGGTTGCATCTCCCATACTCCTTTGTAGAACTACACCTCCTTTTTGGGAAACGAGGGAGCCTGATTTGGCCCGAGGCTGCTCAAGCAGGGCGGTTTGTCTGTGCCAGGGACGCTGTGAATCAAAAGCCAAGTTTGGCCAAAGGGTTGCACCTCCCATACTCCTTTGTAGAACTACACCTCCTTTTTGGGAAACAAGGGAGCCTGATTTGGCCCAAGGCTGCTCAAGCAGGGTGGTTTGTCTGTGCCAGGGACGCTGTGAATCAAAAGCCAAGTTTGGCAAAAGGGTTGCACGTCCCATACTCCTTTGTAGAACTACACCTCCTTTTTGGGGAAACAAGGGAGCCTGATTTGGCCCTTGCCTGCTCAAGCAGAGCTGTTTGTCTGTGCCAGGGACGCTGTGAATCAAAAGCCAAGTTTGGCAAAAGGGTTGCACGTCCCATACTCCTTTGTAGAACTACACCTCCTTTTTGGGAAACAAGAGAGCCTGATTTGGCCCTAGGCTGCTCAAGCAGGGCGGTTTGTCTGTGCCAGGGACGCTGTGAATCAAAAGCCAAGTTTGGCAAAAGGGTTGCACCTCCCATACTCCTTTGTAGAACTACACCTCCTTTTTGGGAAACAAGGGAGCCTGATTTGGCCCTAGGCTGCTCAAGCAGGGCGGTTTGTCTGTGCCAGGGACGCTGTGAATCAAAAGCCAAGTTTGGCAAAAGGGTTGAACCTCCCATACTCCTTTGTAGAACTACAACTCCTTTTTGGGAAACAAGGGAGCCTGCTCTGGCCCTAGGCTGCTCAAGCAGGGCGGTTTGTCTGTGCCAGGGACGCTGTGAATCAAAAGCCAAGTTTGGCAAAAGGGTTGCACCTCCCATACTCCTTTGTAGAACTACACCTCCTTTTTGGGAAACAAGGGAGCCTGATTTGGCCCTAGGCTGCTCAAGCAGGGCGGTTTGTCTGTGCCAGGGACGCTGTGAATCAAAAGCCAAGTTTGGCAAAAGGGTTGCACCTCCCATACTCCTTTGTAGAACTACACCTCCTTTTTGGGAAACAAGGGAGCCTGATTTGGCCCGAGGCTGCTCAAGCAGGGCGGTTTGTCTGTGCCAGGGATGCTGTGAATCAAAAGCCAAGTTTGGCAAAAGGGTTGCATATCCCATACTCCTTTGTAGAACTACACCTCCTTTTTGGGAAACAAGGGAGCCTGATTTGGCCCTAGGCTGCTCAAGCAGGGTGGTTTGTCTGCGCCAGGGACGCTGTGAAGCAAAAGCCAAGTTTGGCAAAAGGGTTGCACGTCCCATACTCCTTTGTAGAACTACACCTCCTTTTTGGGAAACAAGGGAGCCTGATTTGGCCCTTGCCTGCTCAAGCAGAGCTGTTTGTCTGTGCCAGGGACGCTGTGAATCAAAAGCCAAGTTTGGCAAAAGGGTTGCACGTCCCATACTCCTTTGTAGAACTACACCTACTTTTTGGGAAACGAGGGAGCCTGATTTGGCCCGAGGCTGCTCAAGCAGGGCGGTTTGTCTGTGCCAGGGACGCTGTGAATCAAAAGCCAAGTTTGGCCAAAGGGTTGCACCTCCCATACTCCTTTGTAGAACTACACCTCCTTTTTGGGAAACAAGGGAGCCTGATTTGGCCCAAGGCTGCTCAAGCAGGGTGGTTTGTCTGTGCCAGGGACGCTGTGAATCAAAAGCCAAGTTTGGCAAAAGGGTTGCACGTCCCATACTCCTTTGTAGAACTACACCTCCTTTTTGGGAAACAAGGGAGCCTGATTTGGCCCTTGCCTGCTCAAGCAGAGCTGTTTGTCTGTGCCAGGGACGCTGTGAATCAAAAGCCAAGTTTGGCAAAAGGGTTGCACGTCCCATACTCCTTTGTAGAACTACACCTCCTTTTTGGGAAACAAGAGAGCCTGATTTGGCCCGAGGCTGCTCAAGCAGGGCGGTTTGTCTGTGCCTGGGACGCTGTGAATCAAAAGCCAAGTTTGGCAAAAGGGTTGCACCTCCCATACTCCTTTGTAGAACTACACCTCCTTTTTGGGAAACAAGGGAGCCTGATTTGGCCCTAGGCTGCTCAAGCAGGGCGGTTTGTCTGTGCCAGGGACGCTGTGAATCAAAAGCCAAGTTTGGCAAAAGGGTTGAACCTCCCATACTCCTTTGTAGAACTACAACTCCTTTTTGGGAAACAAGGGAGCCTGCTCTGGCCCTAGGCTGCTCAAGCAGGGCGGTTTGTCTGTGCCAGGGACGCTGTGAATCAAAAGCCAAGTTTGGCAAAAGGGTTGCACCTCCCATACTCCTTTGTAGAACTACACCTCCTTTTTGGGAAACAAGGGAGCCTGATTTGGCCCTAGGCTGCTCAAGCAGGGCGGTTTGTCTGTGCCAGGGACGCTGTGAATCAAAAGCCAAGTTTGGCAAAAGGGTTGCACCTCCCATACTCCTTTGTAGAACTACACCTCCTTTTTGGGAAACAAGGGAGCCTGATTTGGCCCGAGGCTGCTCAAGCAGGGCGGTTTGTCTGTGCCAGGGATGCTGTGAATCAAAAGCCAAGTTTGGCAAAAGGGTTGCATATCCCATACTCCTTTGTAGAACTACACCTCCTTTTTGGGAAACAAGGGAGCCTGATTTGGCCCTAGGCTGCTCAAGCAGGGTGGTTTGTCTGCGCCAGGGACGCTGTGAAGCAAAAGCCAAGTTTGGCAAAAGGGTTGCACGTCCCATACTCCTTTGTAGAACTACACCTCCTTTTTGGGAAACAAGGGAGCCTGATTTGGCCCTTGCCTGCTCAAGCAGAGCTGTTTGTCTGTGCCAGGGACGCTGTGAATCAAAAGCCAAGTTTGGCAAAAGGGTTGCACGTCCCATACTCCTTTGTAGAACTACACCTACTTTTTGGGAAACAAGGGAGCCTGATTTGGCCCTAGGCTGCTCAAGCAGGGTGGTTTGTCTGCGCCAGGGACGCTGTGAAGCAAAAGCCAAGTTTGGCAAAAGGGTTGCACCTCCCATACTCCTTTGTAGAACTACACCTCCTTTTTGGGAAACAAGGGAGCCTGATTTGGCCCGAGGCTGCTCAAGCAGGGCGGTTTGTCAATGCCAGGGATGCTGTGAATCAAAAGCCAAGTTTGGCAAAAGGGTTGCATATCCCATACTCCTTTGTAGAACTACACCTCCTTTTTGGGAAACAAGGGAGCCTGATTTGGCCCTAGGCTGCTCAAGCAGGGTGGTTTGTCTGCGCCAGGGACGCTGTGAAGCAAAAGCCAAGTTTGGCAAAAGGGTTGCACGTCCCATACTCCTTTGTAGAACTACACCTCCTTTTTGGGAAACAAGGGAGCCTGATTTGGCCCAAGGCTGCTCAAGCAGGGCGGTTTGTCTGTGCCAGGGACGCTGTGAATCAAAAGCCAAGTTTGGCAAAAGGGTTGCACGTCCCATACTCCTTTGTAGAACTACACCTACTTTTTGGGAAACAAGGGAGCCTGATTTGGCCCTAGGCTGCTCAAGCAGGGTGGTTTGTCTGCGCCAGGGACGCTGTGAAGCAAAAGCCAAGTTTGGCAAAAGGGTTGCACGTCCCATACTCCTTTGTAGAACTACACCTCCTTTTTGGGAAACAAGGGAGCCTGATTTGGCCCTTGCCTGCTCAAGCAGAGCTGTTTGTCTGTGCCAGGGACGCTGTGAATCAAAAGCCAAGTTTGGCAAAAGGGTTGCACGTCCCATCCTCCTTTGTAGAACTACACCTACTTTTTGGGAAACAAGGGAGCCTGATTTGGCCCTAGGCTGCTCAAGCAGGGCGGTTTGTCTGTGCCAGGGCCGCTGTGAATCAAAAGCCAAGTTTGGCAAAAGGGTTGCACCTCCCATACTCCTTTGTAGAATTACACCTCCTTTTTGGGAAACAAGGGAGCCTGATTTGGCCCTTGCCTGCTCAAGCGGGGCGGTTTGTCTGTGCCAGGAGCGCTGTGAATCAAAAGCCAAGTTTGGCCAAAGGGTTGCACCTCCCATACTCCTTTGTAGAACTACACCTCCTTTTTGGGAAACAAGGGAGCCTGATTTGGCCCAAGGCTGCTCAAGCAGGGTGGTTTGTCTGTGCCAGGGACGCTGTGAATCAAAAGCCAAGTTTGGCAAAAGGGTTGCACGTCCCATACTCCTTTGTAGAACTACACCTCCTTTTTGGGAAACAAGGGAGCCTGATTTGGCCCTTGCCTGCTCAAGCAGAGCTGTTTGTCTGTGCCAGGGACGCTGTGAATCAAAAGCCAAGTTTGGCAAAAGGGTTGCACGTCCCATACTCCTTTGTAGAACTACACCTCCTTTTTGGGAAACAAGAGAGCCTGATTTGGCCCTAGGCTGCTCAAGCAGGGCGGTTTGTCTGTGCCAGGGACGCTGTGAATCAAAAGCCAAGTTTGGCAAAAGGGTTGCACCTCCCATACTCCTTTGTAGAACTACACCTCCTTTTTGGGAAACAAGGGAGCCTGATTTGGCCCTAGGCTGCTCAAGCAGGGCGGTTTGTCTGTGCCAGGGACGCTGTGAATCAAAAGCCAAGTTTGGCAAAAGGGTTGAACCTCCCATACTCCTTTGTAGAACTACAACTCCTTTTTGGGAAACAAGGGAGCCTGCTCTGGCCCTAGGCTGCTCAAGCAGGGCGGTTTGTCTGTGCCAGGGATGCTGTGAATCAAAAGCCAAGTTTGGCAAAAGGGTTGCATATCCCATACTCCTTTGTAGAACTACACCTCCTTTTTGGGAAACAAGGGAGCCTGATTTGGCCCTAGGCTGCTCAAGCAGGGTGGTTTGTCTGCGCCAGGGACGCTGTGAAGCAAAAGCCAAGTTTGGCAAAAGGGTTGCACGTCCCATACTCCTTTGTAGAACTACACCTCCTTTTTGGGAAACAAGGGAGCCTGATTTGGCCCTTGCCTGCTCAAGCAGAGCTGTTTGTCTGTGCCAGGGACGCTGTGAATCAAAAGCCAAGTTTGGCAAAAGGGTTGCACGTCCCATACTCCTTTGTAGAACTACACCTACTTTTTGGGAAACGAGGGAGCCTGATTTGGCCCGAGGCTGCTCAAGCAGGGCGGTTTGTCTGTGCCAGGGACGCTGTGAATCAAAAGCCAAGTTTGGCCAAAGGGTTGCACCTCCCATACTCCTTTGTAGAACTACACCTCCTTTTTGGGAAACAAGGGAGCCTGATTTGGCCCAAGGCTGCTCAAGCAGGGTGGTTTGTCTGTGCCAGGGACGCTGTGAATCAAAAGCCAAGTTTGGCAAAAGGGTTGCACGTCCCATACTCCTTTGTAGAACTACACCTCCTTTTTGGGAAACAAGGGAGCCTGATTTGGCCCTTGCCTGCTCAAGCAGAGCTGTTTGTCTGTGCCAGGGACGCTGTGAATCAAAAGCCAAGTTTGGCAAAAGGGTTGCACGTCCCATACTCCTTTGTAGAACTACACCTCCTTTTTGGGAAACAAGAGAGCCTGATTTGGCCCGAGGCTGCTCAAGCAGGGCGGTTTGTCTGTGCCTGGGACGCTGTGAATCAAAAGCCAAGTTTGGCAAAAGGGTTGCACCTCCCATACTCCTTTGTAGAACTACACCTCCTTTTTGGGAAACAAGGGAGCCTGATTTGGCCCGAGGCTGCTCAAGCAGGGCGGTTTGTCTGTGCCAGGGATGCTGTGAATCAAAAGCCAAGTTTGGCAAAAGGGTTGCATATCCCATACTCCTTTGTAGAACTACACCTCCTTTTTGGGAAACAAGGGAGCCTGATTTGGCCCTAGGCTGCTCAAGCAGGGTGGTTTGTCTGCGCCAGGGACGCTGTGAAGCAAAAGCCAAGTTTGGCAAAAGGGTTGCACGTCCCATACTCCTTTGTAGAACTACACCTCCTTTTTGGGAAACAAGGGAGCCTGATTTGGCCCAAGGCTGCTCAAGCAGGGCGGTTTGTCTGTGCCAGGGACGCTGTGAATCAAAAGCCAAGTTTGGCAAAAGGGTTGCACGTCCCATACTCCTTTGTAGAACTACACCTACTTTTTGGGAAACAAGGGAGCCTGATTTGGCCCTAGGCTGCTCAAGCAGGGTGGTTTGTCTGCGCCAGGGACGCTGTGAAGCAAAAGCCAAGTTTGGCAAAAGGGTTGCACGTCCCATACTCCTTTGTAGAACTACACCTCCTTTTTGGGAAACAAGGGAGCCTGATTTGGCCCTTGCCTGCTCAAGCAGAGCTGTTTGTCTGTGCCAGGGATGCTGTGAATCAAAAGCCAAGTTTGGCAAAAGGGTTGCACGTCCCATACTCCTTTGTAGAACTACACCTACTTTTTGGGAAACAAGGGAGCCTGATTTGGCCCTAGGCTGCTCAAGCAGGGCGGTTTGTCTGTGCCAGGGCCGCTGTGAATCAAAAGCCAAGTTTGGCAAAAGGGTTGCACCTCCCATACTCCTTTGTAGAATTACACCTCCTTTTTGGGAAACAAGGGAGCCTGATTTGGCCCTTGCCTGCTCAAGCGGGGCGGTTTGTCTGTGCCAGGAGCGCTGTGAATCAAAAGCCAAGTTTGGCAAAAGGGTTGCATATCCCATACTCCTTTGTAGAACTACACCTCCTTTTTGGGAAACAAGGGAGCCTGATTTGGCCCTAGGCTGCTCAAGCAGGGTGGTTTGTCTGCGCCAGGGACGCTGTGAAGCAAAAGCCAAGTTTGGCAAAAGGGTTGCACGTCCCATACTCCTTTGTAGAACTACACCTCCTTTTTGGGAAACAAGGGAGCCTGATTTGGCCCAAGGCTGCTCAAGCAGGGCGGTTTGTCTGTGCCAGGGACGCTGTGAATCAAAAGCCAAGTTTGGCAAAAGGGTTGCACGTCCCATACTCCTTTGTAGAACTACACCTACTTTTTGGGAAACAAGGGAGCCTGATTTGGCCCTAGGCTGCTCAAGCAGGGTGGTTTGTCTGCGCCAGGGACGCTGTGAAGCAAAAGCCAAGTTTGGCAAAAGGGTTGCACGTCCCATACTCCTTTGTAGAACTACACCTCCTTTTTGGGAAACAAGGGAGCCTGATTTGGCCCTTGCCTGCTCAAGCAGAGCTGTTTGTCTGTGCCAGGGACGCTGTGAATCAAAAGCCAAGTTTGGCAAAAGGGTTGCACGTCCCATACTCCTTTGTAGAACTACACCTACTTTTTGGGAAACAAGGGAGCCTGATTTGGCCCTAGGCTGCTCAAGCAGGGCGGTTTGTCTGTGCCAGGGCCGCTGTGAATCAAAAGCCAAGTTTGGCAAAAGGGTTGCACCTCCCATACTCCTTTGTAGAATTACACCTCCTTTTTGGGAAACAAGGGAGCCTGATTTGGCCCTTGCCTGCTCAAGCGGGGCGGTTTGTCTGTGCCAGGAGCGCTGTGAATCAAAAGCCAAGTTTGGCAAAAGGGTTGCATATCCCATACTCCTTTGTAGAACTACACCTCCTTTTTGGGAAACAAGGGAGCCTGATTTGGCCCTTGCCTGCTCAAGCAGAGCTGTTTGTCTGTGCCAGGGACGCTGTGAATCAAAAGCCAAGTTTGGCAAAAGGGTTGCATGTCCCATACTCCTTTGTAGAACTACACCTCCTTTTTGGGAAACAAGGGAGCCTGATTTGGCCCTTGCCTGCTCAAGCGGGGCGGTTTGTCTGTGCCAGGGACGCTGTGAATCAAAAGCCAAGTTTGGCAAAAGGGTTGCACCTCCCATACTCCTTTGTAGAACTACACCTCCTTTTTGGGAAACAAGGGAGCCTGATTTGGCCCTTGCCTGCTCAAGCAGAGCTGTTTGTCTGTGCCAGGGACGCTGTGAATCAAAAGCCAAGTTTGGCAAAAGGGTTGCATGTCCCATACTCCTTTGTAGAACTACACCTCCTTTTTGGGAAACAAGGGAGCCTGATTTGGCCCTTGCCTGCTCAAGCAGGGTGGTTTGTCTGTGCCAGGGACGCTGTGAATCAAAAGCCAAGTTTGGCAAAAGGGTTGCATGTCCCATACTCCTTTGTAGAACTACACCTCCTTTTTGGGAAACAAGGGAGCCTGATTTGGCCCTTGCCTGCTCAAGCAGGGCGGTTTGTCTGTGCCAGGGACGCTGTGAATCAAAAGCCAAGTTTGGCAAAAGGGTTGCACCTCCCATACTCCTTTGTAGAACTACACCTCCTTTTTGGGATACAAGGGAGCCTGATTTGGCCCTTGCCTGCTCAAGCAGAGCTGTTTGTCTGTGCCAGGGACGCTGTGAATCAAAAGCCAAGTTTGGCAAAAGGGTTGCATGTCCCATACTCCTTTGTAGAACTACACCTCCTTTTTGGGAAACAAGGGAGCCTGATTTGGCCCTTGCCTGCTCAAGCGGGGCGGTTTATCTGTGCCAGGAAGGCTGTGAATCAAAAGCCAAGTTTGGCAAAAGGGTTGCATGTCCCATACTCCTTTGTAGAACTACACCTCCTTTTTGGGAAACAAGGGAGCCTGATTTGGCCCTTGCCTGCTCAAGCAGAGCTGTTTGTCTGTGCCAGGGACGCTGTGAATCAAAAGCCAAGTTTGGCAAAAGGGTTGCACGTCCCATACTCCTTTGTAGAACTACACCTACTTTTTGGGAAACAAGGGAGCCTGATTTGGCCCTAGGCTGCTCAAGCAGGGCGGTTTGTCTGTGCCAGGGCCGCTGTGAATCAAAAGCCAAGTTTGGCAAAAGGGTTGCACCTCCCATACTCCTTTGTAGAACTACACCTCCTTTTTGGGAAACAAGGGAGCCTGATTTGGCCCTTGCCTGCTCAAGCGGGGCGGTTTGTCTGTGCCAGGAGCGCTGTGAATCAAAAGCCAAGTTTGGCAAAAGGGTTGCATATCCCATACTCCTTTGTAGAACTACACCTCCTTTTTGGGAAACAAGGGAGCCTGATTTGGCCCTAGGCTGCTCAAGCAGGGTGGTTTGTCTGTGCCAGGGACGCTGTGAATCAAAAGCCAAGTTTGGCAAAAGGGTTGCACGTCCCATACTCCTTTGTAGAACTACACCTCCTTTTTGGGAAACAAGGGAGCCTGATTTGGCCCTTGCCTGCTCAAGCAGAGCTGTTTGTCTGTGCCAGGGACGCTGTGAATCAAAAGCCAAGTTTGGCAAAAGGGTTGCATGTCCCATACTCCTTTGTAGAACTACACCTCCTTTTTGGGAAACAAGGGAGCCTGATTTGGCCCTTGCCTGCTCAAGCAGAGCTGTTTGTCTGTGCCAGGGACGCTGTGAATCAAAAGCCAAGTTTGGCAAAAGGGTTGCATGTCCCATACTCCTTTGTAGAACTACACCTCCTTTTTGGGAAACAAGGGAGCCTGATTTGGCCCTTGCCTGCTCAAGCAGGGCGGTTTGTCTGTGCCAGGGACGCTGTGAATCAAAAGCCAAGTTTGGCAAAAGGGTTGCACCTCCCATACTCCTTTGTAGAACTACACCTCCTTTTTGGGAAACAAGGGAGCCTGATTTGGCCCTTGCCTGCTCAAGCAGAGCTGTTTGTCTGTGCCAGGGACGCTGTGAATCAAAAGCCAAGTTTGGCAAAAGGGTTGCATGTCCCATACTCCTTTGTAGAACTACACCTCCTTTTTGGGAAACAAGGGAGCCTGATTTGCCCCTTGCCTGCTCAAGCAGGGCGGTTTGTCTGTGCCAGGGACGCTGTGAATCAAAAGCCAAGTTTGGCAAAAGGGTTGCACCTCCCATACTCCTTTGTAGAACTACACCTCCTTTTTGGGAAACAAGGGAGCCTGATTTGGCCCGAGGCTGCTCAAGCAGGGCGGTTTGTCTGTGCCAGGGACGCTGTGAATCAAAAGCCAAGTTTGGCAAAAGGGTTGCACCTCCCATACTCCTTTGTAGAACTACACCTCCTTTTTGGGAAACAAGGGAGCCTGATTTGCCCCTTGCCTGCTCAAGCAGGGCGGTTTGTCTGTGCCAGGGACGCTGTGAATCAAAAGCCAAGTTTGGCAAAAGGGTTGCATGTCCCATACTCCTTTGTAGAACTACACCTCCTTTTTGGGAAACAAGGGAGCCTGATTTGGCCCGAGGCTGCTCAAGCAGGGCGGTTTGTCTGTGCCAGGGACGCTGTGAATCAAAAGCCAAGTTTGGCAAAAGGGTTGCATGTCCCATACTCCTTTGTAGAACTACACCTCCTTTTTGGGAAACAAGGGAGCCTGATTTGCCCCTTGCCTGCTCAAGCAGGGCGGTTTGTCTGTGCCAGGGACTCTGTAAATCAAAAGCCAAGTTTGGCAAAAGGGTTGCACCTCCCATACTCCTTTGTAGAACTACACCTCCTTTTTGGGAAACAAGGGAGCCTGATTTGGCCCAAGGCTGCTCAAGCAGGGCGGTTTGTCTGTGCCAGGGACGCTGTGAATCAAAAGCCAAGTTTGGCAAAAGGGTTGCACCTCCCATACTCCTTTGTAGAACTACACCTCCTTTTTGGGAAACAAGGGAGCCTGATTTGGCCCTTGCCTGCTCAAGCGGGGCGGTTTATCTGTGCCAGGAAGGCTGTGAATCAAAAGCCAAGTTTGGCAAAAGGGTTGCATATCCCATACTCCTTTGTAGAACTACACCTCCTTTTTGGGAAACAAGGGAGCCTGATTTGGCCCTAGGCTGCTCAAGCAGGGCGGTTTGTCTGTGCCAGGGACGCTGTGAATCAAAAGCCAAGTTTGGCAAAAGGGTTGCACGTCCCATACTCCTTTGTAGAACTACACCTACTTTTTGGGAAACAAGGGAGCCTGATTTGGCCCTAGGCTGCTCAAGCAGGGCGGTTTGTCTGTGCCAGGGACGCTGTGAATCAAAAGCCAAGTTTGGCAAAAGGGTTGCATCTCCCATGCTCCTTTGTAGAACTACACCTCCTTTTTGGGAAACAGGGGAGCCTGATTTGGCCCGAGGCTGCTCAAGCAGGGCAGTTTGTCTGTGCCAGGGATGCTGTGAATCAAAAGCCAAGTTTGGCAAAAGGGTTGCACCTCCCATACTCCGTTGTAGAACTACACCTCCTTTTTGGGAAACAAGGGAGCCTGATTTGGCCCTAGGCTGCTCAAGCAGGGCTGTTTGTCTGTGCCTGGGATGCTGTGAATCAAAAGCCAAGTTTGGCAAAAGGGTTGCACCTCCCATACTCCTTTGTAGAACTACACCTCCTTTTTGGGAAACAAGGGAGCCTGCTCTGGCCCTAGGCTGCTCAAGCAGGGCGGTTTGTCTGTGCCAGGGACGCTGTGAATCAAAAGCCAAGTTTGGCAAAAGGGTTGCACCTCCCATACTCCGTTGTAGAACTACACCTCCTTTTTGGGAAACAAGGGAGCCTGATTTGGCCCTAGGCTGCTCAAGCAGGGCGGTTTGTCTGTGCCAGGGACGCTGTGAATCAAAAGCCAAGTTTGGCAAAAGGGTTGCACCTCCCATACTCCTTTATAGAACTACACCTCCTTTTTGGGAAACAAGGGAGCCTGATTTGGCCCTAGGCTGCTCAAGCAGGGCTGTTTGTCTGTGCCTGGGACGCTGTGAATCAAAAGCCAAGTTTGGCAAAAGGGTTGCACCTCCCATACTCCTTTGTAGAACTACACCTCCTTTTTGGGAAACAAGGGAGCCTGATTTGGCCCTTGCCTGCTCAAGCAGAGCTGTTTGTCTGTGCCAGGGACGCTGTGAATCAAAAGCCAAGTTTGGCAAAAGGGTTGCACGTCCCATACTCCTTTGTAGAACTACACCTCCTTTTTGGGAAACAAGGGAGCCTGCTTTGGCCCTAGGCTGCTCAAGCAGGGCGGTTTGTCGGTGCCAGGGACGCTGTGAATCAAAAGCCAAGTTTGGCAAAAGGGTTGCACCTCCCATACTCCTTTGTAGAACTACACCTCCTTTTTGGGAAACAAGGGAGCCTGATTTGGCCCTAGGCTGCTCAAGCAGGGCGGTTTGTCGGTGCCAGGGACGCTGTGAATCAAAAGCCAAGTTTGGCAAAAGGGTTGCACCTCCCATACTCCTTTGTAGAACTACACCTCCTTTTTGGGAAACAAGGGAGCCTGATTTGGCCCAAGGCTGCTCAAGCAGGGCGGTTTGTCTGTGCCAGGGACGCTGTGAATCAAAAGCCAAGTTTGGCAAAAGGGTTGCACCTCCCATACTCCTTTGTAGAACTACACCTCCTTTTTGGGAAACAAGGGAGCCTGATTTGGCCCTTGCCTGCTCAAGCAGAGCTGTTTGTCTGTGCCTGGGATGCTGTGAATCAAAAGCCAAGTTTGGCAAAAGGGTTGCACCTCCCATACTCCTTTGTAGAACTACACCTCCTTTTTGGGAAACAAGGGAGCCTGCTCTGGCCCTAGGCTGCTCAAGCAGGGCGGTTTGTCTGTGCCAGGGACGCTGTGAATCAAAAGCCAAGTTTGGCAAAAGGGTTGCACCTCCCATACTCCGTTGTAGAACTACACCTCCTTTTTGGGAAACAAGGGAGCCTGATTTGGCCCTAGGCTGCTCAAGCAGGGCGGTTTGTCTGTGCCAGGGACGCTGTGAATCAAAAGCCAAGTTTGGCAAAAGGGTTGCACCTCCCATACTCCTTTATAGAACTACACCTCCTTTTTGGGAAACAAGGGAGCCTGATTTGGCCCTAGGCTGCTCAAGCAGGGCTGTTTGTCTGTGCCTGGGACGCTGTGAATCAAAAGCCAAGTTTGGCAAAGGGTTGCACCTCCCATACTCCTTTGTAGAACTACACCTCCTTTTTGGGAAACAAGGGAGCCTGATTTGGCCCTTGCCTGCTCAAGCAGAGCTGTTTGTCTGTGCCAGGGACGCTGTGAATCAAAAGCCAAGTTTGGCAAAAGGGTTGCACGTCCCATACTCCTTTGTAGAACTACACCTCCTTTTTGGGAAACAAGGGAGCCTGCTTTGGCCCTAGGCTGCTCAAGCAGGGCGGTTTGTCGGTGCCAGGGACGCTGTGAATCAAAAGCCAAGTTTGGCAAAAGGGTTGCACCTCCCATACTCCTTTGTAGAACTACACCTCCTTTTTGGGAAACAAGGGAACCTGATTTGGCCCTTGCCTGCTCAAGCAGAGCTGTTTGTCTGTGCCAGGGACGCTGTGAATCAAAAGCCAAGTTTGGCAAATGGGTTGCATGTCCCATACTCCTTTGTAGAACTACACCTCCTTTTTGGGAAACAAGGGAGCCTGATTTGGCCTTAGGCTGCTCAAGCAGGGCGGTTTGTCGGTGCCAGGGACGCTGTGAATCAAAAGCCAAGTTTGGCAAAAGGGTTGCACCTCCCATACTCCTTTGTAGAACTACACCTCCTTTTTGGGAAACAAGGGAACCTGATTTGGCCCTTGCCTGCTCAAGCAGAGCTGTTTGTCTGTGCCAGGGACGCTGTGAATCAAAAGCCAAGTTTGGCAAAAGGGTTGCACGTCCCATACTCCTTTGTAGAACTACACCTCCTTTTTGGGAAACAAGGGAGCCTGATTTGGCCCTTGCCTGCTCAAGCAGGGCGGTTTGTCTGTGCCAGGGACGCTGTGAATCAAAAGCCAAGTTTGGCAAAAGGGTTGCACCTCCCATACTCCTTTGTAGAACTGGAGAGTACAGGTATCCCCTTGTAAACGAATAAAAATAACTAAAACAGTAATAGACGGTTTTGCGGCAGTTAATAGACCCTGAACAGAACACGTTGCCAATCAAGAAACAACAAATATTTCCCACCAGTTACGCAACACCTTAGCATCCTCCCTTCTGTCTCCTGAAAACACTCCCGTTATCATGAAGCGTTCAGCTGTACGTGGGTCTGGGGGAGCAAGTCCTGCTAGTGGTAAAGCAACAGCCAGGACACTGTGGGGGGCCAAAAAAGTTAGGGTGGGTCCCATCTGTCTGGAACGCCGAACGATGGGAGTGGGTGGACTTGATGAAGAAGCTGGCTGTTCGAATGCTGAAATTTCACAGCCCTCCACCCGGAGCCAGTTGTCGTATGGAGCTGAGACAACAGGACGATCAATGGAACATACAGGTGTTGCCGTCCTGGAACTACAGGTGGTCGATAGTGAGGATATAGATAACCCCACCCCTCAACCCACTACTGACAGTGAGGAGGAGGTAGAGGAGGTTGTACCATCAAACCAAAGACTTTCTCAAGCTGATGAAAGGGTGCCCACGACTCCTATCTCTGTGGGCGTCGCCACAGTGGCTGTGGGGAGGCCAAGGTCATATATTTGGGACCATTTCCATGTCCACTCTCAGCGTGCTACTTTGGCAGTTTGTAGACACTGTGGGGCAAATATCAGCAGAGGCAGAGACCTGAGACATCTTGCGACCTCGGGGTTGAGCTCTCACATGAAGCGACACCATCCCTTCATATCGGTAGGAGGGGGAGCTGCAAGCCCTTCCAGTGGCAGCATTAGCACACAAAGTTCTCCTGGTGAAGATGGTGGAAGGCAGACACAGTCCACCATTACCCAGAAAGAAAACGGGGGAAACATTACTCACACCCCAGCAGATAACCCAAAGTGTGGGAGAGATGATTGCCCTAGATCACCATCCCTTCCGCCTGGTTGAACAAGAAGGCTTCGTACGCCTTATGAAACGACTGTGCCCCCGCTACAAAATCCCCTCCCGTCACACCTTTTCCAGAAAAGTAATTCCCGGCTTGTACGAGGGCTGTAAGGAACGCATTATCCAGATGTTGCGTAGCGCCTTTGGGTCCCCTCGCCCTCTGGCCGCGCACGCGGACAGTGCCGTTTGGCCGTCAGGGCGTGTGCCTTTACGGCTGCTTTCGATGTGTGGGCGCAGGTTCCGTGTCGTGGGAACTGCTTTTTGCTGGCCTGTTGGTATAACAATAGAAGAGGGTGGAATGATCAAAGACAGTGGGACAGTGTCCCATCACCTTGAAAGGCAGTGTACTCAACGTTGTGGCCGCAGAATGGCCGCCTTTGGGTCCCCTTGCCCTCTGGCCGCGCACGCGGACGGTGCCGTTTGCCCGTCAGAGCGTGTGCCTTTGCGGCTGCTTTTGATGTGTGGGCGCAGGATCCGTGGCGTGGGAACTGCTTTTTGCTGGCTTGTTGGTATAATGATAGAAGATGCTGGAATCACTGAAAAAAGTGGGACACCTTGGCCTTTACCACTTCTCAAAATTGTCTTCTTTCACTGTACCTTTGCCTTGAGCGGGTGTAGTCGACAGTATGTGATGATAATCTTCTGCAGACTCATAAGTAGAGAATCAATCCACTCAGAAACTCTGTTTTGCTATTAAAAACAATTACTTATGTCTTCATGTTTCCTTTTGAATCAACATTTGTGCTTTGTTTCTACTTTGGATTCATTACTACTCCATTTCACACAGTATCTTTCATAATTGTACTTCCTCAACTTTACTTGAACTGTATACCAACAGAAGTCATTTCCCTCTATCCAGCTCATCTGCTGGAGAACTTTAATAACACCAGACACACACAAGTCTTCCCTGAAGTGCAACTCCATGGAAACATGAACCTAACATCAGAGCCTTAAAACCTTCCTCTTCCAAAAAGCCTTCGTGGTCTGTGTGGTCGATCGTAGCCTATTGAAGAATTGGTTGCCAGGCCAATAGTATTTCGCACTGTATTGTTTTTAAACTGTCAAACTACCTCATCTCTGTGGAGTATTCAGCCCTCGGACCAGACTCGTGTTTTTACACCACTGTTTTTTAAGCTGGTAATGCTGTATGCTGACTGTGACTTCAGTTTTATTTTATGTCTTATTGACCCAACATTTCCTTGAATACAAAAGAGTCTCACTGATCAAAGCTGAACGGGCCTACCTAAGCTTAAATAAGCAAATATCTTGGATTGGACTTGTCGAAGAAAAGCGTATTACACATCATATGAGTTTATGATTTTCCTAATAAAGCACCAAAAATTCATGTTATACAACCAATTTGACAGAAGAAGTCGTTCAATATGCAGTAATGTTATGTTGTTATTGCTTAATTTATGAATTTGGCTGCAAAATATCACGATATAATGGAATCATTGACTACAAAAATGGCTTGATTTTTCCAGAGGCTTGACGGTTTGCTGTCATGGAGTGTGCCTTTGTGTCATGGGTTGTGGGGAGTGGGCGTGGGGCCGGCCAACGGTGGCCAGCACCCCTGGTCTGATGGGCTTGGGCCCACATTTCGAAAGCAGACGGAAAGAAAGCATGCCCTTCCCCATGTGGGTTCTGTGGTGTGTGCGTGGGGCCGGCCAACAGTGGCTGGCCCCCCCGGGTCTGAGGGGCTTGGGCCCACATTTCGAAAGCAGACGGAAAGAAAACATGCCCTTCCCCGTGGGTTGTGGGGTGTGGGCGTGGGGCCGGCCAACGGTGGCTGGCCCCCCGGGTCTGAGGGGCTTGGGCCCACATTTCGAAAGCAGACGGAAAGAAAACATGCCCTTCCCCGTGGGTTGTGGGGTGTGGGCGTGGGGCCGGCCAACGGTGGCCGGCCACCCTGGTCTGAGGGCCTTGGGCCCACATTTCCTGGTTTTTTTCTTCTCTCTCTGTCTCTGGGATGCATGCCGGCCAACTGTGGCCGGCCTATTTTAATGTGTGGGCCTTGCCGACTGTGGCTTTTTCTTTCTTTTCTTTTATTTGGTTTTTGCTGCCTGTCGGCCTACGTGGTCGTGTTTCCCACGATGCACCGCGTCTCTCTTCTCTCGCGGCTGTCTTTCCGCACCCCTTTGGGCGATTTTGCACAGAAGCCTCCTTTGGGGCGGCCACTCTTTTTTCCTCTCTGGGATGCATGCCGGCCAACTGTGGCCGGCCTAGTATTTTAATGTGTGGGCCTTGCCGCCTGTGGCTTTTTCTTTATTTTATTTGGTTTTTGCTACCTGTCGGCCTACGTGGTCGTTTTTCCCACGATGCACCGCATCTCTCTTCTCTCGCGGCTGTCTTTCCGCACCCCTTTGGGCGATTTTGCACAGAAGCCTCCTTTGGGGCGGCCACTCTTTTTTCCTCTCTGGGATGCATGCCGGCCAACTGTGGCCGGCCTAGTATTTCAATGTGTGGGCCTTGCCGCCTGTGGCTTTTTCTTTCTTTTCTTTTGTTTTTGCTGCCTGTCGGCCTATGTGGTCGTGTTTCCCACGATGCACCGCATCTCTCTTCTCTCGCGGCTGTGGTTCCGCACCCCTTTGGGCGATTTTGCACAGAAGCCTCCTTTGGGGCGGCCACTCTTTTTTCCTCTCTGGGATGCATGCCGGCCAACTGTGGCCGGCCTAGTATTTCAATGTGTGGGCCTTGCCGCCTGTGGCTTTTTCTTTCTTTTCTTTTGTTTTTGCTGCCTGTCGGCCTACGTGGTCGTGTTTCCCACGATGCACCGCATCTCTCTTCTCTCGCGGCTGTCTTTCCGCACCCCTTTGGGCGATTTTGCACAGAAGCCTCCTTTGGGGCGGCCACTCTTTTTTCCTCTCTGGGATGCATGCCGGCCAACTGTGGCCGGCCTAGTATTTCAATGTGTGGGCCTTGCCGCCTGTGGCTTTTTCTTTCTTTTCTTTTGTTTTTGCTGCCTGTCGGCCTACGTGGTCATGTTTCCCACGTTGCACCGCATCTCTCTTCTCTCGCGGCTGTGGTTCCGCACCCCTTTGGGCGATTTTGCACAGAAGCCTCCTTTGGGGCGGCCACTCTTTTTTCCTCTCTGGGATGCATGCCGGCCAACTGTGGCCGGCCTAGTACTTCAATGTGTGGGCCTTGCCGCCTGTGGCTTTTTCTTTCTTTTCTTTTGTTTTTGCTGCCTGTCGGCCTACGTGGTCGTGTTTCCCACGTTGCACCGCATCTCTCTTCTCTCGCGGCTGTGGTTCCGCACCCCTTTGGGCGATTTTGCACAGAAGCCTCCTTTGGGGCGGCCACTCTTTTTTCCTCTCTGGGATGCATGCCGGCCAACTGTGGCCGGCCTAGTATTTCAATGTGTGGGCCTTGCCGCCTGTGGCTTTTTCTTTCTTTTCTTTTGTTTTTGCTGCCTGTCGGCCTACGTGGTCGTGTTTCCCACGATGCACCGCATCTCTCTTCTCTCGCGGCTGTCTTTCCGCACCCCTTTGGGCGATTTTGCACAGAAGCCTCCTTTGGGGCGGCCACTCTTTTTTCCTCTCTGGGATGCATGCCGGCCAACTGTGGCCGGCCTATTTTAATGTGTGGGCCTTGCCGCCTGTGGCTTTTTCTTTCTTTTCTTTTCTTTTGTTTTTGCAGCCTGTCCGCCTACGTGGTTGTGTTTCCCACGTTGCACAGCATCTCTCTTCTCTCGCGGCAGTCGTTCCGCACCCCTTTGGGCGATTTTGCACAGAAGCCTCCTTTGGGGCGGCCACTCATTTTTCCTCTCTAGGATGCATGCCGGCCAACTGTGGCCGGCCTAGTATTTCAATGTGTGGGCCTTGCCGCCTGTGGCTTTTTCTTTCTTTTCTTTTGTTTTTGCTGCCTGTCGGCCTACGTGGTCGTGTTTCCCACGATGCACAGCATCTCTCTTCTCTCGCGGCTGTCTTTCCGCACCCCTTTGGGCGATTTTGCACAGAAGCCTCCTTTGGGGCGGCCACTCTTTTTCCCTCTCTGGGATGCATGCCGGCCAACTGTGGCCGGACTAGTATTTCAATGTGTGCGCCCTGCCGCCTGTGGCTTTTTCTTTCTTTTCTTTTGTTTTTGCTGCCTGTCGGCCTACGTAGTCGTGTTTCCCACGATGCACCGCATCTCTCTTCTCTCGTGGCTGTCTTTCGGCACCCCTTTGGGCGATTTTGCACAGAAGCCTCCTTTGGGGCGGCCACTCTTTTTTCCTCTCTAGGATGCATGCCGGCCAACTGTGGCCGGCCTAGTATTTCAATGTGTGGGCCTTGCCGCCTGTGGCTTTTTCTTTCTTTTATTTGGTTTTTGCTGCCTGTCGGCCTACGTGGTCGTGTTTCCCACGATGCACCGCATCTCTCTTCTCTCGCGGCTGTCTTTCCGCACCCCTTTGGGCGATTTTGCACAGAAGCCTCCTTTGGGGCGGCCACTCTTTTTTCCTCTCTGGGATGCATGCCGGCCAACTGTGGCCGGCCTAGTATTTTAATGTGTGGGCCTTGCCGCCTGTGGCTTTTTCTTTCTTTTGTTTTCTTTTGTTTTTGCTGCCTCTTGGCCTACGTGGTCGTTTTTCCCACGATGCACCGCATCTCTCTTCTCTCCCGGCTGTCTTTCCGCACCCCTTTGGGAGATTTTGCACAGAAGCCTCCTTTGGGACGGCCACTCTTTTTTCCTCTCTGGGATGCATGCCGGCCAACTGTGGCCGGCCTAGTATTTCAATGTGTGGGCCGTGCCGCCTGTGGCTTTTTCTTTCTTTTCTTTTGTTTTTGCTGCCTGTCGGCCTACGTGGTCGTGTTTCCCACGTTGCACCGCATCTCTCTTCTCTCGCGGCTGTGGTTCCGCACCCCTTTGGGCGATTTTGCACAGAAGCCTCCTTTGGGGCGGCTACTCTTTTTTCCTCTCTGGGATGCATGCCGGCCAACTGTGGCTGGCCTAGTATTTCAATGTGTGGGCCTTGCCGCCTGTGGCTTTTTCTTTCTTTTCTTTTGTTTTTGCTGCCTGTCGGCCTACGTGGTCGTGTTTCCCACGATGCACCGCATCTCTCTTCTCTCGCGGCTGTCTTTCCGCACCCCTTTGGGCGATTTTGCACAGAAGCCTCCTTTGGGGCGGCCACTCTTTTTTCCTCTCTGGGATGCATGCCGGCCAACTGTGGCCGGCCTAGTATTTCAATGTGTGGGGCTTGCCGCCTGTGGCTTTTTCTTTCTTTTCTTTTGTTTTTGCTGCCTCTTGGCCTACATGGTCATGTTACCCACGATGCACCGCATCTCTCTTCTCTCGCGGCTGTCTTTCCGCACCCCTTTGGGCGATTTTGCACAGAAGCCTCCTTTGGGGCGGCCACTCTTTTTTCCTCTCTGGGATGCATGCCGGCCAACTGTGGCCGGCCTAGTACTTCAATGTGTGGGCCTTGCCGCCTGTGGCTTTTTCTTTCTTTTCTTTTGTTTTTGCTGCCTGTCGGCCAACATGGTTGTGTTTCCCACGATGCACCGCATCTCTCTTCTCTCGCGGCTGTCTTTCCGCACCCCTTTGGGCGATTTTGGACAGAAGCCTCCTTTGGGGCGGCCACTCTTTTTTCCTCTCTGGGATGCATGCTGGCCAACTGTGGCCGGCCTAGTATTTCAATGTGTGGGCCTTGCCGCCTGTGGCTTTTTCTTTCTTTTCTTTTGTTTTTGCTGCCTGTCGGCCTACGTGGTCGTGTTTCCCACGATGCACCGCATCTCTCTTCTCTCGCGGCTGTCTTTCCGCACCCCTTTGGGCGATTTTGCACAGAAGCCTCCTTTGGGGCGGCCACTCTTTTTTCCTCTCTGGGATGCATGCCGGCCAACTGTGGCCGGCCTAGTACTTCAATGTGTGGGCCTTGCCGCCTGTGGCTTTTTCTTTCTTTTCTTTTGTTTTTGCTGCCTGTCGGCCTACATGGTTGTGTTTCCCACGTTGCACCGCATCTCTCTTCTCTCGCGGCAGTCATTCCGCACCCCTTTGGGCGATTTTGCACAGAAGCCTCCTTTGGGGCGGCCACTCTTTTTTCCTCTCTGGGATGCATGCCGGCCAACTGTGGCCGGCCTAGTATTTCAATGTGTGGGCCTTGCCGCCTGTGGCTTTTTCTTTCTTTTCTTTTATTTGGTTTTTGCTGCCTGTCGGCCTACGTGGTCATGTTTCCCACGATGCACCGCATCTCTCTTCTCTCGCGGCTGTCTTTCCGCACCCCTTTGGGCGATTTTGCACAGAAGCCTCCTTTGGGGCGGCCACTCTTTTTTCCTCTCTGGGATGCATGCCGGCCAACTGTGGCCGGCCTAGTACTTCAATGTGTGGGCCTTGCCGCCTGTGGCTTTTTCTTTCTTTTCTTTTGTTTTTGCTGCCTGTCGGCCTACATGGTTGTGTTTCCCACGATGCACCGCATCTCTCTTCTCTCGCGGCTGTCTTTCCGCACCCCTTTGGGCGATTTTGGACAGAAGCCTCCTTTGGGGCGGCCACTCTTTTTTCCTCTCTGGGATGCATGCTGGCCAACTGTGGCCGGCCTAGTATTTCAATGTGTGGGCCTTGCCGCCTGTGGCTTTTTCTTTCTTTTCTTTTGTTTTTGCTGCCTGTCGGCCTACGTGGTCGTGTTTCCCACGATGCACCGCATCTCTCTTCTCTCGCGGCTGTCTTTCCGCACCCCTTTGGGCGATTTTGCACAGAAGCCTCCTTTGGGGCGGCCACTCTTTTTTCCTCTCTGGGATGCATGCCGGCCAACTGTGGCCGGCCTAGTACTTCAATGTGTGGGCCTTGCCGCCTGTGGCTTTTTCTTTCTTTTCTTTTGTTTTTGCTGCCTGTCGGCCTACATGGTTGTGTTTCCCACGTTGCACCGCATCTCTCTTCTCTCGCGGCAGTCATTCCGCACCCCTTTGGGTGATTTTGCACAGAAGCCTCCTTTGGGGCGGCCACTCTTTTTTCCTCTCTGGGATGCATGCCGGCCAACTGTGGCCGGCCTAGTATTTCAATGTGTGGGCCTTGCCGCCTGTGGCTTTTTCTTTCTTTTCTTTTATTTGGTTTTTGCTGCCTGTCGGCCTACGTGGTCGTGTGTCCCACGATGCACCGCATCTCTCTTCTCTCGCGGCAGTCATTCCGCACCCCTTTGGGTGATTTTGCACAGAAGCCTCCTTTGGGGCGGCCACTCTTTTTTCCTCTCTGGGATGCATGCCGGCCAACTGTGGCCGGCCTAGTATTTCAATGTGTGGGCCTTGCCGCCTGTGGCTTTTTCTTTCTTTTCTTTTGTTTTTGCTGCCTGTCGGCCTACGTGGTCATGTTTCCCACGTTGCACCGCATCTCTCTTCTCTCGCGGCTTTGGTTCCGCACCCCTTTGGGCGATTTTGCACAGAAGCCTCCTTTGGGGCGGCCACTCTTTTTTCCTCTCTGGGATGCATGCTGGCCAACTGTGGCCGGCCTAGTACTTCAATGTGTGGGCCTTGCCGCCTGTGGCTTTTTCTTTCTTTTCTTTTGTTTTTGCTGCCTGTCGGCCTACATGGTTGTGTTTCCCACGTTGCACCGCATCTCTCTTCTCTCGCGGCAGTCATTCCGCACCCCTTTGGGCGATTTTGCACAGAAGCCTCCTTTGGGGCGGCCACTCTTTTTTCCTCTCTGGGATGCATGCCGGCCAACTGTGGCCGGCCTAGTATTTCAATGTGTGGGCCTTGCCGCCTGTGGCTTTTTCTTTCTTTTCTTTTATTTGGTTTTTGCTGCTTGTCGGCCTACGTGGTCGTATGTCCCACGATGCACCGCATCTCTCTTCTCTCGCGGCTGTCTTTCCGCACCCCTTTGGGCGATTTTGCACAGAAGCCTCCTTTGGGGCGGCCACTCTTTTTTCCTCTCTGGGATGCATGCCGGCCAACTGTGGCCGGCCTAGTATTTCAATGTGTGGGCCTTGCCGCCTGTGGCTTTTTCTTTCTTTTCTTTTGTTTTTGCTGCCTGTCGGCCTACGTGGTCACGTTTCCCACATTGCACCGCATCTCTCTTCTCTCGCGGCTTTGGTTCCGCACCCCTTTGGGCGATTTTGCACAGAAGCCTCCTTTGGGGCGGCCACTCTTTTTTCCTCTCTGGGTTGCATGCCGGCCAACTGTGGCCGGCCTAGTATTTCAATGTGTGGGCCTTGCCGCCTGTGGCTTTTTCTTTCTTTTCTTTTGTTTTTGCTGCCTGTCGGCCTACGTGGTCGTGTTTCCCACGTTGCACCGCATCTCTCTTCTCTCGCGGCTTTGGTTCCGCACCCCTTTGGGCGATTTTGCACAGAAGCCTCCTTTGGGGCGGCCACTCTTTTTTCCTCTCTGGGTTGCATGCCGGCCAACTGTGGCCGGCCTAGTATTTCAATGTGTGGGCCTTGCCGCCTGTGGCTTTTTCTTTCTTTTCTTTTCTTTTTGCTGCCTGTCGGCCTACGTGGTCGTGTTTCCCACGTTGCACCGCATCTCTCTTCTCTCGCGGCTGTGGTTCCGCACCCCTTTGGGCGATTTTGCACAGAAGCCTCCTTTGGGACGGCCACTCTTTTTTCCTCTCTGGGATGCATGCCGGCCAACTGTGGCCGGCCTAGTATTTCAATGTGTGGGCCTTGCCGCCTGTGGCTTTTTCTTTCTTTTCTTTTCTTTGGTTTTTGCTGCCTGTCGGCCTACGTGGTCGTGTTTCCCACGTTGCACCGCATCTCTCTTCTCTCGCGGCTGTGGTTCCGCACCCCTTTGGGCGATTTTGCACAGAAGCCTCCTTTGGGACGGCCACTCTTTTTTCCTCTCTGGGATGCATGCCGGCCAACTGTGGCCGGCCTAGTATTTCAATGTGTGGGCCTTGCCGCCTGTGGCTTTTTCTTTCTTTTCTTTTGTTTTTGCTGCCTGTCGGCCTACGTGGTCGTGTTTCCCACGTTGCACCGCATCTCTCTTCTCTCGCGGCTGTGGTTCCGCACCCCTTTGGGCGATTTTGCACAGAAGCCTCCTTTGGGACGGCCACTCTTTTCACCTCTCTGGGATGCATGCCGGCCAACTGTGGCCGGCCTAGTATTTCAATGTGTGGGGCTTGCCGCCTGTGGCTTTTTCTTTCTTTTCTTTTGTTTTTGCTGCCTGTCGGCCTACGTGGTCGCGTTTCCCACGTTGCACCGCATCTCTCTTCTCTCGCGGCTGTGGTTCCGCACCCCTTTGGGCGATTTTGCACAGAAGCCTCCTTTGGGGCGGCCACTCTTTTTTCCTTTCTGGGATGCATGCCGGCCAACTGTGGCCGGCCTATTTTAATGTGTGGGCCTTGCCGCCTGTGGCTTTTTCTTTCTTTTCTTTTATTAGGTTTTTGCTGCCTGTCGGCCTACGTGGTCATGTTTCCCACGATGCAGCGCATCTCTCTTCTCTCGCGGCTGTCTTTCCGCACCCCTTTGGGCGATTTTGCACAGAAGCCTCCTTTGGGGCGGCCACTCTTTTTTCCTCTCTGGGATGCATGCCGGCCAACTGTGGCCGGCCTAGTATTTCAATGTGTGGGCCTTGCCGCCTGTGGCTTTTTCTTTCTTTTCTTTTGTTTTTGCTGCCTGTCGGCCTACGTGGTCGTGTTTCCCACGATGCACCGCATCTCTCTTCTCTCGCGGCTGTCTTTCCGCACCCCTTTGGGCGATTTTGCACAGAAGCCTCCTTTGGGGCGGCCACTCTTTTTTCCTCTCTGGGATGCATGCCGGCCAACTGTGGCCGGCCTAGTATTTCAATGTGTGGGCCTTGCCGCCTGTGGCTTTTTCTTTCTTTTCTTTTGTTTTTGCTGCCTGTCGGCCTACGTGGTCGTGTTTCCCACGTTGCACCGCATCTCTCTTCTCTCGCGGCAGTCGTTCCGCACCCCTTTGGGCGATTTTGCATAGAAGCCTCCTTTGGGGCGGCCACTCTTTTTTCCTCTCTGGGATGCATGCCGGCCAACTGTGGCCAGCCTAGTATTTCAAAGTGTGGGCCTTGCCGCCTGTGGCTTTTTCTTTCTTTTCTTTTATTTGGTTTTTGCTGCCTGTTGGCCTATGTGGTCGTGTGTCCCACGATGCACCGCATCTCTCTTCTCTCGCTGCTGTCTTTCCGCACCCCTTTGGGCGATTTTGCACAGAAGCCTCCTTTGGGGCGGCCACTCTTTTTTCCTCTCTGGGATGCATGCCGGCCAACTGTGGCCGACCTATTTTAATGTGTGGGCCTTGTCGCCTGTGGCTTTTTCTTTCTTTTCTTTTGTTTTTGCTGCCTGTCGGCCTACGTGGTCGTGTTTCCCACGTTGCACCGCATCTCTCTTCTCTCACGGCTGTCGTTCCGCACCCCTTTGGGCGATTTTGCAGAGATGCCTCCTTTGGGGCGGCCACTCTTTTTTCCTCTCTGGGATGCATGCCGGCCAACTGTGGCCGGCCTAGTATTTCAATGTGTGGGCCTTGCCGCCTGTGGCTTTTTCTTTCTTTTCTTTTGTTTTTGCTGCCTGTCGGCCTACGTGGTCGTGTTTCCCATGTTGCACCGCATCTCTCTTCTCTCGCGGCTGTAGTTCCGCACCCCTTTGGGCGATTTTGCACAGAAGCCTCCTTTGGGGCGGCCACTCTTTTTTCCTCTCTGGGATGCATGCCGGCCAACTGTGGCCGGCCTAGTATTTTAATGTGTGGGCCTTGCCGCCTGTGGCTTTTTCTTTCTTTTGTTTTCTTTTGTTTTTGCTGCCTCTCGGCCTACGTGGTAGTTTTTCCCACGATGCACCGCATCTCTCTTCTCTCGCAGCTGTCCCTTTGTACATATTTAGGCTATTTAGCTAAGATCCTTCCATTGTGGCGGGCCACAATTTTTTCCTCTCTGGGATCCATGCTGGCCAACTGTGGCCGGCCTAGTATTTCAATGTGTGGGCCTTTCCGCCTGTGGCTTTTTCTTTCTTTTCTTTTATTTGGTTTTTGCTGCCTGTCGGCCTACGTGGTCGTGTTTCCCACGTTGCACCGCATCTCTCTTCTCTCGCGGCTGTCGTTCCGCACCCCTTTGGGCGATTTTGCACAGAAGCCTCCTTTGGGGCGGCCACTCTTTTTTCCTCTCTGGGATGCATGCCGGCCAACTGTGGCCGGCCTATTTTAATGTGTGGGCCTTGCCGCCTGTGGCTTTTTCTTTCTTTTCTTTTGTTTTTGCTGCCTGTCGGCCTACGTGGTCATGTTTCCCACGATGCACCGCATCTCTCTTCTCTCGCGGCTGTCTTTCCGCACCCCTTTGGGCGATTTTGCACAGAAGCCTCCTTTGGGGCGGCCACTCTTTTATCCTCTCTGGGATGCATGCCGGCCAACTGTGGCCGGCCTATTTTAATGTGTGGGCCTTGCCGCCTGTGGCTTTTTCTTTCTTTTCTTTTCTTTGGTTTTTGCTGCCTGTCGGCCTACGTGGTCATGTTTCCCACGTTGCACCGCATCTCTCTTCTCTCGCAGCTGTCGTTCCGCACCCCTTTGAGCGATTTTGCACAGAAGCCTCCTTTGGGGCGGACACTCTTTTTTCCTCTCTGGGATGCATGCCGGCCAACTGTGGCCGGCCTAGTATTTCAATGTGTGGGCCTTGCCGCCTGTGGCTTTTTCTTTCTTTTCTTTTCTTTGGTTTTTGCTGCCTGTCGGCCTACGTGGTCGTGTTTCCCACGTTGCACCGCATCTCTCTTCTCTCGCATCTGTCATTCCGCACCCCTTTGGGCGATTTAGCACAGATGCCTCCTTTGGGGCGGACACTCTTTTTTCCTCTCTAGGATGCATGCCGGCCAACTGTGGCCGGCCTATTTTAAAGTGTGGGCCTTGCCGCCTGTGGCTTTTTCTTTCTTTTCTTTTCTTTTGTTTTTGCTGCCTGTCGGCCAACGTGGACGTGTTTCCCACGTTGCACCGCATCTCTCTTCTCTCGCGGCTGTCGTTCCGCACCCCTTTGGGCAATTTTGCACAGATCCTTCCTTTGGGACTGGGTCCTCTGGTTTTTTCTCTCTCTCTCTCTGTACGGGATGCATGCCGGCCAACTGTCGCCGGCGCAGGATGGGGTCTTTGATGCTGAGATAGACATTGGGGTTCGTATCCCCAGGGGGATTTTTTCTTTCTTCTTTTTTCTCCATCTTGGACATTGCGGTTCGGATCACCACGTTGATTTTTTCTTTCTTTTTGCTCCAATTTTTCCCACTACCCCTGCCAGTGCTTTCAATGGATACTAACCCTCATGTGTATCTCAGCAGCTGAGCCCCCGCCCTACTGCTTTAGGGAAAGGGTCAGGGGTGTCGGATCCATGCCCCCATGTCTATTTCCGCAGTTTAATCCCACGCCCTGCTGCTTTTGGGAAAGGGGCAGGGGTGGGAGATGGGCCACGGTGGCCGGCTCCCCAGGGGAGTGGGATCCAAGCCCCCATTTTGCCATCAGGCAATAAATCAAACCAACGTCGCAGAAATCTTACATTTCTTGTGAGGGGGAGGGGCTTGACCACTGGGGTATAATGGCCTCCAATATGGATGCCTGGGGAAAGTCATTGTGCATAGTGGCAGGCAGCAAAATGTGTCTCTTAGCCAATGGCCCCCAATGCCCTAAAATTTTGACAGATTTACGGGCACTGAAACAATGTTACACAAGTAGAAGAAGGACTTTCACAGTGATGGAACCCCTATTGAATGAACAGGAAATAACAATTCAAAAGCAGGAACAGATTTTTTGCAATTGGTAAAGTTTTTTTATATGAACTATAAAATTGCGCAATAAATCTTAGGAAAGGTCAAACGCTCTGCAATTTAGCGAACAAGCAGGGTGGATTGTGTTCTCCCACTGTACCAAATTTGATCAGTATAGCTGAAAAAATGAGAGCAGGAGAGCCCCCGAACTCCCCCCCCCTCTGGGGCTGTTTTTGGGCGACTGCGCATGCGCGTCCGCCATTAATGAATTAATTTTGAAGATAACGAATTTTCGTTAATTTCGAATTTTTTGGGGGGCAAAATTCGGAAATGACATCAGAAACGAAGCGCTGGCGCCCCCTACTTTTGAAACGAGTTTAGAATCAATTTTTTCATGGATCGCTCAAGCCTAATATTCACTTATCCAGGTTTCTTTATTTATTTATTTATTTTGTGTCAAAAGCATTGCATAATAAATAAGTTTAAAAGTGATAAAATAAAGGAATCACAAACAGCTAAATAGTTTTGGACCAAAAGCGGGCAACAGCAATCGCATTGTCCGTAGCTTTAAACAACTCCTCCTCCGTGTATGAGGCAGGGCATTGTGGGCAAGCATACATATGAGGAGTTGTTTGTTCAGCTCCATAGTCACACAAGGTGGAAGATTCCTCCAGGTAGTGCCATCTTGCCAGGTTGTCTTTTGATCTGTCCACTCCGCTTCTCAGTCTATTTAGGGACTTCCAAGTTGCCCATTCTTGGTTTGCCCCTGGAAGCAGACTCTCATGGGGGGCCATCCAGTTAGAATTGCCTGGTTTAGCTATCCAGAGGGACACCCTTGCTGTTGCTGGGGGGACATCAAGAGGAGTGGTGGTTCTCATGAAGCCCTTCCTTGATTTGAGTCTGGTGGGAGGAGGGTGATAGTCATGCAGTGGATGGCTTTCGCAATGTTCAACCTTTTTTCTCTCACAGTTAGCAGCAACTTCCTGTTGCACGTCAGCGGGGGGGCAATGCCAGCTAGCTTATAGAGTTTATCAACAGGTGTAGGTTTAAGGCATCCTGTGATTATTCTACATGTTTCGTTCAGTGCTATGTCCACCTGCTTTGCATGGGCAGACTTGTGCCAAACAGGACAGGCGTACTCCGCAGTTGAGCAAGATAAGGCCAGGGCTGATGTTCTTATTACTTGTGGGTCTGCACCCCATGCACCTCCAGTCAGTTTCCGCAGGATGTTATTGTGTGCAGCTACTTTGTGCTTGGTGTTCATGCAGTGTTTCCTATATGTTAGTGTTCGGTCTAAGGTGACACCAAGGTATTTAGGATGGAAACAGTGTTCGAGCTCTTGGCCTTCCCAAGTAACCTTCAGTTTCCTGTTGGCTTCACGGTTACGTAGGTGGAAAGCACACACTTGTGTCTTGGAAGGGTTAGGCTTCAGGTGGTTCTCTTTGTAGTAGCTGGAGAGATCTTTCAAGGCATTAGTAAGCTGGTTTTCAACTGTTTCAAAATCTTTTGCTTGTGTTGTAAGGCCAAGGTCATCAGCATATATAAAGCTCTTTGTGAGTGGTGGTTGTGGCTGATCGTTAGTGAAGATGTTAAACAAGGTCGGTGCAAGAACGCTGCCTTGGGGTAAACCATTCTTTTGCCTCCTCCATCTACTTTTCCTGCCCTGAAACTCCACATAGAAGCTGCGGTTTTCCAGGAGGGTCTGGACAGTTTTTGTAAAGTCAAAGTCCCGGATAATATTGTAGACTTTATGCAGCATTTTCTATGTTGCACCGTGTCATAGGCTGCTGTAAGGACCACAAAAACTGTTCCCATGATGCAACCTTTCTCGTAGTCTTCCTCGATATGCTCAGTCAGATGGAGAATTTGACCTGTGCAGTTTTTCCCTGGTCTGAAACCTGCTTGTTGTGCAAGAAGCTTAGGTTCGATGACAGGTCTTAATCGATTTAATAGCATCCTCTCATAGACTTTATATAGATGACATAAGAGGGAGATTGGTCGTTCCTGGCATTGGAGGCATCTTTACCAGGTTTTAAAATGGCAATGATCTTAGTTTTCCTCCATACTCTGGGAATCTGTTTGTGTGCCAAGCATTGATTGTAGAATTTCAAAAGCCAGTTTTCAGCTTTGGGCCCCAAGTGTTTGATTTGTTCCATCATTAAGTCATCTAGGCCAGATGCTTTGCCAGTTTTTACATCGCTTGATGGCTTCTTCTTTTTTTTTAATCCAAGCTTCTGCCGGCCCGTTTAGCTTGGATAAGTGAGACTACTGTATTCTGACAGCCAGCATGGCATAATGGTTTCAGTTTTGGACTAGTACACTGGGAGACCAGGGTTGAAATCCCTGCTTGACCATGGAGGGCAAAACACTCTGAGCAAATTCTGTCAAGAAAACTCCTTCATAGGTTCATAATAGGTCACTATAAGTAATAAAAAAGATTCACAGCAATAACACCATGTTTCTTCTGAGCCTTTCCTCACACTATATAGCAGTTAGCCTTTCAAAAGCAGGTTTGATTGGAGGGGAAAAATATTAAATAGTAGAGTTGGTGAAACTCCTCAGACCTTCCATAGAAAAATATGTTCCTCTCCCCTTTTAAAATCTTTATTTCAAAGTATGTTCATTTATGTCACCCACAGTTGTAGTCATTCTCCATTGCTCTCACTTGCTTTCACATAGTCTATCCTGATTAAGCATGTATAACTGAAAGAGCAAATGCAAACAGGAGGAGACACTAATATGTTCTGGGAATGTTTACTGAAATAATTATTATGAGTTTTGACATACAGCTTTGTAACTGGATCAACTCTCTTTGGAGAGAGTCCCCAGTTCAGTTGCAAATATATGCTTCACATGAGAAAATTTCAAGTTCAACCCTTGATATCCCCTAATGAGTGAGAAAGAAGGGAAATACCATATTTACTCAGTTCTAATGCTTAGCTTTTATTCAGCTAAATGACATTTCGAAAATTAGGGTGTGCATTAGATTCGCGTAATGTGATAATATTCGTGCTAAGCCAAAGCAAAAAGGAAGCTGCTTCAGGAGCCCCTGGAGCTTCTATTTGAGGGACATAATCTTTCCTTTAATTGCCATGGCTCAATGCTGTGCAATGCTGGGATTTGTAGTTTGGTGGGGCATCAGAATTCTTTGGCAGCCCCCATGATCCCAAATGACAGCCCCCATAAAACCATAGCATTGAGCCAGGGCAGTTAAACTGGATTCATTCTACAGCATAGATGCATCCCAAGGTTTTCTTTTCTATTGCTGAAATCTTTGGTGTTTGAACACTTTTTTAAAAGAAGGAATCCTGAGCAGGCTGCACCTGCAATGGTTAAATTACAAAGAGTGCACTTTTTGGCACTGTACATTACATTCACCAGCAAATACTTTTTTTGGTTTCAGGGTTTTGAAAATTGAGGTGCGCATTAGATTCGATGGCACATGGATAGATAGACCTATGACTCCCAAGATTTACTGCCATCAGAATAGACAGTGCTGGCCTTGATACAGAAGACTGACCCGGCAAGAGATGGACAAATTGCCCCTTTCCCTCTCCAGATTCCTTGGAATACACTGCTTCTGTCCCCCTCATTAATGAATTTTCTTTCCTGGCAGCATCAAAGAGAGGCAATTTTCCTTTAAATTGATGGTTGACCATCCCTGTTTCCTGGCTCTTGACTATTTCATTTAAAAATAGTTCTTCAAAAGGGGAAATTCTTTCTGGGCATTTTTGGGCTGTTTTGTTTTTGTTTTTGGCATTTCTGAGGGACTCAAGATGTAGAAGACAGAATTCTGGCTTCACTGCAATTGACTGTTGCTTTATCTAGCTAAATAATGGAAGAGATAGAAAATACATTGGGTTTTATTTAATAAAATGGCTGCCAGCATCATCTTATCTACCCGGTTGTCAATTTTCCCTGTTTGCATTTTGTTACTGCCCTTCATTCCACACACAAACACATCCGCGATGGTGAGATTGTTCGTTTATAGTTTGATCTCTGATTTCATGGGATCAGCTATGTAACTAACTGAAGAATGAAGAACTAGCAAGAGGAGAGGGGAAGTGTTTCTGAATAGAATATAAATAAATGTGAGCATTGGCCAATTGTCTTTTTCTAGTGTGCCAGGAGATGGGGGAAGGAAGGAACAAACCTCTCATCAAAATTGCTAGTTCTAGTCAAGTGTAGAAACTGGAGAATTTTTCTACAATTCTGCTACTTTGCACATAACAAATTAATGTCATTATCCTTTAAATGTTTAATTAGTAAGACATCTCACTGAATTGAACAGGTGCTTGTTTTCTACAATATATCTAGTTTCTGCAGTCTTGAGGACTTGGGGTCAAACATTCAGCATGGTTAAATAAGAACGTCTGGGAGTGTTTTCCCTCAAATAAAACCCCAAATAATTTTATGGTCATCAAACTTGATTTTTTTTAAAAAAATCACATATACACATTTTGCTTTATAAATAAAGAGCTGAAAGATCAAATATTTAGCTTCAAAAAAGATAAGCCAACCTAAATGTAGTGATGAAATCTCTGTGAGAGATATCCACAGTATGAAACTGCTTGCCTCTTTGTATTGTGCTTGTTAAATGTGCTGTGACAAGCTTGTCACGCAGTCAGCAAAGAGGTTGTGGAAATAGCATTTTCAGTTTCGAGAGCTACCTTGGCATTGTTGAGACAACTATGTAAAAACAGCTGGAGAGCATGAAGGGAACACCAAGCCTTGATCCCATTGTCCCTTTCTTTCCAGCAGGATTATACAGATTTCCAGTGAGAGCCAGATATGATAAATTTATTTTAAAATTCTCTTTACAAAGCATTCAAAAACTATTACCCTCCCCTCTTACACACACATATGCATATAGAACACATGGTTGGCAAAAGCTTCCAGTTGTAACATTATTTTTCAAAGCAAATTCAATGGAATACTGCATGACAGATGCAGGACAAGTACTGATTGTGCATGCTTGCTTTTTAATGGACTTTTGTGGTAACCTGTCACAGCAGGACATGTTTCTTGGGGTTTTTAGCTCCCTCACTCTGCTTTCTTTCCATTTCATTGCTATGCTTTTCATTGAACAGCCATATGAACCTGAACAGTCTTACACATTAAACCTTATTTCCCCTGTCTACTGCAAATCACATTACTGAAGAGGTCCTTTTCAAAAAAAATGGGTGCATTTATTTTGGTGAAGGGAAGAAAGCAATACATAGTTGTTATGACCCAACACAATAAGAAAATGAATTCACAGAGAGAAAAAGGGTTGCAGCATCAAGTTATCCTGTTATACTTGCTCTTGTGGTTATAGATAAGCCTTCAAAGTAACTTAACACAAAGTCACACACACTTTTGTTTAGCAGACTTGGGGACATTGATGTGGGAAAGAAGTGCATTAAATCCTGTATATCTGTTAACTATGCAGAAACCTCTCAGAATATAGATAGAAAGGAAAGAGGAATACATTGTCACAGCAGAGCACTTCCTTTTAATCAAGTGACAAAATCTTAAGGCAGTCTTCCCTAGGATTTCTACAGGATCATTTTCATTGGTTTATTTTATATTCTTTAAGAATATCTTTCTGGTTTTCTTTCCCTTCTCCCAGATATTAATCTGAATTTGATGAATATGCAATGTCTTCATTATAGGGACTGGAATCCTTTAAAATGGTTAAACTCATTCTTTAAAATATTTCTAGAGGTGTACATTGCCTTAATAATGTCTCAAAGAAAAATAATGGATATGTTTTGAAAGAAGCACAGCATATGTAAAATAAAATTTAAATAAATTTTATCTCCTTCTGTCTGAAAATCACAACTCAAGGGCATTTGAGGTGCTTTAATAGACTCAGGGCCGGCCCTAGGTAATTTTCAAGTGTAAGCAAACAGAATGTTGGTCCCCCCCCCACCCCAAACCAATAACTGAAAAATAAAAGCGTTGGATAAGCGAAAATGTTGGATAATGAGGGATTAAGGAAAAGCCTATTAAACATCAAATTACATTATGATTTTACAAATTAAGCACAAAAACATCATGTTTTACAACAAATCAACAGAAAAAGCAGTTCAATACATGATAACATTATGTAGCAATTACTACATTTGCGAATTTAGCACCAAACATTGAACTTGGATATAGGGCAGTGTGGACTCAGATAACCCAGTTCAAAGCAGATATTGTGAGTTATTCTGCCTTGATATTCTGGGTTATATGGCTGTGTGAAAGAGCCCAGAGGGTCCTTCCACACAGCCATATAACCCAGAATATCAAGGCAGAATAACCTACAAGTATGTCTCAGTCTACTTGAAATACACGAAGCGTGTTTAAGAACCGGTCCAAGAGTCCAGAAGAGCCTTGACTCCCCATATGACCATCATTCCACTTTCTTTGCTAGTTAACTTGAACCCAGTATGCTTCATTATGCCAATTGTTTGCCTTAGATCAGGCATGAGGCAAACTTCGGCCCTCTGGGTGTTTTGGACTCCAACTCTCACAATTCCTAACAGCCTACTGGCTGTTAGAAATTGTGGGAGTTGCAGTCCAAACACTCAGAGGGCCGAAGTTGGCCCCATGCCTGCCATAGATAGTTGAGGAAATAGTTTTCATGGTCCAGGACTTCCCACAGATATATATAAACCTTTCTTGCTGGGTTTCTCCATACCTCCCAACCTCTGAGGATGCCTGCCATAGATGTGGGAGAAACGTCAGGAGAGAATACTTCTAGAACATGGCCATACAGCCCGGAAAACATACAACAACCCTGTGATCCCAGCCATGAAAGCCTTCAACAACACATGTTTGCCTTTGGCTTGTTCAGTTGGTCCAGTTGGTTTGGAAGCCCGTAATGGCATGGGTTCTGCCACCATTTTTTTACTGACTGCAACAGAACAGTGACTGTCAAAAACTGGCTGCTTTCATACACATAGAGTAAGGAGAGGGAGGCAGCTGCTAGGCAGAAAAGTATGAGGGGGGGAAGTCATCACTCCAGCGCCTCCAAATCATGAGAGAAGAGGGCTTTTTAAAGGAAGCTCAGGGTAGGATATTTCCAGGTAGATCCTTCTTCCTTCTCTAGGAAATAAGAATCCTCCTTAAAATGCTTTGGAAAACTGCCTGCTTCAGGAAGAGAGTGTGCGCCTACCGCTACTGTCTCATCTAGAGTAAAAACAGCTTTAATGAAGCATTAAACCTGGTCTCCTCTACAGACAGAAGGGAAAGGATTGCAGAAAAAGTGGTATCTTAACTTTGATGCTTTTAATCCAGGTCTTAATGAAAGGTATAAGAACAAATACAATGCCTAAAATGATGGGAAGAGGAGCCTATGGAAAGTCCCCCCCCCCTCACCCCGATTGCCACCAATGGGCCGGATAGAAAACAAATCTTTCGGCTTCCTGGATAAAAAATGAATTTCTATCCTCCCAAATTTGGGATGCTCCTGAAAAATAGTTTGGGACCCCCCCCCCCCAACGAAATCCGAAACACTGCAATGGATCATGGTTTACCCTGATTGCACAAGCCTAATAACTAATATGGGCAATATTGGGAAACACTGAAAGTTGTCTTTTAACAACAAAATGGGCTAAATTCAGTTCATCTGTTTAATCAAGAATGGGGAAAGTGAGCCCCAGGATTGCTAAAGGCCTGTGTTGCAGTTGTCTAGCTCTGCTGTTTATTATTAATTTCTACCTAAATGTGATATGAAAAAAACCTATTTTGGTTGTAAAAGAAATTCATGCCAAAGAACTGTGATTTCTCTACATCCTGCTTTTCAGGTTTTTGTGTGTTCTTTATGAGCCTCATTTTCTGCACTCTCTCCCTTTCCCTAAGTGCCTTTTCTACATTATTATAGGAGGGATTTATACTTTCTTAATCTTCTGTTTCTTCCATGCTGTAACTTGCCACAGCGAACCTAGATGATTTGCTCATAATGGGAACTATAGACGACAAGATTAAAAAAAAGTTCAATGTTCTTCCTTGATTGACCCTGAATTTAATGATTGCCATGCAAGCCTCTGAAACCTGCTGTCCTCTGTACTGTCCTTGTAGTAAACCTTTGCTATCCTTTCCCCTTCACACAAAGAACTCCTCATTTTTAGCTAAAAATCAAAGAACTGTCCTTCAGAGATAGAATATAACAGCCATTCATAGTATGCATTATGTGTGTAGAAAAAAGCATCCCCTGCAACTTCAAACACACTTTCAGCATGATATGAGCCAAAATGATGCCAAATAGTAGTTATAGTTAAAAGTAGCTACAAATTAAAGAAGGAGAAATCTTTCTATTTCCAATTTAGTTCACTTCCATGTGCATTCAGTCCTGACTGTTCTGTCCAATGTGTGGATAAGTCTGTCATTCTCTTCTATTTTAAAAAATTCAAGAAAATTTACATTGATTTTTGCATCCAATTTCTGACATACACTTCCTGTATGCAGTATCCTCTTGAACGGAATTTATTAAAATTTATTTTTGCATGCATCATTCCCTAATATATAAATATACTTACAACTTGGGGTTTCCCACTGAGAATCATACAGATGAAATGTATCTCAAGGGTTGTCCAGCCCAACACCCTTCTATGCAGGAATACACTATCAAAAAACTCCCAATAGATGACAGTCTCTGTTTAAAAACCTCCAAAGAAGGAGACTCCACCATACTATGAGGAAGCAAATTCCACTATCAAATAGCTCTTACCATCAGAAAATTCTTCCTATTATTCAGGAATAATATTTCCTGCAGTTTGAATGTATTGCTACATGCCCTAGTCTCTGGAGCTCCAGAAAACAAACTTGCTCCATCTATAGCATGCGATCTTTCAAATATTTAAACATGGCTACCATGTCGCCCCTTAGGACCTCAACACACTTAAGAATTTAAGTGTCCTAGGATGCTTGTCAGCCAGTTGAGGGACAGATGGGCATGCAGCCCATCACACAATACCCCTCAAATTTCGGTGGAGGCCCCGTCTCCAACTGGCATGGAATGCTTCCTCATCAACACAGGAACATGTACAGTTTTTAAGTGGAACTCCAGCCATTTTTTTCAACTTTTGGATAGTATATGGAAAAGTTAACACCCCTGTAAATTTTGTTTTGATGTTTGTGCCCCTGTTCAGAAGATGTCACCTCATTTTCTGTACCTGTGACAATTGGATTTTTTGGGTTGTCATAGAAATAATAATTGGTGATAAAGATTCCGTGGATACATTGTTTCCCCATGATAATTCTTTCATGAGAGAATGTCTCTTCCTAGGGGCAGATATCTGCTCACTTCCTCTTGTTTCAGGGACATAAAGTGAGGTTAGATTTTTCTAATGAGGATGCAGACTACACAAAAAAGTCTCACAGTGGCTCTAACCATACATTATACTTAAAAAATAAAAAATAAAATTTGCATAGAGTTCTAATTTAAATGCAACCTGGACAGATGTTGTTTCAACATACTGCAAAAGGCCCAGCACGTACTGCTGGCTTACATGCCTGCACCTAGGCCCTCCTAGCGACTTCACTTCCCTCATTTGTAACTAAGAGTTGTATTTAAATCATATGTTTGTAACTCGGGGACTGCCTGTTGTACCTTATATTTTTCCCTATTGACATTTGTTTTGGCCCAGCTCTCCAATCTTTTAACGGCATTTTGCATTTTGGTCTTGTCTTTTGGAGGGCAACTTTTCCAGAAGTGGGCAATTTGAAAATCTACTGATCTACCTATCAGAACTGCAAATTATGTTGGTTTACCCAAAAATGTGGACAAAATCAGTTGTCCATCATGTTTTGTGATATGGGGAGGGATGTTAAAGGAAAAAAAATTATCTGGGAGTTGAGATCTTGGAAAGGAGTAGATTGTAGGGTTGTGCAAAATTTCAGAGGGCATTTTGTAATTCAGGAGATTGGTATGATTCGGTAATTATGAATTACAAATTGAACTGGAGCTCCTCTGAAGCAACACAAATGGAAAAAGCCCCCTTGATTTGGAGGGTTTTTTTTTTTACAATGTAACAAAATTGCCTGGGGTGGGAGGAAAGAAGGGGGTTGGATATGTCAGCTGCAAAGTTAGTCTCCTCCCCTCAATGAAAGACATGTGCTTGAGATATCGATTCTGCATTGCTTATGACTTAAACTTAGAAAATGATTTAAAATTGCACTCTCCTTTCCTTAGCCTTTGGATTGGGGATCTTAGAAAGTGGTTTAAAATTACACTCCTCTTTCTCTAGCCCAAGCAGTAAGATGGAATTACTATATTATTATTATTATTATTATTATTATTATTATTATTATTATTATTATTTACTAATTATGTATTATAAGTCTCATACAGTTGGAAGGGGTCCCCAAAGGCCATCCAGTTCCAACTCATTCTGCCAAGCGGGAAGATGAAATTACTATTATATTATTATATCCATTATCGTTTATTATCACTATTATTCTATTTTTAATTATTATTAGACTAATTCAGTCAGAAGGGACCCCAAGAACCATCCAGTCCCACCCCATTCTACTAAACAGGAAGATGAAGTTACTATTATATTATAAGCCTCTATTATTATTATTATTATTATTATTATTATTATTATTATTATTATTATTATTATTATTTTATTATGACACAGCAAACAAGATAGATATGCTGGATTTCATATCACAAAATCACAAGTCGAAAACTTCCCAAGTGTCTAGGACTGTGTGATGTATTTTTGGATGATGCGTTCAGATCCCAGCAGGGTGGCCTTTTGCAGTTGGCAGATTGTGATTTTGTCAATGTCTATTGTTTCCAAATGCCAGCTGAGATCTTTTGGAATGGCACCTAATGTGCCGATCACCACCGGGACCACCTGCACTGGTTTCTGCCAGAGTCTTTGAAGTTCAATCTTGAGGTCCTGATAGCGGCTGAGATTTCCTGTTGTTTTTTGTCAATGCGACTGTCACCTGGGATGGCAACATCAATGATCCAAACCTTTTTCTTTTCCACAACTGTGATGTCTGGTGTGTTGTTTTCCAGAACTTTGTCAGTCTGGATTCGGAAGTCCCACAATATCTTTGCATGCTCATTCTGCAATACTTTTGCAGGTTTTTGATCCCTCCAGTTCTTTACTGCTGGGAGGTGGTACTTGAGGCATAAGTTCCAATGAATCATTTGGGCCACATAGTCATGCCTCTGTTTGTAGTCTATCTGTGAGATTTTCTTACAGCAACTGAGGAGATGATCAATGGTTTTGTCGGTTTCCTTTCACAGTCTCCATTTTGGGTCATCAGTTGATTTTTCGATCTTGGCCTTAATTGCATTTGTTCTGATGGCTTGCTCCTGGGCTGCAAGGATCAGGCCTTCTGTCTCCTTCTTCAGGGTCCCGTTCGTGAGCCATAGCCAGGTCTTCTCCTTATCAGCTTTTCCTTCAGTTTTGTCAAGGAACTTTTCATACAATGTTTTGTTGTGCCAGCTATCAGCTCTAGTTTGTAGTGTAGTTTTCTTGTACTGATTCTTTGCTGTGTTTTGAGGAGATTCTGATTTTTGACTTCAATCAAAGCAGGTTCTTCACTTTGCTTTACATATTCTGCCAGGGCATGTTCTTCTTCTTTGACTGCTTGTTTTACTTGTAAGAGTCCTCTGCCCCCTGATCTTCTAGGCAGATATAGCCGGTCAACATCACTGTGGGGGTGCAGTGAATGATGATTGGTCATGAGTTTTCTTGTTTTTCTGTCCAAATTGTCCAGTTCCACCTGTGTCCAGTTTATGATGCCAGCAGTATTTCTTATGACAGATATGGCCCAGGTGTTTATGGCCTTGATAGTGTTGCCTCCATTGAGCTTGCTTTTGAATTTTTTTCTGACCCTTTGTGTGTATCCTTTGCTGACTACAGTTTTCACATATTCATGCTTGATGTTGTCCAGCTGTAATATGCCCAGGTATTTATAGGCCTCTTGTTGGTGACACTTTATTGTTTGGCCATTAGGCATATTTATGCCCTCACTTTCAATGACAAAACAATGCCCTCACTTTCAAAACAATAACAAAACTTCGAAATTCGGATTATGAATCAAAATACCCCACACATCTTTCTGAATCAAAACAGGGGAACATCTGAATTTCAAAATGAATTTTGAACCTAATATATGGTGTTTTGCATACCTCTAGTAGATTGTAATATCACCAAAAGAGAATGTTCTTGTCAAGCCATCCCGCCATTTTCTTAGTGCGATATTATTGGAGAATTAAAGCATCAGTCTTTCCAGTGTCTGAAAATTCGATATGTAAGAAGTACTGACAATAACTCAGATCCTTAGCCTATCAAACTAAAGTTAGAGGAGCTTTGGCCCTTCCTCACCATTTCCTTCATACAGAAAGGAAATTAAGCATAACTCTATGTCAACAGAGGATGTGATGGTTGTGCAGCAGGCATTGTTTCCCAATATTTGATGTTGCCCTGCTTTCCTATAAGCCAAGGATAGGCACAATTCAGCCCACAAGCCAAATGTGCTCCAGGGCAATTTGTGTGGCTCCAGGAATAAAACACTATCCTAACTTTCACCCTGCGCCATTGTAGTCAGGAAAGTGCTTTTTAAAAACAGGATGTGACCGTCTGTGTCATTTAGTGTTCCAAAACAGAGTCTCTCTTGGGATTCAAATATCTGAGTTGGGGATCTGATGTTTTGTTTGTTTATGTTTTTCAAGGGGTTTTAGGGGAACTAATGCTTCCCATTATGCACTAACAGTTGGTGACCCTTGCTGCAAACCCTTCTCTTCTTAAACATGCTCAACTCTAAACTGACTCCATCAGGCATGTAGCCGGGGGAAGGGGGGGGGGGCTGAGGGGCTTCAGCCATCCTCCCCCAAAATTCTCAGGATGGTCCGCGAGAAGGCCTTGCATTTATTATTTAAACTGTTGTTTATTGATATCATGATCTGATCACCATGCTCAATATATCCCATATGCATGGGGGTACTGGGATAATGATACAAAAGGTTTGCTAGGGCAGATCCTCTCTCACTCAGACTCAGCCCCCCCCCCCCCCCGAACCAAAATCCCAGCCCCTCCCGAACCAAAATCCTGGCTACGGGCCTGGACTCCATATATAATCATGAACAGCCAAAACAAAATGCTGACATCATAACCTCTGACCTTTCAATGTACTTGAAAACTTGATTTTGACGCCTTGAACTAAAGGAAGGAAGAGCTTTTTGATACATGTTTTTAATGTATGAGGTTCTGGCATTGAGCCTTTCTTGTCCTTATTCTCTCCTGAGTATGTGTTAATTTTGAGAATATAGCTTGTGCTCCTGTATGCTGACTTGATGTAAATTGCTTCAGGGAACCCTTTTGATTTGCGTTCTTTTATTAATGTTACCATTAGCCTTGATAGCTTTGTTGGGAAGGTTACTGAATCTAATAGTATAGTCTCCTGGGACATTAGACACTCCTCTTTGGCATCTATTTCAGCGGTTTATCACACTTAGGAAGAATTAACAGAATATTTGCTTCACTCTTTTTTACTTTGAAGTGAACATTTATCTCCCTGCTGGAAACCTTCAATATTTTTGCCTTGCTGTCTGCATCCCGTGGTTGGTTAGGCCTTTTTTGTCTTACTGGTTTTGATTTTAAGGAAGAAAATAAAAAGCATAGCTTGGAAAATGTCCTAATTAATTATTGTCTTGAACATTCCTTGAGGATGCAGGTTGCCTAAGAGTAGAATAGGGAAGAATATGTGTTGTGAAATAATTTGGAGAATATATATAATAAGGATATAAAACTTAGTACAAGGGAACTTCAAAGAGAAAAAAGAGACAGTCGTAACTTAGCATCCATACAAGGGCTTTCAAAGATTTGTGGCAGTATTTTAGAGTTAAATTTATTTATTTATTTGTATCCAACTTTTAAGTATTAAACAAACAATCCAATTGAAACATTAATTTAGAGCAATTAAAACACATTCATCACATACTGTGCATTTTAAAAATGCAGAGTATCCAGTGAACATCTTTCTGCCCCAACCAGTTAAAGCTTGAAGATCTGTGTAAATAAGGAGGCCTTTTCCTGCAATAGGAGAATGAAAAGGGACCCACCAACCCTATCTTGGGAATTTATATCCCACCTCTCTCTCAAAATGGGATTCAAGGTTGTTAAGGATATAGGGCACTTACAGTTAGACTTTAAAAAATAACTGGGGGCACATTCAGACAGCTTGCAAATGCATGAGTTACCACGTTTTTAACTGGGGCGTCCAAACGATGCCTCAGGTAAAAGCAAATTAATTTGGCATACAGCAGGAAAACCCTGTTTTGTGCCAAATTAATTTGACACATGGAAAAACCCAGGGCTTTCAGAATCCCTGTGTGGATTGGGCCTTAGGATCACAGATTGGGTTTCAGTCCTAATCCACACAGTTGTCTCAGGAATTTTTGGCTCCTGGAGCCCTAAAAACCCAAGATAGCCCCACCCCTCCAAAAACTTTTTTTAAAGCCTAAAAAGTAAAAATTACTTACCCAGCTGGCATTTTCCTGGTGCTGGCCCTCTCTTGGTGCATAGAAATGATGTGCCAGGAGAAGGGGGGGGAGGTGGGGGAGAGGAAAATCGTTCCTGGCCCTCTTCTTCTCCTGATGTGTCATTTATATGCACCAGAAAAAATGCCATAAGTAATTTTTACATTTTAAGGCTTTTCTGGGGGGGGGGGGGGATTGTTGGTGTCTGGGTGCCATGCCGGAAGGTCCAGCAGGGCATCTGGACACTCCCCCCCCCCAGCCAGGAAACCATGGGATTTTTTTACCAGTGTGGGGACAGAAGTCCGGCCTGATTTGGGCTTTTAAAACCCGGGTCGGACTGGACTTTTTCCTTGTTTGGAACCACTCTGGGGTCTCCTGTGCTTTTTCTCATATGGCTCTCAGACCTACTGTTGGCTCTGCATTACTGATCTATATGTGCATGTGGACATAACTAGAGTACTGTGCCCAATTGCTTCCAACTGGCAAAAACATCCTAATTAATTATTTGCCTTCCCAAGGTTGCAGTTGATTTAAAAATGTCTCAGTTTCTCTCTTTTCCTCCCATTTTCTCCCTTTCTCTTTCAGTTACTTCCATTACTGTAAACTGAGTGCAATATGCAAAAGTAGTTTCTGATCAATTAACTCAATGCAAAGGAAAGGAGGATGAAATCTTGCCCTTCTAAGTAAAATCAGGCAAAACCAAACTGCTCTAGCCTTCGTGTTCTTCATCATTAATAAACTTTCCATCTTGAACATACTCTAATGTTGCTTGTCCACATATTATCCTGGTTTTAATTTGTGAAGTGTTGGTGGCTAATGCCAATAGTCTTCCTTGTGGAATCATTCTCATTGGTAGAGGATTTGCAGAGTACAGAATTTTGGGTGGAAATGATAGCATCTTCCCAAACTGTGTGTTTGTTTTTTATCCTAAATTTTCCCAGAACTTCAGTTTTTTAGTTACAAATTATTTACAAGATTTTTGCAACTCTGAAAATGATTCTTGGTGTCACGCTCTTCCGTAATCAGAATTATTGAAAGGGTTTTTTTAAAAAAAAAATAGAATTGTGTATGTACTCATATAAAGGTTTTATGGAGTTATTATCTTTGGGTTATTATTCTTGTTGCCACATACAGCAGTCTGAAATTGCTGGAACTGTGAAAGCCATGCACTTCACATATTTGCCTTCAATTGCGCATAGATAGTTGGGTGATGGATGTGGTTGTCTGAAAAACTACAGAGTTGGATTTTTATTATTTATGTATTTATTTAAAACATTTATATCTGGCCTTTTCAAAAGGTCATAACAGTTAGCAAAGAAGGAGAATGACAATCTAGAGAAATGAAAATACTACCTCTTTCCAGCCTAAATACAATAATCAGAAAAGCATAATTATGTGAAGGGAAGCAACATACAGAAATTGAAAGGTAAGACCATAAGTATAGCAGGAGAAGCCCTCTCAACACTTACTCTATGTTGCTGGTAAAAAATAAATAGAGGACCTTTTCTAAAAAGTTTCATTGTCTTCTGCAGAGTTTTAATTTGACATTGAACTTTTCCTACTGGGACTTACTGCCAAACAGGGGCAATGTTATCTATTAAATGAATTCTAAATATAGCATCATTTCATTTGCTTGTGGGAACTTATTTTTAGAATGATGTAACTAAATCCAGCACAAATGTATGAGCAGAATCAGATTTACATGTCTGAACTTCCAGTATAGATTGCACAAAAGTCACTGTGGGGTATGAGAAAAATTGACATCCAGCGTCCTGAATTTTGAGTATTCTGAGGTTTCCAGCCAACTGTTAAATTGGTAGGATGGTAGATTAATGTGGAAGATGGTCAACTCCCAATGGAGGTAGGAGAACCAAGGCATTACTCCCCAAATACAAACTATCTTTCGCAGTAACATTTTTCTTCAGTCCCCAAATTTCTAGCTTTCCAGACAGTGAGACATTGAAAATAATTAACACATACAACCGGAATATTTGCTGTGCATACATCCCCCTTGATGACTTTGCTTTTTTGGTGCCTAAACTGTATTTCTAAATGCTTGAGTGATGTCTGAAATTTCTGCAGTGCTGGAAATTCTGGGATTTGTTTGGGTAGCAGAATTCTTATTTGAGATAACATTTCCTCATTTGCTCCTATAGCTACACCCCTTCCTTCTCCTGTTTCTATTTTGTCACCCTAAATTTCTCCATGGACTGTAGTTATAATTATTTTACTCAGTCCCAGCACAACCAACAAAATGTACTTGACCTACAGGCAACAGTTTTGACCTAACAACAAATACTAGCATTTAAAATCTCACACTATTTCCCAAAGTTGTTGAAGGTAATACTTAGGAGAAGGGCAGCTGTTCCGTCCCCCAGGACGATGGTTTGCCTTACCTATTGGTCGTTTGTTTGTTTTCCCTCCTTTGCATTTTGTTTCAGCCTCTGGCTGCAAAAGCCTAGGAAAAGTGGCTTGGAATCTGCAAGAGCTGGCTGCAGTTTTCTTTGCAGTGATTGGTCAAAGAGTGCAACATCTTAGGACCGCCCTTTTTACCAGGGTCTAGTCTCCATTTTGGAGCTTCATTCTGGCTATAGTCTTCCAACGTGCTGGAGCTGTGCAAGGCTAACTGGGACAAATCATCCTCAAAACCAGGCCAATCTAAGCCTATCCAAATTAGATAAGTATTGAATTATATTGATCTGGAATAGGAAATCTAGTTAGAGGAGCAGAGTTATTCCATCGCTTCTAGAACTAATCTTTGCTGTAAAGATAGGGAAGGAAAGAGTTTCTCCTTCTAATATAGGCAGCGTGATTAGGGTATAGTGGTTTTATAATCACTTTTGCCTTCTGGAACCAGGGATAATTCTGTGACTAAAACCCATAGAAATTTGTTTCATTTTCTGCAACTTTAAGATCTGTGCCAGGTTTACAACCTTGTATGAATAAACATTCTTTTTTGAAGTTATCCAGACTCAGTCGTTCAATATCTATAGGACAGCTTATAGGGATTTGCAGTTCGCCCGGATAAAGGACAGCACGTTTCAGTTTTATAGCTTTTTATTGTCCGGCGGACGGCACAGTTTTGAGGTCGATCAGCGGTTTTTCCGCTTCAGCTAGCTTGCACGGCTTTATAGTTTTTTATAGTTTAGGAAGTTTTAGTATAGGCTGCGGCTTTTCCGCCTGAGCTCAGTCTGCATACCTAAAGACTCTACCAGCGTCTGAGGCAGTGGAGCCCGCTCTCAGACCTGAAGGAGTCAAATAGTGGGGCTCTATTTCCTTGCTATTTGGCTCGCGTGTGCGCACGTAGCCCAGTGGCTTTCTGGGTTTGCACAGGCTGTGCAGTTCCCAGCAACGTCCAGGGCTCCCTCGGTGGTAGACCTCGAGCCGCGGAGCACCAGCGACAGTTCTTTGGCTGGCTCTGAAGCGTGGAGCCCACCAGAACCAGGCTAGAACCTGGACAGGCCTGGCAACGCTGCTGCGAGTTCGGCCGGAGCACTCAACCGGCTTTGACAGCCTCTTCATCAGGAGTTCGGCCGGAGCACTCGGCCGGCTTTGACCTGCCTCATGGTCCGGCGGTGGTGACCTGCCTCATCGTCCTGCGGTGGTGACCTGCCTCATTGACCTGCGGCGGTGACCTGCCTCATCGTCCTGCGGTGGTGACCTGCCTCATCGTCCTGCGGTGGTGACCTGCCTCATCGTCCTGCGGTGGTGACCTGCTTCATCGACCTGCGGTGGTGACCTCCCTTCACAGCGGGGAGGAGGCGTCTCTTCTCTCCTCCTTTCCAAAGCCAGCCTCGGTGCTCCTTCGGCGGCAGGCCTCGAGCCGCAGAGCACGAGGTGCTTGAAAATTTGGCGAAGTCGCCATTTTGGCAGTTTACGTCACTCGGGCAAGGGAGGTATCAAGTGGCAAGTTGCTGTCAGTTGACATTTTGCAGCTTGCCCACCAAAGTCTGGCGCCAAAGGTCACAATCTTTATAAAGTATAGTTACTTAGTGATATATATTGCTATGGTTAAGTGCTGTGAATTGTATTATATATTGAATTTGCCTTTATTGTAAATTTACTTGCAGGTATATTGCATTTGCCTTTGTTGTAAATTTACTTGCTATTAAGAATACATAATGTCTATGCAATTTCAAGATGATACAGATGGTATACCTCCTTCTGAGGCTGAAAGTAGGAATGAAAGGCCCCAAAGGATAAAGCACCCTTCAGCCAAGATGCTAGCCCATCTAATAGATGAAAAGGAGCTCCTCCATGTGAGGTTAGGTTCGGCATGGGAGCGAATTGTAACATTAATGGACAGAATAGAGAGCTTGGGTATCACAAGGGTGCCAGCCATATTACAGACAGACCTCGAAGAAGCCTTCGGTCTTTGGAGGGGTTTAGTGTCTAAGATAGTCCAGGTCCTCGAGCGCATTAACGCCAAGGATTCAGAGTTAGAAATAGGGAGTGTTTTAGCTGACACTAATAAGAAAGAAAATAGGGTGAGGGCAATCCTAGCTTCCTTATGCAGCCATGAGACCAATCTTTTGAAATCACCTGCTGTGGCACTTAGTCTTAAGTCCAACCGCTCTAGCCAGGTATCTAAACTAAGGGAGCGTGCATCGTCTAAACACAGCCACTCTAGCAAGTCTTCTGCTGCTGGGAGTGCCATCTCTTCCCTAGCTGCCTTGCACATTAAGGAGGCTGCACGTCTGGAGCTAAAGAGCAAGGTAGCGGGGGCGGAGGCTGATGCTAAGGCAGCTGATCTCACCCTTCCCTTTAAAGAAGAAGAGCAACGACTGCAAATAGAACAGGCCCGTAGACAAAGCGAAATGCAAATAGAACAGGCCCGTAGACAAAGCGAAATGCAAATAGAACAGGCTCGTATAGAGATGCTTAGAATAAAGATGGATGCCGCAGCCAAAAGGGTAAGGGCTGAGACTTTGGCCAAGGCCCTAATTGAGCCACTCACAGAAGAAAATGTAAGCCAGTTACCAATACAGGACCCTTCTGCCAAAGTGTTTGCGCACCTTGGCAGCATGTACAGCCAGTTTTCGGATGAGGAACAGGGAGACTTCTCTCCTTACCCAGAGCAGGGCCCCAAAGTCACTTTTGAGTTTCCTGCAGAGCAGAGCGTCATAGCGGGGAGCTCACCCTTGCTCGAGCTACCTGTGCCTCCTGCTAAAACCCTAGGTCAGTCAATCAGGGCCTCAAGGCCGAGCGCTAGTTGGCCCCTACAGACAGCTGCACAGGGAACCATCGATTCGTCAGTGGTCGATGTCATCCCTCCAAGAGGCCAAAGGTTGACGCAAGGTACACGGTGGGAGTCCACTCCACAACAGCAAACTCCTCAATTGTTCCCTTCGACGCCAGAGTCCCAGCTTGTCTCCATCATCAGAAGCCCCAGAAGAGATCTTAAGGACAAGGGTGTCGAAAAGTTTTCGGACAAGCCTGAGGAATTTCTTCTCTGGAAGGCTACCTTCCAGAGAGCAATCAGAGACTTAAAGCTATTGCCTGAGGAAGAACTGACTCTTCTGGCTGCATGGTTGGGCCCAGCCTCATCCTCACAAGTTAAGAAGATCTACGCAGCCCACGTAGCCGATCCCGACAAAGCCCTGGAAAAGGCCTGGGCCAGGTTGCAGCAGAGGTATGGGGCCAGCACAGAGATTGAAGCATCTCTTATGGACAAGCTCCAAAGGTTCCCAGCTTTAAAACTCAAAGACTTCAAACTCTTGTGGGACCTCAGCGATCTCCTTACGGAATTAGAGTCGGCCAAGGAGAATCCAGAACTGCCCGGTTTGAAGTGCCTCGATCAGCACCTGTCCCAGAGGCAGATCTTGACCAAGCTGCCCTTCACTTTGCAAGAACGCTGGGGACAGGAGGTCTTCAACTACAAGGAGGCCCACTCCCAGGCATACCCTCCATTTTCTCATTTGGTCCAGTTCATCACCAGGGCGGCCAGAGAAAGGAATGATCCGCAGACGGGCCTCCCCACCTTATACCAAGGGACCCAGCCAGAGAAGGCACCTAAAGTGGAGAAAAAACCATCCAGAGAGGCCAAAAGACCGGTTAGTGTTAAGGCTGTTGAAACTCAGCACAGGGCCAACGAATCCAAGTCAGAGGTGAAGGAGGTGCTCTGCCCCATTCACCAAAGGCCTCACAGTTTGGCCAACTGCCGGGAATTTGGCAAGAAGCCTTATAAAGAAAGACAACAGATTGTACAGAAGCTGGGCATATGTTTTAGGTGCTGTGGAGCAACTCTTCACTTTGCATCCAACTGCAAAGAGGACGTCAAATGCGCAAGGTGTAACAGCCTTAAGCATTGCACCGCGATGCACAACTCTGACGCTGTCTCCCGCGCCAAAGGGGACACGTCTTCCAAAGAAGGGTCATCTACTGAAGCCACCAACATGCAGGCCGCGTCACGGATGCAGGAGGATGCTCCATCGGTCGCCTGTACTGAACTATGCTCTGACGTGCACCAGTTCAGAGTCTGCCATCCCATCTGCCTAGCAGATGTATATCCAGCCAGAAGACCTTGGCTTAAAAAGAGACTTTACGTGGCTTTGGATTCACAAAGCGACGCCTCCCTGGCGACTCCAAAGTTTTTCCAACTGTTTGACATAAAAACCCAGACGGTCGACTACACCATGTCCACCTGTGTAGGGAAGAAGAAGTTGCAGGGTCGCATAGCATCTGGCTTTGTTGTCTCCTCTTGCGACCAGAAGAGACAGTTCAAGTTGCCAGACCTGATTGAGTGTTCCTCCATCCCTCGGAACAAAAAACAAATTGTAACTAGAGAAGTTGTGGAGGCTCATCCACATTTGCGACGGTTAAAGAATGCCATACCAGCCTTTCAGCCAGATGTGGACATTGCCCTTTTGCTTGGCTCGGACTGCCCGAGCTTGTTCTGTGTGAACGACCAAGTTAAAGGACCTCCAGGTGCACCTATCGCACAACAATTGCCATTAGGCTGGACAGTCATAGGCCCAGTGTGCATAAACAAGATGCACCCACCATCGTCGTTGGACTCCAATCAAGCACAGGTGCTTAAAGGTGGACGTCCTACACTTGTGCGCAGTTGCCTAAGTCATATCTCGGTCTACTGCCAAGCAATAACTCCAGAGTATTCCTCCATCTTCAAAGTCTCTGAGAGAGACGAAGCCACAGCGCTCTCGAAAGATGAGCAAAGGTTTTCGGACATTATGAATGCTCAAGTCTCACGAAGTGCAGAGGTGAAAGCCTGCAAATCAACCACAGAAATCAAGATGGGCCAAAGATCTTGTCTGGAACGACACCATTTTGAACGTTTTTCGGAATGGCACAGTCTTCTTAGAGCAGTAGCTAGGCTTATACATCGTTTAGCTTGCAAAGATAGTGAGCCTTTACAGGTCCAGGATATGATAAAGGCTAAGAGCGTCATATTCAAGTCAGTACAGAGATCTGCTTTCAAGCAGGAAATAGCTAGGCTAGAGCAAGGGCTCAACATCCCTAATCAAAGTCTTCTAAATGAGTTAAACCCATTTCTAGACAAGGAGGGTATTTTGAGAGTTGGAGGAAGGTTAGCCAAAGCTAAACTCAAAGTGTGTATAAAGAACCCTATCATTGTACCCCCCAATAGCCATATTGCTTTGTTGTTGGTTCGTCACTACCATGAGAAAATCCATCATCAAGGTAGAACTCTGACTGAGGCGACCCTTAGAAATGAAGGCCTGTGGGTGGTAAATGCTAAAAGTTTGGTCAGCAGTGTTATTTTTAAGTGTGTCAAATGTCGGCGACTCAGACGTAACTGTCAGAGTCAGCTGATGGCTGAGTTACTTCAGGACAGGACTTTGACAGACCCCCCCTTTTCCCATGTGGGAATCGATGTGTTTGGTCCTTGGGAGGTTGTCACTAGGAAAACCAGGGGTGGTGTTGTAAATAACAAAAGATGGGCGGGTTTGTTTACTTGTTTGTCAAAACGAACTGTCTATATAGAGGTTGCAGAGGGAATGGACACTTCATCATTCATAAACGCATTGAAAAGGTTCATAGCCCTCAGAGGGCCAATTAAGTTAATTTGGTCGGACTGTGGCACCAATTTTGCATGTGCAGACCTTAGCCAACCACTTCTGGAAGAGGTGGAAGGCCGAATACTTAAGCCAGCTTCCAACCAGAAGACTCTGGCAAACCCCAAAGGACAATTTCAAGGTGGGAAACCTTGTGTTGCTAAAGGACAAAGACTTGCCCTGCTATGCCTGGCTTATGGACATTATACTAAAGACCTTTCTTTGCCCTGACGGTAAGGTTAGAAAAGTTCAGGTAAAGACTCATAGTAAGGACAAAATGTCTGTCCTGGACAGACCAACCAGCAATCTCGTGTTGCTTGTCCAAAGTGTGTAAGTTTTATACTGTTTTATTGTTGTGTATACAAAGGTGTTTGTATGTTTTTGATTGGTAAATTCCCACATCCTGGGAATTTAGCGGGGAGTGTTCCGTCCCCCAGGACGATGGTTTGCCTTACCTATTGGTCGTTTGTTTGTTTTCCCTCCTTTGCATTTTGTTTCAGCCTCTGGCTGCAAAAGCCTAGGAAAAGTGGCTTGGAATCTGCAAGAGCTGGCTGCAGTTTTCTTTGCAGTGATTGGTCAAAGAGTGCAACATCTTAGGACCGCCCTTTTTACCAGGGTCTAGTCTCCATTTTGGAGCTTCATTCTGGCTACAGTCTTCCAACGTGCTGGAGCTGTGCAAGGCTAACTGGGACAAATCATCCTCAAAACCAGGCCAATCTAAGCCTATCCAAATTAGATAAGTATTGAATTATATTGATCTGGAATAGGAAATCTAGTTAGAGGAGCAGAGTTATTCCATCGCTTCTAGAACTAATCTTTGCTGTAAAGATAGGGAAGGAAAGAGTTTCTCCTTCTAATATAGGCAGCGTGATTAGGGTATAGTGGTTTTATAATCACTTTTGCCTTCTGGAACCAGGGATAATTCTGTGACTAAAACCCATAGAAATTTGTTTCATTTTCTGCAACTTTAAGATCTGTGCCAGGTTTACAACCTTGTATGAATAAACATTCTTTTTTGAAGTTATCCAGACTCAGTCGTTCAATATCTATAGGACAGCTTATAGGGATTTGCAGTTCGCCCGGATAAAGGACAGCACGTTTCAGTTTTATAGCTTTTTATTGTCCAGCGGACGGCACAGCAGCTGTAAAATCTGGCTTTGGAAGACAAGTCTGTACTATTTTAAACTGAGGTCCCATCTACAATGACTATTTAATGCAGTTTCATACTGGTAGTTTGAGACTATGTTGATGATTACATAGGAAATCCTGGAACCAGTTTGAGGCCTGGGTGGTGATTACACAAACCACAGAGCACTGATACACATTAAGGGCTTTCTTTCACACACTTTTGTACATATTGTCTGGCTGCCACAACTGGAAGCTAACTTCAAACCACATTAAATGGGGCCTGAGACTTTAGTTTTGGAGATGTTCCTATTTTTTGCCAAGATGCTTTGCTTGATCCACCACTTTTCCAACCCTGGCTATATGGGTACATCTGGATTAACTCTCTGTGCACTACTTAAAAAGGGATCTGAGATGTCTGTTCTATCCATACTGCAGAATTATAGCAGTTTGAGCCATTAACTGTCATGGCTCAATGCTGTGGAATTCTGCATCTGGAATTGTGGCATCAGAGCTTCTAAGTCAGAGAGCTATGGTGCCACAACAAACTACAAATCCCAGGGTTGTATAGGCTTGAGCAATAGCGGCTAAAGTGGAATCAAGTTACCATAATTCTGCAGTGTGGATGGGAGGGTCTACACTCAATAGGGGCAGTTCTGAGGCATTTCCAAAATCATGAATCAAAGTCTGTCCTGCTCCCAGAAAATATTATGACCAATATATGATAGTCTGATGCTTTACCATATTATGCTGACCCATAATATAGTGATATGAAAATTTGCCAGTTGTATGCTTTGAGATCATTATTTTCTTCCTGACTGCTTTTCAAAGCATCTTTATCTAAGAAACTTATGATGTTGATAGTGTGCAGCAGAAATGTTTGTGCCTTTTTGCTTTGTCTTATAAAGATACTTCCACTATACAGATGTCAGTGGAAGAGTTATGAAGCAATTGCTGTCAGTATGTCTTTGTGTGAACTGAAGGAAAAGGAAGGGCTCATATCCACTTATGCAGCATATAGAAAATGTGTTCAGTCAGCGCTTTGATCGAGCCAATTTCATTTAGACACAGGTAAGGAGAAAAACATATACTGGGCTGACAGATTTCCCAATGGCTTCCCTGTTCGGTCATAAACAACTTCAAGTGTTAAGGCACTTTGTACTGTATTATCAACATAACCCATTGAGTAATAATCTTTTTTTTAATCCTTTTATTTATGATTATATTGATAGAATAAAAAAGAGGAACACATGTGATCCACAAAAAGACAGGAAAAAACAAAAAAAAACCAAAACAAAAAAAAACAAAAAAAAAAACACACGGACATACACTACACCAGTTCCCCTATACCCCCCTCCCTCTATAGCCTTCCAGCTCCCCTGCTCTGCGTTTAACTTCGTAGTATTCTCTTTTTTCATATCCCGTACCAGTAATCTTATCACCCGAGAGTGCCTCCTCTTTAACGTAAAATCTCTTTATATGTCCAGATTCCTTTTTTCCTTTAAGTATATACTTAATTTACTCCAGTCCGTTTTCATCCCTATTTGAGTATTTTGTGAAATTATCTGCGTTAAGATGTCCATATTCTGTATGTCCATCAGTTTCAGTGTCCATTGCTCCAGTGACGGAATTTCTGATGTTTTCCAGATCTTCGCAATCACCATTCTGGCTGCACTTATCATGTATATAAACAGTTTTTCATTGTTTGGGTCCGTAAAAAAGTCTGTTAAGCCTAATAAGAAGTATGCCGGTTTTAGTACAAGCTTTCTTTGAAGTATGATCTCCATCTCTTTCTGAATTAATCTCCAGAAGCTTTTGATCTTCTTACACCCCCACCACATATGAAAGAAATCTCCCTTCGTTTTCCTACATTTCCAGCATTCGTCTCCCTTCTTTCCTTTGTTGAATTTTGCCAGTTTAGCTGGTGTAATATACCACCTGTAAAAAATTTTATACCAGCTTTCTTTTAATGCTGTTGAGTATGTATATTTTATTCTCTTTTGCCAATATCTTTCCCATTCCACTAACATTATGGTGTGCCCACACTCCCTTGCCCATGTAATCATGTTTTCTTTTACGTAAACCTCTTCTGTATCCCAGATTAGCAATTGCTGATATAACACTTTAATTATTCTCGTCTCAAGTTTTAAAACTTTATCCCAAACTGTATTACTTCTCTCAAATCCAACTTGATTGTCTATTTTGAAGCACTCCCTAATCTGCCAGTAATTTAGCCAGGTTATAGATGGCTCTATTTGTTTAACCTCCTCATAAGATTTAAGATTTATTCCAGAGTTGTCTATTTTTAATAATTGCTTGTATGTTAGCCATCTTTCCCTAGGAATCTCTCTCTTGTGTTCTGATTCAAGTGGCGAGAGCCATAATGGAGTCTTCCTGAGGAGTCTAGGTTTGTATTTCTCCCATGTTAGTAGTAATGCTTTTCTAAGATAATGGTTACTAAAATTCCTTTCTTTAAAACCTTTCCTTTTCCATAGGTAAGCATGCCATCCCTTATTCAGATCCTGTCCTTCTAATACCAAGAGCCTAGTTTTCTTCAAAGTGGCCCATTCCTTCACCCATTCCAGTGCAGCTGCGTCCTAATACAGCTGGATGTCGGGGACACCCAACCCCCCTCTATGTATATCATCCTTCATATATTGAAATTTAATCCTTGCACGCTTCCTGCCCCAGATAAATTTGTTGGTTTCTCTCTGCCATTCACTCAGTATTTTTTTTATTTTTCAGGATAGGTAAATTTTGAAGTAGGAAAAGCATTTCGGCCAAAACCTTCATTTTTATTATCGCAATTTTTCCTAATAAAGAGAGCGGTAAGGCCTCCCATCTCTTCAATTTCTTTTTCATTTCTCTCCATTTTTTATCATAATTGTTTTTTTCCAGTTGGGCATTGCTTGCTGTTAACTCAATCCCTAGATATTTGATTTTTTTAACTACCTCAATCCCTGATTTATTTTGTAGATCCTCCTTTTGTGTTTGTGAGATATTCTTTGTCAAAATCTTGGTTTTTTCTCTGTTTATCTTTATCCCAGCTATTTCCCCGAAGCTTTCAATTACTTCCAACCATGACATTATCTGGCTTGATGGGTCTTCAATTATACACACAATATCATCCGCGTATGCCCGTATTTTATAGCTATTATTTTTGGTTCTCAATCCCTTCAGATCCTCATTTTTCCTTATTGCATCCAAAAGAATTTCTGCTGTTAAGATGAATAAGAGAGGGGAGAGGGGACACCCCTGCCTTGTTCCTTTTTTTACTTCTATTGTGTCTGATAATTGCCCATTTATTATAATTCTTGCACTTTGTTGTGAATAGATCTTTTTTATAGCATTCTTAAAAAAATACCCTATGTCCATTTCTGATAGAATTTTGAGCATGCAAAACCAATTTACACTGTCAAATGCCTTTTCGGCATCTAGAAATAAGAAGGCTATTTCTTTTTGCCTGTTTTTTTCATAATACTCGATAGCGTTTAGAAGTAATCTTATATTTTCTTTTTGTTGTCTGCCAGGCAAGAATCCACACTGCTCCTCATGAATTCTTTCAGCCAATACATTTTTCAATCTGTCTCCCAGTATGCTAGTGAAAATTTTATAATCTACATTTGTCAGTGAGATTGGTCTATAATTTGAAACTTTTACATTATCTGTGTTTTTTTTGGGGATTAATACTATATTTGCATTTTCCCATGTTTGTGGGACGTTTCCCCCTCTAAAATTCTATTCAGGACCCTTTGTAATGGTGTACTTAAAATGTCATGGAATATTTTGTAGTAAGTAGATGTTAGCCCATCCGGCCCTGGGGCTTTATTAGTAGGTAGTCTTTGGATAGCTCTCTCTATTTCTTCTAGTTCTATTTTTTTTATTCAAACGTTCTCGTTGACTTTCTGATATTTTCTTAATATTTTGTTTCCCTAGATATTGCATGACTTTTTCCTTTAGGATGTTATCTTCAGTATATATTTTCCTATAGTATTTAACAAATTGGTTTTCTATCTCTTTCCAGTCCAAGTATGTATTATTATCCTCTTGAATTTTATCAATGCAATGTTGTTGTTTCCTTTTGTTCGTCTTTCTCGCTAACCACTTTCCTATCTTGTTTGCATTTTCGAAATTTTGTTGCCTTATGTGTATCATTTTCTTTCCTATTTCTTCCAATTGTTGGCTATCTATTTGTCTTTTCACTACCTCCAAGTTGAAAGTTGACTCCTTATCTTTCGGGTTGATCTTAATCTTTTCTTCTAAGGCAATAATCCTTTCTTCTAATTTTTTTTGTTTGGCTCTTTTGTTTCTGTTCTTTCTTATATTTTGTTGTATAAAATGTCCTCTGATATACGCTTTACTTGCGTCCCAAATAGAGGTTATATCAGTGTCTTCTTCTTTATTCAGTTGGAAATATTCAGTCAATGCCTCCCTGTATCTTTTTTGATCCAAAGGTTCTTTTAACAACATATTATTTAACCTCCATCTATACTCTCCCTTTAAGTACCTTTTATCCTCCATTAGAATTTCAATGGGTGCATGATCAGAGTGTAATCGTGGTAGGATCTTGATAGAAACTACTTGAGATGTTATTATTTTGGTCCCCCACACCATATCAATCCTGGACCATGACAGATGTCTTTGCGAGAGAAACGTATAGTCTCGCTCTCTGCTATGTCTATGTCGCCAGATGTCCTGTAACCCTAGGTCTTCTTTCAATTGCATAAATCTTGGGGGCAGCTTTCCGCATCCCCCCTTTTTGGACATTCCCTTTGTATTTGATCTGTCTATTTCCACATCTACGACTCCGTTGAAATCACCCAGTATTATTAAGTCGTCATACTCTTGTTCAAGGATCTTTTGATATAGGTAGCTGGCAAACTTTGTTTTACAACCATTTGGAGCGTAAATGTTACAAATTAGTATTCTTCTGTCTCCTATTTTTAATGTAATGCCTAAGATTCTGCCTTCCGAGTCCTTAAATGCTATGTCCGATGCAATCTTATTATTCACATATGTCACTACCCCTCTTTTTTTTTCAGAGCCCGACGCGTAATATGTGTTGCCCAAACTATTTTGTGTTAGATATGCCACATGCTTGTGTGTTATGTGCGTTTCTTGCAAACAAATTAGATCATATTTTCCTTTTTTTATGTGATGCCAGATTTTCTTTCTTTTATTCGGTGAGTTAAGACCGTTCACATTATTTGAATATATTTTAAGCCTTTGTACTGCCATTCTCTTTCTTAGTTTCTTCTCCTCTCTCCTTGATTTCCCTATTTATAGCCACTAGGTTGATAAGATCTTCCGGTGATTTTTCTCTAATTCTCTTTTTGAGTCTCCCTAAGTCTTCCTTATCACTCAAGAACCATTCGCTTCTCTGTTCTTCCTCGCTTTTACCTTGGCCTTGATATTCCTCTTTCCTATCCTCCTTTCTAACTCCTTATTCAGGTATTTCTCATAAAACGTCTTTGCACTTTGTTCACTTGTTATCCATTTCCTATTCCCTTCCCACGTTAACATCAGACCTTCAATTCTGTCCCACCTGAATCTAATGTTCCTTTTCCTTAATTCATCAGTTAGAAAAAAGTATTTACGTCTTCTTTCCAAGACCGAGATTGGGAGTTCTTTTAAGATTGCTATTCTTTCCCCTTTATAAAGTGTTGGGGTCTTGGAATTATTTGACAAGATATCATCCATCGTCCTCTTCTTGTTGAAGCGTACCACAATGTCCCTTGGGATGTTGTATTTTTTTGAGTAGCTGGATTGTACCCTGTATGCTCTCTCTATCTCTTGCTCTGTCTCCTCCTTTGTTTTTTTAATTATTTCAGCTATGATATCTATGCATAATTCTCTAACGTTTTCACTTTCCCTTTCCTGCACATTACGTAATCTGAGATATGATTCTTTTTCTTTTATTTCCATAATTTCCTGCTGCGTTTTAATTGCCTTAATCTCTTTATCCATTGTTTTCATTTCCTTTCTCAGTTCTATTTGATTATTATGAGTCAACCTGTTTTCTTCGGCCCTCCTTATGCCTTCTAGTTTCGTTATTTCCAATTCCTCCCTCAACTTATTAACTTCCTCTTTGACCAGTGATTGGTTTTCTTCCTTCAATTCTTTCCTCATATTCGTCATCTCTTCTTTAACTTTGTTAAATTGTATATCTTGTTTTTCCTGAATTTTAATCACCTCTGTTTGTAATTTTAAAATTTCAAACATTACATCTTTAATATTATAATCATCCGTCAGCGAGTCTTTCCTTCCTACCCCTCTTTTTTCCTTTTCTTTGTCCTTCGCTTTCTCCATTTTGTTCTTAACAGCACTCATCTCTGTTTCTCCAGAAACCCTGCTATTCCCTACCTTTCAAATCTAAATGTAAAACTCTTATTAAACAAAACTAAATGGTGAGGGACCTTGTTTACTCCCAATATTCCTTCCGCTCCCTTCTACTCCCTAGATCCTGTCAATTAATTTGTCTGTTAATTTGTCTATTAGTTATCTATTAATTACTATTTCGTTGGTAAGCTTATAAACAATAGACCAGTCCTCTATACCCCAGAGATCTCATTGACAATCTTTTAAACATTCCCTAGTCATAGGACCATTGGTATATACCATTCAATACCATGCAATACAGTACAATATAGTACAATACAATACAGTTCGAGACAGTACACTGCAATACGCTGCCATACACTGCTGTATATAGTACCTAAGCACAGGCCTTCCCAGCCTTGTATGATGGGGCAGCCTTCCTTCGGGACCCCTGATGACTTTTCTTCTTTGGGAGAACAATCTTTTGTACCTACAGCCCTTCTCGCTCTTCTGTTGAGACTCTGGTCCTCTCACTCAACAATTACTCTCCACTTTAGGGGTGCTTCATTCTTTTCTAACAGCTGACAGGATAGCTTTTCTTCACATCTCACGATCCCGCGCCGGTCTCTCCCCCGCGCGCCACCGCGCGCCGCACGCTGCACGCCGTGCACGTGTGCGTCCGCGTGCGCGTCACGACGCACGCACGCACGCGCTCACGTGGAGGCTCCCGTCGCCCCCGGACCACCGCTCACCGCTCTCGCCCCGCCAAGCGCCGCTCCGCTGACTCCAATCGAAAGACTGACCCCCAGTAAGCCTGCTTTTCTTGGTTTCTTGAATTCTTCTGTATCCTCACCGCTTTGCTTTTGCCTTCCTACCCCCACCTTCCACCGCACACTTCTTTTAATGCTCCAATGTCCCAGAACTCTTCCGAGCGCCCTCCGTCACTTTTTTTTTTCCCCCGGCCGTCCTTTATCCACAGAGGACCCACCGGTCCTAAAGCTGTCTCAGACCACTCCAGGGATCTACTCCAGTCATCTTCCCAGACGGGTGACTTTCCATTCGCTGAGCAGCTTCACTTTTTTTCTTTAGGATTTTCTTCCCTTGCTTCTTGGATATCCATTGAGTAATAATCTTAATACAGATGGTTTGTCTTCAATTTTAAAGCATGTACAATGCCAAATCCTACAAACTGATAATAGTGCATTTTAAATCAGGATGTGGCATTCAGATTAGAGGTGGGAGATGTTATTTTTGGATTACAGATGCCAGAATCCCTTAGTCAACATGATGGCAGTATTTGCTCCATCAATCTGAAAGTCTTTGCTATCTCAGCAGTGTTGCTGAGAAACTATGGACCTCATCATATTGGGGTCCTGAAGTTGGGGAACAGCATGAGCATTTGTTGGGCACCATGGCAAATCCAGTGGGCAGTATTGGAGTCCATCACACCGTGCTCCACATTGCCCCCTTCCTCAATTCCACGGGGGGAAGTGTCGCTGCCCAGCTTTCTCCCGTGCTGTCTCCATTCTAAGGACAAAACAGGAAGTCTCCCATGTTCTTTGGGCAGCATCCTAGGACACTTCCCGAAGACAATGTGATCAGGTCCCAAAAGGAGCCATGAAGAAGAAATACCACCTAAACCTGGAACTGGAGTTTCCAGAATGTCTTCTTGTATCAGCAAGTCTGTTTTGCTCCTTATTTCAGTCTTCTGAAATAAGCTACTAAGCTACTCAAATTTCCTTTTGGAAAATATATTCATTACAATAAGTCACTCTATGTATGTGTGTCTGTTGCTATCAGCACAGTGGAACCTCTTCTTAAGAGTGTCCCAACTTAAGAGCATTTTGAGTTAAGAGATGTCACTTCGCCCGGTATTCGCTTTGAAATAAGAGCAGCATTTTGAGTTTAGAGCTAAAGGCAGAGGGAATGCTAGGGCCAGATGGAGCACTAGTGCGAGAGTATAGGGCTTTAGGGCTTCAAGGGAGCACTCTCTTTGCCTCCATACCTCCTTGCCTTGTGCTCTTCCCTGCTTTGGGAGTTTGCTGTCTGTTTTGAGGAACTTTTGGTTATTTGATTTTGGGTGGGTTTTTTTCGAAGTATGTTTGACTTCATGAAGTGAGAGAGGGAGGGAGAGCAAGAAAGAGAGGGAGGCTGGAATGAATTCAGTATGAAGAAAATGATGTTTCTGCTTCTTTAATTTGTGCTTCCTTTCCACAACTTTGTGCTTCTACCATTTTAAAATTGATCTTTCTTTTTTATTTTTCCATTTGAGTTTGCATTTATACATTATTTGTTATATATAAAGTACATTTTCTTATTTAAAAACACATAACAAAAAAATGGTGTGTGTGTGTGTGTGGGGGGGGGGGGGGGTCAGCGGGCCGGAACAGATTAATAGCATTTCAGTGTGAAAATTTGCTTTAAGATAAGATCTCACTCATGGAATGAATTAAACTCTTAGGTCAAGATATCACTGTATCTCTATATTTTTGTCTCTATTTCACAGTCTGTATGTCTATCTATCTATCTATCTATCCATTCATTCATGGTAAGGAATTCTGGGGGCTGAAGTCCAAAATATCTGGAGGACCAAAGTCTGGGAACCACTGACATAGAGGAATCTTTTTTTTAATCCCTTGTGCTTCATTGCCAATGTTTTGTGTCGCATGTAAACCAGCATCCTACTACATGCTGCGCTTGAGTAGAATATATGTTATATAATGCTATAGTATCAGTTCATGAGTGAGTTGTAGATTATCTGCGGTGTGATTCCCCTTACTTTAAAATATCCCTCCAAGCATATTCACATTTTATTTCTGCTGTGCCTTGAGCTAAATATGCTTATTTCTGGGTTTGTTTCTGACCTAGAGATTGCATCTTAGCAGAGACGATTCTATTTAATGTATGTTTTAATGCTATTGTTGTCAAGTGTATGCAGAAATGACCTCAGCATGTTCTTCCCTTTTTCAAAAAGAGAAAAATTGATTTGGAAAGAATTATTTTTGTGGAAGCAATGTGTTGGGTCACAAAGTTTCATTTGTAACATATTCCTATTGTATGGTATGGTATGGTATCATTAATTTCACATTCTGCCAGCTGTTATGAACTGGAGGTTTGGACCATAAATGATTCAGATTCTATAAAGTAGTATTGCTTTTAGTACTGTATTTACTCGAATACAATGTGGCCTTTTGTGGCTAAATTATATTGCCAAAATCAGCATGTGCATTACATTTGTGTAATACGGTAAAGCAAGGATAGCCAAGAGAAGACTTGGGAGGTGGAGAGAAAGCTAAGGGGCGAATGGGAGAGAGAAGCCAGGAGAGAACTTAGGAGGAGAGGAGGAAGGGGGAGAAGCCAGGGGGGGAGCTGGAAGGCAAAGAGGAAGTCAGGGGGCAAACACAAGAAAGTAAAGTGAGGAAAAGACTTCGGAGGCAGAAAGAAAGCCAAGGGATGAGAGAAAAATCAGGAGAGGACTTGTGACATGGGGAACAAGCTGAAGGGCAAGTTGGCAAGAAAGAGGAGTTACAGAAGGTGCCAAGCCCAGTTTCATAAGAGTAGACAACACTTACATGGCTGCCTGCCTTTGAGCTGCCTCCACCTCAGATAGGGAGGCATGAGGCCATAATTAATAGGAAATGCCCCCTGCCCAATAAATGTACCACACACAACAACTGAGCTTTCAGACAGATGTCCTATTATTCACCAGCAGATGATACCATAAGATTTTTTTCTGTGTCTTGTTGGCCAGGGAAGGAGAAATTACAAGCAGATGTCATTTACCACTAGAATATTTGTAGCACTAAGCAAACTCTAAGATGCATCTGTCTATATAAGCCTAATATGTTTAAAAAGAGCTATGGAATCCAGGGATTTCTAGTTTGATGAAGCAGCAGCACCCCTTTGCTGAAAAGACTCAAAACCAAACTGTAGTTCCAGGATTCCTTAGCATTAACCCAGGGCAGTGAAAATGGTATTAAGCTGCATTCATTCTACAGAATAGATAGATTCGCCCAAGGAAGCTGAACAGGAGAAACTTCTTGAGGGAAGGGTTACTTGAGTCTATGCTACTTTCCATTGCTGGAAGCTTTGGTCTCTGAAAACTTTGTTTTTTTAAAGGAATTCTAAGAACATGGCAACTGTAATGCATGGGTTTTTTTGGAACAAATTACAAAGAGTTCATTTTTGCCACTGCGCACTACATTCCCAGCAAATACTTTTTTCATTTCCAGATTTTGAAAATTGAGGTGTGTATTAGATTTGATGGCACATTAGATTTGAGTAAACATGGTAAATTTCAGTACTGTGAACCTATCTATGGCAATTACATTCAGATGTTCTGTCAGTTCCCTTGGAATTTCACTCAGAATATCTATCATTAAAGGAAGCACAGTTGTCAACTCCAACTAAATATCATGTGACAGCTTTGGAAAAGGTCTTAGGGAAGTGCTATTCACTAGAATAGAGAACAATGGAAGTAATGAATCAATAGACTGATTTAATCTAAAATACAGTAGAGTCTCACTTATCCAACATAAACGGGCCGGCAGAACGTTGGGTAAGCGAATATGTTGGATAATAAGGAGGGATTAAGGAAAAGCCTATTACACATCAAATTAGGTTATGATTTTACAAATTAAGCACCAAGACATCATGTTATACAACAAATTTGACAGAAAAAGTAGTTTAATACACAGTAATGCTATATAGTAATTACTGTATTTATGAATTTAGCACCAAAATATCACGATTTATTGAAAACACTGACTACAAAAATGCGTTGGATAATCCAGAACGTTGGGTAAGCGAATATGTTGGATAATAAGGAGGGATTAAGGAAAAGCCTATTACACATCAAATTAGGTTATGATTTTACAAATTAAGCACCAAGACATCATGTTATACAACAAATTTGACAGAAAAAGTAGTTTAATACACAGTAATGCTATATAGTAATTACTGTATTTATGAATTTAGCACCAAAATATCACGATTTATTGAAAACACTGACTACAAAAATGCGTTGGATAATCCAGAACATTGGATAAGCGAGTGTTGGATAAGTGAGACTCTACTGTACTTTTAAAATATTTTAAAATAAAGTATTTTAAATAGAGAGACAGAGAGAAGTCTGCCTCCCTATTTTAGGGTTACCTGAATGTGTTGAGCTTCTCAGGACAAGAGAAGGTGAGCCTTTCTGTGAAATCAGCAAAAGAGGGATCATCCCTACTCCAGGATTTAGGATTTGGCAGTTTTATTTTCTGTGCAATAAATGTTTGTTAGTATTCATCAACCATATATGCCAATGGTCCCTTTTGCACTGCCCTATATCCCAGGATCAAATCCCAGAGTATCTGCTTATCCCAGATTATCTGGCAGTGTAGATACATATAATCCAGTTCAGAGCAGATAACCAGGGATTGGATCCTGAGATCAAAGGGCAGTGTGGATCCAGCCAATGAATGCTTGGAATGGCTGGATTAGCTACTGAAGTGGTCAAGAATGGATCTTTGTCATGTTACCATATGCAGGGTTACATGACAACATGGGTAAGCCCCAGAAGATGTAACATGGACAGACTCCTGAAGGTGCATATGAAGGGAGATCTGCAAATGTTCTGATCTAACAAAAAGCAGAGCATCACGTGTGATCTTTTTGATTTTGTCTGAAGAAGGGAAGGTGTGTCCTTTCTTGGTGTCTATGACTGGATCTTCACTGCCATATAATCCACATTATTAAAGCAAATAATCCAGATTGTCTACTGTGAAATGAATTATATGAATCTACACTACCATTGTGATGACTCATGGGCCTTGTAGTCCTGTTCCTAGTACTATTGTGGCAGACGAAGAGGAAAACATGGGATTTTCGCCGGTTCAGCAAGAGCCGGAGTCTCTTCACCTGCAGGATGTTGACGTTTGCCCTCAAGAATTCAGCCAAACAGGCCTTGGGCAGAACTCCCCCCCATTTTCCCGGAGGGACAATTATACCAAAGATAGGGGAGTCAGGGAGGCTAATAGCAGAAGCCTGAGAATCGCTGCCAAACAAATGGCGGATTAGGTCTGCTTCCCTTGGGAAATTCTAAGGAGTCATGCATCTGGACAGAGTTGGGTTTCGCTTCTCGTTCTCTAGGGAAAGAGTTCTGTTGGCGGGAAAACGGGACCCAATATAGGTGTTTGTCGCAAGGGAAACTTTGCGGAGTCAATTGATCAGCTTGAGGAGAGAGATCGTGTGTGGACTTCGTAATCCCAGTTCCTTGCTTCCCGGATCAAGTTTCAAGTCTTGCCTTGTCTCACGGTTTTGCCACTGACTTTGTTTCATGCTTCATGTTTGCCTCGTTTTAAGTCTTGGATCAAGTCAAGAATCAAGTTTAATTCCAGCCTTGTTGTCAAGCTTCATTGGACTATAAAGACTCTGTTATTTCCCCACACTATTGCTTGGCAAAGTGTGTGTTTCCGTCAAGTGGATTAAAACTTTGAACTCTAATATCTTATATTAGAAAATACATTTCTGGACTATATTTGACCTTATCTGAAAGGTCTGCTTCTGAACTATATTCTTCACTTGTTTTTATTGACTTTATATATTTCTTTAATAAAGATATTAGATAGATTCTGGCCTCTGTGTAAGGTTATTGGTGCTCTGCAGCCTGGGTCCTGACAGTTTGACTCCGCCACCTTAAGCACCAATTAACCTAAGGCCAGAATGTCTACAGGAACCGGAGCGGAGGCTCAACCAGCCAGTTACACCATTTCCCAAGATGAATTCAATAGAATCCGAGATACACTCCGTACGCAGGAGGGAGAAATACGGGGCTTGAAGGAACGTGGAGCCCGTCTCCCTGCCCTAGCGCTACCAACCAAGTTTTCTGGAGAAGGCTCCAAGGTTCATGTTTTCCGTCGCCAGTGCCAGGCATACTTAGAAGCCCGCCAAGCCGAGTTTTCCCAAGAAGATGTCAAAGTGGCGTGGATCTACAGTCTCCTAGATGGGCCTGCGGCCACTTGGGCAACGGCGCTATTTGATGCGGGTTCCACGCATCTAAGCACCGCGCAAAATTTCTTGAATCACCTTAGAAGGACCTGGGGGATCGAGGACGACGAGGAGGCGGCCAGCCACAAACTCCGGCGTCTCTTCCAAGGGGACAGGCCGTTGTCCCGGTACATAGCCGAGTTCCGGGTGCTGGCTCAGAGCACCGGCTGGAACGATATAGCCCTTAGAGGACAGTTTCGTGAGGGCCTCAACTTCGAGATGCAGGAAGAGATCTCTAAGGTGGATCCCCCAGGGACTCTTGAGAGACTCATCAACCAGTGTTTGCGAGCCGAAGCCCTGCTTGCCAACAAAAAGCAGTGGCTCCGAGGCCAGAGTGGAAGAGCCGGAGCGAAACCTCCCGCTTCTGCCAGTGTTCAGCCACGTCCAGTATGGAGATCCCCACCGCCAGCCCCAAACCCCATGGGAAGCGAGGAGGAGCCGATGCAGCTGGGCAATGTGCGCCCCAGACTAGATGTTGCCGAAAAGGCCCGCCGCCAACGTTTGAATCTGTGTTGGTACTGCGGGAATGGGGGCCACTTCGCCAGAGAATGTCCAGCCAAAAAGAAGCCCGCCGCCCGCCTGGCGGCGGCGTCCTCCGCGGAGGCGGAGGCGGCCGGGGCGGCTGGAGCAAAGCCGGTGGGGGAAGCCAGCGACCGGGCATAGAGAGGCTCGCCAACCCGGTCAAAAACCCCACTCAAGAGCCACAAACCGGGGTCCTATTCCTCCTGGTGGTCACGCTGTGGTCAGCGAAAAAAGGACCCGTCATGATCCATGCCATGATAGACTCAGGGGCAACAAACAATTTCATCGATAGAGAGTATGCCGACTCTCTGGGATTACAATATCATGATTTCAAGAATGCCCGGGTGGTGCAGGCCATAGATGGCCGACCCCTAAAGACAGGTCCAGTAAGCCAATGGACTGAACCCACCAGAATGTGGATAAGGGAACACGAACAACACGTCAGAATGGTGCTACAACGATTGCGGGATCATGGACTATACGCCAAGTTAGAAAAATGCGCCTTTGATCTACAAGAGGTAGACTTCCTGGGATACCGCGTCTCGCCACAAGGGCTCTCCATGGACCCGGCAAAGGTTTCAGCAGTATTGGAATGGCGGGCGCCAACCAACAAGAAGGAAGTACAGCGCTTCTTGGGGTTTGCAAACTATTACCGCAAATTCATCCCAGACTTCGCTCGCTGGTCTGACCCAATCACCAGCTGCATCCGAGGGAAACAGCCTTTCCGCTGGACAGAGCAAGCAGAGAAAGGGTTCCACCAGCTAAAGCAATTATTCATGACTCAGCCAATTCTACAGCACCCTGATCCTAAAACCCCTTTTGTTGTGCAGGCGGACGCCTCAGATGTGGCAATTGGGGCTGTACTCATGCAACCAGTGGGAGAACATCTTCATCCTTGTGCCTATTACTCCCGTCAACTAACAGCCCCAGAGAGAAATTACACTATTTGGGAGAAAGAACTTTTGGCCATAAAGGCAGCTTTTGAAAATTGGAGACATTGGTTAGAAGGGGCCAAATTTCCCATTGAAATTCATACTGATCATCGAAATTTAGAGCACCTAAGGACCGCACGAAAGTTAAATCAAAGGCAGCAGCGCTGGGCTTTGTTCTTTGAACGTTTTGACTTCCAGATCCATTATGTAACCCCGGCTCAGACCAAGCAAGCAGATGCTCTATCACGGAAACCAGAGTATGCTGCAGGATGCAGAGAGACCTCAGAATCTCGATTGCTGCAACCCGAAAACTTTGCCACGCTCACAGTGGGAAACACCAAATCCACTCCAATTGAACCAACTCCCTCTAACCCAGAATCCCTTTGCACTCAAGAAATTAGAGCCAGTCAACAGGCAGATGCCTGGGCTCAAGAACAGATTCGCCAAGGACTACGTTTCCCTTTCTCACTTAAGGATGGGCTACTATGCTACAGGAATCATGTTTACATCCCTCCAGGTCCAGGCAGAGAAAAAGCACTTCATCTGTGTCATGACAGCAAGCCAGCAGGGCATTTTGGACTTTTTAAAACCATGCACTTGATCCTACGAGATTTCTGGTGGCCCAAGATCCGCAAGGAAGTGGAGAAATATGTCAATACCTGTCCTGTATGTCAGCGTTCCAAGACACGAAGGGAGAAGCCGTCAGGGCTACTGCATCCCCTTCCCACTCCTTCTCGCCCATGGGAGATAATTTCCGCGGATTTTATCACTGACCTACCACCCTCCCTTGGATTCACCACGATTCTAGTGGTGGTGGACCTTTTTACCAAGTTGGCCCATTTCATTCCCTGCGATGGTCTCCCCACGGCCAAAGAGACTGCAGATTTATTCCTTCAACATGTTTTCCGACTACATGGATTGCCCAAGAGTTTAGTCACTGACCGTGGATCTCAATTCACCTCTCGTTTCTGGAAAGCACTACAGAAACTATTGGGCATAGACTCTCGTTTATCTTCAGCTCACCATCCCCAAACGGATGGGCAAACTGAGCGCACCAATGCCACTTTGGAACAATACCTTCGCTGTTACAAGACAATTGGGCTTCCCTATTACCTCTATCGGAATTTGCTTACAACAATGGTGTCCAGGCTTCAACTAAAGAAACCCAGTTCTTTGCAAACTACGGTTTCCATCCATGTTTCTTTCCTTCTGTCATTGAAACTTCAGAAGTCCCTGCAGCGGAGGACTGGCTGCAAGAACTCACAGCGGTGCAACAACTTTTGCACCAACAACTGGATCAAGCCAAGGAGGACTATAAACGCCACGCTGACGGTCATCGCCAGCCGGGCCCCGAGATCAAGGTAGGAGATCGGGTTCTGTTGTCCACTCGCTTTTTGCCCTCCCACCGTCCCTGCCGGAAGTTAGATGCCCGTTTCATTGGTCCCTACCCAGTGGTGGCGCAACTTAACCCCGTGACTTTCAAACTCCAACTTCCGCGCTCCATGCGCATTCATCCGGTGTTCCATCGTTCCCTGCTCCTTCCGGCGGATGGTGTACGCCCTGATGCGAGCCGGCCGGCCCCCGCCCCTGTTTTGGTGGACGGAGAGGAGGAGTTCGAGGTTCAGGACATTTTGGATTCTCGCTTCCATCGCCGCCGCCTTCAGTATCTCATTGACTGGGTGGGTTTTGGCCCCGAAGAACGCTCATGGGAAGACGCTTCCACAGTCCATGCCCCCGACTTAGTCCGCCGCTTCCATCAGGCCTACCCTACCAAGCCGCGGCCCCGCGACTCGAGGAGAGGGGCCCTGTTTGAGGGGGACCTTGAGGGCGGGGATAGTGTGATGACTCATGGGCCTTGTAGTCCTGTTCCTAGTACTATTGTGGCAGACGAAGAGGAAAACATGGGATTTTCGCCGGTTCAGCAAGAGCCGGAGTCTCTTCACCTGCAGGATGTTGACGTTTGCCCTCAAGAATTCAGCCAAACAGGCCTTGGGCAGAACTCCCCCCCCCCCCCCCCCCCCGTTTTCTGTTATTTCCCCACACTATTGCTTGGCAAAGTGTGTGTTTCCGTCAAGTGGATTAAAACTTTGAACTCTAATATCTTATATTAGAAAATACATTTCTGGACCATATTTGACCTTATCTGAAAAGTCTGCTTCTGAACTATATTCTTCACTTGTTTTTATTGACTTTATATATTTCTTTAATAAAGATATTAGATAGATTCTGGCCTCTGTGTAAGGTTATTGGTGCTCTGCTGCCTGGGTCCTGACAACCATATAATCCAGTTCAAAGCAGATAATCTGGATTGTATATGGAAGTGTGGATGGGGCCTCTGAGGGCTCTGAGATGGACAACTTACTGAGATGAAAGATTACTCTTCTTATAATTGATTATGAAGCCACATTGTTTCAGTGTGGACAAAGGAATAGATAATACAGTACATGCTTGTTTCTTGAAGGGAGATATATTTCATAAGAAAATCATTGAGATTTTGGAAAATATGTATTACTGCTACAGGAGCTATGATAGGTTTCATGAATACTTTGAGTGCTGATGGTAGACCAAAGGGAAATGCTTTGAACTGGTAGTAGGTGTTTTGGTAACAGAAATATATATATACTTTTTGGGGAAATATTCATAGTTACATGAATATAAGCTTCTGAAAGATCCACAAACAGAAGAAAATCCCCTGAGAAAAGTTACTACAGAATGTGTTTTCCATACAGAATTTCTTGTATTTTACAAATGTATTTATGTATTTGAGATTCAGGCTTGGACAAACTCTGCTCCCTTTTTTGGATACAATAAGGATGATGGAATAGACATTGATAAAGCTGTAAAGTTTGAAGTCGAGGTCTTCTATGTCTTGAAAAAGGTGGATAGACTTCTTTCTATCTGGTGAGATGGGTAGTTTCAAGGTATTTTTATTTTTGGTGGTTGGTTTCCTGGTTAAGGTGGTCAATTATACCATGTTTGTAGATGGAGGGAAAACTGTGATCTTGTAACCTTAAAGGATCCTGTTTAAAGTACACAAATTAAATTATTTGAAATCTAAGACAATAATAAAACTAGGAAAGACATCTTAGGTACAGTTCAGTTTCTGTTCAAATCAATGAGTACAACAAATGTTTTGAAATAGCAACAGTTTCTGTTGTCTGCTTGTATTATGAGCATAAGTAGAGCGTGTAAGAGGATAATATCCTTATAGAGTAGTCTGGGGTGTTAACAGAGAAAAAGTCAATTGTCTGCCAGGTTAAATGAATTTATATGTGAGATTAGTGTATATAAGCCTCAAAATGTTTTTCTTTGATGAAAAGGAAACTTTGATGCCAAATACATTTGTAATTCAAAAATAATTAGAGAGGTGAATAAACTGCCCTGTGTTCTGTGACGCTGGAAAATGCTCAAGTTTTCAGTTGACTAAATTAATAGGGATGAGTCAGTAAGCAAAGAGAAGAAAAATTGCACTTACAGTATACAAAACAGAAGGTGATGAATTTTGGTACTTTAGAGATGGAATAGTCATGTCTTAAAAACTTTAACATAAGTATGCACACAAGTAAATTGTTTCTTTTTTCATCTTTGCACACCTTCAATAATTTCTCCATTTTTGGCTTCAGTCCTAGGAATACATACAGTAAATATCTCTGTAAGCAATTGTACTTGAGTTAGAACTATGGTAATAGTTGAATGCTCTTCATAATTCTCTTCATATATTCCTTTAGTGAACTATGATATTTATTTATAATTGATTAGTTCCAGTCTTTGTCATGCTTAGAGCTGATCAAAAATCCATGTGGGTCATAGGCCAATGATTATTAACTTGTTTCTTTGATTTTAATGTACTTACTGTGTGCATGACCAAGTCTGGATCCCATCTATTATACATTTCTTACTTCCATGCATTTCTTTCCCTCACAATTTCAGGCTTTCTGCCCTCTCCCTGCCTTAAATCCCAGGTTTCTGGTTGGTTTTCAGCATGTTTCTGAATTTAGGGTAGTACCTCAACAAATAAAATGCAATGTGCTGCAAAGGTAAAGGAAGCTCCAGCTAGGATAATGAAAGAATAGAGCTCTGGTGTTGTTAAGCAAATAGGATGCTGGCTTATGGTGTCATACCAGTTACCTTCATGGTCCACTATTCTCTTCTGTTTGGTATTTGATGCTTTCCAGATCTTCTATCCTTTATCCTTTAAGTGGATCAAATATAAGTATAAATGGATCTATATTCATGAAAAACAAATCCTCTATCACTGAAACTCCCAAATATCTGATTTTATGTTAGATATAATTCACAAGAAAATAAATGGCAAATCAGATGGAACAAATAAAGATGTGAGACTTAGGGCCCTTCTACACATTCCTAAAAATTGAGCTAAAAAAACAGATTAGCCTGAGATGTCCAGATGATATTTCAGGCTGATTTGTTTCAAAATGGAGTAAACCAAATTTACTCAGTTTAATCCAGGTTTTAAAAACACCTGTAGAGATCTGGACCTTAAGCTAAGATCTGGATCTTTACAGGTCAGTTCCCACAGCCATCACCCTTCTTTGCATTCCCAAAAGCCTAGAGGAGCAGATTGGTGCCTTCCCCTTCCAGCGCTTCCCCCCATCTCCTGAAGCGTCATCTTCAGAGGGGCCTGTGTGGCTGGCAGCACCCTTGGGTAAGTTTTGGAGGAGGGAATGGAAGGCTGTAGGATGACTGGATGCCCTCCAGAGTCAACTTTTGGCATCTAGCCAACCCCCAAGGGAACGCCCAGGGTTAGAGGTTGGAGTGAAGACAAAGTCTTTAATATATCTGGAAAGGCCCTTAGGCCCCTTCTACACTGCCATATTAAATACAGATTATCTGCTTTGAATTGGATTATTATTATTATTATTATTATTATTATTATTATTATTATTATTATAGATTTATCTGTAGATAACACAGAACATATTCATATTAGGTTCAAGTGTCTGGGATTCATCTCTGAGTATCGAGCACCACACGGGATGCAACCTCCATTAGGTTTTTATACATTTTCCAGGGAAATTTCACATCTCTGTGTTTTGCTGTTCTCAGCCCTTTGTCCTTTCATCTGGTCTTTTCTCATGCATGGTGCTTTTGATGAAATGTTTATGAAAACAGTTCAAGACAAATGTCCAGTTATAACCAATATTATCAATATACCATCTGGGCCCTTTGAAGCCTCAATGTAGTCCAATCGATCAAAATCAAACTACATAAAAATGACATTTCCAACCCTTATATCTAAGGTAGTTGTATTCCCAGACCCTCCATTTGCACCTCTAAGGAAGTGATGGTCTGTTTATTGCTGTTTGGTGTTTGTGGCAAACCCTTTTTTCAACTGCTGTTTGTGTTACATACTTTCAAAGACACTAAAGCTATCTCCAGTTGATTTCTGAGACACTAAAGCTATTTTCCCGATCAATCTATTGCTATTTATTAATCAAATTGAATCAAATTAAATCAGGCCCCTTGTGTCTCTTCACTGGCATATAATACAAATCAAAGCAAATAATCCACATTATCTGGATTTTATATGGCAGTGTAGAACGGGCCTAAGACACATGTTACAAACTTTATAGTGGCAGTGGTACAGTGGTGGGGAATTGAAGCCAAAATTTAGTTTTCTAAAAGCTGCGGATAATAAGGGCTCATTGCCTGGTGAGATCTGCTAACTGCCAGCGTTCCAGATGGAGACTTAGACCATCAGGCAGAGGCAAAATGACAGAGACTCTATTCAATCTGCAGAAGGGCTGCAATGTACTGCAATGGATGCCAAAATGTACAATCATAAACATGATGGGATATTTAGTCACTTCTATACAGTAGAAACCCCATGCATTAACACTGTCTAGTTTTGAAAATCCCTTCTCTGTCCCTGATTGGCAGAGAAACTGGAAACTGGCTGGCGCTGCCCCCACTTTTGATTGGCCAGGGGTGCGCTTTGGTTGGTTTTGGCCCTGATAATGCAGCTGAGGATTTCCTCCCAGCTGGGTGGGGAAGATCTGGGGTTCCCAATCAGCTGCAGGAGACATCTCTGGGGGGGCGGGGGGCGGGCGGTGTTTGACAGTTCCCAGGAATTTGCACCTATCTTTGGAAACTTAATGTTAGATATTAACATTAAGGGACAGAAAGTGAGGTGAACAGGGCACAGACAGCAAAACAAACACCACAGAAGTGTTGACTAGGCTTGCTCAAATAATTCGTTTTTCCCGTTAACCGTTATTAATTCGTTATTTTCGTTTGTTTTGAAGCAATTTTGAAGCATTGGTTGTCCACACGTCTGGATATTGCGGTTTCGAATCGCGAGAGGCCGTTTTTCGTTATGTCATCGTTTTTTTGTTAGGAAAAAAAAGCTTTTGCAAAAAAAAAAAAAAGCCACCCGAAAGGTGGCTACTCTCTGCGGGCCTCCAGGTGCCCCCCACGGACCCATACACTTTGCCGCCTTCCCCGGCAGCCGGAAAGGCCGCGGAGGCTCCAGGCGGCCGCTGCACATCCAGGCCTCAATTTCCGCCCTTCCCCAACAGCCGACATACATACACACGCACACACACACATACATCTCCATATCCATGTACACCCGCCCTCCTCCGCCACCTCCTCGCCCCTTCCCGGGAGGGCATCTCTTTCCTGGGATGGCGTCCTATGTGAGGCCAGTGCTTTGCGCCTGGCTAGGCCTCGCCTCCCTTCTCAGGCAGCAGGCCCAGCCAAACCCTTCCTCCACCTTTCCCTCCTGCAAAGGGCAGCCGCTCGGAAGCCCAAGGCAGCAGGATGGCGACAGAGGAAAACCACCCTCTGTGGCTGTGCTCCGACCTCAGCCAGCAAAACATTCTGGACTCCAACTCCCAGAAACGCTTGCAAGCTTCTTCAATGGCTATGAATTCTGGGAGTTGAAGACCCAAGCGGTTTCCAGCAATGCCAATGGATGGCGTTCGGGACTCCAACTCCCAGAAACCCTCGTGGATGGTTCAAAGACCAGGGATTCTGGGAGATGAAGTCCACGGTACCGGTTGAAAAGGCCATTGGCCAGGCACCAAGGGAAAAAGGACGGCAAAAACAAAGTCACCCTCCTTTTCTATATGACTGGCCTTCATGGTCTCTCAATTAGCAATAATAATAATAATCTGTGGAAGGTCCAGGGTGGGAGAAAGAACTCTTGTCTGTGGGAGGCAAGTGTGAATGTTGCAATTGGTCACCTTGATTAGCATTGAATAGCCTTGCAGCTTCAAAGCCTGGCTGCTTCCTACCTGGGGGAATCTTTTGTTGGGAGGTATTAGCTGGCCCTGATTGTTTCCTGTCTGGAATTCCCATTTTCTGGGTGTTGCTCTTTTACTGTCCTGATTTTAGCTTTTCTGTAGCTAAAAATGCATATAAAATTGATTCTATAGGGAGGATAAATGATTGGATTTCAACTCCTACAGCTTAGCTTTCTCTGCCAATAATGGTACCATATCAAACTAAACCTCCCAAGATTCTGTAGCAGTGAGCCATCTTGGATATTGTAAGGGATTTTTATTATTATTATTATTATTATTATTATTATTATTATTATTATTAGACCTTGCTCCCAGGAAGGTGCCTTCGCTGTGGCTCCCAACTTATCTATCTACCTTTCCACATATTCTCCACATTGTGTGTATGTGTATGTATATTATATATACATGAGCCCCGATGGCGAAGTGTGTTAAAGCACTGAGCTGCTGAACTTGCAGACCGAAAGGTCCCAGGTTCAAATCCCGGGAGCAGAGTGAGTGCCCGCTGTTAGCTCCAGCTTCTGCCAACCTAGCAGCTTGAAAACATGCCAATGTGAGTAGATCAATAGGTACCGCTCTGGCGGGAAGGTAATGGCACTCCATGTAGTCATGCCGGCCACATGACCTTGGAGGTGTCTATGGACAACACTGGCTCTTGGGCTTAGAAATGGAGATGAGCACCAACCCCCAGAGTCAGACATGACTGAACTTAATGTCAAGGGATACCTTTACCTTTACCTATACGTGTATACGTATACACACACACACACACACACACACACACATTATGCAGGGACTATATATATATTACACAGTATATATCACACACACACCAATTTAACAAAGTTTCAGCCACAAAAACAAAGTTTCTGAAGTAGAACAATGACTTTCACAGTAAAGACAACCCAATTTAACAGGAAATAAGACTTTCAAACCAGGAACAGATTTCTGCAATTATTAAAAAATGGTTTATTATAAAAGCTATGAAAATTCGCCAAAAATCAGAGGATAAGGGAAACGTTCCAAATTTTGGTGAGCTATCAGTGTTAAATGTGTTCTACCACTGTACCAAGTTGGAAGAAGATCACTCAAAAAATGAGGGTGGGAGAGTCCTGTAAACTCCTCTCCCTCTGTGCTGTTTTTGGGAATTGCGCATGCGCATCCGCCATTAACGAATTAATTTAGAAAATAACGAATTTTCGTTAATTTCGAAAAATTTTGGGGACAAAATTCGTAAATAGCAACAAAAACGAAAAACTGCCCCCTCTAGTTTTGAAACGAGTTTAGAATCAAATTTTTCATGGATCGATCAAGCCTAGTGTTGACCCTTCCCTATGTTACCCAAAGCTTATATATACATGGTAACCAGAAGAGGAAAAAACATATTTGAATTGGTCTTTGCTGCTGTGGTGAGGACAGCATATAAATCCATAAATCTCATAATAATAGGCTATAGCTGGGCATAAATCTGAATGTAGCCATTCATGCCCAATTTTTTCCAGCTTGATTCAAATGATGGTTTAGCATGATGCCTGGTTCAATTTAATAAGGAATGGTTCACACTGATCCTCTGTTTTCTCTTTGGATAGAAATGTCATATCTCAGAATTATCTTTGGGAAAAGGATCAGCTCTTCCTAAAGTCTTCAAAGATTTTGAAACTGAAGGAGAAATGAAGTGGTTTCCCTGTCATTCGAAACACAAAGGTTGAAGTAATTATATATTTTCGATTCTCAGAAAACGAGAACATTCATTAATCATTCAGAATTTCACACAAAAATATTGTCTGGTTCTATTTTTCTGATTTTTTTTTTCTGGCATTCAAGAATATAAAATTCTTAATATCATAACACTTCATTTATTGGAATGGCCTGAGAGAAAATAAAGCACAAGAAAAGTAATAAGAAGTATAGAAATATTTGCCTATAATCGCAGTGCCCCCTCTTCAAAGGTTAGACAAAATGAACTGGCATCATTTGTATTGAACTGGATAATAAAAGATACTTTTAAAATCACAACTTTGAAGACAGAAAACTTATCCTTAAAGTTCATTGTGTCATTGCAAGCAGGGAATGGTGGGAAGAGGAACTGTTGGCAGAAGGAGTGGAAACTGAGCCAAAAGAAACATTAGACAAAAGTAACAGTAACAAAACTCCAGTGTGTAATTTTAGTTTTTTAGATTCCTATTATAACAATTTCATAGTGTTACCATGTGAGAAAAATAAACAACCCTACAAGATTTATTTTTTAGAGGTAAAGCAATGGACAAAACTCGGTTCTTTAGTGAAGACAGAGGGTACGCCTAAACTGGTATCATTTTAATTACCATGGTTTAGTGCTATATAATCATAGGAGTTGTGATTTTACATAGTCTTTAGTCTTCTTTTCCAAACTCCATCTCCCAGAATTCCATAGTATTGATCCATGGCAGTTAAAGTAATATCAAACTGCATTCATTCTGAATGCACTCAGGGGTAGACATCATGTAGTCTTTCCTCCCAGCATTCCTAACCATTGGCTGTGCTCACTAGTGCTGATGGCAGCTGTAGTTCAATGATCTCTGGAATGCTGCATGGTTAGCACCCCTGGGACCTTATCAAATTACGGTCAGACATCATGGCGAATACATGAGATCCCAGCAAGGGGCATGAAGAACCTGTTGCCCCATGCTCTGCATCATCTGACTTACTGCTGGCACCATTTAATGGGGGAAGCATTTACAGCCTGGCTTGCCTCCATTGTTTCAAAGGCAACATGGGAAGGCTTCCGTGCTGCCGTGGTGGTGGCATAAGCCGCTTGCTCTTTCCTTTTGCCACGGAGCCCTGCCAGAAGTAGATGCATGTCGTGTAATGGGCTTTGTGGCAAAAGAGGAGAGCAAGTGACATACGATGGACAAATTAGCCCATATGATGAGGTTGCTGGTTTGAATACTGGGAGGCAGAATTTGAACAGAGTTCAAACCCCTCAAAATTAACTTAGATGTACACTTTCCTTTTGCAGGGGTGAGGTCTTTTTCTGGCACCCAGAAACCAATCATTAAGGTCTAGATCTCTAATAGGGCTGGCCATGTTACACACAGCTAATATGTAGCTTTATTAAAATTGCAGACATTATTCCATATTTGCTGGTTTAACCTTTGCAAGGTTCAATTATTTGCAGATTATTTGCAGCTGCCCCATACCATTTTTAATATGGTCCATCTTGAGAAATTTTCAGTTACATCAAGTTGAGTCATCAGTCAAATACTTTGTTTTTGAGAGGAAATCAACCTGGCAGGGCCTGGCCATGTGTACATTCACTTGTGCATTCACTTGCTTACATAGGCAAGGAGGAATGAGATAGGATAGGGGAACCTGAGGAGGGAAGATGCAAACATGCATTATCTTGTGCATTAATTCACTTACATTGATGAGTGGGGAGAAGAGAAGGGGAGAGGATAGGGAATTCAAGGAGGGAGGTTGGATGGAAGGAGTGGGACAAGGGAGAGGAGGAGAAGATGGACATGTCTCCAAAGTAGATAGAAGAAGCAAGATGTAGGACAGGAGGAGGAGACAGCTGGAATGGATGAGTAGGATGGCAGTGATGGGGTGGAGAGGGGTAAGCACAGCATTCACTCATTTGCATACATAGATAGAGGGGACATGGATAGGATGGAAGAACACAAGAAGAGAAGGTGACTAGAAGAAGCCTGATAAAAGAGGAAAGAGAGGGAACTGGGTTGCTAAGCCAGATGAAAGGAAAATAATGGTTGAGAAAAGGAGGAGAGAGCTGATGTGGTTGGGATGACAGTGATGTCAGGAGGAAGGTAAGAACAGCAGGAAGGAGATGCCATAGCTCCTCTTATGGGTGTGGATGGGATTCGGGGGGAGGGGTTGTAAGTTTTAATTGCATTTATTATATTTTAATCTGTTTTTATCTTAACCCACACTGGATTATTTTATTGTTTTTAATTTTTCTATTATGATTTTTCAAACTATGTGTTGCACCCCAAGGCAGCGTGAGCACTGGAAACTAGACAGAGACAGAGACCAATAATCATATAATATCTTTATTAAAGCAAATATAAATTCAGGAATGCATAAGCAGGATAGATCAGTGGGAAATAGTCCTTTGTGAAAAGGTATGAATAAGTCCAAAAAGATGAAGGAACATGTCCAATATTATTGTCCAAAGTCCAAGAACCGAAACATGCTCAAACTGTTGGAAAGTTTGAGTGGGGAACAACAAGGAAACAAGGCTGAATAACAAGGTCCAAAGTCACTAGGAGATCGTGGATATCAAAGCAGGAACGAGACGAAGTGAAGATCAAACTTGATTCAGGAACAAGGCGAGGAAGAGGATTTACTCCGGTTCCAATCGGGAGTCACAGCTTGACTTGGCTGCCAGAAGCAGGAAACTTGGCTGGGTAAACACCAAGAGCTGGAGTCGGTGAACTGTTCTTAGGTATTGCTACGTTTGCAGTGCAAGACACTTTTATGGAACGAAGATCAGATCCCAATGAAGGGAAACCAAACTCCCCAAAGGTTCCCAAGGGAATCTTCTTATCCACAATCCCCTCGAGATGCCAAGCGGTTACTCCTTCTAAGCCCTTGTTTTTCTGATCTCTGGCTATGCAGAAACTCCCTTCGGTTGAAGGGCACGTTCTCGGGAACTCTGGATATCTGGTTCAGCCACAGGAGTAACATCTCCAGTATCTCTCCCAATTAAGGAAGCATCTGAACTATCAACAGCCGGCAGCTGTAACTGAAAGGAGCTCGGAGGACTGGGCAAAAGGTCAGAATAAGCTTCATCCTGGTCAAAGTTCATTTCTGGATCAGGTTCAGAAGCCAAAGGTGGCTGGAGTATGACACTATGACTAAAGTGTGGGATTGTTAGCCATCTTGAGTCCTCACAGGGTATAAATATAGTCAATAATAATAATGACACTCCTTCTGTCCACCCTGGAGACCCACACACCAATTTCCCTACCTCATCCTGTTCCATTATCCCATCCTCGTCTCCCAGAACTGGCTGAATGAATGAATTTGCAAGAGAATGCTCATGCGTCCAGGGCAAGCTACCCCACCAGTACAGATACATTTGTGTATATGTTAAATATGATTTGTGGGGCCTACAAACTATCAGTTTTTCCACTTTCACTGTGGTCCTGCACCCCTAACTTCTCAACTGTATTATAATATTATCTTCTGTTGCAATTGGTAATTTCAATGATTTTTTGGGGGGAAATATTTATTTCAATCTATAAGAAATGGCTGTGTGGTAAACTCCATGTGAGCTGTCAAATCTAAAATAAATGACTCAAGATAATGACTTTTTAGTTCTTATTATTTATATGAATGAAAGTCATTGAAATAATAGCCAGATTATTGGTCATATGGATGTACCCAGGCACCATCAGGCTCTCCTTGATCCACTGGTAAAGAAGCAACAGACATTCCACTTCATCACACTGGGCAAATTACCCCTTTGAAGCATCCTGGGGACAGGGCCTGCTGAGCGCCATCAATGTCTGATGGGGGAAGGAGAGAGGGCATGCAGGGCACCCGTGTGCCTGCCATTTCACTGGCAACTGCCAGAGAAATGGAACAGGGTCCAGGAACATGTGAAGAGGCCCATTATCCCCTCACAAATGTAAACGCTATTTTCTCTTTCATGAATGCTCAAAGGCTGGAGACTCAAGCTAACCTTGTACAACCAGAACAAACCTTTTGCAAATGGAGATACTACATACCTTCCTTGCACAATGCATTTTAAAATAATCAAGCTGGTGTAACTGGGGCTTACAGCAAGGCAAGACACCCTCAGGCTCAATGCCACAGTGATCTCCTTTTCCTCTCCTCTCCATTTCTTCTTAGCCAAGAAAAAGAGATATAACTAAAGATAATGATATAACAGTTTAGAAATGCTTCTCTGCCTAACGAAGGAAACTGCTGGAGCAGAAGAAAGTAATGTGAGACTTTTGAGTTTAAAAAGGAGGAAATGACAATTTCCAGGTGAATTGTTTTCCTATGACATGGGATTTAACAGTTTGAAAAAGCACTCTTCCCATCCATAATATATATAGAATCTAAAACATTATCTTTGGTGTCTAAACAAGGAAGTATATGCAGACTAATCTATCAAACTGATCCTTTAGAGACAGAGAATGTAGAACTAGATAAATGTTTTAAAGGACAGTCAAAAGGAATAAGAAAGAAATAATTCTGATGCCTATTTTAGAACATATTAAATTGTACTACAATATAAAATAGATGGAGCATTTCTTTTTTCATAAACAAATCTTCAGTTGAAAATAGCAGTTATATAATTTGCAAAATGACTGTAGCATTTTAAAATGGGATTCTAAATACCGTTAGTATTTAGTAAAATCCCATTCCACATTGGATTTTAAAATAATATGAAATTTTATATATGATAAAAGTTGAGCTGGATCTACACTACCATATAATCCAGATTTTATATGGCAGTGTTGCTAGGGCCTTGGAATTGATGTATTATAGAATTCTAAGGAAAATATTGTAGTTTTGGAATTTAAAATTCAAATTATATTAAAAGCATTTCTGTACACATTTAAGACATTTCTCCATAGTTTTCCCAGTTTCCTTCAGGCAACAGGAATGTGTATAAAGATGACTTTAAGTGGTATGGTGTAACCATGCTCCTTAAACTATGATATGGCTGTACCAAATTCTTTTCTAAAGTTGTTTGTGTCTTGCACCATTCTGAGTGATTCTTACAAATAGAGTTTGTTATCTGTGGACATATATGAGTATAATTATTTTGAAAAAGTTTGGAAATAACTCTGGAAGAAGTAGCTAACTGTAAAAAAAAAACTCTTGTAATTTTCTGTTAAAATCCAAAGCTAAAAATCTAGTAGGGATTGGATTACATATTGCTCCTTCAATAGGATCCAAGCATTTCTGTTTTGGAGATCTATTTAACTTAGCTCATTTAGACTGGTCAGTATATGTCATAATGATAACTGTTCCAGTTTTGAAACCTGCAATTCCATCTGAATGATCAAACAGATTCCATAATTGTCTTCCTTCCCTCCTCCCCTTACACTGTGCCTCAAACATATCTTGGGACAATTATTTCTACATTCAATTAATATAGGTGAAATATTGATCAATATAATTTAATCATGATTATTAATGAGTAAAAGCGTGGATCTTCCCTGCATTTTCAATGGATGCTGTGTGTGACATAGCAATTCCAGTCAGTGTGAATGATTATGAATAAAGAAGTAAAGAAGGGGTAGTTATTCTAAAGTAATTAGGCCTCGGGAAAAACTCCATTGCTGTGAAGTTATCTGTAATCAATAAATTATTTTGATCTTGTGTCTGCCTGGAGGTTTGTTTCCCTCTGTCCTCAACTGGGTGACAAATTCATCTGTATAATATATGCAAGTTTCTGAGACTGCAGCCAGTTTTCTGATGGACAGGGCTGATGGCATTCATTTGTCAAAGAGAGTTAATATGTGGGTCCTGGGGGGTTTGCAAAAAGGGGTAAAAGCCCTCTTGGCTAGCTTAGTTAGAGAAAGTGACTAAGCAGGTGGATATCCCTTGTCAATGGCAGATATGTATAAATGTTTGATGTGCACCTTATTATTATTGGGGTTGTGGTGCTTTTTCTTACTAGGACTAAGGAGGAAATAATTTAGTGGAATTCCATCACTGTAGCTATTGGACAGTCCATAACACCCTACATTCTCAGCCTGGTAGTGCCCCCCAAATGAAGGGTTTTTGAGGTGTTGCAGACTGGGGCATTGAGAAATGATGTTTGCAGTGCATTACCAGTTGCAGGGCATGAGAATAAGCAACTGGAGGGACCCCTTGGGGTCCTGACTCAACTGCTTGTTTCAATGCACCCTGCAACCAGGAGAGTGCTGCAAACATCATTTCCCATTATTTTGTATGTCCTAGAATCCATTCAGCTCGATACATGTTAATTACAACTTACTGAAGAGATTCGTTGTGTCTCTGCTGCCAGAGACCAAGAGAGTACAAGAGCTCTCTCAGCAAATCTTCCTGATGGCTGATGCCCCACATGAGATGATAGCCAGGGAATTTGAAAACATAATGTGCCTAAGCCAACAGACCATTAAAATCTAGATAGAGGTACTGTGGGAGGAAAGCCTACAAGTGTGATTACAAATAATGTAGAAATAATCACTATTATACATGAGAAGAGCATTGAGAGTCTCTTAAGGGGTTTGCATCAGGAAGCTTATGCTATGTGTATGGTAATGTCATTTAATTCCTGTAATTCAGAAGAGACTTGTAAATTTAAGTTGATGAAAATACGTGTCAGAACCTGAAAGCTCTTGGAAGTAAGACACACTCACAATGAAGATCACTGGAAACAAAGCCTTTTATTTTCCTTTTTGCCAGAATCCAAAAAAGTCAGTGTTGAGGTCTGGTCTGAGAAGGTGGAGGGGATCCTTTGGTGGGGCCTTGTGCTCCTAAACTGGAGCCCACCACTTCTACAGTGCTTCCTTGAGAAAGTAGTTCTTCCCTGGATGATGGAAATGGATTTACAGACAAATCTGCTTTTAGTGAGGATGTTTCACATGAAATGCTGCCAGAGGCTACATGACCCTGGGAAAGATGTGAGGGAGGTGAAAGACGCTGGATTGTTGCCCATAACTTCAGTTATGGCAAGATAATGCCAGGCAGAGGCAATTAAGGTTTTCTCAGTGTTTGAAAAATAAACTGAGGGAGTCCAGGTGTTAGTTAGCTAGAGTCTCCATGGGAACCAATTAGGTTTCTTAAGCTAACCCCTTGTATTGCTCTGTGTGAGAGCAACTTTGTTTTTTCCAAAGAAAGTCACCTTTTCCTTGTGCTCTGTGATTGGAGATTAAGGTCTTGCTTTCATGTCATGTTTTTCTGCTTGGGATTGAGGAATCTCGTTTGGATGCAGTTCTTGGTCTAAGTTTTGTGGATTTTGGCTTTACTGTCAGTGCATGACTCTGTTAATTGCAGCCTCAATAATACTCCGACTGTGACCTACATTTTGGAATGACTTTTGAAGCTTATATTTTGGATGTACTTTCGCTTTTGATTTTTACATATATCTTGGAAATACTATTGTACTCTTTACCTTGGAATGTATTTTTGAACTGGTTTTTATATTGAACACTCTTTTATTTAATAAACGTTTAATTAGTTAATTGATTCCTGTTGGTTGAGTTATACTTGGCCTAATTAGCTCTTTATCTTGAGTGAAGAGGAGTCACATAGGTGGTTGGGCTGCAGCAGTCAATTCTAATCATCCTTTCTACTGCCCCTGGTATATATTTAGAAACTACCCCCTCCCCTTTGCTGGTTCCAAATTTGCAAGTGGAATTTTCTGGGCGGTGATCACCTACCCAAGATTGTCTGATGCACTGGAAACAGCATATTTGGATTGTGAGAATGTGTTATATGTGAGGCTGCCCCTGAAGACTGCCTGATTTTGACTGATTCAAAAGTCTAGATTGCTGAATAAAATTTTAAAAATGCAACAGTTACATTGGTCCAAATCAATTTCTAGGCACAAATCAAGATCATGGTCTTGATCTTTAAAATTCTAAATTACTTTGGCTCTGGATATCTGAAGCATCCATCATTTTTGGCAAGGTCCTTCCATGGTACCAAGTTACAATAGCTTTCTTCCATTTCTTTCCCTTTTCCCCCTTTAAGGGGCAACTTGAGTGATGTCCATATTCACAGCCTTTTACTTGGGGCACCATAGATTTCTGCAATGCCCCTTTCTGAGATAAGTTTGCATAAGAAATTACTAGCATGCCAGGAGAAGCACTTTTTATTTTCTCAGTTATTTTGAAAGCCTTTTTGACACTGTCCTGTCTTGTATTTTTGTTTTTAATTAAAGCATCACACAGCTTTGATCTGACAAAGACAGTTCTGATTAATTCTCTACCATACAACTTTTTCAGCTGTTTCTAAAACATCCCAGCTTGTATCTCCTCTTCGCCCAATTTCTCTTTGTCCTCAGCTTATTTCAGTTGCTGCAAACTGAGTTCAATGTTCAAAAGTTGTTTGCATTCAGTTAACTCAGTGGAAAGGAGGGGAGAAGAGGAGAGGAGAAAATGTTATGGAATTTCACCTTTCTCAGTAAGCTCAGGCAAAAGCAAACTGCTGCAGCCTCTCCTAGCTTGTGATTCATTCTCAGTAATAAACGTTGTCATCTTGACCATACTTGGCTATATCTGTCCCAGTTTTTATTGCAGAGCATGGAGCAGACCCATTTGATAAACAGGCTTATAGGTTGCAAAAACAAGCAGCAATATCCAAGAGCCTTCAGCAAGATCTGACACTGGAACAGAGACACGGTGCTTGGAACAGGGACTCCCCCGAAGTAGGTCAGTTACTGCCAACACTGGGCCCCTGACTTTGCTGCTATTTAATAGCCCTGAGCTCCTAGCTCAGCTACCTCTAGGCCGTTGGTCTGATTGCTCAGCATTTTCACTGCTAACATGGCTGATCTCCTTCTGACTTCTTTCTCCCTTCGATGTTCCTTAAAAGTGGGGATTTGTAATATTTCTGCCACCTCTTCTTCTTCTTCCTCACCACTTAGCCTCAAATCCCCAAGTGCTGCTTCTTCATCCACCTGTCCTCCTTCTCTTTTGAAATCAGAAGAGCAGTCCACAACAATATGATCGTGTACACACACGTAAATTATCAATCAGACATGTACTAAATGACCAAGTACACTAAACATGATCTTGGACAATCTGGACACTCTCACTCCCAGGTGATGTAGTAACAGGGGAACTACAATGGAATCCCTCATGCAGAACTCTTATGTTATGATACAACATGAGACATCTTAGGCATAATGTAGGACATCCAAGTACAGGATTTTGGGTTTTTAAAATCTTATTTTAGCAGCCTGAAGTCAACAGTGGTGGCTAGGGGAGCCTTCACACAATTAAAACTTGTGTGCCGGCTGCGCCCGTACCTTGGGAAGCCTGACTTGGCCATGGTGGTCCACGCTCTTGTTACATCCCATCTAGATTACTGCAACGCACTCTACGTGGGGCTGCCTTTGAAGACGGTTCGGAAACTTCAATTAATCCAACGGGAGGCAGCCAGGTTGATAACTGGAGCAACGTACAGGGAGCATACCACTCCTCTGCTACGTCAGCTCCACTGGCTGCTGTTCAGCTACTGAGCACAATTCAAAGTGCTGGCTTTAGCCTATAAAGCACTAAATGGTTCTGGCCCAGCTTACCTGTCCGAACGTGTCTCCCGCTATGACCCATCGCAGATTCTAAGATCTTCCGGGGAGGCCCTGCTCTCGGTCCCGCCAGCCTCACAGGTGCGTCTGGTGGGGACAAGGGACAGGGCCTTTTCAGTGGTGGCCCCCCACCTATGGAACGCCCTCCCAAATGAAATTAGACAGGCTCCCTCCCTCCTGTCTTTCCAGAAAAGAACAAAAACGTGGTTATGGGACCAGGCCTTTGAACAAGAGTAGCAGTAGAAATGAGATATGATAATTATATGACTCACTGATTGCCCCCACTTGGACTTGGAACGCGCCTGAATGTATATTTATATGTATAACTATGCAGGGTTTAGTAATTCCTACATAACATCGCCATGTATTGAACTGCTTTTTCTATTGATTTGTTGTAAAACATGATGTTTTGGTGCTTAATTTGTAAAATCATAATGTAATTTTAAAGAAAATCGAAGCCTTACTGTGGTTGCCTCTAACATCTAGATGCCAAATTGCCTTCAAGGACCCCTCCATCGTCCCTTTCTCCTCATACCTTGTGGGAAGAACTTTTCTGGGATCAGCTTACTGTAAAACCTGAGGCCTCCACCTGAGCCTGGGCAGAGAACACCATCAGTTGCTGGCTTATTTCCATTCCAGCCGGAGTGTGGGGCACAGAGTCGCTGTGCCAGCTGCTGTTTTACACTGCTGGCCGGTTCCTGCAGCTGCTTCCTGCAGTGTTAGCCATTGCCTATCAGTGTCGGTCAGTTTCTGCCAATAGCCACCATTTCCCACTGCACCGCTGTGCCAACCACCGTTTCCATCATCGCGGTGGGTGGCAGGATGATCTTCGTTGCTGCCACTGATTATCATTGTGGGCGCTGTGTGGAGAAGGAGGGCTTTTGGAGTCTAGCCGCCAGTGACCTGGCTGTGGTTTGTTTGTTTCATCTGGGCCAAAGACCTAACTATTGCTGTGTCAGCGTGGGCAGTTTGCTGCCCCCAGTTGGGGAGTTCCATCCTCCATCATCCATAAGACCGAAAGCACAATTCCACTCCTTGGGGCCCTACCACTGCATTGTGTTAGCCCGATAAGTAACTATATTGACTGGGTCTGAGCGCTGCCTGCCCTACCAGCCTTATCTAACCTTTTTTTGGCTGCTTTGGTATCCGGGTTTACCTGAGGATATATTGATTTCATCTACTAGACCAACATCTGGACCAGCACTTTATCTTACTGCTATAATTGCTACAATTTATTGCTCTATTGTTTATTGCTGCTAACATCTGCTATGAAATTCCACCTGACTTTTATGAATTGTGTTTAGTCCTATAATATGACGCTGCTAGTGGAGGGCTAGGGAGGGTTGCCCGTGGAGTTTTGGGGAGAGGGGGCCTGTTACCAACCCAGTATATAGCCATAACCCGTCCTGATTTTTATATCATAGCACTGAGTCACTTTATTTCTTAAAATTGTATAACGCTGCGTTAGCTACTGGCATTTAATTGAGAACCCATTATTGTTTTTAGCTCTCCATGAGCCCCTCTCCCTGTGAGTTTTATGGGAACCTATGAACTAGACCCCCCTGTCTTTGCACTGTGCACTTTAATATCAAGCTAAGGAGGGGGGGGGGAGTTACAAAGCTTTTTAGTGCACTTTATTCTAGTAACTCCTAAAGGGGGGGGGGAGAAAGGAGTGGCTTGTCTACATCTATAGCCAGTGTTCTTGTCTCCAGCTATAGCCAGTGTTAGCCAGATGTTAGAGAATAGGGAGAGGGGCCATGTAGAGGGAGGGGGGATGTCCGCTAGCCGAGGAGCCCCCATTGAAGTTATTCAGGGGAGGAGGAGATGCGGGAAAAGGAGACCAAAATTAATTCGGCCTAGGGAGAGATTTCTTGTAGATTTAAAACGGTCTCCTGATATGGTAAATTTGGATAGCCGGGCTGGCGGTCCCTTCGGACTAAAGGTGGTGCTGTTGAACGCCAGGTCTGCAAATGGAAAAACCGCAATTATCCAGGATCTTATCCTGGATGAACGGGCAGACCTGGCGTGCATAACGGAGACCTGGCTGGATGAGGCGGGTGGGGTTAATCTCACCCAACTCTGTCCTCCTGGGTACTCCGTGCAGCACCAACCAAGATCCGGAGGGAGGGGAGGCGGAGTCGCAGTGGTCTACAAGGATTCCATCCCCCTGACCAGGTGCCCCATCCCGCAGTCAACCTTGTTTGAATGTGTCCACCTGAGGGTGGGTGACCGGGACAGATTAGGGATTCTGCTAGTGTACCGACCACCCCGCTGCACTACAGTCTCCCTGCCTGAGCTAGCGGGGATGGTCTCGGGCCTGGCGTTGGAGTCCCAGCGGCTTATTGTGCTGGGGGACTTCAATGTCCATGCGGAGGCCACCCTGACTGGCGCAGCTCAGGACTTCATGGCCACCATGGCAACCATGGGGCTGTCCCAATTGGTATCTGGTCCCACCCACAGAGCAGGGCACACACTTGACTTGGTTTTCTGCCAGGGATGGGAGGAAGGTGGTGGTGTGGAGGAGCTCACCATCACTCCTTTGCCATGGACCGACCATCACCTGATCAGGTTTAGACTCGCTGTGCCCCCCAACCTCCGCAGGGGTGGAGGACCTAATAAAATGGTCCGCCCCCGGAGGCTTATGGATCCGGATGGATTCCTGACGGCTCTTGGGGAGTTTCCCGCTGCCTCGGTTGGTGATCCTGTCGATGCTCTGGTTGCCCTCTGGAACAAGGAGGCGACTAGGGCAATAGACACGATTGCTCCGGAACGTCCCCTCTCGAGTACCCGAGCTAAACCATCTCCTTGGTTCACCGAGGAGTTGGCAGCGATGAAGCGAAAGAAGAGGGGTCTAGAGCGCGTGTGGCGTTTGAAGCAGAACGAACCAGACCGAGCACGGCTGTGCCTTTATTTAAAGGCATACGCCGCGGCAATAGATGCTGCTAAGAATGTTTTCTTTGCAGCTAATATTGCGTCCGCAAAGAACCGTCCGGCAGAGCTGTTCCGAGTTGTTAGAGGTTTGTTGAATCCCATCTCTCAAGATGGGATCCCTGACAACTCGGCAGCCCGCTGTGAAGCATTTGCTCAGTTCTTTGCGGACAAAGTCGCTCTGATCCGCTCTAGCTTTGACACCATATTAATGGCAGCTTCCGAGGATGTAACACGAGCTCCTGCTTGTCCTATTTTGATGGATTCATTTCAATTGGTTGAGCTCGAGGATGTGGACAAGGTGCTTGGAGAGGCAAAGGCTACCACATGCATCCTAGACCCCTGCCCATCCTGGCTGGTGAGAGAAGCCAGAGGGGGATTGGCCGAGTGGGTGAAGGTGGTGGTGAATGCCTCCCTTCGGGAAGGCATTGTTCCAGCGAGCCTTAAATTGGCTGTGATCAAACCGCTGTTGAAGAAGCCATCACTAGATCCCACTCAATTGGACAGCTATCGGCCTATTTCCAATCTCCCCTTTTTGGGCAAGGTCCTGGAACGTGTGGTGGCTGCGCAACTCCAGGCATTCTTGGTTGACACTGATTTTCTGGATCCGGCGCAGTCTGGCTTCAGGCCGGGGCATGGCACCGAGACAGCCTTGGTCGCCTTAGTCGATGATCTACGCCGGGAACTGGACAGGGGGAGTGTGTCCCTGCTGGTTCTGCTGGACCTCTCAGCGGCCTTCGATACCGTCGATCACGGTATCCTTCTGGGACGCCTCGCGGGAATGGGACTTGGAGGTACTGTTCTGCAGTGGCTCCACTCATTCCTGGAGGGTCGGTCCCAGATGGTGTCATTGGGGGACGCCTGCTCGGCCCCACAACCGTTGACTTGTGGGGTCCCGCAGGGGTCAGTACTGTCCCCCATGTTGTTTAACATCTACATGAAGCCGTTGGGAGAGATCATTCGGAGTTTCGGGGTCCGGTGTCATCTGTACGCAGATGATGTCCAGCTCTGTCACTCCTTCCCACCTGTCACTAAGGAGGCTGTCCAGGTCCTGAACCGGTGTCTGGCCGCTGTGTCGGACTGGATGAGGGCTAACAAATTGAAACTGAATCCAGACAAGACAGAGGTCCTTCTGGTCAGTCGCAGGGCTGAACGGGGAATAGGGTTACAGCCTGTGTTGGACGGGGTCGCACTCCCCCTGAAGACACAGGTTCGCAGTCTGGGGGTTCTCTTGGACTCATCGCTGAGCCTGGAGCCTCAGGTTTCAGCGGTGGCCGGGAGAGCCTTCGCACAACTCCGCCTTGTGCGCCAGCTGCGCCCGTTCCTTGGGAGGTCTGACTTGGCCACGGTGGTCCACGCTCTGGTTACAGCTCGTTTGGATTACTGCAACGCGCTCTACGTGGGGCTGCCTTTGAAGACGGCCCGGAAGCTCCAGCTAGTACAACGGGCGGCAGCCAGATTAATAACTGGGGCGGCTTACAGGGAGCGTACTACCCCCCTGCTAAGCCAGCTCCACTGGCTGCCAATATGCTACCGAGCCCAATTCAAAGTGCTGGTTTTGACCTACAAAGCCCTAAACGGTTCTGGTCCAATTTACCTGTCCGAACGCATCTCCTCCTATGAGCCCACGAGAACCTTAAGATCATCCGGGGAGGCCCTGCTCTCGATCCCACCGGCCTCACAAGCACGGCTGGTGGGAACGAGAGACAGGGCCTTCTCGGTGGCGGCCCCTCGGCTGTGGAACTCCCTCCCCAGTGACATCCGGCAGGCTCCATCCCTTTTGGGGTTCAGGAAGAAGCTGAAGACCTGGCTATGCGCGCAAGCGTTTAATGAATGAACTCAGTTAGCATTGACATGGATCGGATTAAGGCTTTTGCACAAGGTCTGATGGATGATTGGTATATATATTTGGTGTTGCATTGTTTTAAATCTTATATATTGTATTTTATTATGTTATTTAATTATTTTAACTGTTTTATTCTTATTTTATTGTATTATGATGTACTGGTAGTGATCCTACCAGTTGTGTAAGCCGCCCTGAGTCCCCTCGGGGAGAAGGGCGGGGTAGAAATATTGGAAATAAATAAATAAGAAATAAAATAAATAATTTGATGTTTAATAGGCTTTTCCTTAATCCCTCCTTATTATCCAACATTTTCGCTTATCCAACACTTTTATTTTTCAGTGATTGGTTTGGGGGGGCACCAAAATTCTGTCCGCCTACACTTGGATATTACCTAGGGCCGGCCCTGTAGGAGGCCACCCATAGGAACTCGCCTTACTCCACATCACTGAAGCGATTCAACACAGGCAAATTTGACAGATGCCATTCCATGTGTTTTTTCCTCTTTTCTCGAGTTGTATAGCGATTCTGGAGCTCAAAAGATGTTGTCTGCCATCTTCTTTCTTCCCTGTTTCCAGATACTTGAAAAACATTTTCCTGACAAGACATGACAGATGCATGGAGGAAGTCCTCCTGCATTGTCTGATGGACTTTGTTATACATTGTTTCCTTTCTGTGTTACATGTGTTTAGAAATGGGCTGGGGGGGGGCAATGTACGATAACTTCTTTTAACTTTGAATATGTTTTAATGGATTTTAGCTGATTTTTTTACTGCTGTTTGTGTTTAATTCTGTGCTAATGTTTTATGTTAAGCCGCTTTGAGTCCCATTTGGAGAGATAAAGCAAGGTATTCATCATCATTATCATCATCATCATCATCATCATTTTGTGCAGTTAGCCCTTGTTCTGTTAAAATTTGATTTCCTGTTATTTTTTAAAATAATGGATGGATCTACAGCTTGAATCTACAGCATGTTAGGTTTTGGACCAGAATCATAGAGTTGGAAGAGACTACAAGGACCATTCCATTGTTAAACAGCTGTTACCAACAGGAAGTTGTTCCTAATGTTTATGTGGAATCTTTTTTCCTGCAATTTAAACCCATTGCTCCTTGTCCTAAAGCACCCTAAAACATTAATCCACTTTAAATCTGTTTCTGCCTCCTGAAGAATTCTGGGGTTTGTAGTTTAGTGAGGCCAAGGACCTGTCTCGATAAGTGGTTTAAAGGCCTCTTCCCTAAATTACAAGCTCAAGAATTCTGCAGGAGGCAGAAACTGGATTTAGAATGTGCAGGCATGGACAAACATTTTTGCCCTGGGGCCACATGCCATGCCCAGCCAGGAGGGTCGGGCTGGAGGGCTGGGTCAGTAGGGAGGGTGGGATGGGCCCAGGAGGAGGTGGGGTTGGTGAGCAGCAGGCCAAGGGGAGGTAGGGGTGGGGTGGGGCGAGCCCAGGAGGGGGTGGGGCAGGGGGCTGGAGGGACAAGGGGCAAATCACCCTCTGGCTTTTCTCCCAGCATAAGGATGCAGCTTCTCACCCCATCCTTATGCTGGGAGGAGGCTGAGGCTTTGGAGCTCCCTCAACTCCTGTCTGCCTCTCCCTTCTGCTTTCATCAGGGCAGGGTCTTGTCTCATTCTAACGCTGGGAAAAGGGAGAGGCAGATGGCGGGTGAGTGGGCTTTGGAACTCCCTCAGCTCCTGCCTCCTCCCCTGGGCCAGGCTTCTACCAGCATCAAGACAGGGCCATGCCTCTCCTGATGCCAGAAGAAGGGAGAGGCAGATGGCAGGTGAGGGCACTTTGGAGCCCCCTCAGTCCCCGCCTGCCTCCTTCCCTGTGCTGTGTTTCTCCCAGCATCAGGACAGGGCCACTCACCCCATCCTAATGCTGGGAGGAGGGTCCGAGGAAGGCATGCAGTGGACTGAGAGAACTCCAGAGGGCTCCCAGCCGCTGCATGCCTTCCTCTCTCATTCTTTCGGCATAAGGACATGGCAAGCCGCCGCATCCTTATGCCCAGAGGATGGGGAAAAATTGGAGGGCTGGGCATAAATGCCCAGAGGGCCGTATCCGGCCCACGGGCTTTAGTTTGTCCATGCCTGCTCTAGTGTGATGAAGTCACTAGTATCCAGAGCAGCAGAAAAGAAGCCTGATATCCTTTCAAATATTTAAACATGTATATCATGTCCCCTTTCAACTTTTTCCCCCCAAGCTAAACATACCCAGCATCCTCAGCCATTCCTCATAGGGCTTGGTTTCCAAAAGTTTGATTATTTTGGTCATCCTTCTCTGGAAACATTCTAGCTTGTAAACGTGCTTCTTGAATGGTGGTGCCCAGAATTGGACACAGTATTCCAGGTGAGGTCTGACTAAAGCAGAATAGAGAACTATGACTCCCCTCAGTCTTGACACTATACTCCTATTTATGCAGCCCAGAATCACAATAGCTTTTCTAAGTTGCTGCATCACATTGTTGACTCATGTTCAACTTGTGGTTTACTAATGACCTAATCACAAAGGGCTTAATTTGGTGGCATATGCCAATTTAACCCAGGTCATCCACAGAGCCCACTGGCTCCCATCAAATGATGCCACAGCAGCTCTGTGGGTGAAGTAGGGCAAAGCAGGCACATGCTGCCGTGGTGGCAACATGGGAGGCTTCCTGTGTTGCCATTAAAAGCAATGGGGAAGCCACATGGTCCACACTTCCCCCATGGGATGAACTTACATGAATGGAGATGGGGTCAACTATGGCAGAAGGGTGAAAAACTATGGGTAGAAGAGGAAATGAAAGAATCCTGTTTTGCTACCTAGCAGTTAGTAAAGTCCATACATAGTGCCTTTAGGGGGGGAATCTTTATTACTTAGCAGATTCATTCAATGAATCTTCACACTTCACCCTTGGTTTATTATACACTGGATCTTAAACAATTGCTTGAAGAAGAGTCCTCTCAAAAATAGCAATGATTTTTTTTATTTTAGTCTATTGGATTTGTACTAAGCATGCTCACATAATAGCTTATATAGCTGCAAGAGGCTCAGGTTTAATTTTGCTTCAAGCTTTAGTATATTTATCCTTGAGCAGATAAAGTGAAGAACTCAGATCTTGAGTTTATATAGCATGACAGGTTTTCGATTGTTGGAACCACTCACAGACTAAAATTGTATTTCTGCTAGGAAAGAACAGTTATCCACATTTGGTTCATTTTGCTTTTAGAAGTTTTGTCTTCCCTTATTTTCTTGTGAAGAAACAATATATTATTTTTTATTCATGTAAAGGCTAAAAATAATTCCTTTCCTTGTGCTAGGAGGCTAGGTGTTTGTGTGCATTTCTGAAAATATTTCACACATGAAGAAAATATATTAAACTAATTTGCAGTTTGTGGTTGTTATGTACAGTTCCATCTGAATTGTGGTGACCTTTTGAATAAAAGACCTTCATGGGGCATGGTCATAAACAGCCTTGCTCTTGCTCTCTTAACTGAGGGAATCTATCTGTTCTGTAGCCTTCCTCTTGACCTAAAGCTTTCAGCCTTATCAAGCATTATTTCCCATAGAATCAAAGCAGGAGCTGTATGAACCATTGGAATGAAGATTTTGTTCAATACAGGATCTTCAGCCTAAGCATTACCACCAGCTGGTTGTTCAGCCTTTTTGGGAAGATGTTCAGATAAAAAAACCTCTCTGTGCTATTGGTTCCATTGCCAAACCATTCTTACTGTCAAGAATATTCAGTCAAAATCTACTTTTCTGTAACTTAAAATGATTAGACCTGAAGACATATTTGTGGCAGCCTAAAACAGGCCAGAACTCTTCTCTCTGTGACAGCTCTTGATGTCTTTAGAATGCAATCATGACTTCTCTCAGTCTTTTCTTCACCAAGTTAAACATATCCAGTGCCTTCAACCTCTCTTCATTTGTTTTGTTTTCAATACCTTTTATTATCCTCATTGTCCTTCTCTGAACCCACTCTAACATCTGTATCTTTCTTAAAAATAAGTTCCCAGGACTGAACACAATTACTTAGATGATGACTGACCAGCAGCACCATAGTCAGAAAAAAATGGAGAGGGGCTTGAAACTTTTTTAGCAAATCATGAAAAGTAGTTCCATAACGCAAAATAATTTAGAAATCAGGCTCTATCAATAAACTTCAGTGGGCACTCAAGACAGATACATTTCAGTCAACACTCATGGGAATTCGGTTAATCAGTAAAAATTCATGAGTAAATCAGGTTTTTTTTAAACCTGAAATTTTTTGGGGGGGAGGGTTAACCCCCCCCCCCCCACACACACACACACACATACACACCTTGGCTACAGCCCTGCTGACCAGTGCAGGATATAGGGAGGCTATTGTTTCCTTCAACTTGGAAATCATGCTCTTATGAATCCAGATTAAAACAGTATTTGCTAGGGATGTGCATAGTATTTGTTTCCTTCATTTCCTTCATAAATTTGTTTCATGTCAACCATTCATCTACACGAAATGAATGATGACATTTTTGTATGAAATGTATGGCGACACGAAAATGAAAGCCGCATGGTCATCATGTTTGCTTTCGTTTTCTGGTCATGTGGCCTCCATTCATATAATCACTTCCTCGTGCATCAGAGAAGGAGGTGGGGAGGAAGTGATCCTTGGCCTACCTTCTGGTGCTGCAGAAGAGGGCTGGGTCAGCTAGGAGGAAAAGGGAATGCTTTTATAGGGGATTTTATTTATAAAAAGAAAAAAAATAGCTAGAAATCGGGGGAAGACCCAAACATTTTAAAAGTTGTTGGGTTAAAGGGAGTCAATATGCCCTCCATGTGTGGTGATTCCCCCCCCAGCCCTAAATATGATTGGGGGGCAAGCCTTGGAAGCCCTCCCATTGCCGCCAATGGCACAAAAATTTTCATTTTTTTGTAAGCGAGACAAAAATTCTATTTGTATAGGGGCCCAGTTTTTGGAAACGGGGACAAATACAAAAATGAGACAAAACAAATAAAACTAAACAAAATGAACAGCAATTCCATACAAATGCACAACACCAGTATTTGCCTTCTTTGCTGCAACTCTACACTGCTGGCTTCTGCTCAGTTTTCATCAACAATAACGCCAAATTACTTTACATATTTAGTACTGCTAAGACCAGTATCACCCATCTTTCATTTGTTTGTTTTGTTGACCCAAATGTAGAATTTTGACACACAGTTCCCTCTATACTCCCGAGCAATAGATCTGCTACCTAAAGGACCTTTCTTTTCTTCTTGCTTCGTGCTAACAGTTGTTAGTTAGGTTGACTTTCTTAGAATGACAGATCATTTCCCCTCCATCCCTGTAGTTATTTTTTTTATCACTTTCAGATAGTAATAACTTGAGTGATACAACGGTGTTTGCTGCTGGACCTCAGAGATTGGGCTCAAAAGACCAAGGAAGCAGTTATATAGAGCTATTGGGTAGACAAAAGCAAACAAAAGCCTCCACACAAGCCTTCAAACATATTTAAGTATGACTTCAAAACACAGCTCACTTTCTGCTCTCTCCTCAGAGAATGAGCTTTAGAGACTTAAACAGCAGTTACGTAGATTCATGATATGTCCAAAGTATGACAGCTTCAGTTTAATCATCTTGGCATCGAGGAATATTTCAGGCTTGATTTACTCTTGGATCCAGTTATCTGTCTGGCAGTTGTTGAAGAGCTTTCCTCAAGCACTGCCTTTCAAATAAGTTGATTTTAATGCTGTCAGCTTTCTTCACTGTTCAACTTTCACCACAGTACATAGAAATAAGAAATACTGTAACATGACAGAGCAAAATTCTGCAATTCAATTATATTTCTTTACAGTTGAGGACCTTACTCAGTTTCTTCATGTTTGCTCTTCCAGCTGGCAATTAACTCCATGGTAAATACTAAAGTCTTCTAAAACAAAAAAAGACTTAAAACCCAATACTATTAATAATAGAGAACAGTAAACTAATACTATTGCTTAAGAGAAGTAAACTCATTTAGCACCACTGAAATGAAACTAGAAAGGAAACTGTGTTCTATTGAAAATATAAAGCAAAAAGAAAACCCCAATATGTAGAATTCCTTCTAGTTGATATGCAGCAGAAATAATGAAGGAGCAAAAGATCAATAATGAGATGGCTTTCATTCACTATATTTGTCCAATTCTTTTTAAAAAGCTGACCAATAGTGGCTTCAAGATGTCTTTTCTTGTCTAATACATCTCATGAAAAGCTTATAGCATGCATTAAAGGCAGAAAGAAGATACTTCCTGGATAACAGGGGAAAGTCATTTAGATAGAAAATCAAAGGAGACAGCAATGCATCATTATATGGAAGAATAACTTTGTCTTCCAGCTAACTAGTAACTGGAAGTTTTTGTTCCGCTTACCTAGAAGAATGTCTCTCTAGTAAATTTTCATTTCCTGTTTTGTTTTGCCTGTATTTTTTTTAACTTTTGTGATGTGCACCAATTTAATTCTCACACCACTGCTTTCTCCCATAAATTATTTATGGTTCATTCAGTTACTTGAAAATGGTTGACCAGAAGAGAATTATCTGCTGGTCAGCATTTCTTTCCTAGATGAAAGCGCCACGTGACAACAACATACTTATAGCCAAAAATCTCTATGAAAATTGATTTGATTTTATGAAATACTTTAAAAATGGAGACATTTTTGGTGGTGTTGAGTTGCATCCAACGGTTGCTCTGGATTAGTGATGTAAATCCTAACTTATCTCATTCTTCCATGTGAGAACATAAAATCTCATATATTTTTGCCTTTACACCGGGTAAGAATGCAATCATTTTCTGTACATTTTCAAATGGGTTATTCCCATTTGAAAGACTGCTCAAGTACAAATTACACAAACTTTTTAAAAATAAAAACTGCAGTTAGTTACTGCTGTCTCATTGCATGGACTTTTAAAAAGACAGTATGGATGGGTTGCTTGTCTCTTTTGGATCATTAGCCTTGCTCTTCAATGCCCTCTCCCTCCCTCCCTTCCCCTCTCAGTGGCACCCTGTTAGTAGCAAACATGCAGAAATTATGGTATACATGTGGTGTGATTTTTGTGGAAAATGTGGAATGATTGTAGCTGGCATCCTGCCCAGTACTTACATTATTGTAAGCTGGACTTATGACAACTTGAAAGAGATCTTGAAACTGGGAGAATGCTGAAGATATCATTTCCCAGAATTATCTTTCTTCAGGAAGCAGACAGGAGGAGTGTGATCTTATATGTTACACTGGACCTTTAGATGCTTTCCGTACCATCAACATGGTGAGCCACCTCAATGGAACCCATCCCAATTTTTCTTAACTGTCCACAGTGGTTTTAGTCTTTTATGGAAATGGAAACTCAAAAAGTGATGCTAGGGAATGGCTGTTTAACATCCTGAGTATTGATCTATGTCATCCCACAGGGCTTGGCTCGGTACCCAAACTGTTTATTGTCTACATGAAACCTAAATTTAATTATGAGAAGGCAGGTGTTCCTGACCATTTATAAGACAGATCAGGAACCAGGGATTTAATCCTTGCTGCATGGAATCTTTGAAATCTCATGTTCATTGCTTGATTTTTTTTATTTATTTACAACATTTATACCTTGCCTTTCTCAACCCCAGACGGGACTCAAGGCAAATATTTGATGCCCTAAAAATGGTGTACAATTAAAATAAAAAATTTAAAAATAGAATTATAAGTTAGAGTAAAACATTTAAAACAACATCATCACTATTAATCATGCTTTCTACAATCGTAATCCAGACTGTTCCAATAGTCATTATGCATAATTCCATATCTATCTATTGCACAAGTACTCTTGCCTCATAACTGAGATTGAATGCCCAGGTTTTCATAATAACCAGAAGTTGATTTGCACAGCCAACTTAGTTTGCCAACTGCCCATGTTCCTACAGATAGCAGATCAGACTATGATGTCACATGTCTTTTTATATGTGCTTGTGTAATTATGTTTATTTAATTATTAGTATTTATGAGATTTTTTATTTCCATTTTCCCCAGTCAATATATGTTTTATCTGTTTGTTGTTTATATTTATACGGCATTGAATGTTTGCTGTTGCATGTTGTTAACCATCCTGAGTCCCCTTGAGGAGATAGAGCAATATAGAAATAAAGTTTTATTATAATATTATTATTGATCATATCCCATTTTGATCATTGTAAGACATTCTACCTGGCTGCTTTGGAAAATGTTCAGAAATCTTAGGGGGGACCAAAATGTTGCGACTGGCCTGTGGACTTGTGCTGGTTACAAGGGTAACTTCCCTGCTGAAACATCTTCACTGGCTACTAGTCCATGCCCAGGCAGCATTCAAAGCTTTAGTTGTGATGTAAAAAGCACTACACAGCTTGAGTACAGACTATCCAAATGACCATATCTTCCTGTATGAGCCAGTCTGAGTTTTAAAATCTTTGGAAGAGGGTTTTTTCTCAGCCCCACCACCATCAGATACACATTTGGGAAGGATGTGGGAAAGAGCCTTCTCAGTGGCTACTACCAGACTATAGAATTTCCTTGGTTGGTCCAGACTCTTTGATTCTTAAATCATATGGCAGACATGCATTTGTTTGTCCCTTATATTTTCAATTATGTTTTGAAATGTATTTAATTGTATGTTTTTAAAATATAATTGTTTGCTTAATTTTTAAAACTTTTGTAAAACTATATTTTAATTCATTTTTTAAAGTATTGTAGGCCACTTTGAGTTCCATGCCAGGAGAAAGACAAGATATAAATAAATATACTAAAAAAATAAATACCTAATATAAATAAATCAGATTTTTATTAAATGATCAAGATTCTGTTTACATTTAAAAAATGCAGATGCCTAAAAGGTTTACATTTTTAAAACAGTGTTCGGGGTAGTACTAGGAACCATGTGGCATCCTATAGCCAGCATAGGCAATGATGAAGAATGTTGAGGGTCACAGGTCCACAATATTTGCAGCGCTACACAATTCCCACCCCTGCTTTAGGTAACAGAAAGTGGATCCCACTATCCTAATATCTGAAAATGGTGCACTAAATGCATACATTTATAAGACTGCAAAAATATGCATACATTTCTGTACAGGAAGAAAAAAAAACCCTCATAAATTGGGTCAAAGCAGGAAGCCTGGTGGGATTCTGTGAAACACAACAAGAATAAGAATGATGGATTTTCTTTTGTAAGTCTGTGATTTATTGGTATGATCAATATTTTTGTTTTGAATGTAACCTTCCCTTATTTACATTCCCCCAGGGAAAGATCTCCACTTTGTTGCAAGCACAGTAAGACAGTCTTCATTCCTCTTTCAGAGTGTTATTCTTTCTGTAGACTGTCATTAAAGAGTACTTGTGCATGCATGATTGAGTAAAAATGCAACAACTCGCTCTCTCGTCTTCCCTTTCTCTTTTCTCCTTAATTTGTGCTATATAGTGTGGATGCCGTAGGCAGGGTCATCCTAATTAAGTCAGTTTGACAGACCACTTAAAATACTGCTAATAAAATGGAGGGAGGAGGGTTTTTTAGTCGCAGAAGACGCACACATAGAATGCACAAAAATGTTTTATCATTCTGCTTATAATGCATACTAAAAAAAAACTTAGCATAAGGTGCTAGGTAATTATTTATCTTGATACCCAACAGGAATGCCTTAATAAATATAGATAAAGAAATACATTCTACTATCATGATTGCAATTATAGATTTCCCAAACTTTGCCTTTACTTAAAATAATTTCTCGCAATGCTATACTACAATGACCTCCACTTGTTTTTGTATCACCCAGATCCCCTGGAAGTCCTTCCTCCCTTGAAGGGAAATGATTGTGCCATTCCATTTCTGCACTGGACACCAGGGTGTGGGATTCTCTTCCTTTCTCACTCTCCTTCCCTCCCTCTCATTATTCTTGAGGCAGTAATTTTTCATGTTCATTTTCTTTTAAGTAATAATAATCTTAGCTGAAATTGGGAAAATGCTTTTTAAATTTTTTTTAAAAAATTACAGAGGAATACAAGTGCAGGAGAATGGAGAATGGAGTACAATGCAGGACCATGGAGTGGCAAATAAGCACACTTTTGTGAATGTAGAGATGTGCAGTAGCAACAATACTCATTGTATTGGTGCTATCAGTGATCACTCAATTGCCATGAAATGGTGGCTTCATGTGATAAAGTCCTTGGTAACCTCCATGGGGCTGAGGCTTGCTACTTTAGGGGCTTCCTTCACCCTGCTTTTATTTCAAATTTCTTTCTTCCTCTTCATAATACTTCCTTTTCTACTATCTGATCACTCACTTCATCCAGTACATATCTTGTAAGAAAACCTGGACATTTTATAAATCAGCCCTGAGAGAATTTTCAATTTGAAAAAAAGGAATCATCTGGGAAAGAAGGAGCACAATTCAGGTAAACCCCATGTCATTTTCAGTGGCCTGATTTTGGTGGCCCCCATCCCTTTTTTTGGGAGCTACCTGAATTCAGGAGGGCAAAATGCCATTTTTCGATCTGGCAGCCAAAAGATCCATTTTCAGTCTGGGAAGATCCGGCCCACTGGTTGCAATGGGGGAACTTCCAAGGCTCCTCTTTCCATCGATTTTAGGGATATTGGGATAAAAATGGCCACACTTGGAGAGAATATTTACCACTGCCAATCCTCCAAGTTTTAGAATGCTTGGGTCACCCCCTGATTTTTAGGAAATATTTAAAGTTACTAGAAAAAAACCAAAAAGTTATCCCATGGGAGGATCTGATTGAGATTCATTTTCCTCTGATATCCTTTAACTGAGTTAAAGCATCAAGCTTAAGAAACCACTTTTTCCAGGGTCCTTTCCTTTAATAGAGCCCCTGGTGGCACACCACTGGTTCACTGGTTCGAATCTGGGGAGCGGAGTGAGCTCCCGCTGTTAGCCCCAACTTCTGCCAACCTAGCAGTTTGAAAGCATGCAAATGTGAGTAGATAAATAGGTACCGCTATGGCAGGAAAGTAACGGTGCTCCATGCAGTCATGCTGGCCACATGACCTTGGAGGTGTTCATGAGCAACGCCAGCTCTTCAGCTTAGAAATTGTGATGAGCACCAACCCTCAGAGTTGGACACAACTAGACTTCATGTCAGGGGAAAACCTTTACCTTACCTTTACCTTCCTCTAATATCCTTCAACTAGACCTGAGGAGGAATTAAGTCTCCCTTGGAGACTCAAGGGAGTCGGGCTTTCCTCCCACCCTTCAGTAAACCACCCCAATATTGAAACAAACACCCCCAATGCCCTTTCACTGCCCCCAACACATGCTCACCTTCATTTCCCTTATGAAATACAAAAAAAGAAATTAAAGATATTAAACTAAAGAAATATATAAAATTGCCAAAGGAAAAGAATATATTTGAGTCCAAAAGCAAGTGACACGATCCTAAGAGTATCAAAGGCACTGAGATACAACATGGAGCACATGAATGGCTTTCTTCTTCTGATTGGCTCAGGAAGGCAGCAGGGCTCACAGCCTCACAGGGAAACCCATGCGTATGTATGGCTGCCTCTCCGTGCTCCACATGTAGCCAAAAGAAACAGTAAGCAGCCATTTTTGGCAGGCCATGTGGTTGGAAAAATATGGCAGCAGTGGCGTCCATGCCATTATGGCTGGCTGAAACTGCTGCAGGCCATTTTGAAAAATGGATCCATGCACAGCACTAACATGGTAATCCTACCTATGCTTAGCTGCTATTTACTAAACATATTTACTAAACATGGTAATGCACAGCTACAACCATGGCTGCCAAGAACTATTAAAAGCCTTGTCCTCCATCAAAATAATCCCAATCGGTGGTAGCAGATTTCAATTTCAACTATTTACCTTATAAAGCAATGCTTTTCATTGTCCGGAATCCCCCAACATACGGTGTCAGTGAGTGATCCTGGATTCCAGTATTATGAGAAAGGGAGAACATTCCCCTGCCCTGTCTTCTTAATTGTTTTCTCTACATTGTGAATAATAATAATAATAATGACACGAAGACACAGTATGACACAGCAAACGAGATATATATGCTGGATTTCGTATCACAAAATCACAAGTCAAACACTTCCCAAGCGTTTAGAACTGTAAGATGTATTTTTGGATGATGCGCGCAGATCCCAGTAAGGTGACCTTTTGAAGTTGACAGATCGTAATTTTGTCAATGTTTATTGTTTCCAAATGCCAGTTGGCATAGCACCCAGTGCACCAATTACCACCGGGATCACCTGTACTGGTTTATGCCAGAGCCTTTGCAGTTCGTGGTGTATCCCCCCCCCACCACCACCTATGGAGGGATTATTATTATTATTATTATTATTATTATTATTATTATTATTATTATTATTATTATTTACACCCCGTTTTATCTCCCCTGAAAGAGGATACACTTCCTTCATCTCTTCCATTCCCCACCCAACTGATTTCCCTCTATACTACAAACCTTCAAATGTTATAACCTTTATTCATACCAGAAGGTGGGTTCCAGGGAATTATAAGAATGCCTTACGGTAAATAGGTTAGGTTTTAAATATCACCGTTGCCTTTCCAATACATACAAAATTCTCTGTTTTCACATTTTGTATTTTAGAATGATGTTATTCCGGTAGTGGGAATTATAAAATTGAGCATAACATTTAGGGTATCTCATAACATGGACTGAAGACAGTATTACATAGATCCTATACTAATCAGTCTCCCGGCAAGCAGCACATTCTGTTGTTTTCAAATGCATCACAACCAGAGGGATTTGAAAGGGAAGGAAGCTGTTGTTGAGATGGCTTTGAAACCTCACTTTTTGAGGAGGCGTATCTTGAGTCTGCTGAAGGAGTCTGTCAAAGGGTAACTGCCAGTCTGGATTGTTAAATAATTATTTAGCTAACCACATTTCTGAAGAAATCCTGCCTGAGCTTTTTAATTTATTCACAGATAAACAAAATGCTCTTCATTGTTTTGCATGGCAGTTTTGACAGATGGCTCCTAGCTTTCAGTCCAGGTGTAAAAAGACAGAGATAAATAAATCTATTTTTTTTAAAAAAAATCACACATACACATTTGTGGCTTTCATCTCTGTCTGCAAAACTCATCAGTTTATTTGTTTCATGTTTCCTCTCTTAGAAAGATCTCGTTTTATCCAAAATAGCTACTTTTATTCTGATTTTGAAACAGTAGATTTCCTCTTAGAATATATGTGTTGTAGAATATGAATCATCATACCTTTACTGTAGTATTTTTCTTTTTTTAGTATGTAAAAGTTTTGGGATTATTTGGTTGGTATAATCCTTGCAATTTTAGGATGTGTGTAAATATTGTAATTTTTAAAAGAAATTCCATCTAACAAAGTGAATAGAATAAGTAGATTTTAATATGTTCATTTCAAAGAGTAAAAAAAAAATCAAATGCTATAAATTTTGACAAAGTTTGTGTGAACAAAGAAAGGAATTGGTGGTGGAAGAAAAAAGAAAAAACTGCTTTCAAACACTTGTATATAAAAGCAACCATTTTGTAGATGTAAGTAGTACATTGGTGGAATTATCATTTGCAGGCATTTAAAGTGGGAGCAGATGGTTTCCATATAAATTGGTCAGTGAATCTACTCTGCCTTATAGTCTTAATTTTAAAGGTGCTGGAGACTATTTTTAAAGTAAGTTCAGCATCTTGAATGTTTCTTTTAAAGTTCATGGTAAGACCTGAATAAGCCCTAAAACAGATTTTCTGCACCACTGATATGGAAGACACTTAACAATCATTGCACATGTATTACCATAATTTATTTTATATTAAGAAGCAATTACTATATCAAAATCTCTTATTATAATAAACCATTTAAAATCATAATAACTACAGCTAAAAATATGTTTCCTGAACAGTTGAAATTATCACAAATTACAGGGGAGTGTTCAGAAGGACAGGAAATAAATCACAGAGAAAAGCTATGCCTGAAGTGAAGATCAAGACTATTGACTGGCTTCGTAGAGATTACCAATCCTGGAACCGCTCCTCGTGTCTTCTTATTGGACTGGAAGACAGAATGTTAATAGAGGAATTGTTTTTGTGTGGGCCCAAACTACAACAGTGGGGCATCTGTGATGACTTATGGGCCATATAGTCCCGTTCCTAGTACTGTTGTGACAGATGAAGAGGAAAACTTGGGTTTCCCACTGTTTTTGCCAGAATTGGAGCCCTTGCAGCTGCAGGATGTTTGCCCACAAGAAGTCACACAAACAAGCCTTGAGCAGAAATCTCCCCCATTTTCTCGCCGCCTTTATTATAATCAAGATAGACACGCGCGGGAGGCGACTCGCCGAAGCGCCCGGATAGCTGCCAGACAATTAGATGATTAAGTCTGGTTCCCTTGGGAAAGTTTAAGGAGTCCTGCATCTGGACAGTTTAGGTTTCGGTTCTTGTTCCCCAGAGAAAGTCTGCTTTGGCGGGAAAACAAGATCCTATATAGATGCTTGGCCACAAGGATTCCTTGCGGAGTCAATTCGTCAGCTTCGGGAGTAGATTGTGTGTGGACTACGCTACTCCAGTTTCCAGGACCTTGCTCTCGTTTTCAGCCCTGCCTTGTTCCCCGGACCTCGCCACGGATTTCGCCACGGATCCTGTTCTTGCTCCTCGCCTCTTGTTGCCTTGAATCAAGCCTTGTTTTCCAAGAATCTAGTTTGCTTCCTAGCCTTGCATTAAGCTCCATGGACTAAAGGACCTTGTCATCTCCCCTCACTTTGCCTGGTAAAGTGAGTGTTTCGGTTATTGGATTACAACTTTGGACCTTAATATTTCATATTGGACATTGTTTCCTTGGACTAATTTTGACCTTTCCTGAAAGGTCTACTTCTGAACTATTTCCTACATTTGCTTTTATTAACTTTATATATTTCCTCAATAAAGATATTAGATAGATTCTGGCCTCTGTGTATGGTTATTGGTGCTCTGCAGCCTGGGTCCTGACAGTTTGACTCCGCCACCTTAAGCACCAATTAACCTAGGCCAGAATGTCTACCGGAACCGGGGCGGGAGACCAACCACTCAGCTACACCATCGCCAAGGATGAAGTGGACAGAATCCGAGATATGCTCCATACGCAGGAGGGAGAAATACGGGGTTTGAAGGAACGCGGAACCCATCTCCCTGCCCTGGCGTTGCCAACCAAGTTTTCTGGAGAAGCTTCCAAGGTTCATGTTTTCCGTCGTCAATGCCAGGCATACCTAGAAGCCCGTCAGGCCGAGTTTCCCCAAGAAGACATCAAGGCGGCGTGGATTTACAGTCTCCTAGACGGCCCAGCGGCCAATTGGGCCACGGCGCTGTTCGATGAAGCCTCCCCACACCTAAGTTCCGCGCAAAATTTCCTGAATCACCTTAAGGCGACTTGGGGGATTGAGGACAATTTAGAGGCGGCCGGCCACAAACTCCAGCGCCTTTTACAAGGGGACAGGCCCTTGTCCCAGTACATAGCCGAGTTCCGAGTGCTGGCTCAAAGCACCGGTTGGAATGACATAGCCCTCAGAGGACAGTTTCGGGAGGGTCTCAACATCGAGATGTTGGAAGAAATCTCCAAGGTGGATCCTCCAAACTCTCTTGAAGGACTTATTAACCAATGTTTACGAGCTGAAGTCATGCTTGCCAACAGAAAACAATGGCTCCGAGGCCAGAGTGGGAGAGCTGGAGCAAAACCTCCCGCTCCCGCCGGCTTCCAGCCACGTCCAGTGTGGAGACCCCCGCCACCAGCCCCATACCCCAGAGAAAGCGGGGAGGTGCCGATGCAATTGGGCAATGTGCGACCCAGATTAGACGTCGCCAAGAAGGCCCGCCGACAACGTTTAAACCTCTGTTGGTACTGCGGAGACGGGGGCCACTTTGCCAGAGAGTGTCCAGCCAAAAGAAAGCCTGCCGCTCATTTGGCGGCGGCGTCCTCCATGGAGACGGAGGCGGCCGAGGCGGCTGGCGCAAAGCCGGCGGGGGAAGCCAGCGACCGGGCGTAGAGAGGCTCGCCAACCCGGTCAGAAACCCCACTCAAGAGCCGCCAACCGGGGTCCTATTTCTCCTAGTGGTCACCTTGTGGTCAGCGAAAAAAGGACCCGTCATGATCCATGCCATGATAGATTCAGGAGCAACAAACAATTTCATCGATAGAGAGTATGCCGACTCTCTGGAATTACAATATCACGATTTCAAGAACGCCCGGGTGGTGCAAGCCATTGATGGCCGCCCCCTAAAGACAGGTCCAGTAAGCCAATGGTCTGAACCCACCAGAATGTGGATAAGGGAACATATGGAAGAGATTTCCTTCTTTGTTACCGAGGTTCCTCACTTCCCTGTGATTTTGGGGATTCCATGGCTGACACTCCACGACCCCAGCATCTCTTGGACCAACAGAGAACTGCAGTTTGCTTCTAAATATTGCCAAAACCATTGTCTTGTAGCCAAGGTCTGCCATGCCACAGACGCTGAATCCATCATCACCTTGTCCAAGAAATACTCAGACTTTTGAGATGTTTTCAATGAGAAGGAAGCCGAGAAACTACCCCCGCATAGGCCTTATGATTGTGCCATTGACTTGGTGGAGGGGGCCCCGATCCCGCGAGGGCACCTTTACTCCCTAACGGAACCAGAGCAAGAAGCTCTCAGGGAGTTCATAGAGTCAAACCTCCGCAAGGGGTTCATCAGACCCTCTCAATCCCCAGCGGCTTCCCCGGTGATGTTTGTGAAAAAGAAGTCAGGGGACTTACGCTTGGTTGTGGACTATAGAGCATTGAATAATATCACGAAGCGGAACCGCTATCCCCTGCCTTTGATCTCGGACCTATTAGACCGGCTCCGAGGGGCCAAGGTTTACACCAAGCTGGATCTTCGGGGGGCTTACAATCTAATTCGCATCAGGGAGGGGGACGAGTGGAAAACCGCCTTCCAGACTAAATTCGGATTATTCGAGTCCCTAGTCATGAATTTCGGTTTATGTGGAGCTCCCGCAACGTTCCAGCACTTTGTCAACGATATCTTTCAGGACTATCTAGATCGGTTCTTGATTATCTACTTGGACGATTTTTTGGTGTTTTCTAGATCACAATCAGAACATGAGAAACACGTCAGAATGGTGTTACAATGTTTGCGGGATCATGGACTATATGCCAAGTTAGAAAAATGCGCCTTTGATCTTGAAGAGGTTGATTTCCTGGGCTACCGTGTCTCGCCACAAGGGCTCTCCATGGACCCGGCAAAAGTTTCAGCAGTGTTGGAATGGCGGGCGCCAACCAACAAGAAAGAGGTGCAACGGTTCTTGGGGTTCGCGAACTACTATCGCAAGTTCATTCCAGACTTTGCCCGCTGGTCTGACCCAATCACCAGCTGCATCCGTGGAAAACAGCCTTTCCGCTGGACGGAGCAAGCAGAGAAAGGGTTCCAGCAACTAAAGAAATTATTCACGTCCCAGCCAATTCTACAGCACCCGGATCCTAAAACCCCTTTTGTTGTGCAGGCTGACGCCTCCGATGTGGCAATTGGAGCTGTACTCTTGCAACCAGTGGGAGACCATCTTCATCCTTGTGCCTTTTACTCCCGTCAACTAACAGCCCCAGAGAGAAATTACACTATTTGGGAAAAGGAGCTTTTGGCCATAAAGGCAACCTTTGAAAATTGGAGACATTGGTTAGAAGGGGCCAAATTTCCCATTGAGGTCCATACTGATCATCGGAATTTAGAGCATCTAAGAACTGCCCGCAAGTTAAATCAGAGGCAGCAGCGCTGGGCTTTATTCTTTGAGCGTTTTGACTTCCATATCCATTATGTAACCCCAGCTCAGACCAAGCAAGCAGATGCTCTATCACGGAAACCAGAGTATGCTGCAGGGCGCAGAGAGACCTTTGAATCCCAATTGCTGCAGCCCAAGAACTTTGCCACGCTCACAGTGGGGAACACCAAATCCACTCCAATCGAATCAACTCCCTCTACTCCAGGGCCCCTTTGTGCTCAGGAAATCAGAGCCAGTCAACAGGCGGATGCCTGGGCTCAAGATCAAATTCGCCAAGGACTACATTTTCCTTTTTCACTTAAGGATGGGTTACTTTGCTACAGAAATCACGTCTATATCCCTCCAGGACCAGGCAGAGAAAAGGTGCTTCGTCTGTGTCATGACTGCAAGCCAGCAGGGCATTTTGGACTATTTAAAACCATGCATTTGATCCTATGAGATTTTTGGTGGCCCAAGATCCGCAAGGATGTAGAAAAATATGTCAACACCTGCCCGGTATGCCAGCGTTCCAAGACAAGAAGGGAGAAGCCCTCAGGGCTTCTGCATCCCCTTCCTACTCCATCTCGTCCATGGGAAATAATTTCTGCGGATTTTATCACTGATCTACCACCTTCCCTTGGATTCACCATGATCCTAGTGGTGGTGGACCTTTTTACCAAATTGGCCCATTTCATTCCCTGCGATGGCCTCCCCACGGCCAAGGAGACTGCAGATTTATTCCTTCAACATGTTTTCAGACTACATGGATTGCCCAAGAGTTTAGTCACAGACCGTGGATCTCAATTCACCTCTCGTTTCTGGAAGGCACTACAGAAACTATTGGGCATAGACTCTCGTTTATCTTCAGCTCACCATCCCCAAACGGATGGGCAAACCGAGCACACCAATGCCACTTTGGAACAATACCTTCGCTGTTATGTAAACTATCAGCAGGACAATTGGGCTTCCCTGTTACCACTGTCAGAGTTTGCCTACAACAATGGTGTCCAGGCTTCAACTAAGGAAACCCCGTTCTTTGCAAACTACGGCTTCCATCCACGTTTCTTTCCTCCTGTCATTGAAACCTCAGAAGTCCCCGCAGCGGAGGATTGGTTACAAGAACTCACAGCGGTGCAACAACTATTGCTCCAGCAACTGGACCAAGCCAAGGAGGACTATAAATGCCACGCTGACAGTCATCGCCAGCCGGGCCCCGAGATCAAGGTAGGAGATCGGGTTCTTTTGTCCACTCGCTTTTTGCCCTCCCACCGTCCCTGCCGGAAACTAGATGCCCGTTACATTGGTCCTTATTCAGTGGTGGCGCAACTTAACCCCGTGACTTTCAAACTTCAACTTCCGCGCTCCATGCGCATTCATCCAGTGTTTCATCGCTGCCTGCTCCTTCCGGCGGAAGGTATGCGCCCTGATGCAGACCGGCCGGCCCCCACTCCTGTTTTGGTGGATGGGGAGGAGGAATTCGAGGTTCAGGACGTTTTAGATTCTCGCTTCCACCACCGCCGCCTTCAGTATCTCATTGACTGGGTGGGTTTTGGCCCCGAAGAACGCTCTTGGGAAGACGCTTCTACAGTCCATGCCCCCGATTTAGCCCGCCGCTTCCATCAGGCCTATCCCGCCAAGCCGCGGCCCCGCACCTCGGGTGGAGAGCCCATTTTGGAGAGGGGCCTTGAGGAGGGGGATAGTGTGATGACTTATGGGCCATGTAGTCCCGTTCCTAGTACTGTTGTGACAGATGAAGAGGAAAACTTGGGTTTCCCACCGTTTTTGCCAGAATTGGAGCCCTTGCAGCTGCAGGATGTTTGCCCACAAGAAGTCAGCCAAACAAGCCTTGAGGTGAAATCTCCCCCATTTTCTCGCCACCTTTATTATAATCAAGATAGACACGCGCGGGAGGCGACTCGCCGAAGCGCCCGGATAGCTGCCAGACAATTAGATGATTAAGTCTGGTTCCCTTGGGAAAGTTTAAGGAGTCCGGCATCTGGACAGTTTAGGTTTCGGTTCTTGTTCCCCAGAGAAAGTCTGCTTTGGCGGGAAAACAAGATCCTATATAGATGCTTGGCCACAAGGATTCCTTGCGGAGTCAATTCGTCAGCTTCGGGAGTAGATTGTGTGTGGACTACGCTACTCCAGTTTCCAGGACCTTGCTCTCGTTTTCAGCCCTGCCTTGTTCCCCGGACCTCGCCACAGATTTCGCCACGGATCCTGTTCTTGCTCCTCGCCTCTTGTTGCCTTGAATCAAGCCTTGTTTTCCAAGAATCTAGTTTGCTTCCTAGCCTTGCATTAAGCTCCATGGACTAAAGGACCTTGTCATCTCCCCTCACTTTGCCTGGTAAAGTGAGTGTTTCGGTTATTGGATTACAACTTTGGACCTTAATATTTCATATTGGACATTGTTTCCTTGGACTAATTTTGACCTTTCCTGAAAGGTCTACTTCTGAACTATTTCCTACATTTGCTTTTATTAACTTTATATATTTCCTCAATAAAGATATTAGATAGATTCTGGCCTCTGTGTATGGTTATTGGTGCTCTGCAGCCTGGGTCCTGACAGCATCAGTCTTAGAAGGGTTTTAGTAGACCCATTGATTCGCCCCTTGGACATCGGGCTGAATTTTGATATACAAGACTCCTCAATGTCAAGTCACGCCGGTTCTACCCCTCAGTCCCGCCCTCAGTCCTCATTTTTATTTAGTCCCATTCCCACGTTAGAAGATGCCAGGTCAGATGACTCCCTTTCTCTCCCACCAGTGGAGAGAAGCTCCTTCCTTAAACGAACAAGCTCATTGGGAGGCTCTCCTTCTCAGGACAGCTGACTATCCCCCTTACATGACAACTCCAATCAGCCAACCCACCAGGGGGAAGAGGGTTCTCACGGATGGGGCTCTATAGAGGTGATGTGGGGGAGGAAGAAGAACGGTCACTTGCGTCCCAGGGAGAAGCGCAACAGAGTTTTTGCGACCCTGGAAAGGAATAGGTGTGGTAGTCTTCAGGACAGACCCCCCAGCCTTAAGGTCTTGCTTTTGAACGTCAGATCCGTAAACGGTAAAACAGCTGTCATCCAGGATTTGATCCTGGATGAGGGAGCGGATCTCGCATGCGTCACCGAGACGTGGTTGGACGAGCTGGGTGGTGTGAATCTCACCCAGCTATGTCCACCGGGTTTCGGGGTGCATCAGCAGGCCAGGGTTGGGGGGCGGGGAGGAGGAGTCACGGTGATCTTTCGGCAGTCCATCGCCCTGATCAGATGCGCCGTTCCGCAGTCTTCGAGATTTGAGTGTGTCTTCCTAAAGGTGGGAGCCCGAGACAGCTTGGGTATTCTGCTGGTGTACCGTCCACCCCGCAACCCAGCAGTCTCTCTGTCCGAGCTAGCAGAAGTGGTCTCCAATTTGGCCCTGGTCTCCCAACAACTCATAGTTTTGGGGGACTTTAACATTCATGCCGAGACCGCATTGACAGGTGCAGCTCAGGATTTCATGGTTGCCATGACGACCATGGGGCTGACTCAAGTTATATCTGGGCCCACACATCAGGCGGGACACACGCTGGACCTTGTTTTTATTGTGGACGGTGGGACAGTCAGAGTGGAAGAGCAAAATATTCTTCCATTGTCATAGTCTGACCATCATCTGATCTGTTTAAGTTTCGCCGTGGCTTCTAACCTCCGCAGGGGTGGTGGACCCAATAAGATGGTCCGCTCCAGGAGGCTGATGGATCCGGATGGCCTTCTGAGGTCTCTTGGGGATCTTCCTGTGCTGGAGACTGGCGATCCTGTCAATATCCTTGCTGTTCGCTATAATAGTGAGCTGGCAAGGGCTCTTGACACGATTGCTCCTGAACGTCCCCTCTCGCTTCGTAGAGTCACGTCGACTCCTTGGTTCACTGAGGAGCTGGCTGTGATGAAGCTTGCGAGGAGGGGACTAGAGTGCATCTGGAGGAAATCCCGGGATGTGTCTGACCAAGCACGGGCTAAAGCCGCTATTAAGGCTTACTCCGTGGCTCTGCGAGCAGCCAGGAAAACTTTCACGACTGCCCGCATAGCGTCTGCAGCCAACAGGCCATCGGAGTTGTTCCGAGTTGTTGGGGAGCTCCTGCGGCCTCCCGAGACCCAGTGGCTTCCCGATGACTTGGCAACTTGGTGCAGCGATTTCGCGCACCATTTTGCAGGCAAAGTGGCTCAGATACGCCGTGAGTTGGACTCCAGCTTAACTGTACTTCCAGCGGAGGTAACCGAGGTACCTGTCTGTCCAACCTTGTGGGATTCTTTCTGGCTTGTCCTTCCTGATGACGTGGAGGGGATTCTTGGGTCTGTGAGGGCGACCACTTGTGCTCTGGATCCTTGTCCTTCTTGGCTGGTTAAGCTGGCCAAAGATGGGTTGTTGGATTGGTTTGTGGCTATTGTAAATGCCTCCTTGGGTCAGGGGTCAGTTCCATCCTGCTTTAAGCAGGCGGTAGTAAAACCGTTACTAAAAAAGACCTCTTTAGACCCTTCTGTATGTATACAGACCAATTTCTGTATACAGACCAATTTCCAACCTCCCATTTTTGGGCAAGATTCTGGAGCGGGTGGTTGCCACGCAGCTCCAGGAGTTCCTCGATGACACTGATTTTCTGGACCGCTCGCAGTCTGGCTTCAGGCCTGGGTACAGCACCGAGATGGCTTTGGTCTCCTTGGTGGATGACCTCCGCAGGGAGCTGGACAGGGGGAGTGTGACCCTGCTGGTTCTCTTGGACATCTCAGCGGCTTTCGATACCATCGACCATGGTATCCTTCTGGGGAGGCTCTCCGGGATGGGGCTTGGTGGCACAGTCTTGCTGTGGCTCCGGTCCTTCCTGGAGGGCCGTTCCCAGATGGTGAAGCTGGGGGATACTTGCTCGGACCCCTGGCCATTGACCTGTGGGGTCCCGCAAGGGTCCATTCTATCCCCCATGCTATTCAACATCTACATGAAACCGCTGGGAGAGTTCATCCGGAGTTTTGGAGGGCGTTGCCATCTCTACGTGGATGACACGCAAATCCACTACTCGTTCCCATCTGAATCCAAGGAAGCCCCTCGGATGCTGAACCAGTGCCTGGCCGCTGTAGCGGACTGGATGAGGAGGAACAAGCTGAGGATCAATCCTGACAAGACAGAGGCCCTCCTGGTCAGCCGTTCACCGGATCGGGGTATTGGGTGGCAACCTGTGCTGGACGGGGTTGCACTCCCCTTGAAATCACAGGTCCGCAGTTTGGGGGTCCTCCTGGATTCAGCGTTGACGCTTGAGGCTCAGGTGTCGGCGGTGGCCGGGAGGGCTTTCGCACAACTCAAACTTGTGCGCCAACTGCAACCATACCTCATAGAATCATAGAATCATAGAATAGTAGAGTTGGAAGAGACCACATGGGCCATCTAGTCCAACCCCCTGCTAAGAAGCAGGAAATTGCATTCAAAGCACCCCCGACAGATGGCCATCCAGCCTCTGCTTAAAAGCCTCCAAGGAAGGAGCCTCCACCACGGCCCCGGGGAGAGAGTTCCACTGTTGAACAGCTCTCACAGTGAGGAAGTTCTTCCTGATGTTCAGGTGGAATCTCCTTTCCTGTAGTTTGAAGCCATTGTTCCATGTCCTAGTCTGCAGGGCAGCAGAAAACAAGCTTCCTCCCTCCTCCCTATGACTTCCCTTCACATATTTGTACATGGCTATCATGTCTCGTCTCAGCCTTCTCTTCTGCAGGCTAAACATGCCCAGCTCTTTAAGCCGCTCCTCATAGGGCTTGTTCTCCGGACCCTTAATCATTTTAGTCGCCCTCCTCTGGACGCTTTCCAGCTTGTCAACATCTCCCTTCAACTGTGGTGCCCAAAATTGGACACAGTATTCCAGGTGTGGTCTGACCAAGGCAGAATAGAGGGGGAGCATAACCTCCCTGGATCTAGACGCTATTCCCCTATTGATGCAGGCCAGAATCCCATTGGCTTTTTAGCAGCCGCATCACATTGTTGGCTCATGTTTAACTTGTTGTCCACGAGGACTCCAAGGTCTTTTTCGCACACACTGCTGTCAAGCCAGGCGTCCCCCATTCTGTATCTTTGCATTCCATTTTTTCTGCCGAAGTGAAGTATCTTGCATTTGTCCCTGTTGAACTTCATTTTGTTAGTTTTGGCCCATCTCTCTAGTCTGTCAAGATCGTTTTGAATTCTGCTCCTGTCTTCTGGAGTGTTAGCTATCCCTCCCAGTTTGGTGTCGTCTGCAAACTTGATGATCGTGCCTTCTAACCCTTCGTCTAAGTCGTTAATAAAGATGTTGAACAGAACCGGGCCCAGGACGGAGCCCTGCGGCACTCCACTTGTCACTTCTTTCCATGATGAAGACGACGCATTGGTGAGCACCCTTTGGGTTCGTTCGCTTAGCCAATTACAGATCCACCTAACCGTAGTTTTGTCTAGCCCACATTTTACTAGTTTGTTTGCCAGAAGGTCGTGGGGGACTTTGTCGAAGGCCTTACTGAAATCCAGGTACGCTACATCCACAGCATTCCCTGTATCGACCCAACTCGTAACTCTATCGAAAAAAGAGATCAGATTAGTCTGGCATGACTTGTTTTTGGTAAATCCGTGTTGACTATTAGCAATGACCGCATTTGTTTCTAAGTGTTCGCAGACCACTTCCTTAATGATCTTTTCCAGAATTTTGCCTGGTATTGATGTGAGGCTGACCGGACGGTAATTGTTTGGGTCGTTCTTTTTTCCCTTCTTGAAGATAGGGACCACATTCGCTCTCCTCCAATCTGCTGGGACTTCTCCCGTTCTCCAAGAACTCTCGAAGATAATTGCCAGTGGTTCTGAAATAACTTCCGCTAGTTCCTTCAGTACTCTTGGGTGTAGCTGATCTGGCCCTGGGGACTTGAATTCGTTTAGAGAGGCCAAGTGTTCCTGGACAACTTGTTTCCCTATTTGGGGTTGGATTTCCCCCAATCCTTCGTCCATTCCGTGTTGCTGAGGTTGAAGATGGCTTTCTTTTTCTGAGAAGACCGAGGCAAAGAAGGCATTAAGTAGTTCTGCCTTTTCCCTATCCCCTGTCACCATCACCCCATCTTCTTCTTGCAATGGCCCTATCGCCTCCTTTTTCTTCCTTTTTCTACCAACGTAAGCAAAAAAGCCTTTTTTGTTGTTTTTTATGTCCCTGGCAAGCCTGAGCTCATTTTGCGCTTTAGCCTTGCGAACCTTTTCCCTACAGGTGTTGGCTATACGTTTGAATTCTTCTTTGGTGATTTCTCCCCTTTTCCACTTCTTGTGCATGTCACTTTTGAGCTTTAGCTCAGTTAGAAGTTCTTTGGACATCCATTCTGGCTTCTTTGCACTTGTCTTATTTTTCTTCTTTGTTGGCACTGTTTGCATTTGCGCCTTGAGTATTTCACTTTTGAAAAAGTCCCATCCATCCTTAACTCCCTTGTTTTTTAATATCGGCGTCCATGGAATGCCGCTCAGTAATTCCTTCATTTTTTGGAAGTCAGCTCTCTTAAAGTCCAGAATGCGTGTTTGACTTGTCTTAGTTTCAGCATTCCTTTGTATTACAAACTGCAGGAGCACATGGTCACTTGCCCCTAAGGATCCAACCACTTCAACTGTATTGATCAGGTCTTCCACATTTGTTAAGATTAGATCAAGAGTTGCTGATCCCCTTGTTGCCTCTTCTACCTTCTGGACCATAAAATTATCTGCAAGGCAAGTGAGGAATTTGTTGGACTTTGTACTCTTGGCTGAGTTTGTTTTCCAGCAGATATCGGGATAATTGAAATCGCCCATGACTACTATATCTCTTCTTTGTGCCTGTTTGGTCAGCTGTTGACAGAAGGCTTCATCAAGTCCTTCATCCTGACTCGGAGGTCTGTAGTAGACACCCACGACAAGATCTTTTTGAGTCCCGGTTCCCTTGATTCTTATCCAGATGCTTTCAAGCTGGTTTCCCGGATTACAGTCTTGCATTTCTTCTGCAACGTAACTGTTTTTGACATATAAAGCTACTCCCCCTCCTCTCCCCTTTGTTCTATTTCTGTGAAAGAGGTTATAGCCCTCAATGGTTAAATTCCAGTGATGGGAGTCATCCCACCAGGTTTCAGTGATGCCTATGACATCGTATGTGTGGTGCTGTGCTAGGAGTTGGAGTTCGTCTTGCTTATTTCCCATGCTCTGAGCATTAGTGTAAAGACATGTAAGCCCCTGTGACCTCCCCTCGAACTTTTTATTTGGGATTATTGTGCTCTCTGTACTTGGTCCTTGCTGTGTTTGTGCAGCCCTCCGTTTAGCCTTTCGGCGGTTCCCTGTGGTCGTGGGTAATATAGTGTTCGCCAGGCTGTTGTTCCCCTCCCCCAGTGGATCTAGTTTAAAGTGCGCCTGATGAGGTTTGTGAGTCTGTGTGCAAAAAGATGTTTTCCTACTTGTGTGAGATGCACCCCATTGCTTGCCAGTAGTCCATCCTCTTGGAAGAGTAGACCATGGTCAAGGAAGCCAAAATGCTCCTCTTGACACCATTTTCTGAGCCAGTTATTGACCTGTACTATTTTTCCGGCCCTTGTAGAGCCGTGTCCTACAACAGGGAGGAGGGATGAAAAGATCACATGTACATTATACAGTTTTAGCTTTGTTCCCAGAGCTCGAAAATCATTTGTGATCTTTTGAAAAGTATGCCTAGCGGTGTCATTGGTACCTACATGAATCAACATAAGGTGGGGAGGGTGATGGGGCTTTAGGAGCCTGCTGAGCCTCTGAGTGATATGGTGTATTTTTGCCCCCGGGAGGCAGCATGTTTCTCGAGCCATCCCATCCGGTCTGGAAATGATGGCTTCAGTTCCTCTAAGGAGGGAGTCACCTACTACCAAGACCTGTTTCCTTTGAGGATTGACAGGGTCCCTTTTGTGCAAGACAGTGTGTATGTCCCCTGAAGAGTGTTCCTGTTGAAGTGAATCATGTAGGTGTAAAGTGTTGTCCTCCTCCTCAACATCCCCAGTGCATTCATCAATGACAATCCATTGAGATACATCCGAGAGCCCATTACTCTCCCAAGGATGTTCCTGTTGCTCCTGGTCTATGATTGGGGATGGAGCATTTGCATGATTACATAAGTGTGACTGTGGTGATGCACTGTCCCCGTCAGGGCTATCCCCTGCGCATTGATCCAGGGTGGTCCACTGAGTGGTATCTAAGAAACTGTGGTCCTCCACAAGATGTGTTTCCTGATTGTATGTTAATGATGTAAGAATTTCAAATCTGTTGTGTAAATGCAGCTGAGCAGAGGAGTTCTGCGGAGGCTGCCTGGTCCTGCGTCTCCTTCTATGGGTGACCTCCTTCCAAGCCTGAGGGTTGTCTACCTTTGAGTTGATCTCCCCATAAGGTTCCTGATCATGGTCTTGGTGGTGTTGGTGTGATGCAGGCTGCTGATCTACAGCAGCGTGTTGTGCAGTGTCCAAGAAGAGCTTGAGTGCCTGAATGTCCTTAAGGGTCTTAATACGGTGCTCGAGCTGTTGGATCCTCTGCTCCATCAGAGTCATCTGTTTGCATTTGGAGCAGATGTAGTTGTCTAGTTTTTGTGTGAAAAAGTGGAACATGCCACAGCTGGTGCATGTGATGGGAATGTTTTGCTCGTAAAGTCTGACTTGACCACGGTGGTCCATGCCTTAGTTACCTCTAGACTGGACTACTCACCCTTAGTTTTAACTGAGTGTTCATGCGGCACGCCCTGTTATATTGCCTTTTTTTAATTTTCTGTTGTACTGTACATGATTATTTATTGTATTGTTTAATTGTATTATGATATGTTGTTTTTATATTTTGCTATATTGTATTGTGTTGGGCATGGCCCCATGTAAGCCGCCCCGAGTCCCCATTGGGGAGATGGTGGCGGGGTATAAATAAAGTATTATTATTATTATTATTATTATTATTATTATTATTATTATGCCTGAAGAAATCACACGAGGAATGTGAATGACTATAAAATGATGGAGAAATCACAGGGAGCAAGCGTGATTAGGGGTTACCAAATGTAACTGTGATGGGTGATCTGGCATTCCATCCCTTTTGCTTCATGAAACTTGGGCGATCTTGGAATAGACATATCAGAATACCCAGGCGGTGTCCCACTTCACCAGGCTTTCATGATGATTGGAGCCTGTGTTTTCGTCCTGCATACATCTCCCTCTCTGCGACGCTTTCCCCATCACATGAAGCCAGTACAACACGGGAAGCTTTCACCCTGGTTCGGGGTGTCATACATGCTTTTTAAATTCCAAAAAGCATTAAAATGTGTCTTTTATTTCATTCACAATGAGACATAGTATACCACAGAGCAATACAGAGGAAGAAGGTAGACACATAGACTCTATAGCACATTGAGTACACAAACAAAAAAAAATTACATTTTACTCAGCATTCACACATATATAAACATTCACTCATGATCAAGCATACATTACCACCTCTTCTTCCTTCTCCTGGGAAAGAGACCCCTAGCAAATCTGCCATTCTGCAGTACACTCTCTCTTTCTGTCCTTTGGAGAAGAGTGGCGGGTGGACCAGACTCCTGCAGTCTGCCACAATTTTGAAATAGTAAAGTGTCTCCTATATAGACCATCTTCCTTGTGGGGTCTATTTTATTCATGTTTTTAATTTACTATTTATTTGTTATTATTTTTAGAGTGTTACCCTGTTTCCCCTAAAATAAGACATCCCCAGAAAATAAGACCTAGTAGAGGTTTTGCTGAATTGCTAAATATAAGGCCTCCCCTGAAAGTAAGACCTAGCAAAGTTTTTGTTTGGCAGCATGACCGCCAAACAGAATACCAGAGCATGCAGGTTCAGTAAATGTACGTACCATAGAGTGTTGTACATGGAAATATTGGTAGTAACAAGAAATTCTTGATAGGATTCAAGTTTATCTGGTTATGCTTGTTTGTGATAACAATTACTGTACAGTATATAATAAATGTTCATTTTTTTGTTCAACAATAAATGTGAATTCTTCTTCATGGAAAAATAAGACATCCCCTGAAAATAAGACCTAGTGCATCTTTGGGAGCAAAAATTAATATAAGACACTGTCTTATTTTCAGGGAAACACGGTATGTTTTTATGATAAAGTATGTGGCATTGAATGTCTGGCCAGATGTTAGCTTTTCTTCTTAACTGATGTTCGTCTTCCTTCTTAAGGAACATAATTTGCTTCCTTCTTAAAAAAAAAACCATTGTCTTTGGTAAAGTCAACATGTTGCTTTCCATAGAGAGTTCAACAGTTAATCATTTGTCTCTTGTCATCAACAGTTCAGCAGTTCAGCAGCAACTTTTAATTACAGTTCAGCAGTTCAGTAGTTATCCAGGCCTCAATCTTAGGATGACATATTTAGCCTCTATAGACTCCAACCATAAATCTTTCATAAAATTTCAGTCAATTTCATTCACACCACACATCATTTTCATAATAGGGCCAATGTTTTCACCCCGGTTGGTGGTGAGACCTATGCTACAACATGGCAATGCTTTCACTCCGGTTGGGGGCACGGCCTATGTCAGAAGGCACACAACGTCAGGGCGTGAAAATGTCCTAGGATGCTGATTTCATCCTGTCTGATCAGACCATTGATCTGGCAATTCATGCTATAATGAGAATAAAATTGGGAGGTAAGTCTTTTATACCTTCTAGAACATGTTGGAGAAAAGATCTGTGATAAATGTGACTAATGATTAAAATAATATTGTGGTTCCAAACATACATTATTGGGAAATTGGTACCCGTTTTCTATGGCAAGACATTAATCCTGTGTTTTCCTGGTCTTTCCTCTTTGAGCTGTTGCTACCACCTATCTCAGTCTGTCTTTTGATTGAAAGAAAACCTATTTACTGTGAAAGTTAGTTCAAAGTAGATCACCCTCACACAATACAATACAGAGATATACATGTGCAGAAGTGATTGAAATGTTTTAGATTTGGGATGCATTTTGTCTGCAACTACCCTTGGCAACCCTTACATGTATTCTGTACAACACATCCTGATTTTGAACTTATAGCAACACTCAATAGATTAATCAGATCAACCATATTGTTCCTGAGTTCTCCCATTCTCACCAGTGACTACCATCAATATATGAGGCCCAGATCTCAATAAAAGGTAGGATATCATCACCATCACCAACAACGACATCATAATCTGTAACAAAAGATAGAAGAGTAATACACTCAAGGCTAAAACTAATGTTAGTCCTACTGAGAGAAGCCCCACTGAAATAAGTGGGTCTTCAATTACAGCTCCCATTTATTTCATAGGAAATACCCTATCTAGGACTAAAATTCAGCACTGGCTCTTGAAAGGTTGAGTATCAATTCCTGACAGTCCCAACCAGCATACCCAATGGTGAAGAATTTTAGGAGGTACAGTCCAACTATATCTGAATGGGCTGTAAAATTCTCACCCTTCATTTTGTGGAAAGTATGTTTTTTTTTTCCAGTTTACAATGCAGGACAGTTACAGATAAGAAGTATTATATTACATTTCCTTGTTAATGTAACATGAACATGGGACATTTTTATGTTCATCCATGTGATGCTGAAGAATAGAACTACTTCAAGACTGAGATCATTTTCTGTACTTGTGTATTACTTCTTGATAAAAAAAAGATGGAGCAGGCTGAACTTTTCACCTTACTGTTCATTCAAGATCAAATGTCTGATCAATCTTTACTAAGTGCTATTAGATGGGCAGCCTCCCAAGTTGTTGTTGCTGCTGCTGATTCTGTTGCTAAAGTTTGTTTTGAAATCAAGAATTGCTCCTGCCATAAGCAGAGCAGCAAGGGGAAGTTTGGGTCTATTAGAACTACTTCATGTTATCATCCAAGGAGAAGAAAAATAAAACATATACACTTACTGTTGTTAGTTTGCCTGCTATTCATTCAGTAGCATTATCTTGCTGAATATAAATGAACTAGCAGTGGAATATAGTCAGAAATGTACTTTAGTCCTAATGAACATATTTTACTCATAGTGGTTCAAGAAGATCATGTAAACCTAAGGGTTTTACAAATCATTCATAATAGTCAGAAATCACAGCTTCTACAAAACCTATTTCTATGTAGTTATAGCTAGTTGTTTTTAAAACAAGGAGCCCCTAGTGGCGCAGCAGATTAAGCCGCTGAGCTGCTGAACTTGCTGACCAAAAGGTCGGATGCTCGAATCCGGGAAGCAGAGTGAGCTCCCGCTGTTGGCCTCAGCTTCTGCCATGCAGTCATACTGACCACATGACCTTGGAGGTGTCTACGGACAATGCCAGCTCTTCAGCTTAGAAATGGAGATGAGCACCAACCCCCAGAGTCGAACACAACTAGACTTAATGTCAGGGGAAAACCTTTACCTTTATCCTTTTGAAACATGCTGAAAATACAACTGTTCTGGTCTCTTGTGCCTGTGATACAAATTCCATCACTCAGTTTTCATCTCTACACGACATGAGGCAACAGCATCAATCACATTTATTTATTTATTTCAATTATTTATACCCTGCCCTTCTCACCCAAGATAATACTTGAAGCACGAAATAGTACCCTCTTCATTATTTAGTGAGGCCCCTGTAACTATAAAGATGAGTAAAATTTGCAGTTCTGCTGTGAATAGGATAGTTTGTCTGAGCAAAGTGTCCCAGTTTGGCAGGGGACAATCCTGATTACTCTTCTGTTGTCCAATTTTTTCAACCGCTTCTCAAATGCCCCAATTTCTCTCTACCCCTATCTCCCCCCCCCCCCCCCCCACTGCCCTTTTGTTCTCAGGTTTAACTGTTCCATCTGAGTTCCTAGTGCAAAAGTAATTTGCACTCAGTTAACCCAATAGGGGAGGGGAGGAGAAAGTGGTCTCTTGCCCTTCCCTGTAGGCTAAGGAAAAAGCAAACTGATGCAACCTTTCCTAGCTTGTATGTCATTCTTCATTAATACATTAATCATACTCTGATATTTTTGATAACTTTTTACCCACTTTTAATTTATGAAATGTTTGAAAGAACACCTAAAATGTGTCTTCCAATTTCCTTGAGAATTTTGCTATAGTTGAAATTCAGTGATGACCACTGATGTTCTGTGAACTCCTTTTGACCCACTGCCATAATTTGACAGGGCATTGATCACTGGCTGATGAACTACACATCCAGACAAGAGGGATTGGATTGTTCATAAACATCAAAAAGCCTGAGACATAATCTTGTAACCTCAATGGTCTGCTACTAAAATTAGCATGCCTTTCATTCTTCAAAGGATAAAACAAGGAGCTGTCCCCACCTTTAAAAAAACTACATGGTGCTTATGCTCTATAGCTGTGCAAACTTAACTTTGGTTCAGAGAGAGAAAAAAAGGATTATACAGCAGCTACATTTGTAAGGATAAAACCAGCAATGCATCAACCTTCAACACAGGCTATAGATAGGGGGCTTAATCCACGAAGGTCCTCTCAAAGCAGATTCTAAGGTTTGTTGTTGTTTATTTGTTCAGTCGCTTTTGACTCTTCGTGACATTATGGACCAGCCCATGCCAGAGCTTCCTGTCAGCGTCGCCATCTCCAGCTCCTTCAAGGTCAAGCCAGTCACTTCAAGGTTACCATTCATCCATCTTGCCCTTGGATGGATAGTATCCTCTTCCTTTTTCCATCCATTTTCCCCAGCATCATGATCTTCTCCAAGCTTTCCTGTCTTCTCATTATGTGGCCAAAATATTTCATCTTTGCCTCTAATATCCTTCCCTCCAGTGAGCAGCTGGGCATTATTTTCTGGAGCATGGACTGGTTGGATCTTCTTGCAGTCCAAGGCACTCTCAGAATTTACCTCCAACACCACAGTTCAAAAGTATCTAAGGTAACCAAGATTAAAGAAGACCACTTGTTGGAACTATTAACAGAAAGAATCTTGATTATAAAGCTAAAATATAGATGCACAATACAGGCTATAAAAACAATGGAAACTTTACATCTGGCCTTCTATACATATATATTAGTTGTTGCATCAATTCCCATAATAAAAATGTACCATCATCCATAGGCCAAATCTTAGGCAGCTAGTGAACCTCATATCCTCAAACTATCCCAACCAATTCTTTGTCATCCTGCTTTTTCTACTGTTTTTAAGATACCTCGTTTTCTCCTTCTTTCTTCCACTTTCCCTCTTGATTCTCAGCTTACTTCAGTTGCTGTGACCTGAGTGCAAAATGCAAAACTAACAGGAGGGGGGAAAGGCTAAAATAAAATCAAACTGTTGCAGCATCTGCTAACTTGTGTGTTTCCCATTACCACGCTTTGCTGTCTTGGCCACCATTGCCCACATTTAGATCTTTAAAATGTTGGAGGGTATAGAATCTTTGACTTCCAAGATAAATCCAGAAAGTAAGCCAACCTGACAGAGGGGAGGCTTTATAGAGATTATTCTGTTAAGTTCTAGAGGTTGTTCTTCCAAGCTGTCCAAAAGGCACAAGCCATGAGACAGATAATTCCCCTCAGGAGAAAGAGACTAATACCTCCAGTTCTCTGTAGAGCGAAACATTCTTATCTGTGGAATGAGGTAAGAAAGCAGGTGTGCTTTGCAGCTGGGAGACATTTACATCATCGGCTCTGCCTGCCTGTCACAATCCATGTTACTTGAAGAAATCTACTTCTATCATGATTGCAGCAAATCAAATCAAATTGTAAATGAAAGAATTAAAAAGCTATAGGACTCTGTGCCTGTTAAGATTCTGTGTACGTTCAAATCTGATTTCAAACCAATTTTTTGGTATATTGACCTTCATACACAGGTTCACCCAAAGGGAAGTTTCTGCAACATTATAAGATGGACAAATCTGATGTTCATGGCTCAGGCATGCCATCCTGAGAAGAAATGCACGTTGTGCAATCCCTAAATGATAACAAGAAAAGTGAAGTATGCACAACATTTTCTTTTTTCATTATGATCATTAATATTCATGAGCACAGATTCCTCTCTCTCCCTTCAGCCTGCAGGTTTTCTCAGCTATTGGTATGAGGAATCAGAGTTGTTATGCCCAGTGGTGCCTGTTATAGACAACCATGATGTATGCAAGACTGATTTAACCTTTTAAATGTCCTGTTATTTTGCCTAGCTTGCCAGACTTCCCACCCCCTTTTCAATCCCCTTAGTGAGGCCACAAGTGGTGAAAGATCAATTAAATTCTACAGTCCTGAAAAGGTCAATGTACTAAAGGCTGAATGCTGCCTTTCACAGTTGTAACTGGGGTAGCAAAAAGATTAAAATAAAGTAAAAATAAAACACATTGCCAAATAATTGTGACATGTGCTACAACTGTCACCATTCATTTGGGTGCAGCTGTACAAGTTGCTGCTTGTGTGTGAAAGAAATCTCGGTTATGACAAGATAGTGAAGAACAGATGAAGCATTTGGCGCACATGGTGGATTTTCATCTGATGCTTGTGAGAGATCTGAATTAGATTGCACTGACAGCACCCACCCCCCAAATATAAGACTTTTTTTTTTTTTTTGCTCCAACTCAGGTACTTGGAATTGTCAGTTGCTTTATGTGACCATTTTGTAGAGGGGGGTAGTAATGCTCAAACTCCCTGAATGATGTCCAATTAATATGTTAATAATCAATGTTACCTATATACCTGGGTGGAAAGTTTAACATTTTTTTTAAAAAAAAATAAGATGGTGATTGGCCCTTAACTTCAGTGCACTGCTTACACATAGGTACATTCAATACAGGATTTCAGACTTTTTTGTATTTATGGTTCTATCTTTTAAGTGATGTTATACTCTTAGGAATTATGAGTACAGGTTGAGCATCCCTTATCCAAAAATCTAAAATCCTCCAAAATCTGATATTGTCCACGTGTGGCTGAGATAGTGACATCTTTGCTTTCTGATGATTCAAGATGCACAAACTTCATTACATGCACAAAATGATTGCAAGTGTTATATAAAATTGCCCTCAAACTATGTGTATAAGGTATATATGAAACTTAACTGAGTTTTGTGTTTTGATTTGGATCCCATCTCCAAGATATCTCATTTTATATGTATACTAGCTGTGCCTGGCCACGCGTTGCTGTGGCGAAGTATGGTATGGGAAATAAAGTATTGAGGAATTGGTGGTAGTTAAGGTAAAGGGTAAAAGTTTTCCCCTGACATTAAATCCAGTCATGTCTGACTCTGGGGGTTGGTACTCATCTCCATTTCTAAGCCGAAAAGCCTGCGTTGTCCGTAGACTCCTCCAAGGTCATGTGGGATGACTGCATGGAGCGGCATTACCTTCGTGCCGGAGCAGTACCTATTGATGCACTCACATTTGCATGTTTTTGAACTTCTGGGTTGGCAGAAGCTGGGGCTAACAGTGGGAGCTCTCTCCGCTCCCCCAATTCAAACCTGCAGCCTTTCGGTCCAGAAGTTCAGCAGCTCAGCGCTTTAACACACTGCACCATCAGGGGATATTATTTCCTAAAGGTTGTGAATATACAATATTTCTGATTGTTTTTTTTTGTCTGTTGGAGGCTGCAATTAGGGAAAATGATTAGGATGTAATGGTCTTGCAGCTTTAAAGCCTGGTTAGCTGGCCCTGATTGTTTCCTGTGTGGAATTCCCTTGTTTTCAGAGTGGTGTTCTTTGCGATATTTTATGTGCTTCTACTGTTTGTGGCCCTGAGAAAACAGAGGATTTGCCAGACTTTGATGATGGGAATACTTTGTTGGGAGGTGTTAGCTGGCCCTGATTGTTTCCTGTGTGGAATTCCCCTGTTTTCAGAGTGGTGTTCTTTATTTAATGTTCTGATTTTAGAAATTGTATTGTTCTGTTTTATTATACCACATTAATTTTTATATATTCTGATTTTAGTGTTTTTGAATACTTGGAGCCAGATTGTATTCATTTTCATGATTGACCGCAACCTAATAATAATAATAATAATAATAATAATAATAATAATCCTACTGGGATCTGCAAGCATCATCTGAAAATACATCACACAGTCCTAGACACTTGGGAAGTGTTCGACTTGTTATTTTGTAATATGAAATCCAGCATGCCTATCTTGTTTGCTGTGTCATACAATAAAATAATAATAATAATAATAATAATAATAATAATAATAATAATAGTAATGATAGTAATAATAATGACTTTGGTAATACACAGTGCTTCACTCCTTTCTCAGTTTCCTTTCTGGAAGAATCCTTTTTTGGGAGGTGTTAGCTGGCCCTGATTGTTTCCTTTGTGGAATTTCCAATTTCCCTGCTTTCAGAGTGTTGCTCTTTATTTACTCTCCTGGTTTTAGAGATTATATTGTTCTGCATTATTCTATCCCAGTAATTATTTCATATTAAAGTAGAATCTCACTTATCCAACATTTGCTTATACAATGTTCTGGATTATCCAACGCAGTCTGCCTTTTCGTAATCAATGTTTTTGCAGTCAGTGTTTTAAATTCATTGTGATATTTTAGTGGTAAATTTGTAAATACAGTACAGTAGAGTCTCACTTATCCAACATAAACGGGCCGGCAGAATGTTGAATAAGCGAATATGTTGGATAATAAGGAGGCATTAAGGAAAAGCCTATTAAACATCAAATTAAATTATGATTTTACAAATGAAGCACCAAAACATCATGTTAGACAACAAATTTGGCAGAAAACGTAGTTCAATACTCAGTAATGCTATGTAGTAATTACTTATTTATGAATTTAGCACCAAAATATCACGATATATTGAAAACATTGACTACAAAAATGCATTGGATAATCCAGAACATTGGATAAGCGAGTGTTGGATAAGTAATTACTACATAACATTACTGCGCATGGAACTACTCTTTCTGTCAAATTTGTTGTATATTATGATGTTTTGGTGCTTAATTTGTATAACGATTACCTAATTTGATGTTTAATCGGCTTTTCCTGAATTCTGTCTTATTATCCAACATATTCACTTATCCTGCCAACCTGTTTATGTTGGATAAGTGAGACTCTACTGTATATTGATAATCTTATATTATCTGCTTAGAACTGGATTGTATGAGGCCCCTTCTTCAGAGCTGTATAAAATGCACACTGAAGTGGATTATATGGTAGTGTGGAGTCAAGATAATCCAGTGCAAAGCAGATAATATAAGATTAAAAATGGGTTTTATAGCTGTGTGGAAGGGCCTTGAGTCTACACTGCCATATAATCCAGTTAAAATCAGATAATCTGTGGAAGAGGCCTAAGTGAGGCCTAAGTCTGCCTGTCCCCTGGACTGAGTTGGTTTCTAGGAGACCAAGTGGGCAGAGATTAGCCCTCTAAACTGGCAGCAATTGGATAAAAATAATTATTCCTTTCCCTCTAATTAGGACTTTATTTTTCTTTTCTTTTTGTTGTATCAACCTAGAGGCATGGATGATGGGTTGTGTTGTCAAATTTCGAGGTTGAGGGGCCTGTAGTTTTGTTGTTTTGTCGGTTGCCGTGATGCCATCACTCATTTATATATATAGATGTACAGTAGAGTCTCACTTATCCAAGCCTCGCTTATCCAAGCTTCTGGATTATCCAAGCCATTTTTGTAGTCAATGTTTTCAATATATCGTGATATTTTGGTGCTAAATTCGTAAATACAGTAATTACAACATAACATTATTGCCTATTGAACTACTTTTTCTGTCAAATTTGTTGTATAACATGATGTCTTTGGTGCTTAATTTGTAAAATCATCAAATTATTTCTGGGATGGACAGTGTATGTTCAAATGTGGTTGGAAAGGGTGTCATAGCTAGTATATATATGGAAGCTGGTATTTGGAATTATCATGAAAGAGAAGATAAAACCCGATTAAAGGTGCTTCCTAATTTAGTGGGAAGAAGTATTTCAGAGATTGGTAAAAAAGTCTTTGACTGGCACAATTTTCCACTTCAAACAGCTATCTCTTTTCCAGGAATCCCTGTGTTTTTGCAGGATTGGGGAAAGCATGGGAAAGGAAGGCGAACCAAGAATTCCCAGGCCACTAGGAGGGAGTATTTGAGGGAACCTAAATGAATATTTCACTCATGTCTGACTCCAGCTATATTCTAAGATCCCCACCATTGTTACAAAGCCAGTACAATTTTGGGCATCACTCCACCATTCCACCTTCGTTTTGTACAAGGATTTGTAATTGTTTCTTACACTTTTTACAAATTAGGTGATGTGAACATGTTGTGCAGGTCTTCTCAGAGGGAGGTATGGCAGATGGATCACAAATAATTGTCTGAGTGCATAAGGAGCCACACTCAGGGAAGAGACATGTCTGTTCCACTATCAAGTGACAGGGAAATATGCTGTGGTTTCTGTCCATGTAGCATCCTACATCTGACACCCTTGGTTTTCTCCCCATCCCACAGGTGGAGGGCATTGGCTATCATTGGTTAGTAGGTGATTGACTAATGTCTAGATCTGGACTCATGAAAGGGCTAAACCTCTATAACTGTGATCAATACAATAATTGTCTTTTTAGTCCAACAATTGCCATGAATGTGGTATTACCTAGACTCAGTACTACTCCCACAAAGTGAAATACAGGTTTGTAGAGAAAGCAAGATGGAGTCATGTATATCTGCTAACAGATAGGGGAGAGAGAAAAAAAGTGGGGTGAGAAATGTAGCCTAAGTGTATGGGGAAAGGAAACAGTAGGTCAGACTAAAAAAAGAAGAAACACTCCAGACTGTCCTACTAATCGCTTCTTTGTTCAAGCTTTGTGGGACTTTAATTCATTATCTAAAGTGGGATCTATATATTTATACTCTGTAAAGGCATGAAGACTAAGCTGAATTGTTTTAAGTTAAAAAAAACTTTTAAACTTCTAGATTAGTTAAATTAATTTGTGTGTGTGTGTATGAATATCTCAGGATATTTGAACAATTGATCTGTGTTGTATCTGGACTGAATCACACTTACTTATTGAAGGGATCATATTGCCACAGCCCCCAAATCCTAGAGCACTTAACCTTTACTACCGCACTCCATGGTGGCATCCTCTGGGCTTTTCTACTTCATGCAACCTGTCAAAGATTTGTGGGTAATGATCTATGCTGAGAACTGACACACTGGATTTTGCTGTATAAGATGACCAGTGTACATAAATATGGGCAGCCATTGGCAACCTAGATCCCATTTTTCCAGGTTTCCTTAGAAAGAACCAAGAACATTAATTAGAACATCTGGGTTCATAAAACATAGGAAATATGAGACACTGCTTTAGGTCTAGACACTGCTGCAGTTATATCATAAAACCACTTGTCTGTGATGACTCATGGGCCATGTAGTCCCGTTCCTAGTACTGTTGTGACAGATGAAGAGGAAAACTTGGGTTTCCCACCGTTTCTGCCAGATTTGGAGCCCTTGCAGCTGCAAGATGTTTGCCCACAAGAAGTCAGGCAAACAAGCCTTGAGCAGAAATCTCCCCCATTTTCTCGCCGCCTTTATTATAATCAAGATAGAAGCGCTCGGGAGGCGACTCGCAGGAGCGCCAGGATTGCTGCCAGACAATTAGATGATTAAGTCTGTTTCCCTTGGGAAAGTTTAAGGAGTCCTGCATCTGGACACAGAATAGGTTTCGTTTCTTGTTCCCCAGAGAAAGTGTTCTTTGGCGGGAAAACAAGATCCTATGTAGGTGTTTGGCCACTAGGATTCCATGCGGAGTCAATTCGTCAGCTTCGGGAGTAGATTGTGTGTGGACTACGCTACTCCAGTTTCCAGGACCTTGCTCTCGTTCCAGCCCTGCCTTGTTCCCCGGACCCCGCCACGGATTTCGCCACGGACCCTGTTCTTGTTCCTCGTTTCTTGTTGCCTTGAATCAAGCCTCGTTTGCCAAGGATCTAGTTTGCTCTCTAGCCTTGCATCAAGTTCCATGGACTAAAGGACCTTGTCATTTCCCCTCACTTTGCTTGGCAAAGTGTGTGTTTCGGTTATTGGATTACAACTTTGGACTTTAATATCTCATATTGGACATTGTTTTCCTGGACTATAATTGACCTTTCCTGAAAGGTCTACTTCTGAACTATATTCTACACTTGTTTTTATTGACTTTATATATTTCTTTAATAAAGATATTAGATAGATTCTGGCCTCTGCGTATGGTTATTGGTGCTCTGCAGCCTGGGTCCTGACATTGTCTTAGAGTTTAGTCATGAAGCAGAATTGACATAGCCAATTTCTTAGATCTCCACAATTAAAAATGATTGAAGAGCCAATTCACTGCGAATGAATAGTCGGAAAAATACACTGAGCATCAGAAACAAATAAGGAGGAGGAGCCTTGTTTCACATTATTGTTTCAGGCAGACAACATAATTTATATCACAATAAAATCTGTTGCAGTATCTCAACTGATTAGAGTGAGATAAAAGTTGATAGGGCCCCTGCGAGGAGAAGATGGGATAATGCTGGTAGGGGATAGGGAAAAGGCAGAACTAATTAATGCCTTCTTTGTCTCAGTCTTCTCACAAAAAGAAAGCCATCCTCAACTTCAGCAACGTGGAATTGATGAAGGGAAATAGGGAAACAAGTTGTCCAGGAATACCTGGCCACTCTAAACGAATTCAAGTCCCCAGGGCTGGATCAACTACATCCAAGAGTATTGAAGTAACTAGTGGAAGTCATTTCGGAACCACTGGCCATCATCTTTGAGAGTGCTTAGAGAACAGAAGTCCCAGCAGATTGGAGGAGGGGCAAATGTGGTAGCTATTTTCAAGAAGGGAAAAAAGGACGATCCAAACAATTACCGTCCGGTCAGCCTCATGTCAATACCAGGCAAGATTCTGGAAAAGATAGTTAAGGAAGTGGTCTGCAAACACTTAGAATCAAATGCAGTCATCAGTAATAGTCAACATGGATTTATCAAAAACAGATCATGTCAGACTAAGCTGATCTCTTTTTTTCAATAGAGGTATGAGCTGGGTAGATACAGGGAATGCTGTGGATGTAATGTATCTGAATTTCAGTAAGGCCATTGACATGACCTTGTGGCAAACAAACTAACCAAATGTGGGCCAGGCAAACCTATGGTTAGGTGGATCTGTAATTGGTTTAGTGAACAAACCCAGGGAGTGCTCACCAATGCTTTCTCTTCATCCTGGAAAGAAGTGACGAGTGGAGTGCCACAGCGTTCTGTCCTGGGCCCGGTTCTGTTCAATATCTTTATTAATGACTTAGATGAAGGACTAGAAGGCATGATCATCAAGTTTTCAGACAACACCAAATTGAGAGGGATAGTCAATGCTCCAGAAGACAGGACCAGAATTCAAAATGATCTTAACAGATTAGAGAGATGGGCCAAAACTAACAAAATGAAGTTCAACAGGCACAAATGCAAGATACTCCACTAAGGCAGAAAAAAATGAAATGCAAAGATACAAAATAGGGGATGCCTGGCTCGATAGCAGTATGTGTGAAAAAGATCTTGGAGTCCTCATGGATAAGAAGTGGCAACAATGAGCCAACAATGTCATGCGGTAGCTAAAAAAGTCAATGGGATTTTGGCCAGCATAAATAGGAGTATAGTGTCTAGGTCCAGGGAAGTCATGCTACCCCTCTATTCTGCCTTGGTCAGACCACATCTGGAATACTGTGTCCAGTTCTGGGCACGACAGTTGAAGGGAGATGCTGCCAAGCTGGAATGTGTCCAGAGAAGGGTGACTAAGATGATCAGGGGTCTGGAGAACAAGCCCTATGAGGAGAGGCTTAAAGAACTGGGCATGTTTAGCCTGCAGAAGAGAAGGCTAAGAGGAGACATGATAACCATGTACAAATATGTGAGGGGAAGTCATAGGGAGGAGGGTGCAAGCTTGTTTTCTGCTGCCCTGGAGACCAGGAGGTGGAAAAATGGCTTCAAACTGTAGGAAAGGAGATTCCACCTGAACATTAGGAAGAACTTCCTCACGGTAGAGCTGTTCAGCAGTGGAACTCTCTGCCCCAAAGTGTGATGGAGGCTCCTTCTTTGGAGGCTTTTAAACAGAGGCTGGATGGCCATCTGTCGGGGATGCTTTGAATGTGATTTTCCTGCTTCTTGGCAGGGGGTTGGACCAGATGGTCCATGAGGTCTCTTCCAACTCTATGATTCTATAATTCTATAATCGGATCATCTTACAATTTAAGTAGGCTTTCATAGGGAGATACAGTATTTCTAGATAGGCTGGGCCTAAGTAGTATAGGAATTTATTTCTCTCCTTGTGAGATCAACAGAACCTGGTAACAAATAGGCAGCCTGTGTGGTGCTTTCAGTAAAAATGTTTGTTATACAATAGATTTTGAGCAGATTTGCTGATATGAAGCTATTATTTGGTAGATGAAATCAATCAGTGCTATATCAATTTGTGCTATATTCACATAATCATAGACTCATACAAATTGAAGAGAACACAGAGGCCATCCAGTCCAACTCCTGCCATCCAGGCTCTGTTTAAAAACCTCCAGAGAAGGAGGCTCCACCAAACTCTAAGGCAGTGTATTCCACTGTCAAGCAGCTCTTTCCATCAAGAGGTTTGTCCTAATGTTTTGGTAGAATCTCTTTTCTTATTGTTTGAATCCATTCCCACATGCCTGTTTTTTAGTTACAAAACATCTCAAGGCATTACTGGCTTTTCATTGAGGCTTCAATTTTTTTTTGATGATCAAACATACACAAACACACCTATAATTTAAATGTAACCCAATAAATGTATGAGGGTCATTCCAAAAGTAATGCACAACTTTAAAATTTGCATTTTTTAAAAATCCAAATTTTATTCTACACTGTTGCTATTTGCTGAGAGCACAGAAGAATCTTTTCCACTAATATTAAAATTTAAATCAATCTGCTCCCACGTGCAGCGTTGTCATATCACTCCTCCAAGATGTCTGCTGCTCTTGATATCTGTCAGAAGCAATATGCTGTAATTGAGTTCTTGATTTGTGAGAATGAGACAGTGGGGAACATCCACTAGAGACTGAAGGTGTATGGAGATGACACTGTTGATCACAGTCCTATTAGTCATTGGGTATGCAGGTTGTGAAAAAGGGCATGCCAATATTCAGGATGCTCCATGAAGAAGCAGACCACACACTGCATAAGCAAATGACAATGTGAAGCATGTGAACAACATGGTTAAGGCTGATAGACGTGTAACTGTTAAAGAAATGTCACTCCAACTGGACATTGGGGAAGCAAGTGTGTGAAGAATACTGAAACAGCTGCAGTTGAAGGTATATGCAAAGTGGGTCCCAAGGAAGTTTACAAATGCACACTAGGAAACCTGAAAATCCATATACAGTGAACTCTCGGCCTGGTATGAGAACATTGGAAATGAATTTCCTTCAAGAATTATGATGAGAGATGAAACATGGTACATCAATGTGTTGTCAAAGGCTTTCATGGCCGGGATCACAGGGTTGTTGTATGTCTTTCGGGCTGTGTGGCCATGTTCCAGAAGTATTCTCTCCTGACGTTTCACCCACATCTATGGCAGGCATCCTCAGAGGTTGTGAGGTATGGATCACTGGGAAGCCAGCATTAATGTTTCTGTTAATCACCCTAATTAGCATTGGAAAGATTTTGTCTCTTGCCTGGGGGCATTCTTTGTTCAGTCATTATCTGTCTTCTGCCCTCAGAGTGTTGGTTCCCATCTACTGTTTTGATTTTAGAGTTTTTTAATACTGGTAGCCAGATTTTGTTCATTTTCATGGTTTCTTCCTTTCTGTTGAAGTTGTCCACATGCTTGTGGATTTCAATGGCTTCTCTGTGTAGTCTGACATGATAGTTGTTGGAATGGTCCAGCATTTCTGTGTTCTCAAATAATATCCTGTGTCCAGGCTGATTCATCAAGTGCTCTGCTATGGCTGATTTCTCTGGTTGAATTAGTCTGCAGTGCCTTTCATGTTCTTTGACTCTTGTTTGGGCGCTGCGTTTGGTGGTCCCTATGTAGACTTGTCCACAGCTGCATGGTATCCGGTAGACTCCTGCAGAGGAGAGAGAATCCCTCTTGTCCTTCGCTGACTGTAGCATTTGTTGGATTTTCTTTGTGGGTCTGTAGATAGTTTGTAGGTTGTGCTTCTTCATCAGCTTCCCTATGCGGTCAGTGGTTCCCTTGATGTATGATAAGAACACCTTTCCTCTGGGTGGATCTTTGTCTTGACTCTCATGGCTTGTTCTTGGCCTTGCAGCTCTTCTGATGTCTGTGGTGGAGTATCCACTGGCCTGTAGAGCCCAGTTTAGGTGGTTTAGTTCACCTTGGAGGAGGTGAGGTTCGCAGATTCTTTGTGCACGGTCTTGTCAGGGCTTTGATTGTGCTCCTTTTTTGACTTAGGTGATGATTGGAGTTTTTATGAAGGTGTGTGTAGGTTTTCTGCAAACTGTGTGGCCCAATTGTTGATTGGGTTTGCAGATGACCAGAAAATCTAGAAATGGTAGTTTTCCTTCCTTTTCTTTTTCCATGGTGAATTGGATGTTTTGGTGGATGCTGTTAAGATGACGCATATGGATTGTTGGGTTTCCTTGTGTGCATCTGTCAACTTCCTTGTGTGCAGTTGTTTGGTACTTTATAGGTAACTATAAGGAAAAGTTTGCCTCTTTCCACATTTATCCATCTATATCTGCACCTCTTAAAAGGTCCCTCCAATGTGGCAAAAAATGGGAAATCCTATCAAGAACGGGAGGAAATTGAGTTTTTGGCTTTTGGGGCTCTTTTGTAGAGAGTTAAGGATTGATTTATCACAAGTATGTTATGTTACTGAAATGTATTTACAGTATCATTTTCAAAGGCAGAAAAGGTAATAGCAAGGGAAATTAGAGAAGAGAAAGTCTATAAAGTACCTATTCCTGAGCAATTTTGCAGAAGCCAAATACCTAGATAGATTGTTTTGGAGCCAGGGATTTTAGAGCTAATGCCAAAGCTACACTAGTATCCATCGTTAAAAGGATAAATAATTTACTTGCCTGTAGAAATCCTAGATAGCCAAGTCAACTCCACTGGGAGACTGATTTACTTTCTTTGTCACTTCTGAATCATACTTATTTTCTCTCTGCCCATATTTATTAACAAATAGCTTTCCTTTGAGTCAGTTTCTCATGAAGGGCAGCCCAGTGTGGAAACTGCCTGAAAGTATTTTCTTTGTCTCTTAAGAATGGCAGTTCCTCAAAGCAAGGCCTTAGCCCCAGGAGTTCTCTGCAAGACTTGTGTCTACCCTTAAGATATGAAGCTAGAGACAGAAATTATTTCTGGTGGCTTTTTTGTCAGTGCGATAGTGAATCCACCCTAGGCTTTAATCTGAACAAATTGGAAATAGCAACAACAAAGATTTAGGGCTATGGGCTTGGGCCCAGAAGTGTTTTGGATTTCAGATGATGGATGAATGGATGGAGTCTGAAATATATGTATTTGCATATATTACATAATGAAAAAAGAGGTATGAGTCAAATCTAAACAAAAATTGATGATTTATATAAATCCTATACACAACTTGAAGGTCCCTTTTTACACAATATTTTAAATAATTTTGTGCATGAAACACAATTTGTGTACACTGAACTGTTCTAAAGCAATTTTGGATTTTGGATAATTTTGGATTATAGAATTCCAGATAAAGGATAGCTAACTTACAGTGTTAAAGGAAATAGATTTCTGAGGCATAGTAGCCCTGTTATTGGGGGCAGGGTGTCTTTAAATCAGGATAGAAGAAGGAATGCCATTGAAAATTGTACACACAGAGAAAGACATCCCATTTTCAGGTTACATATGATTTTTCAGAAAAACAACGGAATTTTTGGATTATCATGAGATGTAAAAAAGATACAATTTCAACATTACATAAAATACTCTGTCTGGCTGGGTGAAAAATTAATTTCAGGTATAACCAGAACTTGGTACAGTTAATGTTTTTATCAAAAACTCCCTGAATTCCTTCCTGGCCATGCTGACTGCAAGTATTCTAGCCAATTAGAAGTTTGATATTTAGCATAGTGGAGCAAAATCTTCAATCACTTTTGTTCCTCCCTTCCTTCTTTTGTTTCTTGAGGAGGTGATGGATGCTAGATCCCCCGCGGCATGGAGGTCAAATCCAAAGGCATTACTTCTTCACTGTATTCAAAAGGAATGTTCCACCATTGCTGAATGGTGCTTTTTGACACATCAAAAAGGAGCCAAAGAAGGCTGGGACATGATTGCAAGTTCCAACCACAAATACTGCTTTCAAAGACTGGCAGCATCTGCTGTTTCTTGGCAAAGCAGGCCTGGGAGGGAGTGAAGAGATATGGTTTTGGGAAACCCACAGTATACAAGAGAATAACACTTCATCCTTCCTCTGCCCATCACTTTCTTATTAAAATGTCATGCCTATTATTATTATTATTTGACTTAGAAGAAAAACAGCTGCAGGACAGACAGAGAGTATGTGTGAATGGCATGACAAGGACTTTTCCCAGAGCTTTAACACATCTATAGTCATGCAAGCTGGAGGAATCTGGGATATGTGTTCAAACAAATGTAAAATCTGAAGTTCTAATTTCTCTTTCTTGCTAATGTTTAATGGCATTTGTATGCTTTCCACTTTGTAAAGGAGAGATATAGTTGGACTTTAGCAAATGTGTTGACCATTTGTTTCCCATCTTTTTTTAGGTTATTATGCAGAGAATCCCATGGGCCTTTGAGTTTACTTGCACTTTATTATCCCAAGTCCACTTTCAATTCAAGTTTTCCATGCTCTGAGATGGTTTACAATCACAGACTGCCTAGATATCTGGATAATTTGTTCACTAACAAACAAGATATCTTCCAAATCCCATGCTTCTTTCAATAGTTATAACTGAATTTTGTGGCCAGTGCAGTCATTGCTACTCAGTTTTATCAGCAGAATATTTTTCATTGCTAACATAACCTCCAAAAGGTTCCAGAGGAAATCTAATATAGCCAAAATGACCGTTATTAGTTTAAAATGTTATTTGCTTGTTTCCCTGAGTGATAAAGAAAACAAGGCAAAAGACTATATATTTGTTTTTAAGATGTTCCTAACAATTGTTCAAAACCAGCTTGGGCTTTCTCAATGCTGCCGTTTCTTTATAGCTTGTTAACCAAGCTCGTTATTTGCATATATTGAAACTATATACTGTCTTGTCACTAGCCCTTATTTCACTAAAGGCAGGAAGTTACAAGAGATGTGTGAATAATTAATTCAGCTTTCTCTCATGAAGTAAAGTAATTGTACTTCTTCCTTGCCATAAAATTTGGATGATATAGAACATGTGCTAGCGATGACTGAGATGGTGCTAAGATTTGAGAACAGTTGTCCCAAATGTTGATTAATTCTTTACATGTTTTAATAGGTTTAACTTTACTTTGTCTATTCCTCTTTTATCCTATTATATCCATTATCTTAATGGTGTGGTTATATTTATTCATTCAATGGAACATCTGCAATTTACTGACTTGAATCTCCTTCCACTGGCCTAAAGTTATTAAAATTGCTGCATAGTAATACATTATAACAGGAACCTTCAATGCCCACGCATTGACCTTTGTTCATTTTATTTTTAATCAAGGGTTCTCATTATTCCAGAATACTGATTTAACAAAGACTAAGATTACAGTTCCATACCTTTTTTTTTTGCAAATAAGCTGCACTGAATTCAGTGAGGCTTACTAGAGCCCCCGGTGGCGCAAAGGGTTAAACCCTTGTGCCGACAGACTGCTGATGAAGGTTGGGTTCCTGACCTGAAGGTTGCCGGTCTGAATCCAACCAAGGGAAAGCGCAGATGAGCTCTGTCTGTCAGCTCCATGCGGGGACATGAGAGAAGCCTCCCACAAGGATGGTAAAATATCAAACATCCAGGCATCTCCTGGGCAACGTCATGGTAGATGGCCAGTTCTCTCGCACCAGAAGCAACTTGCAGTTTCTCAAGTCAGTTCTGACACTGAAAAAAAAGTGAGACTTACTTCTGAGTAGACATGTAGATTATGTTTTCTGGTAGTTTCTTTGTTTTATAACCTCCCTGTTTAGAATTTTAAAAAATCTAGAAAGAAACACATCTTACACAGCATTAGCATATTAGTTGGTTATAAAATTATTTCTATCCCATCTGTCTATAAATACAGAATGCACAATCAAAATGAGTAAAAATTGAAAAGCTAGAGCATAATCCTATATATCTTTACTCAGAAGTGTATCCTATTAAGCACAATGAAACTTAATTCCAAGTGGGTTTGAAGCTAAAATAAAAGATATGTAATTCTGAAAAACAGGAGCAAAAGAGCAACCATACATTTTATGCTCTCCTTCCCTGAATGCACGACCAAATAAAACCATTATTTATAACTTCCTATATATCTAATTTATATGTGGCCTTGGATAATGTTAGAATTGGAGTCATTTTCTGAGAAGGTTAACATTTCCAAAAGGTAAGATGCAGTGGGAGCAACTCTAAGATGTATGTGATTCCATTATTTTTCTTTCACTTTTCCACTGTGCTTCAGCTCCCCAGTATCTTGAGTCAGTCAGCTGCTAAACCATATGTTTCTAAATGTGAGCCAACAATTATGGCACAACAAACACCAAAGTTTATGACTTCACTTGTATTTGTAGATATTTGTGAGAAAAAGGATCAAATGTCTTCCTATCTCTAGCTTTCCCCTAGAACTACAGTAGCTGCACTTTATATTCTGCTCCTGCAGAAATATTTCTCATAATGGAGCACCATCTTTCCAGAATTGCTAGCAAAATATGGTCTGCAATGTGAATAATCTTCTACCATACTTCTGTCCAGGAAATTGCAAGCACTCTCTGTTTTGGGTGACAGACTGTGTGTGTACCTGTCTCATGTGTAGGTTTAGAGAAATAAACATAGATGTGAAACCTATAGTATTTTCGACATTATAGTTTCATCTGTGTAAGAAATTATGAGAAAAGAAATAGATGTCAGCTGTTATTCAGATTTGGAATATCAGTCTCCCAAAGGGTTCAGTGTCCTGGAGTTTTTTTTAATGATCCCAAAACTCTGAAAACCACCTGCTAGGAGAACTGAGTCAAAGTAATGGTCCTGCTTGCCTCTGTTTGGAAAGATAGAACAATGGAGTTTGAAGATATCACAAAGGACATCTAGTCCAACCCTCTGCCATGCAGGAATACACAACCAAAGCACTCCCAACAGATGGCCATCCAATCTCTGTTTAAAAACCTCTACAGAAGTAGACTCCACCACACGCTGTAGCAGTGTATCCCACTATCAAATAGCTATTAGCATTAGAAAGTTCTTCCTAATGTTTAGGTGGAGTCTCTTTTCCTGAGATTTGAATCCTGTGATTTGAGTCTACTCAGCAGAAAACAAGCTTGCTCCCTTCTCAATATGACATCCCTTGAAATATTTAAACATGGCTATCATGTCACATCTCAACCTTCTCTTCTCCAAGGAAAACACACACAGCTCTCAAAGTTCCTCCTCATAGAGCTTCATTTCCAAGCCTTTTACAATTTTGATCTCCCTCCTCTGGACATGTTTTAACTGTCAGTATCTTTATTGAATTGTCTAAGACCAATTGCCTTGGCTTAAATATTATAAAAACAACTTGAATATTACTAAGGCATCATACATTTTCATTTACCTCTCCTATAAAGATAACTAATCCTATATAGTGTGGTACCTGGAACATCTTCCTGATTGAGGAAGCAAAGAACATTTGGTAGTGTCTGTTCTCTGTCTGGTTTGTTCTGTTAAGTAGCACTGGTGATGAGCAGTGAGGCTGTTGTATAATTTTCCTCATCGCTCATTCACTTCCCTCATTCCATTTGGACAATATCAGCTTCTAAATGTTTGGCTCGGAGAATAAAGTTGCAACCTCCTTTTATAAACACTGAAGGATTGATAGACATCAGGATATTCTGATTATTACACTGGACAACACACTTTTTGGTGTCTCAAATTCAGCCCTGTTTATGGGTAAATTTGACCCTCTGGTTCCAAAAATTGTACCAGTTCCCCCATCAGCTTTAACTTTTGAGATACAGAACATATGCCATCTACCAATTGCTACCTACCCACCCATAGAAAACCATGATAACCATAACTAAGAAACTAGAGCTGATGTGGTCTTATTCATTGCTTTTTTCTAAATCAGGGCCCCAAATAACCCCAGGAACAGGCCTAAAAAGAAATACACCAATAATTGGTGGTGCGGGGGGGGGGGGGGGGAGGGGGGGTTGGCTGTGTTACCAGTGTTAATTAACTTTTGTTTTCTTCCTGCTCTCATTGTTTTAACTTCATTTCATTTTATATATCACATGGATAAGGCATAATGTACATACAGAATGATATGCAACAGAATATCTAGGTGGCTTCAGTATCTGCCTTGTATCTCTGAACATCATCAGACAATATCCCTATATTGTCACAGTCCATAACGACTAGGCTTGTGCATTTAGTCGGATCTCATCGTAAGCCATATCAAACTTATTAGATTCGTACTTACAACTTGCTATCCAACACGTGGGCATGGCCCACACCAAAAACTTAAGAATCAAAACTTACCCAATACTTTTTCATTTGCATTTTGAAACTCTCAAAAGTCATTTTTACTTTCAGTGCAAGAAAGAAAAGAAAAGCCAAAAAAGCTGCCTTTCTTTTTTAAATTATTGGCCTCTCAACATTACAAGATGAAAAGCAGGGGGAAAGCAGAATTCACTGGGAAATAAAGCTCAGAACATTGGGAAATGTAGTTTGGGAAGATGAGGAGCCCTATGGCAGAGTAGGCAAAAGACCCTGCCCTAAACAACATTTCCCAGAATTCTGCTCACATCAGAAATCCCCAATCAGGAGAGGGGAGAGATTTGTCCCTCCGTACCACCAGCCAGTCAGAGTTCCAATGAATGGTTGAAACTGCAAAAAGGAGGACTGGCTGATACATTGAATGAGAGACATTCAATGAAATAGTAGTTGTGGCATTTTAAAAAACATTTTTGTCAAAACTTAAAAATATTCCCTAAAATCAGTAGATGTATGAATGTTTCTGAAAGTTGGGGGGGATGATCCCCTGTTATCTTGTGTCATTATATAGAAAATTCATGTAGAATTGTGATTTTTTTTTAAAAAAAAAATTGTTTATAAAAACTGAAAATTCCACAAAAATTCACGGATAAGTGAAACATTCTGAAACTTGATGGGCTACAGTGATAAATGTCTTCTACCATTGAAGCACGTTTCACTCTAATAGCTGTAAAAATGAGGGAGAAAGGAGCCCCTGAAGTTTCCCCAGTTATAGTAATTAATATGTACTACTATAACAAAAAAGTAACGACACTTCATTACTCTTGTTACAGTAATGAAATTTTCACTAACTACACTGTAGAAATGAAACACCAGTGCCTGCTAATTTTGTAATGATTTTTGAAACATTAGGCATGTGTGATTGATTAAAAATAACTACATGAGAATGCAGCTGCATTTGTCATGGACTTTAATAGTTTTTCAGAATTTGCTTTGGGTAATTAATTCTTGGGAAATTTTGCAATTTGGTAACTTCCATCAAGAAGTTTATTTTGTTTCAGCTACTCCTGAAAACTTCACAATTGCCTCAGGCCTTTTATCACTCTAGAGAGGAGATCTTCATTAAAAATGAAGAACAAAAATTGCCTTTGTGACTCATATAGCTCATCAACCTCACAATCCATCCAAGTCTTAAATTTATGTCACAGTGCAATTTAGTAAAACTTGGGGCTGATTCATGTATCAAAATCTTACTCCTTATTTAAATACTTAGCAGCATATGTGCGTGATCACACATTGCATGAGGTTTAAACTCAGGCAGAATCTGGCTTCATTTCCTCATCTCCTTGCTTAATAAAGAAGGTAAAGCTTCCTTGAGGAGAGCTAAAGCCCAATTGGCTCTGCTCTCTTCCCTGAATTGATGACTTTTGAGAGGGATGGATGATATTCTATTGCTTATATGCAGGCTTGGGTGCATATAAGTAATAGATCGGATGCAAATAATCCTTGCATGAGTGAAGTCCTGTACAAATACACTCATGCAAGGATTTTTTTTTTTTTAGGAACAAGGAGCTGCAAGAAAGTCCATACAACTCTGATTTTATTCACTGGGAAAAGAAAGAAATCAAGGCTTTGTTCCAGTAACTACTTCCAGAAGTATAGAACTGGGGACTTTGAGACAGAAGGCTGGAAGATTTCTGTGGGTCATGAAAGATCCAGATGCTGGGTTAAGAAATCTTTGTCCAAGAACTGTTCAGTCCAGATTTTGCTCAGCAGTGAAGGATGCTGATGGGACAATTCAGCTATCAGACAAATCATTTATATTAACAGAAGAGGACACCTGGGGATGTTGCTCCTGCCAACTGTGGGTGGACTTATCCAATTACTTCTGTATACAAAACTAATTGAAAACCTGCAGTCTTTCTGGTAGTGTATGTGGATTCAGAATTGGAGTGATCTCTCTTGAAGCCCTAATGTTCATTTTTCCCATGGAGTAAACAACAAAACCACTGACCCAAATCACACCAAATTTGGCCACAAAAGACATAGTAATCCCATCTATGTCTTTCAATCAAAAAAGACTAGAAAAATAAAGTCCAAATTAGAAGATGTGGAAGAGCCGTTCTCCCCTGGTTGCCAGTCAGAAGAGTAGGCCCTGCCCCCTTTAGGCCCCGCTCACTTGTCCTAGCAACCCCCTCAGGCACAATGGCTGAGGGTTTACTTAGGCCTCTTCCACACTGCCTATAAAATACAGATGATCTGATTTGAACTGGATTATATGGCAGTGTAGATTCAAGGCCCTTCCATACAGCTATATAACCCAGAATGCCAAGGTACATAATCCACAGTATCTGCTTTGAACTGGACTATCTTGAGTCTACACTGCCATATAATCCAGTTCAATGTGGATTTCTTTACAGTTGTGTACAAGGGGCCTCATATAATTCAGTTCAAAGCAAATAATATAAGATTATAAATATAATATATAAAATTACTGTGGTATAATAAAACAGAACAATATAATCTCTAAAATCAGGACAGTAAATAAAGAACAACACTCTGAAAACAGGGGAAATCCAGACAGGAAACAATCAGGGCCAGCTAACACCTCCCAGGGAGGAAGCAGCCAAGCTTTGAAGCTGAAAGGCCATTACATGCTAATCATTCTGGCTAATTGCAGCATTCACACTTACCTCCAACAGACAAAGAAAAGGAACAACCAGAAATATTATATATCCAGGAAATAACATATACTAACTACCACCAATTCCTCAATCCTTTATTTCCCATACCACCACACTTTGCCACAGCAACATGTGGCACAGCTAGTTAACTATAAGTTTAAAAAGTGTTTTCTTTCTGCATAAGGCAATCTACCTCTGTATTTCATCTCAAAGGTGTAGTCTGACATATGCACACACTCAATGCAATTATGGTTTCCACACTGAGATACCAGATACCTAAATACCAGTGACAGCACTGCCGTTAAATTGTCTTTTACTGAAATACAGTGCAGTGCTGAGAACTTTCATTGTTTCCCCTTAAAAGACACTCTGTCAAGATCAATGACCCATTAAATTAAGCAATATGATCTAGAGGTCATTGTATTAAGCTGGATATTAGTTACCTTGGAGCATCTTCTGGGGAATGAAACCAAATCCTCATGACTTCAAAACAAAAGAGTTCATCTTCAGGGATAAGGAATAGTGCAATGAAATCATACAATTTCAGTGATGGTATATACTTGTAATGGATTTGTTTAAAGCATTTCAATTTGCTGGTAGGGTAAGGGTAAGTTACGCATATGCTATGCATGTGTATATATCCCTCAAAGGCATCAATAGATTTAAAATATTTTAAAAAATAACTTGTAGAAAGATAATTAGAAGGGAACTGAAGGATTAGACTAGAAAATCCATTGTTCTGGGTTATTTATTGAAAAACTTTCTTTTAAAATGATGTCTAAAATAACATGGTTTTATAATAAAATCAAACAGCAAATCTCAACTATCTGCATCCCTCCATGAGATATATGAAAAGGGGTTGTATTTTTGTCCATACCTATTTCTGCATTTATTTATTTATTTATTTATTTATTTATTTATTATTGATTGTTCACATCAATGTGACTGCAAGAGTGGTAAGACTGAGAAAAAGCTTTCTGCCAATATCTTTAAAACTCAGAGAGGATCATGAAGGAAGATATCCTTCACACACTGTGAACCCAAGTCATACAGGGCTTTATAAGTTGGGCAATCAACCAGCAGGGAGTGAATGAAACCTGGTGGGATGACTCCCATCACTGGAATGTAGCCATTGAGGGCTATAACCTCTTTCACAGAAATAGAACAAAGGGGAGAGGAGGGGGAGTAGCTTTATATGTCAAAAACAGTTACTTTGCAGAAGAAATGCAAGACTGTAATCCGGGAAACCAGCTTGAAAGCATCTGGATAAGAATCAAGGGAACCGGGACTCAAAAAGATCTCGTCATGGGTGTCTACTACAGACCTCCGAACCAGGATGAAGAACTTGATGAAGCCTTCTGTCAGCAGCTGACCAAACTATCCTGATATCTGCTGGAAAACAAACTTGGCCAAGAGCACAAAGTCCAACAAATTCCTCACTTGCCTTGCAGACAATTTTATGGCCCAAAAAGTAGAAGAGGCAACAAGGGGATTGGCTACTCTTGATCTAATCTTAACAAATGTGAAATACCTGATCAATACAGTAGAAGTCGTCAGATCCTTAGGGGCAAAGTGAAATACTCAAGGCGCAAATGCAAACAGTGCCAACAAAGAAAAAATCCACAAGGACTCCATCCCACTCAGACCCATTGTAAGTGCCATTGGATCACCGACTTACAACCTGGCAAAATTTATGGCTACACAGCTACAAACCTACATTGGTCTCACTACACACTATATCAAGGACTCAACACATTTCATAGAAAAGATCAGCAACCTCAATCTAAGCATCAAGGACATCCTGATCAGCTTCGATGTGGTGTTCCTATTTACCAAGGTCCCGGTAGCTGACACCATCACACTAATCAAACAAAACTTCCCAGAAGACATCACAGCCCTGTTTCATCATTGCCTCACCACTAGCTACTTTCAGTGGGACATTGGATTCTATGAACAGAAAGATGGAGTGGCCATGGGGAGCCCTCTCAGCCCAGTAGTAGCAAATTTCTATATAGAATACTTTGAAAAACAGGCCCTAGAAACAGCACCAAAAAAGCCAACTGTTTGGTTCAGATATGTAGATGACACCTTCACAATTTGGAGCCATGGAGCGGAAGAACTCAGCAAGTTCCTGGACCATCTTAACAGCATCCACCTAAACATCCAATTCACCATGGAAAAAGAAAAGGAAGGAAAACTACTATTTCTAGATGTTCTGGTCATCCGCAAACCCAATCAACAATTGGGCCACACAGTTTACAGAAAACCTACACACACAGATAGATACCTTCATAAAAACTCCAACCAGCACCCAAGTCAAAAAAGGAGCACAATCAAAGCCCTGACAGACCGTGCACAAAGAATCTGCGAACCTCACCTCCTCCAAGGTGAACTAAACCACCTAAACTGGGCTCTACAGGCCAGTGGATACTCCACCACAGACATCAGAAGAGCTGCAAGGCCAAGAACAAGCCATGAGAGTCAAGACAAAGATCCACCCAGAGGAAAGGTGTTCTTACCATACATCAAGGGAACCACTGACCGCATAAGCAAACTGATAAAGAAGCACAACCTACAAACTATCTACAGACCCACAAAGAAAATCCAACAAATGCTACAGTCAGCGAAGGATAAGAGGGATCCTCTCTCCTCTGCAGGAGTCTACCGGATACCATGCAGCTGTGGACAAGTCTACATAGGGACCACCAAATGCAGCGCCCAAACAAGAGTCAAAGAACATGAAAGGCACTGCAGACTAACTCAACCAGAGAAATCAGCCATAGCAGAGCACTTGATGAACCAGCCTGGACACAGGATATTATTTGAGAACACAGAAATGCTGGACCATTCCAACAACTATCATGTCAGACTACACAGAGAAGCCATTGAAATCCACAAGCATGTGGACAACTTCAACAGAAAGGAAGAAACCATGAAAATGAACAAAATCTGGCTACCAGTATTGAAAAACTCTAAAATCAAAACAGTAGATGGGAACCAACACTCTGAGGGCAGAGGATAGCTAATGGCTGAACAAAGAATGCCCCCAGGCAAGAGACAAAACCTTTCCAATGATAATTAGGGTGATTAACTGAAACATTAATGCTGGCTTCCCAGTGACAAAGGACTCTTGCCACACCCTGGACTCTACACAGATATATATTCTTTCCTCTCCTTACTTAGTCTATCCATACCTCACAACCTCTGAGGATGCCTGCCATAGATGTGGGCAAAACATCAGGAGAGAATACTTCTGGAACATGGCCACATAGCCTGAAAGACATACAACAACCCTGTGATCCCGGCCATGAAAGCCTTCGACAATAAAAAGAAAAAAAATATGACAAATGCAAAGAAGCCGGAATGGATGTCCAAAGAACTTCTAACCGGACTAAGACTCAAAAGAGACATGCACAAGAAGTGGAAAAGGGGAGAAATCACCAAAGAAGAATTCAAACTTATAGCCAACTCCTGTAAGGAAAATGTTTCCAAGGCTAAAACGCAAAATGAGCTCAGGCTTGCCAGGGACATTAAAAACAACAAAAAAAGCTTTTTTGCTTACGTTGGTAGAAAAAGGAAGAACAAGGAGGTGATAGGGCCTCTGCGAGGAGAAGATGGGGTGATGGTGACAGGGGACAGAGAAAAGGCAGAACTGCTTAATGCCTTCTTGGCTTCGGTCTTCTCACAAAAAGAAAGCCATTTTCAACCTCAGCAACATGAAATGGACGAAGGATTTGCGGAAATCCAACCCCAAATAGGGAGACAAGTTGTCCAGGAACACCTGGCTGTTCTAAACGAATTCAAGTCCCCAGGGCCAGATCAGCTACATCCAAGAGTATTGAAGGAACTCGCTGAGGTTATTTCAGAACCACTGACAATTCGAGAGTTCTTGGAGAACAGGAGAAGTCCCAGAAGATTGGAGGAGGGCAAATGTGGTCCCTATCTTCAAGAAGGGAAAAAAGAACGACCCAAACAATTACCATCCGGTCAGCCTCACATCGATACCAGGCAAGATTCTGGAAAAGATCATTAAGGAAGTGGTCTGCAAACACTTAGAAACAAATGCAGTCATTGCTAATAGTCAACACGGATTTACCAAAAACAAGTCATGCCAGACTAATCTGATCTCTTTTTTCGATAGAGTTATGAGTTAGGTCGATACAGGGAATGCCGTGGATGTAGCGTACCTAGATTTCAGTAAGGCCTTCGACAAAGTCCCCTACGACCTTCTGGCAAACAAACTAGTAAAATGTAGGCTAGACAAAACTACGGTTAGGTGGATCTGTAATTGGCTCAGCAAACGAACCCAAAGGGTGCTCACCAATGCGTCGTCTTAATCTTGGAAAGAAGTCATGAGTGGAGTGCTGCAGGGTTCCGTCCTGGGCCCGATTCTGTTTAACATCTTTATTAACGACTTAGACGAAGGGTTAGAAGGCACGATCATCAAGTATGCAGATGACACCAAACTGGGAGGGGTAGCCAACACTCCAGGAGACAGGAACAGAATTCAAAACGATCTTGACAGACTAGAGAGATGGGCCGAAACTAACAAAAGGAAGTTCAACAGGGATACATGCAAGATACTTCATTTCGGCAGAAAAAATGGAATGCAAAGATACAGAATGGGGGACGCCTGGCTAGACAGCAGTACATGTGAAAAAGATCTTGGAGTCCTTGTGGACAGCAAGTTAAACATGAGCCAACAAAGTGATGCGGCTGCTAAGAAAGCCAATGGGATTTTGGCCTGCATCAATAGGAGTATAGTGTCTAGATCCAGGGAAGTCATGCTACCCCTCTATTCTGCCTTGGTCAGACCACACCTAGAATACTGTGTCCAATTCTGGGCACCGCAGTTGAAGGGAGATGTTGACAAGCTGGAATGTGTCCAGAGGAGGGCAACTAAAATGATCAAAGGTCTGGAGAACAAGCCCTATGAGGAGAGGCTTAAAGAACTGGGCATGTTTAGCCTGCAGAAGAGAAGGCTAAGAGGAGACATGATACAAATATGTGAGGGAAAGTCATAGAGAGGAGGGAGCAAGCTTGTTTTCTGCTGCCCTGCAGACTAGGATGCGGAACAATGGCTTCAAACTACAGGAAAGGAGATTCCACCTGAACATCAGGAAGAACTTCCTCACTGTGAGAGCTGTTCGGCAGTGGAACTCTCTCCCCCAGACTGTGGTGGAGGCTCCTTCTTTGGAGGCTTTTAAACAGAGGCTGGATGGCCATCTGTCGGGGGTGCTTCTTGGCAGGGGGTTGGACTGGATGGCCCATGAGGTCTCTTCCAGCTCTACTATTCTATGATTCTATGATTCTATGAATGTGTTCTGATATTGTCTGTACATGTGAGAGCTACTCCATAGGGATGCAAACCTTAACTTATTTCATTTTTTATGTAAGAAGTAAAGAATGGGGAAACCCTTCTACTGCATAGGATAGAATATGAAAGCATTTTTACCTATTTGACCATTTCTCACACCATGGAACTTATTTTGGAAAAAAAATGTAGAAAAAAGCCTTTAAGGACTGTAGAAAAGGAATAGTTTCTACCCCCCCCCAAAAAAAAAAATCCACATTTTTGCACAAAAACCCATTTTTATTATAAAACCCTCAATGTTTGGACATAATTTTTAAAGTCCTGAATTACAAGACATCTTGCAGTGGTTGGCCATTTTCTCAATGTGTCAAGACACCATTTGTCATCAATAATGAGACATCTTTGTTATTGCATTTCTTGAAAAAGATGGTCCCAATCGGAACATGTATTGATAACCACATGGAAAGTTAAACTTTTCCATTTAAGTGATGTCTATTCATGTTATCACTTTCTCTTCACCCATAAACGCTTCCTGTCATGAGCAAGAAAGAAGAGTTGATTATGCTTGAAAAAGGGATAGTGATGTGACTGAGGGCTCTTCCACACAGTCCAAACTAGATTTCAAAGTCCCAAGAAAGGTATCAAGAATAATCCAAATCAGATATCAAGGATTAAATCCAAGGCTTGAGACAAACTAGAATTGTAGAAAACATGGCTAAAATGCAGGATCAAACTCCAAGGTATTCCAAGTTACAAAATCAAGGCTGGAACACAAGGCATCAGTTTTGGCTAGAATAGAAATCCAAAGGGCAAAGTCACTGAAACATTCATTGGATTCACAGGCAGAAGCGAGGCTGGAACTTGAAGCAAGATACAAGGCAGCACAAGAACATGGAGCAAAGATCTTTCTCTCTTGGATTAGCAATGTTACCACCTCTGGCTGTGTGAGAGAAAACAACCCTTTTAAAGAGAAATTCAAGGTCCCTGGCTGTGAGAAGATTGCTCGTTAGTACGCTTCAAAAGCAAACATGCTTCTTTGGACATACTCCTTTTCTTTCCATTTCTGAGTTATCACCCTCCTCCTGTCGGGCTCATTATCCCTTTCCAAACTAGAATGTCCATCTGGCACCTAGAGACCCGACCTTGAATGCTGTGAGGAATGTGAATCAAACTGCCTGCTTGTAACCATTCTGTCTCTGGTCCCAGATCCACTGGGACAAACTCTGGCTGCATCTCAGGCTCTGGCTGCATCTCAGGCCCAAACCCAGAGTTTTCTGGCAAGGCAGGTGCAGGGACAATCATAGGCTGAATGGGGCCAATCTCAGGCTACAACCAGGGCCGGCCCCACCATAAAGGCCAGTGACGCCGCCGCCTCGGGCGCAGGTCCCGGGGGGCGCCGTCAGGCTGGGAGGGAGGCGGGGCACCACTCTGACGGTGCCCCGCCGCCCGACCAGTGCGCCCTGGCCTTGTGGCTCCCTCTTTCGCCGCCCGGGGAGGGGAGGAGGGATCGCCTCCTTCCCTCCCCGGGCGGCGAAGCCTGCTTCTTTCGCCGCCCGGGGAGGGGAGGAGGGATCGCCTCCTTCCCTCCCCGGGCGGCGAAGCCTGCTTCTTTCGCCGCCCGGGGAGGGGAGGAGGGATCGCCTCCTTCCCTCCCCGGGCGGCGAAGCCCGCTTCTTTCGCCGCCCGGGGAGGGGAGGAGGCGATCCCTCCTCCCCTCCCCGGGCGGCGAAGCCTCCCTCTTTCCAACCCTGGCCGCGCCTCCCACGCTGCGTGGGAGGCGGGGCCAGGGCGAATAGCATGGGAGGCGGGGCCAACCCTGGCCCCGCCTTCCACCCAGCGTGCCCTGGCCCCGCCTCCCACGCAGCGCGGGAGGCGGGGCCAGGGCACGCTGGTTGGGAGGCGGGGCCAGGGCGCAGGAGGCGGGGCCGGTGGGGGGCGCTTTTCAGCGCCCCCGCTTAATATTTAAATTTATCTCCGACCGGCCCTGGCTACAACAGATAAGCAGGACTCGAACTATTTAAGGCTTTATAGGTCGCAAGGTGCAATTTTATTTGGGACCAGAAACTTATTGGCAGCCAGTGGAGCTGCTTTAATAGGGGTGTTGTGTGCTCTAGTTAGTAAATAAGCAGTATTTGATTTATTGTTAGTAATTGTACTTTTATTTTTTATTTTTTGAAAAGACCCAATATAAACTAATAAAATGATTAACCATTTCTTTAAAGAAAGCACTTGCCTATGTACTATGGCATTATTTTATTTTACTGTTTAAAAATCTGATTTGGACATCAATGTGATATAACTAAAATGGAGAATACGAAATGAAGTCAGCTTTCTCATCTAAACCTTGTGGCTCTCAGTCTCTGAAGCTTGAAAGTTAACATGCTGAAAGCCTAAGATGAAGGGAAAGGAGTCATGGAGTTCATTCCCTATTGCTTACGCAGCATATTATTTATGTAAGTGACCTGGAAAATTGATGCATCGTTGAAGCATCTGTAATTTATGTAATATTTCTGATTTGACAGCAGAGTTGAATGTTAGTAGCTTACATGATGTGCATGTGCATAAAGAGGGAAAGTAAATATGTATTTATTTGCCATTCATTTAAAAAAAGGAAATAAATTAATGTGTGGGTTGACTTAATGTTTTTAACGTAGGAATAAAGCAACTTAGTGGCTCCTGATAGTGGCTAGGCAGTTATGGTTTTGATACTTTACGAGACGAGAAAAGAGATGGTAACTGTATGGTCACAAGACAATTTGCAAGAGATACGGAACTGGTATTTCCTGAAAATACTGATGGCATGACTGAGATAAAATCCACAGTGATCTATGGTTGGATAGGCTTTGCACTGTTTTGAAATTCTACACATAGATATGATTGGAATCGAGAGCACAAATAATTTAGCAGCCTTTAAAAATTACATGGTTTGGATTTTTCAAGATTTGATCCCAAAATTCGACAATCAAGCTTTCAGATTGACATTTCAGCAACTAAACAGTGAGATGTTATCTGAGTGAAAATAATACAAACGTTCCCAAATACTGTGTCAGCTTGGTAAGTTATCACATGCATTGCTTACCATTATAGTTGGGAAGGGAATTTGTACAGGGAAGTACCAATAGATGAAGAGTGAACTGAAAGATGCCTTTGAAAATAATTTTGTATCCAAAATGGGTGCCATCAGTTCATTCAAACATGCAACTTCTTGGAACTTGTTGAACCCTTCTCCTCCACCTTCCTATGGACCATTGTCTCTTTGACATGGTAAATGTTCAGCTTCTCTGCATCAGCTGTCAAATAAAGTCAAGTGAAGCTATATGGCATGATGAATAATGTCAAATATCAACTCCCATATCATCTGTCAAGTTTTCTTATATTTAATGTTGACATCTGTATTAACAAATGTTGATAAATACATGTAAGATACTGGCGACTGCTGTTTGCTATAACAGGCTGTCAAATAAAGACTGTAGATTATGTATTGCCAAATGTTAATTTCACCTGCTATAAAAATAACAGTATTGCATGTCAGTTATTCAATAGCATGAGCTGTCAATTAATATTAAGATCATTATGGATGTTAGGCAAGTGCCAATTTGCTGTCAGAATTCCTGAATATTTGAAGAAATGCAGCTTTAATTATTTATTTTTTAAAAAATTTAGAGGTAAATTGCTTTAAAATAGTTTTAATGATGTAGTACTGTCTAGAAAAATAAAAAATATGACTATGGGAAAGAAAAGAAAAGTGTTCAACTTTTAAATATTGCAGTATACAATACAGAAGAAATGTGTTTTTTTTTCTAATGGATACTCATATCACCTTGATATAATGCCTTGTTTTTTTAGCAACTCTGAAAATTGCTTCTATATTTTTGAATATTCAACTTTTCCTAACACAAGTCTTCATTTCATCCCACCCACAAAAATCCACTCTGGTGAGTATTACAGCACTCCAGACCAACTTTTTTGTCTCTGTGTGTGGATAGGGAGCAACAGTTGGAGGGAGAAGTCACTCTTACCTATCCTGCTCATTGAATCCATTCTATAAGTAGAAAACTCCTATTGCTTTTAGTGAAATTTAAACATACCTGATTGAGGATAAAAAGGAGTGACTTGCAACATACTGGTAGATCTTTAAGAGTGTCTAACTATTTATAGCTTGCTTGTTTGTTTCCTTTTGTATGGAGCTTGCTATTCTACTTCTTTACTACATGGCAAGTCAAGGCAGAACAATTTAAGTGAAGTACAGTGATTGGAGTTGGGATTATTGCTGAGTTGTTTTTACTAATCTCCTTAGAAATGGGGTCATTAGAGATAGAAGACATGAAAAAATTCTATCTGAAGTCATTTTGAATTCCTAGCTAATGAGGATCTTTCTTTGCTGACCATCTTAAAGCTGGTAATGCTGGAAGAAAATCAACAAGAAGGAGAGCTCATTTCATTTGTCATTAAGACTGACACTGACATATTATTTTTGGATGTGACAGAAGTCTCTTTGACTGTGTAATGTGGAATCTTTGATTAATAGACCTTAATTCTCAGTCTTTCCCTTGCAGAGTCAAGGTGCACTGTTGTGTCTTTCATGCATTCATTATGAAACAGAGAGAAAAGCTGCCATAAGTCTGTGAACTCAATCTTTGAATCATATTTCTGTTATATTATCAACATCTTTTTAATGCTGAGAAAACAAATCTGTGTCAGGAAATGTTATATCCAGTGGTAGGGACATATATATCTTTATCTGATCCATAAGATGGGCAAGAAGTCAGTATTCACACTAATATTAGTTTTGTCTGGATAAGGCAAGACCTGTGATTCCCCCCCCCCCCCAATATCTAGTTTGTGCTTGGTTCAAATTTTAATGAGAGGGGAATCCTGTTTCTTTTCTTATTTCATATTTGCACACATATTCTAAATGGTATCAATTACTTAAAACACCCAATTTACTAAATTGTGGTTGCCTTTCACTATTAAAATGAAGCCTACAGGGATATCTTTTATCCTTCAATTGACGTACACCCCCCCCCCCCAACCCCTGAATTTCGGGCAGAATCCTGAACAAATGTCTTGTTCGAAGTTGACTGGAAGCAGGAATAAAAATGTGTTTGTGTGCTTCATCCTAAGATATAGCTACAATTGACATATTAGAGATGTCTCCCAGTAATTGAAGTATTCTATATGTTTTTCCAAACATTATTTCTATGGGATGTTATAGTACCTTAGAAGCTAAGAAGCATTTTGTAGCAGAGATTAACTGAAAGAAAAAAAAGTTGGTAGCATAAGCTTTTATAAACTACTTAGATTTAGGATCAGCCTTCTGTCTCACCAAAATCACATTAGTTAGGGGAATGGAAACATTCCAGGATAAGTATGTTCATTATCTCACATTTCCACAGTAGCGCTATGGTGTTGGTTTGGTGATCTACAGTCACACATTCTATCAAGACATAGTCACAGGTTTTATCCATCAACACAGAGATGTGCTACTTTTGTGAAGGAAGGAAAATCTGCATCAGGATGCGCACAACATCATGTGATAGCTACCAGCAATCATTAAGGTCATCCTGCTGCCAGTTTGCAAGCCTTGTGTAATAATGTCCTTGGCCAAAGAAAGCTTATGCTACTTTAGACAGGGCTGAAACATCTACCTAACAGCATCCTTCAGTTGGTACTGGAGGCTAAGATGAGCCCTGAAACTGAGCAGGAGGGCAAACAACAGACAATAATTTTGGCCAAAGTTTCTACCAAACATCAGCACTGACTCCAACCTATTCACATCACAGGCCAATATAAATAAAGTTTGTTTTAAGCCCCAGTATTTCATAGAACATCAGAGTCAGCAGAGAAAGCAACAAAGCATATATGAACAGTATATAATACATTGTAAGGTAATCCTTATGCAAGGTCTATATGACAGAATGTAGCCTGAGACTGTTGTTTAAGAATCATAGAATCATAGAATAGTAGAGTTGGAAGAGACCTCATGGGCCATCCAGTCCAACCCCCTGCCAAGAAGCAGGAAATCGCATTCAAAGCACCCCCGACAGATGGCCATCCAGCCTCTGCTTAAAAGCCTCCAAGGAAGGAGCCTCCACCACAGCCCGGGGGAGATAGTTCCACTGTCGAACAGCCCTCACAGTGAGGAAGTTCTTCCTGATGTTCAGGTGGAATCTCCTTTCCTGTAGTTTGAAGCCATTGTTCCGTGTCCTAGTCTGCAGGGCAGCAGAAAATAGGCTTGCTCCCTCCTCCCTATGACTTCCCTTCACGTATTTGTACATGGCTATCATGTCTCCTCTCAGCCTTCTCTTCTGCAGGCTAAACATGCCAAGCTCTTTAAGCCGCTCCTCATAGGGCTTGTGTAGCCATAACTTCTGGTCATTGGTTCTTGGCACAAAATACTGCAATTACAACATTTATAGCATAGCACAAATTACGGGGCTCAGCAAAGCAATACAGGCCAAGTATTACCAAAATGGGGTTCATGAAAACAGATGAGCGTACAACTGAATCCTTCATTCTTATTTTATGCTAACATTACCAATTTTGTTTCCTCAGTTAGTCTCTAAGGTGCTCAAGATTCTTTTGCATACTGATATTCCAAACTAACATGGATATATTTCTGAGGTAATATGAGAATAAGAGTCACAAGAAAATGCTTCAGTACCTTTGCTTCCCACTCCCCTGTTTTATTTAGCACTGTATGCTGTTTTCCAAGTGTCCCTGGGAGAGCCATAGCTCATCTCCACTGCTGCCGTCCAACAACTGGTAATGCAGAAGCAGGTGGCTCTTGAACTTGCAGGTAGAACAGAGCCATTATGCATAGATCTTCACAGATTTATCCTCCAAGAATTTGTCTAATCCTCTATTTAAAGCTATATAATTCAGTGTTTAAAAAGCCTAAGAGTGAATGTCACACTGTTTTAAATTTATTTTCTACTGGTTTCCTAGACACTATGTCTATGGCATTAAAGGGTAGCTGTCTTTAGAGTAATTTATTAGACTTCTACACATTTCAAAGACTAACTGTAAGATAAAACTTGAGCAGCTACATGTCCTGCATCCTCTACATCTCCGAGTTTTAACATGCAACCACATGTTATTTTTCCAGTGAGGGGTTGCTATGGTAACTGACATTTTGTTTGTGGGAGAACAGCTAAATATTAAGTAGAACAACTAAATGTAAAGTAGAGCAAGAAGTGAACAGCAGCAATCCCCACTTTGGTTTTCTTTGCCCTCTGAATTTGCATGGTGGGTTAAATACATCTGAAGGGGCCTGTCACTATTTGCAAGTCAATAAATAGACTATGTGAATAGCAGCCCTGGAAATACAGTGATATGTCCCTTCCCCCTTTCTCTTTCTTTGATTTCAGGGGCTGTAAACAGCTTCTGGCTGTCATGGAAAGGCAAGCTTCTCAAAGCAAGGACTGAGTTAAGTGGTGCTTAAATATAAATGAGCTTCACCTGGAGATGGAATAATCTTTGAGATCAGCATTTAGTAAAATAATTGACTGGCTTTCATGGCAAATAACTAGAATATGGAAGTTTATTCATTCCAGCTGCTTCCTTGAAGGTATTGTCATCTCCCTGTGCATTGTATTTCTTATTTCCATCAAATGTCCTTGATCATGCATTCGAAATGCATGCTGACTCAGACCAGTTTTTCATATTTATCAACTTTCCTCAAAAACAGTTCTAAAAATGCAGCTATACAGAATGGTGTGTGTGGTTGGTGTGTGTATGCTTGAAATCTTTAGAAACTCTATCCATGTAGTTTCACATTTACTAGGGAACAATCATTTGAAGACATGCACTGTGACTTCCTTCTGCCCAATACTTTTAATTATTTGTTTTTTGAATTTATATTCCATTTCTCTCAAAGTGAGATCCATAGTGGCTAAAATAAAGTGATAAATTCAGTAGTATATTGTCCATGCCATGATGCTATTTTCAATATCACTGCATATTAGAGTTGGGAGGGCAAAGGAGAGCATAAACTGAGGTTGCAATTGCACCTTAAGATATGAAGAGTAAATTCTTATATTTCATGTAACAAGGTATTTGTTGAAATGAACTCTCCCCCTTTTACCTGGTACCTCCCCTTTTACCTGGCACAGGTTGCTGTGTCTCAGTTTAGATTACAGAGACCTTCTTACCATGGCAGGAGAAGATAGGTATTGAAATAGAAGTTCTCGTTCTCTTCTCAATCCTTGCAAAGCTTGTCTTGAAGTTACTTGGAAACCCATTTCACATAACATTAAGGGCAATCTTCTTGAGGGCTGAATGCCAAAACAATTCACTGAATTGTTTCTTTGTTCTCTAAAGTTTTCTTTCAATTGATTAATTGCATTTTTTACCAATTGTGTAACTCCAGGGACATTTTAGAAAACTACTGACAAAAATAAAGTAAAATAAAATAAAATAGATGAGATGAGACCCTAATAAAGATAAGACTTTGGCTGCATTCCCCCAAACCATGATTGCTTTAGCAGCTGATTCAACAAAAAGCAGCCCTTATTCCAATCTAGGTGTTGATATGCACCTGCCTAAAAGGATCTCTACAGTGTTGTTACTGATCTAGAGCTCTAGATGTATAATTGTAATCTGTGTGTGATCTGAATTGAAATCAGCCATGCAGTACCTCTTTCCCAGAAAGAAGTTCACGGTGAAATTAAACATTCTGATAAATTCTCACTCACATGCTATAATGTCTTGACAGATAGGAGCAGAATTTGGAAAAATTACTTTTTTGATTACTATAGTCCAGCATTATCAAAGGAGGGGGATATTGTGGAAGATGTATTCTAAAGAAAGTACCATTATCAAGTTCTTGACAGGATCTGGAGTATAAATGCTCCATGACACTTTGATTAGAACAGCAGTGCTGTTCAGCCAATTCATATTAATTTTGCTGGAATTATTTGTTAAAAGTGTTGAAACATATGGTGACTGGCGAGGTTAAAAGAGAAGTAAAAGAATGAAGCAGTTGAGGGGGATGGAGATGTGAGAATATTAGAGGGGGAGAAGGACTGGGACCTCCAAAGCTTTAGATGGGAACTGAATGTTAATATTAGAACTTCCATGTCTAAAACAGGCCCTATGTACCATTAACCATTTTTTATTTATATTGTAGATTCTTAAACTCTCAGATGTCATTTTTTCATCATCATCTTCTCCTTTAGGTGCTTACAGATGGGGTCATTTAAAAAAAAAAAAACCCTTTCCAGCAACAGTGGTAAATGAAGCTATCCACCATAAGTAATTCCCAGGAATGAGAACCTTCAAGGAATGAGCTGCCCAGAAACATCAGCTTCAAAGGGGAGTCAGAGCTAGTCTCAAGAAGGGACTTCTATCCTGGATCTGGTAAAACCTGAGAAATAACAGCAGATCGCTGATTCTGAATAGTTAATGTCAGAATGATCCTATGGGCCTCCTCAGCCAGAATGTCAGGCTCTAAACTTCCAGAAGAAGCTAGTAACTGCATAAAAATTGTTGACCTTTTAAAAAACATTTTTTTAAAAACTGTCTTAGAGGAAATTGATATTATTGTACTTCAGGTTTGTGAAGTTCAAAATAGCACAATCAATTAGAGGCATTCAGAAACTGCATTATATGGTAGTGTAGATGGGGCCTTGAGATCTAGGTTCTTACTTCAGTGTCTCAAAAGATAGTTTGTTGGCTTTTGTAAGCAACTTCGTATTCTTCACTTAGCTACTTTATTTCCAGTTTCACAATATTTCATTTTTTGTTTGAACTATGCAGGCTATTCAAATTACTACTCTTTCAGAAGGATATGAATGGCCACTTTTCTTGTCATCTCAACTCATCCTTTCTTCTCTTACTAACTGCAACCGTACAGCTTGTTCTTGCTGCTGCAGACTTTTTGAAGTGAACTTAAACTACTATTGTACTTTAAATAAATATAACTGGAAGAAAATAAATATCACTGAATAGATACATTGGTGAAAGATTGATAATGGCTTTATGTGTAGGTATCCGAATCATTTTGACCATGATGGAAAAGTAATATATATAAACCCATTACTCAACACAGGAAATATGATCTCTGGCCTAGCAAAGCAAGTGCAGAATGTAAAAACCTAAGTGACATACATAGTTTGAAGATATGAAAGAAGAAATGAATATATTCTAAAGAGAGCAGTAAGGATACTGTAAATGGGTGCTACATGGTTTTCCTCTTTGGGTTAGATGTTTTGTCACGTGTGAACAATCCTTAAAGTGTCCTTAACTTTTAGTCTAATAATTTCAAGAATTATTCAGTCTCCCTGTAAGGGATGCATCTAGATTTTGGAAATGTAGATTTGACATAGCAGTCTCTAGATGATAATACTCCACTCCTATGTGGAAATGAAATTGTGGTAGGAAGAAGAACTTTTTGAAAGCTCAATACAGATGTTCTTTTGGAAAGCTGATTCTGATAAATCTCTGAGGAGAAGGAGAGTCTTTTTTTCTTAGCTGAAAAATGTGAAGTATGCATACTAAATTTTCAACATTAATTAGTTCATCCAGCACACTTTGTACTGCAAATGTAGAGCTGTCAAAGGATATTTCCTTGAGTACACCACACTGTTACTCTTGAATCGATAGACTCTTAAGTCTGAACTAGAGAACAAAGTTAATTATATACTGGGTGGATCTTTTTCAAAGGGAGCTAGAGGAACTTAAAATTCCAGCTTTTATACTACACAGCCATTAAAATTCCAGCTTTTATACTACACATTTCAGAATACGAAGCTTTCTATATCGGTCTATTTTGAGCAATAAAAAAATATAGGCAACCCTACAGTCTCGGAAACTCCTAGTTATTTGTCTTCAGTCTCCTATGGTCCCATAACAATGTAAAACTAGGTAAATGGCATTTCCATTCATCCAAGCCTCTGATTATCTGAATATTTGGCATGCCGTATGAGTTACTGGAATCAATGTGACTGTACCCTAACTAATTGCATTATGAAGTAACAATATTCTGAGTATATTGTTAATTTTTTTGAAAAAAAAACCTCCCCTTAACTTCAGGGAGGCAGATTCTGTTCATTTATAAGAAAATCTGCAGTATCTGTATTATTATCTGAGAATACATGGTTTATTTTTTAGCTCTCTGTGCGATGACGATTATATTATCAAATAAACTGAAGACAATGACAACAAAATATATGATCTGAACACCATAAAGATTAATTCTGTTTATGGTAACATGTATTTGAGAACCATCCTGAGTTACACCCACAATTGGAGTATAAACTGGAGATTTGTCATTAGGCTAATAAGGTATGAAACAAAGATGTTTGCAGTGGCTATCTAAGCAGAACATCATCTAAAGCCAGGGCTGCCTTGAAAACTTCCTGGTACTGTATAACGCAAACATTTCTGAGGTGTGTGTGTGTGTGTGTGTGTGTGTGCGTGCGTGCGTGCGTGCGTGTGTGTGTGTGTGTGTGTGTGTATATATATATATATATATCTCAGGCATACAAAAAGAGGCTCTTCTTGCTATCAAACTCAACTGACCCCCACCCTAATAAAAGTTATAGTTTGGCATGAAACAAATGTATAGTAATCCAAGGACAAGGGGCCAAAATGAATTGCTATGGTGCCCTTACGTTCAGATGGAGTCTCCCATGACCTTCCCTTGATCAGCATCTAACCCATTTCCATAAAGTCCATTTCCCTTCCACTTACACATTTTGGCTTAGCCCTTTAATCTCAACTGGTCCAGATCAGTGCATATTCACAGGAAACTACAATTCCCCCAGGTATTGCAGGGCTGAGTGCAGGTCACATGGGGCTGAGCCCACATGAGGGTCCCCACGGGTGAACCCCAGGTATACCAGATGGCCATCCAGATCTCGATGCTGCAGTGGCCAAAGAAAGCTCCATGGCTTCCCAGCTATTGACAGGTCTGCACCAGCAGTCATCCAAAGGATCCTGACCCCGGGGAGGGAGGGGGGGTCTCTCCAGGGACATACAACTTCCAGTATAACAAAGTTGAAACATAATTTCTATGATGCCTAATTCCTTGGGCTTCACCATGTTGTACTCCAGCTCAGGGAGCACCTCTGTACTTAACCATCAAATTCCAGTCCAGGTTAAATCAGCAAAGTAGTTTATTGAAGATTATATAAAATGCAGTTCAGCAAAGAATAGTAAAAACTACCAAGTCAATATGTAGATAATAGTCCAAAAAGTTCAAAGTACAGGAGTAGTTTCAAAAACCCAAAGCAACAGGACATCCAGCACAGGAATACAAAAGAACCAGGAATACAAGGCAACATAAAATCCAATACAAAAATCCAGGAACAATCTTTCAAACTTGGAAGCATGAAACATGAAGAAAGACATGGAACTAGAATTCCCTAAGCAGGTATGACTAGGACTTGACAAGAGCTGTTGTCTTAATTACCAGTGTTGACCAGGCTGGTTGGCAAAAACCCCTGACCTCTCTAATATGCATATAAAATCATGCCTTTTTTCCTGACTTCATGATAAAGGCTTTTTCTGTAACAAGCACTGTGACCTTTGGAGATTCTGTTGAACAGCAGGAAGTTTATGAAAACAAAGTCTCCTATCTACGAGCTCATTTTCCTCTCCACCTGGGATTTCATCCTCTGAACTCATTTCAGCCTCTTACCTTGATTCCTTAGAGAATGACTCCTCGGCAGTATCTGGGCTCCTCTCTGGACTGTGGCCTTCACAGACTGCTCATTTTCAGGACTTAAAATCTCATGTTGGATCGCAGGCCCAGAAATCCCATGATCCACTTCTCCCTTATTTGTAAGAATGTGAATTTGTGTAAAAACCGCACTTGACTCTTATTTTAATTATTACTTTATTTTATTAAATATATTAAATAGAAGACAAACTGAAATAAACTGTTTTAATATCTTGAGTAATATCAAACATTCCAGAGATTCTCGCCCATGTTTTGGGCAGAAGGTGCAGCTTGGCCAATAATCCTTGGGACAATGTCTTTCCTGGCAACCAGCAGCAGGTCATCCATTGGCCACCTGAAATTCCCCTCTGGGGACCCGAGCCACCACCTGAACAAAGACTCATGCAAAGACTCTAATGACTCCATCATTTGCAATAGACATTTTCTGGACCTTATCATTATCTTCCCAGTGTGGGAAGACATCTGGGGACTCGACACCATTGTCTCCACATCCTGGACTTGATACCTGCATAATCTCATTATTCACCTATCTGGACACTCATTATCTCCCACATTCTAGTGACCAACACCCAGAGATGGCTGTGACATCCTGGAGACCTCCCTGCTTCAAGAAATGCCTCTGCTTGCTGATTAAAGGCCCCAGGGTTTTCCTGCCCAGCAATCTCTTTGATATAGCCACAGGGTTCACCCCCATTTCAAGGTGCTCTCCCATGATCCTATAGCACTTTTAACTTCCTCATGTTTACAAAACTCACTTAGCGCACTTTTGCCCAGTTCACATTTATGACTTTATTGCTGTGTTTTAACTTGTGTTTTACTAATGTTTGTGACTTTATTTTATGTTATTTTTAATTTTCATTTGTGCATGGTTTTTTGTTATTTGATGTCGTTCTATGTTTGTTTTGTATTTGCCCGGGCTTTAGCCTCATGTAAGCCACCCCGAGTCCCCCCAGGGAGATGGAAGCAGGGTACAAAAATAAATAATAATTATTATTATCATCATCATCATCATATAAGGAGGGGACCCCCAGCCAGGTCATTGCTGCCCAGGCTAATTAGAGTACACATTGGTTAGTCCTACTCCTCATACAATCAGAGGTCAGGAAAATGCTGGCTGGCTCATCAAGGCTTGCTAATCAGGGGAATACAAAGGGATTTCAAACGCTAGCAATGTTAATGCATGGAAACTCTTGTGTATAAAATTGATTGCATCTCCCATATGTTTTACACTTGTGCATTTTGAGCACCCATTCCTATACAGGCATCCCTTCTGCAGATTGAATAAAGCTTCTGTCATTTGCCTTTGAACTGGTGAGGTCCTGATTTCTGGAACATTTGCTGTTAGCAGAACTTGCCAGGTGGCTCTCTGTAACCACGGGTCTTAAAAAACCAACATTTTTGACTTCACTCTTTTCTGACTGTCAATCTCTGTGCAGCAAAGACAACAGAAATGATGATGAAGGAGGTGGCCCTGATTATTCCTCCTTAAGGAATATTAATTCAACATGCTGTGGGAATGCTTGAAAAGGACTATTGTTTAGCCAATTTGCCAACAAGGCGAGTGGGAACTTTACTTTGGAACCCACTGAGATGATTCAGAAAGCAATACAATTCACTTTATACTTCTTTAGAAAAGATTCAATTAACTTTGGATGTTACCTATACTGGTTCATTGGCTGTAATTTCTGACTCAACAAATGCTCAATCAGTGGAATGGCTTATGTCTAGGACCCCTTCTACACTGTCATATAATCCAGTTCAAAGCGGATAATCTGGATTTTATATGGCTGTGTAGAAGGGGCCTTTGTGGCTGCCCCAGGCTCTTGAATTCCTTTCATGTAGAGACAAAAAGGGCCTCCTACCTGTGCTCCTATTAATAGGCAGGCCAAGACTCACATGAGAATTGAAGATGTTCCTTCTAAAGATGTTATCTGCTGTTTTAATTATAGTGTTTCTTTAACTGCTTTTAAACACTAAAATTTAGTTTTATATTTATTTTAGTGTTTTTAAAAGCTCAGTACCATTTAATTCTATTTCAATGTTCTTCTTTTCTATTTTTAAAAATTTTTAATTGACAAACTTGGATAAGATATTCATGTTCAGGTCTTACCAAGGAAATTATACCTGATAAATTTCAGATTTATGTATGCTGGGGGTAGGTAGTGGAAGGTAATTTGAAATCTTGAAATTGTTGCCTTTTTTCAAAAGAGGTGTCTATCAGAGGTTAAGATTTCAGCCAAAGTGAGTGAAGTTGGTGGATGTAATAGTCTCTTTTTAGTAGATATACCAGGCCATTACAGAGTGATATTGAAACAATCAAAACATACAGCTCATCCCACTTGAAAGAACAAGTTCTCCCACCCAAATATAGGCATGCTTCTTTTAGAAATGACTTTGAGGCACAGAGCAACTATTAGTTTAGTTGTTGTGTGCCTCAAAGTCATTTCTAACTCATTATGATCCTAAAGAGAAACTGTCAGAGAGTTATCTTGCCAACGTTTGTTCAGAGGTGGGGGTTACCTTTGCCTTTCTCTAAGTGTGCTCATCCAAGATCACCTGATGGGTTTTCATGACCCAGCAGCGATTCAAACCCTGGTCTCCAGAACTGTAGTCCAGCACTCACACCACTACACCATGCCTGCCCTGATTAACTCGTAACTGGTTGGGATTCGAAGAAAGTACAGGCTGGTACACTAATCTGAAATAGGAAGAAAGCCTAAAAAGTGTCTGGAGGAGATCTACAAGAAGGGTTATACAAAGACTTCATATTTGCATGTGCAAGGATCATATTTTGGACACCAAATTCATGTGCATTCGGATATCAGATGGATAATTTCTAATATTTAATTATATGGCTTTATTACATTACCAAATTATAGTCTGTGAAAAAACTAACCAAGAGTTGACACTGGGGATAGAGTATGTACAGATTACTATGTTTTGATTTTTTGGTCTCTGCAAAAAGGGCAGAGAAAGAATAGGAGAAGGTCAGCATAAACCTCCTGATCAGGAAGAAGGACATAGCTTCAGCATGGAGGAAAGAATTATGGACTATGCTTAGATATTAATTGGAGAAAAAAGTCTATACTGATTTTTTTAAAGTCTGTGCTGGCACCTGTACTGGTAATAATACAGAAAGGGCTCCTAAATATGAACAAATGGCCATTCAAAAATGTGTCACCCTATTAGTGGGAAGGAAATTAGGTGTTTTTGAGTAGCAAGGATAGCACTTACGGATTTTTCCCAGGAGCAATTCTCCAACAATTTCTCAGGATGAGGGTCATCATTAGCTGTGACAGCAATAAAGCTTCTTTCCACCTCCACCCCAATATGATAATGTTTCTTTGGGATTTGGAAGATAAGGAGATATTTTATTTTATTATGTATCGGCTACTCCTTTTCTAGACAGAGATAAGTTCCCAATGAAGCCACTGCAAAGGGATCTACATGGGGATGTCCTTGTAGATCAGTGGCTCTCAACCTGGAGTCCCCAGATGTTTTTGGCCTACAACTCCCAGAAATCCCAGCCAGTTTACCAACTGTTAGGATTTCTGGGAGCTGAAGGTCAAAAACATCTGGGGACCCAAGGTTGAGAACCACAGTTGTAGATGGTTCAAAAACTACAAGTAGTGCAAATGTACCAGCAAGATTGCTGACTAGAATATAGTTCTGACAATGCCAGTCCTAAAAGAAGTACCCTGGCTGCCATTTCATTTTCAATTTGAATTCAAGGTGCCATTAATATGACTTGAGACCAGGATAACTGAATGAGTGTCTCATCTATGCATGCTTGAGAATTGAGGTCTGCAGAAGCAGCCCATTTCTGTGTCCCACCGACAGAAGCATGCTTTGTGGGTGGACTCCAGAGAGTATGTAGAACCACACTTGTGGAAAGTCATTGTCACTTCAGTTGGCATCAGTGCTGTTTTCTTTTTGCACCAAGACACCTAGAATGAAAGTAATGACTTTTAATATTTAAAATGTATCAATTGATTATTTGTTTTTAATGGTTGGATTGGGACCCATACATATATCAGATTGAAGACACATGTGAGATCAGCTCACATGGCAAAATCTCAAAAAGATGTTTTTACTTGTTTTCCTGTATGGAATACAATTCAGCCAATTCATTTCTTTCTAAATGGAAAGAGATGGCTTGTTTTGCTCTCCATACTAAAAAAATTATAAATGGGCCAGATGACCCAGTTGCTAAGGAAACCTCTTTAGAATAAAGTCAAATGCAAAGAAGACGGAATGTTTATGAGTGCTAAATGATCAAAGTATGAATATTAATTGCTTTTGATCCAGAGAAATGGATTCCAACTTTTTGCTTAATGTATTAGAAACATTAATACATTTAATGGCAACACATTTATTTTTTTATTTTTATTTTTGTTAAACACATGGCAGACACAGGGTACCATTTTAAATCTGAATAAGATGAAAACTTATTATATAATTCATAATCTGCACACACTATGCCTATGCTGTTATTAATAAAAAGTTTTACTTATTGGGTTCACACAAGGGTGTCTTAGTGTTTCCGTCACTATCAGACAGTTATGGAGGGCTCGGGATGTGTGGTACCAGGGGAAATGGAGGAAATCACACAAAACCATCAAATCATCATTAATAAATGACATAAAACTGTTTTCTTAGTAATATTGGGACCTAGCAAATGAGGAATGAGTTGGGGTGAACTGTCAGCTACACTTACACATTGGAATGTCCACAGATTACTTTAAACTTAGTGGATCTTGCAGGTAAGGGTGGATTTTGTGGGTAAACAGTGGTCTTTGTTAAGGCTCTCAAACTCTATGGAAAAGTTGTTTTGTCCATCATCCTCATGCCCACACAGATAATAAATTTCAAAGAACAGCATTACCTTTGCTATACCTGTGCCAGAGAGAATTGTGCTAGAAACCACACCATTGGTGCATCCGGGGCATACCTACTATGGCTGCTGTGTGGACTGAACAATCAGGAGTCCTGGGAATTCTTTTTTAAAAATAATTTTATTGAATTGTTTTCGAGGTGCAAATAATAAAATTTAGGAAAATGGTAGTGGGGAGGGGGGGAGGGAGGGGGAAGGGAAGGAGAGAAAAGAAGAAAAAAAGAGAAAAGGGAAAATAAAATAATAATAATAAATAATAATGAAAAAATAAAATAAAATAAAATGGTGTGCTTCCATTCTTCTTTGTTGTGATCTTATATATAGTTGCATATACTAAAGTCCATAATTCATATATCTCTTTTTTATTCTTTTCTTTTCTTCACGGCTGTTTCTCGTTGTCGATTCTATCAGTTGTCATATTAGGATCTTTATTTTGTTTTCCTTCAGCCAGTCTTTGAAAAGAGTCCAATTCATCGTTCTAGTGTTTCTTCCTTGTAAATTTGATATCAAAGCTGTTTGTAAGTCCATACTCATAATATCCAATATTTTCCCTATCCATTCTTCTTTATCCAGTATTATACTTTGTCTCCATGTCCTGGCATAAACAATTCTGGCAGCTGTAGTTAAATATATGAAAAGTTTGTCTGTATTTGTGTTCCAATTCATATTTGTCATCCCTAGTAAGAATATCTCAAGTTTCAGTGGTATTTTTGTTTTTAAATTTTTTTGGGACAAGTCATGAATAACTTTCCAATATGCCTTTGCTTTTTCACAGAGCCACCACATATGGTAGAAGGTTCCTTCCTTTCGAACACTTGTAGTTGGTGTATTTTGAGAATTTAGCAAAAAAAAAAAAAATTGGGGGGGGGGGAGGTCATATACCATTGGTACATCATTTTTATCCAGTTTTCTTTCATCTCAAAAGCATATGTATTTTTCAGTTTGTACTCCATGTTGGCTCCCATTCACTTAACATGATTGTCCTTCCTATATTTTTTGCCCATTTGGTCATACAGTCTTTTATAAACTCTTTTTCTGTGTTTTAATCCAGTATTATTCTGTATATTTTGCTATTGCTTTCTTCTTACTCGCCAATATTCTGTCCCAAATTGACGTCTTTTCCGTGAATCACACTTTCTTATCTTCTTTGAAATATTCTTTTATTTGTCTATACTGGAACAGAATACATTTTCAAATTTTGCGTATATATCTTCTTGGTCTTGCAATTCAATTTCGTTATTTATCTTCTTAAGTATATCATCATAGGTGGGCCAATTGTTCCATCCCAACTATCTCCATGGGCATGGCTCAAGGGGGGAAGTCCACACAGGGGTTTTATTGTAAAAAATTTTCCCATATCTTTAATAGGGATGATCGGATGAAATGGTTTCCGAAGTTTTTTTCTACTCTTTTTCTATTATACCACAAATAGGCATGCCATCCAGCTCGTAGGTCATGTCCTTCCAGTAGTAGAGCTTTCCTTTTTCTCAGTGTAATCCAATCTTTGACCCATTCTAGGGCACTTGCATCAAAATAGAGGTTCAAATTCGGTAGTCCTAAACCGCCTTTATTCCTGTCTTCAGTCAGATTAGCATATTTTTTCCTGGGCTTTTTGTTGTTGCAGATAAATTTTAGAAGATCTTTGTTCCATTCATTTAAAAATGTGTTCCTAATTATGGATAGGTTTTGGAAGAGAACCATCAATTTCAGTAGAATGTTTGTTTTGATAGCTGATATTCTGCCAAGAAGGGATAATCTCAGAGAGTTCCAGCTCTTTAAATCTTTTTTTGATGTCTTTTCATTTGCTTACATACAGTAGTTGTTCTCAAGAAGCTAAGAATTCTTTGCTGTGATGTTTGGGCCTAAGTATCGTATTTTCTTCACAATTCTTAATCCCGATATTTGCTGAGGTTTCTCTTGTCTTGTCTTGGATATAATTTTGGTTAGGATAATTGATTTATCTTTATTTAGCTTGAATCCTGAGACTTTCCCGAATTCATCAAGTCCTAGGACTTCTGAAGGGCTCATCTGCAGTGCTTTGCATTTGGCTTCCATGTGAACTCCTGTCTGATTATGGCCAAGTTCTAAGTGGGATCATCTCTCCTTGAAAGAATGTTGAAGCTTTTCTAGCATATTATGTCTACCCGTTTCAGCTGTCACACAAAGCAGAAAGCATCAGAGTTTGCCAAACAGCTGTTCATGTTAAATTTCCACAATACGCTCTGAGGCCAACTTTACCATGTGGAGCTGAGTCATATATATTTACTCCTTACTGGGGAGGTTGCAAGAGATCATCATTATCATAGGCCACTCTCAATTAATTCAAACATCAGACTGTGACAGTTTTGATTCATGTTGCAACATGGATGTGTAAACTATGCATTTCAGGTGGATGACTTTTGCAGAACATTGGTACCATAGTAAGGATATTCTTTTTATTCTCAGGGTGACACTGTCTTTTGCTGTCCCTTGTGGCATTGAACTGATAGATGGAGTCTAAAAAATCACAGCAGGAGGAGAGAGAGAACAAAGTGATTGAATCTCTACCAAGTAGTACAAGAAAGAACATGCCATATATGAAACATATGTTTAGTTAAATGGTTCTAAACTTTCTCTAATTGTTGAAAACAAAAGGGAAAAGGCGAGTTTTTGAAACTCCAATGAACATTTATTTATTTATTTATTTATTGGACTTGTATACCGCTACTCCCAATTTGGCTCTGAGCTGTTTACAGAAATAGATTAAAACAATACAATTAGCTTTAAAATAACAATAAGAACAGACATAGCCCCGAGTTTTACATTCTTCCTTTGATAGTGTGAGTGTATTTAGGATACAGAAGCAATTTTTGGAACCCACCCAACTTTTTGTTCACTATGCTGAAAATAACTGTAATGAAAATGGCCCATTATGCTTCAGAAACCTCTGTTTCTGAATTATCTAGAGTCCTATAGACTGGGATAAGTAATCTGAATCCAAATTCCCCCAGTCTCCAGTGTAACCCCCAGAATCCTGGCCTCCCACATTAGAATGAAAAAAGACATTCTCCTAGGTGTCCCGCCTATTGGCTCTTTCTCCTGCCTCACTATGGACTTTTAAGGCTGCAAACACATTTTTCTTTTCTCTTCCTTTCTTTTGGTTTCCTACTTGGCAGAAAGAGAGCATCAACTTAAAATAAGTAAACAAAGTAAGTTTGTTACTCTTTTCTCCTTCATTCCTCCTTCCCTCCCCTCCTTTTTTCAGAAGCAGAAAGCTACTCACCATTCATTTCTGACAGTGACAGCTGGTGACTTCATTGTCAGTGGAACAATAAAGCCAGCCCAAGTTTCAGTCTATGCTTTAAATGAATTATCTGACGTACTGGACCCCATCCAAAAGAAATCAGTTCAGTGTCTTGGATATCTTCTTTCAATTCGGGCTATAAGCTAGAATGAATTCACTGCCCCAGTGACATGAAAATTATTAGCCATTTCTAATTTCTGAGAGTTTTAAGGATATTTGGGACTTTTAAAGGAGACCTGATTGTGAAATAGAACTTAATTAGTCAAATGTGCTCCTCAGAGAAGCTGGGGGGGGGGGAGCTAATATTTTGAAGCTTTTTTTTAGTGTAGGAGGCAAGGTTTTTAATACCTCTGTTACTGGAGTGCCAATGTGCCCATGGGAAGATACCACTATTAGGCAGGGAATAGTTTTTTTTTTACTTCTTCCATTGAATAGATTGAATTTACCATTAACATGCATGAACAGGAGCCCCTGATGGCGCAGCAGATTAAACCGCTGAGCTGCTGAACTTGCTGACTTAAAGGTCAGAGGTTCGAATCCAGGGAGTGGGGTGAGCTCTCACTGTTAGCCCCAGCTTCTGCCAACCTAGAAGTTCGAAAACATGCAAATGTGAGTAGATTGATAGGTACCTCTCTGGCAGGAAGATAACTACACTCTATGCAGTCATGTCGGCCACATGACATTGGAAGTGTCTATGGACAATGCTGGCTCTTCAGCTTAGAAATGGAGATGAGCACCTGTAATACGGAAAAACTCTTCATATATATGGTGACAGCAGCCAGGATATGCCTGGCAAGAGTATGGAAAACAAAAGAAATACCGTCAAAAGAAGATTGGACTTTGAAACTTTTGGATATCAAAAATATGGACCTATTGACTCAAGCACTTAAACAAGATAGTACTACAGGCAGAGAGACAAACTGGTCGCAGTTGAGTGAATATATGAAGGAAGAAATTATGAGCTGAATGTAACATACAGTTATAAATGAATGTAAAACTAAAAAGCGAAGAAGGAGGCTGCAGCAATGCTGATTGGAGTAGAGGATGAGGGTATGCCATGTAAAAGGACCGGAAGGCAACGGGTTTTTCTCTATTTTTTTTTCTCTCTTTTTCTTTTTGCTATTTTAACAATGTAAGGTGTATGGAAAATGAATAAATAAAAGAAGAAATGGAGATGAGCACCAATCCCCAGAATTGAACATGACTAGACTAAATGTCAGGGGAAAGCCTTTACCTTTACCTATGCATGAACAGAGGGGATATGAATTTTCAGTAAGAGCTTGAAGGAACCCTCCCCCCCCACTGTAATATTAATAAAGTTTGACATACCTTTAACTGCCATGGCTCAATGACATGGAATTGTGAGAGTTGTAGTTTGGTGGGACACCAGCATTCTTTTCAGCAAATGCTAAAGCCCTTGTAAAATTGCTATTCCCTTGGCACCATAACATTGAGCCATGGAATGTAAAGCAGTGGCTGCACTTACAGGGAAAGATAAGATTCCAACTTTTCCCCTCTTTCCTCTCCTCTACTGAATGTCCTGAGCACAAACTAATTTTGCACTTTGCATTCCGTTACCAGCAATTGAAATATGCGAAGGAGAAAGGGGGAAGTTGTAAAAGCAGGGTAACAGAGGATTAGTTGGGATTGACCTTGTCAAAGCAGAACAGTTGAATAATATCAGTCTATCCTCATTTATCTTGTCATAGTAATAGCGCAGGGATCGCTCACCACCAGGACTGGTAAAATGTCCTCCCATGTGGGAGACACACCCACAAAAATTCCCATCTGTCTCCTGAGAAAGTTGGGGCCCTTCCAGACAGCCTCATAATGTGGGATAAAAAAGTGGGTTCAAAAAATGTGGTACCAAAACATGAAACTGTCAGTCCCGACAAATAGTCCCCTGGCATCCTCACAGGTTCGACTGTAGTGGATTAAAAAAAATTAAATTACTCTTCAAGATGTGCTGGACCTCATAAGTATTGGTGCTGATACACAAATGTGCATACAAGCAGATTTCTTGTCATTATCTCTCCTCACACTCCTATTGCCTTTATGTTTGCCCTCTTGAAACCCACTTCTCTTTGGGGTCATTAGCCTGCCCACTGTACATTCAAGTTTAATTTCATAAATATGAGAACAAAAGAATGGTTGCAGAGAGTTCTCATAGAAATTGCTTTCAATTTGTGTTTCCATTTAGCCACCTGTGTGTGTGTGGCTCCATCTATTTACAGCCCTCATCAACTGTTTCAGGATTTAAAAATGCACACATGCACTGGATCAATCCACACCAGTGTGTCTCAACAGAGTCCCATGTTTTTCTTGAGTGCAGGGATATACAGTGATGCAAATATGTGCATTTTCCAGCCGATCTCAGATTTTAAGTCCACCTTTTTAACCTGTGTTTCTCAACCAATGATGTGATTCAGCGTGCATTTTTTGCAAGTGTCATGACTGTCATCCCCCCCTTTTTTATCCCAGATTCTCTTGGATTTTAGGGCCTGTGCAGAAGGGAACTTAGTTCCTGCATTGTTCAATGCATTCCCTCACAGGGACAATTATTTTTCAAGAAGAATTGAATTGTTCCCATTGTGTATGCATTTGCTGGGAGGTACATTTTCTTCCAGTTCATCCCTGCCTCATTATTCTTTCTGCTGGGTTTCAATTCATGTCCTGTCAGAGAAGGTTGAAATCTCATCTACCTCTATTATACTTATGTTGCAATGTCTATGTTTCCTTTTGGCATTCAACATCTTAAAACATTTGGGTCTTTTAATAGCTTTCTTTTTTGAAAATTGAACATGGAGCATCATTTCTCTACACACACACTTCTTTAAAAAATCTGATAAAAAAAACCCTCTCCATCTTGAAGAGCAAGGCAGGAAAATCACTTGCAAACCTGATTGGTAAAGCATAGTGCTTATCTGATTAACATCTGCTTGTAGAAATAAGGTGATGAATAGATATTGTGGAGAACTTCAGTATGTCTATTTTCTATCACTATTAAGTGGACCAGGGGGCATTCTCTTCTTAATTTCTTTAGGAATCTGCTATGTCCTGCTAATTTCCATAAGGCAAACCCATTATACACAACACTTCTAATGCTATACCCACACATTTGCTGTTGCTCTTTCTAATGCAAAATACCATCATGCTTAGACGTGTGGGTGTAGTGCTGGACAAAAGTGGCTTTCGATATTGTAGACAGACTAGGATGTCTGTGATTGATCATGTTTCTGACATAAATTCCAGTCTAGCAGCTTATATTACTTAAGCAGCTCATGCAAATACAGCTAATTGACAGCATGAAACTTTTCTTTCATCATCTTCAACAATTATAGAGGGAAATATGTTGGAAAGTGATGGCTCCCTTCCTCCGCACACTGTGTGAATAACACTTTAAATCTACTTAATGTTTTCCATTATATATAACATCAGAAGCTCTAGTGTTCTGCCTTCAGGAAGCCATAAGTGTCTACTTTTGAGGAGGTCACATGTCTGCCCCAACTATGGTAAAACCATTTTATCAAAGAGCGTTCAAGAGTAACAATATCAGAAAGGAAGCAGCAAGACAAGAGAATCACAGGGTTGGAAGGGACCGCTAGGAACATTTATTCCAATTACCTGTCCAAGGGATCCATCCAACTGCTATTTAAAGGACAGATCACTTAAGGCAGCCAATATGTGTGAATATATTAATATAGTAAATGAATGCCTTTTATTTTCCTCTTTCAGTTGCAAATATTGTATTTCTAGAAAGCAATTAGTGTACTTTTGACATGGACATTCCCATTGGTTACTCAATAGATGGACTTGGGCAAATTAGTATTACACATCTCTGGTTCCTTATTAGCAAAATGAGAAAGATAACTATCTCTTTGATTTTATTGCTGTAGTGAGGAGTCAAGTGAAAAAGGTAACACTTTCACACAAACATAATTCTTTAAGAATAATACTTCTATTTCTGTCCAACCAAAGTTTGGTATGGCTAAGTTTCATCTCACCATGTCTTAATCAGAGGCCTAACACATTTAAATTTTTCCACAATGAAATCAGGCTGGGAAACTGGCCGCCTCCTGTTATAGTTATGCAGACCATAATCTTCTGCAATCAGCTGGAAGCAGCTCTATCGCTGTAGCCCTATGTAGCACCAAACATAGCACTTATTTCCTATTGCAATTCTACAATGAGCATCTGCATAACAAAGGTAGAAGTGGACAACATGTTGCTATGCCAGCCATAGTAGTCCTGATTTGCAATTTTGCTGCTTTCGTTTGCTTTTATATCATTTTTAAAAAACTGAATATGATGGTGAACATCTGCTCTAAAAAACAGCAGAATGCATCAACTCACTTTCTCTCTACATCAGCTTTGGCTGCAGAGTAGGAACAGGAATGTGGGCAATGCAGAAAAAGGGGTGACATGTTGATGGTGCCAGTTTGCAAATGCACTATTGAGTGATTCAAGTTAACAATCATTGCATGCTTATACTCACTAACTAAAGGTTTGCACCTTACTCTATAGGCATAAGATATGTTTATGATTTCCTGTTTGTTAGTTTCCTTCACACAGGCATGCATGACTCTTTCTTCCTGTTTCCCATTATTTTCTCCAGCAATGGCTGCAGCTAAGACCATTGAATAGAAGCAAAGGTAATATAGGCAGGATCAAAGCTAAGTGCATCAGGGATTAGCCCCACCAAAATAGCTTTTAGATATGTAAAGCACAGCTTTAACAAATGCAGATGCTCAGGAGTAACCCTCAGTGCAATGAATTCCAGCTTTTAATGTACGTTTCATTAGACTGCTTGTCTTCTGTGCAAGCAGCTTCCAAGGAGAAGTTAGCTGATGTCTGTAGGTAGAATAAGGGGTCTGCCCATCAGTTAATCTGATCAATCCTGTCAGGTCTTGTAATATTTTTCTATTACTAAAGGGGGGGAGACAGAGAGAGAGAGAGAGAGGGAGGGAGGGAGAGAGAGAGAGAGAGAGAAGTGGATATTCCTCTGATGAAACATCAAACATCGCTTTGTCCCAGTAGTAAGCAGAAAGGAACCCTGGGGCTACATGGGACAGGGAAACCTGTTTTTGTAACTTTCAGCCCCATCAACTTTCCTGGACTATCTTTTTTTCACAAGAAAGGGTGAATTGTTTATTGAAGAAGTGAGAAAATCAGCCAACAGACCTACTACAGATGAGTAGCTCCTGTCTGACACTTGTTTGGAAGATCCATCACCTTCCAGTCAGCTTCAATCGGGTCTTCAGAGTTCTTCACAAAATCCTTGGCAGGAAACTGATATTATGTGGAGTGTTTCCATGGGAGAATCCCCATAATGTTTAATGTTTAGGGAAGTTACAGTTTCACTTCATTGGGGTTGGGTGGTAGGGAGAGTCCATTTGTGTCTCCAACATGGACACCACTGTTTTCACTTCCTTGAGAAGTTTCAGGGTCATGGAAAGGCTAGGTCCTGGCAGAAACATCTGAGTATTTTCAACATTTGAAAATGTTTATTTTGAATGCTTGCAAAATATTCAAGCTTTTATGTGTGTTCAATAGAAATACTTGCAAAAGTGTAATCTCTTTAGTAGGTAAACGACAAAATGCACATGCATCCCTAAAACTCATTAGAGGGACAATTCTGCACAAACAGAATGGCAAATTCAAAGATCTCCAGTTAAATATGCAGCCGGGTGTCGAGTAATGCTGCTGTGTGCATACCAATCAACTGGTGCAGACATCAGTGCAGCTCCACTGGGTTTTAGGTTCCACAAATTAGTTATGCCACATACACTCCAGCACTTCAGAAAAAGATAGCTGTAGAAGTGCCATCCCATTCATGTGTACCGATGGAGATACACATTCTCATGCACTCATTGGCACAATGATGGACAATTTTTGTAACGGGATACTTACAGACTGCAATGAACATCTCTTATACATTTTAATTTTTTATTTTATTTACTTTGTTTTATATCCCACTCTCTCTCCCTCATTGAGGGACTCAGAGCAGCTAATGTTCAGCAACAATTCAATGCCATTCAACATAACAAAAAACATCAAATACAAATACATCAGAATAAATACATGAAAAATCTTACAACTCATCTAAAAACAATTCTGCATGACAAGACAGTATTAAAACCAACTGAAATTAATTAAAAACTGCCTCCATCTCATTGCCATATCCAAAATCCATTGCCAATTAACCCAGCAAACCATTGTCTTCCCCAAAAGCTTCCTTCCAAAGAAAAGTTTTTATTTGTTTTCTGAAGGATAACAGGGTGATTAATTACAACAGTCACACTGGCATCCAACAGACAAGAGTTCCTTCTCCCACCCTGGACTTTCCACAGATATATAAACTTCCTTTGCTTAGTGTTTTCCAATATACCTCACAACCTCTGTGGATGCCTGCCATAGATGTGGGCAAAACGTCAGGAGAGAATGCTTCTGGAACATGGCCATACAGCCCAGAAAACAGACAACAACCCAACAGGGAGGGAACCAATCTGATGTCCTTCGGGTGGGAGTTCTAGAGCCAAGGGGCCCTGTTGATAAGGCCTTCTCTCTTGTTTTCACCAGGCACACCAGAGAGAGGAGTAGGACTGGAAGTAGGGCCTCTCCAGCCAATCGTAGGGCTTGGGCATGCTCATATTGGGAGATGCAGTTGGATAGATAGGTTGGGCTTAAACCATTCAAGGCTTTAAAGATTAAAACCAGCATCTTGAATTGCTGGGAAGCAAACAGGTGGAGCTGCTGTAATGAGGAGGTTGTTCACTCCCTGCATGGCGCTCCAGTGAGCAGCCTAGCCACAGATCTTTGGGCCATCTGAAACTTCCAAACGGTTTTCAATGGCAGCCCTATGTCAAACACATTACACTAATTCAGTCTGTATGTGACAAGGGTATGGACCACTGTGGCCAGGTCTGACTTCTCAAGGTATGGCTGCAGTTGGTGCACAAGTTTTAATTGTGCAAAATGTCCCCTGGCCACTGATGAGTCCAGAAGAACACCCAAACTGTGAACCTGCATCTTCAGGGAGAGTGCAACTCCATCTAACAAAGGCTGTAATCGTATAACCTGATCAGCCTTCCTACTGACCAGGAGGATCTCTGTCTTGACAGCATTTTGAGTTTCAGAACAGACCCCTGAGGAACCCCACAGGACACAGGGCAGGGGTTTGAACAGGAGTCCCCCAGCAGTATCTTCTGTGACTGTCTCTCCAGGAAAGACTGGAGCCACTGTAAAACAGTGCCCCCTAGTCCCGTCCCAGGCAGAAGGGTATCATGGTCAATGGTATCAAAAGTCATTGAAATGTCCAAGAGAACCAACAAGGATACACTCCCCCTGTTGTGTTTTCTGCGGTCATCCACCAAGGTAACCAAAGCCATTTCCATTGCATGGCCAGGTCTCAACCCAGAGTGGTAAGGATTTAAATCTTTCATTTCTTTCAAGAATCCCTGGAATTGTGAGGCCACCGCATCTCCAGAACCTTGGTCAGAAAAGGGGGATTTGACACTGACTGGTAGTTGTTAAATTGGGAGGGATCCAGTGATATTTTTAGTAATGGCCTTACAACCACCTCTTTCAGGCTTGCTGGAAATTCACCTTCTTATAAGGAGGCATTTACTACCACCTTCACCCACTCCATCAGTCCCCCTCTGTCTCATTTGATCAGCCAGGATGGGCAAGCATCCAGGGCACAAGTTGTAGGTCTCACATTCCCAAAGATCTTGTCCATATCTTCCAGCTAAACAAACGTAAAAGAATCCATTAAAACTGGACAAGCAGGTGCCCAAATCACATCCATGTATTCAAATCCTTGTATCAGTCGGAACTGATCTGAGTGGCTTTATCTGCAAAGTACTGAGCAAAAGCTTCACAGTGAGCTGCCAACTGGTCAGGATTCCATTTGAAGAATTAGGATTCAAAAGTCCTCTGACCACATGAAACAGCTCATCTAGATAGTTATCTGCAGACACAATGTTGGCAGCATTATAAGATGGTTTTGCCACCTTGATTGCTGTGGGGTAGGCTTTAGTCCTAACGCATCATTCTCTTAAAGGCTATTTGTAGTTGAAATCAAGCAGACTGTTCTCTGGACTATGTAGTCTGGCTGTTATTTCTTATCCAGGATGCCATTAAATAATCTTTCCAATATAGAGTAGCTTGGGAATCATGTATAAATATGTGAGGGAAAATCATAGTGAGGAGGAAGCAAGCTTGTTTTCTGCTGCCCTGGAGACATTGAACAGTGGCTTCAAATTAGAGGAAAGGAGATTCCACCTGAACTTTCTAACTGTGAGAGCTGTTCAGCTGTTGAACTCTCTGCCCTAGAGTGTAGTGGAGGCTCCTTCTTTGGAGGCTTTTAAGCAGAGGCTGGATGGCCATCTGTCGGGGGTGCTATGAATGTGATTTTCCTGCTTCTTGGCAGGGAGTTGGACTGCATGGCCCGTGAGGTCTCTTCCAACTCTGTGATTCAATGATTCTATGTATACTGTACAAACAGATTGCATCCTTAAAATATAATGGTAGGAGGGAAATCTAGAGCATCTTTCCATCTTACATCAATATGAGACCTTCCATTTTCACAGTTTTGACTATTTCTTGTTAAGGTGTTAGAAATATGTATGTGGGCAGGGGAAATAGGCTTTTAAAATGATATATTAGGAAAGGAAATACTCCAGTGTTAGGAACTACAGTTCTCACTGCCTAAAGTTCTTCTTGTAACACAATCTACTTTGCTTAAATTGGGACATGCTGAATACAGAAAGCTGGTTTAGTTTCAGGGCTCCAGGGAAACTGACCTAACTTAATGATGTCAAATAATAACTTACATGGATTCTGGAAAGGGAGGAATAGAAGGTGGGACTGCAAAAAATATACACCTATTTTCTCTGGTCTCATTAAATGTTCCAGTTTAGTATTGCGTGTTGGAATGTGGCTGACTGTCAAAATGCTGTTGGAATAGGTTTTCGGGAGACAATATATTTGTTTTTCTGATTGTCACTCTGCTAGTTAGTGGTTGCCCATGAATTAAAGGCCTCCCCTTAAACCCCACCCTGTTTCAGCATAAAAAGACATTATTGATCAAGACAAAGAACATTCTATGATATGTTTTCATGGACTCCTATCCAGTTCATCAAATGTAAAATGAGTAGACTGGAGTCCATGAAAGCATATGCTAGATTTTCTTATTCTCAATCACAAAGATGCTACAGAATCAGTGTTTAATTGTTCATGAGAATATAAAAGTTATTGTTGCTTGCTTCATCAACAACTGTTTTTCTCATGAAGAAAGAAACTGTTACATGAAAATAGCAAATTGAGGATTCATTGTGCTGTATTCCAAAAAAAAAGGGGGGGGAAGGGGGGTATGTTCTGAACACTGCATAGAAGGAATACCCATAAGGAGTAATCAAATATATTGAAGCATGACTAATGAGAGAATCTGCAGTGTTTTCAGGCTATATTTTGATCAGGTTAGGGACCCTTTTATACATCTCTGTGATAATGATTCAAATACAATGCGCTGGGTCCTTTTTTGAGGAGAATGTTCCTTTTGGCCAATGTCAGGATTAAATTTAGTCCCATACATCAGAAATAGGAAGGGCTACTGATTTTTGTAGCAATATGGTTGAGTCTCATTCCCAGGGCAACTCACTATTAATGCTGTTAACACTTCAGGTTTCTTGAGATTCAGTTCTTTATCAAGGTCACTTGTAATATGCAGCGTACAATAACAGTGACAGATGGTCATGATTTGGACCATAGAATCCAAACACCACACTATGAGTAAATGACATTTTGATAGCTCTACTACATTATCAATTAAACTTGAACATAAGCAGTGCAGACTACAATTTAAGGATTATGTAGTGCTGACTGAGCTCAAGTTATGTGTATCTTACTGCTAAATATCTATTTACTGAACTGTTTGTGAAACAAAATAGTATTATATTTGGACAAAAAGATACTGTTTTCCACATCTTACTAATATAATCTGATTATGTTGCAAGCTTCTTTTGTTTCTGCAGAAGAGCTGAGGTTGAGACTAGTTGTTTACTTCTGCCTTGCCAGTTCAATTATTCTTCTAGAGAAATCCACTACTACTACTCACATTCTCCAAAGCATGGATTTGGAGATCTGTAGTCCTCAAATGCAATTTTTTCAAATACACAAAATCTTTAGAAAGAATGAGAACAACCTAGTGAACAAAGCATGTACATACATATGCTGATTCAAAACTGAATGGCTTTTTCTGAGCTGGTAATGGCGCCAAAGAATATTTCAACTGATCAGAAAGTAATCTATCAAAATAGTTTTAGACTATATTTTAAAGCAATTTAAAACCTGGCAGTTTGACTAGAAGCAAGTTTGTCTGGAAGCTTTGAAAAAATGCCACAGCACCTAAAATCTGAAAGGACAGTGAACAGTTGAGAACAATAAAAAGAAAGGTGTAAGGTAGGTGGGCCCCAAACTGAAATGTCTCAAGGCAGAAAAGCAAAATAGCCAGTGGACTAAGATGCAAGGAGCTAAGGGAAAATGGGGAGAAATTTGGATAATATTTTGGAGCTACATATATACATACATTTGGGCTTGACGATTCCAAGGCCTGAGTTAAAATTGCTGGAAGAAACATTAACAATCTTAGGTATGCAAATGATACCACTCTGATGGCCGAAAGTGAGGAATAATAATAATAATAATAATAATAATAATAATAAAACTTTATTTATACCCCGCCACCATCTCCCCAACGGGGACTCGGGGCGGCTCACATGGGGCCATGCCCAAGACAATACAATAAACAAAATATAAAAACAACATATCAAAATACAATTAAACAATACAAGAATAACACTACACAGTACAGAACAAAATCAAAGCAAAACGTAGCATAACATAACAAGGGCGGGCCGCATGGACACAAAGTTAAAAACTCGGGGTAAGAAGAGATAAGAATAAAACCATGGGGAACAGGGGTCTAAAGGATAGATGTTGGGGGGAGAAACAAAGGAGGTATATACAGTTACAGAGGAATATATATGTATATACAGAGGTATATACAGAGGAAGAGCTGAGGAGCCTTATTACCAAGGTGAAAGAAGAAAGTGCAAAAGCTGGGTTGCAGTTAAACATCAAAAAAACCAAGATTATGCCAACCAGACTGATTGATAACTGGTAAATAGAGGGAGAAAACGTGGAGGCAGTGACAGGCTTTATATTTCTAGGTGCGAAGATCACTGCAGATGCAGACTGCAGCCAGGAAATCAGAAGACATTTACTTCTTGGGCAATGGCCAACCTTGATAAAATAGTGAAGAGCAAGACATCACACTGGCCATGAAGGTCCACATAGTGAAAGCAATGGTATTCCCCATAGTAACCCATGGTTGCGAGACCTGGACCATAAGGAAGGCTGAGCAAAAGAAGATATATGCTTTTGAACTCTGGTGCTGGAGGAAAATCCTGAGAGTGCCTTGGACCGCAAGAAGATCCAACCAGTCCATCCTCCAGGAAATAATGCCCGGCTGCTCACTGGAGGGAAGGATACTAGAGGCAAAGCTGAAGTATTTTGGCCACATCATGAGAAGACAGGAAAGCTTGGAAAAGATCGTGATGCTGGGGAAAATGGAAGGAAAAAGGAAGAGAGGCCGACCAAGGGCGAGATGGATGGACAGTATCCTTGAAGTGACTGGCTTGACCTTGAAGGAACTGGAGGTGACTACAGCCGACAGGGAGCTCTGGTGTGGACTGGTCCATGAGGTCACAAAGAGTCGGAAATGACTATGCAATTGAGCAGCAGAGCAGCACATACTGGAAAAATGAGGAGTCCTCGAGACAGAGTGGGATAAAACCAAATAACCATATATAAGGACAAAGCAGGATTTTTCAGAAAAGAAGTATGGAGGGGGGCAAACCTGGGATGTTTGAAACAGTGAACCAAAGTCCAAAGGAAGCCCAAGTCCAAAACATACATCTGTATGCCTGCTGGTATCATAGAGCTGCAACATCTGCCATCCTCGAGGATTGTCTGTGCTTGCTGGGCCTGTGAGGAAATGAAGTACAACTTCTGTTTTTCAACATAGAAGTTAAATCTTGTTGAGGGAGTTCTTCCATTAGAGGCTTCCATTGTGATTGGGCAACCTTAAGAGGACAACAAGTGAATAACCCATGATTTGCCTGCAGGCACCCAGTGTAAAGCTTCACTGCTTTCCCTTTTTTTAAAAAAAAGGCTTTTGCAAAGGCATCTGCATATGAAGGATAGCAGCCACTGTACCCAAGAGGCTAGCACTTCCTCCTAGCTTTTGCTCTCAGTGCCACTAAATAAAATAAATCTTAATCAGTTCCAAAACTTCCAAGCTCTTTCATTATTGAAGTCAACTTGTTAAAGGTTTTCCCACCCTCCCTTGTATATCAGACTATGAAAGCAGTATTAATTTTGAAAAATAACAAATATGTGGAAAATTAAAATTAAAATAGAGGATTGAAAGACTCCTCCCACACATTTTATTGAAAGAGAACATTTTAATGGGATCTGCAGGGCATTCATCATAAAAGCATATGAAAGCTCCACTCCAGGGGCATAATTTTAACTTAGGCAGTTTGTGAGGGAAGAAATGGCTTGATAGGTTGAAAACTTAACTCACTGTATGATTGCTTTTGACACAAAGAACCTTTTTATTGGGCTACACATCATGCTGCCAGGCAGTAGTTCATTTAACCCACTGAGGGTAATCATACATACTTAAAATTAGGTGGGCTCCCTAATTCAAAAGAAACCTTTAAGAAAGAACAGAAATAAAACAACTTTGTAGAGTGGAATGCTTCAGTATCTGAGCATTTAGAGCATCACCATAATCCTCCTTATTGGTCCCAGATGACTCACTGACCTTGTCAACTCATTCAAATGGTGCAACACTCTCAGAAGAGGGTTTCATTTGTCCAGCACAAAACATTGGGGCACTAAAACCATTCCCTTAAAAAATTAACTTGTCCTAACATGGTGCCTACTTCATTTAAAATAGTTGCAAGATAAAAGAAGTCAGTTTCATTTGTTACCAGGACCTTTTGATATTTTTTTTACAGTGTAAAATAACCAGTGTGTGTTTTCATTTTTGATTGCAATTCACATTTAAGATCAATCCACACTACATGGTTGTGTCAGTTTCATATCACTTTGTACAGTTGAAGAAATCCTATGATTTTCTGTTACAAAGCTCTATTTCAGTACCCTGAATTATAGTTCCAAAAGTATCCTGAGTACTCTGGTGTCGCTCGAAGAGAAAAGTAATTCAAGAAATTCAAGAGCAGCAAATCTTTGGACACCTAGGATAGTGTTGGAACAATTAAAATGTTAATTGTTAGAAATGTAGGTGTGCTACACTATACAGTTACAGCAGCTTAATGCTATGTCATTGTTCTATGCTAAGGAATCCTACGATTTGCAGCTTAAAGCAGAATACTGAATTCCATACTAGAGAACTCCAAATTACATGAATGAATTCCTGGGAAAAGGGATTGAAGATTAAATTAAAGCACACTGTAAAAGAGATAAACATCTAAATGCTGGTATACTCTTGATACACTCTGGCATATACAGTATGTCTGTCATACCTGAAGGACCTACAACTAATAAAATAATTATCTCTAAGAATTTATTAGATCTCTAGGAATAGTATAGATCCTCTAGGACAATTTTAGGGTAACTTCTGACAGAAACCATTCTTTTTAGTAGGGTATCAATTATCCACAGTTCAAGAACATATCCCTTGCAGATAGAGAGACTGGACTGTAATCTATCATAATTATCACCACTGTCATCTTCAGTATTTCGATTTAATAGATCCCTTTTTTCCTAGGAAATGGGATACAAAACATTTCATAATCACTGACCATACTGACTAAGCTTGATGCAAATTGTGGCCTACCTTCATGTAAAAGATCACAAATTCTCCACCCATGTTTCATATGAAATTTCATCTCCAAAAAGGTGGCTTCTAGCATCCTATCACACAACAATGTTAAATTTTATTTTTGAATTTAAACCAGTTCGCAAACATATGTGCTGACACTGAACACAACTGCTTGGAAATAGTATATTCCACAAGAAGCCATTGAACATCAGTTGTTTTATTCCCAAATAGTCTTCATTAACTGAATCCTTTTGTGGATCACATGGTGAAACTCATTAAATTAAGACATTGAATAGAAAATGTATTTTTTTTCTTAAAAAAGTAATTATACAATTATTTCTGTAAGTGCTTCCAAACTAAGTGAAGCTGAATTAACAAGTCATGGCTTGGGTGAGTATAAACATGAACATTTTTGTTCAGGTCCATTTGTTTTCATTGGATAGTCATAGCCCATCCTATAATGTAATTGTGTATGGCATTTTTACATAATCCTTTTATGAATCTTTAAATTTGGCAGATGAGGAGAGCTGGTATGCATTTTATAGAACTATTAACATTTTGAATTCCCATCAAGTTAAAAATTGCTTGCTGTCCTCTTGATTGTGACATTTGTAACACTGCAGTAGTCACAAAATCCAGAGCCAGAGCATTCTGTTTGATATTCCTACCAAAAGGGGCCACTCATATTCCCTTCTAGCTGCCATCACAATGACTCTTCTCCATACTATTGTATTCCTTGCTGTAATGCTAAAACACTCACTCATTGACAGCATGTCTCTTTCAGACAGTGATCCAGGTCCTGCCATCTTGTTGTTGAAACACCTATTGCTTTAATGTACTTGCAGTCAAGCTTCAGCTGCCCCAAACTGATGAGCTGTGACCCAAAATAGTCTTTCTCTCTTCTGATGGCAGTAGTGATGTCAAGTGAAACTCCACTGAAGTGCAGTTTAATAGACTTGGTTTAGCAATACGCTGCAGTTGTTTGTGGTGGGCTTTGTTTTGAGCAAATGTGTCTCCTCAGAAAGTTTTTTCATAGAATCATAGAAGCATAGAATAATAAAGTTGGAAGAGATCTCATGGACCATCCAGTCCAACCCCCTGCCAAGAAACAGGAAATCACATTCAAAGTACCCCAACAGATGGCCATCCAGCCTCTGCTTAAAAGCCTCCAAAGAAGGAGCCTCCACCACAGTCCGGGACAGAGAGTTCCATTGCCGAACAGCTCTCACAGTGAGGAAGTACTTCCTGATGTTCAGGCGAAATCTCCTTTCCTGTAGTTTAAAGCCATTGTTCCGCATCCTAGTCTCCAGGGCAGCAGAAAACAAGCTTGCTCCCTCCTCTCTATGACTTCCCCTCACATATTTATACATGGCTATTTTCTCTTCTGGTGAGCTAATGATACATGTGGTAAGCCAGTCAGTCCTCAGTATAGAGGTCCACTCATGGTATATTCTAGTGCATGGGTGATCAGTTTTGCAAATGAACATTTGGGGAGGGAGTCAGCTTCTTTTCTGATCTTCCAGGGAAGAGAATATGGAGCACTGGATTTAAAATATAGGGAAAGAGATTCCACCTAAATATTAAGAAAAACTTCCCAACAGTAAGAACTGTTTGACAGTGGAATATGAAGCCTTGTACTGTGGTGTTTCCTTATTATTGCTATTTATTTATTTATTTATTTCTATCCCGCTTTTCTCTTGAGACAGGACTCAAAGCGGTGAACAGCAGATAAAAGCAAAAATACATAACATACAATAAAATGAACAACACCATCATAAAGAAACATACCTAAAAAAATAAACAATTATAAAAACCTAACATGACATAATTAGCAACTAGCACAACATAATTAAACAACAATAAATTAATATCCCATCTGATATCAATTCATTTAGGCTGTAGTCAGGTCCATTTCCAGAGGTCCAATCTGATTCATCCATTGTATACAATACATCAGACTTTTCTTTTCTTTTTTAATTTTTTTTTTATTGAAGTTTCAAAATTATACAGTGGTAAAGGAAAAATGGGGGGGGGTGAAGATAAACTAGAGGGCAAGAATAAGGATAACTTGGGGAGCTGAAACTAAATTGCTTCGAGGTAAGAAGTAAAGAAGAAGAAAAAAAGGGGGGGTGGTTGTGGGGGATGATATGGGAGAAGGCCCTAACCAGTGAGGGGGGGGGAGAGGGGGGGAGTGACTTCCAATCAGTTAACTTCCATCTTCCTGACATATTGATTACTTCATCTCGACATGTCTTGAATGTATTCTTCGAGGAGCGTCCAGTTTGTCTCCTTAATTGGTCTTCCAGTTGATTTTTTCATCAAAAAGGTCAATCTATCCATATTTTTAATGTCCATTAATTTCTCCAGCCAAGATTCTTTAGTGAGGTTTTTCTTCTCCTTCCAATTTCTTGCTATCACGAGTCTGGCCGCTGTTAAAGCGTAAGTGAAAACTCTCTCCTTGTTACCTTTTTCTTTCTCTGGCATAGTCTTTTTCTCTTCTTTAGGGTTATATAGACCTAATAGGTAATATTCCGGTTTACATTCAAATTCTAGTTTTAATATCTTTTTACATTCTTTGTGGATTATTTTCCAGAATTTTTTAATTTCTTTACAGTTCCACCACATGTGGAAGTATGACCCCACTTGTTCTCTACAGTGCCAACACCTATTGTCCTTGTCTTTATACATATGTCCTAGTTTTTTGGGTGTTAAGTACCATCTATGTATTGTTTTTTGCCAATTTTCTTTTAAGTCTGTCGAATAACATAATTTAATCTTTTTGTTCCATATATCGTTCCATTCATCTATGGTTATCGGCCTTCCTATATTTCTGGACCATTTTGTCATTGACTCTTTAACAATTTCTGTTTCTGTATTCCACTCTAATAGTTTATTGTATATGATTGTTATAATTTTCTTTTCCCTTTTAAGTAAATTATCCCAGAACGTGGTAGTCGTACTAAAACCTATCATTTTATATTTTTTATAGTGTTCTTTTAGTTGATAATATTGTAGCCATGTAATATTTTCATAATCTCTTTTAATTTCCTCCCATTCTTTCATAGGGGGTGTGGATCCTCTTGTCTCTGTTTTTTTTTTATTATTTCAGAGTATATTGGCCATTTTTGCCAGCCGAGCAATCTTCGTTGTGTTGCTTCTAAAGGTGACAGCCAAAACGGTGTTTTCTCATATAGGAATCTTTTGTATTTTAGCCAAGTTACAATTAGGGCTGATCTAATAAAATGGTTTCCAAATTGTTTATCTATTTTAATTTTATCCTGCCACAAATACCCATGCCACCCCCACCTCAAACCATATCCTTCTAATGTTAGTGTTTTTATTTTCTTCAATCTTACCCAATCCGTTACCCATTCTAGGACACATGCCTCATGATATAACTGTAAATTAGGGAGGCCGAAGCCTCCTCTTTCTTTTGGGGTTGTCATCGTTGCATATCTGATTCTTGGTTTTTTATTGTTCCATATAAATTTATTTATTACCCGGTTCCAATCGTTAAATAGTTTTTTGCCTCTGACAATGGGAATGTTACGAAATAGGTATAGCAGTTTGGGCAAGACATTCATTTTAATCACAGCTATCCTCCCCAATAAAGAAATATTTAAGTTCTTCCAATTCTCTAAGTCTTTTACTATCTCTTTCCATTTTGCTCCATAATTGAGCTCTAATATTTGATTATTTCTGTTACCAATCCAAATTCCTAAATATTTAAATTTCCTCACAATTTTTAAGCCCGTAATATCTTCCAATATTCTTTGGCTTCTATCTGACATATTTTTAGTTAATATTGTTGATTTTTCCTTATTAATATTAAAACCTGCCACAGTCCCAAACTTCTCTATTATCTCTAACCAGTCTGTTATACTGTCTTTTGGATTTTCTATTATACATATCACGTCATCAGCAAATGCTCGTACCTTTACCTCTTGTTTTTCTATTTTGATGCCCTTTAATTTTTCCTCTTTTCTAATTGCTCTCAAGAGAATTTCCAGAGTAAATATGAAAATTAGGGGGGACATTGGGCATCCTTGTCTTGTTCCTTTTTTAATTTCAAATTCTTCCATGAGTAAGCCATTGATTTTAATTTTTGCATATTGTTTTTCATAAATTGCATTTATTCCCTTTTGAAATTTATTACCCATATCCAATTCATTAAATAAAATTTTTAAAAAATCCCAATTTACCTTGTCAAACACTTTCTCAGCATCTAGTGCTAAGAAACCCGCTTCTTTTTGGTGATTTTGTTCAAAATATTCAATAGCATCAATAATTATCCGAATGTTATCTTTTGTACTTCGATTGGGGAGGAAGCCAGCTTGGTCTTCTCCGATCCATGTATTTAGGAATTTTGTAAATCTTTCTGCTAATATTTTAGTATAAATTTTATAATCGCTATTTAATAATGAAATAGGTCGGTAATTTTTTACATTACTTGGATCGGTACCATCCTTATGTAATAGAATAATTTTGGCTTTTTTCCACGAGTCAGGGATTTTCCCCTCACTAAGGGCTTCATTCATAATCTTCTTTAGAAATTTCATTACTATTTCTTGGTCAATTTTATAGAAACCGGCTGAGAAGCCATCTGGGCCAGGGGCTTTATCCGAATTTAATTTTTTAATGGCATTTTTAATTTCCTCTTTTGTAATTTCTTTATTTAAATTTAGTCTTTGATCATCTGCGATTTTTGGTAGCTTTTGTTTACATATATATTCTGTTATGTCCTCTAAACTGCTTTCATCTTTTTCATATAATTTTTTGTAAAATTTCTCAAATTCCATCTTTATTTCATCATCTGTAAAAACATCTTTTTCGTTTGTTTTAATTTTTATTATTTGCTGTCTATTTTTTTTCTTTCTTATTATCCTGACAAGCCATTTCCTTGGCTTGTTAGCGTTTTCAAATTGATTTTGCCTTGTCCATTTTAATTGATTGGCTAGAGTCTCTAATTGCAGATTCGTTTTCTCTTTTTGTAGGAATTTTAATTTTGTTGATATTTTACCTATGTCTGGGTTTAGTTTCAATTTCTTTTCCAATTCTTCAATTTCCCTCTGGATTTCTTGCAGTTTCTGGTTTTTAAGCCTATTTTTTCTTGCTTTTTGTTGTATAAAATACCCTCTTGCATAAGCCTTATAGGCATCCCAGATTATTTGCGGGCTGGTGTTTTGGTTGTCATTTAATAAAAAATATTCTTTCGTCATTTGTTTTATTCTCTCAATGTCATGTTCCTGTTTGATCATATTGCTGTCTAACCTCCAGCACTTATTCGGCTTACTCTTATTAATAAACATTTCTATTGGACAGTGGTCCGATAAATCCCTCGCTAATATTTTTATTTCATTTATTTTAGGCATTAAACTTCTCGATACCCAGATCATATCTATTCTAGTCCATAACTTGTGCCTGTTTGAATAATAAGTATAATCTCTTTGGTTAGGATTTTTAATTCTCCAAGTGTCATATAGGTTGAATTCTTCTATTAGTTGGAGGAAATTTTTTGGGAGGGTTTTATTTTCCATCTTTTTATTTTTGCTTTTTGATACTGATTTATCTAAACTATTATTTATAACTCCATTGAAATCTCCCAATATAATCCAGTGATCTACTTCTACTTGATTTAACATAGCCCTTAGTGATTTGACGAATTTGCGCTTCGGTCCATTCGGCATATAAACATTACATATTAATATAGTTTCCTGACCAATTAATATTTTAGCTGCAATGATTCTTCCCTCTTGGTCTTTAAATTCCTCTGTTGGTTTTAATTTTTCATCTATATATAGTGTAACTCCCCTTTTTTATATATATCTAAAGAGTGGAATGCAGTACCTAATTTTGTATTATTTAAATGATTAATATGTTTATTAGCAATACGTGTTTCCTGCAAAGCTGTGATCTCATATTTATTTTTAATTAAATAGTTAAATAGCCTTCTTTTTTAATTTGGGAATTTAAACCATTGATATTGTTCGAAAAAATCTTTATTGAGTTTAAAAAATTACTCATGTGCAGCTGCATCACTCGTTACTTCCTCCTCCTCTTCCAACACTTCCTCCGATTCATTGTCATTAAACAGGGACGTCTGCATCTCCTTTGGTGAGTCATGTCTTCTTTTCTTTGGTTGTTTTGGATTCTTCTCTAAACTTGATGGTTGTAGTTTAGATTTTTGAGATAAGTCCTTTTTTAACTTTCTATAAAATTCGTCAGCTTTTTCTTCCGATTTTATCCAAACCTTCTCTTCTTTGTAGGTCAACATCAGGCCCTCCTGCCTCTCCCATCTGAATCTGATTTGCAAACGTTTTAACTCGTCCGTTAAAAAGAAATATTTCCTACGATTGTTCAGAGTTGATTGGGGAAATTCTTTATAGATCATAATTTTCTTTTCCTTGTATGTAATCGGGTTCGATTTGGACCTCCTAAATATTTCTTCCCTTGTGGAGCATTTGACCAGATGTACAATTGTGTCTCTGTCCACCTTATTTTTTTTGGCGTAGTTTGTATAGATTCTGTGGGCTGTATCTATTTGACCTGTGGCCTCCTCTTCAGAGCAGTTCATTATTTTTGCTATTATTTGCGCGGTGACTTGTTTAATGTTTTCTTTTGGATCTTCAAGTATATTTCTGAATCTTAGTTGATAGTCTGTTTCATTTCGTTCTAGCTTCTCTTGTATCTTCTCTAATTTGGCATTTTTAAATTCCATCGCATCAATTTTTTTTTGTAATTTCATCTGTATTTTCTCCGATTTGTTATTTTGTGATTTTAATTCAGAAATCTCTTGAGCATTATTTAAAACTTCTGATTTGATCATTATTATCTCCTCTTTGATTTCTCTCTTAAGATCTGCCATATCTTCTTGTATTTGTTTTTGTTGTATATCCTGTTTAGTAGCAATTTCATGTACTTCTTTCTGGAGGAGATCTTGTTTAGCTGAAATATTCTGTAATTCTCGTAGCGGTTCCCTCCAATACATCAGACTTTTCAATGTTTTTATACTCCTTCAGGGAAAGCCTGTTTCCACAGCAATGTTTTTACTTGATTCCTGAAGGATAGCCAGGACAGAGCCATTCTAAATTCATTAAGAAGGATGTTCCAGAGCCACAGGGTTACATAAGCTGGACCTGAGCCATTCAGGTTTTTACAGGCTAAAGTCAGCACTTTGAATTGTGCCCTGAAACAAACTGATAGCTAGTGGAGTTGTTTTAACAGGGGTGGTTCGTTATCTATACCCAGCTCCTGTAAGTAATCTGGATGCTGATCTTTGAACCAGTTGGAGTTTCCAAATGCTTTTCTGGGGCAGCCCCATGTAGAGTGTGTTGAAGTAGTCCAATCTGGATGTAACCAAGGTGTGCACCACCATGGCCAGATCAGGCTTTTCAAGGTACAGGCACAGCTGGCACACAAGCTTTAACTGTGAAAAGGCCCTCCCAGTCACCACCAGCATCTGGGCCTCCAGGGTCAGCGCTGAGTCCAGAAGACCCCCAAACTGCAGACCTGTGACTTTTGGGGGAGTGTGACCCTGTCCAGCACAGGTTGCAATCCTATATCCTGATTGGCCCTACGATTGGCCAGGAGTACCTATTTCTTGGCAGGATACAGTTTCCTTTGGAGGCCTTCAAACGAGAAGATGAATGGCCATCTTTGACTGTGTATTCCTTCATGGTAGGAGATTGAATGATTTTTCCAACTCTATGATTCTATCTTTAATTTACTAGTCATCATTATATGTGATCACTCATGGCTGAATATGATTGTCTTCCAAGAGCAGAGTCTTGGTGGTGGGCCTGTAAGTGACTGTGGAGACCTATTCTGGATTCATATGGCCTTTCACAATGAAGACATAGATTTCCAGGTGGAAGGCAGTCATGACAAGGATTTGCTTGGCACTTCTTCCTCTTGGCATGTTTCTCTCTTTCACCTTCTATTTATGCCTCTTCAAAATCCATAGCACCATTGATAAAACTAACCTTCATTTACAACTCTTGAGCACCAGGGCTTCCCAGTTCTTGGTGTTTGTACTACATTTTTTAAGATTAGCTTTAGGACATTCTGAAATCTCTTTTCTTGTCTACTACTACTAATAATAATAACTTTATTTTTGTATCCTGCCTCTATCTCCCTGAGGGCTTAATAAAAGAAATTACACTGGAAATCCCAATATAAACTTATCTTCTTATCTTTCCAGCAATCTTCCATGCCGCCCAAAATACCAACATGGGGATGGGGGGAATAGTTTCAAGGAAAACTGGGGATGTTCCTCTCCCAACTCTAATTAATTTTCTTTGCTGTTCAGTTAAGTGAAGCACACCCTTACATTTTATTCCACATAGGAATGGAAGTTTCCTTTTAATACACTTTCACACAAGGATTATTAGTAATCCTTGTTTTTTAAGACTGGGAAAATAAAACCTTTGAGCTGATACATCAACCCATTTCAAAATTATGATTAAGGTGGGTCTCCATTTCATTTTGTAATGAATGTGTACATCCTATTAAATCTCGCTCTCTTATAAATGCACACACTTATTATATTTGTTAATAGTGTGGTTTGATCAAAGGATGAGACATTAGAAATGGTGGAGGGGAGCAATTCCAACCACTTACTGCTGTGTTAGTTTTCAATGCACAGATAATTTTCAAGATTCAAGCTAGCATTCAAAAATATGGCCTATAGACACCTGCCTACTTCTATCTTGCATCCATTCCACCATATCATTCTCCCATTATTTGACTCTGCCTCTGTGGACTGTGTCATGACTTCCGTACTCCACAGCCCAGCGATAGCACAGAATCTACTGAATTTTGAGATATGGTATCTCCTACCTTCTGTCCCATTTCAGCTCATGCACTACAATAAGAAGGGAATTGTATTCATAACTGGTGTCAGTGCAGCTGGTGTTTGCCAACAATAATTTGATTTAAAACTAAGAAGGGGTTGGGAAACAGACAGTCAAGGTGTAAGTAGCTTCCAGCCTAGCTGAATTTATCTGTGAATGGCTAGTGATTTTGAAAACGACCCAGGAACCCTATATAATCACTTAAGTTTTATACAGTAATCTAAAGATAATGGATTGATAACACCTTTTTTCCTTTTTAGCATTATAATACATTGCATCTATTAAGAATGCATTAGGTTTCTTCCCAGAAAACCCTTTAGTTTGAAGTGTCCTGCTGTGTTTCCTGATTTGATTTCTACAATTGGTTTGTTTTCCCAGCATGCCTAGCAGAAAAGGTGATTTTCTAAGCTCACAAAAATTGAATGTAAAAAGCATTTTCTGGGCCTGTCCTAGGAGGCCCTACATGAAGTTGTAAGTTGGCAACATAGGCACCATCACAAAGGACAAAATAAGTAAGTTTTGGTGTAAAAAGAGCCTACACTTCAGTAGAGCTTGGAAAACTCCCCTGTAAAAGATATCCCATAGCTACTGAAATGACCATCAACCATTGTGGCTGGAGGCCGAAAAGTGTTGTCTAAAAAAGTTACACTTCCTGATCTAGGCTTAGAATATGGTCATACATAAATGATTTTTATTACACAGTCTTCTTAGGCTCCTCTTGTTTTCATGTGCATCATGTCCAACACAGAGAGAAACCACAATTCAAGGAACTTAGTGGGTCTTAAAAGCACATTGCTCTAGAGTTTTGCTGAGTGGCAGAGTGCATGTTTTATATGTAAACAAACTCTGGCATCTCTAGCCAGTGTTGACAGGCTGAAGGAAAAACAAGCTGATTATAGAGTGAATTCTTAAGTCCCTATGACTTCATTGATACTGGACAATTTTAGTCCAGAGAACATGTCATATTTTTCTTCCAAATATTTGTCACTGGAGCTGTAAGGCAGCATCTAGCTGTATCTGGGTATTTTAAAAGGTTCTTGCTTGTTCTACAGTATTCACATTGTCCCTTTTATTTCTGTTAGCACAAAACAGAGCCCCCCCCCCCCCCGGTGGCACAATAGGTTAAACCCTTTTGCCAACAGGACTGCTGACCAACAGGTTAGCGGTTCAAATTCGGGGAGAGTCGGTGAGCTCCCTCTGTCAGCTCCAGCTCACCAAAGAAGCTCCCCCCCCCAAAAGGATGGTAAAATGCTAAATCTTGGCCACTGTATTTGGACTCATTGATGGAGTTCTGTTATTAGGTTTTAAATGGTGGATTGTGTGTTTTCCTGATTATTTGTTATGTACATCTGTTATTGTGTCTAATGTTTTAAATTGCTATATTTTAACTGACTGTATATTTTGTAATGTTGGAAACCACTCTGAGTCCTTTGAGGAGATAGGGCAGTATATAAATATATTATTATTATTACATCAGACATCCGGGCGTCCCCTTGCTATGCCGTCACACCCAGGCACCTTTTAAAGTTTTAGGATGTGCTTCTTCCTTTGCCCAGGTGAACTGCAGGGGCCTTACTTAGAAGCTCTGGAAATCCCAGTAACCAAAGGCACTTCAAGTAGAACAATCAAACAAAATTTTATTTTCACAAAGTCCTTGGCAGACTTGGCACACATAGTTAAGATTTCAAATAAAAACAGTCAACTTATAAAACCTTGCAGATGTTCCTTTCTTGCTTTTCCTCTTTAGTTGCTGGGTTAACTTCCACCAAAGATCCAGGGAAGTTATGCTCCCCCTCTATTCTGCCTTGGTCAGACCACACCTGGAATACTGTGTCCAATTTTGGGCACCACAGTTGAAGGGAGATGTTGACAAGCTGGAAAGCGTCCAGAGGAGGGCGACTAAAATGATTAAGGGTCTGGAGAACAAGCCCTATGAGGAGCGGCTTAAAGAGCTGGGCATGTTTAGCCTGCAGAAGAGAAGGCTGAGAGGAGACATGATAGCCATGTACAAATACGTGAAGGGAAGTCATAGGGAGGAGGGAGCAAGCTTGTTTTCTGCTGCCCTGCAGACTAGGACATGGAACAATGGCTTCAAACTACAGGAAAGGAGATTCCACCTGAACATCAGGAAGAACTTCCTCACTGTGAGGGCTGTTCGACAGTGGAACTCTCTCCCCCGGGCTGTGGTGGAGGCTCCTTCCTTGGAGGCTTTTAAGCAGAGGCTGGATGGCCATCTGTCGGGGGTGCTTTGAATGCGATTTCCTGCTTCTTAGCAGGGGGTTGGACTGGATGGCCCATGTGGTCTCTTCCAACTCTACTATTCTATGATTCTATGAAAGGCGAAGAGATCCTGAGACCCTCTTTACCCTAGCCCTGAGCTGCTATCAAAAAGGTCTATAACTATCTAAGCTCAAAGCTAGTTTTTGAGGCAAAGTTGGTAGGGCCTATTCCAGTGGCAAAGAAATCCAGAGATGTTCTTTGCCCCAGTGTTAAGCTACTAGAAAGAACAGGTCTTTCCCCTATCTATGCTCGGCACTGGTTTTAAAGGCAGGTCAGTACTTATGATGGCCTTGTCAGAGTTGGCCTGGCTTGGCCACACAAGCACATCTAAGTTGTTTCTTCTTCCTGTCTAGAAGGCAAGAGGCTTCCCAAAATGGAGCCTTCTTTTCCCAGGAAAAGGGGTGGTCCCAGAACAATAGGATACTTTTCAAGCCTATAGCAGCAAGGCTTTGCAAACTGACTATAAACCTGAACTATCAGGTTGCTGCAGAATCTGCAACAGCCCTGGAAGAAATTCAAACAGGTGCTATTCCTGCAACTATGGGCAACTTGTAAAATCAAAACCCTGGGAGACGGAACACTTGCAGATGGCCAATTCTCTCACACCAGAAGTGACATGCAGTTTCTCAAATCACTCCTGACATGAAAAAAGCACAGAACAGTGGAAGCTTGTCACTTCTTTGTCATTGGGGTATTGAATCTGCTCCATCTTTTTACCCCAGACTTTAATGGAGTTATCCAAAGATCCTAGCCTGGTTTGAGGACAGAGTTCAGCACCTTGGAAATTAATGTTTAAAACTGAAACCTGACTAGTTTCTAGCTAACAAAGAAACAGCAGCCCTCATAAGCACATTGTAGATTAGTCCCATCATCCCTTGGCTGGAACACATTCACACATCAGGAATAATGATGCAAACCTGTGTATAACATAAAAAGAAATCTTAATTTAAAATGACTGAGGAAAAAATTTAATACATGTTCTAAATTTTAAGGGTGTACCATACATATCCCTTTCTTACATGAGGGACTCCACACTTGCTGGAAGTATCAGACTGACTGCTCATAGATTTGTTTCTGCTGTTTTCTTTAAAGGTGTGCTGAAGAGGCACCTAACTGGGCCATACTGACTTGATTGGGGCGCTTTTGAAGAAGTGTATATATTACCACCTCAAACATTCTTTTGATAGCCCCTCAGATCAGGTGGTTGTAGTGGTCAATGGAATAAGCCCTTCATCAAAATGTTGTCCCAGGCTTGAATCATATCTTAAGAAGCAAAAAAGTGGGAAGAATCTAAATGAATTCATTGGACTACTTCACTCTTTGTTAACATTTTCACTGCCTGGTTTGAGAGTTCCTTGTCTAAAAATCATAGAATCATATAGTTGGAAGAAATCCCGAGGACCATCCAGTGCAATTCCCTGCAGGAATAGAGTCAAAGTACTCCCAACACCTCCTAATATCTAACTTTGATTCTAAACGGATACATACAGAGCATAAACAAGGTACCAATGTAAATATAATTTTGTATAATATGATATTATGTACTTATGCATTGTTCTTTAATTATTTTATTTAGCACCTGAAGAAGATCTCAATAGTAAGGTGAAAAATATTGGGCCTTTGTACTGACAAAACAAACATCTTTAGAGCATGTTTATACATGTTTCCATTTTCTTTATAAATTCATTCTTACTTATGTTAAATTTGCCAGCAATGTTCAGTTACTATAATTCCCATTGAGACTACTGCAGGCTGAAGAAAGTGAAAAAAGTCTTCCCTAATGTTCCTTATGTGATGCAACCAAACATTACGAATCAGTACCTACCATAATTCAACTCCACACACAGTACCTACCAGAATCCAACTCCAGGAGCAGAGCTGCTTCTTCAGAAATGTTCTAAAGGGAAAAAAATAAAATAAAGATGAATCGGCTCTTTATGGTTACCTACACCGCTCCTCCTAAATGTACAAAATATGTTATGCAAGCTTTTGAAACTTCACTGGCTTCTTCATGCAGCAAAGCTGTTACAGATGATCAGACTAAGTGTTCTTCTTAATTGAACACCCTGAAGATGTGAGGTCATGTCATTATGATGGAAAAGGTGCCATCTCTGTTTCATCCACTTACCACAGGATGCATGCACGCACGCACATAAATGCTGGTCTGAAGCTCTTGAATTGAGCTATTGGTTTAATCTGAATTGTAGTCTTTCTATTCAGTTCTGAAAAATTTGCCCTAGCACTAAAGTCTGATGCTGAGAAGCCTTATCTTTCTGTACTGATGATAGCATATGAAAAATAGAAACATACAGAGAGAAATATAGAAAGTATTTAAAAGGCAATCATCAAGGCACTAGGTGAAGCAGGAGTCATGATGGACAAACCATACCAGAATCTTAACTGTTTGAACTACTACTAGAAGCCAGTTTTGCTTGCTGAGGATTTTGGGAACTGTAGTTACTTTTAACTTTTCCCAGGTCTGAATCATTAGTAGATAAAAGTGACATGGTTTCAGAGCCAGAGAAGAGCAGATAAGAACCGAACTTTTTACAGGCTCAAGAAGGAGAAAGTGGTGGAGAGGATGTTGTTTTCAGCCTCTCAGTGGATTTGCAGCATGTGCATCTGAGCTTTAAAGGAGTTGTGCAAAGTGCTGAATTCCATTCCCACCACAGATTTGGCCTTTGGATAACACCTTTAGAGTTCAAACTAAACTGCATATCTGATCTACCACTCCACTGACAAGGAATCTACCCATTGCCAGTGTATAGGAATCATGTGGGAAAGGAAACCTTTTGACTGGTTGACTGATTGACTGATCTGATTTATAGCCAGTCATTCTACACATGGGACATAGTAGCTGAGTTCAATTTCCTTTTGAATCTTCTCTGAGATATTGCTGAGCAAATATGTGGTTGGGTGCATACAGCATATTAAGAAGAAGCTAATGTACGTGTTTAATTATAGGGTAGAAAGAGTGTCTTTTTAAAATCCTGCCTAATACTCCATTTGATGTTTTAATTATGACTATCAATAGAACATGGCTTTTCCTCTCAATAGAGTCTTGCCAGACATATTAGATTCCAGATGGTATTTTGTACTACCTTGATATTATAATACCTATCAAATAACAAATAAACAAAAACTCACTTCCAGGGATTCTCACTCTACTTTTCAAAAATGTTCTTATCTAAAAAATTAGTGTTTATTTTTATAAATAATGGAAGTTGTTAAAACAATATGATAGACTTAGGATGCAGGATCCAATTCTTAGTTGGCCCATCAGCATAATGAAATAGTGTCTTAGATCTGGACTATTTCAAAGATTATACTTCCCACTATAAGTTTGTCTGAATTTTTGAATCAAGTGTGAGATTTTCCAGTCTCTAATCATATATTTTCTTCTCTATGAATTCCTTCTTTCTCATCAACTGTGGAAGTTGCTCTCAAGAAATCCCACTACTGTAGCTAAATGTGCGTTTTTACTCTTTAATCCATCAAATGTGATGATTTCCATGATGCTCACTGCAATTAATAGGCTTGCTCAAATAATTCGATTTCCCTGTTACTCGTTACTAATTCGTTACTTTTGTAACTTGTGAAGCAATATACGACCTTGATTGTCCACACGTCTGGATATCGCGGTTTCGAACCGCGACAGGCCCTTTTTCTTATGTCGTCGGTTTTTTTCGTTGGGAAAAAAAGGTTTTGCAAATCACCCAAACTTGTGTAAGTGCACTGGGGCAACCTAGCATGTTGTTTCCACCTTGTGGCCAATCAGAGAGCACGTTTAACCCAGGGGAGGGGCTGGTAGTACGTCCTGAATGAAAAGACCGTGCACGGGCGCCTCGTGGCTCATTTCGGGATCTGCAGAGGGTGGGTTGGGAGTGAGATTCCGCAGGCAGGCAAGATTGCTGCGTCACAGCTTCCTTGGCTGAGCTAGAGCTAGGCTACAGATTAGAAGACCAGGAGAAAAGGTTGGGTGGGTGAGGTGGGGTGGGAAACTGTTGGGTGTTTCTGATTTTTTTTTTCCAAAGGGTCTGTGGCCTTTTTTCCCCACAAGCTTGGCGTTTGCCATTTTCCCACCAGGCCTGCAATTTTTCTGCTGCGCCATTTTGCCTGGTGCGGGCGGGGTGGGCTTTCATTTTTCTTTTTTCAACGCTAGTAGCAAAGTCTGGCAAAAGGATTGCACATCCCATCCTCCTCCCTAGAATAACACCTGTGTTTTTGGAAAAAAGGGACCCTGATTTTGGTTGCTTTCCTGCTCTGCTGCTCTAAAGGGCCGGTCTGTGCCAGGGCAGCAGTGATTCCAAAGCAAAGTCTGGCAAAAGGATTGCACATCCCATCCTCCTCCATAGAATAACACCTGTGTTTTGGGAAAATAGGGACCCTGATTTTGGTTGCTTTCCTGCTCTGCTGCTCTAAAGGGCCGGTCTGTGCCAGGGCAGCAGTGATTCCAAAGCAAAGTCTGGCAAAAGGATTGCACATCCCATCCTCCTCCCTAGAATAACACGTGTGTTTTTGGAAAAAAGGGACCCTGATTTTGGTTGCTTTCCTGCTCTGCTGCTCTAAAGGGCCGGTCTGTGCCAGGGCAGCAGTGATTCCAAAGCAAAGTCTGGCAAAAGGATTGCACATTCCATCCTCCTCCCTAGAATAACACCTGTGTTTTGGGAAAATAGGGACCCTGATTTTGGTTGCTTTCCTGCTCTGCTGCTCTAAAGGGCCGGTCTGTGCCAGGGCAGCAGTGATTCCAAAGCAAAGTCTGGCAAAAGGATTGCACATCCCATCCTCCTCCCTAGAATAACACGTGTCTTTTTGGAAAAAAGGGACCCTGATTTTGGTTGCATTCCTGCTCTGCTGCTCCAAAGGGCCGGTCTGTGCCAGGGCAGCAGTGATTCAAAAGCAAAGTCTGGCAACAGGATTGCACATCCCATCCTCCTCCATAGAATACCACCTGTGTTTTGGGAAAAAAGGGACGCTGATTTTGGTTCCCCCTCTTTCCTTTCTTCTCAGCTGCTCAAGTAGGGCTTGCTGCAAATATCTTTCTCCTATATTAACCCTATCAAGGTCTGGAAAATACAGGTATCCCCTTTTTAACTTATAACAACAAGAACAACTGTAATAGAAGGGTTTGCGGCAGTTCGACCCAGAACACATTGCCAATCAAGAAACAGCACATCTTTCCCCCCAGTAACACAATACCTTCCTCCCTTCTGTAACCTCAAAACACTCCCGTTATCATGAAGCGTTCAGCTGAACGCGGGTCTGGTGGAGCAAGTCCTGCTAGTGGTCAAGCAACAGCCCGGACACTGTGGGGGGCCAAAAAAGTTAGGGTGGGTCCCATCCGTCTGGAACGCGGAACGATGGGAGTGGGTGGACTTGATGAAGAAGCTGGCTGTTCGACTGCTGAAAGTTCACAGCCCTCCACCCGGAGCCAGTTGTCGGTTGGAGCTGAGACAAGTGGACGATCAATGGAACATGCAGGTGTTGCCATCCTGGAACTACAGGTGGTGGATAGTGAGGATCTTGATAACCCCACCCCTCCACCCGCTACTGACAGTGAGGAGGAGGTAGAGGAGGTAGTACCATCAAATCATAGACTTTCTCATGCTGCTGAAAGGGTGCCCACGACTCCTATCTCCGTGGGCGTCGGCACAGTGGCTGTGGGGAGGCCAAGGTCATATATTTGGGACCATTTCCATGTCCACACTCAGCGTGCCACTTTGGCAGTTTGTAGACACTGTGGGGCAAATATCAGCAGAGGCAGAGACCTGAGACATCTTGCGACCTCAGGGTTGAGCTCTCACATGAAGCGATACCATCCCTCGATATCGGTAGGAGGGGGAGCTGCAAGCCCTTGCAGTGGCAGCATTAGCACACAAAGTTCTCCTGGTGTAGATGGTGGAAGGCAGACACAGTCCACCTTGGAGGATTGGGGCATGCCTTTAGCCAGGAAGAGAACGGGGGAAACATTACCCACACCCCAGCAGATAACCCAAAGTGTTGGAGAGATGATGGCCCTTGATCACCATCCCTTCCGCCTGGTTGAACAAGAAGGCTTCGTCCGCCTTATGAAACGCCTGTGCCCCCGCTACAAAATCCCCTCCCGTCACACCTTTTCCAGAAAAGTAATTCCCAGATTGTACGAGAGCTGCAAGGAACGCATTATCCAGATGTTGCGGAGCGCCATGGGAGGACCCATCCATTTTACCTCTGATATTTGGTCAAGCTTGGGAGGAGGCCATTCCTACCTCTCTCTCACGGCACATTGGTGGGAGAAGGAAGGCAGTATGGATACATCCCATCGTTGGGCACTCCTCGCTTTGGAGGTAGTTGATCGTGATCACAAGGCAGAGACCATCTGCAGCTATCTGGGAAACATGATGGGGGAGTGGATGCGGTGCAGGCCGGAAGAAATGAGGAGGGGCTTCATGGTGACTGACGCTGGTAAAAATATGATCAAAGCGGTTGAAAGTGCAGGGTTTTTGAATGTCACCTGCATGGCCCACTTGCTTCACAATACCGTCAAGGAAGGTTTAAAGAGCCCGGAAGAGCAGACGGCCAGCACCGCAAACATCGCCCTGCTGATCGAGCGCTGTAGAAAGATTGCGGGCTACTTCCACAGGAGCATCAAGGCAGCCCGGCAGCTGAGAGACAGGCAGAGCCTTGAAGGCCTCCCGCAGCACAAGCTGCTCCAGGACGTCTCTACCCGGTGGAATTCAACCTATAAGATGCTCGAACGCATGGTTGAACAGCAGAAGGCGGTACACGGCATCTCCCTTACATTGGTTGCGCCTGTTAGCAAGCTTGTTCCAACCAAGCAAGAGTGGGACACCATCTCCCAGCTGGTAGACGTCCTAAAGCCATTCAAACATGCCACTGAGACCCTTTCGGAATCAAAAGCCCTTCTTAGCCAGGCAGTGCCCATGGTCTTGGGGCTAAGGAGGCACCTAGAAAGGCTTGGGGCCGGTCGAACACTGGACTCCCTGGCTGGACCGCTGACACCGCTGGTCCAGGAGGTGGTGAGGAGGTTGTCCTTTGCTGTACGGAAACGCCTAGAGCCACTTCTTTCCAGCAAGGTCCATATGCTGGCGGCCTTGTGTGATCCACGGCTAAAGTACAACGTCTGCCCAAAAGACTTTACCGTATGGAAGGCCCAACTAGTTAACCTTGTGAGGGAGGTCTTTGCTGCAAGGGTGGGGGAAACGGGCACAGTGGCCCCTCTACCGGAAATGCCTGCCACCCCCAGCACTAGCGCTAGTGGCGAGAGTGATAGTCCCGGGGAGCCGGCAGGGGGTTGCCGTAGAGTTACGGATCTCCAGCCGCGACCAGGAAACGCTTTCTTTGCAGAGACGGTGGCCATATTAGCCTGCTCGGAAGATTCCTCTTTGCTGGCTTCTGCGCAAAAGGTAGACTCAGCCGAATGCTCGGTCAACAGGTACTTTGAGGAGCCTCCTGAGATAATTTCTTGTGATCCATTGGCCTATTGGGCTTCACGTGATCACATGTGGCTGGATCTGTCGCACGTAGCCCGCCAGTTTCTCAGCTGTCCGCCCACCAGCGTGCAGAGCGAAAGGGTCTTCAGCCTAGCGGGAGATGTAGTCACGCCCCACTGCAGCTTGCTGGACCCTCAAACAGTAGAGAAACTGGTCTTCCTGAAGGCCAACCTTCCCGTGTTGAATTACCCCGATTTGGATTTTGACACCGACGCCTCCTAGAACAACAGCTCTCCTCCTTTAAGCAGCTCTGCTTCTGATTAACTTTGGCTATTTCTGTTGGGGGGGGTTTGCCCCTTTGGCCTATTTCCAACAACTCTCTCCTCTATCCTACTATGCTTTCCTTCCTCTCATCCCTTCTGTTCTCGTCTTTATCATCACGCACCGTTGCCCACTTTCGTTTTTGGGTTATTCAATCTCTAGGGGCCGTTCCCTGAGGTTCTTTAGGTTTTGTCTCCTGTAATACTGATTCTGGATGGGAAGAAGGATATTCTGGGGGAACTTAGTCCATAAAAGCCAAGGTAGGAAATGCATCCGCTTTGGGTTCAGAACGGATTTAATTCAATTCTCTACCCTTTCTTTATCAAAAAATATTTCGGGAATGAGCCATGACTGTTAGGTCTTCTCCAGATTCTCGCAGCTCCTGTACAGAAAGAACATTGTTATAATCGATGTGGATCCTTCGGTAAGACATATTTGGTGAAGGAATACGGCAGAGTCTCACTTTACAGAGATAACGGTCCATCAGAACCTTTGTGGCTGTGTCTTGCTGCATTTAGTAGTACACCTCGGCCTTGGCCACCACTTCTCAAAATTTTTCTCTTTCACTGTCCCATCGCCTTGAGCGGGTGTGGTCGACGCAGTGGCCGCGGGACGGCCGCCCTAGGGTCCCCTCGCCCTCTGGCCGCGCACGCGGACGGTGCCGTTTGCCCGTCAGGGCGTGTGCCTTTGCGGCTGCTATTGATGTGTGGGCGCAGGTTCTGTGGCGTGGGAACTTCAGCTTGCTGGCTTGTTGGCAGGACGATAGAAGAGGGTGGAATCACACCGCAGAAAGCGGGACACCTCGGCCTTGGCCACCATTTCTCAAAATGGTTGTCTAGTGTCCCATCACCTTGAAAGGCTGTGTACTCGACGCTGTGGCCGCGGGACGGCCGCCTTATGGTCCCCTCGCCCTCTGGCCGCACACGCGGACGGTGCCGTTTGCCCGTTAGGGCGTGTGCCTTTGCGGCTGCTATTAATGTGTGGGCGCAGGTTCTGTGGTGTGGGAACTTCAGTTTGCTGGCTTGTTGGCAGGACGATAGAAGAGGGTGGAATCACACCGCAGAAAGCGGGACACCTCGGCCTTGGCCACTTCTCTAAATTGTCTTCTTTCACTGTCCCATCGCCTTGAAAGGCTGTGGTCGACGCTGTGGCCGCGGGACGGCCGCCTTATGGTCCCCTCGCCCTCTGGCCGCGCACGCGGACGGTGCCGTTTGCCCGTCAGGGCGTGTGCCTTTGCGGCTGCTAGTGACCTCTGGGCGCATGTTCTCTGGCTTCGGAAGTGCTTTTTGCTGGCTTTTTGGTGGGACGATAGAAGAGGGTGGAATCACACCGCAGAAAGTGGGACACCTCGGCCTTCGCCACTTCTCAAAATTGTCTTCTTTCACTGTCCCATCGCCTTGAGCGGGTGTGGTAGACAGTATGTGATGCTAATCTTCCGCAGACTCATAAGTAGAGAAACAAACCACTCAGAAACTCTGTATTGCTATTAAAAACAATGAGTTATGTTTTCATGGTTTCTTTTGTCTCAACATTTGTGCTATGTTTAAGTTCTTTGGTTTCATTTCTACTCCATAAAGACAATATCTTTCATTATTTTACTTCCTCAACTTTACTGAAACTGTATACCAACAGAAGTCATTTCCCTCTTTCCAGCTCATCTGCTAGAGAACTTTAATAACACCAGACACACACAAGTCTTCCCTCTAGTTCAACTACATAGAAACATGAGCCTAACATCAGAGCCTTAAAACCTTCCTCTTCCAAAAATCCTTCGAGGACTGTGTGGTGGATCATTGCCTATTGAAGAATTGGTTGCCAGGCCAAGAGTATTTCGCACTTCATTGATTTTTAACTGTCAAACTACCTCATCTCTGTGGAAGTATTCTGCCCTCGGACCAGAGCCATGTTTTTACACCACTGTTTTTTAAGCAGGTAATGCTGGATGCTGACTGTGACAGCTATTTTATTTTATGTGTTATTGATGCAACATTTTCTTGTATATATTTTTTTGGTTTTATTTCTGCCATTGTATTGTTGACAGGCATGCCCCATGGAAGCCGCTCAGAGTCCCTCCGGGAAGATGGGGCGGGGAATAAAAATAAAGATCTTACTGTTGTTGTTATTATTATAATCATTATTGATGTGATGGTGGCCACGACTACCCTGCGGACTGCCAGCTTGCTTGTGTCCATCCGGTAGGGGTGCGGCCAGGGCCTCTGACGGTTTGCTGTCAGGGAGTGTGCCTTTGTGGCGGCTAGAGACTTTGGGGCTCTGGTCTGGTTGACACAGAAGTCTGGTTAGGAAACATGGTGGAATGGAGCCCACCCGGGGGATCTCAACAAGTTTTTCATCGTTTGATGCGAGTGTGGTGCCCAGGCAACCGGAAGGCTTGGATCTTGTTTGTGATCGGCCAGGGTAATGTGACAAACACCGTGGTATGAGAGAGACAATCAAAAAGGAAATTCCTGCTTCTTGGCAGAAATGGGCAGTGCAGGGTGAGATCTCATGGGTGGTGGGGTGTGGGCGTGGGGCCAGCCAACGGTGGCCGGCCCCCCTGGTCAGAGGGGCTTGGGCCCACATTTCAATAGCAGACGTAAAGAAAACATGCCCTTCCCCTTGGGTGGTGGGGTGTGGGCGTGGGGCCGGCCAACGGTGGCCGGCCCCCCTGGTCAGAGGGGCTTGGGCCCACATTTCAATAGCAGACGTAAAGAAAACACGCCCTTCCCCTTGGGTGGTGGGGTGTGGGCGTGGGGCCGGCCAACGGTGGCCGGCCCCCCTGGTCAGAGGGGCTTGGGCCCACATTTCAATAGCAGACGTTAAGAAAACACGCCCTTCCCCTTGGGTGGTGGGGTGTGGGCGTGTGGCCGGCCAACGGTGGCCGGCCCCCCTGGTCAGAGGGGCTTGGGCCCACATTTCAATAGCAGACGTGAAGAAAACATGCCCTTCCCCTTGGGTGGTGGGGTGTTGGCGTGGGTAGAGGCTAAGGTCGCTAAAGCAGAAAACTTTGTGGGAGGGCCGGGCCGATCTCTCAGGGATGCATGCCGGCCAACTGTGGCCGGCTCAGGGTGGGGTCTTTGCTGCCTGCGGCTTTTTTCTTTCTTTTCTTTTTGCTGCCTCTCGGCCTACGTGGTCGAGTTTCCCACGATGCATCGCATCTCTCTTCTCTCGCAGCTGTCCTTCCGTTCATATTTGGGCAATTTTTCCCAGATCCTTACTTTGGGGTGGGGTCCTCTGTTTTTTTTTCTCTCTCTCTCTAGGGGATGCATGCCGGCCAACTGTGGCCGGCGCAGGGTGGGGTCTTTGCTGCTGAGATAGACATTGGGGTTCGGATCCCCACGGGGATTTTTTTCTTTCTGCTTTTTTCTCCATCTTGACCATTGCGGTTCGGATCACCACGCTGATTTTTTCTTTCTTTTTGCTGCAATTTTTCCCACTCCCCCTGCCAGTGCTCTTAATGGATCCAAACCCTCATGTGTATCTCTGCAGCTGAGCCCCCGCCCTACTGCTTTAGGGAAAGGGGCAGGGGTGTGGGATCCATGCCCCCATGTCTATTTCCGCAGTTTAAGCCATGCCCTGCTGCTTTGGGGAAAGGGGCGGGGGTGGGAGCTGGCCCACGGTGGCCGGCTCCCCAGGGGAGTGGGATCCAAGCCCCCATTTTGCCATCAGGCGATAAATCAAACCAACGTCGCACAAATCTTACATTTCTTGGGAGGGGGAGGGGCTTGACCACTGTGGTATAATGGCCTCCAATATGGATGCCTGGGGAAAGTCATTGCGCATTGTGGCAGGCAGCACAATGTGTCTCTTGGCCAATGGCCCCCAATGCCCTAACATTTTGACAGATTTACGGGCACTGAAACAATGTTACACAAGTAGAAGAAGGACTTTCACAGTGAAGGAACCCCTATTGAACAGGAAATAACAATTCAAAAGCAGGAACAGATTTTTTGCAATTGGTAAATAAAGTTTTTTTATATGAACTATAAAATTGCGCAATAAATCTTAGGAAAGGGCAAACGCTCTGCAATTTTGCGAACAAGCGGGGTGGATTGTGTTCTCCCACTGTACCAAATTTGATCAGTATAGCTGAAAAAATGAGTGCAGGAGAGCCCTCTAACTCCCCCCCTCTTGGGCTGTTTTTGGGCCACTGCACATGCGCGTCCGCCATTAACGAATTAATTTTGAAAATAACGAATTTTCGTTAATTTCGAAATTTTTGGGGGGCAAAATTCGGAAATGACTTCAGAAACGAAACGCTACCCCCCCTACTTTTGAAACGCGTTTAGAATCAATTTTTTCGTGGATCGCTCAAGCCTAGCAATTAAGCCTGAAGTTTTTCCAAGATCCCCATCTCTGCTACCATGTAAGGAATTCCTTCTGTTCTTCTTGAGTGATAACAATTCTGCGGACTATCAAAATGCCCTCAAGGTTTCTATGAGGATTTATGCAACTTCTTCCCCCAATGGACATCACCCTTTTTTCTTCAATGTTGTCACAACAGACGCCTTATCTGAATCCAACCTTTCATATAAATTAGGCCTGTGTGATCAATGACAAAAATGTTTCAGTACTCATTACTAAATTAAGGGTGGTGATTAATTGTTTCTGAAATGTTTCTAAAATATTGTTAAGTGTCCATATTGCAACTATAATGATATAACAAATTTTTTGTTACTTTTTCATTAAGTAATTGCTCAAGGCGGGGAGCTTCTAGGGCTCATTTCTCCCTCATTTTCAAGCTATCAAGATGAAACTTATTATAATGGAAGGACACATTTATCACTATTCCCCCCCCCCCCCCACACACACACACAATTTCAGAACATTTCACTCATCCACCAATTTTCAGGAATTTAAAAAAGTTTTTATGAACAATGTTTTTGAAAAAAAAACTAAGAGCTAGCATCTTTAATTTCTATGGTCAATGATATAACATAACCAGGGAATCATCCCCCTCCCAAGTTTCAAAAAGATTTGCACAACCACTGATGTTTAGGGAATTTTAACCCACATAAACTTAACAGTACAATTTCACTGGAAGACCCCAGAAGCCATCCAGTCTAACCCCCTTCTGCCAGGCAGAAAATCATATTCAAACCATTTCCAACAGATGCCCATCCAGCCTTTGAAATAACAACAACAACAACAACAACAACAACTATAGGAAACCTACTAAGTAAACTTTGGAGTTACTGCCTCTCAACTTTGCTTACCTCACAGGGTTGATTTGACTTTCAAGAATCCCCTTTTATCTCAAAATCCCTTTAGATAATGAATATGGGTTTTTCCCCACCAAAAGTTTCAGGGAGGAAGAGGAGACACAAGGAGGTTAGCAGAATTCTGGGAAATGTAGTTTGGGAAGGCGAGGGCCCCTGTGGCAGAGAATTCAAAAGGCTTAAATTACATTTCCCAGAACTCTGCTCACTTCCCATGTTAAAGCCTCAATGTGCGTGTGTTCTCTGTCAGCCATGTGCTGGAGAGGCTTCTTCTTTGCCTGGCTATCCAGCCAGGCATCTCTTCCTCCTGCCCAGGGATCCCCTTGCCACCCCCTTTGGGGAAAGAGCAGGGCTTCTCCCTCCACTCTGGTCTCACAACCCCCCTCAGAGCCCTTTGGGGGAACTAAACCCAGCCCTTTGGGGAGAGAAGTGGCACTCACAGTGGAGACCTGGAGCCACTTATGAGGCTTACATAATTCTTCTGAAAGTCACAGGTCAGTGTTTTGAATCTTAAGTTTTTTGCATGGGCACCCTATGCGTTTCTGTATATTGCTTCATATGTACGAATCTTACGAAATAGATACGACAAATTACAAACAAAGTTTTGCACAGCTCTAGTATAGATAACATTTTCAAAGGCCAAAAATGTATAAAAGCAAAAAAAAAATTAAAATTTATGGAATCAGGTAAAATTTATTACATGTAAAGCACCACTTATACTTTCTTTTCAAGTTAACTCAGACACTTTAAAACTACTCATTTATTTTGAAACCTGGCTGATTCTTAATCATCAATCTTGCACACCCATTTGCAACAGATCAACCATACCCCTCACAAATCCCAACTGACCAATTAAACCATCTTCCACTCACCAGCCATATGTAAATCTGAAATATTTCATGAATCAGCACTCACTCCAAAATTTCATTTTCTCACTGCTCTCAATGTCTCTTTGTACTGTCAGTCTTCCATATCCATAGATTCTGCATTCATGGATTCAACCATCCAATGCTTCCCAAAAGCATATCTTAATTTTGTCATTTTATATAAGGTACATGATTATATATAATGGGACTTGAGCATCCACAAATTTTATATAAGGATACCATATATTGGGACTTGAGCATCCACAATTTTTAGTGTCTATTATGTCTCCTGGAACCAAACCCCAATGGTTACCAAGGGTCCACTGTACCATAAAGTACAAACAATATATTAATCAACACTTCTCAAGTCCATGATATCACATACATCACTCTCAGATGTATTTCATGAAGACACAGGAAAAAATACTTCTTCACAGCTATTCCATCTGCTGAAATCTCTTCCACAGGAGCTTGGCTAGTTCCTTCTCTGTTCTCTTTCCAATAACAAGCAAATAATTTTTGTTTACTTAGGCCTTTGATCATTAACTGGCCAATGGAATAGATCTTTTAATTAGGGTACATTGTACTTCTATTGTTATTATTATTATGTTTTAGCTACCTTTTTAACATTTTTAACTTAAGATTTGAGAATCTGAGTGCAGAACGACCCAGGTACCTGTGGAATCAGTATCCACAGTTTCACTTATGTGCATATGACAAAATGTGTCCTTTCTAGTTTTCTATGCTCTCCATGCAAATGTACTATAGATTTGTGTTGGACAACCTAGAAAAATCCTAAAGAGAACACCGCTCTAGAAATTTTCTAGATTTTCCAGGGCAACTCTGATTTTAATTTAATTTAATGGTAATTTAATTTGTATAAGAGAGAATCCATGTAACTCTTTTGGGTTGTTTAATCAATGACTTTATATTACATGGTATGTTTTAATGATGCTGTCAGCCACCTTGGGTCTGCTGGAGAAAGGTGGCATAGAAATTCCCAAAATAAATAAAGTCTGTCATAACTTCCAGCAGAAATCATTCATTTCACTAGAGCTCACTATTATCCACAGATTTCTGTTTACACAGTATGTTCAGGTGTGTATCTCCTATAGATAAGGAGATTGTGCTATATTGTTGTTGTTATTGTTGTTTCTTTTGTATTATGCATTGCTTTAACTGTATTTTATTTCAGCTTACCTTATGAGCTCCCTAGGGTTCAGTATTTGAGAAAATATTGCAAACACACAAACAAATAAGACTGTAACCTGTCAACTGCCATCACATTGAAAGTAATGAAATATAGTTGAAGAAAATCAAGGTATCAAAATACTTTCCTAGGCCTTAGAAATGTCAACTGTCCTGGTTAGATTATTAACATGCTAGCACAATTTAGGACATTTTAACTTTTTGGATTACAAGTCTCAAAATCTCTTAGCTGTCTGAATGATTCTGGTAGTTTAACCTCCAACAATAACATTTCTTAGCTCTGACTTAGGTATATCACAAAATACTCTAGAAGTATGGAGAAACTGTCTAGTCACCCAGGACCCCCAGTTATTGTCCTTCTTAGAAGTATTTTTCTTATCTTATATGATTTACAGAATTCGATAAATGAACACAGGTAAACAATTATTAATGCCTTAATTAAGCAGTCAGTGTGCATGTGCCCATTGTGCCAACAGAGGCAGGGAAGGCAGTAAAAGTCTTATCTATCACCAAAGAAAGCTGCTCATCAGCTCAGGAACCATCAAGGCAACTTTTTCTCCTGACTGAGATATTTTTCACTGCCCTTCCCTGTTCACAGTGCTCATAGCCATATTAACCCAGCTTCCATGTTATCATCTATATTTCTGTCACCTTCTGCTTGCTCTGGTTTTTCTTTTTTTACTGTCCTCTATGGCTCTTGCTGAAGTCTTATGTAAAAAATGCAATATTTTAAATTGTTGTTTGAATTGCAGTCAGTTGTTTAAAAAACAATAACAGGGCACTTGTTCTTCTACAACTGAAAGACGGTGTGTTTTTTACATGGCAAATGATGGAAAAGAAAGTTATCCTGCTCCCTATGCCTGCTCCTTTCCCCTCCCTTAATTACAGCCACTTAAATCCTGCTGACCTATTCATTCCTTCTTCCAAATGCTAAGTTCAAAATGTAAATGTCTGATGATGGGGAGAAGGAGGAAGCCTCCACAAAGGGAGTTGAATCTTACTGCTGAGCTGGTGACTATGTAGGCTGAATGAATGAGTTGTTATGAGAAGGAAGCAGAATATGAGGGTAGGATGGAATATAATTAGTGAGTCATTAGGGAGCATAATTTCTACAAATTTGTCACTCCAGATAAAAGAAAAACTTTATGTGCATATTGTAAGTATTTGAGAAAATGATGCTGAAGGCCAGTATTTCTGATTCTGATTATTAGAGCTGAAGTCAGCTCAGGTTTTTGCTGAAGCAGCCTACGGAGCTACAGATACATGGTTTGGTAATATCTTTGCTAGACCAGTACAATCCCACTTTAAAAATGAAGTTTTGCTGCCTCCAGTTTTTTTCACCACAGATCCCATGATGAAGAGGGCTAGATAGCTGTCCCATGTAATGGTATTTTAGTGGCACAATAAAAATATTAACGAATCCTGGTTTTGGATTCTGTTCATGATGTTTGTTTTTTTTTTCCTGTGAGGCTACAAAGCCTGAAATATCAGGTTGAAATCCCAAGGTTTAGAATCATAGAATCATAGAATAGTAGAGTTGGAAGAGACCACATGGGCCATCCAGTCCAACCCCCTGCTAAGAAGCAGGAAATCGCATTCAAAGCACCCCCGACAGATGGCCATCCAGCCTCTGCTTAAAAGCCTCCAAAGAAGGAGCCTCCACCACGGCCCGGGGGAGAGAGTTCCACTGTCGAACAGCTCTCACAGTGAGGAAGTTCTTCCTGATGTTCAGGTGGAATCTCCTTTCCTGTAGTTTGAAGCCATTGTTCCGTGTCCTAGTCTGCAGGGCAGCAGAAAACAAGCTTGCTCCCTCCTCCCTATGACTTCCCTTCACGTATTTGTACATGGCTATCATGTCTCCTCTCAGCCTTCTCTTCTGCAGGCTAAACATGCCCAGCTCTTTAAGCCGCTCCTCATAGGGCTTGTTCTCCAGACCCTTAATCATTTTAGTCGCCCTCCTCTGGACGCTTTCCAGCTTGTCAACATCTCCCTTCAACTGTGGTGCCCAAAATTGGACACAGTATTCCAGGTGTGGTCTGACCAAGGCAGAATAGAGGGGGAGCATAACTTCCCTGGATCTAGACGCTATTCCCCTATTGATGCAGGCCAGAATCCCGTTGGCTTTTTTAGCAGCCGCATCACATTGTTGGCTCATGTTTAACTTGTTGTCCACAAGGACTCCAAGGTCTTTTTCGCACACACTGCTGTCAAGCCAGGCGTCCCCCATTCTGTATCTTTGATTTCCATTTTTTCTGCCGAAGTGAAGTATCTTGCATTTGTCCCTGTTGAACTTCATTTTGTTAGTTTTGGCCCATCTCTCTAGTCTGTCAAGATGGGCCAAAACTAACAGAAATGCAACTTAGTGCACAATACAAGGTGTCATGCCTCAATGTACTAGCTGAAATTTCAGGGAACTGCTACATTTCTAGAGAGACAAATGTATCTCAGGGTGAGAGTTGCTGGAGGTGTGAGATGATTTTAAATCCCAGGCACCTATCTCCATCTATTCCCATCTAAACCCCAGGACTTGCTAACTCAGTACAAAGATGTACAAATGTGTGTTCTGCATTTATAGTACTGGTGCAAAATAAAATGCTAGAAACAAAGAGAAGGGGAAGGGTCTGGAAATACTTAAAGGTTGGTTAGGAAACATGCTTTTTGAATAGATAAAAACCATGAGGAGAAGAAAACCTGACTGCCAAAAAACACAGTTAAGGAATTACACATGATGGTTTTGTGCAGAAAATGCTTAAAAGACTTTTGCTTAAAATTTTCACATGGTTGATTTGCACAGAAAAAGCATTTTCTGTGCAGTAAATATATTTTTCTGTGTGGAAAAAAAATTCTGTGCAGACCATAGAATCATATGCGAATAATGTGCAGAATAAGTCTCAGTTTGGCCTAAAAAATAGTCCGGAGCCACCAGATACCAAGTAATCTTGCAAGATAAATAGTGTTAGCCCTGGCAGTATTTAGGGCATTTTTCAAATTATTTTTGGCTGGAAAGAAAAAGGCATTCAATTGTGGGGGAATATGGGCATTTGTGATGGGTTACAATGGTTCTGGCCCAATTTACTTGTCCGAACATATCTCCTCCTATGAATCAGTAAGATCACTAAGATCAACTGGAGAGGCCCTGCTCTCGGTCCCACCTGCCTCACAGGCGCGGCTGGTGGGAACAAGAGACAGGGACTTCTCGGCAGTGGCTCCTGGCTATGGAACACCCTCCCTGGAGATATCCGACAGGCTCCTACCCTGCTGGGTTTCAGAATGGCCATGAAAACATGGTTATGTGCCCAAGCTTTTGATGAGTAAATGATGAAGTTGTCACGCCCAGGGCAACGGAGCACTAAGAACCGAACACAGAGGCCAATAACTATCTAATATATTTATTAAGGAAATATATAAGAATAATAAAAACAAGTAGAAAATATGGTCCAGAAGCAGACCTATCAGATGAGGTCAAATATAGTCCAGAAATGTTTTGTCCAATAAATGATATTAGAGTTCAAAGTAGAATCCAACAAACCGAAACACACACTATTGCCAAGCAATAGTGTGGGGAAATGTCCAGGGTCTTTCAAGGTCCAAGGTAAATCCACAACAAGACTGGAAACAAAACTTGATTCTAGGAACAAGGTCCGTGACTAGGAACAAGGCAAGGCAATTCTTGAATACTTGGATAGGCAAAGCAAGGAGACTGGGTTTGTGGACTTTGCGAAGTCCACACTAGGCTGGAAACACGAAATCACTCCTGAAGCTGCTCTGTTGACTCCGCACGGAACCTACCGTGCCAGGCACATTTAACTAGATCTCGTTTTCCTGCAAAGCAAGTGTCCAGCGCTCCCTTTCCCTAGGGAACAGGAAACGAAACACAGCTCTCTCCAGATGTGAGACTCCCTAGATTTTCCCAGGGGAACATGGCTAATCAGTGTCTTGTTTAGCTGCAAGTCTCAAACTCCTCCGAACCTGCTCCTTCTCTCCCCTGCCTGCAGCATAGGACTGTCTCCTAACAAAAGGGGGTGAGAACTGCTCAAGGTCTGTTTTAATGGGTTCTTGGGCAAAAACATTGACATCAGGCATCTGGAAAAATTCCGACTCTTGCTGAGCCGGCGAAAACCCCATGTTTTCATCTTCATCAGCCACGGTGGCACTGGGAGCAGGACTACAAGGCCCATGAGGCATTACAAAAGTTGACATGGCCTGATTTAAGGATGAAGCATGAGGATCTCAGACAAATGGAATGGAATTAATTATATATATGTTTTAAGGTTTTTATAATGTATTTTAATAATGTTATTAATGGATTTATATGTATTGTTTTGCTTTTATGATTGCACTTTTGGGCATTAAATTTTGCCAATTTCTGTAAGCTGCCCTGAGTCCCCTCGGGTGAAAAGGGCGGGGTATAATTGTTGTAAATAAATAAATTATGAGGAGGGAATTGCATGAGGTCCAGATGAGGTCACTTTCCTCAGTCCTGTTTTTGGCCATTACTACAGTTTGGCTCACTGTTGTCTTAAAGCAAACCTCAAAACTTTCATTTCCAAAATCTCATTACTGTGGTATAATCAGTAGGAGGAGATCAACTAGAAAAAGGAAGTAGACGCCAGAAGTGAGATTTACTGGTAGGTATGTCTCTGTGTTATTTTCAGTCAAAAATGCAGAATAGTGATCTGTTGGGAGTAATAGCTCATCTCTGAGTTAATTGACCATCATTAGCTAGAAGTAGGTCACTAGTGCTGTAGCATCAGGACTAAGATATTTGTGCTCCATTGTCTCCCTATATTCTGTTCAGAAATTAGAAGCAAGATTTTTCATTATTATCTCTGTTTCTACAGCTAAAGTGTTGAAATTCTACAGTGTTCTGTACAAGCAACAGTGCCTCATAAAGGTGGTGGGAAAACAGTAGGCAGGGCTTGACAGAGCTTTGGGGATAACATGAACCCTTTTCCTTCCATGGTAATCTATCCTGCCCCCACTGTAAGTGACGTAAACTTCTACTCTCAGGCTTGCCAAACTTCTTTCTCTATTTCCATTCCATTTTCCATTCCATCCCTTGATCTTTCTGCTGCTCTTTCTTAGTATGTATTGAAGGATAGGTTAGACCTCTCAGTATTGGAATTCTCTAAATAAAGTTATTGGAGACTTTAACTGCTGAGGTCCTTTGCTCCATAAATACCATCTCACATTCACTCAGTCTCTAAGCTTATTTTACTTTGCTAACAAAAAGAACCTTGGTTGCAGCTCCTGCCAATTTCCTTTCACTTATCCTTGCTTCTCCCTTGAACACTCTACATGCTGGCCTACATGCTCCAGATAATCCCCCATGTGTTGCCAGCCAAATATCTGTCTGGGCAACAGCCTGAAACCAGCAGTACTGTGGATTTCTGTTTGGTTTCCTCAACACTAGTATACTGAGCAGGCTCAAATTTCATACCAGTGGCTGAAAAGTCCCTAAGCACTGGTAGTTTTGTACATGCTGAAACAGAGAAGTAGCAACTGCCAGCCATCCTAAGCTGTAAATATTGGCTAATGGCATGTTGAATTCAGGCAGCCTGTTTGGCTCTATTAATCTATGTGTCTGTCTCTATCTATCTATCTATCTATCTATCTATCTATCTATCTATCTATCTATCATCTATCTATGTATCTAATCTACACAAATCTAGCTAGCTAGCCAATGAGATAGCTATATATAACTACACAAATTGTAAGAATACTCAGATAAGTAAAAAAGACTCTGAGATATCTGATTAAGGTGAACAAAGTATGACTTGCTTTCTTTGCTGTGCCCATCTTACCTAAAAGACTTGCCATCTTAGAGTGTAAGTTGGCCTAATATTGTGTTGTTGAAGGCTCTCATGGCCGGGATCACTGGGATGCTGTGTAGTTACTGGGCTATATGGCTGTGTTCTAGCAGCATGTTCTTCTTATGTTTCATCTGCATCTGTGGCTGGCATCTTCAAAGATCCTCTGAAGGTGCCAGCCACAGATGCAGGTGAAATGTCAGGAGAATATGCTTCTAGAACAAGGCCATGCAGTCAGGAAACTACACGGCCCCCCCCCGGCCTAATTTTTTTGGCTATGTCCCTGAATTGCAGAAAGTTTGGATCCAATATTATTTGGCACCATTGTTGCCCCATGCACTCTCTGACAACCTGTTGCCCTTCTGTTTGTAGATCCTAACCAACAGTTTTGCTACCAAATTACTCTTATAAACTTGTTGGCAGAAGAAACATGAACAAAATCTTAACCCACTCACTCCCCATAGCTGACATAATTTTGCACTTTTCTAGCATTCTTGTCCCTTGCTTCTAATCTTCCCCGTCACCCAGATTTCCAACTTTTATCTGATTTCTCTGAAGTGTGGATAGAATTATTCCTCATCAAAGAGATCTACCATATCAAATGCCAGAACAATAGCATGAATCTTATGTGAAGGGGAAATATTATCCTGGTGCATGTGGTTTAAAAATGGAAGGTGTCATGCTATAGATCTGCTTCTACTGACCTGCTCTTTTTATGTGGGTTTTCATATAGCAATAATGGAAGATGAATAATGAATTAAGAAGGATTACAGACCTATATTTATGGCTTATCTACATGATTGCATTTCCACAAGGCCTGACCTGATATGCAGCCTTCTGTTGTAAAACACAGCTCACAATTTATTATTTGAGTTACCAACCATTCTTCACCATTTATATGGATTATGCCCAGAAAGATGAATAGCTCCTAGTCATTCTAGAAGCAATAAGGTGATAGTGCTTCCCTTTAATGACACCAATCTTCTGCCTACTCCTCTAATTCTCAAACCTCCTATAGAGACAAAGCAGATTGGCTTGCCATATTTTATTGGCTAACACAGGGTAAAGGATGAGTCTTTATGTTCGCTACCATTTTTCCTCTCCTAATGTAATTTACAATCATAACCAAAGTGTTTTTTGAAATTGATTACTTAGTTTGGGAAATAAAAACAAGTTGCACAGGTATTCATGAACATGACAGATAACCACCTCCTCCATATAGATGGATAATTACCAAAAGGAATAATTTCTTTTCAGAGATAGCTGGTTTGAATGTTAATGGCATAATTAAATAAAATGTGGCAAGCATAAGTATATATTAGTGATGTGACATGAGTTTAAGGGTTATTAATGCATCTAAAAAAATCACTGTGTCATCAAACCACCATTTCCTGAAGCTGAGGAACAGGCCTTCCTCTCCTACACAGAAAGATTACATAAAATGTTATCTGATGTGTAGCATGAGACACTGTATCTTGTTTTCCCTTAATTAATTGCAGACATGATGAAGTTTGAAATCTGGTGTGGATAGAAACAAGAATTGATGTACAAATAGCCAGGCTGAATCAAAGCATGGCTAGATAATCTAGTCCAGAATTAATTTTTATTATTATTATTATTATTATTATTATTATTATTATTATTATTATGAATAATAATACCCTGCTTTGTTTCTCCCGCAGGAGACTCAAAGCGACTTAACAACACACAATTTAAAATAGAAAAATATAAAATATATGAAAACAGCATTAGATATCATTAGTATTAAAAACAATTCAGATTAAATCCACAAAAACATATAAAATCACAGGAGCCCCTGACATGATCTTAAAAACCTTCTTTAAAAGCCTTCCTAAATGAAAATGTTTTAGCCTGCCACTGGAAGGAGCGCAGAGAGGGGACAATTATGGCTTCCCTAGGCAGAAAGTTCCAGAGTCGAGGGGCAGTCACTGAGAAGGCTCACTCTCTCGTTCCCACCAATTGAGCTTGAGATGGAGATGGTACCAAGAAAAGGGTCTCTCTTGAAGATCTAATGGCTCAGTTAGGTACATACAAGGGGATACAGTCAACCAAATAACCTAGACCTGAGCCATCTAGGGCTTTAAAGGTCACAACCAGTACTTTGGATTGTGCCCAGTAACAGACTGGCAATCAGTGGAGCTTCTGCAATGGGGGTTGTTTGCTCCCTGTAGCCAGCTCTAGTTAGCAAACTGGCTAAGTTTCTGAGCACTCTTCAGAGGCAGCCCCACGTAGAGCACATTACAGTAATCCAGATGGGATGTAACTAAGACATGTATCACCGTGGGCAGATCTGGCTTCTCAAGGAAAGGGCACCATTGGCACACAAATTTTAATTGTGCAAAGGCCCTCCGGACTACCACCAACACCTGGGCTTCGAGCTTCTGTGCTGAGTCCAGGAGGACCCCCAAACTGCGAACCTGTTTCTTCAATGGGAGTGTGCCCCATTCAGCACAGGCTGGATCCTTATTCCCTGATTTGTCTTCCAACTGACTAGGAGTACCTCTGTCTTATCTGGTTTAAGTTTTAATTTGTTTTCCCTAATCCAGTCCATTATTGATGTCAGGCACTGGTTTAAGTTCAGGACAGCTTCCTTGGCATTAGGTTGAAAGGAGCTGTAGAGTTGGGTGTCATCCGCATATAGGTGGTACTGTACTCTAAAACTCCGGATGACCTCTCCCAGCAGTTTCATGTATATGTTAAATGGCATGGGGGACAAAATAGAACCCTGAGGAACCCTACAGATCAACAGCCAGGGGTTCAGAGTCCCCCAGAACCACCTTCTGTGTACATTCTTCCAAAAAGGACTGGAGCCACTGTAAGACAGTGCCTCCCAGTCCCATCCCCGTGAGACGACCCAGAAAGATACTATAGTTGATGGTATCAAAAGCCACTGAGAGATCCAGGAGAACCAATAGAGACACACTCCCCCTGTCTGTCTCTCTTCATAGGTCATCCACCACGGCAACCAAAGATGTCTTAGTTCCATAGCCAGGCCTGAAAACAGATTGAAATGGATCTAGATAATCCATTTTATCCAGAAATTCCTGGAGTTGAGAGGTCACCACATATTCTAAGGCCTTTCTCAAAAAGGGAAGGTTGGACACTGACTGATAGTTGTCCAATAAAGAGGGGTTCAGGGATGGCTTTTCAAATATAGGTCTCACAATTATGACCAACCAGTTGTCAGTTGCAAGTTCCCCAGAAAGACAAGAGGGCAGTGCACCTTCCAAACTACTTCTCTGCCAAATAATATGCAGAGGCACCCAATGATAAAATAGAAAATGCTATATACACATTCAGGTTAGTAGTCATGCACTAATATTGTTCAACTGCTGTAAGCCAACACTGCATCTTGTGACAGTTAATACCACATTTTAACTATGGTTTATTGTTCTCCTTGCCAATATTACTACAATTGATAGCTGAAATCCAGTTCTGTGAACATATATCCTCTCCAGCAGCTGCAGTCTGAAGCATACACATACACACATTGCAGGACAGGGTAGTGTCATAATACGGTTGTTAATGTATATACACAATATAAGCAGTACCCTTTCTCCAGCCCTCTTTCCTGATCTCTTTTCCACTTCTGCTCGATCTGCAAGGAACACACTTCATCTTTGTGAGGCCTGGAGGCCATTTTGATAAATCAGAAAATGAAAGGAACAGATGGCTTGGCTTTCACAAGTAACAGAAGTTTGGAATGAATCACTCACACAAATGACCTTTAGGCTTCAAGTCAGCAAGAGAAGAAGACATCAGAGGTTACTGGGGAGCATTAGCACTCATTGACCTTCTTAGGACTGATGGGGTGCCTCATCTGGTGGTACAGTTGTTTCTAGGCCTTGCTAGACTTTGGGTTCTGTGGCCAAAGTCTCTGCTTGGTTTGCCTGAGACAAGGGACATGTTATCTGTATTTCTTAAACAAGCTGATCTGTAGTTAATACATAGAGGAACATCACCATATTCTACAATATAACTCAGCCATTCATTCACTAAAGAAAATACTTTCTCCTGTTGAGAAGCTATATATCTCTAAACATGCATCCAAAGTGTTAATATCCCTGGGCATCTAGCAGTATCCATTACCGTATCTAGTAGAATGAGTAATACTCATATAATAAGCATTGTCTTGTTGAGAGCAGAGAATATCTCTATTTGTTACCATTAACTTCTTGGAGGTCACATAACATTGGGTACAGTTGACTGTCATCAGTTTACATCAGCCAGTTGATTACATCAGTTGGTGCTCTTTAATGTGTCACTTGTATTGAGTTTATTATCAGTCAGTTCACACTGTTTAGTTCTCTTATCAGTGCTGATAGAGAGTTGGTGTTTTGCCCAGAACTGGCTGGGTCTATTCTCTTAGTAACATACACACATTCTGATATGCACAAAGGCCTTCTACTTTATATTTTATGCCTTATAAAATGTTTTACAATTTTAGGTCTCGAAGCTACAAAATCAGCATGTGGCCTATGATGATCACCCCACCCTTAAAGGCAATATTCATTTTCTGTCACTAAGGAGAAGATCTGGAAAATTGATTATAAGGATGTATGAATCCTCCTCTCCATGCAGCTGGAGGAAACAAAGGAAACAAAGGAAAACAGTAGATTAGGGGTATCAAACTCATTTTCACTGAGAGCTACATCAGTCTTATGGTTGCCTTCAAAGAGTATTTCAGAATTGTAAGGCTGCATAAATGTAATATGTTGTTCTGGTATTGAAAGCTTTGAGGGCCATATAAAATGACATGGTAGGCTGGATTCAGGTCACAGGCTTTGCATTTGACACCTGTGAACTAGATGTAAAAGACCTAATGTCTTAAGAAGCAGAAGGTGAATTTTAAGTGAGCCAATCAACTTCATTTTTTTTAAAAAAAATCCACAAGTGTGGTAATTTTCTGCTGTCTTAATAACAAGATTTATTTATAAGGGTTACATCTGGTTTCAATACGATGAACATTTTAGACGTGGGTGGCCATTAGACCTCAATGTAAGTGGTGTGAGATGCAGTAACAATGGTGGATCCAGATTGTATTATCAGCGCAGCCTACCAAAAGGAGGCATGTTAACAGTGAATTCACAGTATACAATTCTGCTCTGAGTGGCCATAGGGATAGGTGGTTTAACTCCCCTCTGCTATGCAGAGCTTATGGTGCTCTGTTAAGTATTACCCATGGCTTTGGCATGCAGGACTCCACAAGCACAAGCATGTTGCTCCATATTTTGAAATGTATTTTCTTAGACAGACTACATAACATGGAACTAAAGAGCAGAGAATTAGCAATGGTTAGGTCATTGCCAAGGAAAGTAATTTGCCTGCTACCCTAATCCACCCCACCTCATATGAGAATCAGGCTGTCCTTATTCAGTGATGAGAGACTTAGCAATATCTCAATAGTGCATGATATCTATATAGCCTTGAACCTTGAAGGAAAGGAGGATGAACTCCCCTTCAATTATAAAGATGTGACCTGTTAACCAAATTCTACTTTGGGAAATTAACCTAGGAGGATCTCTGGCAAGATAAGAAAGTCCTTGTGTCCTGGGTTGTTGTGTGTTTTCCAGGAAGCATGGCCATGTTCCAAAAGTATTCTCTCTTGATGCTTCACCCACATCTATGGCAGGCATCCTCAGAGGTTGTGAGGTATATACTTCACAACCTCTGAAGAGGCCTGCCATAGATGTGAGCGAAACGTCAGGAGAGAATACTTATGGAACATGGCCATACTTCCTGGAAAACACACAACAACCCTGTGATCCTGGCCATGAAAGCCTTTGGCAACTCCTTGTGTCCTAATTATTTCTTCTTAAATATAGTGTAATCCAACCATGTGGGTGACTCCATTAAAGAGTTATGGGAACACACAGCACTTTATGGGCATAGGGAGGGCGTAACTGTCATGATGTCTTATATTGGTCTCTGTAGGCTTGTGTTGATCACTTAGTAGCTGGGTAGGAAGTATCTTTCACAGATTAGTTATTTTCACTCTCTGCATGGATGCAAGGTAAAAGTTGTGGGACAAGTGAATGGGATGCTGCCATAACCAGCTGCCATGTTAACTGACTAATACAGTTTGTGATTTTTCTTTTAAGGTAATAGTGACCACCAAAAGACACCTTTTATTTACCTTCAGGTTATGAGGCTGAGAAATAATAATAATAATAATAAAACTTTATTTATACCCCGCCACCATCTCCCCAATGGGGACTCGGGGCGGCTTACATGGGGCCATGCCCAGGACAATACAATATAACCATATCATAATGCAATTAAATAATACAATACATAAAATAAACAGTACAACATAAGATCAAAACAGCAGTATAACAAGGGCGGGTCACATGAACACTAAAATTAAAAAACTAGATTAAAAATTAAAAACTCTGGGTGAGAAAAGGATCAGAATAAAAACCTCGAGGGACAGGGACATCGGATAGTGAACCAGTCTAGAGGATAAATATTGGGGGGAGTAGCAAAGAACATTTACTCTCTGAAAGCACACCAGAAGAGCCATGTTTTTAAATCTTTCCTGAAGGCTAAAAGGGTGGGGGCTTACCTGACTTCAATGGGCAGCGAGTTCCACAAGCGGGGGGCCACAGCAGAAAAGGCCCTCTCCCTTGTTCCTACAAGGCGGGCCTGAGATATAGGTAGTGGCGACAGGAGGGCCTCCCCTGATGATCGGAGAGATCGGGCAGGTTTATGGAAGGAGATACGGTCATGAAGGTAGGCGGGTCCCAAACCATTTAGGGCTTTATAAATGATGGTCTGCACCTTGAATTGGGACCGGAAGATGAACGGCAGCCAGTGGAGCTCCTTAAACAGGGGAGTAGATCTCTCCCTGTAACTCGCCCCCGTTATTAGTCTGGCGGCCGAGCGTTGGACCAATTGTAACTTCCGGGCAGTCTTCAAGGGAAGCCCCACATAGAGCGCATTACAGTAGTCCAGTCTAGAGGTAACTAAGGCATGGACCACCGTGGTCAAGTCAGACTTCACAAGGTATGGTCGCAGTTGGCGCACAAGTTTGAGTTGTGCAAAAGCCCTCCCGGCCACCGCCGACACCTACGCTTCAAGCGTCAGCGCTGAATCCAGGAGGACTCCCAAACTGCGGACCTGTGATTTCAGGGGGAGTGTAACCCCGTCCAGCACAGGTTGCCACCCAATACCCCAATCCGACGAGCGACTGACCAGGAGGACCTCTGTCTTGTCAGGATTGATCCTCAGCTTGTTCCCCCTCATCCAGTCCGCCACAGCAGCCAGGCACTGGTTCAGCATCTGCAGGGCTTCCTTGGAGTTAGACGGAAACGAGTAGTGGATTTGTGTGTCATCTGCGTAGAGATGGCAACACCCTCCAAAACTCCGGATGACCTCTCCCAGCGGTTTCATGTAGATGTTAAAAAGCATGGGGGATAAAATAGACCCTTGCGGGACCCCACAGGTCAATGGCCAGGGGTCCGAGCAGGTGTCCCCCAGCTTCACCATCTGGGAACGGCCCTCCAGGAAGGACTGGAGCCACTGCAGAACCGTGCCACCGAGTCCCATCCCGGAGAGCCTCCCCAGAAGGATACCATGGTCGATGGTATCGAAAGCCGCTGAGATGTCCAGGAGAACTAGCAGGGTCACACTCCCCCTGTCCAGTTCCCTGCGGAGGTCATCCACCAAGGCAACCAAAGCCATCTTGGTGCTGTGCCCAGGCCTGAAGCCAGACTGCGAGCGGTCCAGAAAATCAGTGTCATCGAGGAACTCCTGGAGCTGCGTGGCAACCACCCGCTCCAGAACCTTGCCCAAAAACGGGAGGTTGGAAATTGGTCTGTAGTTGTTACATACAGATGGATCTAACGAGGTCTTTTTTAATAGCGGTTTTACTACTGCCTGCTTGAAGCAGGATGGAACTGACCCCTGACCCAGGGAGGCATTTATTATAGCCACAAACCAATCCAACAACCCCTCTTTGGCCTGCTTAACCAGCCAAGAGGGACAAGGATCCAGAGCACAAGTGGTCGCCCTCACAGACCCAAGAATCCCCTCCACGTCATCAGGAAGAACAAGCCGGAAAGGATCCCACAAAATCGGACAGACAGGTGCCTTGGTTACCTCCGCTGGAACTACAATTAAGCTGGAGTCCAACTCATGGCGTATCTGAGCAACTTTGCCTGCAAAGTGGTGCGCAAAATCGCTGCACCTAGTTGCCAAGTCATCAGGAAGCCCCTGGGTCTCAAGGGGCCGCAGGAGCTCCCCAACAACTCGGAACAACTCCGCTGGCCTGTTGGCCGCAGATGCTATGCGGGCAGTCGTGAAAGCTTTCCTGGCTGCTCGCAAAGCCACGGAGTAAGCCTTAATAGCGGCTTTAGCCCGTGCTTGGTCGGACACATCCCGAGATTTCCTCCAGATGCACTCTAGTCCCCTCCTCGCACGCTTCATCACAGCCAGCTCCTCAGTGAACCAAGGAGTCGACTCAACTCTACGCAGTGAGAGGGGACGTTCGGGAGCGATCGTGTCCAATGCCCTTGTCAGCTCACTATTGTAGTGATCAGCCAGGACATCGACAGGATCGCCAGTCTCCAGAACAGGAAGATCCCCAAGAGACCTCAGAAGTCCATCCGGATCCATCAGCCTCCTAGGGCGGCCCATCTTAGTGGGTCCACCACCCCTGCGGAGGTTAGAGGCCACGGTGAAACTTAAACAGATCAGATGATGGTCAGACCATGACAATGGAAGAATGTTTTGCTCTTCCACTCTGACTGTCCCACCGTCCACAATAAAAACAAGGTCCAAGGTGTGTCCCGCCTGATGTGTGGGCCTAGATATAACTTGAGACAGCCCCATGGTCGTCATGGCGACCATAAAATCCTGAGCTGCACCTGTCAATGTGGTCTCGGCATGAATGTTAAAGTCCCCCAAAACTATAAGTTGTTGGGAGACAAGAGCCACATTGGAGACCACTTCTGCTAGCTCGGACAGAGAGACTGCTGGGTCGCGGGGTGGACGGTACACCAACAGAATCCCCATGCTGTCTCGGGCTCCCACCTTCAGGAAAACACACTCGAACCTCGAAGATTGCGGAACGGCGCATCTGATCAGGGCGATGGACTGCCGAAAGATCACCGCAACTCCTCCTCCCCGCCCCCCAACCCTGGCCTGTTGATGCACCCTGAAACCCGGAGGACACAGCTGGGTGAGATTCACCCCTCCCAGCTCATCCAGCCACGTCTCGGTGATGCATGCCAGATCCGCCCCCTCATCCAGGATCAAGTCCTGGATGACAGCTGTTTTACCGTTGATGGATCTGGCGTTCAAAAGCAGGACCTTAAGGTTGGGGGGTCTGTACTGTAGACTACCACACCTAATCCTCTCCAGGGTCGCAAAAACTCTGTTGCGCTTCTCCCTGGGTCGATAGTGACCATTCTTTCTCCTCCCCCATATCACCTCGATGGAGCCACCTCCATGAGAACCCTCTTCCCCTTGATGGAATGGCTGAATGGAATTGCCGTTTGAGGGGACTAGTCAGCTGTCCTGAAAAGGAAAGCCTCCAATTGTGCTAGTTCATTTAAGAAAGGAGCCTCTCTCCAATGATGGGAGAGAGAAGGAGTCATCTGATATGGCATCATCTAATAAGGGAAGGGGACTAAACAAAAGTGATGACTGAGAGTGGGACTGGGAGGTAGAACAGACATGGCTTAAGATTGGGGAATCTTGCATATCGATAATAAGCCCGATATCCAAGGGGCGAATCACTGGGTCTACTAATACCCTCCTGAGAGTAATGCCCCACTGTTGTAATTTGGGCCCACACAAAAACAATACCTCCCTTATCATTTTGTCTTCAAGTCCAATGATAAGGCATATGGAGCGGTGCCAGGATTGGTACTCTCTACGAAGCCAGTCAATAGTCTTGATCTTCACTTCTGACCAGCTTATGAATAGAATGGGCAGAAATGGGCAGGGGAACAACCTTTGGGTCGTTTGACTATTTTTAAGTGGGCGTGTGTGCTTCGGCCTGAGGCAGTCTTCCTTTGAAGGCATTACTAGTCAATGGCAAGCTTTTACCACTTGGAGCAAAGGGTGTCTCCCCCAAAATATTGTGAGGGAAGGGCTGTGAAAAGTTGGCCTCACTCAAATCCATCCTGTATTTATACCCTCTGGGGATTCTCTATAACTAACCTACCTAGGTTACTCAACAGTCCTTTCCTGCCTCTTTCTTTCTATATGGGAATCCAAAGGTAGCATCCAACTAAGCTCTCCTACCCAAGCAATTTCCCATCAATTAAACAAGGAGGGGACAATCAGCAACTCATTTGTTTGTCCTCAAAATCTGATCTGGAGGACTGTGGGACCCTCCTAAACAGATTTTGAAGAAGGAGGTAAAGAAGAGAATTCCATAGCAGAAATCATCTTTTTGTGCAACATTGCATTTTGCTCAACATCTTCAGTGGTGACTCAGTGACCCAGGATCCTTTCATACTACACAGTTCTAACACCCACTTTAAGTGCCATGGCTACCTCTGAAGGATTCCTTGGAGTTACAATTTTGTGAAGTTCTTTCTCTCTGCCTGAGAATTCTAAATGTCTAAACTGAAAGCACTAGGATTAAATAGGATGATCCCATGGATTAAAGTTGAATTGCAGTGCTATAAATGCATAGCACGAAAGGGTCCTGCTTGACTATAATATTCATGTCCTAGGCAAGGTGGCTTGCAGAAAAAAATTAGACAAAGTAGACAAACCCCACATTGTAAGAATTTAAGAACCATACTGGATGGGACCAAATATCCAGGCTTCAGGTATAGCATCCAGATAAGTCCATGAACAGGTTGTAAAGAGAATCAATGTATTCCAGAACTGTCCCAAACAGCTAGTATTCAACTGTATGCAGCTTTTCATGTTAAAGGTGGTAGATAACCATTATATAGGAAACACTGATAGATTTATTTTCCATGAATTCATCTAGTTCCTTTTGAGAGTCATCTACATTGCCAGCGCTCCTACCTAGGCCTGGCTTCCTACCAGGCTTCCTACTAATTTGCCACCTTTTCAGAATAAGGAAGTGTGAAAGAAATGTACAAATTAAAATGTTAACATATAAAATGGATTGTGACTTGAAAAATGCAGAGGTAGGAATCCAATTACTAAGGCTTTGAAAATGATTAGGCACATATGTCAATCTTTTCAGAGCAGAAGGTAGCAGGACTCTACAATTTAAGCAAAAGTCACTTGGATCTAATTGAATGTCGTCTCACCTAGAGTGAATTGAATATTTGTGCTGGAAGACTTTGTGGCACAGAGTAATTCGACTAAATCACTGAAGAGTGTCTAGCATGCTTTCCCATAATATTGACCCACAAGATGTAACATTTAAATGTTATGTCTATCTGTTATTCTACTTAGTATCACTTTTGCAACAGGAATATAGGATATCTGGGAGAAAGAATTAGATTAATTATTACCTCTTTCCAGGAGAGGCCCTAGGCTTTATCAGTATGTAAGCAAACCTAGGGCGGCGCACCCCCCCCAAAAAAAATTACGCCCCCCATCCCAAACTTACCGGCGGCGGCAACCATTGGGTCGCTCGTCGCGGAACAAGGAAGTACAATGGTCGCCACCGCCACCGCTGCTGCCACCACAACTTCGAGTGCACCCAGAAAGGGCTGCGCCCGAAGCAGCAGCTTCATGGGCCTCAATGAAGAACCGGACCTGCCTCTTTCTTTTGCAAGACATTATTTTTGGGAGCATTCATCTGGATAAATGAAGAAATCTTCTTTTGCCAACTTAATTGGATTTTTTTTCTGAAAGAAAAAGAAAATGCAACTTTTCTGGACAAAAAAATGAAGTAATGTGGGTTTCTGGTGAAATATATTATTTTTCACATATGTCACACATGTAGGGTTGTGGTCGGTTTATTACTTTGTACATGCCTTCAAGTAAATACAGCAGTTAATTCTAATGCTTTAAAGTATAATGTCTAGCACAGCAACAAGAATCCCTAGAGTGCTTAAGAATCTCCCTGAAGTGAAGAAACTGTAATTCCACCTCCTTTTAAGAGGTGGTATAGTATTAACCTACTTCTCACAATCAGAAGCAATCATAGGTAAGCCAACTGGAGCTTGTCATAAGAAGGTGGTCAATGTGCATGGGGAATAAATCCTCAAGACTGCTCTTGACCTATTCATTCGTTTGTCATAGAGCAGTTCCCTCTCACTTTTCACTTAAAAAAAAATAAGAAAACGATTCCTAATAGTAACAGAGTAAAACTAAAGTAGTTAAAAATAATAAACCCTGTGATATAAATAGATGAAATCTATTCAACACATTTTTAATGATGGGTAACTGATAAGATTAACAATCAGGAAAAATCAGGAAAGCAATGCCTGAGTGAACAAAGATAGTTCTTTAGCTGTTGGTAGAAGCATCCAAGAATGGGAGCCAATGGGGAGACTTTTCCACATGTTCTAACAATTAAATGAACCTCGTCATAATATACAGGAGAAACACATCCTTTTCTCTGGGTAAAACACAAGGCCAATTGCATGGGACATAGCAGTCTTCCAGATAGACTGGTCATAGAATGATAGAATTATAAAATCATAGAGCTGGAAGAGTCTATCCACCTTATCACACTGGGGCATTTTGGCCCCTTGCAACACTTTGGGGATGGGGCCTGATGAGTGCTATCAGATGATGTTTGGCAGGCCCTGCCCCATTTATCCTTGAAGTAAATGCTTGGGAAGTATTTTTTTTTGGCAGCTCCATTTTCCAACAAGCGTTGCTGATGGGGAAAGGGACCGGGTACCAATGCACCTTGTCCCATTCCCCCGTCTGATGGAGAAAGGAGGGAGAGTGTGTAAGGCACCACAAGACACCCCACCCACCTGCTGTCATAGACAGAACGCCACCAAATAGAGTAAAACTCAGTTTATTGAGGTTACAGAACTAAAAATGCCCGTAGGTAACAAGAACAAGGCAAACACTTAACTTCAGTGTGAAAAGTAACAAAAAACAGCTCCGTTTGAACTAAAAACGGTTCAAAGAAATAAACCGGATTAAACAGGAGTTTAATCCGGATTAAATCAAAAGTGCTTACTTCAGCCTGGCGAATAAAACAAACAAAAGAGGATTAACAGAGTTCAGAATGAAAACAATAAACTGGCAGCAGATTCTTCTCTGCTACTCAAAAACTACAGATGAGTAAATCAGGCTGTTTACTCCTCCGTGCAACGAGCGATATCCGGGTCCAGGCACATCAATCAGGGTAACGGCGGTCAGCAGGGTCCCAATCCAGTCCAAGGTCGAAAGCCAAGTGCAGACGTCTAGAATTCCACAAGTCTCACCGATAGCCACAGAAGGAATAATCCGGGGTCGAGGTCAATCATAGAATCATAGAATCATAGAATAGTAGAGTTGGAAGAGACCTCAAGGGCCATCTAGTCCAACCCCCCGCTAAGAAGCAGGAAATCGCATTCAAAGCACCCCCGACAGATGGCCATCCAGCCTCTGCTTAAAAGCCTCCAAAGAAGGAGCCTCCACCACAGTCCGGGGGAGAGAGTTCCACTGCCGAACAGCCCTCACAGTGAGGAAGTTCTTCCTGATGTTCAGGTGGAATCTCCTTTCCTGTAGTTTGAAGCCATTGTTCCGTGTCCTAGTCTGCAGGGCAGCAGAAAATAAGCTTGCTCCCTCCTCCCTATGACTTCCCCTCACATATTTGTACATGGCTATCATGTCTCCTCTCAGCCTTCTCTTCTGCAGGCTAAACATGCCCAGCTCTTTAAGCCTCTCCTCATAGGGCTTGTTCTCCAGACCCTTAATCATTTTAGTTGCCCTCCTCTGGACGCTTTCCAGCTTGTCAGCATCTCCCTTCATCTGCGGTGCCCAAAACTGGACACAGTATTCCAGGTGTGGTCTGACCAAGGCAGAATAGAGGGGGAGCATGACTTCCCTGGATCTAGACGTTATTCCCCTATTGATGCAGGCCAAAATCCCATTGGCTTTTTTAGCTGCCGCATCACATTGTAGGCTCATGTTTAACTTATTGTCCACGAGGACTCCAAGATCTTTTTCGCACACACTGCTGTCAAGCCAGGCGTCCCCCATTCTGTATCTTTGATTTCCATTTTTTCTGCCGAAGTGAAGTATCTTGCATTTGTCCCTGTTGAACTTCATTTTGTTAGTTTCGGCCCATCTCTCTAGTCTGTCAAGATCGTTTTGAATTCTGCTCCTGTCTTCTGGAGTGTTAGCTATCCCTCCCAGTTTGGTGTCATCTGCAAACTTGATGATCGTGCCTTCTAACCCTTCGTCTAAGTCGTTAATAAAGATGTTGAACAGAACCGGGCCCAGGACGGAGCCCTGCGGCACTCCACTTGTCACTTCTTTCCATGATGAAGACGACGCATTGGTGAGCACCCTTTGGGTTCGTTCGCTTAGCCAATTACAGATCCACCTAACCGTAGTTTTGTCTAGCCCACATTTTACTAGTTTGTTTGCCAGAAGGTCGTGGGGGACTTTGTCGAAGGCCTTACTGAAATCTAGATATGCTACATCCACGGCATTCCCTGTATCGACCCAACTCGTAACTCTATCGAAAAAAGAGATCAGATTAGTCTGGCATGACTTGTTTTTGGTAAATCCGTGTTGACTATTAGCAATGACCGCATTTGTTTCTAAGTGTTTGCAGACCACTTCCTTAATGATCTTTTCCAGAATCTTGCCTGGTATTGATGTGAGGCTGACCGGACGGTAATTGTTTGGGTCGTTCTTTTTTCCCTTCTTGAAGATAGGGACCACATTCGCCCTCCTCCAATCTGCTGGGACTTCTCCTGTTCTCCAAGAACTCTCGAAGATGATTGCCAGTGGTTCTGAAATAACTTCCGCTAGTTCCTTCAATACTCTTGGATGTAGCTGATCTGGCCCTGGGGACTTGAATTCGTTTAGAGTGGCCAGGTGTTCCTGGACAACTTGTTTCCCTATTTGGGGTTGGATTTCCCCCAATCCTTCGTCCATTCCATGTTGCTGAGGTTGAAGATGGCTTTCTTTTTGTGAGAAGACCGAGGCAAAGAAGGCATTAAGCAGTTCTGCCTTTTCCCTATCCCCTGTCACCATCACCCCATCTACTCCTTGCAGTGGCCCTATCGCCTCCTTTTTCTTCCTTTTTCTACCAACATAAGCAAAAAAACCTTTTTTGTTGTTTTTTATGTCCCTGGCAAGCCTGAGCTCATTTTGCGCTTTAGCCTTGCGAACCTTTTCCCTACAGGAGTTGGCTATACGTTTGAATTCTTCTTTGGTGATTTCTCCCCTTTTCCACTTCTTGTGCATGTCACTTTTGAGCTTTAGCTCAGTTAGAAGTTCTTTGGACATCCATTCTGGCTTCTTTGCACTTGTCTTATTTTTCTTCTTTTCAATCAGTCCAATGTCAATCCAGTGTAGGTAATCAATGTCCGTCAAAAAGACGACGGAGGTCCAAGCTATCAAGATTAAACACAAGTTGCACAGAAAAACCCCACACAGTTCCTCCCGCCGTCTATGCCCAGTGTCCTTGGTAACTTACGTATCCAGCAACGAATCACACCCGTCTTCAGGAAGTTCCCCAACAAGAGCCCAAGCGTTCATCCAGATTACCTTGCCCAACGCAATTAGACCTTGATCCTAAACCCCATTTTATCACAATTCAAACTCATCATCGCTGTCAGCTGCCCTCCCAATTCCAGGTGCCCCATCATCATCATCCTCATCAGAGCTAAAACACCTTTGACTATGCCCTACAGCATCCCCAGCTGTGGATCCCGCTCCATCCCTCCAGCCCGTCCATGGGTCTGATCCTGCAACCCGCCAATCGCCTCCCATGCTTTCACTGCCGGTGACACCCAAATCCTCCCTCACACGAGTCCACTCCATGTCATCCTCTTCCGAGCTGACCATTTCTTCCTCCATTCCCTCGGTAAAACCCTCAAATGAGTCCTCATCTGTTGGTTCTGCAAATAAATCCCGGAGCCGTTTCCTTTCACGCTCCTCAAAAGAGTCTGACTCTCGAGGAGTCTTACGACCCCTTCTCCTAGTATCAGAGCCAGAAGGCTCAACCATAACACCTGCTGTACTGGGGGAAAGGCATGTGAAGAGGTCCTCTAGGGCCATCTAGGCCAAATCCATGTCATGCAGAAATAACCATATCATGTACCATTGCTATGCAGTCTGTTTTTCAGTTATATAAACCAAAGTAACACCTTGAACCTATCTCCTTTTTTAATTAGCAATCATTGTGCAGGCCTTTCAGCACATGAAACATATGTGCACACTAGAGCCCCTTCTACACTGCCATATAAAATACAAGTTATCTGTTTTGAACTGGATTATATGGCAGTGTAGATAGATATAATACAGTTCAAAGCAGATATTGTGGATTATGTGGTTTGATAATCTGGATTATATGGCAGTGTAAAAGAGGCCTAGGAGACCTCACTAAGCACCTTCTCTTTACTACTTGCTTTCACTTTAAAAGACCAAAAACAGTCCATATGAAACACATTATGGTAGTCAACTCTCAAGCTGTAGACACACAGGGTTCATGCTGACCAGGCTATAAAGCATTAAATAATTTAAAAATAAAAACATGGAAATGATAGGTAATGTTGACAGTGTTGACAGTGTTCCCTCCCTTTAATGGCATGTTATGTTAAGAGAGCCTTCAAAGACATTATTTTTGCAATTTTAAATTTTCATCCCCATCATGGTACTTTCCAGATATCCTGGGATATAATTCCTACAACCTGATGGCTGTTTGGAAATCATGGGATTCATGGTGCAAGGCATCAAGGAAATCTCAAACTACAGAAGGCTGCTATGGAACAACACATTCAGTAATATATTTATTCATCAATTAGCATTTCTAATCTTTCACAGCACTAACGTATAGGCCCTTCATGCCATCTGTAAACACTGCAGATCATTTGCTTGTACTAAAAGGTAAAGAATAGATTTTGGGTGAGATCCTATATTGGGAGACAGAGTACAATGTCACAGTGGAGCTACACCCCATTTCTTTTGTCACCTCCAGCAAGATGTACCATTCCCCTGTGCCACCCAACATACCTTTATAGTGGTTTGGGTAGAATAAGAAGTGGCAGGGGGACATCAGACATAGGATCTCATCAGGCAGGGCTTGAGAAATGTCCTAGGATGCTTCCCTGCCAGTCCAGCGATAGATGGGCATGCTGCCCATCTCATAATATTATAATGTAATACAATATTATACTAATAATATAATAATATTAATTATATATTATATATTAAATGTAATATTACTAATAATATTACCATATAATGATATAGTACAATATACAAATTTAATGCTTATATTGTGTTATGCTAATAATATATTGTATGTACATTTGATTTGTAAGCCGCTCTGAGTCCCCTCCGGTGTGAGAAGAGCAGGATATGAATGTAGTAAATAAATAAATAAATAAATAAATAAATAAATAGTGTTGGTGGCAGAGGTCTCACCCACAACTGGAGTGGAAGTGTTGTATTTGGGCCAGTACTACTACTACTAGTAGAACTGCTAGCAGGAGGAAAAGGGCTAATGGTGAGCAGGTGTTTGATGAAGAACAGCAAGCAAAGCGGATCTGGGAAATACTTATGGCTCCTTCTGAGGATGAAACGTTTGAAGGGTTCTCTAGCAATGAGGAGTCAATGCTGGAAGACAATGGGTTAACAGAGAGTAGAGGAACTAAAAAGTCAACTCGGGAGCAAGAGTCAGATGAGGAAAGGGAAAGGAAGAAGATCTGGGATCTACTCACTGCTCCCACGGAAGATGAAACATTTGAGGGTTTTTCTGGGAATGATGGGTCCGGGAGTGAGATGGAAAGTGCTGCAGATTGGACTCAAGTAAATGTGTGTGCAGAGCCAGTTCCTGGTAGTGCATCAGGAAATTGGCAAACTACTGATACACCAGGGACATGGGGAGATCTAAGTCTTGAACAAAGATGGAGGGACTGGAGGGATGATGGGCGAGGTTCACGTATGAGATCAAGATCAGCTGTGGATAATGATGACAGGGCGGAGGCCTCATCATCGTTGGATAATGAAGTGTAAGTTAAAAGTAGAGTTGGAAGTACAGATTCCTTGCAGAAGGCAAGACATCATTTTGGACAGTGGGTTCTTGCTGCCTGTTCTCCTGTTGGGCTTGGGTCCTGGCTGTACAGCTTCGTGTTCCTGGATTTCAGTTTGACTCTTGAAAACGGCATTGCTTGTTCCTGGTTTGGCGTTTCCTGGCTTCCCCTTTGGCTCCTGAATTCGGCTTGGCTCCTGGCGACGGCATCACTACTCCCAGTTGGCTCTTCTGTTGGTTCCCAAATTCGGCTTGGCTCCTGACCACGGCATCGCTACTCCCGGTTGGCTCTCCTTTTGGTTCTCGAATTCGGTTTGGCTCCTGACGACGGCATTGCTACTCCCGGTTGGCTCTCCTTTTGGTTTCCGAATTCGGCTTGGCTCTTGGCGACGGCATGGCTACTCCCGGTTGGCTCTCTTTCTGGTTCCTGAATTTGGCTTGGCTTTTGACAGCGACTTCGCTACTCCCGGTTGGCTCTCCTTTGGTTTCTGGATTTGGCTTGGCTTTTGGACAACGGTGTCACCTGCTCTTGCTACAGGTGTGCGTTTGGCCCTCTCCTGGCTTTCCGTGCCATAGTTTGGCGTGACTATAGTTTCCGTGAACTCTTGGCTGGAGTTAAGACGGATTATCAGGCAGGATAATCCGGATTATTTTCTGTTCCCGCATTTTTGCCTTTTCTTGAAGAAAAGACATTCATTTTTACCAGGAACACTGAAGTTAAGTGTTCCTAGGTTCAGAATATCATTTAATAAACGTTGGTTATCTTTACTCATTGTGTGTGGCCCTTTAAGAGGAGTCTGTGTCCTGACATGAAGTGTTGTAAAACACTTCCCTCCCAACATGGGATCCTGCCTGTGTTGTGCTGGCTCTTATTGAGCCAGCATGGATTCTCACCATTCGGGCAATGCTTCCCGCATGTGATGGGGTAAGTGTCACAGTGAGGGAGCAGCCAGAGCTGGACCTAGGTAATTTTCAAGTGTAGGCAAACAGGGCCATTAAATGCTAATCAAAGTGATTAACTACAACATTCACACCTGCTTCAAAGAAGAGTTCTTTCTCCCACCCTGGACCTTCTACAGATATAAAACCCCACTTACCTAGCTTCCAAGTTCCCACAGACTTCACAATCTCTGAAGGCCCCAAAGGTGGGCCCGTGAGGCACGAAGGTGGGTCCGTGCTGGCCGGAAGGCCCAGTGTGGGCACCAGGAGGCCCAGTGTGGGCACCGGAAGGCCCAGCGCAGCCGCCGGGAGGCCCAGCACAGCCGCCGGAAGGTCTGAAGGAGAAGGAGGCGGGAGTGGCGCCATCCACCTGGAACGATGGTGCCTCTGGGACAATGGCGCCACAGGCAAGTGCCTAGTTCACCTTATGGTTGGATTACCTCTGGGAGCAGCATGCAGGCCAACAGTTTTACCCCACTGTCCCTCTGTCTGGGTGCAAAGTAGGACACTTTGCCTTACTCATGTGATAAGGTCGTATGTCTATGCGAACAGATGCATCATCATTATTGTTGTTGGAATTTCTATACCACTTTATCTCTCTAAAAAGGACCCAGTGGCTAACAGTAAAAGCAATACAATATATAATTTAAAACCAAAAAATTACAATATTAAAATAAAATTAAGCAAGGAAATATTTAAAATACAACATATAGTTAAATATAAGAATACCATTAAACAAATCTAATAAATCATATAAAACATAGCACCCACTGGTCTGGTCTTAAAAACTTTCTTCTTTAAAAGCCTGTGTAACGGAAAGCCTTATTTTATTGGTAATGTTTGCCTATGTTATTTAATGTTGATTTAGAGATAAAAGTGGGCAGAAGTTAGCTACTGATGATTGGCCATGTGTCACCATGGTAACGTAGCTGCTTCGGTAGAAATGTAACAATTTCTAAGCTAGTGAAAGGGGCGGAGCTAGCTGGAGCAGAAAAGGAGGGGATGTTTTAAAAAGAGTTGAGTTATGTTGATGTTTCTAGTGAGGGAAACTAGAGAAAAGATGTGTGTGTCTGGGGTTCAGTTATGGTAGTCTCTAGCCGGGTGAGCTAGAGGGAAAAGGATCCTAGTTTAAGTTTGGGACTTCAGTTGAAATACTGAAGGAAAAAGTGACTATTATTGAGTCAGATCTTGGGTTTCTAGTAAGAAAGAGCTGAGGAAAAGGAATATTGTAGAGACAAAGTTGCAGTCAAGTTGTTAATGTTGAAGAATGAAAGATATGGTTTATATTGTGTATAAGTGAAACTGAAGAAGTAAACCATTGCAACAAGTTACTATTTTTGGACTAAAGAAACCATAAATAAATAATTCTCTGTTTTAAATAAAGAAAGTGTTTCTGAGTGGCGAATTGCTCGACTTAGTATCAGCAGAAGATTTGTCTCACATACTTCCCCTCAGTGTCACATCATATCGTACATGCACACGTATAGACTCAAGGGTTTATAGCTGGCAATGGCTGGGATCCTGAAAGAAGGATTGCCCCCTGCCTGTTTATGAAGTGGACCCTTGCAGCCTGTCTGAACAAAAAGGTTTTTGCCTGCTGCAAGATTCTGGCTTCCCTGGAGCAGGAGTTCTAGGAGTTGGGGACAGCCATCGAGAAGGCCCATTCTCACATTCCCACCAACCAAGTTTGTAATGGTGGTGGGACTGAGAGAAGGGCCCCTCCTAAGGAACTCATGGTCTGTGCAGGTTCATTTAGAGAGATGCAATAAGTCATTACAACAATGCAGATACTTCCTAGGGTTACTCCAGAAATACCAAAGGATGGTGTCATCATTCTGCATCTAGGAGGAAAGCAGGTTATGGGTTGAGTAGAAACATTGCTTGTTCAGCAGAACAAATAACAAGTTATTTCCAAGATCTTTCAGTGAGCACTATTAATCAACATACGAATAAGTTAAGTAATGTCAAGAGAAGGTAACCAATTCACACATCAGTAGTTAAATCTAACTATTTATTTCCATAAATAGGAGTAGGTTCGTAGACTAGAAGTTATTATCATTATCCTGTCACTGCTCCATTATAGATGCCTTCAGCACTCATCTCAGGATCCTTCTACACTGTCATATAATCCAGATTATTAAAGCAGATAATTCATATTGTCTGCTTTGAATTGGATTACATGAGTCTACACTGCCATATAATCCAGATCAAAGTAGATAAACTGGATTTTATATAACAGTGTATTTGAAGCCTCAGGCTGGATCTATACTGCTCTATATCCCAGGATCTGATCCCAGATTTATCTTCTTATCTCAGATTATCTGGCAATGTAGACTCATATAATCCAGTTCAAAGGAGATAATCTGGAATCAGATCCTTGGATACACGACAGTGTAGATCCAGCCTTAAAGGTAACATTTTAAGATCAGGAGAAAGTTCCACATGTGTTGTTATATTCAGAGATACTTGAACTAGGGCAGGAGAAACAAGCCAACAAAGGGATTTGAAAGGCTTTTTTCTAGTCAAACTGGCAATTCATATAATAAAAACTGCTTCTCTTTAATCCTGGGCTTGTTGCTTTGGATAATTGGGCCTTCCCAGATAGAAATGATGTATATTCTACTACCTGCTTGTCTTACCTTGTGGAAGGAAACAACAATAATGTTCATGTACTCCATAATGTTATATTCAGTGGAAGCACTACTAAATTACCAATATTCTCTTGTTTCCTGCCAACCCTTGAACAATTACAATGTATTGAACTTTTTCTAATATGCCTGTGTTGTGAAAAATATATAACTTTAAATTTGATTATTACATTTGCACATAATGGCCCTGTGTTTACTTCCATACAGCAAATCCAGCTCCTTTCACTTTTTGCTGTACTTATAGCAATAGAGAATGAGGAGGTTAAAGAATTCAAAGAGCTCTCAAAGAAGGTAGATGGACGTTTAGAAAAGGAAAAAAAATCCACCCACACAGAAATCTCTCTTTCCTTCTCCCAAACACCATGGAGCTGATTACTTTTTGACCTGTTGCCTGTAGCAACAAATCCTAAAGTAAATGCCTGTGATGTCAGCTGGTATTTTGGTTGCTTGTGGTCTCGAGAAATGCTGCAGTGTGATCAAATGGAGGATCATAATCTCAGGTTAGAAGCTTGTAGGTCACTGCCTGAACCCTGATGAAAAGGTGACCATCATGCCATGTAGCTGACAGGGAGAGTTAAGACTGACAGCTGGGCTCTCATATCTTCTGACAATATGACACCACTGCTTCCCAGGCACAAATAACATATACATGCAAAGGATAAAAAAAATCTTTGAAAGAGCATGATAGCATGCACTTTTATTAATATCTAAGTTCAAGGTTCCTGTGCAAACTGGCACAGCATTCTGTATGCCTAATGTAACTGACCTCTCATTTACACTACAACTTCCATATCAGTAGGGAACACATTCTTGGATTCCACATGGATATGTTGAAACCAGGAAACCCTATTTTTTTTCAATAGAATAAATAATGGAAGTACCAAGAAGAGAGAGTGGCTTGGCAGGAGGCCCTAAGTGAATAAGTGTAACTGTTGAAAAATGCAAGTGCATATATCAGTTATATGAATATGGAAGTCATACTGTATTGCTGAACAATGTTTCATCCTTTACCTCATTCATGAAGAGTTTAATGTAAAAGCAATCTTGACATCGGAAGCCACCCAAAAACTTGACTGTGCTTGAGTGACTAAAACGAGATTACATGGAAATTGTAGATTATTTTTACTGGCAATGGGTACAAGAAGAAAGCAATGGGAACAAGATTTTAAAGAAAGAAGACTACACAATATGTTTTAAGATGAGACAGGTGTTCATGAGTTGCAAGTTTACATGAGGAAATTATTCTAACAGTACAGACGGACCCTTCTGAAACAGCTTTTACTGCAGTGTTAATTTAACAAGTTATAAGAACAGGGCTTGATGAAGAGTTGATGAAGGACTAGTGTCTGAACAGACCAGGTAATTGAGCCAAATGGGAAACGGGATGGGTTCCAGTTCATGCAGAGCTTGGAAGATGACTTTTTAAAAGGATGATTATGAAGGCATGCTAAAACTACCTTTCACTGAGCAATGAAGGTGGTCTGGGATCTAGAATATCATTCTGCCACTACTCTGTGGTGACTGGTTTCAGTATGCTATTTTATTCATTCTAAAATTCATCTTCTAAGGATGCAACTACACTGTTGAATGAATGCAGCTTGACACTGCTTAACTGCCATGGTTCAATGCTGTGGATTCATGGGTTTTGTAATCTAGTTTTTTTGGCAGAGAAGGGTTGAAGGCACTCAAAAATTCCATTGCGCTGAGCCATTACAATGCAGTTACAATGTAGTAATGATAACAAACCGTGAAATAATGAGCCAGATCCAGAAAGTTGGGTAATACAAAAGCAACTTTATTGACCTAAAACCTATTTAATTGGGTTATTCCTGGAGATGAGCAAAAAAGAGGGGAGAAACCTGATGTGGATCTGGCTCAGGCTAGGACTCAATGCATGATCACATCCTCTGTCTCCCTTGAGGAAGGCCTGAACTTGAGGACAATTCAATGCTATGGATTGTTCATCCTGGACATTTACTAGAAGGCAAACTTAGGGCACTCATTCCCAAGCTACAGGGCTTTATAAAATAGAATAACTCCCCTCCCACCCCCCACATTACTCCCTTACCCCCAGTGAGACTCTTTTAAACCTCTCCTCCAAGGTCACAAGACCTAAAGAGATTCTTCTAGAGCCCCATCCTCCATCAAAAGGGTGTCAGAGTGTACACTAAACTCTTGTTTGTGCCTTCCAATATCTGTCAGTAACAACATATTTAAAGATACCACTCCTATCCAATTATCAAAATCCTGCAGATAGAGTATGAGGTAGGCAAAAAAAAGGAAAAGGGAGAATATTCTTATCCAAACCTGAAGCAACCACTAAGTTCACAGTACATTGAGGATGGGAGGGTGGGGAGAACATTCTCCAACCTGCAGCACATTTCTCCACACGGTCCTTGGATCTTGTGTATTAAGAAGGGAAAAATGAGGCTAAGCATTGTTGCAAAAGATGAACAGTTAAAAGAAATTAAAAAAATGTCTCCTCTGTGGGTGCCACTGAAGTAAACTGCAATAATCAATAGGGTGATTATTGTTGTACTATGACTTATGGCAATAGCATAATTCCTGATAGAAGTACATGATATATTTTCACCAGTCATAGCATCTAATCTGTGGAAGAACATTTGATCAGTGAAATTTACTCCCATTTATTTATTTTTTGGGAGTGCAAGATTTTTTGCATTTTGGGGACATTTTGCTGCAACAACACATGGAAAAAACATTTTTGATGCAAAAATACTGTTTCCTGTGCAAAATAAATGCTTTTTGTGCAAATATATTCCTCACAAAATAGTCCTAATCAAAATGTCTCATAAACATAACCAATGGAGAGTAAAACCTATGAAATTATTTGTTCCATGCTTGTGGTAATAGAATAAAATATTTTTACATCCCAAAAATATTATACCCATTTTTCTGGAAGTCCTATTTAATGCAGAGAGATGCCTAAATAACTATGCAGTATCTTTTCCTGTTAATAACATGTGATTCTCTTCTCCTTCTACACATTGTATTTTGATGATGGATTTTTATCTCATTGTTCTCCATGCGGGCATTTACTCAATATGATTTACTTCTCTCCTCCTTCTTCAGAAAACCAGCTTTTGCCTCCTTCTTTTCAAAGAAGCAGCAAACCCTTGAAATTTCTTTTCCTGTCTTTTAACAAATGCCCCCTCTGCCTTTGTGAAAACACCCGTCCTGTGATGCTGTTGTCATGACATTCTCAAGATTCTGCTTATTTTGACCTTCTTGGGCTTTTAAGTCAGCATTACTATGTTCCACAGACTGATAAAGGCAAGGAAACAACCTATTTGGCAATACTGTCAAGCAAAAGCTAATTTTTTTTGTGCATTCTTCCCAAACTGCACTAAAGAGGAAGCGGCTGACTTTGCAGTTGTATTATTTTTTGCCAGTTTGCAGCCTCTTCTCCACATCCTCTTTTTCCACCAACAGCCTGGTGTTTGTGCACGCTATTCAGTCATATAGAGTAATTATTTCACTGTGCTTTGGTGACTATGAATGCATGTGATGATGTTGATAAATATGCAAATCTGAAAAGGAAACAGGGAATTGGTTTTTTTTTTCTTGTTTTTGCATAATGATAGCAGGCAATGCACCTGGCATGAAAGTAATAACAGCATATTACTTTTGGGAGAGGAAAACAGATCACTTACACTTTTCTTGTTCTGTCTTGCAAACATGCGCACATACTAAACATGGACACTGCAACAGACCCTTAGAATAAACAGAATCATAATAGAGGGACCACAAGAGCCATCTAGTATGATACTAAAGGAAGACACAGCTAAAGCATTCCTTTTATCTGGACATTATATTCTTAGAATTGCATTGACTTTTCCCTTTAATCTAGAACACTATGAGAGCGTTTTTCTGCTACTGAATCATACTGTTGACTCATGTTTAGCCTGTGATCTACCAAGGGGACTTGATTCTTTTAATATGAGCTGTTGTCAAGCCAGCCATTACTCCTCCAATATTTGTACATATCTTTTTTCCTACCCAAATGAAGTAACTTACATTTATCTTTGTTAGATTTATTCCTGCTTCTAAGGCAAATATATTGTTTGCAGCTGAACAAATTATGTACCACAATGCAACATTTTCGCTAGTCTTTATTTGATTTCTCCCCTTCAGTAATTTAGCATCTTAACCATTTTCACACCAGTAATTCAATGCCACAATAGTTTTTCTCTCTACAAGAAGGATGGAAGCAGGCTTAAATATATTCCTTTGCATTGTGTGTATCATAGGCTATCCCTTGTGGCTGAGTATGATTGTCTTCCAAGGATAGAGTCTTGGTGGTAGGTCCATAAGTGATGTAGTGACATATTCTGGATCCACGTGGTCTTTCATAGTGAGGACACAGATTTCCAGATGGAAGGCAGTCCCAACAAGGGTTTGCTTGACATGCCTTCCTCTTGGCACATTTCTCTCTTTTGCCTTCTATTCATGCCCCTTCAAAATCCACACCACTGTTGGTAATTGCTGATGTTCAGTTAGAATGCTCAAGTGGCAGGGCTCCTCAGTTCACGGTGTTCATTCCAAAATTTTAAGGTTAGCTTTGGGAGATGGCCATTAGGCATTTGGACAATGTGACAAGTCCAGCAACAGTGATGGAATCATTCCAGAAATTGAGAGTGACATTTGTCAATGGTCCATGTTCCACAGGCATATAATAAAGTTAGGAAGACAATATTTTTTTTATAAACAATCATCTTAGTATTTCTACAAATGTCCCAATCCTCAAACACTATCTGCTTCATTCAAAAAATTCTGTGCTTGCAGAAACTCAGATTGTGGATATATTGTAAAACAAGTAAAAATGGAAAGTTATCAAGGCTGGAGGCTTCTCCAGGCCCTGTTATGCCCAGAAATGATGCACGGAGCTTTTGAGGGGAAATTCCCTCCATCCTTCTCAAACCTCCAGTTGCATCATTTCCATTTTTACTGGAAAATAGCAGAATGGCTGTATAGATTGCCCATTGAATTGCAGGGGCAATCCCAAAGGCAGTCTCTAAACCTCACACTTGCAAAGATCTGGACCTTATTGAATCTTTGCAGAAGTTTTTTGAACCTAGAATAAACCTGGAAATCTGGATTTACTCCAGGTTAAACCAGATTAACCTGAGGCATACCTCAGGCTAATCTGGAAAAAAACAACACAAGCTTTAGACCTATTTAGATGGGCCCTCAGACCTATGCATTTTGAAATGCCTCCTGAAACCCACCAGCAAGCAGATACTGCTAGCCAGGAGATTGTGGAAGACATTGCTCCCTAAGTAACCTTTACAAGTGTTTCTATGGTTGAAGGGACTCAGAACTGGGGTTGCTGCATGTATATTTAGCAGTCCTTCTCCCTTGAAAGTGACACAATAATCTGATGTGTTTCAGAATATTGAACAATGGTAAAATGAACATCAAGCCTGATTGCAGCATGGTTATGACGGATGGATGGATGGATGGATGAAAGGAAGGATTGATTCATGTTGGAGTGCAAAGGAGCACAGAACATGCTTGCAAATGTCTACAACTGAATGCCTTGCATCCCATCTCCATATGACAAAAATGTTTTATTTAGAATTGCTTTTGATGACATTTTTAAGAGTCCAAAACCATAAGTCAATTTTAATTTGAACCTGATGTCTAAATTACAATGCATACCTATGATTGAAGCAAGCTAGGAGGAGAATTTCTAAGTTGATGAGCTCAAAATTCAAAACTCTACTATTCTATTCAGCAAGATCACTGTGTACCGAAAGTATGTTATGTACATACAGAGGCATGAAGACACACGTAGGCATCCATACATTTGACATGAAGAAAATGAAAGCTGCAATGATAGTTTATTTCTTTTCTTTTTTTTTCGTGTGAGGAGCAACCGGAGTTGCTTCTGGAGTGAGAGAATTGGCTGTCAGCAAGGATGTCGCCCAGGGGACACCCGGATGTTTTTGATGTTTTACCATCCTTGTGGGAGGCTTCTCTCATGTCCCCGCATGGAGCTGGAGCTGATAGAGGGAGCTCATCCACACTCTCCCTGGGTGGGATTCAAACCTGGCAGCCTTTAGGTCAGCAACCCAACCTTCAAGTCACAAGGCTTTTATCCCCTAGGTCACCGGAGGTTCCTAGTTTATTTCTGATCACCTATCATGACTAGGGATGCTAGTGAAATCCATACAGAATTTCTCCTATTCCAAAGAGCAGTGTCTTTGCAGGGCCAAATTGCTATTTTTCTAAAGCCACCTGGAGCCAAGAAGAAAAGATTTTCTATCCTTAATATTATGGACATATTTATGTATGTATCTGTGGAAAATACTTTATATTTATCAGTGTCATAGAAGATGCCAAAAGAGATGCAAATGAAACAGGAGAAGAGGTTTATTAATTACATGTATTTAAATTAATTAAATGTATTTTACATAACATACATTTAATTGTTTTGTGTCATCAAAATATTTGTGGCTTACAGAAACCTCAAGACAAACCTAGCATGGGATTTTTTCAACAAGATTCGGTCAGCAAGGATTTGCCATTACTCTTCTCTGAGGGTGATTTGTTCAAGGTCACTCTGTGGGTTTTCTTGACTGAGCAGGGATTCAGACCCTGAGCTTACAAAGTCCTTGTACAGAACAAAGACTGGTTCTTAGAATGAAAATATAACAATCTAGAAAGTACACCCCCATCTCGCCTCCCCGCTTTTCCACCAACACAGACAGAGCAATTCCCAATCTGAAATCCTACCCTCTCGCCTTACGAATCAAAGCAAAGCTGTCTTGAGAGTACACCTTTGTGCTGTTTGAGTTACAAGATTGCAAACATTTTTGTGTACTTGCTCATACTGTATTATCATTACATTGCTGTTAGTATTTTGAGATGTTATTGTATTGTTGGATTTAATTAGAATTAGCCAACTGGATTGAGGGATCTTAATACCCTAAGGATACTAGATCCAATCTTATCCTGGAAGCTAATCACTGTCAGCACAGGAGACCTTGAACAGGAGACCAGCAACGAATACCAGGTGTCTTAGGCCCCTTCTACACTGCACTATATCCCAGGATCTGATCTTAGATTATCTGCTTTGAACGGAATTGTATGAGTCCCCACCGCCATATATTATGGGATAAACTGATAATCTGGGATCAGTTCCTGAGATATAGGGGTAGTATGGAAGGGGCCTTAGGCTATCTTTCAGAGGAATGAACTGACAAAAGCATTTCTGAGTATTCCTTGCATTAAAAAAATCCTATGAAATTCATGGAGTCACCATAAGTCAATTGGTGTCTTGAAAGCTCATGCTTAAATGGTATGTAACTACCTTAAGGAGAAAGGTATTAAGCATTTCAGTTGTTGTTTATTCATTCAGTCGCTTCCCACTCTTCGTGACCTCATGGACCAGCCCACGACAGAGCTACCTGCTGGCTATCACCATCCCCAGCTCCTTCCAGGTCAAGCCAATCACTTCAAGGATACCATCCACCCTTCTTTTTTCCCCAGCATCATTATCTTCTCCAAGTTTTCCTGTCTTCTCATTATGGGGCCAAAGTACTTCATCTTTGCCTCTAATACCCTTCCCTCCAGTGAGCAGTCGGGCATTATTTCCTGGAGTATGGATTGTTTGGATTTTCTTGCGGTCCAAGGCACTCTCAGAATTTTCCTCCAACAACACAGTTCAAAGGTGTCTTTCTTCCTTTGTTCATCTTCCTTATGGCCAGCTCTCGCATCCATAGGTTACTATGGAAATACCATTGCTTTAACTATGTGGACCTTCATTGCCAGTGTGATGTCTCTTCTCTTCACTATTTTATCGAGATTGGTCATTGCTCTCCTCCCAAAAAAGTAAACATCTTCTGATTTCCTGACTGCAGTCTACGTCTGCAGTAACCTTTGCAGCTAGAAATACAAAGTCTGTCACTGCCTCCATATTTTCTCCTCCATATTTTCTTGCCAGTTGTCAATCAGTCTCATTGCTATAATCTTGGTTATTTTGATGTTTAACTGCAACCCAGCTTTTGCACTTCCTTCTTTCACCTTGGTTATAGTATTTCAGTAACTAAATATAATAAGTCTGTAAAGATAGAATGTAGCCAATAATAAATACAAAATTTCCCTTCATTTTCTATGGTACTTATAATTTTGTGTGCAATAATGATGAAGTTTAATTTATTCAATCTTCAGTGTTTAAACTATGCTTAGAGTTCATATTACCTGGCTGTACAGTGCTTGCTATTGTGTGTGCTTAATTAATAAAAGCAGAATAGGACGGGAAAGTAAATTTAAAGGAAGAATTTTTCATTTTCTATTAACAAAATGTCTCTGTATTTCCAGTGAATTAGAAAAGGCTAGAGTAGATTGCAGGATAAATATTGGGTGAATACAGGCAAATTTCAACATTATTTATATTCATGCTCTGGAGTGTGAAAAAGATGAATGAAAAGCATACTTGTTAGAAAATGAAACACACTTGTGTACAATCCACCATTCTATATCTTTCTCTTTTGCAACTAGAACATCTATGCATTTAATTATATCCCGTATGAATGGACACCATAAAATTAGAAAGCAGAAATACATAGTGATACAATTTGTAAGCTATTTCTCCTCCTCCTCCTCCTCCTCCTCCTCTTTTCTTCTTTTCTTCTTTGATAAGTGCTTGTGAGTTGATTTTGTACAGAAAAATAAAACATAAATTATTTCATATGGTAAAGTAATACTATAGATTTTAGCAAAAAATAATACATACAGTTTTTAAAAGACGAACAATAGTGAATGCTCCCTCCTTCACACCCCTACAAAGCTGAGGATTGACACTGGGAGGAGAACTCATTCATTTAGTAGTTCTCTTCCTCCTCACCATGGACTGCTCTACCCTTATAAATTGACCTGAGTGAAAACCCCCATCTGGGTTGCTCCAACTGACTTGTGTTCCCTGCCAGCCAGTGAGAAAACAACAAGTCACTTTGAACTCCTTGGCTGGCTGAACACACAGTGTCAATCCCAGTAGCTGCAACCTGGGCAGCCTGGTAAAGAGGGGCATTACATACTGTTTCATATCTATCTAGAACATTGCATGAGAGGGCTAGAGTAATAACAGTTTGTGACAGAGATAAGAGTAATTACTCAGGGTGCACTAATAAAGTAAAAAGGTGAGGTAAAAATTAAAAATGCATTTATTATCTCAGGACATGGGATAAGAAAGGTGATAGATAAAACAAGCTGACCTATATTTTATTTTAAAAGCCTCTCAAAACTGGCTGTTGCCTGTGGAGATTAGCTAGTAGTCATTATTGGGATTGGAATCCTATGGATGTTCTCTTTTCAAAAAACAGAATTAAAGAAGGGAGAATGATCTCAACAGGTAAGAAAAAGGGAGAATGATCTCAACAGGTAAGAAGAAAACAAAAGGTTTGAGTACTTAACCAAAAGAAAGATGGCGAGGGAAAAAAACAAAAGGTAAACTTGAGAGAGGTTCCACTTTCTCACAAACTGTTCATGCCTCCTTGCTTCCAACATTGGAGGCCTTTAGGAGAAAAGAAAACATCACCACTGAAATGATGGCTGAGCACAAAAATATTAAATTTCTCCATACTATGCATTTGGCTGTTTTTTATTCCTTACTATATAAAGAAGATGCAGTTACATTTTAATGGTATTTTGGTCCAAATTATTGAAATTCTGACAAACTGAAATATGTGGTTTTTACCAGTATAGTGCTAATCATAATAGGCTCTGGAAATCTGTTAAGGGAGAAACTAATCAAATCAAACAAGGAAGGAAAAACAAATAGAAACTTAATCCAGATAAGACAGAGCTACCCCTGTACAGTTTAAAGACAGAACTGGGGATAGGGATTCAGTTTATGTTACATGGGGTTACATTCCACTGAAAATACATTTTTATTTTGGTGACCGTTTTGCATTACCGTATATACTCGAAGATAAGCTGAGTTTTTCAGCCCTTATTTATGAGCTGAAAAAGCCTCCCCCCGGCTTGGAGGGAGCCTGGAGGCCACAGTATGTTTTCTTTTCCAAAACCTCCCTTCTTCGTTTCTCCTCCCAGGCTGGTTATCTTATTTTTTTTTAGAGAGACAGAGACAAGAAGCAAATGTTTTCAAAAGCGAAAGGAGAATGCCTTGCAAGCCAGATTGCATGGGTAGAAGAGGAAGGAAAAAAAGATATTCTTGCAAATTTGCACAATTCATTACTATTACTATTATTATCATTATTTTTATTACTACTAATACTATTATTGCAAGAACATTTGAGTCCAAAGGGAGGGAAGGAGGGAAAAGAGAGCAACAGAAGGTGTGTATTTCTTTTTATTCCTAAGGAAACAAAAATAAGGTGGGTTTTTTTGGGAGGGGGAGAGAAGTTTTAAAAAGCCTTATCTGACTACTTTTAGAGTTTGAAAAAGGGAGAAAGAAAAGAGGTGGGAAAGGACAGGAGAAAAGAGGACAGTTGTTTTTAGGGGGATTTTGCTTGCATTTCTTCCTTGGGTAAATGCATGCCCCAAAGCTTCTAAATATTTATATAGATGTTCTCCCTACAAATACATTAATATATGAATTTTCCCCTCATATGTTTACAGGTCTTTGAAAATCCTATGTAAATATAGAGATTTCCATGTACCTGTATATATGTATACATTAATTTTCATTAATCCTATATGTATACATTAATCCTATATGTATACATTAATTTTATATATGAATTTTATATGAATTTTACCCTCACATGTTTGCAAGCGCAGAGGGAAAATGTGCGCGTGCACACACACACACACAGATGTCTAGATAGATATAAACATTGATAAATAGAGCTTACAAATATTGCAGGAGGAAAATGCACATAGAGAGAGGATTTGCAAAGGTTTCAGGGGAAAATACACATGTGAAATTAGTATATATAATGATAGATCTCTATCTAGCTCTGCATTGTTTATGTGGGCATTATATGTTTGCCTGTTACTATGTTGGAAGCTGGCCTGAGTCCCCAGGGGGAGATAGATAGGGCAGGGTACAAATGAAGCTGTTGTTGATGATGATGATGATGATTATTATAGTTATTGTTGCCTTTCCACTTATAGAGTTAGTTTATTGTTTTTCTTTGAAATACAGTAAATATTCAAATCATTTAACCCACTGATGCCTCAATTAATGTAATTTTATTGGTATCTAATTTTATTTTTGAAATTTACCAGTAGCTGCTGCATTTCCCACCCTTGGCTTATACTCGAGTTAATAAGTTTTCCCAGTTTTTTGTGATAAAATTAGGTGCCTCGGCTTATATTCAGGTTGACTTATACTCGAGTATATACGGTATATTAATCTATATTTTAAAATATGCTGCTAGTTACCTGGTGACTCCTTGTTGAGAGACAAGTGGGATGATGATGATGATATCAAATAATAAAGGTTTTTAGGATTCTGATTTTGTCCTAATTTTACCATTTAATCCTATTTTAAAGATAAAAGTAAAAATATTTTCCACAGTTGTCTGATCAATAGCCTGATTTTGAAGTTCCTGGGATGGCTGGAGAGATTATCTAAATGTCTATCTTTCATCATCGTTTTTGTTCTCTTTTGACAGGAAAATAGAAAGTACAAGACCTCACTGAGAAGGAAAGAAAACTCAGGGTTTAATTATATGCCCTCTTCATCCTTGCATCTGTATCCTATTAGCTTGAAAATGGTAGGGGATTTCAATTGTGAACCTCCTGCAAACTGGTCCTTTACCAAACTGATAACTATCCTCAATTACAGGCTATCCAATTGTGGAAAAGGATATTTTTTTCTTTCTACTGATACCCTTGAATTAACCTCACAGTTATACAAGATTTCCTCTGTGAAGCCTTTAATCTTTTTTTCTTTTTTCTTTTTTAGTAAACATCTTGGCGTCAGTGCTCAAAGTAGGAGAAAAAAAGAGGTGAGCTGATTTGGACACATCAGACTCTGTAATGTCCATCTAAAAAGAAGCAGATCAATCTCAAATGAATTTGGATGGCCCGCTGCTTACCCCACCTATCTTGTTCCAAACAGTGCTTGGCACCTGACCTTATTTGAATCAAATCTGATCGTAGCACTCCATTATCCTGTTGTATGTTTTGAAGTGATTTCTGACTAGTGGTGGCCCCAAGGTGAACCTATTACAGGGTTTCTGGGAGCTAAGAATGTGCAACTTGCCCAAGGTCATGTAGAGGGTTTCATGTTTAAATGGAGATTTGAATCCTGCTCTCCAGCATCATAGTTCAACACTTAAAGCATTACATCATGCTGGTTCTATCTATCATTCCTCAGTAATTCTTTTAATACAGTGAAATCACCAGATATTTTCTACCCGAAGGCTAGCTAAGTTTTGCCTGAAGAGAGTCCCACGTTCAATCTCCCACATTTCCCGGTAGTGCTGGAAAAGGTTATCTGAAAATCTGGATTAGGAGTAAGCAACTTGGTATCTTTCTATGCAACTAATTCATTCAAATCTGTACCATTTTCAAACACTATTCACAGTTAAAAACTTATTCTGCGCAGAATTTATGAAATTTTAATGTCTGTTATTCCTGACATTTTCTATGCCAAAATAATTTTTCTGTATGGAAAATACTATATTGGGGATTAATTTCATGCAGTATCCTCACAAGTATTTCCCCCCAAAGAATATATATATATATACACACACACACACACACACACACACACACACACACACACACACGAGACACCATTTTCTACAAAAAAAAAGTTTTAAAATCATATTTTCCACATAGAAACTGATGTTTTCCTGCACACACAAAAACATACATGCCATTTTTCTTTGAAGTGGATTGCCTTGCATTAAAATAATATTTTATGATAAAATTCAGTTATGAAAAAATATTGTATGAAAGCATACATTCGAAAATTCATACTTCAAATATGAATGTATAGATTAATGAGGAAATAGAACAGAACGAACTTGATGAAAACAATGGTGTGGAAATTTTTGACTGAGTTTAAAATTGGAACTCCTTTAGGAAGCAACCTCAAGAAGAAACTTCCTTGTTGCTGTTCCAGGCACAACATCAATTGCAAACTTTTAAAAAACTGCATAAGCATTTGAAAAACTGTTTAGCTGCATAATAAAAATGTACACATGAAGTCTCTGACTACACATAGAAACTATGCAGCTCTCTAAGGAAAAATCTTCACTAGTTGGAATTGTTTTTCCTTTGGCAAAGTGTACAAAATGCAAAGTAAATGCCACGCTATACCCCTGAACAAAGAAGACAAGGAAGAGCCCAACATCATGGCTGCAGCTTCTGTCAGTGTGAAAGTTCTGCAACCAAATGTTATGCACCAGGAAAAAAATGGGTGGACTAAAGCTGCAGCCACCAATGGTTTTGTTGCATGAGATTGCTATTTTCTGTGTGCACCATTATGTCTGTGTAAGATTTTGGTTTCATATGATTGCGGTTTCTTTTGTATTTTTCTATCTGTGCAAATTTTCTATTGTCTATGTTAAAAATAGCAATTTTGCACAAAATACACATATCGCTGTTTGGGATCAGTCCTCTTACATGGAAACATCACCAACTGAATGTTGCACAACTTTCTTTCCATACAGAAAACTGGACAGTTTTCAGGGAAGCATGCACAAATCTTCACAAAAGCAGCATAGTGTCTGCAAATCTACAATGCTTTCTGGGCAAGTTGCACAGTTTTCATAGGAAAGTTGCACAATTTTTTTTAATTGCAGAAAATAATATTTGTAATATTTTAGGAGCCTCAGAAGGGCTGGATTTTAGGAAATGTTTCCATTGTAAATATTGCCATTTAGCAAATAAATGTAAGTTAAACTGCTCTTGTAGGAGCCCCGGTGGCAAAGTGTGTTAAAGCACTGAGCTGCTGAACTTGCAGACCAAAAGGCCATAGGTTCAAATCCCTGGAGCGGAATGAGCGCCCGCTGTTAGCTCCAGCTTCTGCCAACTTAGCAGTTCGAAAACATGCCAATATGAGTAGATCAATAGGTACCGCTCCAGCAGGAAGGTAACGGCGCTCCATGCAGTCATGCCGGCCACATGACCTTGGAGGTGTCTACAGACAACGCCAGCTCTTTGGCTTAGAAATGGAGATGGGCCCCAACCCCCAGAGTTGGACACAACTGGACTTAACGTCAGGGGAAACCTTTACCTTTTTAAACTGCTCTTGTAGAGCTGATAAAGGCAGAAACCCAGTGTTCCTACAGAGTATTTGATTTAAGGCATCAATCTCATTATCTGTAGTGTCTATATCTTCGATAACAATGTTTTCTTAATGATCTTTGAATCCGCATACTCCCATAAGGTCAATTCAACATGCAGTTGATGGTACAATAACTAATATACCATTCTAATATCTGAAATTATTGCCAAATTAGTCTTTTTGAAATAAAGCAAGAGCCAAGTGCTGTCCATTTCAGTAAAGGTGCCAGCTGTTGAGAATTCCAGGACTGATGGTGAGTGTTGCACCCCTAGGCTGCAGAGGCACTTCAAAACCACATTGGAGCCCCAGTATATAAGCAAAGCAAGCTGTTTATTGAAGATTATATGCAAGCAGTAGCAAATCAGAGTTCAAAGTCAATGAAATAAACCTTAAGTCCATAAGGTACAAAATACTTGAGAATTTTGCAGCAAGAGTCTATAAAAGTCACACAGAAGGCAGGATCTTAACTGGAGCAGGAAATCCAAACTGCAAACTTACAGCAACAATAACTGGATAATCCAAAAATCCCCAAAGACAAAGACTGGAACAAAACTCAAGGCACAAGGCTGCATAAATGGACATGAAAGTCCACAGGAATATGGAACAGGATTCTTGACACATTAAGCAGGGATCTCTCTCTCAATGAGCAAAGTTATCACCTCTGAATCTCTCACAGAAAGCAGCTCTTCTTAAGGGTAAATTCAAGGCCTCTTCCCGTGGAAAGTCTGTTCATTATTCTTTCTCAATAACAGCTTCTTGCTGCACCTGGAAACCTCCCTTTCTCTTCTCTGCTTATATATTGCTTTCTTTCTGTCAAACTCATTAGCCTTATCACAACTAGAATACCAACTAGAATGCCCATCTAGCAAAGGAAGGTCCGACCATGACTCCTTCAAGGAATGTGGTCCAAGCTGCCAGCTTGAAACCATTGTGTGTCTGTTCCAAGAATCCTCCAAACCAAACTCTGGCTGGCCTGGGATAACAGTTTCTTCCAACTCTAGCTGCATAGAAAGCTCAGGCCCAAACTCAAAGCCCTTTGACAAGTCAGGAGCAGGAACAATCACAGAGTCAGGAGCAGAGACAATCGCAAGCTGAACAGGCCCAACCTCAGGCTCCTCTAACAAATCAGGTGCAGTATGGGCTACAACAGTGAGCTACTTACTAGACTTGTGCACAGGTTCATTTTGGGCATTTTCTTTGGCTTCTTCAGCTTCTTCAGACACCTATAACAGCAATGGCTATGCCTCCGTGTTTTTTTCCCAACAGAACCAGACCACATGGCTACCAGTCACAGCTCCTTCTGCTCTATTCAAGAGCATGTAGCATATGGAGAGGCTGCCGCGTTCTTGCACAGGGTTTACCTGTGAGCCCTGCCTGTTGGGCCAATCAGAATAGAATAAAACCTTGACATGTCTGTTGTATGTCAGCCTATTCAGCCTGCGGTTGTGTCTGATGTTGATGATGGGAATGAGAATGATGTTCCTGATGGTAGGGCTGGGTCTGTTTGCAGTGGGGATAAGGGTTTGCCTGGGCCTGAATTAAGCTCAGATGAGAGGCTCGAGCTGGCTCAGGAAAATTCTCAAGGCCACATTTTTGGGAGAGGCCCTTTACAGCGTTTCTCAGAATAACTGTCTGAGGATGATTTGTCAGCTGTGGAAGTTAATGAGAGCCAAGATAATGAGAGCATAGATGGAAAGCAGAGTTTTTGTAAACAGAGTGAGAGTGTTCAGAGACAAAGACATTAGTTCATTTACAGGAAAAAAAAGAGATTATCTGGTGGTAAGGTCAAGAGAAATGCTTTCCTTTCAATTTTGGGATCTGGAAAAGCCTTATATTGAGTCATGAGAAAGAGTTGCCTCAGTCGGATCTACATTGGAATTTTATTATGGTCTTGCTTTCAAGTGCTCTTAGTTTCATGTACCAAATGTTACCAAGCTCCAGTTTGATATATGGGATTTTTCCTGCTGCCATGTTTCATGGATTAATGTGCCTAGTTTCATGGATTTTTATGCACCTATGGATCTTGTTTCCCCTTGAGGAGGGACTTCGCTGTTTTACTAATTTTTTTACTGTTTTATCTACATATATACTTCCATAAACTGCTTACTGATTTTATCAAGCTGGTGTCAGAGGAGTGCCTGCTCTGGTGTACAACAGTGTCTTACGTAAGCTATGTTTGTTTAATGGGGCAAGTGCCTTCATTTCTCTGTCACGTCCTGGCTCTAGAGTAGTGGTTCGCAACTTGTGAGTCCCCAGGTTTTTTTTTTTTGGCCTACAAATCCCAGAAATCCCAGCCAATTTACTAGCTTTTAGCATTTCTGGGAGTTGAAGGCCAAAACATTTGGGACCCATGGGTTTGGGACCACTGCTCAAGAGAAAGACGCTTCAGTCTGATTGCTTTGCTGCTCGCTCTCACCTTTAGCTTTTGGCTTGGCTTGGCTTCTAGCATTGAATCTTTTTGATTTTCATTTATTTTCCTTTATTTTCATGATTTTTATTTAGTAGGACTGGGAGTTGGAAAGTGTGGGTGGGTGGGCTTTGAGTCATACTGTAGCCTCTACTAAAGCCTTTAGCTTCTCTTATCTGTCCTCCCTCCTCTCTTTAATCAAAGCAGTACTTTTAAAAGATTGTTGTTATTAATAATTATAAGAATTCCAGCAAACAGCAAAGTCCCATTCTCAGAAAAACTACATAGCTACCTAAACTTACCTCCAATATCTAATAATTGTTGGATCATACAGGAGTGTTTTTTTTAAAAATAAATAAATAAGTGGACATGCTGCATGCTTGTGAATGGTGGGTTGCTGGCCTCTTCCAGGATATTGTGAGAATGAAAAATGCAAACTGCAAAAGCTTTAGAAGAAGCTGCTGTTGTTTTTATTAGTAAAGGAAGTGTGATAGTGGGTGGGCTGTGTGATGTGAAAGTGCATCTTTGACATTTGGCAGGAAGAAATGGTTCCCTGCAGCTGCTACTGGAGAAGTTACAGGGCAAGGCCAGCAGGGGATTCATTTTTAGGAATTTTTAAGATTTTATTTCTAGAAAGAAAATAAATTCCTAAAAATTAGGGGATGACCCAAATGTTATAAAACTTGGTGGGCCAGCAGTGGTAGATGTGTCCTCCAATTCTGGTCATTTTCATCCCAATAGCCCTGAACATGACGGGAAGGGGAGCCCGTGAAGCCCCCCATTGCTGCCAATGGGCCGGATCTAGCCGCATTTTCCAGCTGCAGGCCAAAAATGCCCATTCAGGCACCCACCCATTTTCGGGAGGCATGTTAAAATGAAAACGTGGCCCCTGGAATCTGCATATCAGAAACGTCTCAAGGTTCAGACGAAATGCACAAGCCTACTACTTACTTTAAAGACCAGAAATAAATTCAAAGTAATACATATGCCTGATGGTATAAGAGAAGATCTTCCTCCATTAGAATTCCATCTTTTTAACTGAAACTGAGAAATTGCTATTCATTTTAGACACTGAGCACATATGGAGCTGGTATGAATTTGAATTATCCATCTGTGGCTAGTAGGCTTGTCCGATCGATGGAAAAAATGTTTCAATTCTCGTTTCTAAAGTAGGGGGTGCCGGCTCTTCGATGTAGAAATTATTTCTAAATGTTTCACCCAAAATTTTTGGATATTTCCAAAAATTCGTAATGTTTCTAAAATGTTTCTAAAATGGCGGACGCGCATGTGCAATCGCCAAAAAAACAGGAAACCGGGGGGGTCTGGGGGTCTCCTGCCCTCATTTCTTGAGCTATTCTCATCAAATTTGGTACAGTGGGAGAACACATTCCACACTCTTTGCTCAACAAATTGCAGAATGTTTCCTGTCTCCTATTATTTTTGGCGAATTTTCATAACTTTTTATAATACACTATTTTTCAATATTTGAAGAAACCTGTTCCTGGTTTGAAAGTCTTATTTGCTGTTCAATTGGGTTCTTATCACTGTAAAAGTCCCTCTTCTACTTGTGTAGACTTTGGATTAGAAATGCAGCACACGCCAAGCAATGCCTTGACAGGATTGGCAACGTCCTTTGGAAACTATAAATTGCCTTTGAACCTTTTGATCAATGGTGCCACTGGCTGACCTTGTGATTGCAAAAATGAAACTCTGGCTGAGGACTTTGGATTAGAAATGCAGCACACACCAAGCAATGCCTTGACAGGATTGGCAACGTCCTTTGGAAACTATAAATTGCTGTGGACCCTCTATTGAATCAAATCAATGTCTGACTTTGTGATTGCAGAAATAAAACTCAGCCCAAGGCTTGGGAATAGAAATGGAGCATGAGGGAAGCAATGCCTTGGCGGGTGCCCCACGTCCTTTGGAAACTATTACTGCCAATAAAAAATTTAAAAAGGAAAGCCTAAAGTTCTCCCTCAGGAGCTCAGCGCTTACAGGGAAGCAGACGTGCTGCTTAGAAAACTATAATTTTCAAGCTCCCTCCTTTTAAGGCTTGGAAAGAAAGGCTTATGGGGTGATTGCTTTATTCCAGAAAAAGGAAAAATAGAAAGGCAAAAGGTCTACCTCAGGAGAAGGAACCAACCCAAAGCTCAGCACTAGCAGGGAGGGACGCAGACTCCTTTGGAAAAAAAAATCCCCAACATCCACAGCAAGGACTCTGCCCCAAGCCCCAAGCCAATTTCCCCCCAACACAATATCTAAGCACTGCAGCAACCCTCTACCCCCAGTCACTTTGCCCTCTCAGCTTCATGGCATGCGCAAACCACCCTCTCTCCTCGGTATCCCAACCCAGAATGGCTTGGCTCCGTGCGGAGGCGATTTTTATAGCGATTCTAAACGTGGACGCGGAGGACGCTAGCCCCCACCTTTTTTAGCCATCGTGGAAGACTCTGATTGGCAGGGAGCAGGAGCCATGTTAGGCTGCGCTAGGCTCCCGTTCATGTTAGGTTGCAGAAACAATAATAATAATAATAATAATAATAATAATAATAATAATAATAATATTTAAAAAATATTTTTTAAAAAATTTGGAGGAAAAAAATTAACGAAAATTTTAAGACACAATTACAGAATGGGCCAACGATGGATCGTATTACATTGCCAGTAGCGCCCAGGGAAAACGTTTCAATACTCGTGTCAAAAAACGGGAATAATACGAAATAATTACGGTAGGGGAATTTTTACGACAATATGGACAACCCTAGTGGCTAGTACATGAAAAAATAGAGTTGAGGGCATAACAACTGATAACTTAGGTATAAAGTTAAAGATAAAGGACATAATGTGATGAAGGTCATTAACAGTAGGAAAATTTATAACATGGTCCTATTTATGCATACATTTTTCTGTTGGTTTTAATTCTAAATAAACAGGGACAGGACTACTGTCAAAGGAGAAATTCAGAAAGGGCCTGAAGGTGTAAGTCTTCAACTGAATAGCATAGCATTTAGAAAGTACTAATTTCCTTCTGGGAGAGGAAACATTCTAAAATTACTAAAAACTAGTTAAAATTAACTAGTTGATTCTTGTAATCAAATAATGGTTGCTATCAAGTGCGATGAAGTTCTGATGTATTATCTTGAAGAAAACTAACTGCGGCCCATGCTACGTTTATCTTATCACAGCAATGTCTGCTGGAACTGGCTCCATATCCTGTTCAGAAGTACATCATTGTACCATCAGCAATGGATAAGATCTTGGTAATTTCCAAGAGCTGTAAATTGGAAAGCTGAGAAGCACAATGTCATTAAAGAGGTAAAATTCCAAGCTCACAAAGGCACATATATTCACTTCAAATAGATTAAGAACACAAAGTACATGCAATACCAGAAGTGTTTTCCTTTAAAAACTTAATTCATCCCATAAAAAATGTGCAGTTACTCTGGTGGAGACAATGGCCTGTTTTTGACCTTGAGGCAAAATGACATTTGTGCATTTTTCAAGAAAAAGTGGTCGACAATATGACCTGGAAGTGACTCAGTGCCTACTTCTAATATATACATATCTTGGTTTTTCAGATGATTTTTGTCTGCTAACCTATGTAGGTTTTATGGATCATTTCAGATGATGCTGGAGGGCTTTTAAAGGACAGTTTTCACCTATTTTTCACCATTATGGTGATCTGTGAATTTTGGAGGTACCTAAAGGAGTATAGGTCACAATGTTGTCCACCAATTATTTATTTACAGCATTTATATTCCGCCCTTCTCACCCCAAAGGGGACTCAGGGCAGATCACATTATACACACACAGGGCAAACATTCAATGCCCATATACATAGAACTGAGACAGAAACAGACAGACTCAGAGGCAATTTAACCTTCTCCTGAAGGGATGTTCGATTCTGGCCACAGGGGGAGCAGCTGCTTCATAATCCGCTCTGACCGCACTTCCTCATTCCAACGTTGTAAATTAGTTAAATTTGCTTCCCCACTTTTTATAAGTGGTACCTTATCTTCTACTTGATAGATGCAACTATCTTTCGGGTTGCTAGGTCAGCAACAAGCAGGGGCTATTTTTTATTTTTAATTGACGGGTGTTCACACCGCCATGGGCTGGCCTCGAACTCATGACCTCCTGGTCAGAGTGATCTATTGCAGCAGGCTGCTTTACCAGCCTGCACCACAGCCCGGCTCTTGTGTACTGTAAAACATTATTTATTACACATGTTTATTGATAGAGGAAGCATAAAAAAGGGATTACAAACATGCAAAGAACTGTTTAACAAAATGAATTAAATCATGGTGTGAAGCATGCATGATATGCTTCCAGAGAACCCTCAGAAAAAAGTAAATATTTGACCTGATTTTTCACATCAGAAAAAAGAACAGAATTTGTATATAATAGGTATATAAAAATAATGATCTGGAACTTTTGAAATATATCATTTCCTGTTAATGATGTAAGCACATTTTAGCCTTTCTCTTGATTTATTATCTGTAAATCAAGCCCCGGTGGCGAAGTGTGTTAAAGCACTGAGCTGCTGAACTTGCAGACCGAAAGGTCGCAGGTTCAAATCCCGGGAGTGGATTGAGCACCCGCTATTAGCTCCAGCTTCTGCCAACCTAGCAATTCAAAAACATGCCAATGTGAGTAGATCAATAGGCACTGCTCTGGTGGGAAGGTAACAGCGCTCCCTGCAGTTATGCCGGCCACATGACCATGGAGGTGTCTACAGACAACACCGGCTCTTCGGCTTAGAAATGGAGATGAGCACCAACCCCCAGAGTCAGACATGACTGGACTTAACATCAGGGGAAACTACGTTTACTAAATCATTCCGCTATTTCATACATCTTTTTACAATAGGGATGTACATTTTCTCATGCCTTACTCTCTTCAACCAAATAAGGAATGAGCCAATTGTTCATCTCTCCCTCTATCTTGAATGATTTGAAGCTGGTTGAGTAAGGTTGAGCTATGCTGAAAAATAATCTGGTTAGTCAATTAAAAATGTTGTAAGCTTTTGATGATATCACATTAAATTTAACATATCAAACATTTTGAGCCATGATCTAAACTACTGTTCTGCATTCTAATGATAAAGGATACCAACTATAACAATAGAACAAATATGAGTGTTTACTCTTTATCTGTGAGTTTATGAGACTGTAATACATCAATTGATCAATAACGTATTTTATAAGTACTATATTCTGAGAAGGTTGGTTCAATTCCACTGGCATGAACCATGAGTTCCCAAATCAAAGTCCACTCATCACTACATCATTAAAGAAACTGCTGAGTTGAATCCACTATTAGACTTCTTTCATCAACCTAAATGAAATTTTTCCCCTTCACTTATCCAGTCAGAAGTAACCTCTACTGAGGGCTTGTCTACACTATAAAAAACCTGGACTCACTGCAAATCTACCAATGTTTATCTCCACAATTTCCAGCAACTTCCAATGAGCATCCCAGGTTTTCTGGGTTTAACCTGTCTCACTTTAGACAAACTCAGGAGATATGCTGGAGTTGCTGGAAACTCTAGAGTATCAAGGGGCTTCACAGCAATCTGGACAACTAGGCTGAATCCATTTTGGACCAATCCCTTGTCCATACTGCCACTGCTGCCATCACCTTTCCCTGCACTAATCAGAGCAGCAGCAGTGACTGAACACCTGGTAATCATGTCTGAACACCTGGTCCAGGACAGTCCAAATATACCTGTAGCCTTTGCTGGGAGGTAATTCGCCCACAAAATCCATAGCTACGCATTCCCAGGGTCTTGTGGGTTCTACCACGCTCTGCAGAAGACCCTGTGGTTTCCCCGGTGGCGTTTTACATTCAGCGCATATCTCACATCGAGTAATATATGATTTTACATCCTTCCTCATCCCAGGTCACCAGCACTGCCTTGTCAAAAGCTTTATCGTTTTGGTGAGTCCCAGATGTCCTACCCCCTTGCTATCGTGACACCTTTTCAGCATTTCTGGCCGCAGCTTTTCTGGAATGTACAGTTTTTTATTAACGAACACCAAGCCCTCACTCATTTCCCCTTGCTCTTTATGAGACTGTAGCCAGATATCTCCTTCATACGCCTGATTCAGCTCCTCCTCCCACACCTTTCCTATGGTGGTGACTGCTGTAAGATTTCCTCCCCTCTTTGTCTGCGCTCGGGTTAGTGCTGCTAGGCCCCATTGCTTGTCTGAGAAGATGCTTCCCTCAGACTCTTGGGGGTTTTCCCCATGCTGAGGCATCCAGGACAGGGCGTCGGCCAACACATTATGCTTTCCCTGGAAGAATTTCAGCCTGAAGTTGAAGCGGCTGAAATACTGCGCCCACCTTATCTGCTTAGCTGAAAGCTTTTGGGGGGACCTTATGTATTGTAAATTCTTGTGATCGGTCCACACCTCAAAGGGTGTTTCACTGCCCTCCAGAAAGTGTCTCCAATTCTCCAACGCTTTTAATATCACTAACGGTTCCCTTTCCCAAATTGGCCAACGTTTCTCCGCTTCACTGAACTTTTTGGATAAATAACTGCACGGTCTAAGATTCCCCTTCTCGTCCTCCTGCAATAAGACCGCCCCATAAGCGCGATCTGATGCGTCACAATGCACCACAAAAGTTTTGGATGTGTCCGGGTGCTGCAGGATGGGTTCCTCGGTGAACCTTCTTTTTAAGGTCTCAAACGCTTGCTGGCACTCCACAGTCCAAGTCAGTTTGGCCCCTGGGGATCTAACGTTAGCCGTTTCCCCCCTCCCTTTTGTCTTCAATAGGTCCGTGAGGGGCAGTGTGAGTTGCACGAAGTCTTTGATAAATGCCCTGTAAAAGTTTGAAAACCCAGGAACGATTGCAACTGTTTTCTAGTCTTGGGTGCTTCCCACCCTTTTACATCCTCCACTTTAGCTGGGTCCATCGCTATTCCTTGAGAGGAAATCCTGTACCCCCAAAAGTCTATTTGGTCCTTATTGAACTCACATTTAGATAGCTTTGCATATAGCTTCGCTTCCCTCAACCTCTGGAGCACTTCCCTGACCAATTCTACATGCTGGGCCTTATTTTGACTCATTATAAGAATGTTATCGGAAAAACACATAAACACTCCAGTACAACAATGGATGAAGCACTTCGTTAATCAGTTGCATGAAAGCCCCTCCACCCCCGCTTAGACCAAACGGGAGGACACGATAATTGTATAGGCCGTAGGCGCATGAAAATGCAGTCTTCCACCTATCCTCCAGTTTGATTCATAATTTATGGTAAGCTTCCACAAGATCCAGCTATGTAAATATTTTTCCTTCTGACAGCTGGGCAATCAGGTCTTTCACTAAAGGCAGGGGGTACTTATTCAGTGTGCTGATAGCGTTCAGACCCCTATAGTCGATGCAGAGTCTTGGAGAATTATCCTTTTTCCGCCGAAACAGCACAGGCGCTCCCAAAGGGGAATTCGATCTGTCTATAAAACCCCTTTCTAAGTTCTTGTCAATGTATTTCTTTAATTCCTCCTTCTCCCGGGCTGACATGGGGTAAATCTTCGCCTTAGGGAGCTCTGCCCTTGGTATTAATTGAATTTCAACTTCTACCCTCCTCTTTGGTGGGAACCTATCTGCCTCCTTCTCATCAAACACATCAACATAGTCCCGGTATTCCAGAGGCAATTCGCTTGCTAACCTCACTATTCTGTCACATTCGTCCTCCCCTCGGTTCCCTATCTCTATTCCACTTTCCTGATCTTCTGCCTTCACTCCGTGGAAGTATAGGTTCCTCGTCCTCCAATTAATTTGTGGGTTAGCCTGCTCGAGCCACGGCATTCCCAATATCATGTTGTAGGTTGCCACTTGGGACACTACAAACGTTACTCCCCCTTCCCAAGGTCCTACTCTGCACCTTACGTTTTCGATACTCTGTCTGGCTATAGAGCCTGAGGCTACTGAGCTATCCAATTGAGAGAAGGCTATTGGGATTTCTATTTGGGATCTTTCTTACCCTAACCCTTCGGCTAGCCCTGGTGAAATAATGTTTCTGGAACACCCACAATCTACGAATGCTTTGCAAGTGGCCCATTTGCCGCTGCCTTCCAGTCTGACAGATACCACTAGCATTCTTTTGTCGTCACTTACCAACCCCTCTGAAAGGCCCCTTGTTGATGGTTCTTCTTCAGCGCGCTTCCCTGCCACCGCCTGCTGTTTGGGCTGATTGCCTCCTCCTCTCCTCTACCAGCACTCCGTGGCTCTGTGTCCCACATGTCCGCACATGAAGCACTCTCTCCTCGTGCCTCCGCTGCTTCCCTTCGCCTCGGCCTGTCTCCTGGTCGGGGGTTGCTCCGGCTTCCTGCCCTCCTTTTTTGGCCTTGGATGTTGTTGTTGTCCCCCTCGATGCCTCTTCACTTGGGCCAATGTGGCCTCGATGCGGCCCGCCAACTGGATCCAGCCCCGCAGCATTTCTGGGTCATCTCAATGCACTGCCCAGGTAAGGACCTCATGCCTCAGCCCCTCCTTAAAGATCTCTAGCTTGGTCACCTCCGACCACTCCGGTATCTTCTCAGCCAGACACTGGAATTCCTAAGCGTACTGGGAGACTGACCTCTGCCCCTGGTAGATGGCTTTCAGTTTCTCCCTTGCCTGGATTTGCTCCAGTGGGTCCCGGAAGTGGGCCTCCAGCGCTGCTAAGAAGCGCCTCACCGACCCCAAACATGGGTCGTGTCTGGCATGCAGTTGGACATACCAACCGGCTGCTCCTCTTCTTAAAACTGACCCAATGGCCCGGACCCTGCTGGACTCCATCCAGAACGTGTGGCCATTATCTTCCATGTAGCCCCTCACCATAGTGAGGAAAAAATCCAGCTCAAAGGATTCTCCCCCGTACTCTATCCTTAGCTCCTCTCTTCTCTGCTGGGGTCCCTGTGGCGGCAATCCCTAATGTTCTGCACATTGCAAGCATTTAGAATTGCAAGCATTGCAAAACAAAGATCACCAGCATAATGACAGGTACCATTTTCAAGGGACCTTAGTAAAACGAGATCTGGCCTTGGCAGTTTTCTTAAAGTTTCCAAGGAACCCTAGAATGTCTGAAAGATAATCTGCCCATTTGTTGGAAACAAATTTGAAATATTTCTTTGTTTCTTCTGTAACAAATTGCTTTGAAAAATATATATTATATACATCCATTAGTTCTAATCATTATGGTAATTAAGGGTTGAAAGAAAATATTACATTATGCACTTAAGGGTCATTTGCAACATGTTCTCCCATGTGATTTAAAACTTTTAATATACTTGAAACTTTCCACTCACATTTCTGCCCCCTTCTCCTCTGTTACTAATAATTTCACATTTTAGAGGCACCCTGTCAAAATTTGATCAAACCTATTAGGAGCATTAGGAACAAATGTATGAATTAGAGTCAGAGGTGAAGAATGTGGCAGAGAGGTGACGGAAGTGCCATAGGAAAAAGTACTTTAATATTGAAAGCATATGTCTAATTCAGGATGGAATTAAAATGAATCCAGAAATCGGAGTAAGGTATAAACTTTGTTTTAATAGGATACTTTCTTTAGGCATGCTAATGAAAATTAGAGAGGACTACTGTTTGATCTGTTATAAGAAAATAGAAATCTGCTCAATATTGAGTCGGATCAGGATGTATCTAGAACAGTGAGTTAATAACAGGCTGAAAGGAGGTTCCCACAAATTTATTTAGGAATTTTGCCCCATACTTGCATGGACATACTGGGACTGCACCTTGAAACTTCAGCATGCAAGACATCTGCTCAGTCTCCAATCCTATGCCTCCTATGCCACCAATAGAGAACATGCAATCTCATGATGGTCCTCCATTCAAATACTGGCCAGGCCCAACTCTGCTCGCCACCCAAAATCAGAAGACATCAGCTATGCCTAGCATCAGTAGAAAGTCATCTTTCTGTGTAACTTGAACAATCAAGAACAGTGGTCACATATGAACTCACACATATGGGCAATCCTATACTCCTCCAAGAGATATGTGTTCTATTAGGTGTTTTCTATGCAATAAAAAAGGATAGCAAATACAGTAGTTTCTCACTTATCCAAGCCTCGCTTATCCAAGTTTCTGGATTATCCAAGCCATTTTTGTAGTCAATGTTTTCAATATATCGTGATATTTTGGTGCTAAATTCATAAATACAGTAATTACAACATAACATTACTGCGTATTGAACTGCTTTTTCTGTCAAATTTGTTGTAAAACATGATGTTTTGGTGCTTAATTTGTAAAATCATAACCTAATTTAATGTTTAATAGGCTTTTCCTTAATCCCCCCCTTATTATCCAAGATATTCGCTTATCCAAGCTTCTGCCGGCCCGTTTAGCTTGGATAAGTGAGACTCTACTGTACTCTGAACTCCCATCCTATCACCCAGCTCCACTTGCTTCCTCTTCTCCTTCTCTATTTATAAAATCTAATTGGAACAAGAAAAGTGGAGAGGCATCACAATGAGTATTTCAGTTCCCTCATGGAGCTCCTATCCCTATCTGGGCAAATCCTGAAGCTGCAAGTCCCAGCAATCCCAGGGGAAAAACAACTCTATATCTGGAAGTTTCTATGGGGAATAATTCACTTACCACACTCATTGTTACTGCTGATGCATCTGACATATGGTCATATGTGCTCCTTTACAAGGGACCTCTTCTGCTCAGTTTAAGTCCATTATGGAAATAAATAAGGGGAAGGAGCCAAAACCAAAACTACCCCTTGACTGGAAACAGCTACTTGGTGCTCAGTGTGTGAATGATTTTTCTCACCAAAATGAAGTCTGCTCTAGATATATTCAACATAGCAATCATTTCTAAATTTTGCAGGTATACATATACTTACTTACTTAGGTGATCCCTTGTTGTTTGAGTATGATGGCCTTCCAAGTGTAGTGTCTTGGCGGTAGAGATGTAGGTGACTGTGGAGCCCAATTCTTGACCCAAATGTTCTTCCACAGTGAGGCATCGGTTTCCAGGTGGATGATGATCCTAGTCAGGGTTGGCTTGGTGCGCCTTCCTCTTGGCACGTTTCTCCCTTTTGCCCTCCATTCATGCCTCTTCAAATTCCACAGCACTGCTGGCCACAGCTGACCTCCAATTAGAGCTCTCAAGGGCCAGGGCATCCCAGTTCTTGGTATCTATGTCAGAGTTTTTAAGATTAGCTTTAAGCCCACCTTTTAATGTGGTTAATGTTGATCATTGTCCTTTTTTAAGAAGGTTTATATGACCACCCTAGTCTGCCTCTCACTTTAAATGCAATTCACACAGTCACCCAAAGGAAGAGGTCAAGTGAGGGCAAGTGAGGGTAGAATTGACTTCACTATAACCAACATGGCTCAATGCTATAGAATCGTGGAAACTGTAGTTTTACAAGACCTTTAGCTTTCTCTTCCATAGAGTGTTGTTGCCTAAGCAAGCTATCACTTCTATGATTCCATAGCATTTAGCCATGGCTGTTATAGTGGTGTCAAACCACATTAATATCACAGTATAGCTGCACCCAAAAATAGGACTGCAATTACTTCTTCTTGCTACCATTGCTCACTTGTTTAGAGGGGCCAGGTGAACAAATGGGGAGAAGGAGGGGAGTTACCTGGATCTGAGACTTCAGGAGCTGGCAAGTACCTACCTACTAAGGTGTGGATTTTGATAGACACCCAATAAAGACAGGCTATAACACCAGCCCTGGATTTATGTATTTATTTTATAGCTTCTTAGTCATTGTCCTCAATAATTTGTTTATTAATGGCTATTGGAAATGCTGTATTTATATGCAACTTTCCCATAGACACATATACTTCATCCATCTTCTTGGTGGCTCAATATTCTATCTGCCCTTGCCTCCCAACATAGAATCTACTGTTATCACTGCAAGTGATAGAATCATACAATGCAATGGCATATATCTAAGTCTTAAATAAAGTACAGCTGGACCTTCTCAAACTGGCATAAAAAACAAATCAATTTAGTTAATGATCTCTACTTGAATCAATATGTCAACTATTCTTAGCCGTGATGTCTTAACTGAAGATGGAGGCAAGATCAGTTATTTTTTTAAGGAAAAAGAGTCGCTGGGGAACTCAATCAAAAGACATGCCTGTGATTAAATTTGACAAATATTAATTTCTAAAATCAAAACAGGAAACTAATTATCCCCCCCCCCAAAAAAAAGAAAAAAAATCTGATTTCAGGACTATCAGCTTGAATGGCAATAAAATATTGTGTGTTGATAAATTAAGCAGATAGTGTGTGAGGAATGAAAACTGATTTGGTTGGAGAGATATGAAGCATTTCAGAGGAGAAGCAGCATTGAATATGGATGTTGAATACAGAAATATGGATGAGGTTGTACAAACAGTCACTGGAAATACTTTTAAAACAGATCAATCAAGAAAATGAGCAAAAGGAAAGAGAAAATGACAACAGATGAATTAATCTAGCAAACGCTGGACAAGTCTCTGGGATGATCAACTGCAAATATGTGTGTGTCTGTGTGTATGTTCCATTCAGAAATACTAGATCTACCTTATTTCCTAGATAAAATCTGATTTAATGAAGGAGATGAGTGGGGGAGTGGACTATTCTGGTCAGGAATGAAAATGAAATCATTGAGGCTGACATTGTCAGCATGTTAGGTCTATATGACTGTTGCACTTGGACACAAACTATCAACTGTCTTACCTTTTAAGAACAGTGTATATTTGCTTGTGTGATGCTTAGAAGGAAAAATGTATATAAGCCAGGAGTTGCAAGCCAGATAGAGAGCGATTGATAGACTAATCTTATCTATGGTGCTACATCATCACAATAACACCAATATGGCAACTATACATATCTCTAACTCTCAATATTGTAGACAGTTAATTCTCAGAAAAATAGATGCATATGGAAGGCAACAACAGATATTTTGTTTTCTATTGAAAAAGGAAGTAAGACAACTTGGAGTATCAAATTGCTAACCAAAATAAATATTGGCAAGCCATTGTTTTTTTTTATTCCTCCCAAATTAATCTGCTTTGTAGCCTTTTCAGAGACCTAAATGTCGAATACAGAAATATGGATGAGATTGTACAAACAGTCACTGTATCCTGTCTGATCTTGGAAGCTAACCATTTGGATGCTAGACCAGCAACAAATTCCAGGTACTGTAGGCTATATTTCAGAGGAAGGAACTGGCAAAACTACCTCTGAGTATTATTGTCCAAACAAACCATATGAAAAGCACAAGTGGCATTTTGAAGGCACTTACTAGATTTTTTTATGTTTGCACAAAAAAACACAGGTGTAAATTTCAAAATTGAAGTGAGTGGTATCCACATGTTGTCATCCCCTCTTAAAACCATGTTGCACATTCAATTTGGAGATGCAGCTTCTAATTTCATGGTGATTAGGAGGCCAATCAGGCCTCTAATGACACATCTGGGGAAGTTCAACCCATCTTTAAAAAGTGTCTACGGAAGTGTCAAGTGAAGGCTTAAATGGCAGGTTCTGTTTTTCACCCTCTGAGATAATTATAACAATATCAGAAAAGGAAGGAAAATAACATCTTCCTTAACTTCTTCCCATCTCTTAAATAAGCTGCCTGAATTCCCAAAGAAACAGAAAACAGCTGGCTGAAACCTTTCAGATGTCAAATTATGCATAGATATTTAAATGAGGACTTATGTGGAAAGCTCAGATAAAGGGGATGTTTTCCAGCTGGAACCCAGTCATAATGGCTGGTAAACTTTATCATGATGTATTATATCATTTATCATTGTATCAGAACCATGGTAATTTGGGGTAGTTTGTTTGTCTCACCCTTTTTAAAAGCCTTAATTCTTCAAATCACAATGCACTAATCAGAGAACCCAGCTGAAAAAAATCATTTATTCATATAAGTCATATTTTTCAAAGGTACAGTAAGAAGTTTGCTAGTCTAGGGAGCATACTGATGAAATGAAAAAATATTGCTTAACATTTGCAGAATTTATTCTGTCATGCACATACAAAGCACCAGCTCAAGCAAGAAGACATCATTCATCTCATTTGACTGATATGGGGTGCAATTAAGGGCAGCAAATTTATTACATTTCTAACCACCTTGATCAGGTATTATAGAAAAATTATCCTCCAAGTTATAGCATAACCTGGACTATCTATTAGGCTTGATCGATCCATGAAAAATTTGATTCTAAACTCGTTTCAATACTAGAGGGGGCAGTTTTTTCGTTTTTGTTGCTAATAACGAATTTGGCCCCCAAAATTTTTCGAAATTAATGAAAATTCGTTATTTTCTAAATTAATTCGTTAATGGCGGACGCGCATGCGCGGTGGCCCAAAAACAGCCCGAAGGGGGGGGGACTTAGGGGGCTCTCCCGCCCTCATTTTTTGAGTGATCTTCTTCAAACTTGGTACAGTGGTAGAACACATTTAACACTGATAGCTCACCAAAATGTGGAACGTTTCCCTTATCCTCTGATTTTTGGCAAATTTTCATAGCTTTTATAATAAACCTTTTTTTAATAATTGCAGTAATCTGTTCCTGGTTTGAAAGTCTTATTTCCTGTTAAATTGGGTTGTCTTTACTGTGAAAGTCATTGTTCTACTTCAGAAACTTTGTTTTTGTGGCTGAAACTTTGTTAAATTGGTGTGTGTGTGATATATATTGTGTATATATATATATATAGTCCCTGCTTGTGTGTGTGTGTGTGTGTGTGTGTGTGTGTGTAGGTAAAGGTAAAGGTATCCCTTGACGTTAAGTTCAGTCATGTCTGACTCTGGGGGTTGGTGCTCATCTCCATTTCTAAGCCCAAGAGCCAGTGTTGTCCATAGACACCTCCAAGGTCATGTGGCCGGCATGACTACATGGAGTGCCATTACCTTCCCAGAAACACCCAGAAAATGGGAATTCCAGACAGGAAACAATCAGGGCCAGCTAATACCTCCCAACAAAGGATTCCCCCAGGTAGGAAGCAGCCAGGCTTTGAAGCTGCAAGGCTATTCAATGCTAATCAAGGTGACCAATTGCAACATTCACACTTGCCTCCCACAGACAAGAGTTCTTTCTCCCACCCTGGACCTTCCACAGATATATAAACCCCACTTGCCTAGCTTCGCACAGACGTCAAAACCTCTATGTCTGCCACAGATGTGGGTGAAACGTCAGGAGAGAATGCTTCTGGCACATGGCCATAGAGCCCGGAATACATACCACAACAGTGTGATCCCGGCCATGAAAGCTTTCGACAACACAACCACAGTATCCATTCAAGTTCATGTAGCGTAGTATGGAATGGAGACCTGTATTGGGGGGAGGGAGGGTGCGAATCTGGGCCCCTGGGAGCAGCCGAGGACGGGCCTGGCCCACACCCCCTCGCATCCCGGGCCTCTTCCTTCCTCTTCCTTTTGTTATTTAAACTATATATTGTGAAATTATGGTGTGTTTTTTTTCATGCGTGTTCTGTGTTCAAGATAGGGAGACCAAAGAGGAAAAGCAAGGGAGGGACGGAGGCCCCAACACTTCCGGCTCCCATGCGAACTCCCCCTTGTGTGCCTTGGAGGGTGGAGCATGCGCACTGGCTCTCCCTTTCTCTATGGCTCTTTTCAGGTCGCTTGGGAACCCGAAGTGCCTCCTCCCTTTGCCTTTGTGTCCAAGAAGGAGAGAAGGACGTTGCAAGGTTTGCATTGAGGGTGTTTCTCTGGTGGGTTTGGCTTGGAAGGGGGCTCATTAAGGCCCAATTAATTAATGCACTGAGCTGAGGCGAGGCGGCGGCGGCGGCCATTTCCCCCCTCCGTCTTCCTCCTCCTCCTCGGCCTCCTTCCCCCTCGCCCCCTCCCATTGGCTGAGCCTCCCATTGGCTGAGGGGCAAAAGGAAAGGAGTTTGGGTGCTTTGCAAAAGCTTTTTTTTCTTTTCGAAAAAAACGAAGAAATAAGAAAAAACGGCCTCTCGCGATTCGAAACTGCGATATCCAGACGTGTGGACAACCAAGGTTCGATATTGCTTCAAAACAATCGAAAAAAACGAATCAATAACGGTAAACGGGGAAAACGAATTATTTGAGCAAGCCTACTATCTATGGATCTCTTACCCCCCTTCCCCTCTGCTTTACTTGTACATGAATGAATGAATTTGAAGAGGCATACAATTTTTTGAGAGGCAGCATAGTATATTGGTTCTGGTTTTGGACTAGGACTCTAGGGGGCTAGAATGCTCAGCTATAAATAACCTTGGGCAAGTTACACTTTCTCAGTGAGAGAAGGCGGCAATGGCAAACCACATTAGAACAACTTTTGCCATGAAATCCCTTTGTTGTTGTTTTTTTAAAAAAAAAAAAAGAGAGAGAGAGAGAGAGAGAGAGAGAGAGAGAGAACTAGTGTGGTATAGTAGCTTGAGTGCTAAACTGAGACTCTGGGGCTCTGGGTATGCTTTAGAAATAAAATATTGGTTTCATTGTAATCTGTCATGTTTTGTTTAATTATTGAAATATTTTTCAGATAGTTTTGATACACTGACCTGTCACTGCAGATGGGTAAACTATGACAAGCCCAGGGATCAGCAAGGTATAATATGTCACCCATGTGAGGTGCAATTTGATAGTTACAGTCAGGAGTAATGATGCACAAACCAAACATATTCTGACCACAGTGGTTTCAGCAGATCAAGTGTTCTTGTTCATTCTGTTGTCCACTGAGTGTTCTTTCTATGAGTACTCTCTCTTTCTCATATATTTTTTCCCTCTAAGAGCCAGCGTATAGCAGACTGACAACCTCATCACAAAGGCCAGGTGAAGCATCCCACTTTGCCTGGCTTCACTGGGGAAAAAGAGGGGCAGATGACAAATCTTTTGCCCCACACTCATCTTCCTCTCAGCAACGTTTACCCCATCACATGTGGGAAGATTGCCCTTCTGGTGAGTATCTGTGCTGGCTCCATTGGAAGCGTTCAAGGATGCTTCCACCCCAGTTGGGGGCGGGGCCTCCGTTGGAAGTTACACAACATTGTGTGATGGCTGGAAGCATCTTAGGATGCTAAATTTGTTGAGTGTGACAAGGCTTGAATCCCTGTTCACTCATGTAAATCCACCAGGTGACCTTCGACAAGTGAGAATGACAAACCTCCTCTGAAAAATTTTTGCCAAGAAAAAACCATGATAGAGTTGCTAAAAGTAGCCATAAGTCAAAGTTGAAGGCACACAACAACAAAGACTTACAGTGAGAGATATTTAAATGGAAAGGATGAAAAACACGAGTACAAAAACTCTACACTTTCTTCTTATATGTTCTTTTCTCCCTTATATTCTTAATAACTGCCTCTATACTGGAGAATCAATTTGGGAGGGAAAGTATAGATTATGGTGAGGCAGGATTATATATGCATTTACTTACTTACTTGATTAAATATCTCATGTTTTCCCCATAACTTGTGCTCAAAAGTGACTCACAACAATTTTAAAACAAGTGCAGATAAAAACTATGAAAAAAAAATGTAATGTTAAAATCCCATTAAACAAGTTGTAATATTAAAGCTGTATAATGTGAAAAACAGTTCTAAAGCACATTGATTATAACACCGACCCATTTAAAAACCCTTCTTCAGCTACTACTCAATTGCCCAAATTACCCAATTGAATGAAAAAAAATTATTCTTGCATGAAGCAGATAAATTGCAATTGCATTAGGACAGTAGTACCTTCTGTTGGGGCTTACCACATGACATCATTGATCAGTTGCTGCCACTTAAAAAAGGTATCTTGAAATATCTCTTATTAACCTCCTTTTAAACTTATCTCATTGCTATTATTACCTCTGTGAAAGTTCAGTAGTTACACCACTTTTGGATGTCCAGTGGATATGTGTTTTGGGTGGGAGATCCAGCCCCTTGCCAGAGTTACCCAAAAGTGCAAAACCATAGTATAGTAACACACCATTCTCTCTTGTGTGTGAATACACAGATACACAACTGCCTTTCCTGCTGTAGGATTGAAGTGCATAGAATCAGGGTAGAAGAAAAGAGAGTTCTTGGCTTTGGCTTTATGTTCGTTTCTTTCCATGTAGGGATAATGTCTAAGATTCCATCCATAACTCATTACTTCAAAATGTGGGGAGGAGGCAGGGTCCCCAACTGGCTATTGATTGGCACTGCATTCAGGCAGGAGTCTACCCACTTAGAATCATAGAATCATAGAATAGTAGAGTTGGAAGAGACCACATGGGCCATCCAGTCCAACCCCCTGCTAAGAAGCAGGAAATCGCATTCAAAGCACCCCTGACAGATGGCCATCCAGCCTCTGCTTAAAAGCCTCCAAGGAAGGAGCCTCCACCACGGCCCCGGGGAGAGAGTTCCACTGTCGAACAGCTCTCACAGTGAGGAAGTTCTTCCTGATGTTCAGGTGGAATCTCCTTTCCTGTAGTTTGAAGCCATTGTTCCGTGTCCTAGTCTGCAGGGCAGCAGAAAACAAGCTTGCTCCCTCTTCCCTATGACTTCCCTTCACGTATTTGTACATGGCTATCATGTCTCCTCTCAGCCTTCTCTTCTGCAGGCTAAACATGCCCAGTTCTTTAAGCCGCTCCTCATAGGGCTTGTTCTCCAGACCTTAATCATTTTAGTCGCCCTCCTCTGGACGCTTTCCAGCTTGTCAACATCTCCCTTCAACTGTGGTGCCCAAAATTGGACACAGTATTCCAGGTGTGGTCTGACCAAGGCAGAATAGAGGGGGAGCATAACTTCCCTGGATCTAGACGCTATTCCCCTATTGATGCAGGCCAGAATCCCATTGGCTTTTTTAGCAGCCGCATCACATTGTTGGCTCATGTTTAACTTGTTGTCCACGAGGACTCCAAGGTCTTTTTCGCACACACTGCTGTCAAGCCAGGCGTCCCCCATTCTGTATCTTTGATTTCCATTTTTTCTGCCGAAGTGAAGTATCTTGCATTTGTCCCTGTTGAACTTCATTTTGTTAGTTTTGGCCCATCTCTCTAGTCTGTCAAGATCGTTTTGAATTCTGCTCCTGTCTTCTGGAGTGTTAGCTATCCCTCCCAGTTTTGTGTCGTCTGCAAACTTGATGATCGTGCCTTCTAACCCTTCGTCTAAGTCGTTAATAAAGATGTTGAACAGAACCGGGCCCAGGACGGAGCCCTGCGGCACTCCACTTGTCACTTCTTTCCATGATGAAGACGACGCATTGGTGAGCACCCTTTGGGTTCGTTCGCTTAGCCAATTACAGATCCACCTAACCGTAGTTTTGTCTAGCCCACATTTTACTAGTTTGTTTGCCAGAAGGTCGTGGGGGACTTTGTCGAAGGCCTTACTGAAATCCAGGTACGCTACATCCACAGCATTCCCTGTATCGACCCAACTCGTAACTCTATCGAAAAAAGAGATCAGATTAGTCTGGCATGACTTGTTTTTGGTAAATCTGTGTTGACTATTAGCAATGACCGCATTTGTTTCTAAGTGTTCGCAGACAACTTCCTTAATGATCTTTTCCAGAATTTTGCCTGGTATTGATGTGAGGCTGACCGGACGGTAATTGTTTGGGTCGTTCTTTTTTCCCTTCTTGAAGATAGGGACCACATTCGCCCTCCTCCAATCTGCTGGGACTTCTCCCGTTCTCCAAGAACTCTCGAAGATAATTGCCAGTGGTTCTGAAATAACTTCCGCTAGTTCCTTCAGTACTATTGGGTGTAGCTGATCTGAGCCCTGGGGACTTGAATTCGTTTAGAGAGGCCAAGTGTTCCTGGACAACTTGTTTCCCTATTTGGGGTTGGATTTCCCCCAATCCTTCGTCCATTCCGTGTTGCTGAGGTTGAAGATGGCTTTCTTTTTCTGAGAAGACCGAGGCAAAGAAGGCATTAAGTAGTTCTGCCTTTTCCCTGTCCCCTGTCGCCATCACCCCATCTTCTCCTTGCAATGGCCCTATCGCCTCCTTTTTCTTCCTTTTTCTACCAACGTAAGCAAAAAAGCCTTTTTTGTTGTTTTTTATGTCCCTGGCAAGCCTGAGCTCATTTTTCGCTTTAGCCTTGCGAACCTTTTCCCTACAGGTGTTGGCTATACGTTTGAATTCTTCTTTGGTGATTTCTCCCCTTTTCCACTTCTTGTGCATGTCACTTTTGAGCTTTAGCTCAGTTAGAAGTTCTTTGGACATCCATTCTGGCTTCTTTGCACTTGTCTTATTTTTCTTCTTTGTTGGCACTGTTTGCATTTGCGCCTTGAGTATTTCACTTTTGAAAAAGTCCCATCCATCCTTAACTCCCTTGTTTTTTAATATCGGCGTCCATGGAATGCCGCTCAGTAATTCCTTCATTTTTTGGAAGTCAGCTCTCTTAAAGTCCAGAATGCGTGTTTGACTTGTCTTAGTTTCAGCATTCCTTTGTATTGCAAACTGCAGGAGCACATGGTCACTTGCCCCTAAGGATCCAACCACTTCAACTGTATTGATCAGGTCTTCCACATTTGTTAAGATTAGATCAAGAGTTGCTGATCCCCTTGTTGCCTCTTCTACCTTCTGGCCCATAAAATTATCTGCAAGGCAAATGAGGAATTTGTTGGACTTTGTACTCTTGGCTGAGTTTGTTTTTCAGCAGATATCGGGATAATTGAAATCGCCCATGACTACTATATCTCTTCTTTGTGCCTGTTTGGTCAGCTGTTGACAGAAGGCTTCATCAAGTCCTTCATCCTGACTCGGAGGTCTGTAGTAGACACCCACGACAAGATCTTTTTGAGTCCCGGTTCCCTTGATTCTTATCCAGATGCTTTCAAGCTGGTTTCCCGGATTACAGTCTTGCATTTCTTCTGCAACGTAACTGTTTTTGACATATAAAGCTACTCCCCCTCCTCTCCCCTTTGTTCTATTTCTGTGAAAGAGGTTATAGCCCTCAATGGTTAAATTCCAGTGATGGGAGTCGTCCCACCAGGTTTCAGTGATGCCTATGACATCGTATGTGTGGTGCTGTGCTAGGAGTTGGAGTTCGTCTTGCTTATTTCCCATGCTCTGAGCATTAGTGTAAAGACGTGTAAGCCCCTGTGACCTCCCCTCGAACTGTTTATTTGGGATTATTGTGCTCTCTGTACTTGGTCCTTGCTGTGTTTGTGCAGCCCTCCGTTTAGCCTTTTGGTGGTTCCCTGTGGTCGCGGGTAATATAGTGTTCGCCAGGCTGTTGTTCCCCTCCCCCAGTGGATCTAGTTTAAAGTGCGCCTGATGAGGCTTGTGAGTCTGTGTGCAAAAAGATGTTTTCCTACTTGTGTGAGATGCACCTCATCGCTTGCCAGTAGTCCATCCTCTTGGAAGAGTAGACCATGGTCAAGGAAGCCAAAATGCTCCTCTTGACACCATTTTCTGAGCCAGTTATTGACCTGTACTATTTTTCCGGCCCTTGTAGAGCCGTGTCCTACAACAGGGAGGAGGGATGAAAAGATCACAGGTACATTATACAGTTTTAGCTTTGTTCCCAGAGCTCGAAAATCATTTGTGATCCTTTGAAAAGTATGCCTAGCGGTGTCATTGGTACCTACATGAATCAACATAAGGTGGGGAGGGTGATGGGGCTTTAGGAGCCTGCTGAGCCTCTGAGTGATATGGTGTATTTTTGCCCCCGGGAGGCAGCATGTTTCTCGAGCCATCCCATCCGGTCTGGAAATGATGGCTTCCGTTCCTCTAAGGAAGGAGTCACCTACTACCAAGACCTGTTTCCTTTGAGGATTGACAGGGTCCCTTTTGTGCAAGACAGTGTGTATGTCCCCTGAAGAGTGTTCCTGTTGAAGTGAATCATGTAGGTGTAAAGTGTTGTCCTCCTCCTCAACATCCCCAGTGCATTCATCAATGACAATCCATTGAGATACATCCGAGAGCCCATTACTCTCCCAAAGATGTTCCTGTTGCTCCTGGTCTATGATTGGGGATGGAGCATTTGCATGATTACATAAGTGTGACTGTGGTGATGCACTGTCCCCGTCAGGGCTATCCCCTGCGCATTGATCCAAGGTGGTCCACTGAGTGGTATCTAAGAAACTGTGGTCCTCCACAAGATGTCTTTCCTGATTGTATGTTAATGATGTAAGAATTTCAAATCTGTTGTGTAAATGCAGCTGAGCAGAGGAGTTCTGCGGAGGCTGCCTGGTCCTGCGTCTCCTTCTATGGGTGACCTCCTTCCAAGCCTGAGGGTTGTCTACCTTTGAGTTGATCTCCCCATAAGGTTCCTGATCATGGTCTTGGTGGTGTTGGTGTGATGCAGGCTGCTGATCTACAGCAGCGTGTTGTGCAGTGTCCAAGAAGAGCTCGAGTGCCTGAATGTCCTTAAGGGTCTTAATACGGTGCTCGAGCTGTTGGATCCTCTGCTCCATCAGAGTCATCTGTTTGCATTTGGAGCAGATGTAGTTGTCTAGTTTTTGTGTGAAAAAGCGGAACATGCCACAGCTGGTGCATGTGATGGGAATGTTTTGCTTTTGTTGCATCTCTTGGTGAGCGTGGCGGCCAAGTGGGATCTTTGTACAGTTAAGTAATATGCACGCACTTTATGTGCAAACTGCAACAAACCACCTCTTTGTGTATTTGTTTATGTTGCTTTGTTTCCTGTATGTACTGCAAAGGATAGTTAGTAAAGGTGCCTTTTTCGCGCGCACCTGACGGGGCGCGCGACACTGGCAAATAAAGCTTTCCCAGACAATGCCTGCTGTCAATCAACTTAAGTACCTGGCTCTCTTTCAACACAACAGTCACACAACAGTTAAACTTTGACCACAGGAGCCAAGCCCACACTCAGTTTAAACTTGTGCTCTCTCCTCTCCTCCCCCTTCCCTGACACTTCTCAGAAATGAAATAAGGTAAAGGGGGTGGGATAATGTTGGAGGAGGCATTGGGTAAGCATTATGCAATCTCTGTGTGAGACTGTTTTGGACCTAACAGACAGTGATTTCAGAATGGTTCCAAAGGTGCATAGGAAAAACAGTAATCCCAAGTGCATACTGTTTTACAGATAACACAATAGTAGTGGGCGCGAGGGGTCATGTGATAAGGCTGTTAGTTTCCTTTGAAAAGTGGCTCAAAAGCCTGAGAATAGTGCCCAAAAAGGGCCAAGATGGCCTTCCCTCAGGACCGTATCTGAGATATCTTAAAGTTCATTACATTTCAGATGTTTATCAGATCTTCTTTGAAGTTTGAACCTACATGAATCCAGATTTAGAGAAAATTGTTAAAATGTGGTCTGAATTTGTGTGGAGCAATCTTTTCTCTACACAATCAACTTCTCTCTGTGAATCTCTTTTTTATTTTGGAAAATGTACACCATTTCAGCAATCATGCCCAAAATGGGAGGGGATTCAATGACAATGAGGAACAGTTTTATCTTCCACCTGTCTGGAGTATATCAGGCTCTGTGTGATTATCCATTTACAAGAATTAAAAGGAAACAGCTGGCACGGAATCTTTATTCCTTACTTAGCCCTGCAAATATGGTGCATTTCCCATGCAAATTATCCTCAATTCCAGCTAAAGGGATTTTAAAAAGTTACTTCCAATGCAGCTTTGAAATGTTCATTTTCATTCATGTATTTAAGCTCTTGTACATTGTGAGGGAATTTAACACTTCTCAGAAAGCTGTCAATCCATGGAAAGGCTCTAAAACCAACGTTTCACACACAGCTTTTAAAATTCACCTCAGCAAAGCTTAGCAATCAAATGTATTTGTTTGAAAGTGTGTTACTCTCTGAAATAGCTGCTCAGAATTCACTAGTTCCTTTAGATAACTGTTTCTGAAACCTGAGTCTCCAGATGTTCAATTGTTAGTCTGCAAGCACAGTACTTGTTCCCACTGAAGAGGAGGCAAAACATACAGCTGTGCCACACCAGCAACAATCACAGGCTTGGATCTTTCTAGGTCCATATCTGACACGTAGGAATGGCTTCCTGTTGCCATCATGAGGAGGATTTTTTCTTGGTTGGAAAGTATGTATCTAGCAAAGTATGTATCTCTCCAAACTGAACCACTTGATTTCACTGAATTAACCTTTGGAAAGTGAAGCAAGCTTCAGAGGCAGCCTGAAGGCTCTCTGCCTCGCTGAAAGTTTACATGAAGCCTTGTTTCTTGTCTGGAGCTGAGCCATGTAAACACATGGAAGTGCGTTGCCAAAATGGGGAACTTCATTTGGTTTCCTAAAATATGATAACTCTAATCACAGAACAGTATGGCCCCTGTACTACAGGGGATATGTTCCTGAACTTATCCTGGAAACAGGAAATGGTGGATAATAGTAGATCCTACTGACATTAATGAATTCCATAAAAAGTTACCCCACAGCAGTGTTTCCCAACCTGGGGATCGTGAAGGAGATGTCAAAGGGGTCACCAACTGACAGTATTTTCTATTGGTCATGGGGGTTCTGTGTGTCAAGTTTGGTTCAGTTCCATCATTGGTGGAGTGCAGAATGCTCTTTAATTGTAGGTGAACTGTAAATCCCAGAAACTATAACTCCCAAATGACAAAATCATCCCTCCCCTAACCCCCCAGTATTCAAATTTGGGTGAATCAAGTATTTGTGCCAAATTTGGTCTGGTAAATTAAAATACATTCTGCAAATCAGATATTTACATTACAAATCAGAACAGTAGCAAAACTGCAGTTATGAAGTAGCAACAAAAATAATTGTATGGTTGGAAGTCACCACAACATGAGGAACTGTATTAAGGGGTTACAGCATTAGGAAGGTTGAGAGCCACTGTCTTAGAGGCCTTGAGAGATGGTGGGCATAACATGGTCAACAAATAATCATCCTACCCCATCTCTATGAACTTTTCCTTCAGTCCCTAAATTTGTGACATTGTAATAACCTCTATCTTCAATGAAGCATTCAGGAACAGTCTAAGCATTTAAAGAAAGGCAAACACAGCAAGTATACAAATTCCAGATGCATTGCTTAACAGTCTCCTAAAAAGTTCAGTCAGGGTTAACAGGAAGTTAGATTTTTTTTCCTTCTCAGTTTGCTTTAAAGAAACCTCTTTTAAGAAAAGTACTTTGCTATCTTTCAGATTATACAACCTATATTCTTTAAATGAACCTGAAACCAGGTTGAAACTGGATTAAATAATGCATTTTAATGATACCTCTGAAGTTGGGGAAATACTACCATCTTCCTTCTTCACTAAATGTATGGAATTTGTTTTCTAATTCTTCAGTGTAGTACAGTGGTTCTCAACATGTGGGCCCCAGTTGTTTTGGCTTTCAACTCCCAGAAATCCTAACAGTTAGTAAACTGGCTGGGATTTCTGGGAGTTGTAGGCCAGAACACCTGGGGACCCACAGGTTGAGAACCTCTGGTGTAGTAGAATCCAAGGAAGATTGCTTTGGGGTAAAGCAGCCAGGGTAGAAGTACTAGCTTGTTTTAAAGTGTTGCCTGAATTGTTGGTTTTACTGCTGGTTCTTTATAGACATTGATTAGTTCAGTATTTTAATTGACTGGTTTTTTTTTACTGCTTATAGAATTGATTGTTTTAGGTTTTAAAATTATTGTAAAACCCTGAAAACATTTGGCCAATATGAATATATATACATTTGTCTAAGTAAATAAATAAATAAGTCCTCTCTGTTTTTTCAGCTCAAATGAGATTTTTTGTGAGCCTTTATGTTTCTCGGTATCATGAAATGTTTTCAAAGTCACAAAAGTCTCTGCTTCTTAGCTTTTCAACTTTGTATTTACCCAGCTCTGTAATTTTCTGAGAATTTTCCATACACATTTTCTGAGCCCTCTCCTTCCCCCACGAATCTGAAAATCATATCCCTGACTCTCAAATTTCTAAACCCTTCATTTCTGAACTCATGGAGTTGCTCCCTGGATATTGTTCAGTTGGAATATTTTATCATTTAATGGGTCTGATATTTTAAAATAAGTTCACAAAACTCCCCAGATCTTGTTGTCAAAAGTCAGACGCCAATGGAGAGCAAAACAGAGTTTAATTCAGTTAAAGCCCAAAAAAACAATTCAAAAACCTAAAAATGGCTAAAACACTTAATATTCAGTTATTAAGCAGTCTAAACAAAGAAACACCAAAAAACGTAAATTGGCGAATAATCCGGATTAATCAGGAATATAATCTGGATTAAACTTAAAGTCTTTCAAATAAGCCCAAAAGTTCAGAGCAGACTTAGAAAGTAAAGTAAACAGCTTCGAAGCCCCAAAAAACCTCCTAAAGCCCAGAAATACAGAAGCAACTTTGAACTCAAACAGGAACCCAACCAGGCAGAAAAGCTCTCAACTGAGAGCAGATAAGCAAGCGGAGCTGAAGGACACTGGCGGGCTAGCGGCAACCCGGCAGAGCAAAACGCCAAGCCAGGAGTTAAGGGAGCAGAGAGAGAAGCGTCGTCAAGCCGGTCCAAGGTCGGGATGGGGACACAGCGTCAAACCGCTGCAGGAGCGAAGGCCAAGCCAGGAATTTAAAGATGCAGGGTGTAGAAGCGTTGTCAAGTCGGTCCGAAGTCAGAGTGGGGAGACAGCGTTAAGCCGCTACAGGAGCGCAGGTCAAACCAGGAGCCCAAGGAGCAGAGCGTAGAAGCTTCGTTAAGCCAGTCCGAGGTCAGGATAGGAGACAGAGTCAGGGTCAGGAAACAAGCCAGGAGTCAGGAGCAGAAAGCAGCGTTTAAGGGCAAAAAGAAGAGCCGAGTCGAGTTCCAGTCCAAGGTCCAGGGATTGAAGTCATCAAAAAGAGATCCACAACACGGAATGGCACAGAGAGCCAAAGCAACGAGGGCGAACAGCAGCTAATGCAAAATAGTAATAACAGTGCAGTCCAGGAAAACCCACACAATTCCAGCCCTCCGTTGCAAAATAACCTGGATCAAACTTACATCTGTTGCAAAGTCCCAGTCCAGTCTTCAGTAACACGCACAGGAAACTCAATGGCGCCCAGCAACACCTTGCCACATGCAAAGTATAGTGGCCAAACATCCCCAATTTAGCCAGGTCTCCCTGGGTGTCCAAACCTCTAATGCCCAAGGAACAGGTGTCCCAACTTCTTAATCCGAATCAGAGCTCCACACAGCCAACGCCCTTGGATCAGGCATCCCAAATTCTTCATCAGAGTCCCAATCATCTTGCCCATGCCCAGCTCTATCCATACCTGTGGACACACCCTCATTCCTCCAAGCAGACCAAGTGGGATCTGCTTCTGAAGGTACCCAAGCCTCTCCAGCATCAGCAGCATCCATGGGCCCCGATTCCTCCCCAAGCACCTCCGGTGCCCGTGCCCAGTCTGTGCACACTTCCTCCGTTACCACCTGTTCCCCAGCATCCATTTCCACTTCAAGATCCCCACATGAATCCTCCTCAGAAGACTCCCCATTAATTTCCCTGACCCTCTTCCTATGCAAATCCTCCAACGAGCCCTCCTCGCAAGGGTTTTTCCTTCCTCTCCTGATCCCACCACTATCATTCACAGCCTCCGAAGGCGCATTCACAACACTTGTACTTGCTTTCTGAGGAAGTATATATATATATATGTGTGTGTGTGTGTGTGTGTTTATGTATATATTATAATAAAAACAACAACTTTATTTTTGTATGCCGCCACCATCTCTTCAAAGGGACTTGGAGTAGCTGGCAGGTGTACAAGCCCAGTCAGTCACATTTACATCATAAAATATACAATTAAAACATACAAGTATCAAACTAAAAACAGATTAAACAAACTATGGTTAAAATAGCATAACTATAAAACATTTAAAAATTAACAATAATCCATGAACCTTTAGTAGAGCACACAAGGGCCAGGGCTTCCTAGTTGTCAGTGTCTATGCCACAGTTTTTAAGGTTGGCTTTAAATCTCTTTTCCTGCCCACCAACATTACGTTTCCCGTTCTTGAGTTCGGAGTAGAGTAGCTGCTTTGGGAGACTGTGATCGAGCATTCGGACAACGTGGCCAATCCAGCGGAGTTGATGGCATAGGAGCATCGCTTCAATGCTGGTGGTCTTTGCTTCTTCCAGCACACTGACATTTGTCCGCCTGTCTTCCCAAGAGATTTGCAGGATTTTTCTGAGGCAACGCTGATGGAAACGCTCCAGGAGTTGAGTGTGATGTCTGTAGACCGTCTACGTTTCACAGGCGTAAAGCAGGGTTGGGAGGACAATGGCTTTATAAACAAGCACCTTGGTATCTCTACAGATGTTCCGATCATCAAACACTCTCTGCTTCATTCTGAAAAATGCTGCACTCGCAGAGCTCAGGCGGTGTTGCATTTCAGTGTCGATGTTGACTTTTGTGGAGAGGTGGCTGCCAAGGTAGCGGAAATGGTCAACGTTTTCTAATGTGACACCATTAAGTTGTATTTCTGGCATTGCAGAGGGATTAGCTGGTGCCTGTTGGAAGAGCACTTTGGTTTTCTCGATGTTCAATGAGAGGCCGAGCTTCTCGTATTTTTCTGCTAAGAAAAAGTTCTTATCAGCCAACAAAAAAACAACAAAGCCAGTGGACCTGATAGGATCCCTGCTGAAATCTTCAAAGAGGGTGGACCTGAGCGGATAAAACAACCACTAGCTCATTGAAAAAGTGTGGGTGACCGAGAAAAATCCCAGCAGTCTTCAAGGATGCCACCATCATCACCCTTTTCAAGAAAGGGGACAGAACAGACTGCGGGAACTATCGCAGTATCTCCCTTCTAACCTCTGCTGGGAAAATTTTTGCAAGAATCCTTGCAAACCGTCTTCTCCCTGTCTCAGAAGACACCCTCCCAGAATCCCAGAATAGCTTCCGTCCCTCCAGAGGAACAGTGGACATGATCTTCATTGTACAACAACTCCAAGAAAAATGCAGGGAACAAAACCAACCTCTGTACATGGCATTCATCGATCTTGCAAAGGCATTCGACACAGTGAATCACAGTGCTCTCTGGACCATCCTTCAAAAAATCTGGTGCTCTGACAAATTTGAGAACATCCTTCAGCTCCTCCATGATGACATGATGGCAACAGTCTTGGACACCAACGGCTCCCAAAGTGACCCATTTAAGGTGGAATCAGGTGTCAAGCAGGGATGTGTTATTGCCCCTACCTTATTTTCCATCTTCATCACTATGATACTTCACCTTGTTGATGGAAAGCTTCCCACTGGTGTGGAAATCATCTATCGGACAGATGGCAAGCTATTTAACCTTAGCAGACTGAGAGCCAAAACCAAGGTCACTACAACATCTGTTATAGAACTCCAATATGCCGATGACAACATAATCTGTGCGCACTCAGAAGAAGACCTACATGCCACTCTAAACACCTTCGCAGAAGCATACGAGAAGCTCGGCCATAACAGCGGCCAGGCACTGGTCCAGGATCCGAGGGGCTTCCTTGGAGTTTGGTGGAAAAGAGTAGTAGAGTTGGGTGTCATCTGCGTAGAGATGGCACTGCACTCCAAAACTCCGGATGACCTCACCCGGTGGTTTCATGTAGATGTTAAATAGCATAGGAGACAGAATAGAGCCTTGTGGGATCCACAGGTCAAAGGCCAGGGGTACGAGCAGGTATCTCCTAGCTTCACCAACTGGGAACGACTCTCCAGGAAGGAGGGAGCCACTGCAAAGCAATGCCCCCAATACCCATTCCAGAGGATACCATGAAGGATACCATGGTCGATGGTATCGAAAGCCGCTGAGATGTCCATGAAAACCAACAGACACACACTCCCCCGTCAAGTTCTCTGTGGAGATAATCCACCAAAGCCCTCTCGGTACTGTGACCAGGCCTGAAACCAGACAGGTATGGATCCAGATGGTTGGTCTCTTTGAGGAAACCCTGGAGCTGCATGGCAACCACCCACCCTAGAGCCTTGCCCAAAAAGGGGCAAGGCCTTGCCCAAAAAGATAGTGTTGGTAGAGAAGATATTGGTAAATGTGAGAATCCTTAACAGACTGCTACACTTAAATAATTTTAACAGCCCATCTCAGTTTAAACTATCATAAGAAATGGATTGTGGGACTATTTGTTGCTCATGAAGCAATAATCGAATAACTGAATGTGATTGTGGATGTAATTGTGACATTGTGATGCTACTGTTTTCTTGTATTCAGAGGGAGAAATCAGTTCAAATGTTATTGAATGTGCAATGGATATAATGCAACTGGAGCTAAGACGGTTAGAAGAAGGTAAATGATAGTTAATTAAGATAATTTGTTTATTTTAGGTGGAGAATTGACCAGCAGTCTAACTTACTTTCACAACATGCGAAGATCACATATTTGCAGACATTTCAGAGATGAAAAAGGACACACTTACACAATTATGTTATATGTGGACAATCAGCCAGAGGGTATGTCCAAATGTGTGACCATACAACCTTGTCCACACCTTTATTTTTGTTTGTGCAGGTTATCCTTTAAAAACAACAAAAGGATTATCACAAATTCATTGTAACAAGTTTATCCACTCAAGCCACACATATGAAATTGCTGTGGCATTGGGGGTGAGAAAATGTTTTGCCTTTCCTTATGTCAATGATCCTTACCTGTTAGGGATATAGTTCTCTGGAAACTCTTTACTGTTTCTTTGTGAACCAAGTTTGGCTGCTTGAGAAAGAGGTTACAATTGGGGGAAACCTCTTAACTGAATCAAACACATTTCAGATCAGAAGAGAGGAGTTTGGGGTGAAGGGTCCCTAGTCTTCACATTTCTGAAATGCCCATACTCCACAGCAAGGGTCCTCAAACTATGAACCATGCTCCAAGTCTGGCCAGCCAAGATCTTTTTCCCAGCCCCCACCGCTACCACCACGTATTCATTCATGCATAGCCAGCACATGCACACACAATTCCCACACAGTGCATACATGCCCACAGCAGTAAGTGTGCATGTGACAGCAAGTGGTGGCAAGTGTATGGATATGGCGTTGTGTGTGTGATGAGGCCAAGTGGGTGTGAGCAGTAGTGGCAGATGTGTGGCATGCACGGTGCATGCACAAATACACAATTATGTTCAGCCACCCAACAGTCTGAAGGACTGTGAACTGGCCCCGTACTTAACAAGTTTGGGGCCCTTGTCCTAGGAGGTCTGGATAAGTGAGGGAAAAACAAGTACTATGTTACAAAGTAATTTTTGCAATCAACAGATCAAACAGTGGCTCTAATCACTGCTAATAAATGTAGTGAAGAAACGTTCTTATCTCTGAGGAAGCATGATGTTGTAGCCCATTCAGCCTGTGATTGTCCCTGCACCTGCCTTGCCAGAGGATTCTGGGTGTGGACCTGAGATGCAGCCAGAGCCTGAGATGCAGCCAGAGTTTTTCCCAGTGGATTCTGGGAATGGTTGCAAGCAGGCAGTTAGAATCGCATTCCTCACAGCAGTCAAGGTTGGATCTCCAGGTGCCAGATGGACATGCTAGTTTGGATGTGGGAGCTGATAAAGTGGAGAGGGATAATGAGTTTGATAGGAGGAGGGTGATAACTCAGCAACAGAAACAAAAGGAGTATGTTCAAAGAAGCAGACGTTTGCTTTTGAGGCGAACTAACAAGCAATCTTTTCACTGCCAGGGACCTTGAATTTCTCTTTAAAAGGGTTGTTTTCTCTGACACAGCCATTGTCAGGTGGCTAACATTGCTAATCCAAGAGAGAAAGATCTTTGCTCCATGTTCCTGTGCAGCCTTGTATCTTGCTTCAAGTTCCAGCCTGTCTTCTGCCTGTGAAGTCAGTTGAACGTTCCAGTGACTTTGCCATTTGGATTTCTATTCTAGCCAAAACTGTTGCCTTGTGTTCCAGCATTGACTTGGTACCTTGAACTACCTTTGAGTTGGATCCTGTATTTTAGCCTTGTTTCCTGCGTTTCCAGTTTGTCTCAAGCCTTGGAATTAATCCTTGATATCTAGTTTCTATTATTCTTGAAATCTTTATTGGGACTTACTTTGAAATCTGATTTGGACTATGCTTTTTGAGTGACTTATTGACTCTTGCTTCAAGATTTTCAAGTACTTTGTTCTTGTGGACTCAAACCTATTTTATTGACTTTGAACTTTGATTTTGCTGTAATCTTCAATAAACCACTTGCTTGCTATATTCTGAGCTTTCAGTGTGGTTTTGAGGTGCCTATGCAGCCTAGGGGTGCAACACATGACAATTCCATTATAATTATCTCTCGTTCTTCACCAAAATTCAGTTTTCATTTTTACATTGGGGGAGGGGGTGATTTGTTTTTTTAAAAAATAGAGGTACAAGAAATAGAATTTGTGTACCTGAATATGGGACAGATTCACTCCCAGGGCTTGTATTGCTTAACTCTTAAAAGCCTGGCTTTGAAATACTCTCTGTTCACTCCTGAAGATATTGATTTATCACCTCATCAGACAGGCAAAATTGCCCATCCTAGGATGCTTGCACCTCTTTTCAGATATGGAGCATGCCAGATCCCATCACATGACACCAATCTACTTCCGGCAAGGATCCATCTCTGAAGGAAGGTGCAAGTGTCTCAGGAGACAGTGGCAGCAACACGGGAGGCTTTCCGTGTTGCATTGAAAACAACGGGGGGAAGCCGGGTGGCATGGGATAAGGAGAGGGACGATCTCAATGATGCAGGGCATAGGCGATGGGTTTCCCATGCCTTCCGCTGGATTTGCATGATCCAATGTGAATCCCCCACTATCGCCTGGATAGGGACATCATGTGATGAAGTCCTTGAACTTGTCACCTTTTTTGAGATGCTTCAGAAAGAAACCTAGCATGGATGTTTTTGCATTGGAAATAACTCTTTGCTTTGACTATTATTAATCGGGGATGTACTTCAATCTGTTTTTGAAGAATTTACTAATATTCACAATCTTCAGAAAACACATAAGATTGAAAGAGTTTGTATGTGAGAGAAAGTGTTTCTATAAGGAGATACATTTTGCAACCTGTACCTATAAAAACTGTTATTTATTTTCTAATACTTGCATATTTGCATCTCCTACACACATAAATGCAAGTGAAATACAGTCAAATAGTCACATGTCTGTATGTGGTGAATGTGCACACTTACTTATATATTCATACACATACAATTTTGGTAGTGTCTTGGCATTCTTAAGGATTAAACAGATATACAGGAGAATATTTCTATCTCTGAAGTATACTTTTATTAGTAAAGTTTAAGGGTAGCAGTTCACCCCCTGAAGATTCAATCTGTTTTGATTTTGGAATCTGTTTTTAATATCCCTTTTTACATGAGTGTATAGAAGTTTCTCATTTGCTGTTGATTTTTTCTGAATTACATCAATAATCTGGGCAAATGCTTAAGGTGTTTCCAAGCTTAAAAGATAATTCTCACTCAAAAGCATTTATAATTGTGAATTTTACATGGGTCAGAATTGCCACAAGGACCTCATGCAGGTTTTTTTTAATTATAAGGAATAGGAGAAAAAGTTTCTGGAACATGGCCATACAGCCCTGAATGCTCACAGCAACCCAATCTTCTCTTGTGCTTCTTGTTACATAAAGCTAATCCAGAGTCCATTGTTTGGGCTACCTTTATTTTCATGCTTCCATACATTTCTTGCTTGTCTCATGACTACTTTGTCCTTGCATTCAAATTTCTGGCTTTCCTTCCTGTTCCCCTTCTCTTAACATTACCATTTATACATCCAAAGTTGGTCTTCTACATGTGTGGGTTTAACTCTTGCAGACTTGGTCATTTATGGATTTGATTAATATGTTCTCTATAGAAATCTCTCCATCCTCCAGAGTGATTCTATGATTAATGTCTTCCAAACATAGGAAAAGTATACCTATGTGAACTGGTCATATATGCTTCTTTTCTTTATCACACTTAAATGTTTTTTTAAAATGAAAGTTGAGGCAGGTGGTTTATTGGCATGTTGTTACTGGGAAATTATCTTCTCTTCCAGGAGTTCACTATATATACAAATCACAAGTAAATGGAGCTGATAGCATGGGTTAATCTGTTCATGATGTCACAGTAGAACCTTCTTAGTGTACTGCAGAGCAGCTGGATTCTAAGAGCTTGTGGTAATTGAAGAACTGTTGTTCTGATAACCTTGAATAAATAAATTTATTATAAAAGTGATGACATCAGTGCTTGGAGAGTTTTTGCCTTTTTTGTTGTTCGATTAAAAGGCAGTTTGAGAAGGCAGAAAATGTGTATAGAAGCGCCACTTTGAAGAGGCACATAACACTTGCTGTCAATTAATTTTCGTCTGTGACATGGAACTATTTTGGTATCTTTCAAGTCCTTTCATTACCTTTCTGAATGTACCCCAACAGTAATTAGCATCCGCTTGTAGTACCTTGCTTGAAGCATCATCTTTATGAAAGCTCAGAATAAACTCAGCAAGAGCCTTGAGGAAGAGGGATAACCCTAAGATGTGAGGAATTTCTTGAGACTCCAACTGCTTTAAAACAGATTGCAAGAATTGTGACAGCACAAAAGGAGTTTTCCTAGCATCCCTATAGGATTGATCTGTAGAGAGTTGCCACAGGGAAAGAGGTTTCTTGCCCAGTTATCATCTGGTTACCAATGTACAACCCAGGGAAAAGCATTGCATAATGAAGTTGTGGATAACTCCTAGCACAATGTACAATGAGATATACTATGTTTATGCCACAATAAAGAACTAAGATTTCAACCTTCATGTCTTATTTTCTGTGTATCTTTCAAAAATATAAGTTAATGAATGTGCATTGCATTTGTTTGCTTGATTTTTTTGAGATGCTGAGAATACGGAAACAACATCATACTGTAACTGTATACATGATTTGAATAAATCATGTAACTTTGAAAGATACCTCTAAATTTCAATAAACCAAAATGTACTGAGTTCAGGAGTGTTTAATCAGACAAATTAACTCAATGCCCCTTCAATTTCATTTTCTGATTGACTCAGTAAGTAATACATTTTTCATTTGACCTGCTGCTGATAGCATATTGGGTAAGGACAATTAAATTCAATACTATTCCTTGAGGCAAGGATGTAAGTTAGACTTATTGATGAACACATGTCTGTCTGCCAGATGTTTTTCCTCTTCCTTTTCTTCTCCCCTACTGACAAAATGTTCTGCTTTACATTCTACTCTGCACTTTCTTTACAGCATCTTCATCATTAAATGGAGAAGGTCCAAGCATACCACAGTCATCTAATATATGAATGCATTCCTAATGTAAAGGTAAGCCAAACAATATTTTCTACAAACAGTGCTACAACCATTTCACAAATAGAATATATTTATTGCAAATCCATGGGCAGCAATTAATTTTTAACACGTGCTATATTTTGACCCAAACCAAAAAATAGAGTCAAGAGTGCTAGCTCTATCTAATATATCACCACAACATAATTCTAAAAATAAACAAAAAGATCCTTACAGAGCTCTCTTTTCTAGAATCAATAGCAACCAACATATTTTGCTGTTATTAAGTCTTTCCTTATTCACTCCCATTTTCTCATCCTTACTCACATACAATGCCTGTTATGTCTGAATAGAGCAGGAAGCAGGATGTTGAAGGCTCTTCTACCAATATCTTAATTCATTCAGAAGACATCCAATTTGAGCTTGGAGATGATATGTTATGAATAGCATATTGGCTGGCATCCTGCTAATGACATATGCAGGTGTGAATTTGATTGTGCCAACATATCATGGTCGGGCTGGGGTGGGGGAAAGATCATAATTTTCTTTCTGTTTTACACAATGATCCAACCCCCTAAAATTCCCACTTTTCATCTTGCCTCCACCAATATAGACAGATAGTGGACACTGGCAAACAAGAGTTAAAGAGTTTGGTTATGAGCCTACAGCCAAACAGAAAACAAATAAAATCTTCCTCCAGAAGAGCCTAGGGGTCCTGGACACCATTGGAATTTTCTCCATTATGGGGAAGTTGGGAAACACTGACAGTAGTCAGGTTTAGCATATATCAGTCTCCACAGGCTTGGTCCGATCATAATCAGTTCAAAATACAGCTTATTATTTATTTATTTATTTTTCAAACTTATATGCCGCCACTCCCCTAGGGCTCGGAGCGGCTTACAAGAACCGGCTAAAATCAACAATTTAAAAAACATCTTAAAAACATCTTTAAAAAACATCTTAAAAAACATCTTAAAAAACATCCTAAAAGCACCTTTTAAAACATCAACAACAGAACTCAAAAGCCTGTTATGAAGTGTAACAGCTTCAAGGCAAGTCCCCTTGACTCATCACTGTATAAGTGTTTACAGTAGTGAAAGTACAGGCAATTTGTTCACTTTGTTGGCATTACTAGATGTGAGGATCCTGATGACTAAGGGCTTCCAGACATAATTTAAATGTGTGCCAAAGCGGGTTTTAAAAAATTACTTTGGCATGTGTTTAACTCTCCACCTCCTCCCCAAAACCCAGGCTGTCCCAGGAGGGGGGTGTCCCCATGCCATCTTGATAACTACCGGGATGGCATGGGATCACCCCAAAACCCCCTCAAACGACACGTAAAAGTTCGAAAAACTTACCAGGCTGCCATCAAGCTGTTCCAACAGCCCTTCTGACTGACATATAGAAATGATGCATCAGGAGGTTGGGAGGTAGGAGGAGGAGCTATTTTGTTCCTACCCCCCCCCCCACATACACACCTCATGGCACGTCATTTCTATGTGTCAGGAGGACTGCCAGAGCAGCTTAATGGTGAACCAGTAAGTTTTTGTTTGGGGGGGGGGGGCTATCTCTCACTTTTGGGATCCAGGAAACCAAAAGGTGCAAGATGACAATGGAGACTGACCCAGGATTGCCCGGTAGTCCCCACAGACCCAATACCCCTTTCAGAAGGCCCAGGTCTAATGGGGTATTTAATTAATTCAGGTATCAGAGTTGTTGTATGTCTTTCGGGCTGTGTGGCCATGTTCCAGAAGTATTCTCTCCTGTCGTTTCGCCCATATCTATGGCAAGCATTGTCAGAATGCTTTAAGAATGCAACAGAATCCTTTGCTGTTGAGAATAATCCCACTGCCATTTTAACATAAGCAGGCTTAAAGAAAAGCTTTAATATTCAAATTGGAAGACTTTGAAGATGTAGAGAAGTATATGTCTAATTGGATTAATTCCTCTTCCTATTTTTTAACATTAGTAATGTTGCATTTTTAAGTGCTATATTACCCACACATTAGGCAGGAATAAGGAGAGTCACAGTTATGGTAATTGATATTTATGGCCTTAAAAACAATCCCAGGTGATCTGAATTATCATAATGTGAATTTTTTTTGTTGACAATTTTCAAGCATCTAAAATAAGACAAGGCAAACTACAAGAATTAAAAATGATCACACAGAAGACTTGCCAGTCATAGATGAAAATCTTTATCTTTTTTATTTTTAATATTTTATTTTGTACAGTTCTATAAAATATCAATGTATTATATATAACAGCCTTAACTGTTGTACACGTGTTATATGGTACATTCGACTTTCATTCAACAGGCTGTTGACATACATCTTCTTATATACATCCTTTTAAAAAATATTAACATTTAACTTATATATATATATATATATATATATATATATATATATATATATATTCGTGTCAGGAGCAACCGGAGTTGCTTCTGGAGTGAGAGAATTGGCCGTCTGCAAGGACGTTGCCCAGGGGACGCCCAGATGTTTTAATGTTTTTACCATCCTTGTGGGAGGCTTCTCTCGTGTCCCCGCATGGAGCTGGAGCTGATAGAGGGAGCTCATCCACACTCTCCCCAGGTGGGATTCGAACCTGGCAGCTTTCAGGTCAGCAACCCAACCTTCAAGTCACTTAGTCCACTATGCCATCTGGGGGCTCCTTTTATATATTAAAGCCACCAGTGTTGCCCACCCTTCTTTTCTCCCTCCAACTGCTAATTTACACATTTTTAAAATTTCTCTAAGATGCTTATGTTGGCTTCCCCTTTTTACCCATTCTCTATACATCATCCATTTGTTCTTTATTTCATTTTATCTTCTTGGCTATCATCCCCATTATGCTTGTTATAACTGGAAATTGGACCTGATCATATAGATAGCTATCCTAATTTTCCATCGTCCATTTTTTAACATTTATCCACCCCCATGCAATTACAGGAAGCTTTTCCTTCCCAAATCATACTTTTGAATAATTCTTGTTCTTTTGTTTTAATTCTGATATCACCCATTACTTCAATTAATAACATATCTAAATCTACCTGTAATGGAACTTGAATATTTTTGTTATCTTTCCCCAGAAGGGCATTCCCACCACCCTTTATTTTTTCCACAATGACAACACATTAGGCTTAATCCCTTTGTTATGTATGATAATTGTGCAGGGATCCTGTACCATTTTAGTATAAATCTTCTTTCCAATTCTTTATACTTCTCCAATTTAATCTTCTTCATCCCTTTCATTATATTCTGTATTGTTTGATTTGTGAGTGGGCCTTCTTTCTGCCATTTATTTTGCATTGTTCATACCATGTATTTGAATTTTTTATATTGACTCCTGAACCTGAACCCTTTGGTATCATATGCAAGGCAAGTTTGGAAGTAACTACAGAGAGAGTGTGGAAAAGTGGCAACCTTTGGCAACCCTTTTTTCTTTGGTAATTTGAGCATGTTATCTAGAGAATTCTGGGGTCTTATGAATTTTTTCAGCCTTCTATATAAGTATGAAACTGATATGAAATGTATGATTGTCCAAAAAGGGTGGAGTTGAAGTTACATGAAAGTTATGAGAGAACAATTACTACAAAGAATATAATTGTAGATGTATCCAGTGTATTGGTAGTCTTATGACTAGTCCAATGACGGTGTCCCTGTTGTGTGAGCAAGGATGAATTTTAAAAAGTGGGACAACATAAATCAATCTGTTATATACTAAAGAGTGCCTTCAGAATGTGATGGAAATACTTGGCAAGATATCAGATGTCATACCAGTTTTTCAATGATTCTCCTGTGGAAGAATGTAGAAAAGTAATACGAAACTTCCAAAATGCACACACGCTGCTTCAACAAGAACCATCAAAACATTTTCATTTGTGAAACACTGCATCTTTTGCCTCACTGAAAATCAGCTCACCATGCTGCCATTTTCCTCATTTTTACTCCCCATGGTACATTTGCTACAATGACAGCTTCAGGCACAAGTAGGAACTTCAATGAAATGTGTATCTTATTTTTACAGTTACCAATTTTATACTCAATTTTCATGTAAGATTTGTTTATGAACTACCCAGAGCACTTTTCAAGTGTATGGCTATACTATAAGAAATTTAATGAAGTAAATTTTCAGCAGTAATACAGAGAGAAGCAAGACCCAAACCCATGTCACACCCCATAGTTCCAATCACCTCTTGCCAGCAACATATCTAGCTAGCTATCTACCTATCTAAACCATCTCACACATACATATTTCTGAGATGTGAATTTCTCCTTTCACAAATTATTCATGCATTATTCCTTCATGAAGCTCTCTGTCTAGTGGCAATGTTTATTTGAACCTGCAAGTTATCTCACCATAGAGTGTCCATATTTACTTTTGTTGGCCTATTTGGGTATTTCTGGGTGCTCTTCAAGGAAATCATGATTTCTCCCCAATATTAAAAATGAGTTCTACTACCTAGAATTCCAGATGCAAAGAAATTAGTTTCCATAAATAAGTGACAAGCTGTCTCTGTGGTCTTAATCCAATTTTCTCTTAAGTGACAAGGAATCTTTTCATTGATTTTAGTAGAAATTAGATCAGACCCCCATTTAGCAATTATTCCCTTGTTACAAAAGAGAATCATACTAACAAAGTAACAAAACAAACTTTAGCTGTATAATCAGGACAAGAAATTCTCATAGGGTTGAGAATAAGTTGAAAAATATAAACCTCCAGAAAAAAAATTGGCTTATATAATAGAGAAATCTTATTCAAAATGTGTGTCTGACTGTATGGCAGTGTGGAAGTACAAATATCATAGCCCCCAGTCACACAAGAGGGCTGCCAGCTTGCTGGAAAAGGTCAGATGTTAAATTAGAAATGAAAAGGGACAATTTACTGCAGGAAGAAGGGTCAATGAAAACTGCAAGTTAGACTGGTACTATGGAGAGGAAAGACAATTTTGTGGAAGGTGATCTGGTCCATGTAAAGTGCAAGAAGGTAGAAAAATTGAGAGGTAAGAGGCTTGCATCTGTAGCAAAACAGGAAGGAGAGTGAGATGCACCAACGATGCACAAAGTATCTAGGTATCAACAAATCATTTCCTCTGTACAATAAATTGCAAAAAAAAAAAAAAAACTGGACAGGAATCTATCCATTGCTTCTATATCAGAAAAGCTCTATGTACCTGAAGGCCACGTAGATATAATGATAAATAGTGTTTTGGGGCAATTCCAAAGTTTAGGTACGTACTTCTATCTGATGTGGTCATGAAACATTTTCACATTTTGGCATATATTCTTAATTAGCCAAAAGGTTTTTTCATCCAGATCTGAGAAACTGTAGTTAATATTAACCACAATTTTGCTGAAAGAAGCCAAGTTCAGACCGTACGTTATGAAGGTGGCTAGTTTTAATGAACAAGTTTATGAGCGGTTAGATTTTAGTGATACACTAAATAGTGATTAATGAAAAGCAGATGTAAAATGACCTTATTTCTTTCCTATATCCCTGGTAGAGGTAGAAAGAGTGCATGGGCCCAAAGAATAATTGACACTCATTCCTGCCACCTTACACCAAGAGTCAGAATCATGCAACTTTTCAGATCTGTTGGATGGTAATTCCCAACAGCCCCAACCAGTGGAGCTATTTGTGAAGCTTCAACATCAGGTGAGTGATGTAATTCCCATCTTAGTATATCATGACATTTGAACTGAAAATAAATATACTTGTACAAAATATGGTCATAGTGATCCGTTGACATAATGGCTTGCAGTATTAATGGGTGATAATAAGGACTGATAATATTCAATTTGGGAAATATAGAACTTAGAACTTAGGGTAGGAAATTAACATAGGCTATGAGGCTGCATCTACCTCTTCCAGAAACTTTGAGGGGCTGCACTCAACCTCTGAAAAAACTGTCCTAAAGGCCCAATGAGTTTTGAAGGACACTTTTGCCAGTTTCAGACCCCCTTGCCCACTTTAGCCTTAGAAATTGCCATTTAATAATAGAAAGTGACCCAGAAATTGGATTTATTTACATTTATTGATTTAGGAAATCCCTGTTGGGATAGGAATGGAGATTGACAAAAGGTGGACATTACCTAAATTTCAGTAGAAGAGTCCCTAACAGCTGGCTCTCATGTGTGAATATCAACCATTCTGAGGCAGGAGCCTCATTAATGTTTTCTGACCTGACAAAGGGAGATAAAGGATTAACTTTTTTTTGAGAAGTGGGAAGTAAATAATAATAACTAAAGGCTTGAGTAAATTAATCAAAGAAATAGAGAGATGAAACAAAAGAGCAAGTATGCTATCTAGATTTCTGACTCTCCAATTTACAAGCATTGATGCCTCTTTGCTTCCAACATTCCATATCCTTAAAGGGTGTTTGTAGAATTGGGGACAAAAAAAACTGAGAAGCATTGTATTTCCAGAAAATGAAACTTTGAAAAGTAATTTTCAAAACATTTGACACCTCCATCCTGGCTTTAAACCTCTGCCTAAATCTACATATTTTGCCTACTCTCTACCATTTAATTGTGAGCAGCTTTGAGTCTCCATATGGAGAGAAAACGTGGCATATAAATAACATAATAAAAATAAATAGTTTAAATGAGGATTTTGTTTCAATTAGTAGATGGGGAACAAATTCCAATCTCAAAAAGGTCATGGGCAAGGCCAAGGGCATGTGGCAGGGACAAAGCATAATGGATGGTGCATCGTGTAAATCTTAGCAGTTGGCCCAGTAAGACAGCTTTCATGCAGACAAAGCCTTCCCAGGATGCAAAGAGCCATGCCCATATTTCATCCACCTATACCATACATCCACACACAAATACACACATAATCAATCTGCTGTTATTTCTTTCCCTTGATAGTAATTAGTAGAAGTCACTTTGCCTCTAGCACTACATTTCATCTTCCCATAAATACCTAGCAAATCAGAAAATAATGATGAACAAGCATTTTTAAAAAGTTATTATGAAGTACATGGCCTATAAAATGTAAATTCATTTCAATGCTTTGTGTTCCTTGCCTCTTCACAGAAGTGGTAAAGAGCCTGTTTTGATAGCTGTAAATATTATTTTATTGGTCATTTGGATCTTGCAAGCAAAATATCTCTATTGACCTATAGAAGTTTTGTTACTTTCTTCATCTTATTTTCACCCTTGATACCATCTGTGATTTACTGCTATGCATTCTTCTTGCTGATAGTTCTTGCTGCATAGTTAAATGCATATTTGTTCAAACTTTCCCCATCTTTTAGACTACAGTAGCTGCATTCTTCTAGGCAGCATGGTCATTTCTATCTGCCTCTTATTCCTTTCCTTTTGTGGGGCAAATGGTATGCAAGGTTAATTCAGACTTTATTTTCCATGGTTGCTTCTTGAGTTGGGGAGAGGAAAGGAAAAGTAGGTATTTTGTCTTCCCCTTTCCCTTAGAGAAGATGTTTTACCTCCATAATCCTGTTTTCACTGATACTTTGAAAGATATAGTGGATGACTGAGGTGGATTATAGGGCAGGAGTGGTGAGTGCTAACATTTGGACTAGGGACTTAATCACATTTAGGTCCTCAAGCCGGGGGACACTAGGGGCATTCCTGGGCAGCAGGGCAAATCTGGCAGGCAGCTGGGAAAACCATTGTCCTGCACCCCGCATCACATGCATTGCCCCCTTTCCCATCCCACAGGGGAAACCGTCACTGCTCAGCTTCCCCACCCCCCTTTCCATGGCTTAGCTAATGAGAAAACGGGTTCTCCAGCCTTCATCCTAGGGCACTTCCAGGATGGAGTCAGGACAGATCCCTGCTAGAATTAACCCTGCATCATGTGATGTGGGTTCCATCCTAGAAGCCTCCTAGGAGGGAGCCCAAACCTCATGTGATGAAGTACTAGAAAAGGTTATACTGATTTGGCCTTTGAATCATGAAGCCCAGGGGTAAGGAAACAAGCATATTGTTAAGGACAGTATGGGTTGCCAGTCCCCTTCAAGTCAAGTCAAGGTTTTGGGTATCATCTTTTTAGAGCAGGTTTACAGAAAGTGCAGTTTAGGGGTTTCCTTAAACTCTTCTGCACGCTCAAGTCTTGAATTGAACCCAAAGGCTGCCAGACTAGCACAAAAATGTGGCAATTTCCTCCACACCCAAGTTACACTTTCAAGCTGTCCCACCTACTAAAACACAGTAAAAAAAAAAAGGCTGTAAGCAAAAACCAAACATCTAGTCATTTCTGAGTTGCCTTTGTGGTGGTGTGTACAAGAGGGAAAGTTACAGTTGATATAAAAAGATTTATGAGGTGCATTGGATATTACATGTCTGCTGTATAATAAATCTATTGAATTATTTTTAATATACAGTAGAGTCTCACTTATTCAACCTTTGCTTATCCAACGTTCTGTATTATTCAGTGCAGTTTGCCTTTTAGTAGTCAATGTTTATGTAGTCAATATTTTCAATACATTGCAATATTTTGGTGCTAAATTCATAAATACAGTAATTACTACATAACGTTACCATGTACTGAACTGCTTTTTCTGTCGATTTGTTGTAAAACATGATGTTCTGGTGCTTGTTTTGGTGTTGTAAAACATGATGTTTTGGTAAAATCTTAACAAAATTTGATGTTTAATAGATTTTCTTTGATCCCTCCTTTTTATCCAACATTTTCGCTTATCCAACGTTCTGCCAGCCGGTTTATGTCGGATAAGCAAGACTCCATTGTGTGTGTGTGTGTGTGTACTGTATATATGTAAAAAAAGAAAAACACATCTTTCCTATGTGAGGTAGGCCACCAGATGACAAATAAAACAGATAAAATCAGCCAGGCAGATGTTAAAATAAAAAGCAAGGAAATAATCTTAAGGACTGTCAAGCAGAGGGACAGACCTGCACCCTCTGTGTCAGCCTTGAAGTGGTTCCCCTAAAGAAGCAAACCCACTTTGGAATGAGGCTGTGGCTTCAGGTCTTCTCATGGATAAGCCCAAGGCTGAGCAAGGCAGCAAAGCTGGATGACAAATAGTCAGGCCCCAGGGTCTCTTCTGCAGCAGGGCCCAACAAGCAGGGTTCATAGAAAGGGATATGGTCTTTCAGTTAATCTGGACAAGAGCTGTATAGGGCTTTGTAGGTCAAAACTAGCATTTTGAATTTTGCCTGGAAATGTGTTGGCAGCTAGTGGAGCTGCTTTAACAGAGGAGTTGTATGTTCCCTTTAGCCAGCTCCAGTTAGTCTGGCTGCTGCTTTTTGAACCAATGGAAGTTTCTGAGCACTTTTCAAAGGCAGCCCCATGTAGAGCACAAAATCCATGGATGCTTATGTCCCATTATGTATCTCTTCTATAAAATGGCAAATCAAGGTTTATTTTTGGGATTTTTCAAGCATATTTTCAAGCCATGGAAGGTTCAACCCATGGCTACTGACTCTGTGGATATGGAGAGCTGACTGTTTAAATATTAGAAGAAGTGACCCTTAGATTATTCACTATCTCCATTATTCTCTTTTTTTCTGAGTTGCTGGTCAGGGAACTAGAGGTTTAAACATTTGAAACCAGGGAGAAGTCAAAGCTGGCAGAGTTTCCCATCAACATTATGTAGTGAGAGAGAAGGCTTAGAAAACAAATATCATTTTCCAAATGCTTGCCCAGAAAGCTTACAGAAAGCAATTGCAAAGCAAAACTGAGTCAGTCGTGAGTCATAGCTAGTATCCATCTCTCATTCAAACTTGTTGATTTGTTTACCTGCAGCATACTTCGGCATACCTACATCAATATTTCATATGTCTTGGATGTTTTTATAAATATGGAGAAGAAAACATATCACCAGGAGTTAAATAATTGTTAAATAAGATTCCTGTGTGTGTGTGTGTGTGTGTGTGTGTGTGTTGTTGTTTTTTGTTTTTTTTTTTTGCTTTAATGAAGCATTTTCATTATATTTGCCTCTATGATTGCCCTCCATATTTTTCTAGGGAGTGGTTATCGACACTAAATAAACAATTATTCTCATATGTATATAAATCTAATGAAGATGCAAAATTGTTTTTGAATATCATTTTGACTGCCAGTTAGAGACTTGCTGGATCTCATTTTGAAGATGACAGCAAATGCTTTATTTTGAACATTAACTGGAACTGTAAGCCTTCATAAAGATAAGGCTTTTCACAAAGCTCAAAGATTAAGGAAAACCACACATCTCTAATGCTTGGCCATAGATATGTCAATTTTGGAATAGGGTGGTTGGCAGTGGAGGGAATTTTTCATTTACTTGCAAATCAAGCCATTTGCAGCCTGTCAGGATTGCATGGATATCACATCGGCAAAAGCATTCTTGGAGAAGGTAATTCATTAGATATTGTAATTATTTTAATATGACATGCTTTCAGTTCTGCTGTTTGAAGAAAGATCAGTAAAAAGACACAAGGAAGTAGGAAAATAATACCATGCTTTAGAAGGCCTGCCACTTAAAATACTGTCATCCTTAAAGCCTCCTGGAATGAAGTACTGTAAAGTAATAGTTGCTGAAGAGATGCTTATATTAAAGCAGTGAAAGGAAAATAGTTGTTAAGTCCTTGCTCAAAAGCATCCTTGTCAATGTTATGTAGAACCTTCTATAGTCCTTCATTGGCCAAGAGCATAAACCTGTGAAGTAACATATTTAAGCATATACTGTGGATCTGCAAGAACAGGAGAAAGGGTGATACAGACATGGTTGTTTCATATAAGAAATCATACTCTGTCGTTTCTTTGTACTTGAAGATCTACAGGGAGATGTGCAAACTGACACAATTGAAAATGTATGCTCTTGAGAAGATATAAAATTTGAATGACATCAGCATTCTATAACATTAGCTGACACTAGTATAGAGGCAGATTCAGGCATGCAAACATTGATGCTGCTGTGCAACTGGGTCAGATAACTCTGGTAAACACACTCAACAGTAGGGATGTCCTTATTTATTTCATTCTAATATGCAAGAATGTATCATTTCAAAAGGAAATTTGAAGGCTATTCACAATTAGTTTTTTTTTAAAAAAACCTACTATCTGGGGGTCCATTTTGATGTATAAAGCATGTTTTTCTGCATTTTTTGTATAGAAAATTATGTTTTTGTACAGAAAATTATGTACAATTTCTCTGTTCCTTTGCAAAAAAAAACCAAACATTTTTGTGCTGCAAATCATATTTACTATGCAGAGGGCATGTTTGTTCTTTGAAAAAAAAAAGTTAAGTAACAATAAGTGTTATGAAAAACAATGTCCTGAATGAATTGCACAAATTTTCACAGCTCCTCTTTTCATTAAGAATGAGAAAATGGGACTATGAACTTTACACCCCTATTCAGCACACAAAAACACAGCTGCAAGATATGTTTTGAGAAAATGAGAGATTGGCATGGCCTAATGCTACTTACAAGCTGAACTGAGTTCAAAAGGATTTGTACAATAGTCATATAACATTCATTATTTCTGAACTGGCATGGCTTGTTTGATCTCCTCCAATTGTTGTTAGATCTCCAATTTCAAAACTTGGTAATATCTCTACAGTTCACTGACTCAGTATTCTCATTCCTTTGCAAAAAAGGATCTGCCTATACCCTTTCCGTGCATTTCACCTCACAATAAAATTAGAGCTGATTAAAAAAAATACTTTCCAAGTTTTTTGTTTGTTTTCGCAAGTATCTGTATGCAAATACTTGGCCTAGGTATTGGCCTAGGTTCTGCAACATGTGATCACATTTTTTTATTTCAGTTCATCTCTTGGATGATGCTGATGCTTTTCACAACTATTTTAATTCTTGTTTTATATCACTGAACATAGTGGCATATAATCCATCTAATTTAGATAATATCCATGATTTGTGAGCTGGTTAAAAACAACACACAGTCTGAGTATTTTTGGCAGTCTGAGTATTTTTCAGCAGTTTGTTCAACTCATAGAACAAATCTAAGATGAAAGCAAATGCTAAAATATTCAAAAAACACTTGTTATAGGTGCAGTCAAAATCACCAGTTGTGCGTATACTTTTGGATCTCTCAGCACTAGCATGTTGGAAGATGTCAAATGGGCCCCAAACATCTAAGAGACACCCTGACCTTCGCCTTGTTATAACTAGAAAAGGCAAAAAGCATTTTGCATTCAACTTCCAGAAGTGCCATTAAATATCTCCAGCTGTCTTTGTTGTGTGGTTAACTATATTCATGTCAATGCTTCAAATACTCTCCATACTCAGTCATAACTGTAGAAATTTTAGTCCAAAAACTTAGGTTGACTTATCCACAGGTCAATGTGAATAATGTGTCTTAACTCTTATAAAAAAAGGAACCATCTCATTCTCTGAGTAGAGTGATCGAAAGCAAGAGCTTAGTTCACCCCAAGAGAAACTTTAAAAAGCACCATCTCCCCATCACTCTCCACTGTAGCAGTAAAGTGGCCATGGCAGTTGCCAAGAGCAGCTGGCTGGCCTCTTGAGAAGGAATTGGTGTTCCTCTCTGAGGAGTGACTCCTCAGAGAGGGCAAAATTATGGATATTTATATAATCTGTAAATAATTAAATTATTTACAGATCATATCAATATCCATAATTTTGCCCCCAAAACTAGCCTTTGACTTATACATGAGGTTGACTTATACATGATGGCTATATATGGTGTGTGAGAGATGCTACACATTTACAGTAACGACATGAATAACATCATCACTGTTGTTGTCCTACTTCAGCTATTTATTTGTGGAGTATCGTCAATGACATCACACTGAAAAGCAGGCATTACAACAGTGTTACTTTTTAAAGATGTCATCAGTTCAGGTTGAAAGGAAGAGCTGGAGAAGGTGTTCATGACCTCGATAATCCTGTTAATGTAGGTCTTTAATAAAAACAGGGGGACATTAGAGCTTAATTTTGCAAAATGAACATGTCAGAGTGCTCACTAGGTGCCAATCTGACAACATTAGAGTGCTCTAGTCTCTATAAAAGCTGCAGCATTCAGCTAGTGAGATGAAGCAAATCATCAGAGATTTCACATAAATGTTCTTGCTATGAATACAGTGTTTCCCCCTCATAAATCATCAACTATTCAAGCTGTAGTCCCTATAGAATACTGCATGATTCAGAGCTAAAACTTCTAATGTGCATTAGATCATTTTTAGTTTGCCACTTGGGGGAGAGGCTGTCAAACCACTGTTAAACTTTAAGTTTCTCTGTACTCTGAAATGCAAAAAGGCACCAGTTCAAACAATATTAAAATCAGGCAAAAAGAAGTACTCAGCATATCACAACAGAGAATGATGTATTCTTGAGTGCAGGTAATTACAATGGACCAGATAACAAATAGAGCTTATTTTGTGCCTTTTAAAATGCGTTCAGTGGAGCAGACAGTGTAGGAGCGAATACAGATAAACATTCATATATTCTTAACAACTTTCTTAACACACTTTGTAATGAAAGATGTTTACTAACTGCAGCCATTTCATCGGTTGAATTAGAAGTTCTAATTTTCTCATAGCAAAATTGCTGGTGGTAATATTTGACTTGCCATGAAGAAAATATTTAAATGCAGAATAGTAATATTGGTTTCTTTGTCATTTTATCTAATCTATTGCTGATGGCACCAATTTATTTATGGTGGTCAAAATAGATAAGAACTATAAAATAAATGACTCCAAAATTATCTCTCCAATTTTTAGAAAGAGGCACTAAAATAGCAAATGGTACACATTTTAAGTAATGGTCTGAGTGGGTCCAAGCTTCTGGTCTTTGATCCATATCTTGGGATTGAAATAGAAAGCACAATGCAAGTGTTAATCCAGCATATGGGTTAATATACAAAATTTAGGGTAGTTTAGGGGTTGTTGTTGTTTTGGGGGTTTTGGGGCAGGGGAGCAAATACGATGGAGCATGAAAGGAAAATGGAGAAACGATAAAGCTAGAACCTACATCATTTTCTCTCAAAGCATGTTGTTGAACCATGGCACATGCTACCTAAAAATGTAGTGATGGCTTTAAATAAGGCAAATTTTATCGTTTTCAGCTACACAAAGTCAATTAATCACCAGAACCTCAGCTGTATTAGCAACAGTATGTTTCGCCCTATTGTTGTTTCTTCAACTTTTAAATATATCTTGTGTATTCCTGCTTTTTCTCAATTCCAGTTACTTGCTGCAGAGCCTACTGTGAGTCCATCCTTAAGTAAGTCCCATAAGTAAGCTGTTGTGCCTTGTGTAGCTGACTTCTTCCATGTTGTAGAAAGGACAATGAGCTGTCTGGTAGGAAAATGTGTTGTCCCATTAGCCAAGATTTTGCAGTACCTATGTTTTTTAAAAAATAGTTGAAGGTAAATTAAATATTCTAGTTCTTTTAGAACAGTGGTTCTCAACCTGTGGGTCCCCAGATGTTTTGGCCTTCAACTCCCAGAAATCCTAACAGCTGGTAAACTGGCTGGGATTTCTGGGAGTTGTAGGCCAAAACACCTGGGGATCCACAGGTTGAGAACCACTGTTTTATAATAATAAAAAGTGAAAACTTCCTTTGAAAAATCATCACTATGAGTTCTTCTATACTGATCACTAATGTGGGCCCAATTCTACATCCTAAATGCCAGATATAGGGACTCCCTGAACCACCCTGGAGCTGGCAAGGAGTCCTGACTGCCCAACCACACTGAACACAGTTTGTTACAACTGGGCAGGCACCCTAGCCTTCCCCCCTGACTCTCTGTGTCATGGCTGCTCCCAGCTGTAACATGACACCTACCCAATCTTGGATGCATTAGCTCACTAAACGAACTGGGAGGGGGTGAAACCCCCCCTTTCCCCTCCTGTTACACTCAGTGCATGGATACTGAGCAACTGAGAACAAGGTAGATAGGTGTCATGTCAGGAAACAGCCCTGACATTGGGGTGAGGGGGCACAACAGGGGACTGCTATCCACATTTTCCTGATGCCCAAGCATAGGGAATGTGTGATGGCATAGTAGACAGTTGTGGCCAATTCCAGTTAGGAACCAGCAGTAACTGTCTTCACTCCCCCTTTTTCCCTAATTAGCTTAACCACGGTCTTGCCCCAGTTTAAGCCAGATCAGCCCCATGTGGCATTTAGCTCCAGAGGGGTGATCCAGTTACTCACTGACTAAGTGGTCAGTGTTGATGGGCCCTATAATGCCAAAAACTGTATTTGAGCTCTGGTAACTGCAACTGTAACCAATTTCTATCTAGAATTAACTGTCCAAGCTCTTGAGCTATATAACAACTTCCAGCTCTTCAATTTCCATCACTTTTTCTAGTTTTCCAGCATATTAATGGTAACAATGGGAGAAATTCCAGCTTGTTCTTTTTATGCTCATCCCATCTGTAACTGTTGAAATCCTTTGCTTTGTCATTAGAGCACTGTGCACAAGATGGTTTATTTTGACCCACTTTTTCATACTGTATATTTGATCAGTCCTGGATACAATTAACTATGGATTCACAGTCTACTGACAGCTGACTACTACATAAATAACTGCAGGGCTAGTGTGGCAGTACCATCAACAAATTTGGTTTTCCACTATCAATACAGCGGTGCCCTTCCAGGTATCTGTTTCAGGGAACCAAAGAATTCCCTTGTCATCAGCTACAACACTGAAGGAGAACACTATTTCTTTAATTCTTATGATTTCAATTCCAAGTACAATACAAACATTTCATCTAAACATTAAGAGGAATTTCCTGTCTATAAAAGTTGTTCTAGAGTAGAATAAACTGTCCTGGAGAGTAGAAAATTTCTTCTTTCAGGCTGTTTAAGCAGTGGTTGAGTGGGTATCTTTCAAGAGGACTGTAGTTGTGTATTGCCCAAGACAAGGGTTAGACTAGGTGGTGTGAATAAGGGATTGGTTTTGAACAAAAACAACAGTAGGAGCAACAATAACAACAACACATGAAGACAAATGCTCAGTCTGGCTAAACATCTGCTAGTTCAATTTTCTTTTTGCATTGTGCTTTGCCTATTCAGATCAGAAATGACCTGGTGAAGTACCTGACTGAGGCACCCACTGGCATCAACAAACGACTCTCAACCCTCCAAATTAACCTTGCCAAAAACCAACAGGCAACCATCATATGTGCCTATGCACCAACACTAGATGCTGTCGAAGACATCAAGGAATTTTTTTATTGTGAGCTGGAAACCGTCCTATCGGAGATACCTAAGGAGGACAAAATCATCCTCCTGGGTAACTTTAATGCAAGAGTCGGACGGGACTCCGACCTGTGGCCAAGGATCATAGAAAAGACGGGGTTGGAAACAGCAACTCGAATGGCATCTTGATTCTCACCAAATGCGGCGAGCACAAGCTTATCATCACCAACACACTCTTCCATGAGAAAAACAAGCTCAAGACATCATGGAAGTACCCCCAGTCAAAGCATTGGCACTTCTTGGACTATGTAATTACACGTGCCAGAGACCACCATGATGTGCTCCTCACAAGACTCATGACAGGTGCCGATGACTGCTGGATGGACCACAGGTTAATCTGATCCACGATGGCTATCAAGATCGCCCCCAAACGCAGACTCCGAGGAAGAAAAATAAGGCGCAAAAAGAACACCCAAGCCCTTCAGGAGCCCTCCAAACGAGCCCTTCTCCAAACACCACTCAAGGATCATCTACCCACAGAACACCCCAAAAATGTTGAGGAACATTGGAACAAACTGAAGACTGCCATCATCACAGCCTGCGAAGAAACCATTGGATACCAAACTAAGAAACATCAAGACTGGTTTGACAATAACAACAAAGAGATCTAACAGTTAATTGATGACAAAAGGAAAGCCATTCAAACATGACAGAGAAACACCAACTGTGCTGCTAAGAAAAAGATCTATGCCAGTGCAAAAACTGAGGTCCAAAGAAGGACCAGAGAACTCAAGAACATCTGGTGGACAAAGAAGGCTGAAAAAATCCAACACTTTGCAGACACCCATGATGCTCAGGGATTTTTCAAAGCCACAAAGATAATCTACGGACCAAGAAACCATGGCATACAGCCTCTACACTCATCAGATGGAACCAAACTTCTGAAGGACAAAACATCAATTGCACTACATTAGAAAGAGCACTACCAGAACCTGCTGAATCGCAGCTCCAATGTGGCCAAAGAGGCCCTCTCACAAATCCCACAACAACAAACCAGGGGTGGGCTGCAGCACTGCGTAATTTGGAAGAAGTTAGCAATGCCATCAGCCAACAAAAAAAACAACAAAGCCAATAGACCTGATGGGTTCCCTGCTGGAATCTTCAAAGAGGGTGGACCTGAGCTGATACAACAACTCCACCAGCTCATTGAAAAAAATGTGGGTGACCGAGAAAATCCCAGCCGACTTCAAGGATGCCACCATCATCACCCTTTTCAAAAAAGGGGATAGAACAGACTGCGGGAACTATCGCGGTATCTCCCTTCTAACCTCTGTTGGGAAAATCCTCACAAGAATCCTTGCAAACTGCCTTCTTCCTGTCTCAGAAGACACCCTCCCAGAATCCCAGAATGGCTTCCGTCCCTCCAGAGGAACAGTGGACATGATCTTCACTGCACGACAGCTCCAAGAAAAATGCAGGGAACAAAATCAACCTGTGTACATGGCATTCATTGACCTTGCAAAGGCATTCGACACAGTGAATCACAGCGCTCTCTGGACAATCCTTCAAAAAATCGGGTGCCCTGACAAATTTGTGAACATCCTTCAGCTCCTCCATGATGACATGATGGCAACAGTCTTGGACACCAACGGCTCCCAAAGTGACCCATTTAAGGTGGAATCAGGTGTCAAGTAGGGATGTGTTATTGCCCCTATCTTATTTTCCATCTTCATCGCTATGATACTTCACCTGGTTGATGGGAAGCTTCCCACTGGAGTGGAAATCATGTATCAGACAGATGGCAAGCTATTTAACCTCAGCAGACTGAAAGCCAAAACCAAGGTCACCACAGCATCTATTATAGAACTCCAATATGCTGATGACAACGTAGTCTGTGTGCACTCAGTAGAAGACCTACAAGCCACTCTAAACACCTTTGCAGAAACATACGAGAAGCTCGGCCTCTCATTGAACATCGAGAAAACCAAAGTGCTCTTCCAACAGGCACCAGCTAACCCCTCTGCAATGCCAGGAATACAGCTTAATGGTGTCACATTAGAAAACATTGACCATTTCCGCTACCTTGGCAGCCACCTCTCCACAAAAGTTGACACTGAAATACAACACCGCCTGTGGTCTGTGAGTGCAGCATTTTTCCATATGAAGCAGAGAGTGTTTGAGGATTGGGACATCCGTAGAGATACCAAGGTGCTTGTTTATCAAGCCATTGTCCTCCCAACCCTGCTATACGCCTGCGAAATGTGGACAGTCTACAGACATCACCCTCAACTCCTGGAGCATTTCCATCAGTGTTGCCTCAGAAAAATCCTGCAAATCTCTTGGGAAGACAGGCGGACATATGTCAGCGTGCTGGAAGAAGCAAAGAGCACCAGCATTGAAGCGATGCTCCTATGCCATCAACTCCGCTGGACTGGCCACGTTGTCCGAATGCCCAATCACCGTCTCCCAAAGCAGCTACTCTATTCCGAACTCAAGAACGGGAAACGTAATGTTGGTGGGCAGGAAAAGAGATTTAAAGCTGGGCTTAAAGCCAACCTTAAAAACTATGGCATAGACACTGACAACTGGGAAGCCCTGGCCCTTATGCGCTCTAATTGGAGGTCAGCTGTGACCAGCAGTTCAAAGAGGCACGAATGGAGGGCTTAATGGAGAAACGTGCCAAGAGGAAGGCCCATCAAGCCAGTTCTGACGAGGACCGCCTTCCACCTGGAAACAGATGTCCTCACTGCGGGAGAACATGCAGATCAAGAATAGGTCTCTTCAGCCACCTAAGAACCCACCCCCAAGACACCAGAAATGGAAGACAATCGTCCTCGAACTACGAGGGATCGCCTAAGTAAGTAAGTAATTCAGATCTGACCTTAAACCCCTTTCCTACAACCATCTTAAATCTTGAATTGTTTACAGTAATGGTAGATATGACTTCCCTTTATACGTGGAACTTTAAAATGCTTTAGGTTTGCTAAAGTAGTCTAAATGGTGCTCAAACCGGGATTTAATATTTGAGATTTGCTCTGATTTTCCTATAACGATTTGCCATCTAGGATGCCTTGATAACAGTTTCAGTCATTATTTCATCATAGTCTTTTGCACTAGTCACACTGTAGCAGCTATAATTATTACGTTTGATAGTCTTTTAAATAGTTATGTCTTAGCCATTACAGGATTTTCTTACTTGCTAGCCATATTATAGTTGCTTAAGTTGTTATTCTATAACCATTATCATTACTATTAGATCCACACTTTCCAAATTTTCCAGGTATCACTGACTCAATGTGAAGAAGGAGTGCATAGATGTGTTATTTCCAAGGTGGCTGGTGGCCTCCATGTCAGAGAGTGAATCCATTTTCAGATTTCTTTTTCCAAATGATGCTGAACCCTATCTACAAAGTAGGTATAAAAGGAAGGTATATTTGAACAGGAAAAGGTGCCTTTACTTTGTTTTGTTTGTTTTCTCCCTCACTGTGCTGCATGCTCTGGTAAAGAGAGATACTGGCTTTAAAGAATATAATTATTATTTTGGATGGAAATGTTCAGACTTGGCACCCATCCTCTTCTATTTAATATGTAAACACGGTTACTCTCTGAATATGCTTTATGATGCTTCCCAACCATATTTTCCATTAATCACTCTTCAAGTGTCTGTACTGCATCCTTCAGCATGCTACCTGAGCACCTAATAGGTTTTCTCATTTATAAACCTCAGATTCTTGATGCACGAAGCAAACAGATTAGAATGGATTATTTATCAGCAATAAAGAGAGAGTTTCAGATAAAGCATGAAGAGTACAGGGGCATTGGCAGTGACAGGATAGAACGGGGGATAAAAAGTCATAAAGGACACAAAGCAAGCCACGTGGCATATTTTTTCTAAAGTCACCTTGAGGCATTGGCATTTTAATTCATGTGGTTCCTCCTTGTCTCTAACCTGATTCTCAAAACATTTAAAAGAACAAGCTTTGTGCCTATATACAGCTCCTCATGCCAACGGTAGCATTTTAATTGTCAGCACTTGCAAACAATTGATACATCACCTATCTAAGCCATTCTGTTAATCAATGGTGTCCGGAGGAGACAGTTCCCATACCTATAGATGTAACAGCCTGAGACTCCAAATAGATTTCTGCATAGAACATGCAATATAATTTGATGATCATTTCCCCCTGAATTGGGGAATGAAGGAGGAATTACATCATACCGTTATTGGCTCATCTGCACCCCATTAACTATGCTGCTGCTTCCCCTCTTCAGGATAAACAATTCCAATAAAGTCTGACGACGTTAACTCATTCCAATGTTTTTTCAATAGTTTATTTGGATGACTATTAAAGAGAGAGTAAATGCCAATCTACTGATGCCAATGGGCAATTAAAAGAGGATTCAAAGTCCATCGATCAATGTTTCTCAGCATTCTTTCACTCAACTAGAAAGCATGCAGCTGCAGTTTGCATACTTCGGCATGAGATAAATAACACTGTAAACAACATTTATGGAGTTGATGTCAGGGACAGTGGTAATACATAGTTAGCCTGACTTTACGTGGTCATAAATGGCAGCTCTTAATGTATCAGCAATGACATTTTCATAGCACCGCAATGAACCAGTTCATTAAAGCAGGTGTTTACAGACAAAGCTCAGAGCACAGAATCCATTTCAGGCATCATCTCAAATGACAAATGTAAATGAGCATTGCACTTTGGGAATGATCCTATGAATAGGCAGCAATTATGGCTACATAGTAGTTGCTAAGAGGCTCATTTGGAAAGCTTGCCTAATTTTCAATTTTGGTTGATTGAAAGATTAATTTTGACCTCATGAGGAAAGTGTGAGTTCTGTCTGTTAACATGGCAAGTCAAAGTGTTGATTTTGTTTAATGTAGTCAGCCTTTACACAATGATTTTAAGTCTCAATTTATAATGTCGTATCATTGCTTATGAGGAATATATAAATTGTGCTGGTGGTGGAGTCTCAAAGGTTTACTAGATGAGGAAGCTATTTGCAGGTTTGCTTGATGGTGTTGCAGTTCATAATGACATTGAACTCATCCTTGAATTTTGATCAGAGATGAATGAGCTGGTATCGTTTTCACCATGGGAACGGGCGGTGGAAGGCCTGGTGCTGGACCAAGATTTCTATTGAGGTTTCATCCAGTCTATGCTCATCAGCCTTCTTGTTTGAGGTAGTTCTGGAGTGCTCATATGTGAAGATGGAGACCTACATGGGAATGAAAAATCAAGAGATTTCAATATCCATGCTTAGCCTGTTTTGATTCCTGAAGGAGCCAGGTATAGATTTAATGGCCTTCATGAAAACTATTGGGGCACCTCAGTGTTCAAGTTGCTCAACACTGAGATCATTCTCAATTTGGTCTATGCCTGGAAGTGAGACAGGAGTGATCTGATTGTCAGAGGAGAGAGCAAAGGATTGTCAGCACCAGAGCAAAGCTTGACAGTAGTATGTTATTTATAATAAGTTACTTTAGTGACTAGTTACTTTTTATGACAATAAACTAGAACAATATTACATTCCCCTCCGTAACACCAAGAGCTGTAATTCACTGCCTTTCAGTATAATGTAATGGGATTTCTGCCCATTAGTAGATATATCTGTTACTCATTAGTGGATGTATCGGTGAACAGTGTGAGGGAGAGAAGGAAGAATCCTTCTTTGTAAGATGTCGTGTTGCAACTTGAATCCCTTGCTCTGCGCCCTAGTCTCTGGAACAGCAGACTACAAACTGACTCCATGTTCAATATGATATCCTTTCAAATATTTACTCAGACCACACTGGTCTGGGAAATGCTGTGGAGACAACTTAGAGAAGGAAAGGCTATTTTTTCCATATTGCTGTGGCTGGCTCAAGCATGGGATTTAAAGTGATTGTTTGAGGGGAGATGGATGCGAATGTGGCTGATTCTTCATGACTGCCCAAAGGATCTGTGGGATGCTTGTGCATGTGGTAGCTGCATACTTTACTGTAGGGGTTAGTGGAAAGTAGAAGAGGTGGAATCCAGATGATAAGATTACCAGAGATGGAACCAGTGAATATTTTTCTGTATATTTAATGTCAAAGTATCAATGGCAACATGTTAACAAGAAGTAATCTAGAAATTTACTTCCTCAAGTACAACACATTGATAAGTAACAGCCACTTAGGCATTCAGGGCTAGTAGCTTCATTCAAACTTTTAATTAAACTAGTTCCTTTTAAAGTTCTAGTGATAGCCACTAGTTCCTTTTGCTTATGCAGTTAGTCTGAGACCAAAGACCATATTGACTTGGATCAGGGATGGATACGAGTCATGATTGTTTGAGTTATTACCTTAATAAACCAGGTCAAACTCCAATGGTAGGAGAAACCAAATCCAAGACTCAGAGCTAGAAGGAAAACTATCTTGCTTTCAGATCCCTTTACATACTGATTGAATATCTTTGAAGGTTTGACTTGTGGCCCCATTGGTGACAGCTACCAGAGTTTTACAATCTAATGATAGATTTCTTCTCCTTCTTTGGGATACCAAGGTCATGTGGAAATCCAATTTATATAGTAGCCTCAGCTCCTATTGTATAAAGTCTTCTTTTACCTTGTGGAAATACAAATGTTTGCATTAGGGAAATTAAATTTGTCAATTCCATTTTAGATATTACTTTTTAATACCTGATCACCAATGACTTTAGATATTTTAAGAATACATTTGAAGAGCATAATCAGGTAAAATTCAGTTTGATACTACAGCCTAATTAATTCTGTAGCAAATCACTCTCAGAGTTAGACATTTTGACATTTCTCATCTTTTCTATCTGAAACAAATGTATACCCTAGTTTTCCTCTCCAGTTAATCAAAACATGAAGCTCATATATTCAGAAGAAAAACCAAGAACACTAGCACCATCAGTAACAAATATGAAGCCATATCAGCATTTGATGAAATTGGTAGAGGAATCACACTAGCAAATACCAGCCACCAAGCCAAATACTACTTTTCTATAGATTCCATTATTTTCAATAATTTAGCCATTCTGGTCTCTCACTGTCCATCTACTGACACTCTTCCATCTAGCTGGAAAAATTACAGCACAAACTATTGACTTCCTTCCTGCCCTTACTTTGAATTCCAAAAGGACATTGATCTTTATCAACTTATTTTTCTTTCTTTTTTAAATAGCAAAAAAGATGAGGGTGAACAAATTGAAATTGAATCCAGACAAGACAGAGGTCCTCCTGGTCAGTCGCAAGGCTGAACAGGGAATAGGGTTACAGCCTGTGTTGGAAGGGGGTCGCACTCCCCCTGAAGACACAGGTAGTCTGGGGGTTCTCCTGGACTCATTGCTGAGCCTGGAACCCCAGGTCTCGACAGTGGCCAGGGGAGCATTTGCACAACTAAGACTTGTGCGCCAGCTGCGCCCATACCTTGGAAAGTCTGACTTGGCCACGGTGGTCCATGCTCTGGTTATATCCCGTTTGGACTACTGCAACGTTCTCTACATGGGACTGCCTTTGAAGACGGCCCGGAACCTCCAATTAGTACAATGGGCGGCAGCCAGATTGTTAACTGGGGTGGCATACAGGGAGCATACTACTCCACTGTTATGCCAACTCCACTGGCTGCAGATATGCCACCGAGCCCAATTCAGAGTGCTGGTTTTGACCTACAAAGCCCTGAACGGTTCTGGTCCAACTTACCTGTCTGAACGTATCTCCTCCTATGAACCATCAAGAACACTAAGATCATCGGGAGAGGCCCTGCTCTCAGTCCCACCTGTCTTACAGGTATGGCTGGTGGGAGCGAGGGACAGGGCCTACTCAGTGGCGGCTCCTCGGCTGTGGAACGCCCTCCCCAGTAATATCCGGCAGGCCCAGACTCTTCTGGGCTTCAGGAAGAACGTAAAGACATGGCTTTGTGCGCAAGCATTTAATGAGTAAGCATTATATTGACACGGTCTGAACTAAGGTCTATGTGCAAGGTTCTTGGAAGAATGAAATTAAGTAATTTATATGTTTTTAATGCTTGTATAATGTATTTTTAATTGATTACTGTTAATGGTTTTAAATGTGTTGTTGATTTTTATTGATTTGTTGGCATTGAATTTTGCCTGTTGTTGTAATCTACCTTGAGTCCCCTCGGGTGAGAAAGGCGGGGTAAAAATGTTGTAAATAAATAAATAAGGTGAAGAAACCAGGCAAAGAAAATAACACACATAATTAGTTCACAATGACTTCAAGCATCAAACAGTTATCAGTAAAGGCTATGAACCATCCTTTTTTTTACACTGAAGTAACCGTTGAAAAAATTTTCATGTCTCAGGGAACCTTTGCATAAACATTTTATTTGGAACTTTTTGAAACTCCAAACAACCTCTTACATAATTCTAGAGTTTCAAGGAAGCCTGGTTTAGAAAGTCTGCTAGAAAGTGATGCATGGAATTTGTATGTGCAAGAAAATAATTAATATAAGCTATACAGTGAAATCCTCAGATGTCATTGTATGGTAGGTCGTGAGAGTTTATCTTCCCAGCCCTGAAGTTGAAGTCTCTTTGCAACTAAATAAGCTCACATGGGGCTAATCTACCTGAGCCACATATGGTGGAACTAATCTGTAGTGTGGTACTCTGGATCAGGGCCATAGCCAGAAAAAAATTTCGGGAGGGGTTTTGAAAATTTCGGGGGGGGGGGTTGAACCCCTAGCACATACCCCTCCCCGCTACAAACCTGTCAATATCTGCTTGAGATAGTGCCTGGAGGGACTCTTAATGTTTTGCATCTCATAGACTTAGCATGGGGATTTGGTTAACCAGTTAAAATTCATGAGTAAACGAGATTTTTTTTATAACTTGAAAAATTTCGGGGGGGGGGGGTTGAACCCCTAAAAAACCCCTCTCGCTACAGGCCTGCTCTGGATCAGCACTGGGAGTGTCCACACAGCCAGTTGATAAGCTGGTTCAGTGACTGACAGGTGTCCATACTGTGTGGCATTGAGCCAACCCAATGTCAGAAAGGAGTCCTCATGACCCAATAGTGCTGTATCCAGTTGAACACTGCTGAATGGGGACCCTTACCATCCCTGTCATGTCCTTGTCTTGGGCATGAAATTGCTAGTGGTCATTGCTTATCACATATAGGATGCTGGCTGGAGCATCAGAGTCTCATAAGACAGAGGAAAGAGGAACCACCTCATATTTTCTTCCCTCCCTTCTACAATTGCTCTGGTGCTCTGGTCAGCATCAATACATGTGGAAAGCAATGACCACCAGCAATTTTGTGCCCAGTAGGGCTACTAAGGTGAGGACCCAACAGGAAAGTGTAATTCCTTTCTCCTGGGTAACCCAAGCCTGGGGTAGAGGGACAGCAGGGACAGTGAGTTCTGAACCAGAACTGGTCTTTATGGTTTCAGTTCCCCCAAAGTGAAGGTGGGTTCTGGAGCTTTAAGGAAGCTCCAGGGCATCCCCTGACTTTGTTTAATTCAGGATACAAATGTGTTAAGTTGCCTTACTAGGCATTAGGAAGAACTGGATCTATGCATCAGGTGGACATCACACAGTTCATTCATTCCTGCCTCACCTCAGTTGGCCTGTGTAGATGAATCCACAATCGCTTTCAGTTAGATACCAAACTGCAGAAGTATCTGCAAATAAAAGATTGTTTTTAAAAAATGATTTACAAAATATGAAGCCACCATGGGGCATAGCCACATCCATGTTGTCCTTATCTTAAACACAGCTATTAAAAAGAAGAAATGTCAGAAGGAAACGGAGACAAAAAAACTCAATCCAGCACCATAAATGTTGCACCCCAAGGCAGTGCGAGCACTTGAAAACCAGGCAGAAGCCAATATAACACACAAGCTGTTAATTGAAGCAGAGTAAATATCTAGGTCAATGCGCATTTAAGGTGGAAAGTCAAAGTAAGAAATAGTCCATAATATATAGTCTATTGCAATATAGAAAGAGTTCATCAATGTCCAATTTGTAATCCACAAATGAAGTTTGATAGCTTCCCTTAGATATCTACTTCTACTTCTATCTTGGGTAACAAAATCTCTCCAATTAAAACTTCCATTCTCCCCAAGTCTGTACCATCTGGTGTAGTTAATGCTGGAGAGAATTCGGAATGTTTGGCAATTAGCATATCCGGCACCTGCAAGGCCATAGGGCCTGAATTCTGAGCAAGAATGTCTTCGAATTCTGCCGCCTCATCTGTTTCTGACTCCAACTCTCAAAAATCCACAAATGATGCCCGCATTGAAACAAAGGGCACATCCAGACAGCACTAAAACCCACACCATCATGGGTTTAAATGCTCGTTACGTTGCGGGTTTCTGTCTCCACTCCTCCATCCAAACCACGGGTTTTCCGGGGGGGGGGGGGGGTTGTTGCATCCTAAGGAAATTGGGATTGCATGAAGCCACCCCCAAACCCAAATTTAGTCCTGTAAAATTACTTAAATTGTCCTTGGTCATGATAAAGGTTCTCCTCGCATCCTCCTGGCATGAGGAAATGATGCCAAAGGAGATGGAGGGTGAGGAGGAAAATTCAACTTTGCTCATCATTTCCTCCTGCCAGGAGGATATGAAAGAACCTTTATGGCAGCCAGGAACTTTTAAATTAAGTTTTCAGGGCTAAAATTGGGTCTTGAGGGAGGGAGTGGATGCCATCGCGCTCCTCTATGCTTTTCAAGGCCTAAAGAAGTGGGAGAGCTGTGGAAACTCACCCCTGGGGCATCCCATGAATGAATCCTCATAAACCCAATATCTGATTAGACCCAGGCCTTTCAGAAAGGCCCAGATCTAATGGGGTATCTAATAGGCATGTGCGAATCAGGGGGGGGAAATGGTTCTAAACACTTCGAAAGTAGGAAGTGCTGGCATTTCCTTTCTGAAGTCATTTCCAAATTTTAAAGCAAAAAAATCAAAACTTTATGAAAATTCTGAATATTTGTAATTTGTTAATGGCGGACGTGCACAGGCAATAGCGAAAAACAGCACTTGGGGGGGGGGAATTTAGGGGACTCTCCCACCCTCATTTTTTGAGATATCCTGATGAAACTTGCTACAGTGGTAGAACACATTTACCACTGCTAGCTCACCAAATTTCAGAATGTTTACCGTATCCTCTAATTTTTGGTGAATTTTCATAGTTTATATAAAAACCATTTTAATAGTTGCAGAAATCTGTTCCTGGTTCGAAAGTCTTATTTCCTGTTTCATTGGGTTGTCTTTATTTTGAAAGTCATTATTCTTCAGAAACTTTGTTTTTGTGGCTGAAATTATGTTAAATTGGTGGACACCCAGCAAACCAATATGTGCTATCAATCATAGCACGATGGCCCTTGTGCAATGACAAAGTTCTGGCAGTGTAATAAGGTTTTGCCATGTTTTTGTGGCAGAACCAATTAGGAAGTGAGAGTTGTCAACCAGGAACAGAAATCATAGCACACCATCAAACCACTCCCGACAGATGCCCATCAGCCTCAGAATAAGGAAATCTGTTCCTGGTTTGAAAGTGTTATTTCCCATTACATAGGGTTTTTTGGGGCTGAGAGTTTGTGACTTGCCCCAGATCACCCAGTGGGTTTCCATGGCTGAGTGGGGAATCAAGCCAAGGACCAAAGGGGATGGGTGGGGAATGTTAAGAGGAGAGAGGAACTGGGACATCTGAGACATGCAGTTTTAAAGCAGGCATATGGCACTTTTTAAAAAGATCCTCTTTGCCTCCCCATCTCCCTACTCTGTCTACCTTGATTGGTTGAGAGGCACAGTCCTGTTTCACAGGTGCTTTCCCAGAATCGATGCCCTTGGGCCTCAGAACAGCGGTGAATCAAGGCCTCACTGCCTTCCGAAAGGGAATAGATTATTTACATTGTTTTTAAAAAGATCAAACTCCTTGAATTTTCTAGAGAATGACACTGGCAATATAGAGGATCATTCCCCCCAACTTTCAGACGTATCAGACATCTACCAATTTATGGGGAATTTTTGAAGTTTTGACAGATTTTTTTTTCATTTTTCATGCACGCATGCATCAGCTGGAACAATATTCACTTTGTCTTAAGTGTCACTGACATAAATCAGCCCATGCCGGTAAGCCAAAGGGAAATGAACGGTTAATGACTCATCAACAACACGGCCCCATGTTGCATTAACCTTTGGCAAGAACACATTCTGAGTGGCCGTGGCTGCATGAGGCCAGTACTCATTTCACTTAAACTGATCTACCCAATGCTTGGCACTGCAGCCAGCCATCTTCAAATTAAGGACAGGAGACCAGAGACCATCCACTGACAATACAGCCCTTCAAGGATGAAATCCTGGCCCTGCAGAATGAAAGAGGGAGGGAGGGAGGGAGGCAACACCAGCAAGGCCAGCCAGGGGTCTGGCCCGAGGGGCCATATTGGCCTCCAAAGGCCAGCCATAAAGGCACCCTGCCCATTCTAGGAAGGAATCTTGCCCTTGCTGAAAGAAGCAGAAGAAGGCAACCCCCACACAGCAAGGCCGGCCGGAGGTTTGGGCCGAGGTGCAATGCTGACCCACAATGGCCAGTCAAAAAGGCATCCTGCCCCATTGCAGGAGGGAGTCTTGCCCGAGCTGAAGGAGTGCAGGGCGGAGGCCATCTTCAGCTGGCCATTGGAGGCCAGCATGGCAACCCGCCCCATTCCAGGAGACAATCTTGCCCCAGCTGAAGGAAGGTGGAGGGAACAGCAGAAGAAGGCAACCCCCATACAGCAAGGCCGGCCAGGGGTCTACGCCAAGGTGAAACACTGACCTGCAATGGCCAACCAAAAGGCATTCCGCCCCATTGTAGGAGGGAATCTTGCCAGAGCTGAAAGATCGCGGGGCGGGGGGTTCCCTCAGCCGTTAAGGAACAAATGTCTTGTCTTCAGCAAGGATGAGATTACCTGCCTTCATGCACGCATGCAACTTATGATTGTTGGTGGCCTTACCACTGCACTGTCCTTCTGAACAATAGCCGCAAGCTGCTGCCAACGAATACACGATAACACTGCATGCTGCAAATGAAGCCTCCTTGCCCCACCATACAGAAGGGCTGGTGGTCGAGAGCTATCATCTCTCCCACAAACTGGGTGATCTGCTGGGGGGTGGGCGGCATTCCCCCGTTATCTTCCTGGACACGGGATAATAATATATTATAATAATAATATAATAATTATTTTATTTTTATACCCCACCCCATCTCCCCAAGGGGACTCGGGGCAGCTTACATAGGGCCAAACCCAGGCAAAACAGACAATATAAAACACAACAATAACACAAATCAATCAACAATAAAGCAAGTCATGAAACAAATAAAATCATATAAAACAAACATGCTTGATAAAATCCTGAGTTGGCTCCTAAAAAGAACTGGGCCATAAAAGTGCCAGTAGTATCAGATACAGTCGGGGAGAGGACGATACAAAACCATTATCCCATTGAAGTGCTGGGGAAGGCATAAACAAAGGAGACTATGGCCGGCGAATGGAATAAAGTGCAGTAAAAATAAAAATGAGCAACTGGTCAATCCTTTGCTATGGAAGTCAATTGCCAAAGGCCTGTTGGAAGAGCCAGGTTTTCAGGCTCTTCCGAAAAGTAAGGAGGGTAGGGGCCTGCCTGATCTCCCTGGAGAGAGAGTTCCAGAGCCAAGGGGCCATGATGGAGAAGGCCCTCTCCCTCGTCCCCACCAACTGCGACTGTGAGGGTGGTGGGATCGAGAGGAGGGCCTCCCCCAACGAGCGTAGAGACCATGCAGGTTCATAGGGGGAAATGCGGTCACGAAGGTAAGTGGGTCCCAAACCATTTAGGGCTTTGTAGGTGATCACCTGCACCTTGAATTGGGCTCGGAAAATAAACGACAGCCAATGGAGCTCCCTGAACAGTGGTGTTGAACGTGGCCTGTAATTTGCTCCAGTTAGAAGCCTGGCTGCCAAATGCTGGACTAGTTGCAATTTCTGGGCCGTCTTCAAGGGAAGCCCCACGTAGAGCGCATTGCCATAATCCAGTCTAGAGGTAAATAAGGCATGGACCACCATGGCCAGATCTGACTTCTCGAGGTACGGTCGCAGCTGGCGCACAAGTTTTAATTGTGCAAAGGCCCTCCCAGCCACCGCCGACACCTGACCATCAAGTGACAGTGCTGAGTCCAGGAGGACCCCCAAGCTGCGGACCTGCACCTTCAGGGGGAGTGTGACCCCGTCAAACACAGGTTGCCACCCTGGATGGCCCAAAACATCCAAGGTGGCCTGTGTCTGTCTCCCGCCATCAACAGAAGGTGAAGTAGGAAGTACTTTGGCTGCGGTTGCAGGGGCTGACGACTTCTCCCCCCAACAAAATTGTTGGGTGATGCCTTTTCATGTGCACCCTCAACCCTGTGGTGCCAGATGCCTCAAGTCTTTTTCTCTGCTGATGTTGGTACTGCAGTGCCTGCAAACTGCCACAGTGACACACTAAGCATGGACCCTAAAATGGTCCTAGATTAAAGACTTCAGCCTTCCCAACACTGTGAAGCGGCTGGCGAGCGCATGCGCCGTCACTTCCAGCGAAGCTTCCTCATGCCGGATGAAGTGATTGGTGTGTGCGCTCGCCAGCCGCTTCACCCGGCGGGAGGCAGCCTAGCAGGAAATTGCGGTGTGCATGTTCTCCAGCTGCTTCATCCAGCGGGAGGCGGCCTCGTGAGTGAAGGTGGGAGGGGGAGGCCTGCTCACGCACTCATGACCTGAGTTTTACTCATGGCCAGAGGGAAAACTCTGGCCGTGAGTGTGTGAGCGGGCCTCCCTCTCCACCTTCCTTCCCAGCTGTGAGCGAGTGCGAGTACGTTGGAGGTGCATCCGGAGGGTGTGCCCCCTCCCAAAGGGGAGGGGGGGGAAATGAAAAAGCTGTTCATTAGCCTTAGAGCACTTGGACGTGCATCAGTTGCACCCCCATGAGGATGATGCCTTCCACAACCGTGTAGTTCGCCTACCAGTTGAACCGCCCCTGATTACACATTCACATTACAGAAAAAAGAAAAAAATAACAAGAATTTATTTTCACATATTTGCTCACACCATTCTGGCCTGACCTGTACTGTTAGCCTTTCCATTAGTATAATTGTCTATTGGGCCTGTGCGATCAATGAAAAAATGTTTCAGTATTCATTACAGAATTAGAGGGTGGGGGAAAAATAGTTTCTAAAGTATTTCTGAAATTGAACAGGGTCTACATCGTAACTATAATGAGCTAACTACTTTTTGTTACTTTTCGTTAAGTAATTAATTGTTCTAATGGGCAAATTTCAGGGGTGTCTTTCTTCCTCATTGTTGGAGCTATTGGCATGAAACTTACTACAATTATTTAACACATATACCACTGTTAGCCCGTCAAGTTTTGGAATGTTGGACTCATCCATGGATTTTTGGGGAATTTTCAAAGTTTTTACAAACAATATATTTTTAAAAAACCTTCATTGTATTTTCTATACAATTACACATGATAACAGGGAATCATTCCCCCCAAGTTTCAGAAATATTAATACATTTACTGAATTTTGGGAATTTTCAAAATTTTTGACAAAAAAAACTTTTTAAAGCTACAACAGCTATCTCATTGAATGTCTGTCATATTGATCAGTAAATTTCTTCCCATCCCAGCACTGATTTATTTATTTGTATTGAGTCAGTCCTCCTTTTTGCAGATTCAACAATTCATTAGAACTCTGGCTGCTGCTAGGAGGAGAAAATCTCTCCCCTATCCTAATTGGAGTTTTCTGATGCTGAGCAGAAGTCTGGGAAATGCAGTTTGGGATAGGGCCTTTTGAATTCTCTGCCATAGGGCTCCTCACCTTCTCAAACTACATTTCCCAGAATTCTCTGCTCTCTTGGTCTCCCAGCTCAGCTTGTCTCTCTCTCCCCCCTCCCCGCTGCTTTTTTCTCCTCATTGCAAGAAGCTGTTAATTTAAAGAGGAATGGCAGCCTTTTGGGCTTTGCTTTGCTTCTTTGCACTGAAAATGAAACTGACTTTGATAGGCTTCCAAACATTACAGAATTCAAATGAAAAAAATATTGGGTGAGTTTTGAGTCTTAAGTTTTTGCATGCCCCCCCCTCCCATTTCTTAATATCTGTTCAATAATAATAATAATAATAATAATAATAATAATAATAATAATAATAATAATAATAATACTTTATTTTTATACCCTACCTCCATCTCTCCAAAAGGACTGGGGGAGGCTTACATGGGGCCAAACCAGGGTAAAAACAGCAAACCAAAATAAAATAACAAATATTGTAATTAGATACGACTGATTAAAAATGAACTTTTGCATGCCCCTATTTTCTACTACTTGTACCTACATATCTGTTTTTCCCCTGCCTCCCTCCAAGAACTGTTGTACAGTTTTTTTCAAGAAAACAGATATTCTATCCATATGCATCTCACTCTATTTCTCTCTGTCTATTTCTCTCCAAAGATGCATTCTATTGTGTGGCTTTAGTTTCTTATTGTGTTTCTTTTGTTACCTTTGATAGTATCCCTGTGGTATTTACAAAGCCCATTAGTTGTGTAAAGGTGTTGCACTTCAAAGTGAAAAGTGCACAATGAAATTGCTATGATGAAAGCTAATGAATTTCAAAGTACAACATTCATTATGATTTCAGCTACCTTGATTCTTTGGATATATTTTTTACATTGACTTTACTAAAGCTTGTTTCTCAAACACCAAGGTCAAGAAAGTAAGAGCTGAAAATATAAGGGTTTCTAAATCTCAAAATAAATATTTGCTTCTTGTTCTTTTAGTGAATCATTGCCAAACAAAACAGCATTATTCAATACATTTGTATACTTCATACATGTGAGTTTGTTTCTAATAGTTTGATATTCTTGTTACTTTCCTTCTAATTCTTTGCAGTTGTTTTGCACAGAACATCTTTTGATAAAGGTTTAGTTTGTAAATTAAAAGGCTGGTTGCATTTAAAGGCTAGAAGTTGTAGAAGAGTTTCTAGTATTTTTCTATTAGTGATTTATTTTTTTGGTTTGCAGAAAAAAAATATTATTACTGCAAAATATGGATGCTGTTGTAATTTGGCACCTGCACAGCCCTCCTTTTTTCTTGATTCATGCCAATGTAGTTTCTCTCTTCCTTTCTTTCAAAAGGATTGTATTTCAAGGACACGTACATTTATATTATTCCAGAACATTATTCTAGGCAAAAATCTACAGTCTCAGCATGAATGTACCATAATACCATCCATCTGAAAATTCAACTGTTTTAAGAAGTTTTGTGGAGTCTAATGGTGTCTAAGGCATGTCTACTGGGGATATAGTCTTTTAAGAAAAATATTCTTGCCTCAAATTAGCATGAAAGACTTGTCAGTGATTTCAGCAACTTCTTCTTCTTGCTAGACTCTATGTCCATTTAAATTTTATCAGGCTCAAGATCAATAAATGAGCACAGCTTGAAAGGGACCGGATCACTGACTGCCCACTTTACATTATTGAAATGTAGAAGGAGAAATAGGTCATAACCAGCATGGGGTGGGAAGGTGGGAGAGGGTTTGGTTTCTCTTTCTGGCTTGACTTAAGGATAGATATATACATTAGTTTTGGAGACTTCAGAGTCCACTTCCTATGCTTGAATATAGTATCATCTTTGAGTACTTGATATGTGCCTAGTTCCTTTTGTGAGCTAAAATACAATGTAGGAGACGTCCAGCTGTGTCTGAGCCAAATACTTCAAGCAACAGTTCTGAAAATTGTACAAGTGAAGTAGGATGCAGAAAAAGTAATCCAGAGGCAGTGATGATATTGAGCTGCAAAGCTAAGATAAAAGGTTTATAGAAGAGCAGGTAGGAAGACTTGGAACATGAATGGGGGAGGTTTGACCATGCAGATATTGTTGTATTTCAAAGTCCATCATCCCTACCCATTAGCTAACTTGGCTAGAGTTCATGGGAATTGTAGAACCATAGCACCTGGAAATCTCTATCATAGAGGGAGGGGTATAATTCTTCACTAAGTTTCTTCTTATAAAAACAACAATAATTTCAGAAAATGGATATGGAGTCTACCAATGTTCCTGTTATGAGAGAATCTTTGAAATTGATTTAGTTTTTAAAGTTTATTTACAATTATTGCATGAAAAATGCTATTTCCTATACTGAAAATATTTTTGTGAAAATCAGTCATGCACAAATTTTATGTGGTATACATCCCCAATTATAACAAATTCTGCACAAAAAACAGCAGTTGTTTTTTTTTTTACAAGAAATAATATTTAAATGCAGGAAAATATTTTTGCAAATAAAATGCTGGTTTCGTGTGTGTGCAGATTATGCTGTTTTCTGTGTAAAGTAACCATGTATGAATTTTGTACAGAATAATTCCTGAAACATGAAGAATTTGGTCAACTCTGGATTCTTTTCATCATGGTTTTGACCATTTAAAAATAATTTAAAATACATGTCCCATCTGTACATAGAGATCACAATCTAGTACAGAACTGAATGTCTTCAGGGTATCTGCTTTTGGGTTTGGAAGCATTCCCTTTTCCAAGTGCCTGTACTAGAATTCTCTAACTAGAACAGCCACTGACTGGCTGGAAGATTCTGGAAGTTGTAGTCCAAAAAGTAACTTTTCTAAATTGTGAGCCTGTCCTGTTGATTATCTGGAAATCTGTGTTATGAATCCAAAGAACATTCAGTGCAGTGCCTTTTAAAATAGATATAAAAACCCATGCACCTGGAAATACTACCATTAATAGTTGAATTAGCAACTATTAAATACAGAGAATTACCTAACACATTCAATTTCTAAACCAACTAAATAACTGAAAAGTCCTATTATTGGAATTTCTAACAGAAAGGGGAGCTAGGATGATGGCAGGAGGAGACTTCTTGGAAGTTGGATAAACAAGACAGTGTCTTTCATTAAGCAGCATGCTCAGAATGGAACTCCCCTATAAGGGAGGCCAAGTTAGCCTCAACCAGTTCGGTTTCAGAAAATGGTATGCTTTGAATCAAACTATTATAGAATTTGAAGGTACCCAGATCAGCTGGACCAAGCGCTTGCCAGTACAGAAACCCACAGCTAAAATATCTCTGCTGTAGTAAACTACCATTTGTTTGAAAACCTACAATCAAGAAGAGTCCATCATTTCCCAATGCAGTCTATTCCACTATCAATAGTTCTTTCCATCAGGTAGTTTTCAGAACCAATCTGCTTAGGTTCAGCACCCAAACCTGCGTCAAGATTCAGATTCTTTAACATCCTTTAACATCTTTTTAAAACGAAGCAGCCATTAATGCTTTTTCTTTGTAGAAATGGAATAAATGTGTAATCATGGGCCTAAATCCAATTGTTAGTTCTAGTTAGAGTAGACCCATTGAGTCAGTGTAAATCATGCCATGCTTTCTGTAGCATCCATATGCATACAGTAGACAAAATTGATGTTTTGAAAGAAGACCAATTATAGGTGGTATGGATGCTGGTTTACTTTCAGGTTGTACCCATTTGAAGATTAATATATTGCCATATATTATCTACCCAAACCCATCTGTGTTAAGCCGAAGCAACAGTCATCTAAAGGTAACCAGATTCCTCATATGTTATAAAGCAATTTTAGAGACTGACAATATTAACTAGACTTGTGCACAAATTCATTTTGGCCATTTTCCTTCAGCTTCTTTGGATGCCTGCAATGGCAAGGGCTCTGCCGCCATGTTTTTTTTTTGACAGAGCCGGACCACATGGCTGCCAGTCATGGCTCCTTCTGCTCTGTTTAGGAGCACACAGTGCACTGAAAGGCTGCAGCATGCTTGCACAGGGTTTCCCTGTGAGCTCTGTCTGTTGAGCCAATCAGAATAGAAGAAAGCATGTCTTACACAAGCTGGGTCTATTTAATGGAGCGACCACCTCCATTTCTCAGTTGCGTCCTGGCTCTAGACAAAGGTGCTTCAGTTGGATTGCCTTACTGCTCGCTCTCAACTTTAGCTTTTGGCTTGGCTTGGCTTCTAGCATTAAATCTTTATTTTCATTTATTTTCTTTATTCTTTATTTAGTGGGACTGGGAATTGGAAAGTGTGGGTGGGTGGGTGCATGGCATTTGGGAACTTGTGAGTGGGTGTGCTTTTCTTTTAGGGTGGTTCGAAGATTTAAATCACCCTTTATCCTCTATTAAAGCCTTTAGTATCTTATCTTATGTCTTTTTCATCAAAGTAGTATTTTTAAAAGATTATTGTTATTAATAATAATAGGAATTCCAGCAAACAGCAAAGCCTCATTATCTGAAAAACTACCTATCAATCTAAACTTACCACCAATATCTAATAGCTTCTTTCCTTTGCTATCTCATCTCTGTTTATATTTCTATCTGTGCTCTCTTTTGTCTTCCAAGAAGTCAACAGAACCCATTGTCTTGCCCTTAACTCCAACCTCCATCAGCAGCACATAAAAGATTATGGTTATTATTGTTTGTACTAGTATTCATAAGAATTGTACCAGCAAAACAACTACTCAAGTCCCACCAGCCTTCCTCTAACAACAATCCTATCCTTTGCAATCTGTCTGCATTCTTAGTTTCATTTAATAATACTTTGGCTTTTGTCACTTAATAATAATAATAAAAGAATTGGGCTTCTGGGGAGCTTTGCCAAGAAGCCAACAGAACCCATTGTCTCTCTAACTCTAACCTCCATTCAGCGGTGCATGTAAACGATTATTGTTATTTTTGTTTGTACTAGTATTCACCATCAATAATGCCACAGAAATATCAGATATGGCATTTAATTGTAGGTAATAAATTGTGCTCATTTTAAGGAACTGGTATGGGGGAGGACCTATTGGAAATCATACAATGTAATCCATCCCATTGCTTTCAGAAAATCTCACTACTTTATAACAATTAAAAAGCTCTATAAAAACCAGCAGGTGATACTTTGTCCAACAATTCTGTCCAATTATTGCTAGTGTGTTCTTTGTAATAAAAAACAAACAAACAATATTTGCATTGTCTCTAGGCTTTGCTGGCAGAGCAACTGAAAAAAAGAAAAGAAATGTCAAGTAATTTTTTTTCTTAAACTGAATACATGATTTTCTGAATTTGGGGTGGTATCAATTTATATTATTAGGAATACACGTTTACTTCTGGCTTAAATATATGTAATAGTGAAATGCTGAGACACCCAAGTGATGCTCTGTTCTGCCTCCTTTGTAGTATACTGCCCCATTTGTTTATTGCACAGTAGTATAGCATTTCATTAACTGATAGGTTTGGCTTTGCATTCAAGAGTTCTGAATGCACAATTATTACCATAAATTTAGAGAAACTGTCATTTCAGACAAAGAAACTCTTGCTTAGAAAAGAAAAATGCATATGAAGATAAGTAGCAGTAAAATAACAAAGGACGGCACCTCCAATTCTTCAGATTGAAACATTATAAAATATATTAGCATATCTTGCTGAATACAAACATAGCTTCTCCCATTTTTGTAGCAAATCTTGTTTCAAATAAAGCTGAAAGTACTGAAAAATATTTGTTATGTTGTGTGCCTTCAAGCCATTTCTGACAATGGTGACCCTATCATGGTTTTGTTTTGCTTTGTTTGCTTGTTGGTTTGTTTTGGAAAGAAGTGGGTTTGCCTTTGCCATCCAATGAGGCTAAGGCAATATGACTTGCTCAAGATCATGATGGGTTTTCATGATGGGGAGGGAATTTGAACATTGATCTCAAGAGTCTTAGTCTAGCACTCAAGCCAATACACCAAACTGGTTTCTCATGCAATATTGTGCTATGTAATCTGAATCTGGTAATAGTGAATCCATTAAATGATATGATGTCATGGAGAAGCCTTTACTACAGAAACTCTGTGCTCATTCTGTCCTGATCCACCTTGCCTTGTGGCATGAAAATGAAGATTAAGATGAATGCAGGCTCTCTTATCTTTACCTTCAACCCCTTTATTCCATTTCAAATACAAGAGAAGAAACTGAGTATGCTGGAGTATGTACAATGAAGTACCATAGAAGGGACAGCACCATGCGAATTATGGTATGACCCAAATTCCTCTCTTCTAAATGAGGAAAAGAGCATTCTGCTAACAGATTTCAATTAAATGGAGTTCTGTGTATGCATATATATATATATATATATATATATATATATGTAAGTGATCTTTAAGATAAGCATAGCAATGAACCAATTTTGATATATGTACATTCTTGATTTTTTAAAATCAAATCTAGACTGAAATAGAAATGTCACCATTCCTACCAGTAACACCCTGTACCATATCAGAATGGACTATATATTAGACCTGTGCATGGATCTGTTTTGGCCGTTTGCCTTCAGCTGCAATGGCAAAGGCTTAGACCCCATGTTTTTTTCAACTGAAACTGCTCATGTGGCTGCCGGACATGGCTTCTTCTTTTTGGGAGCATGTGGTGCAAATAGAGGCTGCCATGTGCTTGCACAGGGTTTTTCTGTGAGCCCTGCCTGTTGGGCCAGTCAGAGTAGAAGAATGCCATGGAGTGTCTTATGCAAGCTGTGTCTATTTCATGGTGTGAGATGCCTTCATTGCTCAGTTGCATCCTGGCTCTGAGAGGTGCTGCTTAAGTCCGATTGCCTTGCCTATTTTGCCTTGCCTTGTCGCTCGCTCGCTCGCTCGCAATTCTCCTGCATGGTGATTCCATCCATGTATCACTGCTGTAAGGACCTGGTGGTGAAGTGGATGGATGGTGCCGACCAAATCTTCATCCACTTCCCCACAGGCTTGCACTGGTGCAGTCCACTCTTACCTCTCTCTGACTGCACATTGGTGGGAGAGAGATGGGAACATGGAGACAGAGAATTGCTGGACAATGCTCCACATTGAAGTCATGGACAGGGCCTACACTTCAGCGCAGATCACAGAGACCATAGAATGCATGATTGACATGTGGCTTCCTGAGAGGTGGCTGCTCACGCTCACGCCTGGTTTTGTAGTGTCGGATTCCAGAGCCAATGTGTTACTGACAGTCAAAGACATTGAGTTGCCGGGCATGTAATATCTGGCGTACAAGCTCCAGCTCACTGTGCATGACAGGCTATGTTTGTCAGTGTCTACAAAGGAGACCTTCCAGATCCTCAGATTCCTTTTCCACTTGCAGGCACAAAATCAAGAGGATTGGGGGAAGGCATTCAAGGATCTAGAAAGATGTAGCCTCACAAGAACGTTTCCTGGCTCTCCTGAATCCTCTTGCCATGCAATATTGAGGGTCTATTGAGAGTCTATTCAAAAATTGAGATTTGGGAAAGATTCTTCTAGTTAGAGTTTTCAGCCATTTACAAAGTTTATTTCTTGTTTTTTATCTCAGTCATTTGACTATTCTTTACATCCCTACTCCATGGAGAGGTCCATTAAAGGAATAAGAAGCCATGCCATTTCATTTTTTTTTTTTTGAGCTAGTGAATTCGATGATAGAAGCTATTCTGACCTAGTGAAAGAATGTAGGCTTCTGAAATGATCCTCTGGAAAAGAAGGAAAACATCTCATTGTTTCTATAGGAGATTGTGGAGGTCTACAGAATCAGTGTTGCTGTTGACTCCTATACTTGTTGCTGTAACTTTTTGCTTTTTAAAATATAACCAAATGAGATTTCTACCCCCATCCCCCCAACCAAGCAATCAGTGGAAATCCCCAACACCAGGAATGGTATTTTATTTCCAACCAATGGGCAGGGTTTCTTCAAATTCCAGGATAGCTCTCGGAAAAACAATACCCCAAGGACTCCTAGGGTTCAATCCTTATGATTCATACAAAGTTCTTTGCAGGATGAGAAGAGGAAGCAGACAGTTCAAATGAGTACAATAAGACTTTTAGAACATCGGAAGGCATGCCCATTCAAGTCTCCAGAGCCTCTTATGATCAAAGACATGAAAAGATCTTATAACTGGCCAGTTGTTTAAAGCACTGCTTCTTAAATTGTGGGTCCTGTCCTCAAATGTGGTCCTTTTAGCTAAATGTTGGGTTCATGAAACATTAAGCAACACTCAAAGGTTTAAAAAGGCCTTGTCTAAAGTATTATGAGATTCAAATGGTGATTTCCCAACTGCTTGCCATGACATACAGCTTCCTTGATCTAGCACTCCAACCCCTTACTGCCTTTGCAAACTGCATGAGAAAGCTGCAGTGGCATCAACATCAATATTTTTCATAAAAACTCTATGGAAGAGACTTTCACTTTCGTCTGTCTGCCTGTGTTGACACTTTCAAACCTGAAAGTGTGAGAACTGTGACAACAGTAGAAACTAAATTCTTCAGGACTCCACAAAATTGAAGTTATGAAGTAAAAATAAAATGCTTAGCCTCTAATTTATTTATGTATTTATGTATTTATTTATTTATTTACCCTATTTATACCCTGAAAGGGGGACTCAAGACAGTTTACATATCTAAAGCCTATAGTTTATTTTAAGGAAGTCTATACACACACACACACACACACACACACACACACACACACACACTATTATCTAAATTCTTTTCACTAATAGCCAATCTGTGTTCTTTGCATTTCATTGTTGGACCACAGGGGCCATTATTTGAAACACCTTCCACTCAAACCTGCCCTTTTTTTTGCATTCACACCAGGAACATCATGGAGGGAATAGTTGTTTTTAAATTACACTAGTCACAGAGCTATGTTTTATATAAATTTCTGCTGCACTAAAGCATAATAAAATTACACATGGTCTTGAAAGCAATGCCACAAACTTATAATGTTTAGGTTAAGAACACATTTATTCTAAGCATATATTTATTTTAGTATTAATAAAATTACCCTGAAAAATGTTGCTTTCAACCTAGTTGTTCACTTTTTGCAGTTTACAATTTTTAGGTTTTTTTCTATTTTGACATAGGCTCATTAACATAACTTACTCTTGTCATATGTTTCTACTTTCTATCAAATTATGAAATGCAAGATAGCATGCAGGCTAAATGATAAAAAGATAACAGAGGCAAAAAAGATGATGATGATGATGATGATGATGATGATGACGACGACAACAACAACAACCATAATAACAATAATAATCATTTATTTTAACCCACCCTTTCTCCCTGAAGGTACTCAGGGTAGCTTCCAACAGAAAGGATAAATATACTTTGTGTGTAAGAGGAAATACACAGAACTCCCAACTGTACTCTCTGAATAAACAGCATAGCCATGGTGCAGCAAGATTAACCAGCATTCTGAGTGAAGATTTGTGCAGACTTAGCACATAAGGGTGCATCTATAATGTAGAATTAATGCAGTTTAACACCAATTTAACTGTCATGGCTCAATGCTATGGAATCACGAGCGTTGTCCTTTGTGAACTCTTTAGCCTTCTCTGCCATAGTGTGCTGGGACTCACCCTCTAAATGATATCAAGGGGATTTTAAAGTCATGGCTGAGGTGTATCATTCTTCTTTCTTCCCCCACCATTCAAAGTGGAATAAAAATACTTCCACTCAAACGCAAGAAAAGAAGCAACACAATTCTTCCCAGGGGATACAATTGTAGTGAGAACAAATGAAACTGAAGCTCTTGCCACTAGTTTAACAATTAACTCATTCAAGTTTTACAGAAAGAGATTATTTATGTTTTATAATATTTATACCTTACCTTGTATCAGAAGATCTCAGGATGTCTTACAATACTATCAAAATAGGTTAAATGGGTTAAAGGGCCATTGCTGTTTTTCTTCAACTCATTTCATTACAAGGTTTTCTTGGCAAAATTTGTTTAGAGATGATTTCTCTTTGCTTCCTCTGAGACTGACGGACTGCAACTTGCCTATGGCTGAGTGGGAATTCAAACTCTGATCTATAGAGTCATAATCCAAGATGGAAACCACTATACTACACTATCTGTCTGCTAAAAACACTGCAAAAATTAGACTAAAATATATTAAACAATATAATGAAAAGGAGCATGTATGAGAAGACACTCTCCCTCAAGTATCAAGATCCAGAAATATTTAAGACTTTAATTGTCGTCAGAAGCACCTTGAATTCAGCCTGGAATTGTATTAGCAACAAATGCAATTCTTTTAAAGCTGACATTACATACTGCCAACACAATATTCTAGTCAGAAGTTAAGTTGCTGCATTTTGTACAAAAGTCAGCTTCTGAATTTTTTTAGCAGCAGCCCCATGTAGAGCACATTATAATAATGTAATTGGGAGGTTACCATTGCATCTCCTTCCAGGAAAGGCCATAGCTGGCACATCAGTCAAAGCTGGCTTCAAGCACTCTGAGGCACAGAATTCATTTGGATCTCCAGTGAAAAGAATTGATAGATCTAAAAGCATTCTCAAGTTATGTACCTGCTCAAGGGGAGTGAACCCTCTTCCAAGATGGTTTACTGTCCCAAATCTACATTGGGATTCAGCTCCAGTTTATTGATTCTCATCCAGCCCATTACAACATCCAGGCATTGCTCCAACATCTGTACAGCCCCAGCTGCTTCTGATGACAGAGCAGAGGGCGGACAACATATCGATGGCACGCCACTTAAAACTTCTTATGACCTTCCAGCTTCATGTAAATATTGGAACAAGGTGGGGGATCAAATGGAAGCTTGTGCCACCCCAAAGCTTAATTGCCATGGAGTGAAAGAAGAATCCTCCAGTAGTACAGGAGTGCTGCTGCTGCTTAGTCACATAGTCATTTCCGACTCTTCGTGACCTCATGGACCAGTCCACGCCAGAACTCCCTGTCAGCCACTACAGGAGTAGAAGCACTCTATAGCAATGCCTCTTATTTCCATCCCAAGACATTGATATTTATATGCCGGGACGTCAATGCCTGAATCAAAGCAGCTTCAGAGGGCCTCTTATAACCATTAGGCCCAGAATCAGAAGACATGTTTTTAACATCTCACACCTTCATAGACAATAAATTTAATCAGCAAAGATTTACATTTTTAAATTTTGGATACAAACACAATCTATATACTCTGCATGCTATCTAATGGATCTATCTAGTGGTCATTACAGCTATCTGAGCAAAAGAGGAGGCAGTGTCATTGATCATATAAGGATCTCATCCTTGCTGTTTCCATTTGAAATCCTGGGATGCACAGAAAGTGACAAATTTCTTTCAGTAGTGTCCTTAGGACCAAAACAGGCATCTTTAACTAGAACACAAAATTTAACTAGAGAACTGTTGCAGGAAAGGAGGCTGAAGTGGTCAATTAGACCGCTTAGCACTATCTGGGAGAAATTACATAGTAACTATTTGAACAAGTATGCCCCAATGATTCTATAACAAATCAACATATAATATAGATACTTGCAAATGAATACTTACTGAGATTAGACTCAGTCTAACAAGAACTACAGATAAAAACATTCAGTCTGCAGAATATGGCTGGTTTGATGCTGCCGAAAGAAACCTACCAATAATTAAGGGCATTCCAAAAATCCATTTAATTAAATAGAGGAGAAATATAATAGTCTATTTAAAGATGAGAAAGATGAATATAAACAATCTCTGTGGCAGGAATTGGCACTAACAGAGACAAATGGAAGGAAGAGAAATTTTGCAACTTGTTAACAAAGACCTAAAAGGGGTAAGATTTACATGAGAAACTTCCATCACAGTCTTTACATGGATTATAAATAAATACTTTTCTAATATTTTTGCAGCCAGTCAAACAGTCTGGAACAGGTGAGAATCCATAAAGATTTCTCTAATATCACTGAATGGCAACCAGTCACTGGCAATTAGGCAAAGCTGGAAATTACATCTATGAAATCTAAGAAAGCATCTGAAGAAGAAAAGCTTCCTCCAAAACTATTTAAAGAAAATGGGCCCAATCTTGCTGGCCTATTTACCAAAACAAACAGTACTGACTGGAAAATGAATATTGTTGATCAAATAACTTTGAAGTGATGTTGAGCAAGATGATTGGGCAATAATTTTGTGGATCATTCCAATCACCTTTCTATTTATCAGCTTCCTCAACATCACTTCAAAGTTATTTGCTCAACACTTCATAAACTAATGGATTGTCTACAAGGAAAAAACTATTCATATATGAACAACTGGTTCATATGTATACAGGTTTCCACTGTTTTAATATCTATGAGAATTATTCAGTTTCTTGTTTAGCTCAAGTTGATATTCCTTCTCCAGTAATTAGGAATATAAATATTTGTCAAATTTTTAAATTGAGACTCATTCACCTCCTGTCTCAATTTACCTCCTTCTCCGGTGATCTGGCCATCTGCTCAGTCACACAGAAATAAATTCACACTTTCCGGCTGTTAGCTGAAACCAGCGGCTTTTATCTTTATTGCAGTACTTCACAATATTTACATAGTCTTGCCAGATCATAGCATTCATGCACCCGACCTCGATCGATCACCGTATGGGAAGCATTCTGCTGTCGCCTCCCACATTCCACAGCAATTACAAATGTCCTGTTATGTACCAGAAATCTCTCACTGTTTCCCTCTATCCATAAATCTCTGCTCTATGCAGTTAACTTTTACACTACTGGACTACATTCTGCATTACCGAAACACACTGTCAGTTAGCTTTAAACTATAAATGAAAATTTCAAAACTACACAAAACAATACATTCACATGCCCCTCCTGAAATTTTACTTCTTGTTTAAAGCTTCTACATTTAGCTTCTCAACTATGTTAACAAATCTCTATTCAATAACATATCACACTTCTCCCTGTCTCATGGAGTTCCATAGACTACTTATGCATAATACATTTTCAACTCCTTGCAAATACATTGTTACAGTTACAGTTTTCAACGCATCTTTATTGCTACAATCACTTTTTCGCACTTCTTCACATAAACACAATGCATTACATTGTTTCAAACCCTTTTTGAATCATTGCACTGCATGTCTTTACCAATCACAGGCCATGCAAGCTTTCATACATAATTCAATCATTCATGATCTCTACTACTGTAAAATCCATCATGGACTCTTGTGCTGCCTTCTGCTTTCAAACACTCAATCAATCTCGACAACTTCACAATCTGAATATGTGAACTTTCACAATCTCCATTCAAACAATCTTACATTCATCACAACTTCAACACTGTTAATCACTCAACCACTCCTTTGGCCTACATGTGCACTTGCACTAACTCATTTTCATTCATTTTACATTGTTGAAACTGTTTCACACTTTGTTTCATGCACTAACACTCAAGCACTCTTTCACAAATCTCTTGATTGTGCCACTTGATGTTGTGTTGGTTTCTTTCTAGACATTCTGGGTATGGCAATGCATGGCAAACCTGAGTCTTGACCATTGCGTACAGACACACTAGCCCCCTCCATTTCAGGCTCTTTTTCCTTGAAGCCTTGGGCATTGTGGTTTGCTTACTCTTTTGTGGTGTTAGTGCCTTTCCCTTTTCAGGAGTTGAGACCTTTTCTTCCTTAACTATCTGCTTTTGAGCTTTTGCATTCTTGCCATTGACCCCTCCATTCGCAGAACTTTCAACTACTTCTGCTTCTTCTGAACTCCCATTCAGAACCTTCTTATTCAAGTGCAGTCTATCCCAACCTGAATCTTTATCAAAATATGCCACTTTGGAGTATCTTACTTTCCCTAGGCTTCTGTGAAACTTGAGCTTATCTTTGCAGAACCCCAGAAATCTCAATCTGCACCACTTTGGTTCACTCTTTGTCCTCAGACTCGCAGGTATGAGCACATTTGCAAACTGACCAAAGATTTTCAAATACTTCAAATTTTGAGCTCTATTGTACATCTTTTTAAATGGAATCTCTTTGAAACACTCATTCCACAAACAATTCACAATGAAATTACTTGTGTTCAGGGCTTCAGGCCAAAGTCTAGAAGAACAATCTGAATCTTTCATTAACCAATTCTTCATCTCCTCCAACACCTCCATCCTCTTTTCTGCAATCCCGTCCTCAAAAGGTTTGAATGACTCAATATTTTTGAACTTTACATCACGACTATTCAAGAACTTTTTTCATTTCATTATCACAATTGTCAATTCTTTTATCAAAAATCAGTGTACCTACATGATTTTTGTACACGCGTTCCACCATACTCAACCACCTTATGATTTGTGGTCCATTTTTACTAAAAGGTCCAGCCATGTGAACATGAACAATTTCGAACATTTCATCTACTTTGATTTTGAATTTCTTTGAAAACTGAATTGGTTTTACTTTTACCTCTTTGCAAACTGCACATTCTAGCTAATTGTCACATTTCTCACACTCAAAATCTGAGCAAACATTTAGCATTTGATTTATCACTTTTACATCAGTATGTCCCATTGCTCTGTGCAGATAATGAATGCATCTATCATGCACAATTTGTTTCTTTACGCAATAAACCTCTGCATCATCTTTGCATTTATTCTTATCAAATATCTGATACAATTTGTTTAACACCTTTTACCACAAATTTTCCATTCTTTAACACAAAGCAATACATTCCTTTAAAGACAACTTTATAATCATATTCTGTCAATGTTGCAACACTTAACAAATTGGTTTCAAGATCTGGAACACAAATTACATCTTCCAAATTAACTCCCAAACAAGAAATATATGCAATCCCACACTTATTGATGGTTCTCACAGTCCCATCTGCCAAAGTCACAGTTGTACCTTCAAGTTCTTCAGCATCTTCGAATCTATCACAACATGATGAGTTGCTCCAGAGTCCAGGAACCACTTGCTCTCCTCTGGAACAGAGCCATTGGCAGCCATGAAAGCATGAGCCTGAGTTGTTGTTGTTGATTTTACACCTCCGCCTTTCAAATGAGGATATCTCCCTCTGGATGGCCTCTTCTTGCCTGGCAATATGACCTGCTTGCCCACAGGAATAACAAATCTTTGTTTTGACTCCAAACACAGATGTCTCTTGGTTCTTACCATCACCATCTGGTTGGAAGTCCATCTCTTGTGCCCCCTCTTGGCCGCACTCATGCTCCTCTTGCTTCTGGGACTTATCGAACTTTTGTCTGTCCATCTCCTTGAGGACTCTGCCACAAACCAAGCCCAACAACAAATCCTGGACCCTCCAACCTTGGAAAGACTGGATCAAAAAGTCCCACTGATCTGACAGACTTGTCAGCAATACAAAGCATTTTTGAGCCTCTGAAAATTCCACACCTCTCAACTCTGCTTCAACAAAAAGCTTCTTCATCGAATCTAGGTGCCTCTTAACATTCTGGCCCTTCTTCAGCTTTTTTTTTTTTCATGTCAGGAGCAACCTGAGCTGCTTCTGGTGTGAGAGAATTGGCCATCTGCAAGGACGTTGCCCAGGGGATGCCCAGATGTTTTGATGTTTTTACCATCCTTGTGGGAGGCTTCTCTCATGTCCCCGCATGGAGCTGGAGCTGATAGAGGGAGCTCATCCGCACTCTCCCCGGGTGGGATTCGAACCTGGCAGCCTTCAGCAACCCAACCTTCAAGTCACAAGGGTTCTTTAGCTTAGTATTGTAGAGTCTCTTAGTCTGTCAGGACCCAGGCTGCAAAGGCACCAATAACCATACACAGAGGCCAGAATCTAACTAATATCTTTATTGAAGGAATATATAAAGCTAATAAAAGCAAGTGTATGAAATAGTCCAGAAGTAGACCTTTCAGGAAAGGTCAAAATTAGTCCAAGAAAACAATGTCCAATATGAAATATTAAGGTCCAAAGTTGTAATCCAATAACCGAAACACTCACTTTGCCAGGCAAAGTGAGGGGAGATGACAAGGTCCTTTAGTCCATGAACTTGAGCAAGGCTAGGAATTAACTTGATACTTGAAAACAAGGCTTGAATCGTGACACAAGGTAACGTGGAACAAGAACAAGGCCCGTGGAATTACTTGGTAAAATCCGTGAAACAAGGCAAGGTTTAGTCCTGGAAGGCGAGGCAAGGTCCGAAGGTAAACAAGGCTGGGAAGCAGGAGCGAAGGCTTGAGAACAAGGACAAGGCTTGAACAGGAACTGGGCTTGGAACGGAGCGCGCTGTCCAGACACAACTCGCTCCGGAGGCTGACGAATTGACTCCGCGAAGTTACTTCGCGGGTAAAACACCTATATAGAGTCTAACTTTCCCGCCGAGAGCAGTTCTCTGGGAACCAGAAACGAAAGCTAATCTCTGAGACCAGATGTTTGACTCCTTAAAGATTCTCATGGAAAGCAGGCTTAATTGGCTAAATTCTTAGCAGCTATTCTAGCACTCCTGCGCGAGGCCGCTTCCAAACCTCTCTGTTGTTTACAAAACTCATGGCGAGAAAACACAGGAGATGTAGGCTCAGGGTTTGTTTGACATACTTCTGGAACACAACTCTCTTGCAGGTGCAAGGTTCCCAGATCTGGCTGGGAAGAATCTGGCTGGGAAAATTCCAGTTCTGACTGGGAAGGTAAAAAACCCAAGTTTTCTTCTTCATCAGGTATCACAATGTCATGAGCAGGACTACAAGGCCCATGAGTCATCACATAGTCCATATCAACTGTGAAATACAGGATTCTCTCTGATGCACAGCTCTCAGAGAATCCCACACCTGTTTAGCAGTAACCTTGTTTCTCACATGCACCAGTTGATTGGGTGGAATGCACAATATGATTGTGGCTTTCATCTTCTTATCTCTTTCCTGATCAGCATCAGCTCCTGTTATGGTTCTCTCAAGTCCCTCTTTAGCCAGTAAGTTCTCCATCATTATAGCCCATTGGCTATAATTCGAATCTGAGAGATGTTCAATTGACGTTAAAAGGCTTTCACTAGCCATCTCTGCTTTCTCTCTCCCAGGCCCCTTCTCAGCCTGCTTGGAGACACTGTAAATCCAACAGACTCACAAGGACTGCTGCTCTATGACCCTCGACATCCGAGTTCTAAGCCAGATTGCTATTTACTTTCTCCATTTCAGTAGCTGAACAGCAGCACGAATATCCACAGCCTTTCTGGAGTCCAGGGTTATCACCAGCCATAGATCTTGCTCTTCTTGCTGCAGCTAATCACCTCACTGAAGCCTTATCTGCACAGCAGTGGGGTGTTTGGCCCATAATCTATGTCAAGAAATTGTTAAATTGAGACTCATTCGCCTCCTGTCTCAATTTACCTCCTTCTCCGGCGATCTGGCCATCTGCTCAGTCACACAGAAATAAATTCAAACTTCCTGGCTGTCAGCTGAAACCTTTATCTTTATTGCAGTACTTTACAATATTTACATAGTCTTGCCAGAGCATAGCATTCATGAACCCGTCCTCGATCGATCACCGTATGGGAAGCATTCTGCTGTCATCTCCCACATTCCACAGCAATTACGAATGTCTTGTTACTTACCTGAAATCTCTCACTGTTTCCCTCTATCCATAGATCTCTACTCTATGCAGTTAATTCTTACACTACTGGATTACATTCTGCATTACAGAAACACACTGTCAGTTAGCTTTAAACTATAAGTGAAAAATTCAAAATTATATACAAATGATTTAGTACTCATTTCTCCCTCTCCCCCCCCCCCCCCGGTCATATTTGGGTCTTAAATGTCATTTGAATGCTTTCAGTGCTTACTGCCAAAAAAAATAGCTGTCAATAAATTACTTCAAGACCAAGGTTATGGTTTTTGGTAGACATTGTCTCAGGCACAAATGGACTTTAGAGCAACATGCCATAGAACAAATCCACCTATTCAAATACCTGGACATTGTTTTCAATAAATCTCTTTCTTAGAAATGGCAGTGAATCTGAAAGCCAAGAAAATAATAGGAGCTCTGATAACATTTTAGCATAAGATGGTCAGCTGATTGATCCTGCCCTTAAAAATTGTAGTAAACTGATTGTTCAGATGCTTTATGGCATGGAAATCTGAGGGTTAGCTATTAATACTTATAAAGCCTTGAAAATATTGCAGAACAAGTTCCTCTGAAAACTATTCTCTTCCACCTAGGACTCCTGTAGCATTTTTGCATACTGAATCTGGATGACCATCAGTGAAAACAAGAGTAGATAGTTCCCAGTCAAACTGCCACTTTTCCGAACAGCTGTTTTTCAGCATTGTGCTGCTTGGAAATTAATAATCCACAATACTGGAAACCAAGCTCACAAAATCTCCTACACTTACAATTTCCCTGAACTGAATTCTGCCTTTGCAATGAAGAGACAGTTAAAAGACTGGTTATTCTGAATAAAAAAGCATTATCTTCTGCTGGTCAGAGAACCAATTCTGTGGATTCTATCTGCAATTATACTATAAAATTACAAGTCATCTTGTGAGAAGACTCCGTGGGCATGTTTGTGCAGGAGAAATATATATAATCCAAACTGTGATAATCAAAACATTCTCACCAAGTGTACCAAAAAGGTTTGCTGTGGAGAGTTCATAAACCAAACAAGCTTGAGCAAGTGCTCTCTGACAGCTTGTAGGTTGGTTAGCCAAGTCAGATCCAGCTCTTTAGATTGCTTTCAAAAAAAAATTTCAAAATTGATTTGGATTAGATTTGAAATATCAGGACTTGATTACTGTTATGAATATGTATTAAGTCTTTCACAATGACTCAAATAAAGGGAATTAATGTGCAATAGTGCAAAGAACACTGAGTTATTCATGAAAGAAAAAGTGAGACAGAGAGACAGATGGATACACACACACACAGAGGCAGAAAGAGATCACAAAAGCTCCTTGATCTATTCATGAACTGAATATATTTATTCATATGATTATCTAAATAAACCAGAGTGAACAAAATGGGGCTCTCCAGATGTCAAAACTCTCATTAACCCTACCTAACAAAGTCAAAATGAGTGAGGCTAGAAGATGCAATCCAGAAGCATCTCCAGGGACACTTGGTGTACACCCCAATATAAACCAATTTCTTTCAGGAATGGGATGAATATAAACATGTATTTTCTTCAGGAATTGTTGCATGTTGGCTCCTTCTCCGAATCATAATTTTGCCAAAGCATCTAGACCAACATATAACAGCAGTAAGCTTCTATAGCACACCTGGAACTGATTTAAAAAAAAAAAAAAAGCATCAGGAAGTCTAATTTATCATCCCTGCTCAAGGGCAGAACTGTGATTTGTATGGTTCATGAGACATGTTTCCCCTTTCTTTTGCAGTCTGAAATCACATGGTCCAGATAGGTTATTCCAATGTATATCTGGCCCAGAGAAGCCCTGAATCCATCACCCACTTGCTAAATTCAGAGCTGCTGTCCATACATACTGGATCACATTGGACCTGCTTAACCATCACCATTCATGTCACTGCCATTGCTCCTTGCTGGCCACAAAGCTTGCTGTGACCCTCTATTTCTTGCTGGTCACACAGGCACTTTGTTTTTATATAAGCAGATAAGGCTGTGATAGCCAGGTAATTAAGACAGACTTCTATGGTTGGTGGGAAGTGGAGGCAGTGATGTAGGGATGGGTGCTAATCAACACAAGGAAAAGCTAATAGTGGCAGTGTCTATCTGAGGAGGGGACTGGGCTGAAACAAACCAAATCCAATTTTCTGGACTTCCACAGAACCCTGGCATATTCTGTTATTTTGTCTAAATTCTGCAGTATCCTTCGACTTTGCCTAAAACGGGGCAAATTAAGGTACTAAAACCCAGGATACACAACAGATGTCCTATGCATCAAGGAAACAGCCAGCAGTAGGTTTGTGCTGAGCATATGTTTTCTTCTAAGTATAGACAAGCCCTTAGTCAAAGATTTCTCTCATATCAGAAGTGACTTGCATTATGTTCTCAGAAGTCACATCTGACACAATAAAAAAGTCAAAGATGCATTAACTTTGTTAATTTAACTTAAGTTATGAATCAGCCCCAAATTAATCTCCAATTTTGCTAATACAAAAACTGCCATGTATCTTGCTATTCCTCTTTCTCTACCTAACAAAAATTGTATATTCTGCTGAAGACAAATCTGAGTAACTGCTGGATTTTATGTTTTCCAGAATTGGGAATAGGTGTGTTAGGCAAATGGGACTCAGGCTGTTTAAAGCTTTATATGTTCATCCTGGCACTTTGAATTGTGCTCAGAAGGAACCTGAAATGATAAGGAGCATTATTCAAAGCCTCAAGACTAAAAGTAGATCAGCATAGCAACTGGTAGTTGTTAATATAATGCAGCACAGTGAATCATACATCTCATACAGTGTTGAGAGCTAGGGTGTATCATATATCATTGCTATAATGTAGCAACAAATCACTATTTCTAAGATAGCTAGCCAGCTCTGCAATATCCATATGGATACATGCAAATGATATATGCATAAACATGTGGCGTTACAGAGTAAATACTATTTAAAAAATCAATATAAAAGCTGTTGTTGAATAGAGACCTGGAAAGATTTCTGAAACAGATAGGTATCCAGTTGAAGCAAGAAGTAATAAAAAATGGGGTGTGGCAAAGATGGCTATATCAAAGATACTGCTGAGCATAAATATGCATGATAGGGAACAGGAATATTTTTAGGTAAGTAAATATTGCTCATTCAGATGTTTAGGCAATCTAATTGTGTAATCTCTAAAAGGAAAATGCTGTTTTAGGTATACAAAGAGAGGTCATCTTGGCAGATATCAACCACGAAGGTTGCTTTAAAATTTCACTCAGAATTCTCTTCTATGGCTGAGGCACAAATAAATGAGATCATCAAGTTCCATTTAATGCTAGTCTTGTTTTGATGCTAGAAATCCACTCAGAGCATTTTAAATTGGGTTAGAAAGCTTTGATGGAAGATAGCTTTTGGCTGATAGAATTTCATCAGTCTAGTAATGACTTGTGACTGTTCTACTTTATTGTTTCACTCTGTCTCACAAACCTGTCTGGGGTTTGTGTCATAGACCTAACCAAACAAGCAACGGAGGAGCACAACAACCTTGGGAAATCAAGCATTTGTTTTCCATCTATGACAGCAAATTTTATAATCTTTTTTTGAGATGAAACTCAAGTGTGTTATCAGGAATTACATCAACAGCAGGAAGAGAGAAAGGTTGATATTCTCTTGAAATAATGATTTGGGTGATTGATACAGTTTCTGAAGGAACTGAACTGAGAAGAAGCATAGAAAAGTAAGAGGGGGACAATGGGATGGGCATGAAGAATTGAGTCTCAGGGTGTTTAAAATACATTTATATTATAACTTGGTCTCTGATTCCATTCTTTGTTTGTATTGTCAGTGTATTTTACAGACATTTCACATATGAATCATTCTTTTAATTGCCTGCTTGGTTGAACTATGAAAAGTTAAAAGGCCTTAATGCTGCTGTTAGTTCTGACTTAGCAATCTATCATGCAAGGCAGACACATCACAATTACAGCAGGACAATAACATCTTTACTTTTGACTTATCGCATTACGTCACTTTTTTCTTGCAACTCTACTGGTGGAAAACAGCCTGGAAAGTATTTATTTTACAAACACAAATAATCTTTTATAATTGTTTCCTTTTGTAAAAGAAATGCCTTCCAAAGGTCTCCCACTAGGAGAGTGGCAGGAACCAAGTGACATCATGTGGTAAGTCCTTGGCAAAGATGCTGTTGTCCTGTGATTTGACTGCTTTGTGTGATAGATTCATAGAATAGATCAACTAATATTCATTTGTCATCTTCCAAATATCATCTAAGTTAATAATCAGCAGATCACATAGAAACAGAAAAGGAAGACTCAGAGTGAACAAACTATGATGTTGAGGTTGGGATCAGGGATAGAGGGATTATTCTGTAGGCCTCTGGCTACAGCACTGACACAAAAAAAGGATAGAAGAAACAGATAATGTCTCGGTCAGCTTCCCTAACTTTTCTTCCCAAACCCATAGTCAACACTATCATCAGAGGTTTAGAAGTCATTTTAAAATATGGAGATGTTTTTATTAGCAATTATTAATGTGTGAAATGTCTGTCTGTTTCTCAAGAGTTTACACATTACAAAGGGGAGTAGTCCAACAAACCTGAATAATAGATTGAGGAAGTTGGCATTACATATATTTTTTTAATCTTGGCTAATTTTAAACTTCTAAAATCTGCTTTGACTCTCTCTTGTGGAGAGAAAAAGTAGAGGTATAAATAAACATCATCATCATAAGAAGAAGAATATGTTCAAATGTGATGGTGGTGGTAGTGAAAATGACTGGACATTGATCTGCTCAATGTGATTTCTTAGCACAGTTTTTTGTGCAGAATATTCTTGTGTAAATTCAAGGTTTTGTAAAAAAATAATTATTAATCATAATTTTAATCTTCATATCTGTTTTCTGTCCTTGGGTCCTCAGAAAAAGGATATAATACAGATATTAAGATTAAAATTATGATTAATAATTATTTAAGTTGTTTCATTTTAATCTCAGAAAGATGAATGACAGCCCAAGGCTGTGGATGAGCCTTTCTCCAGCTCTCTCTGTGAAAATATATATATATATATATATATATATATATATATATATATATATATATACACACACACACACACACACACACACACACACACACACACACACACACACACTAGCTATGCCCGGCCACACGTTGCTGTGGCGAAGTATGGTGGTATGGGAAATAAAGTATTGAGGAATTGGTGGTAGTTAAGGTAAAGGGTATAGGTTTTTCCCTGACATTAAGTCCAGTAGTGTCTGACTCTGGGGGTTGGTGCTCATCTCCATTTCTAAGCCGAAGAGCCGCCGTTGTCCATAGACTCCTCCAAGGTCATGTGGCATGACTGCATGGAGCACCGTTACCTTCCCGTCAGAGCAGTACTTATTGCTATACTCTCATTTGCATGTTTTTGAACTTTAGGGTTGGCAGAAGCTGGGGCTAACAGTGGGGGTTCTCTCCGCTCCCCCAATTCAAACCTGCAACCTTTTGGTCCAGAAGTTCAGCAGCTCAGCACTTTAACATGCTGCGCCATCAGGGGATATTATTTCCTAAAGGTTGTGAATATACAATATTTTTGATTTTTTTTGTCTGTGTTAGCTGGCCCTGATTGTTTCCTTTGTGGAATTTCCAATTTCCCTGCTTTCAGAGTGTTGCTTTTTATTTACTGTCCTGGTTTTAGAGATTATATTGTTCTGTATTATTCTATCACAATAATTATTTCATATTAAAATAGAATCTCACTTATCCAACATTCGCTTATCCAATGTTCTGGATTATCCAACGCAGTCTGCCTTTTAGTAGTCAATGTTTTTGTAGTCAGTGTTTTAAATTCATTGTGATATTTTGGTGGTAAATTTGTAAATACAGTAATTACTACATAGCATTACTGCGAATGGAACTACTTTCTCTGTCAAATTTGTTGTATAACATGATGTTTTGGTGCTTAATTTGTATAATGATTACCTAATTTGAATGTTTCCTGAATCCCTTCTTATTATCCAACATATTCACTTATCCAATGTTCTGCCGACCTGTTTATGTTGGATAAGTGAGACTCTACTGTATATTGATAATCTTATATTATCTGCTTAGAACTGGATTATATGAGGCCCCCTCTTCACAGCTCTATAAAATGCACACTGAAGTGGATTATATGGCAGTTTGGAGTCAAGATAATCCAGTGCAAAGCAGATAATATAAGATTATAAATGGGTTATATAGCTGTGTGGAAGGGCCTTTATACTGCCATATAATCCAGTGCAAATTAGATAATCTGTGGAAGAGGCCTAAGTGAGGCCTAAGTCTGCCTGTCCGCTGGGCTGAATGGGTTGCTAGGAGACCAAGTGGGTGGAGCTTAGCCTTCTAACTGGCAGCAATTGGATAAAAACAATTATTTCTCTCCCTCTAATTAGGACTTTATTTTTCTTTTCTTTTTGTTGTATCAACCTAGAGGCATGGATGATGGGTTGTGTTGTCAAATTTTGAGGTTGGGGGGCCTGTAATTTTGTTGTTTTGTCGGTCGCCGGGATTCCATCACTCTTATATATATATACACACACACACACACACACACATATACACACACACACACACACACACACACATACAGTAGAGTCTCACTTATCCAAGCCTCACTTATTCAAGTTTCTGGATCATCCAAGCCATTTTTGTTGTCAATGTTTTCAATATATCATGATATTTTGGTGCTAAATTCATAAATACAGTAATTACAACATAACATTATTGCGTATTGAACTGCTTTTTCTGTTGATTTTGTTGTAAAACATGATGTTTTGGTGCTTAATTTGTAAAATCATAACCTAATTTGATGTTTAATGGGCTTTTCCTTAATCCCTCCTTATTATCCAAGATATTTGCTTATCCAAGCTTCTGCCGGCCTGTTTAGCTTGAATAAGTGAGACTTTACTGTATATATCTTCCAAGAAACTTAGGGCATCATACATTGGGGATAACTCAGATTTTTTTTAATATAGCAAGTCTATGAGGGTTGACTGAGGTTGAGGAAGTGATTTCCCAAAGGCCATCCTAAGAGATTATTGATTTATTTGGGAGAGGGAATGCTCTGTAGTTTGTATTAACCACTTTTTACTCTTCAGAAGAAAGGCCTCCAGAGCAGCTTAGGTAAGATCATTAGCAAAGAAGACAATTTCTTCCCACAGGAGCATGATCATAAAGACACACCTCAAAAGAAATAGAGGATCCTGAGGGATCACTCAGATATGACTTCTCAAGATAAAATTATCAGCATCAGTAGACAAAGTGCAAGATATAAGAAAATAGTATGCATCTCTAAACCCTGCTCATCCCCTCTCCCTTAGCTACTACCAAGTTTTATGGCAAAACAAGGTTTTTGAACATGTCTTCAAAGTCCTGGACAATAATAATAAGTCCCCTCTCCCCAGAGGAACTCGTGGCAGGTTGTAACAGAGAAAACACAGTATGCATAATAATACTCAGCAACCAAATTAACAAAATCCATCAACCAACAAATCAACAAATCATAATACATAGACAAAAATAAAACCAGACAATAAAAATGTTAATTATTCCTGTTCTATTGGATGCTGTAGTATCCACATGACACAAACAGTTTATCCTTGGAGTATCTACATAAATAGAGTTAGTGTCTACATTAGGAGTGGGATTCATGCAGCTCTCTTAATATTCAATGTAAGTTCCAGTAGGCTTAACTCATGTAGCCAATAGCTAAGTTTGCTGAGTGAAAACTGGAGAGGCTTTCCATGCATTTCATGATTTATGTAGAAAAGGTAATTTCAGCAGATTGGTTGTTATCTAGTTATGAGTCAAGCAATGCCTGCTGAAATTGCCATTTCTACAGCACCATTACAGATACAGAAGATCTCTTCAGTTTTCACTCTGGCAGTCCCAAGTAAGTAATGGTAGCCACTAAAGTGCTATACCATATGGCTAATTAAATGAATCCCACTTAGGGCCTACATAGAGCTAACTAGTATTGAAAGCATGCTGACATGGAGATGTCACTAGCTCTAATGGACAGACTCATAAAAGTCCCATGGTCTATGAATCTGTACTTCCAAATTAAAATTTCTATTTAGACTCTTTGATTTCTTTTGACCTCATCAGATGGGCTTAGTTTCTGCGGCATATGCCAGATCTTCTATAGTTTTATTCTGGAGCCTGTTGGCTCCCATCAGACAACATTGAACTAATTCTGGCAGGGCTCTGTCATAAACTATAGAAGATCTGGCAACACAGGAGGCTTTCCGGGTTGCCTTTGAGACAATAGGGGGAAGCCAGGCAGTCGGTGCTTCCTCCATGGGATGTGGTGACCGTCGAGTCAGACAATGCATAGCATAGGGCGACAGGTTCCCCCTGCTGGGCACCACCGGATTTGCCACGATGCGTGGCGATTCTGGCAGCCTGTGAAAAGAGGTTCTTAAATAACACACTTAGCTATTGTCCTACTTAGCCTGACTTGCTAATTTGATGTTACAGTTGCTATTACTGCTTTTTCCTTTGCTAAAATCAAGGACAATGTCTAAAAGAAATTCAGCTGCTCCTTCCTTGTCACATTTTCTTTGTTACACACATACACACTTACCTTTCTTGTTTTTGTTCTTCTATGACTATGATTTTACAGTCTGACTCCTACCCTCTTTTCTGATATGAAACACTAAAGAATATTGATTGCCATCATAAAGTACATATGCTGGATCAATACAAAGGAACTTGTTCTCTGATTAGCTTTCTTAATACTTTGTTGAGGACAAATAAAGCATACTTGAAGAATATACACCTGGATGTAAAATGTGTCTGACCTACATCCAGCTCCCCCATGTGAATTTGTAGCACACAACACCAAGAAAAAGACAGCCAATTGAAATAAATAGGTATACTGCAAATGTGCCATTTGAAGTATTTATTAAAGGTTTATTCCTCATTACAGATGAGCACAGGTTCATGAAATATGTTGGGAATTTTTCATTTTAAAATATTCAGCTCTGAAGAGAATGAATAGTAGAAACTGTTGTATCCTTGACTTTTCAGGCAGGGTTGCAAGATGGACAAGAAACTTAAAACTTTACTAATTGTATAGAAAAGGAGATTTTAGAAGGTGTTGCTGGCCACACAAGCTAAATCTGCATAGCCAATAAATGTTTCATTTTTAATTTGAAGATACTGTTAAACTGTATGGGTGAAAATAATATTCAAAACATTAAAATGATTGAAAAATATGTCTCTTGACTGGTGCAAAACTCTGATGAAAAAAAGCATTCTGGACTTTAGGACATTTTCTACACAAAATACACATAAGGTTGTTTTATACATCAAACAGCATTTTCTGCTTTTTTCCTACATAAAATATTTAAATTGACACTTTTGTGCAATGTTTGCCTATAGTATTTTGTACAGAAAATTGCATTTTCTATTCTAGAAAAAATACAAAAAATATTTTTGGAGTAGAAAATGCTGTTTTTTTGCACAAAAATTCTATATGAAAACTGTGTGCAGAATACACCCCAAACTGCAAATTCTAAAACTGAATAGACCCCCAATATTTGCTAGATTTACTCATTGTTTAATTTAAAATGAAAATGAGTGATGAATTATATACCTAGTTTTCAAGATGGATCACATTCATTCATCTGCACAGGCATCCAAAAGGTCAGGGGGATGGGTTTCCACATGTTTGTATCTACAAGCGTGACTCCAAGACATTTGGCTACAAGAAGTTCATTGTTATATGTCATTCTGCATTACATTTGCTCATGTTTACATTTCAGCTTATGGTATTCAAATAAACTCATCTTATTCTGGTACATAAAGCAGAACACTAGGACTGGATTTTACTCCTGCCTTGTTGACAAAATACAATGATTTGCTGCTCTTTGATAACAACTGAAATTAGGTTCATGGGGCAGCCAGCTTTTTCTTGGGCTAGTCTTGGTGTGTACAGGGGAAGATATTTGGGCAGATCTCATCATTTGTTCAATTCTGGGCCTCTTCTAGCATATATGGAGCTCACTATCCAAAGGACTAGCCACATTCTTTTTGACAGGACAGATTCATTGCAACCTTTGCATGTCATATCAACCCACAATTGAATGTAGCATGAAGTAGAAACTAATGTTTCTTGTGTGCCTTCCCTGAGCCTTTTCTCTTCTTGTATAGTCAAGAAAAGGATTTCAGAACAGCAGATTACAATGTTATCTGGATTGTGAAATGTAGGGCTCATCTACACTGGGCAGTTAAGCTTGGTGTACTTTTTTTTTCAGAGCAGTTCAAGATTTATCATATTTGTGCTAAATACAGGGCTATTGTCACGATGGCCCAAGAGTATATCCACTCTACTAAAATCTCCATCTTGCTAGCTGTGCAGGTGCTCCACTCAGACATCAGCAGAGAGGCCTGCAATGGACAGGACTTCAGATGAAGCTCCATGGCTGGCTAGGAGCAATAGTGACATGGTCATAATCCATCCCCTTTTCCAGGGCAGATAGGCATGAGAAAAACATGTCCAATCTGGACAACAGATTGGTCCAAATCTGTCCTCTCATTTTGCTAAATGTAAGGCAAAGTAAAAAAAAAAAAAACCTTTGATACTCACTGGAAGCTGCTGTGCATCAGGAAGTCAGCCAACAGCCTACTCAGTATGAATAAGGGTTTTTTTTTTGTAAAAGTAGACAAGCCTGTAGTTAATCTTAACTATTATTTCTTGAAACAAGCCAGCTACAATTCCAGAATCCCTAAGAAAGTATGGCCACTTGAGATAGATGTAAATAATATCCAAGCTCTGGATACAATAACTTTCTTCCAGGCAATTTCTTCCTGTTGTGTGCAATAAAGGGAAGGGCTTGCATTCAGTAAAACCAGCTGCTTGTATGATATTGGGCTTATTTATTATTTCTTTAATTAATTCATTTATATTTTACATTTTTCCTAGTACAGCAATCAAGGATTGCAGCTCTTACCATTTCTTCCTTTTGGCTAGCATCAATGGGAGTTGCGTCTCAGCAATACCCGGAGACCAATATTTATCCTAGTCCTTGCTTCTTTATATAGTGGACCCTTGGTAAACACTGGGATTTGATTCAATGACTCTCTGTGGATATGAACGTACATAGATATTCATGTCCCATTGTATACAATAGCATAGTAAAATGGTATCCCTATGTAAAGTGACAAAACAAAGGTCTGCTTTTTGGGATTCTTATTTGAATATTTTCAAGCCATTGATACAGGATATGGAGAGCCAACTGTATTTCTTTATTTGCATCTTTTCTTATGATAACACTGTAAGTAGTGGCTTCAAAGTCAGTGGGGCAATGAATCTGCTGTGTTCAAAGTGTGGGACACAATTGAAAGTTACTGTTCCAACTAAAATTCATAGCATATTTATTCGCTCACTGACACTGGAGCCACCAGCTTACACAGCTATGATGCAAAAAGATGTATTTGACAGTTTCCCTATTTCTGCACAGCTCTTCAGAGGAATCCCATTGGTTTATTTATTTATTTATTTATTTCCATCATTTATATGCCGCCCTTCTCACCCGAAGGGACTCAGGGCGGCTCACAATACAGTAGAAAAATAAAACATAGCAATATAAAACAATCAATTTAAAACACTGCATACACTGGTTGACTGCATATGCCCTTTATTTAGAATTCTGCAGACTTGTGAAATGAGGGGCAGGTATAGCACATTAGAGTTTCTCTGTTGCTAGTTCTGCTTCACTTTCCAAGTTACAACTGACTGTTATTTACAGTCATGCAAATCTGGGTTGGGCTGCCAAGGTAGCCTTTAAGGTCCATGAGAAGGCAAACTTGCACCAAATGCAACTTTTCCTATCACTTGATCACACAGATGGGGATAACCAAGCTTAGCGGCATTTTTGAAAATGAATAATCTTTAAAGGCATAGTTACTTTTTCAGCTGACACAGGTCTCCATTATAAATGTAGTGCTATGCAGCATGGGACATGTTCTCTGGCAGTCAGAGGTGGTCCAACAATGAGGTGAATTAGGCAGTCGCCTGTGGCGCAAAACATACGGGGGCGCAGTTGAGACTGCTTTTTCTGTTGATTTGTTGTAAAACATGATGTTTTGGTGCTTAGTTTGTAAAATCTTAATGTAATTTGATGTTTAATAGGCTTTCCCTTAATCCCTCCTTATTATCCAACATTTTCACTTATCCAACGCTTTTATTTTTCAGTGATTGGTTTGGGGGGGGGGGCGCCAAAATTCTGTTCACCTACACTTGAAAAATACCTAGGGCCGGCTCTGCTGGCAATAAACATGGAGGTAACTTGATTAAAAGCTTACCATTTTTCTCATTAAATGTGATCGCTTTCTTAGCCTTGTGTCATCCTTTCCCACTCTATCACAATACCAGGAGAAATGAAGGGATTTTAAAAAAAATGTTGAATATAAGCTGACATGTCATTTTGAATTAGCAATGAAAAATTAAAGAGAATATTTATGAAGTGGCATTTTCATCTAGGCTTGTTTCCTCCAAGTTCATCCACAATGTCTGACTCACAGAAAAGTGAAGAAATCAGATGTAAATGTGATAAGAGGTGAGAAACATCAGTTTGGCTATCATTTGTGTAGTGCCTGATGGAGATATTATGAATAAGCTCAGAGTGACAAACCCCCTTACTCTCTTGAAGGCTGCTAGATTAAAAAAAAAAACCTTATTTCTCCAGAATAGCCTGTTGAAGAGTGAAAAATTGCAGGGATTCTATTTGATGAAATCCTCCAAAGTTCACCTGCTGCCAGGTATTATTGGGGAAATTGGCTGGATTCTCACTAACAAGAAATTGATTTTTCAGGGTTTTTTTGTTATGTTTTGTTTTAACAGCAAGTTCAGGGCCAAGTTGCCCTCAAACTGTTTGGTGTCACAGTGCTGTATCATGCAAATCCCTGTACTTTGGAACAGAAACAAATACACTTCTGTTGGTCCTCATGTTTACCAGAACTACTTTGTTAATACAGGTGTAATAAAGTAGATGTGCAGGTATTAATTATTTAACAGAAAATGTGACATGAGAAATTACATGAAAAGAACGGGAGAGGGTCCTGCACTACAAAAAGAAGAGCAGGTCAATATATTTTGGTAATCCATCTTCACATGAGACAAAATAGCCCTGTTTTGCTGCTTTTATTCACGGCTTGGACAAGGCCTGCTGAGTGCCATCAGATCATACATGTCAGATCCCATCCACATTCATCCCAAAGTATAGGGGGAGCATCAGAAAGCACTTTCTCCTCCACCACGGGGAGGAGTGTGTGTTTTGGGTAGCACCAAAAAGCTACCTACACCTTCCTCCCCTTTTCCCCATATGATGGAGGAAAGGGTGATGGGGCAATGATTGTTGCCACATGTTACTGCCCTTTCTCCCATTTGAGGGGGACAGGGAAAGGGTGCCAATGCCTGTCCCATCTCCACAGTATTATGGAGAAAGGAGGGAGGACGAGCAGGATGCCCTGAATCATTCTGCAACTGCTGGCAAAACTGCATGGCCCGAAAGGGCCATGTGAAGAGGTCCCAAGACTGAAATTCTATACACACATACCTGGTTTCAAGTCCCATTAAATTAAATGAGGTTTGCTTCTGAATATTCCTATGCAGGATTACAACGAGAAAGTCTAGTCTAGGAGACAAGTCATAAAATCCAAATATAACAGTTGTAATAATCAACAGTGAAGGACACAAATTAAACATTTGCCTTTCCCCAGGAGAGGACATGCTACCGCCTGAATTGTTTAAATGCAATATCACCCGGTGGGCTCCTATCCTGTCCAAACTGTTTACACATATCAACCAGATAGAAATTGTCCCAAATGGATGGAAGACTAGTATAACTGTGCCAATATATATATAAAGGGCAATAGAACTGACACTTATAGACCTATTAGTCTGCTGGATGTGGTGTCAAAGATCTATGGTAAGTTTTTGTTAAATAAATTACATAGTTTGGCAGAGAAGAATAATATTATTGCTGAGGAACAGGCCGGATTTCAACAAGGCAGAAACACAATAGACCAATGTTCTGTGCTTTTACACTTAATCCAAAACAGTCTGAAGAAACCAAAGGGATACCTAATTGCTGCATTTGTGGAGTTTACCTCAGCTTTTGACTCAATTGATAGACAGCATTAGTGGGCAAAGTTGGCAAAGACTAATGTGATTAGATGACTGCTGTCATTATTGCATCAGCTATATTCAGGGACAGACCTAAGAGCACAGTTAAGCCTATCAGGTAAGCTCTTGGACAACACTGAAACAAGAAGAGTGTTTTCTGGCACCATATCTGTTCAATTTCTACGTGAACAATCTAGTTGCCGAATCGAGCTCCCCTGATCCCTTCCCACCATTAGGAAGTAAAAGGAAAATTCTATTCTTATTGTACACTGACAATGTGATCCTCCTGTCACCTACACAGATAGGACTAAGGAGATTTTTAAGGACACTAGGCAAAATTTGTTATCAAAAGAAGTTGATGGTTAATCATTACAACTTTGTATTTGTATAATTTTAAATTGATATCTTATACTTGATGTTTTTAACTATTTTTTGTCTGTAATTGTTTTTTTAATTATGTGTTTGGCATCTAATGGTTGCCGGTTGTGAGGCCGCCCTGTTTCCCCCTTCCCTCCGGGAGTCAGAAAGATGGGACATAAATGTATGGAATAAATAATAATAAATAAAATAAAAGTGATGTTATTCTCCAAGAGGAAGCAGATACATAAATAGCAACAATTCATTCATTCAACATTTACCTTAACCTCTCAATTTGCCAGATTGGTATAAGACCTACCCCAGAATCAGGATTTGGAAACTCACTTAAAAAAAAAAGTTGTTATAGTTCTGAGGGCCCCCAAGTAACCTGTTAAGAGTTGATTTTTAAAAAAATATATAAATAAATAAACATTCCCATTTCTCGAAATTAACTAAAAATGTTACTTTAAGCTTTTTATTGTTCTTAAAGTAGATGTTAGATTTCGTTTATGGAGAAAGGATACATTGACAGCACAACTTACCCACCTCCTTTCCTCTATTGCATAAGTTTTAATCTAGCTGGACACCCAATTCATTCACCAGAGTCTCACATCTGCTCTCAGTTTTGCTTGAGGGCTTCCCATTTATAATCATTTCAACACTTCTGTCAAGGGCTCCACCCTCTTCTCAGGTCATGAATAAACTGATGGAGAAAGAAGAAATTCACTCTGCCAACATGATTGTTGCCAGGACCACCATTGCCTGTCACCACTATCCCAACATGGGACTCCTCTGAATGCTGGTCAGCTTCATTCTGCCCTGCCCAAGTCACATAGTCACCTGCTATCCCAGTCAGTTCCCTCTCCTCCATGTCCTTCTCCTCTCCAGCTTACTGTGCTCCATCCCATGGAATCTAGGCTTTGGAATTTTATGAGGCATTATTTAGCTGAGAATTCTATATATACCTCCCTAAACAGAAAATATTAGGATTATATAGGATGCTGCCAGGGTAGTCATACCAGAATTTTAGTATTATAATTGTTTACCATTGAAATAGCCAATATGATGCAACAGTCATATTTTGTTTTATTGTTCTGTCTACTGAACAAAAAACAAAAACCTTACAAAATGCTTCTACACAGGAGATCAAGGCCTCATGTTGTGCCATATTATGCTATAACAAACAATCAGAAACAGCAGCAGATACTTTTGAGGTCAAACCTGATTCAGAAGTCTAGCAGGAGATTTTATCCACTCCCGGTGAAAATTTCCTCTCCCAACTTGCAATCCAGTTGCATCCTTACTATAAAGGGCAGGTTCACTGCCTCTGACTTTGGGAGAATCAAATTCACCTGCTACCTGTATTTGGAATAGTGTCAATTGGTTCATCTGGGCAGTAATGGGATTATTTTGGGACTGCTCTGCTTTGTTGAGTTAAAAAATTTAAAATAGTGCTGCAAGTGACAATAAGCTATTGGTTTGCTCATATATGGCATATGAAAAATTTTAACCTAAATGCTACTGTTAGTCTTGGACATAGCAGAGGCATTGAATAATTCAAGATTTGATTCAGTGGGACTACTTTATGAGTCTCAGCTTTGAAGAAAGGTCCCAAATTTGGAGAAAAGGCCCAGAATAAATAAATAAATAAATGCAATACAGGTCATTGTGTACATTCAGACACAGATACACATCTTGAGAGCATCACAAACACTAGAAGTAATATGCTTTAAACTGAAAACATCACTTTGCAAGATCACTTTAGAGACCAAGGGGCCAAATTGTAGCAATTTCCACTGGCATCCTGTTAAATGGTTTGTAAACTGGATTTCAGGGTAGTTAATAAGAGACTGTGAGCCTCAAAATTTACAATTTCAGCCAGGGAACCCCTTAACCTAGAGTTCTGAGGCACCCATCTACAGTCATAAATGCAGCTTTTAGACTGACAAAAGGACAATGAGGAGCTATTCTGGCCTCCCTGGGAAGGGAGTTTCAGAGTATATGAACACGTACCAAAAAGGGCCTCTGTGTGCACCTTGCAATGGTGGTGGAGCTGATGGTCTCAGGTCCTGGATCATACAAGGAGATACAGTCTGCTAAATAATTCAAATGTAAGCCATTATTGTCTTACAGGTAATAACTGGTTCTTTGAACAATACGTAGAAACAAATTGACTCATGTTTACCTTATGATATGCAAATAATATCAAATACAAATACATATCAAATGCTAATAACAAAAACAACCATTAACAATTCATTCAGAAGACAGCTCTCTGTATGTAATCCTTTCATTGAGCAAGACAGGAATTGCTGCTTACCTTTGTATGGATAATGTATAGGTAGAAGTAATGCACACAGTTTGGACTCATTGTAGTTAGAACACCTGTATCATGCTTCTTTGCTTATTTATCTAATGTGGAAAGTCAGACCAAGCCATATTAATTTGCACCAGGTGAAAAAACCTAACCTTCATTCTGCTTGTTATTTAATCAATGTTCTCTTAAAACCCTTGCTTACAATAGATTGCTGTGTCAATGTTGGTAATTGTTTCAAAAGTCAAATATTTATTTTTAAGTACACCACTCAATTTCTGGTTATGTTGTTCCTCCATTGCAACCTACAAAACAGTCCGTTTTTAAGGAATGTCTTTTGTTGTGGTGGTTTTAAATTTATTTCATTTCATTTGTACATTAGCTTTCTATCTTGTTTTGCCTCTCAGTAGGACACAATATATTGTTTTTCCTTTGATGCAGTGAAATGTGGAAATAAGCTTGAGGATGCCAAAGTCACTTCTCATCAACCCCAGTGCTGCATTCTTCATATCTTTCCACTGGGTTCTTCTTTCTTTGAGCGGGAACCTTAGGTTCTATTAACATGTTGGGATTTTTCCTCCAATCCATGCTTTCCCTTTGCTGTTTCATACAAAGTGACAATACTAAATATTTGTTTTGAAATTGATATATATTAGTTATAAGAAATTGAGGGATGAAAAACATGTATTTCTCATTACAGGGAAACTATCTGGAAGGCAGAATAACATTTTCTCTTTGCTCTGCATTGCTTAATTACGTTTCTTTTTGGGTGTTGGGTTTTGTGGCCTGGAGCCCTTAGAAGTAAGAATGTAAACTCGCTACTATTCTGGTGATGACAAGATTAAATAATGAAGCCTTTATTTTTACATAGTTTCTTCTTGATTGAAGACCACAGACTAAATCTTCAAGCCTTCTCAAGCATCCATCAGAAAAACACGGGGTGGACTATCTTTTAGTCCAGAACACTATAATAAACCTTGTTTGAATCACAGACTGGATTTTCCACAAATATTGCAATGCTGTGCTCACATGAAGGGGCCTTCACGCATTCCACTATCCCTTGTGACAGGCATAGTCTGATAAATTTTGCTGCCTTGGGGAATAGATCCCCAAGGATCTTCTGTTTGAATAGATAAATCCAAATTTTGTTTTCTTTCTCCTTCAATTTTATTTTTAAAATCCCAAGTAATTTTATTTTATAATGTAGAACTTTTAGCAAGATCTTATCCAGACCCAAAGCAGTCAAAATCCTCACCCATTCTTCTGAAATTTGAGGCTTCTGTATTTTCATAAAGTAAATCAAGGGACCTCATCAGATGGGTATTTCTTAAGCAATTTTATACAAGTCTCTGCTTCTTTTATCCAATTTTACAGCCACCGACACATTCCTTCACACAGTGCATGGCTGGCCACACCCTCTTTTGCCATGTTTGTGGCATCACACATCGGGCACTGCAAATTTCTACATCATAGGTAGCACCTGTGATATAAGTTTCCAGAAATTTTGCCCTTTTTAGCACTGTTTTTGTGCTTTCCCCCATCTGATGGGGGGAAGTGAAGGGGTGCCCCATCAGACTGGCAAAAGCACAGCATTCCCTGCATCTACCAAGCTTGTAAGTCTATCAAAAAAAAAAAAGATATAAGATTAGTCTGGCATTACTTGTTTTTGAGAAATCCATGTTGACTTTTAGTAATCACAGCATTCCCTTCTAAGTGATTGCAGACTGCCTCCTTAATGATCTGATCCAGAATTTTTCCTGGTATTGATGTCAGGCTGACTGAACAGTAATTGTTTGGGTCTGCTTTTTCCCTTCTTGAAGATAGGGACATTTGCCCTTCTCCAGCCTACTAGGACTTCTCCTGTTCTCCAAGAATTCTCAAAGATTATTGCCAGAGGTTCTGAAATTACTTCTGCTAGTTCCTTCAGTATTATTGGATGTTGTTCATCTTGTCCTAGAGACTTGAATTCATTTAGAGTAGCAGTCAGGTATTTCTGAACTACTCCTGTATCTATTTTGGGTTGCATTTCTCTTATTACCTTGTCCACTCCGTATTGCTCAGGTTGAAAAACAATCTCTTTTTGGAATCATTTCCCTCACTTGTTTCCTCCACTGTCCCTCCCTCATTTTATTTTTTAAACTTCTCTCTTTGTAATCTTACCCCTAAAAACTCACAACAACATATATAGATGGGTTGCTCTTACAGAGCAGAATTGAGAACAGCAGGGAGGGGGGAAATGAAGCTTTAGCTCTCTTATGTTTATCTCTGCTAGCCTTTTAATAGGCAAAACAAAAGCCTGACAGCACAGCAGGAGTTTCAGAGAGGCAATTGAGAAAATAGTAGGTAAGGGTTTAAAAGGACTTTTATGAGAAGGGAGATAACACAGGAAGAAAGGGGAATGTTGAAAGAGAGAGCTCAGAGACAAGCACAGGATTTGCATGCTTTACTATGTTTTTTCTCCTGAATGTTCTGAATATCTTTGAATGTTCACTATACCTCCTCAGTCCCAAAACAGTAATGGCAGAAGAAAGGAATCAATACTGCCCACCTTGGCTACTCCCTCCTTAGTGATGTCATTGTTATGGTTTCAAACGGGCAAGAGCGTATTCCCATCACATGTTAAATTAGACATTTTTACATGTCTACATGCAGGGAATTGAAAAATAAATTACTTGCCAACCGGCTTAGGAATCATCAGGAAAACCCACACTTTAGAAATGGCAAGATACCTCTGCCCCACATTTGAAGCTTGCATCGTGTGAAGGGCATCGTCAACTGCAGTTTCTTTAGTGCGTAGAAACACTGATTTTATTGCATGTGATGAAGTCAATAGTAGTAGCTAGCTCCTGGAACGATTCCAGCAGCGTTGCCTCCAAAATATCCTGCAGATCTCTTGGGAAAACAGGTGGACAAATGTCAGCATGCTGGAGGAAGCAAAGACCACCAGCACTGAAGTGATGCTTCTATGCCATCAACTCTGCTGGACTGGCCTCATTGTCCAAATGCCTGATCACCATCTCCCAACTATACTCCCAACTCAAGAACGGAAAATGGAATGTTGGTGGGCAAGAAAAGAGATTTAAAGATGGGCTTAAAGCTAACCTTAAAAACTGTGGCATAGACACTGAGAACTGGAAAGCCCTGACCTTTGAGTGCTCTAGCTGGAGGTCAGCTGTGACCAGCAGCGCTGTGAAATGTGAAGAGGCTTGAATGGAGGGCGAAATGGAAAAACATGCCAAGAAAAAGGCGCATCAAGCTGACCCTGACTGGGACCGCTTTCCAGCTGGAAACCGAATTCCTCACTGTGGAAGAACATGCGGGTCAAGAATAGGGCTCTACAGTCACTTATGTACCCACTGCCAAGTCACTACACTTGGAAGGCCATCATACTCGGACAATGAGGGATCACCTAAGTAAGTAGCTAACACCCCTCATTTTTGTGTCTTCTTATCCAGTCTCCTTGCTTCCTCCAGACATGACTCCATATTGAATATTGCAGTTTGGTCCCACTTCAGGTGCCATTGTTTTTTCTTATAAGTTAGGGTTAGAATTTAGCATTTGTGTACTTGGTGGGATACTTGTAATTCTCTAGTCCAGTTTTTGAACTACAATATTAGTGGTCTGTTGAGGAGAATTCTAACCTATGAACCTCTGGATTCCATGGAACAAAATTATGGATACTAAAGAGGCTCAAATTGCTATAATTACACCCTGGGACATTTTAGAGTTTTGTTTGTTTGGGGCTTGAGAGTTTCTGTCCCTGCAAGTGGAGCTTGAGATGGGAATGTAAGTAAGCTCTTATTTGATTTCTTATTTCAGTCTCCAGCTTCTGCTTTCTGTTTCAAATGTCAAGGAAAATTATGCTGAACTCTGAAAAGCAGAAGTTTGCTCCTGAGATCTTCTATATCAAAGTATGTCTTCTATTACTGAGTTGTGCTCCCTTCCAAGCCTACAATTGAAACTGGAGCAGCAATTGTTATTTTGTTTTCTCACTGGGTGCCTACTATGACCCTTCCTTTTCTTGCTGACTAGTTCAAAAATGAAATATCAATTCTTACAAATAGGAATTCCATCTTGAATATAACATAAATAATCACTTGAGTCCTGAGGGGTAGAAGACCATTGTGCCTAAAATTGGTTTCTTCTTTCATCTCAACAAATATTTCTGCATGTGTTGTTTCTTTGTGTTCACATCATTCTTTCCCTGTGAAAAGAACATAGAGAGACTGTCTAATTTCATTTTACATATAGGCTTGTGGGTGTTCTCCTCCCTTTGATTTGTCTATTTAGTTAAAACCTTTCTGATACATACAGCTTCATGTTACTGTGATTGATGGCTTTTTAAACTTTAATATATTTGTGTGCTTGAAAGATGGATATGAACCACTTTATTCAAGAGCTGTTCACAATAAATTAAAATGATAAATTGCAATCAATAAACAACCAATAACTGAAGTAGTGGAATGCAGTGCTCAAGTTTTATGGAGGCTTCTCTACTAAACCCACAGGCTGTAAGAAAATTATTGCTACTGGTTTCCTGTGAAAAACATCTTCCTCTCAGCTTCTTCTTTACAATGGAGATGGCACTGGAACCATTGATCATTTCTAGGTGTGATCCCTGTATGTGTGAATGATACTTTCCAAGACTTCCTGCAGAGACATGATACTATGGGCAATAATGAATACTTTATTTTCACACTAAGAGTGTTCATTATCCCTCCCTTTCACTTCATGTCCTATGGAAGTGTAATATCAAATACTAAAAATGTTGTCTGTGAGGAGCTGATGTTTTTTTCCTGGACTCTGTGATCAGAGATCCAACTTTAGTAGGCCTTGTTTTCTCTAGTTATTGTTGTATGTATATCCAACTTTATTCCCAGTTTGGGACTCATGGTGGCTTACAAAGGTTAAAACAGATACAGACGTATTTGTGAAACTTATGAGACTGAAAGAAGGTTCTCATCAAAAGATCTCAATACATGTGCAATCTCATATGGGAGAATATAGTCTTTCAGATAACCTGAATCTAAGCCATATAGGGATTTAAAATCATGCCCAGTGTTTTGAATTGTGCTCAGAAATATATTGGCAGCCAGTGAAACTGTTGCAACAAGAAAGTATGTGGTTCTTCTAGCCAGTCTTTGGGGTTCTCTAGACCAGCTAGCATTTCCAAATATTCTCTAAAGCAGTGGTTACCAGCCCGGGCATTGGAACTCATTAATGGGTCACGAGACCTAAAATAAGGTCTGCAAGACATGAGGGAAAGATTGGTTTCTTCATTTTTAGGCCTGTTCCTGTGGTTATTTGGGGTGCCGATTCAGAAAATTGGACTGGATAGACCACATCAGCTCAACATTATTAAATATGGCTTTCTGTGGGCAAGCAGATGGTGACTACTGTATCAGAAATTAGAGCTGATGTGGTCTATCCAGTGCAATTTTCCAAATCAGCACCCCAAATAACCAAACCAAATCTAAAGGTTTGTAACCCTTTTGTTACTAATGTTGGAGACTGGTCCTTGGTCAAAGTGGTCCCTGGTCAGAGAGGTCCCTACCTGACATTTATGGTACCTTTCTTTGCTTGCTGTGGTAGCACAACCTCATTTATTTAAGCAGGTAAAGTAATTCTAAAATATAATGCCCCTTTTCAACTTGATCTAAGTAAGACTGAATGCATTTTTCCTATCCAAGCTGAGAGTGTGGCTGACAGTTTATGAAGAAGAAGCGATTTCTTTTTTGTCAAGGTTACCATCCCTTCTATCAGCATCCAATGCTACCATGGGAGCTCATAATAACGAAATTTGCCACAATCTGCCATAAAGATTTTTTGCAGATTATGTCCTATGGCCATGCATTCATTTATTACCTTCTGCCTCCAAGTGAAAATGTACTGTACATGCAAATAATGATGATTTTAATATAAATAGCTAATTTGATGCCTTCAAACATGGTGAAAAATATGATATCTTTCAGTGTTTCACTGTACAATGCTATAATGAAAGCCAGGATTCTCACTTGAAGTTCTTCCTAAAGTTTTGCAATGTGGTTTCCAGACAATCTTCACCCCTTAAAAGTACATGACTTGGAATTCAGTTCTCCTTTTCCTGTCAATAATTCTATAGACTGCTAGAGGTGCAGAGATACACCAAAATAATCCCTGTTCTGTCCCAGCCTTTCATCCTAAGGTAGACACATTCAAATGTGGTCAACTATGGGATGGGACACCTGGTCAGGTGGATGGAATCCTGATAGACCACTGTGAGTCCTCCTCCCCTCCCCACCCCCCCACCCCAGGTCTTGCCTGCTGCTGCACACTGAAACCTGGTGAAAAAAGTTGGGAGAGATTCCCCCCTTCATCCAACCAGGTCTCCGTGATGCAGGACAAGTCAGCATGATCATCCAAGATTAAATCTTGGATGGGCATCATTTTTCCATTCACCAACCTGGCATTAAGCAGAAGGACATTCAGCCTGGGGGCCCTGCCTACTTGGTTACCCAGACTATTTGTGTTTTTTCTGATGGTAAAATAGTGTTACATAGAGCTATCAGCTTTGGAATGGCAGTGTAGATCCAGCCTAAGTTTTTCAATGGTTTCATTTGGAAGTTGAAAAGCACAGCAATGAGGAAAGTTTTGTTTCTCTGTCTGCTTTTCATTAATTGTATTCTCAGCTTTGATGAAAGAAAATGATCCAGGACATTTCACTTCTTCTTTTGATTTACTTATAACACTTTCCTCTCAGTTTTAGTGCTGAGATGTTTAAAAAGGGGTGGACGTGAGCTATAGCATTTTGTTGAGTCTTCTGAAAGAGAAATTCTCATTAAGAGGCAATACCAGGCCTGAGTAAACCCAGGACCCACAAGTGTCCCAGACCTCAACTCCCACAATCCCCAATACCAGGTAGACTGTTAGGAATTGTGGTAGCAAAAGTTCAAAACACCTGGAGGATCTAAAGTTTGCTCAGGCCTGAGCAATACTATCCAATCCTGAGAATTGTAGTTTCTCAAGGTTTTCATCCTTCTCTGCCAAAGAGTGCTGGTTCCACAGTACAGCTCTATCCCGAGTCTCTCTCCATCCTGCTTCAAAATGCTTTATCTCCAATGCTCTGACATCCCATTCCTCTGGCTTCCAGTCATGACATCATATCTTGCAGCATGGTTTCAGAACTAGCCCTAATCCCTCCTCCTCCCTGACAAAGAGTTCCTTCCAGAAGAGTGTGAGATGGCCAACAGCTGACTGTCCCTGTCTGCAATGCTGGAGGCCTCAGAACAAAGGTGGAGAAGGAGCCTCCCTTCAGGGCTCACTCTGGTTCAGAGAAAGCCACACTTGGAACTTAAGTAGACAGAACTTCCTGGCACCCCAGGCAGCCCTGAGGGCAATGTTTGCCAAGGGGAAGGCAGGGGCATGGCTTGGGCAGAAAAGCGTGGGGCCTGAGCAGAAAGGACTTTGGAGGAAACCCTGAATTATCCCAGAGCTTCATGTTTGTCTGCTCAGCTAGAATGGGTCAATGCAGCCTGATCGCATGACATCGCTGTGTCATCACCCCTGCCTACACTGATCAGTGCAAGGGTATGAATGGCTTATCCCCATATCACTGTCATCACTTCCCATCAGTCATGAAGGTCCCTGTGAGCACCTTAGCATCACTGTCACATCTAATGGCCAGAATGGAGTATCTGCATGACTAGCAAGAAGGGAAGGGTCAATCTACCCCCTCTTCATTGGTCACAGAGGCACAAAAATATACCAACACACACTAAAAAAAAATGTGAAGGAAAAAAAAGAAGACTTCCATTCCATCTTCTTGGATAATATTTTCTTATTATTCAGTAATATTTTTTCTTGCTAAGAGAAAAAAATAGCAAAATTGTCTCCCGTAATCTTCATTTTCTCAAATTATCCAGATAGTCCTGAAGATCATCCCAGTTTGTTCTTTTCATTATCTTGCCTGTATTTTTCTTCAACAAAAAAGTCAATTTGTCCATGTCCTTTATTTCTCTTATCTTCTCCACCCACACCTCAATTGGTGGGGCTGATTGCTGTTTCCATTCTCTAGCGAAAACAATTCTGGCGGAAGTTGTAATATAAGTAAAAAGTTTATCTTCTTGTTCCGTCAATTGTCAGTCTAAATCTGTAAATCCTAATAGATAATACTCTGGTTTTCTTATAAATATTCTTTTAAAAATCTTTTGTGATTCTTCATGAATCTTCATCCAAAACTTTGTTGCTTCTTTGCAAGTCCACCACATGTGATAGAAGGAGCCAACTTGTTATTTACATTTCCAGCACTTATCAGAAAGTGTATTATACATTTTAGCTAATTGTTTCGGTGTAGTATACCATCTGTGGAACATTTTTATCCAATTCTCTTTCAAATCCATTGCATATGTATATTTTAATTTTTTGTTCCACATTTGTTCCCATTCTTTCATTTGAACTGGTCTTCTTAAATTTTGGGCCCATTTTATCATACAATTTTTAACCTGTTCCATTTCAGTCCGCCAGGTAAGTAATATATTATAAATATTTGATATTACTTTCTTTTCTAATTTTAAAATCCTATTCCAAGTCACCTCTTCCCAACTAAAACCTAATTTTTTATCTTGATTATAATAATCTTTGATTTGCATATAATGTAACCAAGTTATATTAGGGAATTTTTGTTTTAGTTCCTCATACGTTTTAATATTATTTGTACTTTTATTTAACAAATCTCTATAGGTTGGCCATTTTCTCCATCCTAAAAGTCTTCTTTGGTGTGCTTCCATAGGGGAGATCTATAAAGGTGTTTTAGAATAAAGTCGTTTTTTATATTTTTGCCAAACTCTTAATAGGGATGCTCTCACAAAATGATTGCCAATTTTTTTTCCTTTTTTTCTCTTTCATACCATAAATAGGCATGCCATCCTACTCTTAAGTCATTCCCTTCTATATTTAAAAAGTCTTCTTTATTCAATAATATCCAATCTTTTATCCATGTCATAGCACATGCATCGTGATATGCATTAAAGTCTGGGAGGCCCAGACCCCCTCTATTTTTCTTATCAATCAAATTATTATATTTTATTCTTGGTCTTCCTCCGGCCCATATAAATTTTAGAATTTCTTTTCTCCATTTTATAAAAAGTGATTGACTTCTAATTATTGGGAGGTTTTGAAAAAGAAACATCAATTTCGGTAGTATATTCATCTTAACTAATGATATGCGGCCTAATAATGACAACTTCAAATAAGTCCATTTTTGTAAATCCTTCTGTATTTTTTTCCAGGTTTCTTCATAATTATTCTTTAACAATTGTCCATTTTTAGTCATTATCCATATTCCTAAATACTTAAATTTCTTAACTATTTCCAGGCCTGTTTGTTCTTTAATCATGTCCTGTTTTTTCTTCTCTATATTCTTCGTTAGTAATTTCGTTTTTAACTTATTAACTTTAAATCCTGCAACTGCTCCATATTCTTTTATTTTCTGCATCCATCTTATTATATTTTTACCTGGGTCTTCCGTTATCCCAAGTACATCATCTGCAAAGGCTCTTATCTTATCTACGTAGTTAGACATCAACATGGCAACATAGTGAGTTTGGTAGGAAGCACCTGGCCACCATCTGGCCAATGTAGCTGCAGTGCAGATTTGTCTCAGGAAAGGAAAACAGCTGAATTCAATTATATTCACAATACAAGTTCATCTTCTTGAAGAAAGGTAAGAAGAATGAAAAATTCTACTGCTTGTTATGAGAAAAGTAAGAACATCTCAACCAGAGAGAATGCTCTTTATCACATGCTTCATGAAGAGTAGGACAGAAGATACAGAGGAGCAAATGAGACCCAGAGAAAAAGGATAGCCTACATGATAAAGGAAGAGAATGAAAGTTGACAAATGTACAAACAGGAAATAACCTTAAAAATATTGTGCCTAAGGGTCCATCTACACCTCAGAATCAATGCCATTTGAAACCACTTTAACTGCTGTGGTTCAGTGCTATGGAACCATTAGAGTTGTAGTTGTACAAGGTCTTTATCCTGCTATGCCAAAGAGAGCTAGTGCTTTACCAAACTACAAAACCCAGGATTCCATAGCATTGAACAATTCCAGTTTAAGTGGTGTCAAACAGCATAAATTGGGCCCGGGCTGTGGCACAGGCTGGAGAGCAAGCCAGCTGCAACCAGCTGCAATGAATCACTCTGACCAGGAGGTCATGAGTTCGAGACCCGCTCGGAGCCTATGTTTGTCTTGTCTTTGTTCTATGTTAAAAGGCATTGAATGTTTGCCTATATGTGTAATGTGATCCGCCCTGAGTCCCCTTCAGGGTGAGAAGGGCGGAATATAAATGCTGTAAATAAATAAATAAATAAATAAATAAATAAATAAATTCTACAGTGTAGATGCACGCTAAAACATCTAGAGGGTCACATGCAATCTAACTGCCAGTGTGTATCGCAATGCTTATTACATATAATCCCCCCCACAACTATATTAAACATAACATATAGTTTATTATTAAAAAGAACACTCCCAAATTTTATATCCTTTTTATTAGAAATCTTGATAATATTGGGCTAAAGTCCTACATAGAGATAAAAGCAGTGATACTTTTCTGTGATTATTCCAGTGATTTCACTTCCAGGTAGGAATCATACCAGATTAAGCCCTATTTCTCTATTTAAACAGATAATGCATTACTAATTTATCATTGCTGGAGACAAGTAATTGGAGGGGGCAGTTAGGTTTGCCAGCTCAGTGTTACAGTGTTCCCTCACTTATCGTGGAGGTTACGTTCCAGGATCACCTGTGATAAGTGAAAATCCGCAAAGTAGAGATACCATTTTATTTTTAATATTTATACATTATAATGAAGCCTTTCCTACCAGCGCCAGCGGGCCCCTTGCTCCATGCCTGCCATGTTACTATGGCTGCCTCTGCTCCTGCAGCCAGGGAAGAATGAAGGCTGCTCCGCCCGGTAAGTGAGCGAGCAAGTGAGAGAGGGTGGGTGAGCGAGTGCAGGCGGCAGTGGCAGCAGGAGCCTGGAAAAGGTGGCCAAGCTCCTGTTTCTGCTGCTGCTCCAGCCAGCCACACTGGGAAATGTGGAAAGCTCGGAAGAGGGAGCAGGACTCGTGAAAGACTCCGCCCCCTCTTCCGAGTTTTCCACATTTCTCGGTGTGGCCAGCTGGAGCAGCAGCAGAAACGGGGGCTTGGCTGCTCTTCCAGGCTCCTGCTGCCGCTGCCCACCCACCCTCGCTCTCTCACCCACCCTCCCTCGCTCGCTCACTTATCGGGCGGAGCGGCCTTCCTTCTTCCCTGGCTGCAGGAGCAGAGGTAGCTAGAGCAACATGGTAGGCATGAAGCAAGGGGGCAGCAATGGGGTAAATAAATGAATAAATTTTAAAAAATTCCCGCAAAACAGCAAGTCCACGATAAGCGAATCACGAAGTAGTGGAGAAACACTATTCCAATTCATGGCAGGAGGCAGACTCTAGTGATATCATAATGCCATGATGTAGGCAAAAGTTAAAATGCAAGCAAAATTGCTACTAGATCATCTGCTTGTGGGGAAAACAAATGGGCAATTCCAAAGAATTTTACCCAGAGTTTGTGTAAAACCCAGCTAGCCAACTACTCTTGGTAGGGCAGGAAGAAGGCTTTTTTGGTGATAAGGTAGATGGCATAACATACCATATAGAGACTCCAATTAGTCTCACCTTTGACAAAATGTAGAGTTAACAGAAAATCTGGACATGAGGGGGTAATAAAACTGAAAATAGGTTTTATATTTTTCCTCCAGCAATGAACCTCTTGCCTAGTTTTAATGCATATGCAGTACAAATAGGGAAAGTTACAAACCAGAGTAGTTTTGGTGCCGCGTAACAGGAAAATATAAGGAGAAAGTTAATTAGAAAAGCTGTAGTGGCAACACTGGTGAAGAAAAGCATTCTTGTTTCCAATATTTGTTTTCAGCATACTGTGTCTGTTTACTGGGTTTTACAGTATGTCCATTGAACCTTATTACTTCCTTGAATAAGAAGCATATAAAATGCCAGTAGAGTTCAGAAGATGACAAAATATAAATTCAAGGTGAAATTTGAGAGTATAATGGTACATCATACTTTTCAAAGGACTAGAAACTTACGGTTTATGCTTTTATTGCCATAGAAATGTTCCAGGAAGATTCAAATGGAAGATCTACATCTCTTTAATAGTTGTACACATTTTAAAAGCTAGTCAAAGGCCAGTAATAAGCTGCTATAAGACAGTTGTGTGATATTGAATCATTACGGAATATGACCTTGGGTTGAATTTAGAGTTACTGGTCCTTCTGGCCCAATACTGTCTACTTTGATTGGCATTAATTATACAGTGTCTTCCACATCTATCCTCAGAAGTCAAACATACTTCTTAAACAGAAATAATATATTTAAACCACATCACTGACATATTTTATCCATTGTAGTAACTCTTTGATTTACAGGGAAATTAATTAAACATAGGTCATAAAGTGAATGCCTCTCACAGATTTGGATATAATCAGTCCAATACCATTTAAACTGAAAAGGGCTTACACGAGCTTAAAAATGCCTTTAGTACATAGGCCATTTAAGCAAGAGATGAATATTTCAGTGAACATCAGAAAGTCACAAAATATAATTTGTTGTTAACTTCTACTTAAACTGAAGCACATTGTGCCATCTGGGTGTGATATAATGTTGGGCTAAATCCAACATTTTCCCTACTTAGCATTAAACCATTGAAATAAACAGGACTAAAGTAATATGTGACTAGCAGGTCCACTTTATTTTGGTTGGTCTTCTATAGGTGCAAGTGACAAAAACTTTAGCTAGAAAGGAAAAACCAGCTATAGGTCTTGCTAATTTTGTGGTGCTTTATTGCAAAGATTTGAATCTAGACTTTATAACATTAATGTTGGGATTTGGACCACATCATGGCATATCCTTGGGGTCCTGGCAGGGGGCATGTTGAATCCATCACCCCACACCCTGTATCGCCTGACATCGTGCTGGCCCCATCCCACGGGAGGAAATTTCCACCGCCTGAACTAACTTTTGACCTCATCATATGAGCTATTTTGCCCGTAGTACGCCGCTTCCTCTCCCCTTTTGTCATGGAGCACTGCTGAAAGTAGATGTACATTGTATAATGGGTCAAAAGTTAGTTTAGCCTGGTTCCCATTAAAATTAATGTCAACTAGAATATGGTTTAATTTTCTGAGTATTTCCAGGAGACCTCAGATCATCTAAAGTGGCTAGATCCATCCCACTGTTGTGTTTGTATTAATAATTACTCTGTCCTTGAGTCTGGAAAGCAGCATATAAATAATACTCTCATAACTATTGAACTCTGATATGGGGTGAGTGCAGAGAAATATATATATAATGAGCAAGGCCTATAGCTTCTTTTTTCTTTCTAGCCCTCTCTCTCTCTCTCTCTCTCTCTCTCTCTCTCTATATATATATATATATATATATATACACACACACACACACACACACACACACACACACACATATAAAAACACAGTAGAGTCTCGCTTGTCCAACCTTTGTTTATCCAACATTATGTATTATCCAACACACTTTGCCTTTTAGTAGTCAATGTTTTTGCAGCCAATGTTTTCAATACATTGCGATGTTTTGGTGCTAAATTCTTAAGTACAATAATTTACCACATAACGTTACCATGTATTGAACTGCTTTTTCTGTCTATTTGTTGTAAAACATGATGATTTGGTGCTTAATTTGTAAAAGCATAATGTAATTTGATGTTTAATAAGATTTCCTTAATCCCTCCTTATTATCCAGCATTTTCACTTACCCAATGTTCTGCCAGCCTGTTTATGTTGGATAAGCGAGACTCTACTGTATATATGAAAATCTTCAAAAGTTCTTGGTAAAACATTCCATAGGAGCTTTAGCACAGATTATGGAGTTGTAGCCTCTAGGAAAAACAACTCCCAGAATCCTCCATTACAGCCAGGGCCATAGCCAGAAAAATTTTTGGGGGGAGGGGGTGAAACTTTTTTTATATAGCAAATCATGAAGAGTAGTTCCATAATGCAAAATAATTTAGAAATCAGGTTCCATCGATAAACTTCAGTGGACACTCATAACAGATAGACTTCAGTGGACACTCATGGGGTTTTGGTTAATCAGTTAATATTCATGAGTAAACCAGGATTTATTTATTTTTTTTAAAAAAAAAACCTGAAAATTTTCAGGGGAGGGGGTGTTGAACCCCTAACCTCCCCCCCAACTTGGCTACAGCCCTGATCACAGCCACTAGTCCTTCTGGATGAAGGATTCTGGAACTTGTCACGCAAAAAGTAAATATTAGCTTAGTTTATTGCAGTATTCATAAGATTGTCCTCCTGGCATCTATAGCACAAACTTTAAGAGAGAAATCCACTGTGGTATAGTAAAATGTAAATATTATGCCACACTGAACAAATTTGTTAACATTGCAAGTTTTTGTCATGATTACTTAACTTTGTCTTTTGATTTATTTGAAATGCTATCCTTTTTGAAATATTACTTATTACCCGTCTGTTGTAATAGACTCGAGCAAAACACAAAACACATAGGAAAGGTGTGACTTTGTTCCAAAATTAAATAAGAAAAACAGAAGCTTTGGAAAAAGTAAATAGCTGTTTCCCACTACCAACACCTCTGTGCCGATCTGAAAGTGTGTCCAAAGTAATTACAAAGCATGAATTAGAAATGAATTGGTCTGGCTTGTTGAAAAGCTCCCCAAACACAGAAATATTTCTGTTTACCAATATTGCCTGTACCGGAACCCAGGTGTTAAGGCAATTCTAATCTACACATTTCCCCCAAACACCAATAATTATAGTACCGAAGTACTATCTTGAGTTATTATTTTGTCATTATAAATTATGGTGTATTGCTCAAAGTCATTTGACACAAAAGCTTCCTGGATTATTAATATATAGTCAATACATTACTTTTATTATCTGCCCTTCAATGTGTGTATAATCTAAATCAAAAATAACAATTTAAAAACTATTATCATTGTAATTATCATTTGACAGCAAGTTACAATAAGCCAAACCAATTCATTCCTAATTCAGTAAAATATAAGTAAGTCCCATTAAAAACAGTGGAAACATTTTTATTTATTTCAATTATTTTGAGTTGCATATTGGATCATTTGTTTTCCTAGTATCTTCAAACAATTTGGGATGTTGAGGCTTGTAAGAGAATTGCTGATTTCTTCCAGCTATCCCATTTTAAACGGAAGAGCATGGTGTACTTTTGTGAATTGTGGCAATGCTACAGTTTTATGCAGCAGTCTCCATCCTACAGAGGTTTGCCAAATCTACACTTCCAGTTACAGCCCATGTCCTCCAAAGCCTTAGCAGAGCAATCCAAAACAGACTATCACAGGCATCTGATATTTAGTTCTTATTTTCACATTCTGCGCGGCCTTAATCCAAATGTTATTTTTAATTGACCTACTGTATTCATTGCTGAATAGTACTTCAACCTTTATGTAAATCCCATTGATTCAATGAGCCTAATTCGTAGTTGTAACCAGCAATTGGATTTAAGACTTGATATTCAAAGGTTTAACAGAGTACATTTCTCTTTATCCTTTTAATTCCTCTGGCAGCTCTCCCCTCCATGAGTGTAGTAAACAATAAGCATTTCCCCTGGCATTACTCATGGCAGATTCTAAAAGTATAATATCACTTAAGTAATTCATATATATTTTGCACAGTAAGCAATTCCTATGCTATAACAACCTGAGTTGTTCTTCATTAATGCATTTTTAATTAAAATTAATTAGCCCATATTGTGGCTCATGTAGCTGCCAAATGTATTTTAAGTTGCTCCCTCAAGCATTAAATATTTCAACCCAGTAAACTTTGCTTAAAAAACTGTTTTTGATTCTCTACTGCATTTGCTGAAAAATTAATGGAGGAGGAGGTTGAGCACCCCAAAAAAATCACCCTAAAATCTCAAGCTTTGAAGTGCAACATTCCAAATTTATTTCTGTAAGATGCAAATTTGCTGTTGCCCTTCTTCTTCTTCTTCTTCTTCTTCTTCTTCTTCTTCTTCTTCTTCTTCTTCTTCTGTTACATCCCACATTTCCACCAGTGAGCACTTAAGGCATCATAATTTTTCCTTCTTCTCACTCTGTCATTATAATAGCAACAGCTCTTTGAGATAAGACAGGCTTAGAGAGATAGTAAACTGCATGGCTCCATAACAGATGGGGCCAAGAGCCTATTGTGCAACCAGAGTGGAAATCTACACCAGCATGCTTCTGCTGCTACTGGCTGCACAATCCTTACTTGAAGATATCTGGTTGCCCACCAGCAGGAGGGGCAGGTAGCATTGCCTGGTACCATCCAACTGTAGTTGTGCAGCAAAAGACATAATCCCAATAAACATGTCAGGTGTTTGGAAGCGTGGATTACCATACAACTCAGATATACTCCATTTTGAAATTAAATGGATGATTTTCCTACCTCCATCACACACTAGCAAACTAACAGTTTTATTCAGGAGTTCTCAGTTGATTTGCCATCACATTGTAGAGAGCTGTTCCTGCCCACTGTCCCTTCCCTGCAAGCCCATAGCCAGGATTTTGTTTCAGGAGGGGCTAGTATTTTGGTTCGGGGGGGGGGGGCTAAGTCTGAGCGGGAGAGGGTCTACCCTAGCAAACCTTTTGTATCATTATCCCAATACTCCCATGCATATGGGATATATTGATCATGGTGATCAGATCATGATATGAATAAACATAACAGTTTAAATAATAAATGTAAGGCCTTCTCACAGACCACTCTGAGAATTTCGGGGGGGGGGGGGGACTGAAGCCCCTCAAGCCCACCCCTGGCTACATGCCTGCTCCCCTGTTTTCTTTGTGAAAAAAAAACAATCTCCTCTCCTGGACTATGATTTTTGTTCCTGGGTTATCAATGTAATTTCCTAATTGTTTCTATCATAAACACATGGAAAAAATTATTAAACTGCAAAAACTTTGTCTTTGCAAAAGGGACATCCTGCTATAGCACCTTTTGCTCTAGTTTCTCAGTGACTATGTTGTAGAGTCTACACCAATTTAACATAGTTTGTGGGCCCAAAAACAAAGTTTCTCAAGCACAGCAACTACTTTCAAAGTAGGGACTACAAAATTAAACAGGAAATAACACTTGAAAACTGGGAACATCTTTTCTTTATATTATTATTATTACTATTACTATTATTCAGAGGCAAGATGGCCATCTGTCAGGGATGCTTTGATTGTGCTTTTGCTACATGGCAGAAAAAAGGTGGTTGGACTAGTTGACCCTTGGGGTCAACTGAAGGGAGGTGGGAAGGATGCATCAGGGGGCTCTCCCTTCGTTTCCTGTGTTGGAAGAAGGAAAGGGGAGGAGGAGGTAACACATGGCACATACAACACACGGAAGGAAGGAAGGAAGGAAGGAAGGAAGGAAGGAAGGAAGGAAGGAAGGAAGGAAGGAAGGAAGGAAGGCAGAGCCAGCCCTAGGTATTTTTCAGGTGTAGGCGAACAGAATTTTGTTCCCCCCCCCCAAAAAAAAAACAATCACTGAAAAATAAAAGCATTGGATAAGCAAAAATGTTTGAATAATAAGGAGGGATTAAGGAAAAGCCTATTAAACATCAAATTACATTAAGATTTTACAAATTAAGCACCAAAACATCATGTTTTACAACAAATCAACAGAAAAAGCAGTCTCGACTGCGCCCCATATGTTTGGCGCCCGAAGCGACCGCTTAATTCGCCTCATTGTTGGACCGGCTCTGCAGGCAGGCAGGCAGGCTGGCCCCCAGGAAGTGCATGAGACAGAAAGGAACACAACATACTGCCAATCTTCCCTCTTCCATGAGCAAAAAGTAATGGTGGAGCTTTTTCTCAAAGAGGCATTTCAGCTCCTCCCACAAATTGCCTAACTGTATCATTTTAAAGATGAGAACAACAAATACCATCACGTGACAAAATTGACCATTTTGCCCACCTCTATCAGATAATTTACCCAAAGAAAAGTCACTTGCCGATTAGCTTAGAAAGTGTCTGAAAAGATAACCCTTTGCAATGCTTTTTTAACCCCAAGATATCTCTACTGTACACTTGAAGCCTACATCATGTGATGAAGACAATAGGTTGCCATTTCTTAAGTGGGTGGCTCAGTACTATTTAATGAATGTGATGAAGTAGTTAGAAAATGAGCAGTTGTTGCCCTCCTGCAATTTAGCCACAATCTTCACAGCAATTGGCTAGGAAATAATAGATAGTTCCAACAGCAATGTATTATTTCGAGCTACCTGTACTATAATCCAAAGTGCTGGAGAGTCAGTGGCTGAGGTCCTGTATTGGCAGACATGGGGTGTAGCTACATTAAAATTAATGCAGTTTGACACTAGTTTAACTGCCACAGTGCAATGCTGTGAAATCTTGGGAACTGTAGTTTGCTGAGGCACCAATATCATTTGGCAGAGAGGCTGAAGACCTTGAAAAACCCCAGGTTTCATAATTTCATGGCATTGATCCATGACAATTTAAGTGGTATCAAACTGTATTCATTTTACAGTGTAGATGAACTCTAAGTATCTTTGAACCCATTGTTAAGAAGAAGTTTTGTTAGTTTCCTCTTTTAAAACAACAATGTGATTCTTCCAACAAGCAGTGGCATGTAGTTCTGACTCTTTTTGTTTTGTTTTTTTCACACCAGGTTCTGTCATATGAGGAAATGAGAGTCCAGATCCAATGAGGAACAATACTATTTTTGTCAGTACTTTACAACTTTCTTGTCACTACAGTTCATCTCAGCTCCTTATCCCCCCCCCCCCAAGAAGCATCAATTCAGCCATGAGTATTTTACCTTTATGTCCAGCAGTGAAAATAATTTGTTCAGCTCCTCTGCATTTTTCTTATCTCCCTTCAGAAATCTTTTAATTCTTTCATATCTAATGGTTCCACTGCTTCCTTGTCGGCTATCTCCTCCTGTACTTAAATAATATTTTATTACTCATTTTGATTTGATTTTCCACAAAATCCTTTGCATCCTGCATTTTCTGCAGGATGCAAACTTATGTCATCTGTGCACCTTTATATTATATTTACAGCTTCTGAAGGAAGGCCTTTTATCTTTAATAGCTTCCTTTATTATTCCTTGTTGGTTACATTGGTGTCCACTTGGATCTTGTGTTCCCCTTTGTGACCTGTGATCAGCAAATGCACTTCATGATAACCAGGAGATGTGGGGCTTCCAGGGGAATAATTGCTTGTCATCTGAATCCCAGAGATAAGAATGGAAATATCTTCTTAATGGGATTCTTTGTTTACTCTCTAAGTATCTCAGCATTACAAACATCAGAAATATAAAAGTGTTTTATGGTAACACATTTCCAATGGAATTCCTTGCTGGGATGCTAGACAACAAAAGTGTTGTTGCTGTTGTTGTTTCCAGTGGGTTGTTTTGCTTTGGAGAAAAGCTGCATGTGCATGCTATTATTTCTGTGCTAAGCAGATTCAAGCTACTGAAAAAGAAATGACAAGCCGATTGAGATAAAAGTGGGAAGACAGATGCTTGGGTCATTTGGGATAGCTGGTTTATCCATTTCGATTTGCATTGGAGTCAAGAAGGAGGTGAAAAGACCAGAGAACCCCAAACCCTTTAGCCATTTATGAGAACATATTTTTCCCCCACTGGCATGCTTTTCTTTTCAACAGTCAAAGCTGGAAGGATATATTCCCTTAGTGTGAATTTAAAGAACCCAGCAGAAATATGGCCCGATGGCAGTAAATAATTCTGCCTCCTGTACTTGAATGGAATTTCTGATGTCTTGTTTTTCATCTCTGCCACTGGTGGATCTTCCCTTAAGACAATATTTTATAACCCTTATAATGAAAATGATAATGTGGCCTTGGTTTATTTATGGGTTGCATTTCTATGTGGTTAGGAAAGTCTCCTCATTTTTATTATTGTTCATCAAACCCCAGGTGGATGCTGGTGTAAGCTGTCAAAACCCCAGCAAATTATATTTCTACTAGCGTGAGATGATGGTATAACTATCAACAAAAATTGCCAATATAATTGGATCTAATAAAATGTACTTTATTTCTCTAGAGATTTAGTTGTGTGTCCACACACATGTGCATGTGATGAAAAAGAATGTAAAGCTTGCATGGATGTGGATGGGAATTGATAGTCCACTTCATGTATTTTACTCCTCAGTATAAACAATCAAGTGACGTCCCCCACTGAAACAAGAGCACAGTGAAATAAAGGAACCCTGGCTTCTTATTGTGTCAGTTGAAAATACACAAAATGCATTTTTCTTTTTTGCATTTTTAAAAATTCTCTTAACAGGATTAATAATTCTAATAGTTAAAAAGTGCTGCAAATTACAAGAAATGTTAAGTAACATTTACAACTCTGTTCTTCAACAATGTGATCAGTGCATTCCTGCTCAGGGGTGACAATTGGAGTCCCTTACATAAAAATATAATTAGGGATGAATTTTCTAACTTTGATTCAATTATTATTATAACTTTTTACAATATAAATATATTTACATAGCCTTAAAATAATCACCATGGCTACTATTAGCTGTTAAAGGATATATACATTTACCGGGCTGTGTGTGTGTGTGTGAGAGAGAGAGAGAGAGAGAGAGTACATTGATATGTTTTAAGGGTTTATTCTTGGGGGGGGGGGGTTACTATGTAACATTTTCCAAAGGACATCACACCATATTATCACCTTTTATGAAACAAGAGCTAGGGGGAAGATTTCAAGTTATTCTTTTGGTGCAGAGACAAGAAAGAAATGGTGGCTTTGTGGAGTTTTAACTACCTACTGTAAAACATACCAAGATACAATGGTGGCTACAGTACATAGAATAATAGAATCATAGAGTTGGAAGAGATTTCATGGAACATCCAGTCCAACCCTCTGCCAAGAAGCAGGAAAATCACATTCAAAGCACCTCAAACAGATGGCTATCCAACCTATGCTTTAACGTCTCCAAAGAAGGTGCCTCCACCACACTCCAGGGCAGAGAGTTCCACTGCTGAACAGCTCTCATAGTTCTTCCTAATGTTCAGGTGGAATCTCTTTTCTTGTAATTTGAAGCCATTGTTCTGCATCCTAGTCTCCAGGGCAGCAGAAAACAAGCTTGCTCCCTCCTCCCTATGACTTCCCCTCACATATTTATACATGGCCCTCATCATGTCTCCTCTCAGCCTTCTCTTCTGCAGGCTAAACGTGCCTAGCTCTTTAAGCCGCTCCTCAGAACTTCTTTAAGAGTTATGCTTTAAGAGCAGGAAGTCTCTGTGGGACAACACAGCCAAGTATAAGGACCTATATTTATGGCTTCCATGGGGATGCAACCTAAACTGCCCTTTCCATGGCATATTTTCTCATGCCCCCACAATATGTAGGCATGGAATATTATGGAGTTGTTCCATCTCTGCTTTTGATTTAATAATTTTTATTGTTGTTGCCTGCTAGAAGAAGAAAAAAGAAATTATCATAAGGTTTCTGTTCTTATTTTGGAAGTTATGTTGTTTAGAGGCAGAACATCTGCTCTTGCTCTGATAAATCTTCAGGGTAAACATACAAGTGATTAAAAGAAGGCACAGAAAAACCAGGCCCCTCTGACCCAAACAAACGGAAGAAAGGATTAGCAATCACATGCTATTGTTCTCTATCAAGAATATCAACATACTACTCCAGTTCAGTAACTTTTGATAAAAAGGAGAAAGAAGTAGCAATCTAAGTATGATGAGTATAGTGAAAAATTAGAACAGCAATCACAACCATGTGAACTGCAACTGATACCTTGTATATTGTTACCTAAATCTGCTTAAAGATGTAGTTCAGCAAACATCTCCAGGGCTGCAAAATTTTCACTTCTAGTTCACAACCATTATTCCACTTATATTAATGAATGACGTATTCGAAATTTCCATTCTTTTCTTCTGTTCTATATAGGAAGTCAGAACATATCTGTTCAGGGTATGTGTGAAATGCTCAGAGGCCAGGGTAGTGGCAGTTGGAGTGAAGGAAGAGCCTTTTATCTGCTCCTGTGCCTAAGTATGATGGAGATGCACTCACTTCTTCTTTGCCCACTCTGGGGTTAGGGCAGTGGCAATTGAGATAAAGGGAAAGCATCAGTGGCAAGTATCAATCCAATCAATCAATCATCAGTCTCATAATCATCTTCAAACTGACACCAGAGCTTTACTTTGCAGCAACACCAGGCACCTGGAATATAAGAACACACATCCCAGGTAAATAAGTTTACAGAAAAACCAACAGGCAAAAGCTTTTTCTTCTTATGGTTGTATGGCTCTTAGAGAAGAAAAGCTTTATATTTCAATTTTTCTCTGTTATATAGGTATGCATGAGTCATGATACAGTTTTTCAGTGATAGGAAACGAACATTCAAACAGATTAAAAAATATTGTGTCCAGAATGAGATGTAGTTGGAGATTTAACATTCAATGTTACCAACTAACCTGCTAAATTCTTTCCATTGATTATCTGGTTGAAAGGGAATTTTATTGCAAGACCAATCAAAATGCTACTTATGTTTTCTCTGGGATATAATATTGAAACGTAAAAGCTCCAAGCAACCCCAAGGTTGAAACAGGCATTTATATCATAAAGGAGCTACTTTAGTTCTTTGCCTTGAAGGAGACTTTCATACAATAAAATGCCCTTGAAAAATGAATGGCTTCTGCTAAATCTATCTATCTATATAAAAATGTAGTGTGGCACTTTATTATGGAGCAAACAGCAAAACCACTGAACCCAATCACACCAAATTTGGCCACAAAAATCATAGTCATCCAAGGTATGTCTTTCAATCAAAAAACCTAGAAAAATAGTCCAAATTACAGAGGATGAGGAAGAGCCTTTTTCCCACTAAATGCCAGTTAGAAAGGTAGGCTTCACTGCCTTAACACCCCCCCCCCCCGGCGCTGCCTTTAGGCTCCACCCCCTTCGTATCCTAGCAACTCCCTCAGCCAAAGTGGCCCCAGAGCAGAGGCAGAGTGCACTTAGACTTCATCCATGCTGCCTATAAAATACAGATTAACCGATTTGAACTGGATTATATGGCAGTGTAGACTCAAGGCCCTTTCACACAGCTATATTACCCAGAATGCCAAGGCAGATAATCCACAGTATCTGCTTTGAACTGGATTATCTTGAATCCACACTGCCATATAATCCAGTTCAGTATGGATTTTATACAGCTGTACAGAAGGGGCCTCATATAATCCAGATTATGAATAAAATATGTAATAATTACTGTGGTATAATAATACAGAATAATATAAGCTCTAAAACCAGGACAGTAAATAAAGGGTTTCCGCTATCTTGCTATCTGGGGGAGCAGGAAGGGTATAAAAAGAAGGGTTGAAACTCTATGGAGAGGGAGCTGGATGGTGGCGGTGGTGGTGGGGGAAGAGAAGGGATCTAGGTAATTGCTGCAATAACATGTTTCATGCGCATGTTTATATTTGATGTTTTTATAGTTTTTATTGTTTAATCTACAGTTATATATTTTTGATTTAGATATGTGATGTATTTTTATACATATGTGAGGCATTGAATTTTGCCATTTATTATGTTGTAAACCACTTTGAGTCCCCCCAGGGGTGAGAAAAGCGGTATAGAAATGCAGTTAATAATACCGTATATACTCGAGTATAAGCCAACCCGAATATAAGCCGAGACACCTAATTTTACCATAAAAACTGGGAAAGCTTATTGACTCGACTATAAGCTGAGGGTGGGAAATGCAGCAGCTACTGGTAAATTTCAAAATAAAAATAGATACCAATAAAATTACATTAATTGAGGCACCAGAAAGTTAAATATTTTTTGAATATTTACTGTATTTCAAAGAAAAACAGTAAACTAGCTCTGTAAGTGGAAATGTAGGGTCAACAAAAACAATATGGTATTAACAATAACTTAACAACAACAACAACAACAGCAACAAAACTTCATTTATACCCTGCCCTGTCTCCCCATGGGGACTCATCCCGGCTTCCAACATAGTAACAGGCAACATTCAATGCCTATTTATTTATTTATTTATTTATTTCCAACATTTATATCCCGCCCTTCTCACCCGAAGGGACTCAGGGCGGCGTACAAAATTGGCAACAATTCGATGCCTATACATAATTAAAACAGCTATAAAAATCCAATAAAACAATTAAAACAATATAAAAAATATAAAAACATATGATTAAAATCCATTCCTCCAAAATCCTCGTGCTGTAGCCGGAAATCAGTCCGGGTCGTCATTATCGTTTAATCTTCAAAAGCCTGGGCACATAGCCATGTTTTCAGGGCTTTTCTAAAACTCAAAAGGGTTGGGGCTTGCCGTATTTCTCTGGGGAGGGTGTTCCACAGCCGGGGAGCCACCACCGAGAAGGCCCTGCCCCTCGTCCCCACCAGCCGTGCCTGTGAGGCAGGCGGGACCAAGAGCAGGGCCTCTCCAGATTACCTTAGGGATCTTCCTGGCTCATAGGAGGAGATACGTTCGGACAAGTAGATTGGGCCAGAACCGTTTAGGGCTTTATAGGTCAAAACCAGCACTTTGAATTGGGCTCGGTAGCATATCGGCAGCCAGTGGAGCTGGCTAAGTAGGGAGGTGGTACGCTCCCTATAAGCCTCCCCAGTTATTAATCTGGCTGCCGCCCGTTGTACTAATTGGAGCTTCCGGGCCGTCTTCAAAGGCAACCCCACGTAGAGAGCGTTGCAGTAGTCCAAATGGGATGTAACCAGAGCGTGGACCACCGTGGCCAAGTCAGACCTCCCAAGGAACGGGCGCAGCTGGCGCACAAGTCTTAGTTGTGCAAAGGCTCCCCTGGCCACCGCCGAGACCTGGGGCTCCAGGCTCAGCGATGAGTCCAGGAGAACCCCCAGACTGCGAACCTGTGTCTTCAGGGGGAGTGCGACCCCGTCCAACACAGGCTGTAACCCTATTCCCTGTTCAGCCTTGCGACTGACCAGGAGGACCTCTGTCTTGTCTGGATTCAGTTTCAATTTGTTCGCCCTCATCCAGTCCGACACAGAGGCCAGACACCGGTTCAGGACCTGAACAGCCTCCTTAGTGACAGGTGGGAAGGAGTGACAGAGCTGGACATCATCTGCGTACAGATGACACCGAACCCCGAAACTCCTGATGATCTCTCCCAGCGGCTTCATGTATATGTTGAACAACATGGGGGACAGTACTGAACCCTGCGGGACCCCACAAGTCAATGGTTGTGGGGCCGAGCAGGTGTCCCCCAATGACACCATCTGGGAACGCCCCTCCAGGAAGGACCGGAGCCACTGCAAAACAGTACCTCCGAGACCCATCCCGGCAAGGCGCCCCAGAAGGATACCGTGATCGACGGTATCGAAGGCCGCTGAGAGATCCAGCAGAACCAGCAGGGACACACCCCCCTGTCCAGTTCCCGGCGTAGATCATCAACTAAGGCGACCAAGGCTGTCTCGGTACCATGCCCCGGCCTGAAACCAGACTGCGCCGGATCTAGAAAATCAGTGTCAACCAAGAATGCCTGGAGTTGTGCGGCCACCACACGTTCTACGACCTTGCCCAAAAAGGGGAGATTGGAAATAGGCCGATAGCTATCCAATTGAGTGGGGTCCAGTGATGGCTTCTTCAACAGCGGTTTGATCACAGCCAATTTAAGGCTCGCTGGAAATATGCCTTCCCGAAGGGAGGCATTCACCACCACCTTCACCCACTCAGCCAATCCCCCTCTGGCTTCTCTCACTAGCCAGGATGGGCAGGGGTCTAGGATGCATGTGGTAGCCCTCACCTCTCCAAGCACCTTGTCCACGTCCTCAGGCTGAACCAATTGAAACGAATCCATCAAAATAGGACAAGCAGGTGCTCTTGCTACATCCTCGGAGACTGCCGTTAATATGGTGTCAAAGCCAGAACGTATCAAAGCGACTTTGTCCGCAAAGAACCGAGCAAATGCTTCACAGCGGGCTGCCGAGTTGTCAGGGATCCCGTCTTGATGGACGGGATATAACAAACCTCTGACAACTCGGGACAGCTCCGCCGGACGGTTCTTTGCAGACGCAATATTAGCTGCAAAGAAAATGTTCTTTGCAGCATCTATTGCCGCGGCATATGCCCTAAGATAGGAACACATCCGTGTTCGGTTTGGCTCGCTCGGCTCCGAACGCCACACACCCTCTAGTCCCCTCTAGAGCTAGATATAGATCTATAATTATATTTACTAATTTCACATATGCATTTCCCTGTGAAATGTTTGCAAACCCTCTTGCTCTATATGTGCATTTCCCTCCTGCATCTATCTAGAAATCTCTATACGTGTGTGTGTGCATTTTCCCTGTAGTATTTCCAAGTCCTATATATCTATATTCATATATATCTAGCTAGGCATCTCTCTATATATAGATAATTAAATCTGCATAGGATTTGCAAAGACTTGCAAACATGTGAGGTGAAAATTCATATATAAAATAATGTATACACATAAATACAGATATACAGGTACATGGAAATCTCTAGATATCTATATGTATATAGGATTTGCAAAGACTTACAAACATATGATTCATGTACAAAATAATGTATATACGTAGATATATAGATACAAATATATAGGTACATAGGGGTTGCAAAGGCTTGCAGGGGAAAATGCCTATATATCTGTAGCAGAGATTAACAAATATTTCAGGGGGAAATGCTTTTATAAGGTTAATGGGTATATCCTGACTTGCAAGGGCTTATTATTTATTTATTTATTTCCAATATTTATATCCCGCCCTTCTCACCTGAAGGGATTCAGGGCGGCTGGCACAATTTGATGCCTACAGAAAAACAAAACAAACAATACATAAAATCAGTTAAAATGATTAAAAACAATATAAAATTACAATATATAAATTTAAAAATATATGTGCTCAGATCCGTTGGTCCAAAAACCTCGTGCTTTATCCATAAGTCAGTCTGTGTCATCTTTATTGTTTATTAATTAAAAGCCTGGGCACATAGCCATGTTTTTAGGGCTCTTCTGAAGCCCAAGAGAGTTGGAACTTGTCTAATATCTCTGGGGAGGGTGTTCCACAGCCGGGGAGCCACCACCAAGAAGGCCCTGTCTCTCGTTCCCACCAGCCACGCTTGCGAGGCAGGCGGGACCAAGAGCAGGGCCTCTCCAGATGATCTTAAGGATCTTGCTGGCTCATAGGAGGAGATACGTTCAGACAAGTAAATTTGGCCAGAACTGTTTAGGGCTTTATAGGTCAACACCAGCACTTTGAATTGGGCTTGGTAGGATATATGCAGCCAGTGGAGCTGGCTTGACAGGGAGGTGGTACGCTCCCTGTAAGCCGCCCCAGTTATTAATCTGGCTGCTGCCTGTTGTACTAATTGGAACTTCCGGGCTGTCTTCAAAGGCAACCCCATGTAGAGAGCATTGCAGTAGTCCAAACGGGAAGTAACCAGAGCGTGGAGCACCGTGGCCAAAACAGACTTCCCAAAGTACAGGCGCAGCTGGTGTACAAGTCTTAGTTGTGCAAATGCTCTCCTGGCCACTGCCGAGATCTGGGGTTCCAGGCTCAGTGATGAGTCCAGGAGAACCCCCAGACTGCGAACCTGTGTCTTCAGGGGGAGTGCGACGCCGGCCAACACAGGCTCTAACCCTATACCCTGTTCGGCCCAGCGACTGACCAGGAGGACCTCTGTCTTGTATGGATTCAATTTCAATTTGTTCACCCTCATCCAGTCTGACACAGCGGCCATACACTGGTTCAGGACCTGAATAGCCCCCTTAGTGACAGGTGGGAAGGAGTGACAGAGCTGGACATCATCTGCATACAGATGACACCACACCCTGAAACTCCGGATGATCTCTCCTTTTCAAAACATTCCCTTGGTTAAGAGTGAGGGAGGCTTTGGAAAAACAAACACACTGATAAGGGAGGAGAGAAATATATCATCTATTGCTAGCCATGGCCTCCAGGCTCCGCTGCCCAGCTTGACCTTGACCCCATTATAAGTCAAGGGAGGCTTTTCCAGCTGATAAAAAAGGATGAAAAATTTGGCTTATCTTCAAGTATATATGGTAATAATAATAATAATAATAATAATAATAATAATAATAATAAGCAACATTCTGAAAGCAGGGAAATTGGGAATTCCAGAAAGGAAACAATCAGGGCCAGCTAACACTTCCCAACAAAGGATTTCCCCCAGGCAGGAATCAGCCAGGCTTTGAGGCTGCAAGGCCATTAAATACTAATCAAGGTGGCTAATTGCAGCATTCATACCTGCCACACCGAGACTATTAATTGCTATTCAAACTGGCCAACCAAGGATTCTGCAAGGTAGAAAGTGGCCAGGTTTGCAAGCAGCAAGGCTATTCAGTGCTATTCAACCTGGCCAACCAAGATTTCCCCTAGATGGAAAACCCCCAGGCTTTCAAGACACGAGGCTACTCCGTCCCATTCAACCTGGCCTAGCAAGGATGCCCTATGTAGAAAGCGACCAGGCTTTGAAGCTGCAAGACTGTTCAGTACAATTCAAGCTGGCCAAACAATGATTCCCCTACAAAGGAAGTAGCCAGGCTCTTTGATTGAGGGTACTACTCAGTACTCCAGAAAATGACTAGGCTTTGAGGCTGCAAGGCTATTCACTGGTATTCGACCTGGCCAACAAATGATTCCCATAAGCCACAGCAATGCCTGGCCGGGCAAAGCCTGTTCTATCCTATGTAGCATGTGGTAGTTAAACCATCTGGCCTTGCTTATATGGCTAAAAGATTCCTCAGTTGCCTGGAATATAACAATGAGATTGTAATAATTGCATACTAATCTGTCTAAATATCCTAAAGGCACTAGATTCCATCTGATCTTAGAAGCTAAGGAGGATAGTACATGGATGGGAAATCACCAATGAATACCAGGTGCTGTGGGCTATATTTCAGAGGAAAGGACTTTCAAGCTCTTTGTGAATCTTTCTTGCCTAAGAAAACCCAAGGTTGCCATAAGTTGACAACTGATTTGAAGGCACATATATACATACACAAAATGGTATACAAAAAGGGGGCACCCCCATGCCAACTATTTCATTTGGAATTGGCACTATTCATTGTGCAAATCCATTCAGAAATGCTTTTGCTTGCAGTGTCTTTGAGATTATTTAATTTCTGACAGGGATATTGACCACAATTCATGTTTGATTGCACCTGAATATGTGTGGTCTTCTTTTCAGCAATCCTTAGCAATTTGCAACCATATCCATATACACTTTTTCTTGATACTACCTCCTTTTGCTTCACCTTCATAACCCAAAACCACATTTGTCCTGAACTGCCATATCATTTTACTACCACACCTATCATTATTATTACTTTTCTAGTAGGTATCCAGACCAAACTGACAATATATGTTTACTAGCAAACCCTCTAAAATTCATGTCATGATTGCTCAGGCTAGCTAAATTGTCCATGTTTGAATCACCATATAAACCAAGGACCTAATCACATTAAGAAATTTCCATGTCGTAGGACACTTCGGCCTCTTTTCAAGCATGCAGAGGCTCATCACATGACATATGCATAACCCTTCATGCTTGAAAAGAGGCAGAAATGTTCAGAAAGGAGGGAACCCTGAACACGGGCCAGCAATCATCATCAGAGCTCCCACCTCCTTTCGCATGTTACTCCCATGGTTCCAGGATGGGAACACACAAAGTTTCCTATCGTGTTTCATTGCCTGCCCTGTCAGTCTCCTTTATCAAAAGGGGCTGTGGGCAGGGCAATTTTATCCCATGGACCAAAAAAGGTTTTTAAATGGTGTCAACCTATTTTAATGTAAGGAGCTTTGGGCAGAGCAGGGTATATCTTGGCTTTTGGATACTGAGGTTTTCCCTGATTAAAAAAAGTAATATGGATAGGACAGAGAAAAGGACTCCCTATGTGATGAATGTAAGATGAATGTATTGCCAGCTCTTCGGTTTCCACGTGTGATAGAGGGCAACAATGGGCAAACAGCTGAATAGGGAGATAAGTGTGATAGGGAGGCAGAACTCCAAACAGATGGTTGACAATATAGTGGGGTGATTCTTTATGTTAAAAGGATGCTCACTCACGCTTTCCCATCTTAATGTGATGAGGTCACAAGAAATGCAATGATTTGGTTTGGGGAAAGGGGGAGGCTGAAGGCAAAAAAAAAAACCCTTTCTTTTGAAACAGACAATGAAATAACTTACAGGTGAAGAGGGAGTTTATTTTACAGATACAGTGTTGATTTAACCTCAGAACTGATTCTTGTCAGAAGTCATTTGAAATTCCCAAGGTGGATAATCCACTTTGCTATCTCAGAATGACAAGCCATCCTGTAGGCCTGCAACTCATGTCCCTTTCTTTACACGATGACAGCATCAAAAGGCAAAATAACTAAAAGCAAAGGGAAAAGACTCAGAGAAAATGTTGACCTTGAAGGTTGGTTGTTATTGCAGAAGTAATGAGGGTGAAACAGAAACAGAACACATTCTGGAGGCCTGCTGCCTGGAGACAGAAAGCTTGTTCATTCACCAGGAGATGTTTTGCATTCACTTTGTGTCTTTCCTATTAAAACATCAGCTGCTTTTAATGTATGCAAAGTGGAATGTGTCCATGTGCTGCTGGCAGCCCACGACTCCCTTCCCTGAGGCTTAGCTGCCAGGGGAAACATTCAAATAGTCCATCTGCATGTAGCCACACAAGAGAGGCATTCTGATAATCCCATCCAACCAAGGTGGGTGATATTATCCTCTTGTATATATCCCCAAGGGCAGAAACAGATAAGTTTTTGCCAAGACGAGGAGTCAAGGAGTTATCCCAGCTTCCCCTTAATGTACCATTAAGCCAATTTCTGAATTCACTTGTCCTTTTTAATTCCTTTAAAAAGAAAACAACGAATTTTCAGACATGATAAACAAACAGCTATGTTAAATGAAAACCAACACAATTTTACAGTGTTGTTCACACATGCCTTAAACTAAGTAGGGGCTTATATTTTAAAGAATAGACATGCATTCAGCAATTTAGACAGATTATCCTTTTTTGGAATTCAGGGTTCAGAATTCACTCTGATTGGGGGATTCTGGGACTGTAGTTAAAAAGGAGAGAGAAACTCCCATGATTCCAAGGCACTGAGTCATGTAATAAAATGGTGTCATTAATTTGATAGTGTAGATGCACTCCATCCCGGTGGGGAGATTCTGCAAGTTATATTCCAAGTGCTGGTTTAAAATACACATTGCAACCTGTGCCTTCTAGGGATAACCCCTTACTGGAGTAACCCCTTTCTGAATAATTTGCTAGATTCCTGTCAATGCTATTCAAGATGTGTGTAGCTTTTCTTCATTGCGGGAGATGGAGGAATTCAGCATTTTCATTCACTTCTCTCCCCAGGCAATTTTCCTGTTTTCTGGGTCGGTCTTCCTCTCCACAGCATTTAGTGGCCATAGGACAATTGTGTATGATTGTGTGTGATTGGCAACCAGACATCCATCTGGAATAGTTCTTGGAGACACCAACAAAAAGAAACTAAAAAAATTCTTCTAGACTTTCTGGAGGTCATCAATAGATCCAAGAATACAGAATCATAGAAATATAGATTCTGAAGAGACCACAAGGGCCATCTAGTCCTTGCTCTGAATGGCCATGTGGAGGAACACCTGTCCAGAAAACAGGTAAGGCTGAACATGCATATGAGGGGACGAGAATTAACTATACCTGGAAGAATTTTGTGATCTGTCAATGCCACTGTTCCATCCACATATCATTTTGGAGTTAAGTAAGGGAGCAGTTGGGAGCAAAGTCAGCAGCTACAATGCTGGTAGTGGCATCTCTTTTGTTTTGTGCTATTTCCTTCAGTTTAAAACAGCTGCTTGTACAGGTAGCTGGGCCAGAGCATTCTCCTCCAGCTAGAATAATGCCAACTGGCAATTTTAAACAAAAAAGAAACAAAAGGGTGCCACTACTGCAACTGCATTCTAGTATCCTCAGAACAAATGATAAAAAACCCTTCCTAATGAGGGAGATCAGATGTGTTCTCTCCACATGACAATGAGACTTTAGGAGGTTATGTGCTGCTAAAGATTGGCACTGGAGGGTAAGAAGCTCTCTGGAAATAATTTTCAATAAGGACAAAAGTCTGCAAGTAGGAAGGGAAGAAAGGTTCTGCCAGACTATGAGCAACCATTAGGCATGTGCACAATTTTCGGAAGTTCTGTGAGTTATAAATAAATTAGTTAAATTCATACTTCTGAATTTATATTCAATACATGGGCAAGGCCCATGCAAAAATATTTAAGAATCGAAACTTACACCATACTTTTTCATTTTAGTTTTGTAAATCTCAGAAGACTCCAAAAGTTTGTTTCATTTTCAGTGCAAAGAAGCAAAGCTGAGGGCAAAGCCAAAAAGGTTGCCTTAGTGCCTTGCTATTCCTTTTTAAATTAATGACATCTCGCCAGTACTACATACTTTTTTGTTTTCGTTTTGTAAATCTCAGAAGGCTCCCAAAGTCACTTTCATTTTTAATGCAAGGAAGCAAAATTAAAAGCACAGCCTAAAAGGCTGCCTTAGTGCCTTGCCTTTCCTCTGTAAATTAATGGCTCTCGCCATTAGAAGAGGCCAGAAAAGGAGGGAGAAAGCAGAGTTTGCTGAGAAAAACACAGAACTCTGACCAATGTAGTTTGGAAAGGTGAGGAGCCCTATGCCCTAAATTACATTTCCCAGAATGCAGAGCTCAGCATCAGAGAGATTTGACTCTCCATAGCCAGCCAGAGTTTCAATAAATTTAATATTCTACACCAGGGGTCCTCAAACTAAGGCCCGGGGGCTGGATGCGGCCCACCGAAGCTATTTATCCGGCCCCCACGGCACAAGGGCTGAAGGGGGTTGGGCTAAATGACCCAAGGGTTCTCTTCTTCTCTTACAACCATTATTATTATTATTATTATTATTATTATCATCATCATCATCATCATAAAAGCTGGGTGGCCATCTGTCAGGGGTGCTTTGCTTGTGCTTTTGGTCCACAGAGGCAGAAGGGGACTGGACAAAATGGCCCAAGGGGTCTCTTCCAAGCCTCTTTATTATTATTATTATTATTATTATTATTATTATTATTATTATTATTATTATTATTATTTAACATTGAGGCTGGGTGGCCATCAAGGGGTGCTTTGCTTGTGCTTTCGGTGCACAGAGGCAGAAGGGAGTTGGACTCAATGGCCCAAAGGGTCTCTTCCAACCCTCTTTTTATTATTATTGCTATTATTATTATTATTATTATTATTATTATTATTATTATTATTATTTATTATTATTATTATTGCTCGATGGCCAACTATAGTCTGGCTCTCCAATGGTCCGAAGGATTGTGAACTGGCCCCCTGTTTAAAAAGTTTGGGGACCCCTGTTCTACACTATGCTTTTTGTTCCTGGGTTATAAATGTCATTTCCTAATTGGTTCTATCTTTAAAACATGGCGAATGTTTATTAAACTGAAAAAAACTTTGTCTTTGCACGAGTGACATCATGTTATAGCACATTTTGCTGTAGTAGCTTGTAGAGTCTCCAGTCCACCAATTTAACATTATCATCCACCTTTTTAACAAAGTTTTGGTGCAAAAGCAAAGTTCCCGGAGTAGAAACACTATTTTCAAAGTAAGGACTCCACAATTAAACAGGAAATAACACTTTCAAACTAGGAACATATTTTCTTCATTATTAGAAAAATGTTGTTTATAAAAACTTTGAAAATTCCCCAAAAATCTATGGATAAGCAAAATGTTTTGAAATTTGGTGGGCTAAGAGTGATAAATGTGTTCTACCATTGTAGTGAGTGTCACCCCAATAGCTGTAGAAATGAGGAAGAAAGGAGCCCCTGAAGTTTCCCCAGTTATAGTAGTTATGCACAATTACTATTACGAAATTGTAATGAAATTTCATTACTCTTGTTAAAGTAACAAATTTTACATAAACTATACTTTAGAACACTTTAGAAATGAGATGCCAGGTCACCTCAGTTTTCTAATGACCTTTTAACCATTTTTTTGTATGGATTGCACATGCTTAGCAACCATAAAGCTAAGAGTACAAAGATTTTCCCATATAAATGTGACTTTTTTTCAAAAATCAAAAAAGGTGGATTGTGATAGAGAGCTTATGTGCACAATGGGCTCAGTCCAGCTAAGCTGAGCTATCATTAGTGTTGCAGAACTTTGGCCCTACTGAGTGCAATAAAGCCTACCATAAAACTTAATGGGACCTCAATTTGTTGCAACCAACTTGTTCTCCAAAACAGTTTCAGGACCTTGGCTAGGTCCTTTAAAGTTGGAACAAAAACATGGAACAGATTCACTGCACACTGCTTCTTGTTCCATTGTTTTTCAATAAAACTGATAATCTCTATTAATTGTAACTTGTTTGAACCCCCATAAAAAGGGTTGAGGGGCAGAAGTATGAGGTGCAGGTTGCAGTGTCTGAGTATGCCCTTGTCATCTGCATTGATTTGACAAAGTCTGAATAATGTGCATAGTTTTTATTATGAAACATTTGACCCATTTTCATTTCCAAGGAAAGCACCAGAGTTAAAGAAATTAAATAGAAGTACAGCAGCAAATTTTGACATAGCACAGACAGGCACCCAACCCTTTTAGATTTCATAAATTTGTCACTTGTCTAAGCTTTTACATTTTTGCATCACCAATCTAATTTTGCACATTGTGCAGTTGCCTCATGAAGTTGTTCTCCATGAAAACTTTTTATGGCAAGTAAGGAATCATTAACATCACCAAAATGCATCTCATTTGTATCAATAATGTAGTTGGGTGATAGTTTCCAGATGAAATAGGGCTCTTTGGGAGGATATTAGGAAACAAGGTATGTGAGCAATGGTAGCTAAAGTACTGTGTAAAGGATCTTCAGTATTTTTATAATGGTGTCTAACTTATTTCATCTTCATCCACAGACTTTGAGAAGTCATTACAGTTTAGCTTAATCTAGTTGGTGCTAGATCACTTTCCTCATTCACCACATCCTGACTTAATGTTTTCCACTGTCAAACATCTTTTATTATCAGGAAGGTTTTCCAAATATCTTTTTCTTGTCATTTGTTTCTATTGTTCCATGTCCTAGTCTCTGGAACAGTAAAAAAACAAAAACAAAAAAAGCAAGCTTACTCCCTTTTCAATATGACATCTTTTCAAATATTTAAACATGGCAACTTTGCTACCTCTTACCCTTCACTTTCCCAAGCTAAACATACACAGGCCCCTAAGCTGTTCTTCTTGGGCATCGTTTCAAAACCTTTTACCATATTGGTCATCCTCTTTCTGACCATGAGAAAAAGTCTTAAAATGCTAGAAGGATGTGAGCAATTATATTATACAAATTCTGAAAAACACTGGATAAATTACTTTTGGGGAGAATAACTCACAGAACCCCCTGGGCTTCATATGCTGAATGTCCATGTTGGGCTGGAGGATTCTCCAAGTGCTAATCCAAATGTTCTGCAGGTCCCTGAGTAGCAAGAGAAATGTCGGAAACATCAAGCCTGCACTTTGCACACTAGAAAGTGCTGAGGGCTTTCTCTCTAGCAAAAGCAGCAAGGTCACAGCATTCAAGCCCTATGCATATCAACAGCAACCTGCTTGCAGGGCCATGTCCTTGCTTTTGTCCTCCACATTTCAAGCTTAAAAACAAAAAAAGCCAGCTACAACAATGAGGCATTTTTAGATTATTGATATTCTTCTTTTCTCGGGAGACTGTGGAGTTATAGAATCTGACATTTGAGAGCAAAGCAACTCTTGTGTTGAGCCTTCACCAGGGTGGGCAGAGAGCTGGGACTGAAGTTGTGTTTCAGGAATCAATTGGAATGCTGCAGGGACGTATCTTGATCAACCTGTTTTAGCTGTTGTGGTCATATTCTCTTTTATTTTTTATATTTGTCTTTAAAGCTATGGAGGAGAACATGCATACACTGGTCAATATCTTGGTAAATAGTAATTTGTGATTCAGATCCTACATATGAAAGGGATTCTGATAGGACCAGAGGTTTGGAAAGTTCCTTTTACAACAAAAGCTCCAGAACTCCCCAGGCATGTGGCAATGGATATATCTACACTATAGAATTAATGTGTTTTGACACAACTTTAGCTGCTGTTGCTCAATGCTATGTAATCATGAAAGCTGTAATTTGGTAACGCACCCACCACCCTTTGGCAAAGAGGCTAAAGATGTTGTAAAATGACAACTATTACGAATCCATAGCACTAAGTCATGCAATTAAAATGGTGTCAAACTGCATTAATTTCATGGTTTGGGTGACACTCTATCCTGATAAGGAGATTATGCAAGTTATATTTCAAAATTATAACTCACAAAAACTTTGACTGAAAATACATTGGCTGAGCCCCTGAATGCTATGGATCAAACCAGATCTCAAAAGAACATATGTAGTGTTGAAAACTATTACAAAATCTGGTGATGACAGTAGGGAACCTATCTCATGGGCAGAAGGAAAGGGGTAAAGCGACCTTAAGAGTGGGGATCCAACTTACCCCAGCAAGATCAGTCTTTGGAGATGGCCATCCACCCCACAATGTTTCCCCATCCCCTTCCCACCACTTTCTTCAGTCAGGAGTCAGGAAACACCCAATTCCTGAAAATTGACTCTTCTCTCCATCTTTGTATGTTTGCAAGACGGATTTCCACAGGCAGCTACCAGAAGTGGCTGTGCATCATGGGAAGACCTCTTTTGGAATCCATTTTGCCAGCATATGAAGATGGTAAGAAAATAGGGGTAGTTAGACTGGGATAAGGTCCTTTCAGTTTTTAGGCTTTAGCAGACTCTGTAGTTATAAAGCAAAAGAAGTGCTGGATACAGCTGGTAATGCCTGCAGCCATGCAGTTGGATCCAAATCCACTAGACATAGTTTTATACATGTGTCCTCCTTGCTCACAGATGGTGCAGTCTGGTAGTTTCTCCCAAAAATAAACTATTAATATAAGAAAGGTAACAGTAGTCTTTGTAATTTTTTACTTCTTTATCATCTTTTTATTAAAAAAAACTTGTTCCTCATTGAAATCCATATCGCCAACTCACAAAAACCTGATTCACATTATATTTCTTTACTGCACACTATGTATCCAGCACTCATTTGGGTAATATCTGATCTATGGGATTCTCTAGTACAATCTGGAGACTATGCATATTGACCAGTCAAGGGAGTAATAAACCTTTATCTATTAAATGCACATGAGATGTTTTGCTATTACAACTCAAAAGGGATTTCAGAAAATATAATGGAAAGAATAAAACTCTGGCTAGTAGAAAGGTCTTTAGTTATAGTGCCAGGGGGCAAATGATCATTTATTATGTTGTAAATGATGGATGTTAGAACTGACGTTATTTATTACACTATAAAATACCATGCAGAATATCTCTAAGTCTTAAAGATGTTATAGCTTCACAGATTCCAAAGTATAAAAATGACTGACAACAGTCTCTAATCTGAATCTATACTTTTAAAAAAAGCCAAAAGTAATTTTTTAAAACAAAAATTACTTTCAGCATTGCCCCCACCTGTACTTCTGTTGCCAAGATCTCCTTCTGTTCTACTCATGATTTGTCTTGAGTTTTTAATGGTAGGGAGTACAATAACAGGAAAGCAACTGTAGCACCAACGGAATATACACCAATAGGGTGTAACTGAATAAAGGAAATTTAAAACATGACAAACAATACATTAGCAACAATGTCAGGAATTTCATTAAAATCTGGCAAATCTAAAAACACTCCAAAACTATTCTAAACAGTAGCTTCTTTGAGTACACATTCACAGTTAAATAAGTTTAAGACTTCAATGTGCAATGTTGGTTTGTTGTACAGTTCAAGAGGCTCCATTTTCAAAGATACAGAAAGGCAAAAAATACTATATCACCAGACTGCATTCATTCAGATACAGTAACAGAAATATTCATTAGTAATCTAAAGAAAAAATAACCAGGAAGGTGCTAGCTTACAGGGAATTGAAATGAGATGCCTGAGCATGTTCAAGGAATATAGAGGTAGCAGGAAGAGAGGAAGAAAAGAGGATGAGGTAAATTTAAAAAAATGCTTTTGAGTAGAGAGATGTTAAGAATCCTCCTGCCATCAAACATGTGTATATCTGCAGGGGTCCCTTTTCCCAGCATCTGCTGCAGCTTAACAGAATCTGTGCTCCAAGAGTTTCACAAGAAGATGCAGAAAAGCTGAAAACCTGCTTCAAAGAAAAGGGGAAAAAGTGGTGTATTAGCAGTGAATGAAAATGAATGTATCCAACTGAGCCTGGAGGATCTCATTATCAGAGGCGGTTGGGTAGCGGAGGCTCCGGGGATTTTTCCCACGCTGTTTCTTTGCTCATGCATAAGTCACCTCTGCTAGGCGAGCGTTAGTGTCGGCATAGCTGTGTATGAAGATCAATATTTGGCTGCTGTTTCCGAAAGACAGTGTTATGGAGGGATTTTCCAGGACAGAGTTAAAGAATAAGGAATTTACTTTCATTAGTATGTATCATTTGTCTGTCTGGTAAAAAAAGATTCCTCCATAGAGTACTCCCCAACCCAGCTGGCAAGAAAAACAACAACATCATTTCCTTAATTGAGAAATCTCATATGAAAAGGAGCTTCATGCCAGGTCAGTGATGCATACTGTACACAGATCATGTATATAAGAGATTATGCTTTCATCTTTGGCCTTGATGGCAATGGGGAGAACTGTCTCCCACAGAATTTCAGTTTAAATCCTACCTTGAATGGTATCGAGAATCCCTGTAGAACAGCATTCACACTCCCAACTAGCTTTTTGTTCTTGAAGCTGGCAGCTTTTGGTATCATTGTTTCTTGAAATCAGATTTCTAACATCTGGCACAGAAGCACAATTTACCCTGTATCCTTCAGCAGAAGGCATGTTCACAAATGGCTGAAGTGGCTAAAGAATTGAAGGCATGTTAGCCTTCACAGGCTTTGTGCTTGACAAGAAGGTCTTTGATTACTTTTTTGGGTAATATGTTAACCTCATTTGCTTCTCTTTTTAAAAAATACTTCTTATGTAAAATATTGTTCTTGCACAATTAACAAATCTCAAACACGGGTAAAGCAAAAATGAGCATGACAGGAAATAATCCTGTATAAGGCACACACAAAGAAAAATACATAAGAAGTGACCACACTGCAAATCTACAGAAGAGAAACTCATTCAGATTAAAATACCTAACATACCCCTTCAATATTTCATAATGGAAACTGCAGCATATTCAGTAGGATCAAGTTGGCAAATGGTATTAATTAGGAAGAATAGTTAATTTAGGAGGGATTGCAGCAGTTTGCTGTTGCCTGAGCCTATAGGAAGATGTAAGCTTCCATCAGTACCTCTCTTTTCCATCCTACACAAAATGAGTTCAAACCACTTTTGTGTTTTAGGCTAAGTTGGCATCATTTGAAGTAAGCTGAATAAAAACTACTGCAAGTGCGACAATAGAACATTAATTGAAACTTTCCAAAATTGGGACAGTTGAAAGGTATATTAACACAGCTATAGATAGTGGTTAACAACTTCAGACATCTGCTGAGGCCTTTGCTATCCTTTCCCACCAAGTCCCTTATCCTCTTTGCTCTTTCTACCTTGTTCTTCAAATTGCTTCTGAGCAAGTTGAGAAGAGCAAGTAAAGTAAGACCAGCAAGGAAAAGGAGTGAAATTTTCCATTCATTTTTCCTTCCCTCTGGATTGTGGTATGGATTAAGCTGCAGGGGTGTTAAATGCATTCTCATCAAAGGCCACATCAACCTGATGGTTGCCTTCAAAGGGCCATTGAATCCATGGGTCTGTGGATACAGAGGGCCAACCATTTTTTTACACAGTCATCGCTGCCCATTAGTTTTTATCCAGTTTTGGTCCCCAGATATTATTGAATGACAACTCTTATCACTTTTGATTATCCACCATCAGACTGAAGATAATGAGAATTGCAACTCAATGGCACTTGTGGATTAGAGGTTGGAGAAAGGTTAAATGATATTTTGAAATCAGACATCATATTCACAAGCCTTGTATCTAAATTAAAACCTCACTATCTTGCAGCCTTCCAAATGTTATTGTATCACAACTTCCAGTCATGATGTCCAATCAGGAGGAACACAGGAGTTGTAATCCAGCATCTGAAGGGCCACATAAAATGACATGGTGAGCTGAATTTGGTCCACAAGCCTTGAATTTAACACATATGGATTAAACATACAGGAATACATCAAGGTGAATTAGCATCAAGAACAGCAGTGATAGAGCAACTCAGGGAGAAGATCTCTAGGCCCTTCCAGGCATCACTAAATCTCAAGAGGAACTGGCATGGAGATTAAATTCCTTCTGGGATTTGATCTCCACACCCACCCCAAACCATGAGCTTTCCATGGGAGGAGGGGGGTGTCTACATGGCCTCCCGGTTCAACCAGAGGTCGACCTGGGAGGACATGAAGCCAATCCCCCCCCCCCCATTTAGCCGCTAAATTTATCTGAGGGTCCTGGCTACATGCTCGAAAGCTCCCAGCATATCGAAATGATGAGTCAGGAGGTTGGGAGAGGAAAAAGAGATTTCCCTCCTCCCCCACTCCCCAACCTCCTAATTCATAATGTTAAAATGCCAGGAGCTTTTGACTGAGGGGCCTGAGCATGCTGCCAAGCCCCTCAGGTAAGTTGCCTCAGGTATCTCAAACCTTGAAGTCAATCCTGATATGGACCGAGTTGTATATCACCTTTAAGCTGTTTCACACACACATTCTGGATGGCCTTGGGCAAATCAAACAATTTTAGTCTTAGAAAACCCAATAAGTCTACCCTATGGTTATCATAAGTCAGAAATTGCTTGAGGATACAAAATAGCAACAGCAGCAGCAGCAACAGCAGCAGCAACAACAACAACAGTTCAAAGATGTGAATTAATTCTGGACAGAATTTTGTAAGGAGGGTGGTTATTGGAGGAAAAAAAATTCAAATAATGAAGGAGTGTCTTGTGTTTCTTGGGTATATAAAGATTTGTCTCATGAGTTACTTGGCTGACAACATTTTGACAGCCTGCATCAAAGGTGACCTAGCATCTTTGCTAAAAAAATGGCATTGTCATGACATGGGTAGACAGGGAGCTGATAAGTGTTTGGAAAGGATATTAAAAGCCCTGCTGTACAAGGGATGTTTGTCATGGTCTAGGATTGTAATCTGTGATTCTGTAACGGATCTTGACTTTAGGTGTTTTCTCACAGTACTAAACCTAAATTGCAATCCATATATTACATTTTCAAGTTGTCCCAATACATTTTGCTACCTGAAAGGAAAAATGAGGTAGCATTTTCCCTATTTCATATATGAAGGTGAATTGCACTGGCAGTTGAAAATTTCTTGTGCACTGATCCTGGAAAGCATATCCCAGCATAACTGAAAGTATCAAGCTAGTGTAGGGGACATAGTACAAGCAGCATGGTACCCCAAACTCTCTTGCTGCTATTGCACCTGGGAACTGCTGACCAAAGTTATTGATTTATTGGTCTAATAGGCTGTCTTGTAGTTATTCTTTCAATAAATGTTCATTTGATCCATTATTCTACAAGTCATTCTGAATATCAGTCAATAATATTTTTATTCAGAAACATGTTCTTCACATGCTTGTCTGCGGATTTAGATTAGAAGCTTAGCTATTTATCTGTCTCCAGAGAGAGACTTAATGCAGATTCAAAGCAGAGCCACCTCTTCTTGAAGCCTAATTTTTTTTCCTGCTTGTTCAGAATGCAGGTCTGAGCACCTTAAATGTATCAAGAGGATAAGCAAAGTTCTGGAGTTGTTCACAGCACATTAGTTGCATGTTGTGTTTTAAAATTGAACTTTTGTTTAATTGGTTTTTTAAAAAAGCTTCTGTATCTAGAGAGAGAGAGAGAGAGAGAGAGAGAGAGAACGCATTCTTGGGACCGCTGAGTAAACTTGGGCAAGTTGCATTCTCTCAGCCTCAGAGAATGCCAAAGCTAATCTGTCTCTATCAGCTCCTGCCTGTATCAAATTAACCCTTGACATTGCCAGTTCAAACCCTGTCTTAATCTCACAGAGACAAACGTCTATCTTTTGGTACATCCTGTCCTCCCATAGCCCCTCTTCAGAGCCTTCCTGTGCCATGATTCATGCCAATGCTGCCCTTCTGTCAAGACCCAGGCTACAGAACACCAATAACCATGCGCAGAGGCCGGATTCTATCTAATATCTTTATTATAGGAATATATAAAGTCAATAAAAACAAGTGAAGAATATAGTTCCGAAGTAGACCTTTCAGGAAAGGTCAAATATAGTCCAGGAAAACAATGTCCAATATGTGATATTAGAGTCCAAAGTTATAATCCACTTGACCGAAACACACACTATTTGGCAAGCAATAGTGTGGGGAACTGTCCATAGTCTTTCGAGGCTTAAGGTAAATCCGAAGGAAACTGGAAAACAAGGCTTGAATCTAGGAAGCAAGGTCCGTGGTTTAAAACGCAAGGCAAGGCAAGACTTGAAACTTGGCAAGATCAAACTTGAAACAAGGCAAACATGAAACAAGAACTGAGTCCATAGAAGTCCGTGGAACAAGGCAAGGCTGGAAACTTGATCCGGGAAACAGGGAACTGGAGTATGAAGTCTACACACAATCTCACTCCTCAAGCTGACGAATTGACTCCGCAAGGTTTCCTTCGCGGCAAAACCCCTAAATAGGGTCTCGTTTCCCGCCAGAAGAACACTTTCCCTGGAGAACTAGAAGTGAAACCCAACTCTGTCCAGATGCATGACTCCTTAGAATTTCCTAAGGGAAGCAGACTTAATCAGCTAATTGTTTGGCTGCGATTCTGGCGCTCCGGCGATTCGCCTCCCTCGCTCCTCTATCTCTATTATAATTGTCCTTTCGAGAAAACGGGGGAGAATTCTGCCCAAGGCTTGTTTGGCTGACTTCTTGAGGGCAAACATCCTCCAGGTGCAGAGGCTCCGATTCTGGCTGAACCGGTGGAAATCCCATGTTTTCCTCTTCGTCTGCCACAATAGTACTAGGAATGGGACTACAAGGCCCATGAGACATCACACCTTCACAGGACTCAACTCACAGTTGAGAGGGCATCCTTCCTTAAGCCCCTTCTGCAAATTATTAGAAGACGCAAGGGGCAGGGAGGACAGTATGTTGAAATCCCAATTCTAGCAAATGAGATATTAATTAAAGCATACCTTGCAATTGTCCCAACTTGGTAAAGACAGTCCTGATTAATATTTTTGCCATCTCACCTCTTAAATCTTGCAGTTTTTTCTCAACATCTCCCACTTTCCCTTTCCCTCCAGCTTCAATTACTTCAGTTCCTATAGACTGAATTAATTCAGCAGGAAGGGGAAGAGAAATGGGGGGATCTTGCCTTTCCCTAAAGGGTCAGGCAAAGGCAAACTGCTGCAACCTCTCCTAACTTGTGTGTTGTTCCTCATTAATAACTTTTGCCATCTTGATCACACTCTGATCTTACTTGTCAGCACATGCCCATCTTTCATATGGGGAATATTGGTAAGCATCCCCTTTGATGGATTTTCACCATGCCGTGGTGAGGGGGCTTGCATGTTCCAATGAACCTGCAGGCAAAACCACTGGAATCATGCACTCCCAGGAGTGGGCACAGGGGAGGATCCAGACCAAGCACAATCCGAGGACCCTAAGACCTCAATGGCGGAGCAGGCGGAGGATAACATGGTACATGTTACAACGGCTGTGAAGGCAGAAGAAGGCTGCAACAGACTGAGAAGCCACCATCGTCATGTTAACCACGCCACTGCTGGGACCCCACTATGTGAAGACTGTGTGTTGACTGGCCATGCACCAACCTCCACACATTAAAAAAAATCACGCACAGGCATCTTCCAAGAAAAATAAAAACAAACCAACCAAAGTCCCATGGTGATCAGCGAGTGGCAACGGGGACAGGACTGTAAAATCTGGAAGCCTCTAGACACAGACTGGCACATGGGCGGTGGATATGGATTCAGTCATTCTACCTCAAGGTCCAAGGCAGTTGAGTAGAGCAGCAGCTGTATCCATGACTGAGCAGCCCTTTTTAGGTTCTGCTCTGCTCACCCCACATGGGGAAGGGGCTAGAAAAGGTGCTCTAAACATAGTCTGCCTCTCTTATCCCTGACTGGACTGCCACATCCAGAGGGGTCACCACTCTGCGGCCAAAAAAGAAAAATGAACTTTGGAACATGGAATGTATGGACACTGTCAGATAACACTGACAGTGAACGCCCCGAACTCAGGACTGCTATCATTGCAAGGGAGCTGGGATGCTTTAACATCGACATAGCAGCGCTTCAGGAGACCTGGAGAGCAGAAGAGGGTCAGGTGAAGGAAGAAAAAGGAGGTTACACTTTCTTCTGGAAGGGACTGCCTGAAGAAAAGTGAAGAATACACGGAGTTGACTTTGCTATCAGAAATGACCTAGTGAAGCACCTGATTGAGGCACTCATTGGCATTAACAAACGACTCTCAACCCTCCGAATTAACCTTGTCAAAAACCAACAGGCAACCATCATATGTGCCTATGCACCAACACTAGATGCTGACGAAGACATCAAGAAAAATTTTTATTGTCAGCTGGAAACCGTCCTATCAGAGATACCTAAGGAGGACAAAATCATCCTCCTGGGGGACTTTAATGCAAGAGTCGGACGGGACTCCGACCTGTGGCCAGGGATCATAGGAAAAGACGGGGTTGGAAACAGCAACTCGAATGGCATCCTGCTTCTCACCAAATGTGGAGAGCACAACCTTGTCATTACCAACACCCTCTTTCACCAGAAAAACAAGCTCAAGACATCATGGAAGCACCCCCTGTCAAAGCATTGGCACCTCTTGGACTATGTAATTACACATGCCAGAGACCGCTGCAATGTGCTTCTCACAAGAGCCATGACAGGTGCTGATGACTGCTGGACAGACCACAGGTTAATCCGATCCACGATAGCTATCAAGATGGCCCCCAAACACAGACTCCAAGGAAGAAAAATAAGGCGTAAAATGAACATCCAAGCCCTTCAGGAGCCCTCCAAACGAGCCCTTCTCCAAACAGCACTCAAGGATCATCTACCCATAGAACACCCCAAAAACGTTGAGGAACACTGGAACAAACTGAAAACTTCTATCATCACTGCCTGCGAAGGAACCATTGGATATCAAACTAAGAAACATCAAGACTGGTTTGATGATAATGACGAAGAGATCCAACAGTTAATTGATAACAAAAGGAAAGCTTTCCAAACATGGCAGAGAGACACCAGCTGCGCTGCTAAGAAAAAGACCTATGCTAGTGCAAAAGATGAGGTCCAAAGAAGGACCAGAGAACTCAAGAACATCTGGCGGACAAAGAAGGCTGAAGAAATCCAACACTTTGCAGACACCCATGATGTTCAGGGATTTTTCAAACCCACAAAGATCATCTACGGACTCAGAAACCATGGCATACAGCCTCTACTCTCATCAGATGGAACCAAACTCCTGAAGGACAAAACATCAATTGCACAATGTTGGAAAGAGCACTACCAGAACCTTCTGAATCACAGCTCCAATGTGGCCGAAGATGAGCTTACAGCACTGCCTAGTTTGGAAGAAATCAACAATGCCATCAGCCAACAAAAAAATAACAAAGCCAGTGGACCTGATGGGATCTCTGCGGAAATCTTCAAAGAGGGTGGACCTGCTCTAATACAACAACTCCACCAGCTTATTGAAAAAGTGTGGGTGACTGAGAAAATCCCAAGGATGCCACCATCATCACCCTTTTCAAGAAAGGGGATAGAACAGACTGCAGAAACTATCGCAGTATCTCCCTTCCTGGCATTCAGAAGAAGACCTACAAGCCACTCTAAACACCTTCGCAGAAGCATACAAGAAGCTCGGCCTCTCAATGAACATCGAGAAAACCAAAGTGCTCTTCCAACAGGCACCAGCTAACCCCTCTGCAATGCCAGGAACACAGCTTAATGGTGTCACATTAGAAAACATTGACCGCTACCTTGGCAGCCACCTCTCCACAAAAGTCAACATCGACACTGAAATACAACACCACTTGAGCTCTGCGAGTGCAGAATTTTCCCGAATGAAGCAGAGAGTGTTTGATGACCGGGACATCCATAGAGATACCAAGGTGCTTGTTTATAAAGCCATTGTCCTCCCAACCCTGCTCTACGCCTGCAAAACGTGGACGGTCTATAGACGTCACACTCAACTCCTGGAGCGTTTCCATCAACATTGCCTCAGAAAAATCCTGCAAATCTCTTGGAAAGACAGGCAGACAAATGTCAGCGTGCTGGAAGAAGCAAAGTCCACCAGCATTGAAGCGATGCTCCTATGCCATCAACTCGGACTGGCCACGTTGTCCGAATGCCCGATCACCGTCTCCCAAAGCAGTTGCTCTACTCCGACCTCAGGAGCGGGAAATGTAATGTTGGTGGGTAGGAAAAGAGATTTAAAGATGGGCTTAAAGCCAACCTTAAAACTGTGGCATAGACACAGACCTGGGAAGCCCTGGCCCTTGAGCGCTCTAACTGGAGGTCAGCTATGAACTGTGGGAGAACATGTGGATCAAGAATAGGTCTCTTCAGCCACCTACGGACACACCCCCAAGACCCCACAAATGGAGGATCATCATCCTCAACCTACGAGGGATTGCCTAAGTAAGTAATTGGTGAGCATGCAAAGGTATCCTCTTGTTCCATCTAGATAGGCTTTTCAGAAGCAGTATCAATATTATGTTTTGAGAGCTCATGCTTTAAATGTATGAGTAGTAATTGGTTTTTAATTGATTTCAAAACTGGATTTTAATTTGACTTTCTGCTTCAATGTGAGCTAGCTAGAATGTTTTGATTGGGTGAAACATAAACTGAGTAAAACATAAATTGCAATTAAGAGAAATGAGATCTTCTGCATTTTAAAACAGTCGCATGTCTCACCTTTATACTTTTGGAATTGCTAATGAAATTGATAGGAGAAAGAGAATTGATGCCAGTGCACATTTTTGTAAGACAGCAAAAGGTATTATCAGGATAATAGAAGGAATATTAATTTTCAGTTGACCATAAAAATTTTGGTGCATCTCTGAAAAAAGACAGATATGGAAATGATGGTAGCCCCAGAGAGCTTATAGGTCATAAGTTTCATATAGATTCCTAATGTGCAGTATGTAGCCACCATTGACACCAGAACCTTCTGGGATGCCTCCCAAAAATTCTTTTTGAATGTGTGTGGAAGGAAAGATCATAAGCTACTAAAGAAATAAAGAGAAAGTGGGATGAAGGTTAGATATGAAGGCAGCGGTCAGTCAGAAATATGAAGGAAGAAAAAAATAAGACAGTTAAGCAACAAACAAGAAAAATGGGTGCAAGGATTGGTTATAGGCAGCAAGATGGAGCTGCGATGAGGCTAATACAAAACACACACGAATGGTTTTTAAGCCCAACTCCTGCACTAAATCAGTTGTATGCATATATCAGCATACAACATGTTAACTAGCATCAGCTAAATCACTCAAGTGAATGAAACTAGTTGAGGACCTAAAATCCCACAAGACTGCTAAACAATTGTAGCCAGAGAAAAAATTCCAATCCAATTTCAAACAACTGGAAGAAGCAGCTAAAACAATTTCTAAATCTTTGTGGGTTTTTTATTCATATTTCTTTCACACTATTCTCATTTTTTCTCTTGACTTCTACACAGACACTATAAAGCAGTTTGAAGCCATCTCAAGGGCAGGGTGACCACAAAACCTACATTGCAACATGAGTTGTAGTGTGTGTTAAGGCTGAAATAGCACATTTAAAAAACTCACCCAGAGTAAGACAGATAATGTGATGCAGCAACAACAGCATATCCCACGTAATCCACGAAACCTGGATAGCAAAACACGGAACACTTGTTAGGACACCACTAGCACTGACATACTTTCAAAATGTTGAAGCACAGCTGGCCTGAAGGAAAGCAATTACTCCCTGGGAGAGGAAACTACATCATTCCCATAGGGGATGCTTGACTTCTATTCCTTTGTTCTCATTTCCTGTGCCCTCCTATTCCTGGATAAGTTTCCATTCCTCAATCATCCCAACCACGAACTGATTCCTGGGGTATTTGTGTAGGTGCTCCACAGTGGAAATGGTTGGGTTTAATCCACTTCCTATCTTGAGTTCAGTGTCTGTGTAGAACTGCCCTTAGGATTGATGTATACTGCAGAATTAATGCAGTTTGACACCACTTTAAGTATCATGGCTCAATTCTATGGAGTCACAGAAGTTGTATTTTTAAAAGTCTTTGGTCTTTTTTGCCAAATGTTACATACTATAGTTCTCATGATTCCATAGTCCTGAGCCATGGTAATGAAAGTGGTGATAAACTGCATTAATTCTACAGTGTAGATGCACCCTTAATTTCAAAAGTCACAAATCGTACAAAGAATGTAGATGCCAAACATCAAACACAATGAAGATGGAGAGAATGCAGCCACAAGTTGTTTAACATTCTGTTGATGATGCATACATTTTAAAATCCACCCTCCTGGTAAATACTTGGATGGGAGAACAGCAAGGAATACCAGGTATTATTTCAGAGGAAGGAGCTAGCAAAAAACACTTCCAAGTATTCATTGACAAAGAGCTCTGTGATGCACCATTTTACTGTAAGCCCAATGGTAGTACAGGCATATACAAATGATCGATCAAACTGAATTTTAATTATTACTTGGCAGTCCCTGGTTACAAACATCTGACTTCTAGTTACAACAGGGATGAGACAACAGGAAGTGAGAGGAAATATATCCCCAGGAAGTGAAATTAACTCCTGGAAAAGTTATCATGGGCGAAAGGTGTCTCCACTGAAGCTTTACCACCAATCCTTGTTTCCACAGCAACCCAAAATTTTCAAAATCCATTTGTCACAGGGACAGAAAGTGAGGTGAAATCTTCTGAACAGGGGCACATACATGAAAACAAACAACGGTATCAAGGCTTCTCTATACAATACAAAGTGATATTTTGGTGCTAAATTCATAAATACAGTACTTACTACATAACATTACTGCATACTGAACTACTTTTTCTGTCAAATTTGTTGTATAACATGATGTTTTGGTGCTTAATTTGTAAAATCATAACCTAATTTGATGTTTAATAGACTTTTCCTTAATCCCTCTTTAATATCCAACATATTCGCTTATCCAACATTCTGCTGGCCCGTTTATGTTGGATAAGTGAGACTCTTCCGTATGTATGTGTGTATATATATATATGTGTGTGTGTGTGTGTGTGTGTGTGCTGAAATTACACTTTAAAATATTCTGACTTACATACGAATTCAACTTAAGAACAAACCTACTGTACCTATCTTGTTCATAACTCAAGGATTGCCTGTAGTTGTAATAGGAGGAGTAATGCACTTGAGATTGTTCAAAGCACTTCATATACATTATCTCAACAATAAAAATTAGAAGATGAAACCAGATATAGCCCCTGAGAAACTATAGAATTAAAACAGTTTGACTTCCATTTCTTGGATACCACAATTTTAAGTGGGGTTAAGAAGAACCTTGGCAGCTAAATTGGTACTGGAGCTGCATATGTGAATATGCCAGAGAGTTACTAAATGAAAGTTTGGAGGAATACAGGAATACATGAAGCCTTTCAAGCTGGAGAAAAAAATATTCAGTGTTACTGCTCGTTCTTGCCTTCTGCCTTCCTGCTGGCCACAGCTTATACTGACCCATCTTGGCATTTTTGATCCAAGGAGGTATGCCACTGCCTTTTTCTTAGAGCACATGTTGTATAACATTCTAGTCCCCATCATAATAGATGGTATGTTTCTGTGTCGAAAGGCTTTGTCAAGAGGATGATTTGTCACAATGTATTATTTAATTAATCTCACAAGTAAAGGAGAAAAACTTTTGAACTGAAAATTAGGATTGGAAGGATCACCTTTTGAATCTTCTACCTTTCCTGCATCATCCCCCCCCCCCCCCACCACCACCACCATCACAACTGCCCAATTGTATGAAATTATCAAGCAATCAGCATAGGGATTAAGCCCTTTGCCTCTCATTTTTGTTTAATAATGTTAGTTTGTTTATTTAATTATAGCTGTGGTTGAGACTCTTGCACTTTAGTGGTGCATAGGATAGCACAAAGAGCACATTATTTCAGTGTTTGTTGCTTTGCTTTCTAATTTGAATGTTGTTTCTATCTTGTTTGTAATAATTATTTACTCTGAAGATACTTTGTTTTGAAAAGGAGCTTAGCAATTATAACAACAGGCAATGATTACAATTAAAGGAGGGGGATAATCATGTGAGGCATGGAATTGTGCCACTCTGAGTTGAGTCAACTTGGAAATGTTGCAATTATTTATTAAAGAATTTAATTTTCATTTAGTCTCCCCACCGTATGAGACTAGTGTGCATCTTCACTGGAGAATTAATTGTCATTGCTCAGTGTTCTGGAACCATGGGACTTGTGGTTTTGCAAGTTCTTTAGCCTTCTCTGACAAAGAGTGCTAGTGACTTACCAAACTGCAATTCCCAGGATTCCATAGCATTGCGCCATAATGGTTAAAGTGATGTCAAATTGCATTTTAGCTACACATTAGGCTTGTGTGTTCACATGATAGGGCTTCCTATATAGCAACAGTTTGATGGTGGAACTCCCTTCCAAAAGAGATAATCCTGATTCCATTTCTTCAAAATTTTCATTCTTCACTTCTAAAATTTGAGGTATCTGCTCTGGCTGTTTTCTAAACTGCTTGTCTGGTTTTAGGATTATAGTATGATCCTCATTTCTACTTGACCAGTATTTGCAATTCCATGTATCCATGTCCAATTAGCTGTGTCTCTATGTGTTTTGTTTTTGTTTGTTTGTTTGTTTTTGTTTTTGTGCTCCTCTAGCACAAAGTTATGTTATTCTTGGGCCGGAGGTCCTTCCTATCAATAGAGTTTCCTGTCAACCATCTTTTTATGTCTTGATGAGAAGTCTGGGAATGTATCTCTCATGGATACAGAGGCCATACAGCATTTTAAAGGAGCAGTTCTGACTCTTTTTAATTGGCTTTTAGTTATTTATTTAATACCTTAAAGGTGTTATTATTGATTTTTGAATTACATTAGGGGCCTTGGTGGGGCAATAAATATCTTGAATAAAAAAACAAAGTAATAACAGTCATGGTGCCTGGGGCTCTTTCCAGTTTGTGGGCCTTTAAGTACTGGTGGGGTTGGGGGGTCAATGACAGGGATTATGGGAGCTATAATTCGCCCATATGCAAACTGCACTGTGAACCCCCTCCCCCCAACAATGAAACTGGACCAAACATGGCACACATACCCAACATGACCAACTTTAAGTACTGGCGAGGTCTGGGGGGCAATGACAGAGAACAATGGGAATTATAGCTCACCTATACGCAAAGTGCACTGTGAGCCCCACCAACAATGGACTTGGACCAAACATGGCAAACATATCCAACTGACCAACTTTGAGTACTGGTGAGGTTTGGAGGAATTGACTTTGGATGCTGGGAGTTAAAGTTCCACATTCAGAGAGCACTGTCAACCCAACCGACAATAGATCTGGACCAAACATGGCACACATAGTCAACATGGCCAACTTTAACTACTGGTATAGTTTGGGAACAATGAAAAGGATGATGGGAGTTGTAGTGTACCTACATTCTTATGCATTTTCTAATGGATCTATTCTTAAATTTCAAAACCCAACAATGAATAATTCTTATGTTTTAACTTTAAAAAGACCTAACCCGGGCACTCTTGGGTACCTCAACTAATCTATATCTATATCTATATCTATCTATATATTCTATATATCCATAATAAAAATGAAAACCTGTATGTGTGTATGTAGCATGGGTGTCTGCTCACACAGACAGCCTCCAGCCTCCACAAACAGGCTACAGCTCCCAGTGCTAAGCAGCCACCAAGTCACTCCTGTCCACTGACATTGCGGTTACAGCGAACTCCATGAACATGTAGCACAAACCCTGCCAATGTCCTCCCCAAACACTACGGCCCACCACCCAAGGAATGCTTTCATTTGGGAACCATTTCATCCTATATTTTACATTTTCCTCCACCACAGGCAGGCATCCCAGGGTTCTCCATTGGTGTGGAATTTGCATGACCCTGCCTACTGCCCTTCCCTTTCAAATCTGTCTGCATAACAAACACAGCAGAACTGAGCAGCAACTAAAGTTACCGGAAGAGTTTGGGTGATTGACTCCACATAGTGGAAGTTGTAGTTCACCCTGCATCAAGTCAGAGCACTGTGACTCCTACTGGGGAATTTAGAGGAGTTGTAGTTCACCTACACCCAGAATGCTATGAACCCAAGCAATGATGGCTCTGGGCCAAACTTGCCATGCATACCTGATATGCCCAGATTTGAATACTGGTGGGTTTTGAGGGGAATTGCCCTGGACATCTGGGAGTAGTAGGTACTGGAATTTATAGTTCACCTCCAATGAATGAGCTCCCCACCAGTGATGGAACTGGACCATACTTGGCACACAGAACCCCCATGAACCCCTTTCTGTCCTGGGACAGATTGGGGGAGGATGGACCAAGGGTGATGGGACTTCCAGTACCTTAACTCACTTCTTGAGACCACTGCAACTGCCACAAATAACAGAACTGAACTACACTTGCTATACATATCCCAAATGGCACACTTTACACACTACAGCAATTTGGGGAAGGATGGACCATGGATGATGGGACTTGCAGTACCTTCACTAACTTCCTGAGACCACTGCGACCCACACCAATGACTGATAAACATCAAACTTGGCACAAAGAGCCCCCATGACTCACTGTACATCCTGGTGCAGTTTGGAGGAGGTTGGACCATGCATGATGGGACTTGCAATATCTTCAATCACTTCCAAAGACCACTGCGACTCCCACCAATGACAAATAAGGACCAAACTTGGCACGCAGTGTCCTCATGACCCACTGTACATCTTGGTATGGTTTGAAAGAGTTTGGATCATGGATGATGGGACTTGCAGTATCTTCACTCACTTTCCGAGACCATTGCGACCTCACCAATATCTAATCAAGGACAAACTTGACACATGGAGCCCGCATGACCTACGCTACATCCTGGAGCTGTTTGGAAGGTGATGGGCCATGGATGATGGGACTTATAATATCTTCACTCACTTCCTGAGACCACTGCGACTCCCGCCAATGACAAATAATGACCAAACTTGGCACACAGAGCTGACATGACCCAATTGCATCCTGGCTGTGTTTGGAGGGGGATGGACCCTGGGTGATGGGACTTGCATATGGGAGTTATAGTTCACCCACACCCACTGAACCCAGCTGACATTGGATCTAGACTACACTTGGAACACAGGCAGACAATGCCTTTCTCAAATGACCTGGGCACCGCTGGGTTCCCAAGCTAGTATGCAATAAAATAAGTGGAAGCATGCTTACTTCACAGCCAAAATACTTCCCAGAGGAAAATATGGCTGAATGTGGCTAAAAACTATACCTTTACCTTGAAAGAAATCAGACCCTCAAATGCATTGGTAGATTAAGCAATTGAATCAGTCACAGGTGGAAATGGCAAGGTAGTGTCAGAAAATGCAGCATTTTGAAGTTGACATCCAACAAGCTTCTCTTCTGTTCTAAAATGTTTGGAAACAATTTGTGATCTTGCTAGCTCCATCAGAAAAGCTGAAAGCCTCTTTTAATTGTCATTATGGTCTTGGGTATCAAGTAGGCAAGGGCATTACTTTTCTGTGTTAAGTGCTGTATGGTGCAGAGGCATCTGACGTTTCATTCTCTTTTATGTGCCCTATTGGGTATTAATAGTGCTTAGCTTTATTTTACATAATTTAGAGGTTGCCTTATTAAATATTAAAATGCTTATTAATGTTTAGGAAACTGGCAGAGCATCTGATATAAATTACGGGCAGTAGAATGCTGATCAGACCCATACTAATTAACTACATATCAATAATAACTGTTGCTTTGGAGTGGGTGGATGAATGGAAAAGTCTTGCTCCTGTCCCCTTTTCAAAACTAAAAAACTTCAGATAAAGAAATTAAGCACCATGAAGTTATTAATGAAATAACACTTCTATCATCTATCACTGTTGGCTGTAATGGCAGGAGCTGAGTGAGAGTTGTTCCCAACAATATATGCACAATCACACACTCATCAACCCTAAATTAAATGTTTTAAGACCCCTAAATATTAGAACATCCTGTGCTTGCTACAGAGTGAGAAAGATTTGTAGTTTTCGGATGGCCATTTTTATTTAATTTCCAAAAACAGAAAGGGGAAGAGAGAGCTGAAAAGACCAGTGAAACGGATTCAGAGAGCCAATATTTTGTGAACTTAACTCTTTTGGAAAGAGTTAAGTCCACAAAATACCTGAGGCAGGGGGATCTGCAGCATCTTTTTCTCTCCCCAACAGAAGAAGCCTCCTTCACTTTTTCTTGGAAAATTACTTCCTCCTCCAGAAAGGGCCCTGGGGAACTCACTTTCCCAGTGGCACTAGAATAAGGGTGGCCATTGAAAAGTTCCTCTTGGAGCATGATGGGAGTTGAAGTTTTCCTCTCTGTGTGTTTCTTAGCCAATAAAAAGTCCATGCTCTGATTGGTTGAGAATGATACAACCAGCAACTACAATTCAGAACCCTCTCTTGCAGTTTGTCTTATGTTTATTTTATTTATTTATTTATTTATTTATTAAATTTTATTAAAGTGATGCTGACATACAAAGGTTAAAAAAACAGGGCAGGAGTACATGAGGAAAACCGTGAGGATAGTGTAGGGTAGGGAAAGAGAGTGAAGCGGGGAGCTGGAAATGCCGGTGGGAAAAAGGGAAGGAAAAAGGGGGAGGACAGGAGGGAAAGGGAGGTGGTAGGATACATTTCTATCAACATTCTTCTCCCAAATACCACCGTTTATAAATGCTATATTTTCGTTATTGTCCCGGTTCCTCTCTTATGTTACTTTTTTTCTTTTATTTTAAGATATATGTCCACTTTTTCCCAATTCGTCCACTTGATGGGTTTACCTCTTGTGTCCTTCATGTAAAAAGTTAATTGGTCCATGTCTCTTATTTCTTCCAACTTCTCCAACCATGATTCTATTTCAGGAATCTGTTCTAATTTCCATTTCTTTGCCAAAGTTATTCTAGCCGCCGTTGTTATATAAATAAAGAGTTTGTCTTCATTTAATCCCCAATTTAATGATAAGTCTAATATTCCTAATAAATATGACCCTGGTTTCATGGAAAAAAATTTATTTAATATTTTTTGGATTTCTTCATGAATTTTTTTCCAAAATTTTTGTATTCTGGGGCAAGACCACCAGAGGTGAAAAAATGATCCTTCCTGAAATTTACATTTCCAACATTTTTTACACATTTTTTTTTTACACAAAGACTCCATTATGGATTTCACCTTTGGAGGCGGATGTAAGATTTATTTTAAACTGGAAAAAGTGGCCCAGATATAAAGATATTCTGAAGAAAGACTTATACCTTAAAACCTCAAGAAGAATTAAAATTACAATTTGAAAACCTCTCATGGTTTCCATATGCTCAATTAAAGGAAATTTTTTAATAGGAATTTAAAAATTGGGTTCAGTGAATTGGAAAGTCCATGGGATAAATTCCTAACATTGAATAAAAAAGAGATCTCTAAAATTTATAATATATTATTGGGCTGGTCAACGGAAGAGGAATCAGTGAAACAATGTATGATTAGTTGGGCTAAAAATAGTGGGCGAACCATCAATTATACAGAATGGGAACAAATTTGGAAAAAAAAATTAAATATACATACGCTTGGGATTTAAAAGAAAATTGGCTGAAAATTTTTCACAGGTGGTAAATGACACCGAAGAAGTTGGGTGCCATGTACAAAAAATATTCAAACAAATGCAGTTTGTCTTATTTTTAAAACTTAAAATAATTCTTTAAAAAATCAGTTTTTAATTGGCAAATTGTTTTGAAACTTGGCAGGCTTGTAGTTGGAAAAAGAGTCTACAACTGAGATAAGTTTCATGCAGATAGCTGAGGATTCAGCCTTTAATTTTTTCCATTGTAGCCAATGTGCCAAATCTCTCCCGAATGAAATGGCATTGCCCCTTCCCTTTCGGGTAACTTTCTGATAAACCAAATAAGGGGTCAGATGAAAATGGACCTAAAAACTTTTCACCCGAATGCACATGCCTAATGTCTATCATTTACAAGTTAAGATTAGTGTGCCAATTGTGCCTATTCCTTCAAGTATCAGATCTGACTGTAGTAACATGCTTTTATTACATACTTTTTGGACTATTTTCATTCACTCTACATGGGGCTGCCTTTGGAAATTTCAGCCAAATGCTGCATGCAGAACATTGACTGGAGCCACTCAGGGAGTGCATAACTCATATGTTGAAACCACTCTACTCGCTTCCAGGTTGCTTCCAGTCACTATTCAATGTGATGGTCACAATCTATAAAGCACTACAGGGCTTGAATTGAGACTAGTTGAAAGACTGCATCTCCCTATACTAATGTACCAGAAACTTGAGATCCTAAGAAGAAGGCTTTGTCTAAGTCCTGCCACTAGTACAAGCGTGTTTGGTGAGTACACAGCAGGGGCCTTCTCATTGGCTGCTCCTGACCTGTGGAATTTCTTCCATGGGAAGCTGGAGTTGACCCCTTTTCTCCTTTCATTGGCAGTCAAAAACTTTCTTGTTTAAGCTGACTTTTAATGACAAAGTATTTGCAAGGAGCCTTCTTATGAGGTTAAAGGGGGCACTCTAATTTTAACTTTTTATGTCTTTTAATTACTTAGTATTGCTTTATGAGTTAAAAAAAACAAGCGTAATGCAGACTGAGAAGTCACCGTCGTTGTGTTAACCACACCATTGGTCGGGACCCTCACTCTGTGAAGACTGTATGATGATTGGCTGTGCAGCGATTTCCACACATTAAAAAAACTCACACACTGGCTTGGAAGAGCTTGGAAGGCCATCATACTTGAACAATGAGGGATCACCTAACTAAGTAATTTAAATTCTGCTTCAAATGTATTGCCATGTTTTTGGCTAATTTTGCCTTATGCTTTGTGAGCCATCTTGGGTCCTACACCAGAATAAATAAATGTAAATAAGTTGATAAATAAAATAAATAAGTTGATCCTTATGCAATTTCATTGATTTAGAGGATATACTCTACTCATACCTGTAGTGCTGTGAAAAAAAAAATGACTGAATCACCCCCTGGTCCCATTAGAAAAAGATTGGAAGTACAAAGACTCTGATGGAAGAGTGATCTGAAAAGAGACACTGCCTGGTGATTTTACCAAGTATGGCACACTAAGAATCAACTAGAGTTTTAAAAACAAGTCTTAGCAAATGAGGAAAATGCATGATATGGTACCACTTTTGCTCTGAGATTCTTCTCTCTCATCCTAAATCCTGAGTCTCCAGGCTAAAACCTGGGAACTTAGTTACCAAAAAAATACAAAAATATCATGAGGTTCCTCACAGACATAAAACAGAGATTTTGGGATCCTGTTATTAAAATTCTTGGAAACATAACCATCTTCTCAATCAATATGCCAGCTTCCCCATCCCCGTTGTTTTATTCATATCCCATAAGAAATCAATATGAGCTTGACACACTGAAAACAAAAGCCCAGAGATGGGAGAAGTTGGCCTTTTAACTTTTGAAATGAAATATTATGGGGTGGAGATTGTGAATTCAAGATGCTTCATGTATTTAAGTGTTAGACTTGAGTGAATGAGCTCCTAGCCTTTCAGAGATATCATAGTACAGTAGCTTGGTGGGGGAGTAGAAAGGTTTTTAAAATGAAAGAGCAGGAGACCTTTCAGTTTGGTGAACTCTGTGTGTGAGGAAATGTCAGCTGCATAGAGTAAAGCTCCTGGGAATTTTTCTACAATTTACTTCACTTATTTGTGTCAATAGGGTTTGCATGCAGACCCCAAGAAGTCAGTGGCCTTTTTGATCAACTCTTCATCATTGGAAGAGCAGCCAGTACAGGACACGGCAGAACTATTATCCTGTAAAGATTTCAAGATTATTCATCCATTTTACCACTTGCCTAGATAAGGTTTTAGCCTAAATTCTATTTCCAGAAAGCTTTTCTCTGTGTCTTTCATTTTCTCTAGTCATTCAGTTTGAATACAACCTTAGGGTAAGAAAATATTCTAAAGGAGCACAACTCATATTTCCTAATATTTACCTCTTCTTGGGCCTCGTTCTCCACCATGAGATTTATTAGAGATGGGGTGCCCCCTGCTGCAGGAAAAAGAAAATATAACTGGAAGCCAAGTTAGATCTGATATCTAAAAATAAATGGCAGCCAATTGAAAGAGCAGCTGGAATCAAAAACAGAAATGTAGGGGGTCCTCCCAGTTTTTACCTCTTCAAAACACAAACTAATAAGAAGGTAACTAAAATATGTTTCCTTCTATTTATTAGGGTAGGGCAAAAAGGTCGAATCCCTCGTATGTCGGATCCAAATTGTTTGTTTTGTCACTGTTGAACTGAGTTTCGAATTGGCTTATCCCTCTGTGTGTATCTCGCAATATCGAACCGGGATAGCCAATTTTTTTAATGCCGTCATATTTTTTTGGTACTTAAGCCAATAAGCCATGCATTTTAAAGCATCCAAACTTGGTTTGAGGGAGGTGCAGGCTAGCCTGGCTTGCCTTGCCTCCCTGTGGCCAATCGCAGAAGGGAAGGAGTCTCGTTTGCAAAGTGCATTGGTGGCTGGCTGCGGTTGCTATTCAGGAGAGAAATCCCCTTTCCCCTTTCCCCATCCTGAAGTGGTTGCTTTCTATGGGCCTCTTAAACCGGGTTGCAAGAGGACCTGGTTGCAAGAGGAGGGAGTCTCATTTGCAAAGGGCATTGGTGGCTGGCTGCGGTTGTTATTCAGGAGAGAAATCCCTTTTCCCGTCCTGGAGTGGTTGCTTTCTATGGGCCTCTTAAACAGGGTTGCAAGAGGAGGGAGTCTTGTTTGCTCGCTCTGCAGGATCTCCCTTGCAAACCACTTGCTCTTCCCCTTCGCAGCCTTCCCTCCTGCTTTTGCTAGAAGCTTTAAGTGAGGAAAGGGGGAAAGGAGGGGGATCAATCCCAATCCACGATCCAGATCACTTCACTCCGGTTTTGTGCTGGCAAAACCCCAAACTAGAACTCTCCATGCAGGTTGATTTGTGACTGACTTTCCACTTCAGGGGGAGAAGAAAATTGGAAATGGGCGGGGAAAGCTAAAATATATATAATATTAATAGTATCATTCTGGGAAGGGAAAAGGTTACATTTTAAATCTGTTTTAGTAGTTTTCCTTTTGAAATATGCTCTATATTTGTGTGTATGTGACATGTGTAAGCCCCACTCCTGAGCGCATTCCCTCCCCTCCTGGTTAGAAGCAGGCTAAGCCCCATCGGAAGAAATCCACTCCTAGATTCTTCTTATCCCAGATTATCTGGCAGTGGGGACATGTAATCCAGTTCAAAACAGACAATCTGGGATCAAATCCTGGGATAGATGAGCAGTGTTGAAGATCTACACTGCCTTATATCCCAGGATCTGATTCCAGATTATCTGATTTAAACTGGATTATATGAGTCCCCACTGCCATATAATCTGGGATAAGAAGAAAAGGAAGGAAGGAAGGAAAGAAGGAAGGGAAAAAGGAGAAGAAGTTTCCCTTGGCTTCCCTTTCTCTCTCCCTCTTTTCCACAAAAGTTCTCCAAAGCTTTGCAAACCTTCTCCAAAAGGAGAAGGAGGAGGAGGAGGAGGAGGAGGAGGAGGAGGAGGAGGAGGAGGAGGAGGAGGAGGAGGAGGAGGAGGAGGAGGATATATGTCCCCACTGCCATATAATCTGGGATAAGATCCTGGGATATAGGGACAGGGCCTCAGGCGAATCTACACTGCCCTAATTCCCAGGATCTGATCCCACATTATTTTCTTATCCCAGATTATCTGGCAGTGTGGACTCATATAATCCAGTTCAGAGCAGAAAATCAGGGATCAGATCCTGGGATATAACAGCAGTGTGGAAGGGGATACAGGTGAATCTACACTGTCCTAATTCCCAGGATCTGATCCCAGATTATCTGATTTAAACTGGATTATATGAGTCCCCACTGCCATATAACCTGGGATAAGAAGAAAAGTGATTGATCTGGACCAAGCTTCGCACACAGACCTAATATGGCCAGCTGTGAATCCTGGGGGAGTTTTGGGAGGGTTGACCAAAGACTTTTGGGAATTGTAGTTCACCCACATCCTTAATACATAATTCTTAAGACTGAGGTTTTAAGCCTCATAGGAGGAAACAATGGCCCCTTTTTGGTACAGCATGGTGTAGTGTAGTGTTTTGAAAGTTGGAAGATTATTGTGGCTTCATTCCCCACTCAGGCATGGAAACCCACTGGGTGATCTTGGGCAAGTCACACACTCTCAGCCCCAGAAAACAAATGAAACAGTTTCAAACCAGGAACAGATTTCCTTATTCAGAGGCTGATGGCCATCTGTCAGGAGTGTTTTGATGGTGCACTATGATTTATGTTCCTGGGTGATAAATGTCATTTCCTAATTGGATCTGTCGTAGAAACATGGCAAAATTTTATGACACTGGCTGAACTTTGTCTTTGCGCAAGGGACATGGTGCTATAATAGCACATTATGGTTTCCTGGGACACTGTCCACCAATTTGACAAAGTTTCAGCCACAAAAACAAAGTTTCTGAAGTAGAACAATGACTTTCAAAGTAAAGACAACGCAATGAAACAGGAAATAAGACTTTCAAACCAGGAACAGATTTCTGCAATTATTAAAAAATGGTTTATTATAAAAGCTATAAAAATTCCCCAAATATCAGAGGATAAGGAAAACATTCTGAATTTTGGAAAGCTAGCAGGGTTAGTGTGTTCTACCACTGTACCAAATTTGAAGAGGATAGCTCAAAAAATGAGGGCGGGAGAGTCCTGTAAATCCCCCTCCCCCCCCCGTGCTGTTTTTGGTCACTGTGCATGCGCGTCTGCCATTAACAAATTAATTTTGAATATTCAGAGTATTCGTTAAGATTCAAAACTTTTGGGGCCAAATTTCAGAAGTAGTTTCAGAAATGAAGTGCCAGCACCCCCTACTTTAGAAACGAGCATTGAACCATTTTTTTTTCATGGATCGCACATGCCTACTATTTATTTATTTACCATGTCAGAAGCACATTGAAAATACAATATAATGTATATAAAACCCACAAACAAATTTAAAGACGGCATTATACTTTCTTTCTTTTTTTACTTCGAGTGCCTCTGGTGTCGCTGTAAATAGGCTCTCCATTGTGCATGTGGCAGGGCTCAGGCTGCATTGTAGTAGGTGGTCTGTGGTTTGGTCTTCTCTACACTTGTATGCTGCGGACGTTTCATTTCTCAAAATTGGCTCTATATCTTGTGGTGCCAGAGTGCAGTCTGTTCAGTGCCTTCCACGTCGCCCAGTCTTTTGTGTGCCCAGGAAGGAGTTTTTTTATCTGGTATCAGCCACTGATTGACGTTCCAAATTTTAGACTGCCACTTTTGGACTTTCACTTGCTGAGGTGTTCCTGAGAGTATCTCTGTAGATTTTAGGAAGCTATTTCTTGATTTAAGGCATTGGCTTGCTGGCCAATATCCGAGCAGAGGATGGACCTGAGATGTCAATGCCTTGGTCCTTTCATTATAGGCTGCTACTTCCCAATAGATGTTGGGTGTTTCCTTCTGAATCCATATAAGCAAGGTGACACACATCAATAAGAACTCTATTCCTCGAATTTGAAAAAAGTTCAGCTAGTCTTATATAATAAGATGGGGATGGGGATTCTATGGAGATGTCTGTCCCATTTTCTCAGTTGCTTGGAAACTATGACCCATCTGCCCACCACTTAAGGTATAACCGTTTGGTCGCCTATGAAACCGGGTAGGATTTTTTCCCCTTCTTATGTTCTAGGAGGGTTTTTTGCCTACCCTATACTGTTTCAAATGGCAAATTGAGAGGTGGGGTCATCTAAATAGGCTATAGCAAAAACAGTAAGGGGCTGACATCTTTGGTGTACACTCAAGGCACCTCATTTGTGTGTAGGCCAGAAACAGAAACATTTGCTTAGGGTTCAAACAAGCCAGGCGAGAGGGAATGATAATGACGTAGGAACAGGAGACTATGACCTTAATTTATCCTTGGTGCAGAACTCTCCACCTATAGGTCATCCGGGTTTTGTTTAGCCAGGGATCTGGTCTTTCACCCAAATTCAGTCAAGGAGCAGGTCGGGAAAGACCACTACCTGGACTTTATGCCACGCCAAATTCATGACCCACTTTCGAGTTAGCTTCAAGTTACAAGTTACAAAGCTTTAATTAGGTGACATTTAATAAAGTTGCCCATATTTGAACCCATACCTGTTGTATCGGCTCCTTATTTCAGTGAGTTGGATGGCAGTAGCAGCCAGGGATCTGGTCTTTCACCCAAATTCAGTCAAGGAGCAGGTCGGGAAAGACCACTACCTGGACTTTATGCCACACCAAATTCATGACCCACTTTCGAGTTAGCTTCAACTTACAAGTTACAAACCTTTATTAGGTGACATTTAATAAAGTTGCCCATATTTGAACCCATACCTGTTGTATCGGCTCCTTATTTCAGTGAGTTGGATGGCAGTAGCATATTCCTAAGCTGTGTAGTTGCTCATATGGGAGAGTTAAGATAGGAACACTGATAAAACGTCAACATCTATAACGGGATGGCAATATTTTCCTCTTATTCACATTTGGCCGTGGGTGGGGTGGGGGGCTAATAACACACAAACATGCACCAATATACTACGTGCATACAGAGATGCCCAGATGCCCACCACATACCAAAACATCTCCTATGCACACACCCACTCTCATCTATGGACAAGCATACACACCATTTCAAATTCATTTATCCCATCACTAATTTGCTATGGGTTAACAGAAAAGTTCAATTTTTTTGCCTGCTGAGTCATGCTCCTCTTCTCTGTCTTCAGAGAAGGAAGATCCCATATGGGATTTATACAGAACTGGGCTTCCCACCAGCCCACTAAACAGTTATGGAGTCCCACTGAGATTGTTATGAAAAATAAATAATAGCATCCCTGTAGCTCAAGTAGTTATGCAAAAAAGGGGAATTTCAGAAAATGCTGAAATTAACTCTTCAAAACAACTGTTAAAAGTACAAGATAGTTGTCCTTTATTTCACTGGCAGCCCTAAGCTCAACAATGTTGGCAAGCAATGAATTTAAGGAGAATATTTTTTGCAGGGTTGGCTCATGATCAAGGTGAGGCAGACATAGGTATCCCATGGAGTCCATAACCTCTAGTAATCCCTACTCTCTGCACATAGATTTTAAAAAAATTTAAAGCAGTGTATTTTTTAAAAATCTGTATGTTGAAAGTAGAGATTACTGGTGCTTTATGAACCATAGAGGACCATCAAGAGAGTGAAGGTACCATCACAGGGGCTTTGAGGAAAGAGCCAGCCTTTGTTTTCTTTGTTGCCTCTGGCTCAGCTCCTGGAACTCACTCCTTGCAGAACTGAGGCCCTGGCCCTGTGACTCTGTGAAGCCAGGCCCAGCAAGAACACCTGCCTGCCTTCACAGGCTATGGGGGTCTCAGCCATCGAGGGCTTCCACCATCTTGCTCCCTCGGGGAGCAGGGAGGGTATATAAAGAAAGGGTGAAACTCTATGGAGAGGGAGATGGTGGGGGGAAGAGAAGGGATCAGTGTTAATTGCATGTTTCATGCATATGCCTATGTTTGATGTTTTTATAATTTTAATGGTTTTAATCTACAGTTGTATGTATTTTATTTAGATATGTGATATATTTTATATATTTGTAAGGAATTGAATTTTGCCATTTATTATGTTGTAAACCGCTTTGAGTCCCCCCAGGGATGAGAAAAGCAGTATAGAAATGCAGTTAGTAATAACTCCACAGGGTGCATAAGTATGTGTGCACATTTTCAATCTGCACATTTTTGCTGATCTTTTTTCTTCCTCTTTTACTAAAATTATTTGAGGGGCTCTTGTAGCACTTCTGAGACAGAGAAAAAGATGTTGGTAATATAAGCTTTCATAAGTTTGGGTCTACTTCATCAGATGCAAGGTGTGACGTGTCTATGAACAGACTATTATGAGCAAATTGTATGTGTGAATAGCAATAGAAATAAAAACATTGTGGATGAGGTGACAGGGCCATTTGATCATTGAGGGACAAAACTAGGAGGAAATCTTGCCTAAGGCCAAGGTGAGAAGATAACCATATGAATGGAATTATAGAATCATAGCATAATAGACTTCCACATGGGCCATCTAGTCCAACCCTCTGCCATGCAGAAAAGGCACAATCAAAGCACCCCCAGGAGATAGTTATCCAACCTATGTTTAAAAACTTCCAAGAGAGGGGCCTCCACTACATTCCCAGGCAGAGAGTTTCACTAATGAACAGGAAGTTCTTCCTAATGTTCAGGCAGAACCTCTTTTCCTGTAATTTAAACCCATTGCTTCGAGTCCTAGTTTCCAGGGCAGCAGAAAACAAGTTTGCTCCTTCTTCCTTGTGGCAGCCTTTCAAACATTTAAACATGGTCATCATGTATCTTCTGAATCTTCTCTTCTGGAAGCTAAACATACCCAGCTCTTTAAGCTGCTCCTCATAGAGCATGGTTTCCATAGTGGAAGGACTTCTGAGAACATTGTCTGTTGTTGTCTGGGAACCAGAAATGAGATGCAAGCAACTGGCAAAGGAAGCCCTGATGCGGCTGAGACATTACCTAGTGTTATACTATGTGTAGTGTGCCAGGAAACCATTATCTCTGTTCCACCCGCTGTCAAAATTTGGGGCTGGTGGATGTATTTCAATTCTGCTGTCTCTCTTTCCAATGTTCTTTTGTAATTTTTTCCCTCAAGGACTGCTGTTCTAAGCAGCTTTGAGCCATCTGCCCCTTGATTTGAGCAGATAGGTGCACCAATTGCTACACTATCTTAGGCAGTCAAATGTCTTCAGGTGGACCTATTCTTGATGCTTGACATATCTCATGATGGATCTCAGTGGGACCAGTCAATGGACTACAATTCCCAGATTTCCCAATGCTGGCTGGGGCTTCTAGGAGTGGAAGTACAAAAAGAATTGTTTCAAAGTACAGCTTTGTGACTAGACCTCCATCTGACATATTTCTTCATCTCACTGAGGATGGATGACAAAAAAAATACTTGTAGATTAAGAAGGTGCAAAACCTTGTTTAAAAACATTGAGAGCCATCTCACAATCTGAATAAAATTATATGATAAAAATCATGTAGCCAATGAGCTAATCATTTTTAGAAGCACACACTTTATAATTGCTGGCATACTGTAAGTAGTATTTCTGTTTTAATGTGCAATGTGGAGGCATTCCATTATTTCAGCTCAAGAGGGGGCAGGGGTTCATTGGCTGAAAAACCATGTTTTATATGTACAAAATTGAAAACTAGTTTGTAAGGCACCTCAAATTCCCTCCTCCTGATTAAAAAGAGCCATTTAAATTTGTGACAAAAAACAAACCAAGAATCCCAGAACTAAAATACTTATTTCGGGGCAGTTTTAATGCTCTGTGTAATTGCCTAGTATGGCCCTTTTACAGATTCATAATTCTTTCTCTCCACTACAAGCCACAGCAATTGAAGACACTGTTTGCAGGAAGCTGCAGCAAATCCCCTTTATAATTACCCCTTTGCTTTCCCTTGATCATATGCTAACCACTGCCTAAGTATACATACAAGGCAGGAGACTGTAATTTGCATCTGAAATTTAATTGTGCTAACTTTGTAATCAACGCCATTTAAATTGAGAACAGGTGGGTAATTGTCAAAAAAGCAATTTCTTAATGTGGGATTTGTGTATTGGTAGTGTTTAAATGAAATTTGTGTCTGGCATGTATTGCATACAGGTTGCATCATCCAGAGTATGCTATAGTCTGTAAAGAGTTAATGACTGAGAAGCTGTGTTGACCTTGATATGTGGCTGGAACCTGGGGAGTATCCAGACTCAAGTGTGTTTGTACATTACTGATTGCGTTCAGTTGAGATCTTGCTATGTTCTGAGTTGGTGTCTGCCTAGAGTGAAAGCCAAGCCTGTGTTTGTCTGCAATTCTGTTTTGTCTTGTAAAGTAAAGCTTTGTATATATTTTTAACATCGTTTCTGACGTCTCTTCGTTTCTGCTCTCCATTGACAACATACTACTGCTGCTACGCTGCGAATTACTCTGATATTTCTTTCCTTCCTTCCTTCCTTCCTGGACTATGAAAATACAGAACCACTGTCAGCAAGGATTCCCATATTTATTATTACACACACAATTGGTAACTGATACCAAACATTAAGCGAAGATTATTTGTTTCCATTTGATAACTTACTCATAATCCTCTTCAAATAAATAAATACAACCATGAGTATCTCTTCCCCCTTCCTGGTATGTTCGTACTGATCTTGGACTTGGTCTTTATCACACAAATGCTTTAAAATTAGGATAGCATATTAAAGGTTTTTTTGTTTTTTTTATAAAGTCACATCCCAGAGTAGTTGTTAAAATACATTCTTCTTCATCTCAACTCAAAAATAAGCCCCAATGTATTCAGTACTATCCAAGGTAAGATTGAAAAAAAGTAGGGAGGAAAGTCCTGTTTGAAAGGGAATTTTGTATTTAAAGAAAACCAGCCTTTAGAAAATTGGTTTGATGTTAATGAATTTTAACAGAAGAAAGTAAGAAAGAATTGCATTCGTATAAGCATACTGTGGAAATGATGGATGAAGGAATCTGATTTGTCCAGATGCTAACAAGCCCCCTTTTAGAGTACTGTTTCCTTCTAGGCAACAGCAAGATGGCTCTGCTTGGCTCCCTAAAGGGCTCTCATTAAGTTTGATATTATTAATGTGAAGCCTATGTTTTTTTTTCTTCCTAAAGGCTTTTTGGAGGGTTTAAAAAAAATCATGATAGAAAGAAATGTAGATTAGATATAGATTTAAGTTTCTGAGACTTATGTATCTAGAAAATGTGATTAGTCTTATGATAGAACTTGCTGAGTTGATCCTGACATGCAACAGAGTGGAAGCAACTTGCTTCTGGTGTCATCAGGAAAGAGAGGGACAGGATGTAGGAATGGTTGGTAGCTCCTGTGTCTGTGGGGCTTCTAATTTGAATTTCAAAGCAGGTATCCAGGGTACTGAACCTATTTGAGGATATGGTTCAGCACCTCAAAGAGTATGGTTTGAAATGTAGAACAGACCAATAGCTTCAGTGTAATGGAAGATACTAGCCTGATGGCAAGAACTGAGGTTGGTACCTGAGTGATACAATAAGACTTTTGAAGTTTTAGTCCTTGCTTCAGACATCAAGAAGTCTTAATTTGGATTTAGCTGTATCCATCCAGCATTCCAAAGTCACAACTCACTCTGTGAACAACTTCAGTAGCTTATTTCAGCTCTGTTTATTTAGCAACTGCCATTCTCTGCTAAGTGGCAAAAAGAAAAAATTCCAGTATACACGCACCATGGAGATTACAAATGGGGACGTGAATTAAAATAATGCTTTTTCCACTATATATTAGAGTATGTGGAGTTGTCATGAGGTTTCCTATTCATACCACAGAAGTAAGTTGGATAAATAAGGGTTTGGATTACTGACAACGTTTTAGAAGTGGAATGCATTTCTTGACTGTTACCACTAAATAGTTTGGTGATTGAAAAGGAGTAAACCCTGGTTGAGATCCTGCATCCAGACACATAACTTTGGATATATACCTGCATCTCATACTTAAGTCTCCTGATGCAAACTCCTCAAAATGTATCTTTTAAACTGCATAGAACCTTCACCAACACAACCATTTCTGAGTTGCTAAACAACTACAGTGATGTGTCCAGATAATAGAATTTGCTGGTTTGGAGAAAATGCTCTTCTGTGCCCTCTCTACAGTAGGTCTGCACCTGTGGGCCTCCAAGTGTTTTGGACATCAGCTCCTGGAATTCCTGATAACCAGGGCCATAGCCAGAAAAATTGAGTGGGGGGGGGGGATTGAAACTTTTTTTAGTGAATCATGAAGAATAATTCCATAATGCAAAATAATTTAGAAATCAGGTTCCATGATAAACTTCAATGAACATTCAAGACAAATAAACTTCAGTGGACACTCATGAAGATTTGGTTAACCAGTTAAAATTCATAAGTAAACCAGGTTTTTTAAAAAACCTGAAAAATTTGGGGGGAGGGTTGAACCCCTCCCCCCCCCCCCTTGGCTATAGCCCTGCTGACCGCTGAACAAGCTGGCTAAAGCTTCTGGGAGTTGGAGGCCCAAACAGCTGGAGGGCCACAGGTTTTGCAGACTTTTTCTACAGGGTCTTTGAGGATGAAGGCTTTAAAAATGGCCAATTAATTCAAAGGGGACTCCAAAAACAAAGTCAGGTAAAGCAAAAAAAATTATTCATTAACAAGCCTAAAAAAGATGTCAGTAAAAAAACAGATGATAAATAAACAGCCTACTCCTGACCAGATCTAAGGCTGCTGTAAGTGGTGTCGCTTGACTAAAACACACATGGATTTTCTTGCCCTTTGATGTGAAGAAAAGTTGAAAAGGCGGGGAAGCAGGTTCTGGATGAAAGAGACTGTAGCGATTTTTGCAGCTCTTACTTCTGTGGGACTTACTTCTCTGTGATCTCTCTCTCTCCCTTCTCTGGGATCTCTGCCTTTGTTTTGCTCCTCAAAACCCTTAGGATGTCTCTTTGCTTCTGTGGGGCCTCTGGGAAAATCTGTCTTCTTGCTTGAAGGTTTGCTTCATCTTAGCTTTGCCCCTCTGGAAGTCTCTGGAATCCCTATCTTTTCTTTGGCCTTATGTCTATATTTATGCTCCTAATGTGAGGGCCGTCACCTGAAGTGAAGGAAAATCTCTGGGTGAGACAAAACAGAGGAGCATGTCACCCTATGGAAATGTCTTTGAATGACTCTTAACTGGTCCTCTGAACATACAATGAAATTGTCACATGGGACATGTGCCAGTGTTTCATTGTGAGCCAAATGGTTCCTCCCCTCCCCCTCCCTGCCTCCTGGCACATCATTGGTATGCTCTAGGAGTCATACAGAGAGGCCTAATGGCAACTCAGTAAATTTTTATTTTTATTTTAAGGCTTTTTGGAGGGGGTTGGGATGGCCCCATTCCAGTGCAGTAGTTACCACGCTGGAATGGGGACAGCCCCTTGGAAAACCCAGGTCTTTCAGAAGGGCATGGGGACTTAAACCCACTTCAAAACAGATTTCTTTAACCTGCTCTGAAGTGGGTTTAATCCCTGTCTGAAAGTGCTCGGAGTCTCCTTCTCTAACGACTTTTAAACAGCGGCTAAATAGTAATCTGGAGTGTTTGATTGTTTGTTCCTGTATGGTTGGACTGGGTGACCCTTGCAGTCTCTTCCAACTCTTTGTTTCTATGATAACCTGAGAGGAGACATTCCATATGAAGGTGATATGAAAGGAAGCCAAACAGAACGACAATGGTCTAACTCAGATGTAGGAATTGAGTCATGAAAAATGTTGTTGGATTATGAAGCCTTGCAGGTCTAGCCAGCATAATCAATGGTAAGGAATGGTGGTACAGTAGAGTCTCACTTATCCAAGCTAAACGGGCCGGCAGAAGCTTGGATAAGCGAATATCTTGGATAATTAGCATAAGTAGTAGTAGATGGTTGGGCATCTGCGGGCTCCACGTTTGAAAGAACTTTGAAAAAACTTTAACCCCGCGGCTGCTGGTAACCCTCTCCACTGCAAAACCCCAGAACTAACCATAGGGTGACCTGGGGTTTGGTTTTTTTTGGGGGGGGAGGGGGGAGTGAGAGGGGAGAAGTAAGAAGACAGCATGGAAAGGGAGCGCGGTAGAAGTGGTTACAACCACTGTTAACATCTGTAGTGACTAGGGTGTGTTAAAATCTAGGGCATTATTTAAGGGTCAAGGAGGGTTAATAGGAGGGTGGGAAGGGAGGACAGTGGTTTAGGTTCCACTGAGTTGTGCGATTGTCGACCACAGGAAAATAGCATAAATAGATCAAATTGAAGCACTGGAGCACCTTATTAGGAATTTTGGTAAAGTAATTAACAACTTAGCACTTTAAACTTGAGTACACTCCTGCTCCCAATTGTAATTCAATTCCTATACCTTCTCCCAGAGCCCTCTCCCAGGTGGGGGAAATAATACCTATCTACCTCAGCACAAGTGCACTTTAGATCTATGTGATAAGGCTGGGAGCTATTGAGGTTCTACTAATTGTAACACCTGTAGAACCTCTTAGGCAGGGGAGGGAAGGAGGGAAAGATTTGCGCTTATACCAAAGGAAGTGGGAGCAGGAGGTATCGGTAAGAAGATCCTCATGTGGGAAAGTGAATTTACCACTATGGTGAACCATGTTGGGAGAGGGTGTGTATCTAGTGCCCGGGGGGCCCCCATTGAAGTAATCAGGGGAGGGGGAGATACGGGAAAGGGAGGCATAATTTAATTCGGCCTAGGGTTAGAAAGAGAGTTCTGGTAGATCTAAAACGGCCTCCCGACATAGTAAATTTGGGTGTCCAGGTTGGCGGCCCCTCTGATCTGAAGGTGGTGCTGCTGAATGCCAGGTCTGTCAACGGTAAAGCTGCAATCATCCAGGACCTCATCCTGGATGAGCGGGCAGACCTGGCGTGCATAACGGAGACCTGGTTGGACAAGGCTGGGGGAGTTAATCTCACCCAGCTTTGTCCACCAGGATATTCTGTGCAGCACCAACCAAGAGGGAGGGGAGGGGGGTTGCAGTGGTCTATAAGAAGTCCATCCCCTTGACCAGGTGCCCCATCCCACAGTCAACCTTGTTTGAGTGTGCCCATCTGAGGGTAGGGGGCCAGGACAGTTTAGGGATTCTGTTGGTGTACCGTCCACCCCACTGCACTAGTCTCCCTGCCTGAGCTAGCGGGGGTGGTCTCAGGCCTGGCAGTGGAGTCCCAACGGCTTATTGTGCTAGGGGACTTCAATGTCCATGCCGAGGCCACTCCCTCCGTTGCGGCTCAGGACTTCATGGCCGCCATGGCAACCATGAGGCTGTCCCAACTAGTATCTGGCCCTACCCACAGAGCAGGGCACACACTTTACTTGGTTTTCTGTCAGGGATGGGAGGAAGGTGGAGGTGTGGAGGAGCTCACCATCGCTCCATTGCTATGGACTGACCATCACCTGGTCAGGTTTAGACTCACTGTGCCCCTAACCTCCACAGGGGTAGAGGACCTATTAAAATGGTCCGCCCCAGGAGGCTTATGGATCTGGATGGATTCCTGACGGCTCTTGGGGAGTTTCCCGCCACCTCGGCTGGTGACCCTGTTGATGCTCTGGTCAATCTCTGGAATAAGGAGGTGGCCAGGGCAATAGACACGATCGCTCCGGAACGTCCCCTTCTCGAGTAACTGAGCTAAACCATCTCCTTGGTTCACTGAGGAGCTGGCAGCGATGAAGCGAAAGAAGAGGGGACTAGAGGGCGTGTGGCATTCAAATCCGAACAAGTCAAATCAAACATGGCTGTGTTCCTATCTTAGGGCATATGCTGCGGCAATAGATGCTGCAAAGAATGTTTTCTTTGCAGCTAATATTGCGTCTGCAAAGAACCGTCCAGCGGAGCTGTTCCAAGTTGTCAGAGGTTTGTTATATCCCGCCCCTGGGGACAGGATCCTGACAACTCGGCAGCCCGCTGTGAAGCATTTCCTCGGTTCTTTGCGGACAAAGTCGCTTTGATCTGTTCTGGCTTTGACACCATATTAACGGCAGTCTCCGAGGATGTAGCACGAGCATCTGCTTGTCCCATTTTGATGGATTCGTTTCAATTGGTTCAGCCTGAGGACGTGGACAAGGTGCTTGGAGAAGTGAGGGCGATCACATGCATCCTAGACCCCTGCCCATCCTGGCTGGTGAGAGAAGCCAGAGGGGGGGTTGGCCAAGTGGGTGAAGGTGGTGGTGAATGCATCCCTTCAGGAAGGCATTGTTCCAGCGAGCCTTAAATTGGCTGTAATCAAACCGCTGTTGAAGAAGCCATCAGTGGACCCCACTCAATTGGAAAACTATTGGCCTATTTCCAATCTCCCCTTTCTGGGCAAGGTCGTAGAATGTGTGGTGGCCGCACAACTCCAGGCACTCTTGGTAGATACCGATTTTCTGGATCCGGCACAGTCTGGCTTCAGGCCGGGGCATGGTACCGAGACAGCCTTGGTCGCCTTAGTCGATGATCTACGCCGGGAACTGGACAGGGAGAGTGTGTCCCTGCTGGTTCTACTGGACCTCCCAGAGGCCTTCGATACCGTCGATCGCGGTATCCTTTTGGGGCGCCTTGCCGGAATGGGGCTCAGGGGTACTGTTCTGCAGTGGCTCCGGTCCTTTCTGGAGGGTCATTCCCAGATGGTGTCACTGGGGGACACCTGCTCAGCCCCACAACCATTGACTTGTGGGGTCCCGCAGGGGTCAGTACTGTCCCCCATGTTGTTCAACATATACATGAAGCCGCTGGGGGAGATCATCCAGAGTTTCAGGGCGCGGTGTCATCTGTATGCAGATGATGTCCAGCTCAGTCACTCCTTCCCACCTGCTACTAAGGAGGCTATTCATGTCCTGAACTGGTGTCTGGCTGCTGTGTCGGACTGGATGAGGGTGAACAAATTGAAATTGAATCCAGACAAGACAGAGGTCCTCCTGGTCAGTCGCAGGGCCGAACAGGGTATAGAGTTACACCCTGTGTTGGACGGGGTCGCACTCCCCTGAAGACACAGGTTCGTAGTCTGGGGGTTCTCCTGGACTCATCGCTTAGCCTGGAGCCCCAGGTCTCGGAGGTGGCCAGGGGAGCCTTTGCACAACTCAGACTTGTGCGCCAGCTGCACCCATACCTTGGGAGGTCTGACTTGGCCACGGTGGTCCATGCTCTGGTTACATCCTGTTTGGACTACTGCAATGCTCTCTACATGGGTTTGCCTTTGAAGACGGCTTGGATGCTCCAATTAGTACAACAGGCGGCAGCCAGATTAATAACTGGAGCGGCATACAGGGAGTGCACCATCCCCCTGCTAAGCTAGCTCCACTGGCTGCCGATATGCTACCGAGCTGGTTTTGACCTATAAAGACCTAAATGGTTCTGGCCCAATCTACTTGTCCAAATCTATCTCTTCCTATGAACCAGCAAGATCCTTAAGATCATCTGGAGAGGCCCTGCTCTTGGTCCTGCCTGCTTCGCAAATGTGGCTGGTGGGAACGAGGGCCAGGGCCTTATCGGTGGTGGCTCCCCGGCTGTGGAACACCCTCCCCAGAGAGATCAGACAAGTTCCAACTCTTTTGGGCTTTAGAAGAGCCCTAAAAACATGGCTATGTGCCCAGGCTTTTAACGAGTAAACGATAAAGATGACATAGACTGACCTATGGATAAGGCACAAGGTTTTTGGATGAACAAATCTGAGCATATATATTTTTAAAATTTATATACTGTAATTTTATATTGTATTTGTTTTTTAACTGATTTTATGTACTGTTGATTGATTTTGTATAGGCATCTAATTGTGCCAGTGTTGTAAACCACCCTGAGTCCCTTCGGGTGAGAAGGGCGGGATATAAATATTGGAAATAAAATAAATAAATAAATAAATAATAAGGAGGGATTAAGGAAAAACGTATTAAACATCAAATTAGGTTATGATTTTACAAATTAAGCACCAAAACATCATGTTATACAACAAATTTGACAGAAAAAGTAGTTCAATATGCAGTAATGTTATGTTGTAATTACTGTATTTACGAATTTACCACCAAAATATCATGATATATTGAAACATTGACTACAAAAATGGCTTGGATAATCCAGAAGCTTGGATAAGCGAGGCTTGCATAAGTGAGACTCTACTGTTCTTACAGTTCTACAGCATCTGGAAGGCTGTGTAATTTCTATTCCTAATCTAACCAGGAGTGTCTGAGATCTGGTACAGCAAAAGCTAGTTGGTCAGTTCAAAAGGTCAGCGAAGTCCTTCAAGCAAATGGTTTGAGTTCCAGAAATAGAAGTTAGAATGAACAGATAACCTACAAGTAGATGAATGCAGGGAGGTACATGTCCCAATGTCAGAACACATGCTTTACATGCAGGAGGTCCCAGATGCAAATTTGAAGTTGTCTTATTGCCTTTGCAACAGTGGGATTTAGTTTTCCAGTTATTTGATACTCTCCACTCTTTCCCAGCCACTAAAAGGCTCTGGAGGAGGAAGATGATTGCTGGGAGTTGGTCATTGCATGAGGGTGGTAGTGGATACTTCCCTCTTTAATAATCCTAAAAGTCCAATAAAAGATATAACACTGAGTTTCACTTCTGTATGTCACTAACATACAGAACCACCCCAGGTTTTTCTCATTATTAATGAAGAAAGTTTGCCATGACACATTGAAACACCCCATCAAGGCCATGGTGAACTGCTAAGGTTTTTGATTTATTTCTCTTTATTTTGGAAATATTTATTTATATATCGCAGAAATTAATTTGAAAAATTCAATATTTTCTATGTTTTATATTAAAAAATGATTGCAGGGTTTTTGAACAAAACTCCACATTATTTATTTATTTATTTTTATATCGCTCTTCTCCCCCAGGGGGACCCTAAACCTTTTTACTAAACATTTTTCAAAGTCTTAAAATATGAAAAATAACTTTAAAAATACACAAAATCTCTCATGATCGCATCCAAAGAAAACTTTAGAAATTATTCACTCTTGCTTGCAGGCTGAAATAAAGATTTACAGTCCTAGCTGTGAACCAGTTTATCCAGTACTGGGCTAGCTGGACTAATAGTATAAATCAACTTTCAGCTTTCCTAGCCAGCCATAACTGTATTGTCTCCTTGGCCACCTAACTGGGGCCTAACACTTCTATGTAGGAGGAGTTTTGGGATGATGTAAATCAGCTTGCAGCTACTTTGGAAAATTGCTGCTTTGTAATTGGAAAAGACAGGAGGTGAAACCTGGCTGCAGGTATACCTCAGGGGCAAATAGAAGATATATTCTCTCATGGACGTAAGCCAAAGTGACAAAGGCTTTCTAAATCAAAGCCAACAAGCTGTGCTGAGAAGGTTATTAAAGGAAACGTAAGAGGCTGAGTATCTAAATGTTAATAATGCAGTTCCCCAAATCTGGTAATGGAACAGAGTGAGAACCTCATATATTTGTGGAGTTGTCTGTCATAGCTGGTTAACACATGCCTGATGGCTTGGACCATGACCCATGTATTCAAAGCATAGACATGCCCTGGTTTTATATCAAGGTCCCAACAGCCGCCTCCTTTCCCTCAAGAAAGTCCATCATATAAGGCAATTTATGTCTTTGGCCTCGCTATTAACCTTCTATCTTGGAAGATCTCTGAGATGGTCAGCTCAGTAATATGCCCTTCATTAAATGTTGATCCCTTGCTGATTTATATTGCCTAATTGTCTTCCAGAGCTGTCTCATCTCCAGAACAATTCAATAATGTCATAAAAAAGCACTTTGAACAATAATGTATTGTAAACCCTGAGAAATGTACTGGCACTCATAAAAGGCTATAATAAATTGTACCAAATTGTGAGTGTTTTATGCAATGCAATGCTTTAGTTATAGGGCTATTCTCTTTAATAGTCACCTTGTGCCTCCAGCTATCATTAATATCATATCCCTCCATTTTGAGCATAGAACTGTCTGCTAAGACATGTCAGGAAAATTACTACCATCCGCTTATATAACATAGTCAACTACAGTATGTATTTACTAACTGAAATGAAATTGTATACCTCCAAGCTGATAATGTGCAATCCTCAATGAGATCTTGTCCGATAACTCCTGTGACCTCTTCTAAAAAATAACGGCAATGCCAGAAGGTTTGGGTTTGTCATCAGATCAATCTAGTGACTAATAGGCTTTGTTTTCCTAAAATGTGCACTACATCTGGCCTTGAGGCTCCATGTGACCTTTGGCTCTCTCCTGTTAGCCCTTGAAACTAAAGAGACCATGCCAATGTTTTCTACTCAGTTTGACTGCACCAACTGAGCTATTGGGAAGGACATTATTATCAGGGTTTCAAGTTCATTCTTCTCTCTCTCTCTCTCTCTCTCTCTCTCTCTCTCTCTCTCTCTCTCTCTCTCTCTCTCGCATCGCCTAGATACCTTAATGGAGACTGCTGGAACATTAAGCGATATTCATCTTCAGACGCAGAAAGAGATTGAGAGACAGAGAGAGATACCCAGGATTTCAGGATGCGCTGAGAGGATGATTAAGCTTCCATATCCTTGTGAACTGATGTATGTATGTGTCTGTGGGTGCATGTGTTATACGTGCACATATATAAGTAGCCCCTTTCTCCAACTGAGAACAGGTGTGGCCTCAACAGTACATTACATTTTAAGTCAGAATTGTCATGAAGTCAGGAAATGCTGGCTTATTTCCATAGGAGAATGGGAAAATAGCTTGGAACAAGAATGAAAGTGGAAGCCCTGAAACAATCATAAGGAGACTGTTTAGGACATGTTAGATTTACTGTAGAGCGAGGTGGTAACTCTAGAATTAGGGGCCCTTGGTTTTAAAACAGTTCTTTGGTTTTAAAAACCAGCAGGGCTGTCACAGGAATTATCCAGGTGTTGGACCTTGGCAACTGAATAGCTCATGTATTACTGGAGGAGTTGAGGTATTGCTGGTTAAAACCAACCCACCTGGCAATTCCAGAGTCACAAGTCATATAAGCCATGAAGGTTATCAGGCCTTTTCAGTGTTCCTTGTTTGTTTTTTGGTCTTCTTACTTGGCATGATTTTCCATGTGAATTTTACCTTTATCAAAAGCAGTGTCCTAAAGCTGCTGTGTGTTGTTTTTATGCAAAACTGTTATTATCTGTAAAAAAAAAAAAAAAGCAAAAAGGTTACTTAAACAATTCATACAGCTGATAACATTAATGTTTGTTAAGAAGTTACAGTACACCCTTGACTTTCACTGGCATTCAGGATGCAGTGGAAAAGTGAGGAAATGTGATTTTTGATTATTTATTTAAAAAACATAACCTGAGAGAACACCTCTTTAAGAATTTGTGGTCTTCTTGGGCTGAAGTTGACCATAGAGTTGCCTTGGAGGACCTAGTGATTCTTAGAGATATCATATTGATCAAATCCATGAATAATCAAATTCACAAAAGTTGTACAGGCAGTTCCTGAGTTACAAACACCTGACTTAAAAATGACTCATAGTTAAAAACAGAGGTGAGAAAACGGGAAGTGAGAGAAATTTACTCATAGAAAGAGAAATTTACTCCTGAAAGAGTTATCATGGGGAAAAGGTGTCTGAACTGAAGCTTTCTCACCAATTCTTGTTCCCACAAAATCCAATTAAATCCAAGGGACAGAAAGTCCAAGGGACAAAATCCAAGGGACAGAAAGTGAGGTGAAATCTTCTGAACCGGGGCACAGACAACAAAATGAACACCACACGGGTATTAACCTTCCTAAAGCTATCCAAAGCTAAAAATAGATTTTTGGGGCTTACACTTAAAAATGTACCTGTTCCATCTTACATACAAAATTAGTTTAAGAACTAATCTACAGGATCTATCTTGTTCATAACTTGGGAGCTGCCTGTACTCACAGATGTGGACTGCATATAAAAACAACAAAGAAGCATAAGCCCATCACAAGTCTGTTTCAAAAGCCTGAGGACATGAGAATGTTGTAACTTTACAGAGGAAGGAAAGCAAAAAGAGGGCTATCCTGATCTCCCTAGGAAATATGTTCTCAAATCTGGGAGCAGCCATTAAAAATACACCCCCCTCCCCCTGTTTCGTTTCATTTCACCAGCAATCACTGGTGAAATGGAAGGTGTGTGTGGAGCCTCATGGCAACCTCCCTCCTTTCCCCATCACACGGGGCATCAGGGCAAAGTACCCTGTCCTTTCCCCCATCAGACAGGAGAAAGTGTGGCAAGGCGTGATGGTGCATTGCCGTTTTCTCCATCAGACGAGGGGAAAAACAGAAAAGTCAATTCCCTTACTGTGGTTGGCAAGGAAGCTTCTTGCAATGCTTTGTCACCACTTCACCCATCAATGGGGCAAGGCCATGGCCTACGTCATGTGATGGGATTCAACTTGATCTTTCCCAAAGAGGAGCCCCAGCATCATAAGGGGCCAAAAACCCATTGTGTGATGAAGTAGCAAGAAAGCCCTCTTTGTAGTTCCCACCAAAAATGAAGGTGGTGAGACACTGAGAAGATCCTGAAGATCTTAGATTTTTAATGGAATCATAAAGGCAGATATATTCATTCAAATTGCCTGGATCCAAGCTGTATTTTTGAAGACATTTTGAATTTTGATAAATACAATTGAACTGAAGCAAAATTCTTATTCATACCTTAGATTCCATAAGCAAAGTAAATGGACAGAGAAAACCATGTCTTCTCATAAGTTAACTATAAGACAGGTTTAGTAAAAAAAAAAGTTCAAATACACCCCAACTAGTGCATTTGGATAAACTTCTGCAATGCACTCTATGTGGGGTTGCCTTTGAAGACTGTTCGGAAGCTTCAAATGGTGCAATGAGAGCCAGATTTCTCACTGGAGCGGTGTAAAGGGAGCATAGAACTCTCCTGTTACATCAGCTCCACTGGCTGTGAGTTTGCTACCAAGCGCAATTCAAAGTGCAGGCTTAGCCTATAAAGCCCTAAATGGTTCTGGCCCGGCTTATCTGTCCAAATGTATCTCTCCCCCCTATGAATCATCTCAGAGGTTAAGATCTTCTGGGGAGGCCCTGCTCGCAGTCCCACCTCCTTCACAGGTGTGGTTGGTGGGGACAAGGGACAGGGCCTTCTCAGTGTTGGCCCCTCGTCTATTTTTTTTGACCCCAACATGGAGCTGAGGGGGTTTCATTTGGGGTTTGGACCCACAGTTTAAGAAGCAATTATCTAAAACTCCCACAAGAGACAAAGATTTTCTTTCCTATGTTTCAGAATGAACTAAGGATTGATCAACCCATAACCTAGAAAATTTCCCATTGTTTCTTCTTCTTCTTCTTCTATTAACAGTCAGAACATAGTCTCACATAAAAACGTTGATTTTTGTCTGTTAATTCACATGCTTTCCAACTGAGACCATTTGTATTCAGTATTTTTCAACTTACAGGCACCGTGTTGAAGAGTATTAAGCAATTATTCCATATGACAGAATTTCATATTTCAATGGGAATTCTTCAGTTTGTTGGCTTCTTCCGGAACAGCAGTTCCCTACATACACATTAGTGGTTGTGTTATGTTCCCAAGGTGCTATGTGTGTAGCCTTAACCCATTTAGAATAATAAAGATCCCACTGATGTTTTGTGTGCCACCTTCTACATTACAAAATTAAAACTATAAAATAATGGTAGGAATGTGTTTCAGACTAAAATCACATGCTGTTGAAAAATTGCACCAAACAGTGCCTCTTGTCTCCCCTCCCTTGTCATATACAGCAACAAATAAGTCTCTCAATGCAATAGATTCCAAAAATGTTAATGAGACCTTTGCCTTGTGCCAAATGATTCAAACTTTGAGGATGATTTAGCCTCTGAATTTAGCATTTGCTCACATCTTTCTACACCTGACCCTGCAGGAAGACATTTAGGGCAAAATAAATAAAAGGCACCCCTGTTGTGGTACATTAGTGTATAGAAGCTAATGAAAAGGTAGGGCATTGAAAACGAGCTTTGCCTTCGATTTATCTCTCCAAAGGAGACGTCCTTTATCATTACCCTGCTATTTAATTGACTTTTTGTGTGTGTGCTTCCCTCCTGAATGGCCTCAGAATAAATCAGTTACCTTTGTAATAAACAGCATCTGAAAGAACAGATGATTTTTAAAAGCCACTTAGACTGCAGCACAGGATTTTATTTAATGCCTTGTCAGAGCCTTACAAAGAGCCAGGGCTCATACAGAATGAAGAAAACAAACTTTGCAGAGGCATTTTCAGTTTATCTTGCAGTAATCCCATATTTACCATGGCCATACATGTTCTCTTCCTGTCTGCTCTAAAGGCAGGCAATAATAAGTTATCAAAATGTGTTGGGCTGTTTATCATTTTGTGACATTTGAGGTCACATGTCCAACTTGCAGTTTGCCCTGTTTTCAAGGTAGATTATATTTTGTAAATCCTGCTATTAAAAGTATCTGTACATTTGGAACTTCTGATACAGTAAAACTATTATAAGGCATTTGGAGACTGATCTTTTTAAATAAAATTATCTGCCTCCCCCCCCCCTCTTTTATTATGGTGGGGAAATAAAAACAATATATCTTTTCTCCCCAGAGTTTCATGTGTTGGGAGCTAGAATATAGTAAACATTTACATAGTATATAGGATTCCAGTGTAAGTCCCCTTATCAAGGTAACTGAGTTTTCAATCATAGGAATACAAAATAGTAAGATATATCAAGCATAGCCAAAAAGAAAAGATTCAAACTAACTTTTGAGCTTTTTTGTTTGACAGCTAGGCCTGAAGTCTGTTGTTAGATCCAACAAAAGTAGACCCATGGAATCAATGGGATTTAGCTACATGTTGACAGACTAAGAAACTATTGACTGGTTTACTCTATAAAATTCATACTCTAATTCTGAGGAACTCAAAAGCTTACTTATGAATTTGTAACATTTTGGCAGGTCCCTTGACATCACTTCAGTGCCAACATGCTGGCAAGGAAGTGGAATTTATTCATTGCACCAGATAAGTGATAAGAACATGGCACGATCAGAAGCTAGTAACAGGTTTTCCCCTAAACTGCAGAGGATGGTTTATTGCAGGGAGGTGGTAGATCTTCAACCCATGGCAACATGGGTGCAGTAGTAACTGTCACCAGCTTTAATGCCAGATAGCCACCTTTATGTGATAAAATAGATAGATAGATAGATAGATAGATAGATAGATAGATAGATAGATAGATAGATAGATAGATGATTGATAGATAGAATTAGCCTTCCACATTAACTGGGTTTAGGGACATAAGAACACAGTGAAAGTGAAAAACCACAAAAAAGAAATTGCTATTTTTTTTAACCTAAGAGAACATTTTTCTTGTAATATCTAAGGACCTCATCACATGAATGAGGACCAGTGCTGTGATTCATGGTGGCAGTGGGGTGGCAGCAGGGCAATCCCAGTGCCCCAGCCACTATCTGATGCTTCCCCATCCCATGTGGGGAAGTGTTGCCCTTCTGCCAAAGCTCCGTTCTTCCTTATGGAACACAGGGCAGCTTCTGTGTTGGCGACGGCCCAGCAGCATCCCACCATGCTGTCACCCCAGCTTGCTCACAGAGCCCCACCAGAAGTCGCTGTATGTTGTTTGATGGGCAGCGTGGGCATTCTATGGGTGAACGGGGGCAGAAGCATCCTAGGATGCTTCAGTTGCCCTGTGTGATTAGATCATAAGTCTTCTAGCACAACTCTGTGGTCAATTTCAACTGGAAACTGGCCTTAGAGTTGCATTAGAAGAGATACTTAGAGAGGTGTCCTCTCTAGATGTTTCTAAGTCTTTCAGCATGACTAGACAAAGTTGACAATAGTCATACAAAGAGAACATTTTAATCAAATCTACAAATAATCAAATGTGCAAAAGACAATACCTCAAATACAAAGGGATTCTTGCTGTATTTAGAAATTATTACTGGAATTTTAACAAAATTACAGTCTATTTTTCCACAGAAAAGCCTCTAAAACAGGCATGGGCAAAGTAAAGCCCAGGGGCTGGATGTGGCCCTCTGGGTGCTTATTTCAGGCCCTCCTAATTTTCCCTGTCCTCTTGGCATAAGGACACAGTGGCTCACTGTGTCCTTATGCCAAAAAGATGGGGGAGGAAGGCACGTAGCAGCTGAGAATCCTCTGGAGCGCTCTCAATCACTAAGTGTTTTACCCTCCTCCCAGCATAAGGTTCGAATGATCGCATCCTTATGCTGGGCATATAGCTTGAGGAAGGCATGTGGTGGCTGAGAGGCCTCCAGAGCATACTCAGCCACCGCCTGTCTCTCCTTCCTCCTGGCATAATGCCAAGAGGACAACCTGAAGATCAGGAGAGGAGGATGGGGAGGAGGATCAGGGCAGTCACCGTGTGTCCTGCCTTCCTCCCAGTATAAGGATCGGAGAACAACCTGAGGATGACCCAGGCCCTGTCCACCCAGTGTGTGGCCGGCCCCCCACAATGTGGTCCCAAATTAAAAATTTTGCCCATGCCTGCTCTAACAGGACAAGTATTTGACCCACTAGAAAGTGCTCCTGGTCAGCCAAATGATTCCAGTCCACTCTTCCTATTGTTCTTTATTCTCTGGCTGGACTTTATTTGGTGGCCAAACCCAACTGCAATCTCTAGTTCTATGACATCATCGGGCCCCATCCCATGAGATCACCAGAAACAATCCCTAATTCTCATATTTTGGGACAATCCTGAACTGATGATCCTAGCTGGATATCTTGTGAGGGGCAATCCATGAAGAGGATTACTGAAAGTCCATAGAATTGTTCATTTTCCTCCAAGTTACATTCTTTCTGTAGAATGTGACATAGTAGGCAACTAAGGTGATTAGGGAGTGCAAGGAGGTCTTCTGGTTATTCTGGAGCAAGAATAACACATATTTCATTAATGAAGAATGCATCAATACTGAGCAGATGATTCCAGCTAATTAATTAGGAAGTGAACCAGGAATTTGGCTTCTAGAAAAAAAAACTAAATAGGGAAGAGCATCACCATGTAGTGATGCTTAGAGGTGTGAAATTAGGCTAAATCCCATGCTGTTTTTGGTGTCTAAATTTCGGTGGCCTCCTGATCCATTTTTCAGGAGCCTCCCTAATTCAAGCAGGCAAAATTCCATTTTTTGATTCAGCAGTAGAAAGATCTGTTTTCACTCTGGGAAAATCTGACCTATTGGGGGCAATGGAGGAACTTCCCAGGCTCCCCTTTCTGTCATTTTTAGGACATCAATCTTAAGAAACCAAATTTTCTGGCATCATTTCTCCTCAATGCCCTTTTAATGGAGCTGACTTAAGGCACCCTTTTAAAACACTTATTTCAGTGGGAGCCACACCAGGGGCCCCTGGTGGCACAGTGTGTTAAAGCACTGAGCTGCTGAACTTGCGGACCAAAAGGTCCCAGGTTCAAATCCCAGGAGCAGAATGAGCGCCCGCTGTTAGCCCCAGCTTCTGCCAACCTAGCAGTTTGAAAACATGCAAATGTGAGTAGATCAATAGGTGTGATGTCTCATGGGCCTTGTAGTCCCGTTCCTAGTACTATTGTGGCAGACGAAGAGGAAAACATGGGATTTCCACCGGTTCAGCCAGAATCGGAGCCCCTGCACCTGGAGGATGTTTGCCCTCAAGAAGTCAGCCAAACAAGCCTTGGGCAGAATTCTCTCCCATTTTCTCGAAAGGACAATTATAATAGAGATAGAGGAGCTAGGGAGGCGAATCGCCGGAGCCTCAGAATCGCAGCCAAACAATTAGCTGATTAGGTCTGCTTCCCTTGGGAAATTCTAAGGAGTCATGCATCTGGACGGAGTTGGGTTTCACTTCTCGTTCTCCAGGGAAAGTGTTCTTCTGGCGGGAAACAAGACCCTATTTAGGTGTTTTGCCGCAAAGGAAACCTTGCGGAGTCAACTCGTCAGCTTGAGGAGTGAGATCGTGTGTGGACTTCGAAATCCCCAGTTCCTTGTTTCTCGGACCATGTTCCAAGCCTGCCTTGTTTCACGTTTGACCGCGGACCTCGCCACGGACCTTGTTCTTGCTTCTTGTTTGCCTTGTATCAAGTCTTGTTTAGCCAAGAATCTAGTTTGTTTTCCAGCCTTGTTGTCAAGCTTCAATGGACTAAAAGACCTTGTCATCTCCCCACACTATTGCTTGGCAAAGTGTGTGTTTCGGTTAATGGATTATAACTTTGGACTCTAATATCACATATTGGACATTATTTTCCTGGACTATATTTGACCTTTCCTGAAAGGTCTACTTCTGAACTATATTCTTCACTTGTTTATATTGACTTTTTATATTCCTTTAATAAAGATATTAGATAGAATCTGGCCTCTGCGCATGGTTATTGGTGTTCTGTAGCCTGGGTCTTCACAATAGGTACCGCTCCGGCGGGAAGGTAATGGCGCTCCATGCAGTCATGCCAGCCACATGACCTTGGAGGTGTCTATGGACAACACCGGCTGTTCGGCTTAGAAATGAAGATGAGCACCAACCCCCCAGAGTCAGTCACGACTGGACTTAACACCAGGGGAAACCTTTACCTTTACCACACCACCTGAAGAAGCATTAGCCATTCCCTCCTCATTTTATGGCGTCTTTAGAAATGGCACATTTAGAAATGCCACATTTGAAGTTTGCATCAAGTGAAAACATTATTGGTGGCAGATTCTTAAATGTGTAGAAAGCAAATGCTTATTTGTTGCTATTTGAGTCAAAAAGCAAGGCAAGCCACCAGGGGACTGGAGCATGATCTGTCTCTCTCAGAAGCCTGCTTGCAGTGGAAAAATGGAGGTCCAGCATGCCATGGCTTTCTTCTGTTCTGACTCAACAGGCAAGGCTTATAGGGAAACCCCAAGCGGGGCACACAGCTGCCTCTCTGTGCTCCATATGTACTGGAATGAAATTGAAAGTAGCCACATGATTTGTTGTGGCTGTATGCTGTTACAGCTGGTTAAAAGAGCCAAACCAGCTGGAGCCTGTTTTGAAAAATGGATCTGTGCACAGCCCTCATTATGCTCATTTTTTAAAGACAAAAGCAAAAGCAAAACCACTCATCCAGTTACTAGCTAAATACTAGTTGAATTGTGTTTAAAAGGGCAGCAATCTATAATGTTTTAGGTCACACTTGACAATTGAACTCAGTGTTCCTGGAGGAACCACTGTGAAGTACTATGTTTACTTTTTACTTCTCATCGATTTTTAGAATATCAGTTCTTTGATTTTTTTTATAATGGCCTTAAACCAGTGATTATATATGAAAGTTATGAAATAGTGTAACTAGGTGGCAATGAAAAGGGGTCAGTTTCTTAGTACTGTGTAACACGAAAACATTTGAAAATGTAGGGAATCAAAGAAAGACGTATGTAACCATATTTTCTAAGTGTGATTTTCAATTAGACTGGTAAAAATTGGTCTATTTTAATACATGTTCAATTTGACAATCAGTTTGAGCACTAATCTTTCCTAGAAAACTTACCAGAATTCAAGAACTAACACCAGCTAAGATAAATAAAACAAATCAAAATAATTCCTTGCATGATGTTTCAATCCAGCAGAGTTAGGAATATAAAATGATATACTATGAAGACATTGACATCAGATCAATAGCCTATGCCCCCCCCCCAGACTTTGTTGAACTACACATCCCATCATTCCTGGAAATTGGCAGTGCTGTTTGGGACTTCTGGGATTTTCCATCCAACAATACCTGACAGGCCAAGCATTCCTTAGCTGTGAATTAATGTAAAATAGGCTATTTTCATAAATACCTCTGCATCCATTGCTACAGATAATACAGCCTGAAAAAGCATGGAATGTTTTGTTCTATAGAGATTATTCTTCTCTTTTAGGGTGAATAGCTGCATTACTGAATAGGATCATTCTGTGGAATTTTTGCCCAAAGAAGCCAAAGGAGGTTTTGTCATGGACCCTGAAGAGACATAATGTTCTTCTTTATACAAGTATTTAATGCAAAAACCCTTGAACTCTATATGAATTTCAACCAAGAAATGGAAAAAATTCTTTTCAGCCCCCATGTTCAAGGTATAAATTAATGTTCCAGCAGTTGCTAAGAGACCTTAAGCTCCCCACTGATTTTTGGCCCCTGGAAAGGATTGCAAGTGGGTGGAAAAGCTTTTTCTACTTCCTCTTGTATTGATTGTCTGTACTGGAGGTCAATGTTTCATTTCTCTCTTGTAAAAATGGTTTGTTGCTCTGTGCCAGAAATACATTTTTGTCCGATAGATATCTCTCATGATAACTCATTGTACAATATGTACTACTACTTGGCTTACACCTGAGACAAATAGACACACCTTTTCCCCCCAATTTGCAAAGAAGATCTTCATTCCACTGATCTCATCAGTGCATCCAAATGGGCAGGACTACAGCCTAGACTGAAACCCTGAACGCTTAAGCAAATATTTAGGGTTAGTAATCTTGAGAATGCTTCCTTCTGGAAATGGTTTCACGAGAAAAGCAACAACAGCAATGATTCAGTGGTTAGTTTGATTACTTTTGCTGTTTGGACAGTGGTTTGCATATCTGTACTCAGCCCGAGAGTTTGTTAACAGTGCACTTACACTGTAAAATTTAAACAGTTTGAAACCATTTTAATTGCCATGTCTCTATGCTATGAAATCCTGGGAGCTGTAGTTTGGTGAGACATCAGCACTATTTGGCAGAAAAAGCTAAAGACATTGTAAAACTACAGTGGTTTCATAATATTGAGCCATGGCAGTTCAAGTGGTGTCAAACTGCATTAATTCTACAGTATGGATACACCATCAATTTTTCATACCTATAGTGTCTTCCTTGATAAATCTTCCAGTGTAGATAACCAGCTAGCCACTAACAAAACCAGGCTACCACAGAAAGCATGTAAACACTATTACCGAAGAGTAAGTACCATTTTACTCAATAAACATCATAGGACTGCACTAAGTAATGGTTAAGTTTCTGTTCCAAACTCTATAGATTGTCTTCACTCCAGACAGCCTGACATGTCCTCTATGCAAATGATTTTCAGATAGAATCCATTTCCATGTGGGGCTGAGATGAATGTCTTGCATATTGGAGTGATATTTTTACTGTTTATTTTTTGCCACTACAGATTATCTTGAATGTAACAAATTTCTATAAGTCTAAATTGTAAGAGAGAATGTTAGATTCTACAAGACCTTGTCTCTTTGCTATTCTCATGGAAATGTCACGTACATGACCAACAATGTCTCAATGTATCATGTGCTTACATCACCCACTACTTGCCTGTTCTTTTAACAGTTTTGTCTTCATCTTTCTTTCCTTTCAATTTCAGTTCTCTAATTTGATTTCTTTCTTAAAAAAAAAGAATTTCACCATCCTTTGCTTCTTCTGCTGAAATGACGAATTGGCTAGAGAATGAAAATAACATAAATTATTAGCAATCTAGGTTAATATTTCTTCTTTTATACTTCCTTTGCATACAAAGTGCAGGCTTTTCTTTGCCCTACTGAAGTATTTCAGACCATCATGACAAAACTTTTTACAAAGTGTTCCATGCATAATCCAATTTATAAATTATACAGCTGGACCAAGGCTGATAACCATGGAATGAACAATGGATTGTAAACAATAATACCAAGAAGATAAGTCTGTGATGTGTATAGATTTTATAATTTAAAACAAATAAACCAATAATGTTAATAAATATATAATTATTTTCCCAGGGAAATTGCTATCTTTGAGAAAATTTAAGTATTCAGTAACATAATATTACTACATTATGTCTGGCAATGCAAACTACAGTGTTCCCTCCTTACCTTGAGGTTCGTTTTTCACTTCCTCACTGCTTCACAGTTTTTTCTGAGCAGTAGCACATGTGCAAAAGGTGCCAGTTTCCCTTTTGCGTGTGTTCCCTCCCTCTCATCAGCATCCAGCCAGGCCACTCTGGATGCCAACGAGAGGGAGGTGCAAGCACAAATGGGAAACTGGCAGACGCCAGAGAGGAGGCTGCCAAGAAGAAGCGCAGGAAGAAGGCTTGCGAAGGGAAGAACGTTTAAATATTAAAATAAATATAGCACCCCTACTTCGTGGATTTTCACTTATTGCAGGTGGTCCTCGAACATAACCCCCACAATAATTGAGGGAACCCTGTACACATTAAGACTAGTGAAATTCTCAATGATGATATCTAATTAGTTGGTCACTCAGCAAACAAGATGCTGGAGAACACAAATTTAAATCTGATAATAGAATCCTCATATTTGTTTAGAGTGGATGTTTAGGCTTATGTCTGAATCTGGAATTTCTTGATTCAAACTAAATACCTATAAGCTAAAACATTATCTCACTAGCCCGGTATTATGTTAAGGGAAGCATGTATGAACTTCTCTCCAAACATAAGAGATGATCATATAGCCTTATCACACAGGGAGGAAGAAGCGTCCTAGGACACTTGTGCCCCAGTTCACCCATGGAGCCCCATGCCACCCATCATACAATGTAGATGACTTTTGGTTGGGCTCCATAGATGAACTGAGGTGACAGCATGGTGGGACACTGCTGCTGCCAACACAGAAGCCACCCCGTGTTCTGTTAGAAACAACAGGGCTACAGCAAGGTGACACTTTCCATGTGGGATGGGAAAATGTCAGCTTGTGGCCAGAGGACTAGAATTGCTGCTCAGATTTGCCATGGAGGCTGGTGAATCACAACGTTGGACCTCATCAATGTGATGAGGTCCTTAGATATGACATTCCAGGAATGAGGGGGGCCAAAGCATAATGAATGGGATCAATGACTAGGAATGAGCATATTTTATTTTATGAAGTGACAGGAGAAGCATTGTAATATTTTTGGGTAGGAAAGAACACATACAAAAGCTCTGAGGATACCCAATAGATGTGGGTGAAACGTCAGGAGAGAAACGTCAGGACACAATGCTTTTGGAACATGGCCATACATGCTATCAAATTTACTTTAACTTATGATAATACTATAACTCAGAAAACTCAGAAAGTCTTGCAAATTCAGAGCTGTGACTTCCTTGAATGAGTTTATCCAGCTATGCAGTCTTTCTCATTGTTTATGGTCTTCCATTTTACCCAGCATTCACATCTGTCTCAAAAAGTCTCTCCATTTTATATGTCAAAAGAACACAGGTTTCAGTTTTTTTAATCTTCACTTCTAGACAAGGCCTAGGCCTGATTTGCTCTGGGACTAGAGATATAATTCTTCACTAAATTTATTTCCAAAGATAGGGACAAGCAATTTCATTCCAGCTGCAAAAATCTTCAAAAGCTGCACAGTTTGGGGTTTAGTCTGTATACAATTTGCACATGATTATTTTGCATAGAAAACAGCACTTCTGGCATAGAAAAGTGTGGGAACTAATATTTCAGTGCATAAATATGCTCCATGCAGTCATGTCGGCCACATGACCTTGGAGGTGTCTACGGACAACGCCGGCTCTTCAGCTTAGAAATGGAGATGAGCACCAACCCGCAGAGTCAGTCACGACTGGACCTAACATCAGGGGAAAACCTTTACCTTACACATGAAATAGTTTTCGAGCAGAAACTGCTCTTTTCTATCTAAAACAACCATATGCCAATTTAACCCAGAATAAATTCCCAATAGTGGCATTTTCTGCACAAAAATTAATATTTCTGCATTGAAATGTTATTTTCCTTGAGGAAAAGGCTGTTTTCTGGGAAGAAAATGCTGTTTTCTGTGCAAAACACCAATGTGTGAATTTTTCACAGAATAAGTAGATCTTTGACCATTCTTGTGAGTTCTGGATTTTTCTCATTAGGGCTTCTCAACTCTCAAAAACACATTTTTGAGTATTTTGAATATGTTTCCATCCATATATAGGACCTATTCATTGTCCATGCTATCTGTGGAGCTCTCCTTCAGTGTCACAATTCAAAGGGTTTATTTTCTTCCCACCAGCTTTCAAACCCATACATAGAAAATACAAAAACTAGGAAACCATAAAATGATTGTGCTATGGGGAAGAGGCCATAGTCATCTAGGGAAACCCAGATGACCAATTTCAACCCCACAACTAAAATATCCCACTCCTGAATTATGTCTCTGAAATCTACCAGCCTCAGTATGAAGCTTCAGAGAGAACTGCCATGTATACTCAATATTAGATTTGATTCACAGATTGTTCCATCTTGATATATTCTTTACAGAAAATTGAGCTACTGCATTAGGAAGGGTTATAATTCCATGGTTAGGTTAATATGTCTTTTTTTCTGCAAAACTCAGACTTCTTTGGTTTCCATGTCAAGGGGGCATGCCAAAGCAACTGAAATGGCATGATGAGTTCTGCTATTTCAAATGGTGTAGCTAATACAAAACTTTCATCCTGTAATGAGTTTCCACAGTAAGTTTTTTGGAGTTTTAACTCAACTGTTGTTTTTTTCTTTGTTGACCTTTGATACTAAAGAAGTACTTTCTACTATTAATAAGAAAGACAGTAGAAAGGTGTCAGGAAACTGTAACTCATTTGTCTTCAGAATATCCTTGTGGCAGGAAGGAAATGTGCCTTCTGCTCTTGAAGGTTCAAGAGTTTTCATGGCCCTCCTTCATACTCACTTGGTAATTGAGAAGTAATCCAGAAACCTCAAAGGCTAACAAGTGAAATACAGCTAGAGGCCTAGTTCTCTCAGGGAATATAAATTTCCCTTGGGATTTCATTAGCATGTGTAGCATTTCATTAGAAAAAGGATGTATGAGTCTTAAAACCCTGAGATACATTTGGAATAATGCTTGATTCATAAGTTAAAAAGTTCCAGTTCACTGTGCAATCATCCCAATTCTCAATTAAATTAGCATTTCTCTTCTTGAAAAGTTAAGTGTCAAAGAATATCAAAAGTTTGGGTCTTGCAAAAGTTGCTTTAATTCCCCACAATCTATGCATGAGGAAACTGATTTCTATAGTCACTTTGGCTCAGAGTAGTAGTATTACAAAATGGGAAATCTATGGGCACTGACACCTAGTGACATCTATTTTCATGGGATAAGGAAGCTGTTCTAGGTTTTATCCTGAACCTTAAAGTAAACCTCCAAGGTGTAGAACACTATACTGATGACACCTTGGATATCTCCTTTAAGGTTCAGTCTAACAGGGTAGATTTGCCACCCCAATGACAGGGAAATCACTCTCAACTATTTTGTTAAGTTGACATGGTTCTGAAATCCAGGAATATGGATGCTGGGAAATAAGAACAAGCCATTATGAGTGGATCCCAAACTTACCAACGCCGTGGATGTAGTGTACCTGGATTTCAGTAAGGCCTTCGACAAGGTCCCCCATGACCTTCTGGCAAACAAGTTAGTCAAATGTGGATCTGTAATTGGTTAAGCGAACGAACCCAAAGGGTGCTCACCAATGTGTCATCTTCATCTTGGAAAGAAGTCACAAGTGGAGTGCCGCAGGGTTCCGTCCTGGGCCCGGTTCTGTTCAACATCTTTATTAACGACTTGGATGAAGGGTTAGAAGGCACGATCATCAAGTTTGCAGATGACCCCAAACTGGGAGGGATAGCTAACACTCCAGAAGACAGGAGCAGAATTCAAAACAATCTTAACAGATTAGAGAGATGAGCTGAAACTAACAAAATGAAGTTCAACAGGGACAAATGCAAGATACTTCACTTCAGGAGGAAAAATGGAATGCAAAGATAAAGAATGTACATGCCTGGCTCGACAGCAGTACATGTGAAAAAGATCTTGGAGTCCTTGTGGACATCAAGTTAAACATGAGCCTACAGTGTGATGTAGCGGCGAAAAAAGCCAATGGAATTCTGGCCTGCATCAATAGGGATATAGTGTCTAGATCCAGGGAAGTCATGCTACCCCTCTATTCTGCCTTGGTCAGGCCACACCTGGAATACTGTGCCCAATTCTGGGCACCACAGTTGAAGGGAGATGTTTGCAAGCTTGAAAGCGTCCAGAGGAGGGCAACTAAAATGATCAAGGGTCTGGAGAACAAACCCTATGAGGAGTGGCTTAAAGAGCTGGGTATGTTTAGCCTGTAGAAGAGAAGGCTGAGAGGAGACATGATAGCCATATACAAATATGTGAGAGGAAGTCATAGGGAGGAGGGAGCAAGCTTGTTTTCTGCTGCCCTGCAGACTAGGACATGGAACAATGGCTTCAAACTACAGGAAAGGAGATTCCACCTGAACATCAGGAAGAACCTTCTCACTGTGAGAGCTGTTCAGCAGTGGAACTCTCTGCCCTGGACTGTGGTGGAGGCTCCTTCTTTGGAGGCTTTTAAGCAGAGGCTGGATGGCCATCTGTCGGGGTTGCTTTGAATGAGATTTTCCTGCTTCTTGCAGGGGGTTGGACTGGATGGCCCGTGAGGTCTCTTCGAACTCTATGATTCTATAATTGTTAATTGTAATACAATTGAACAGGATTCCGAGGTGGTTTGGCCCTTCAGAATTAACCTTCCAATTCGAAGCATTGGAGCCCATCCTCAGAATACCTTTTGGAATACCTTCAGATATATTAGAAAGTGCTTTTAACCAATTTCCTGCATTGGGTTTAAGAGCTCCATAGAAAGCAAGCCTGGAGCATTTTCACTCCTGGAGGAGAAGGAGGGAAAGAAGGCAAAAGGGCTGAAGGGAAACAGGGAAAGCCATGCGTAGAATAGAAGGGGTGCATTTTGCAAGAGTGTGCCTCCCTGTGTGCAAAACGTGGAGGGGGCATGGAGCGAGTAATGGGTGGAAGGCTGACTACCTTCTCTCAGAGGGCCCTCTCCAATGTCCAGCTCCCTTTGCAGCCATTTTGCCCGGTGTTCAGCAGCATTGGCTTGCTCCGGATCTTGCAACACACTGCCTCCAATCGAGGAGGCAAGAAAGGAAGGAGGGAAGGAAGAAAGGAAAAATGAAGAAAGGAGGAGGGGGAAAAGGAGAAGAAGTTTCCCTTGGCTTTCCTTTCTCTCTCCCTCTTTTGCACAAAGTTCTCCAAAGCTTTGTAAACCTCCTCTGGGAGGAGGAGGAGGAGGAGGAGGAGGAGGAGGAGGAGGAGGAGGAGGAGGAGGAGGAGAGAAGGAGAAGCAGGAGGAGGATAATATATGTCCCCACTGCCATATAATCTGGGATAAGATCCTGGGATACAGGGGCAGTGTAGAAAAGGCCTCAGGCTGGAACTACACTGCCCTATATCCCAGGATCTTATCCCAGATTATCTGATTCAAACTGGATTATATGAGTCCCCACTGCCATATAATCTGGGATACTAAGAAAAGGAAGGAAGGAAGGAAGGAAGGAAGGAAGGAAGGAAGGAAGGAGGAGGAGGCTTCCCTTTCTCCCTCTTTTGCACAAAGTTCTCCAAAGCTTTGCAAACCTCCTCTGGGAGGGGGAGGGGGAGGAGGAGGAGGAGGATAATATATGTCCCCACTGCCATATAATCTAGGATAGGATCCTGGGATATAGGGACAGTGTAACACTCCTGGGCGGTGCAAACACTGGGAACCAACACAGAAGCCAATAACAATATAATATCTTTATTAAAGCAAATAAAGTTCCAAATGGAAATAAGCAGCAAAGTAAAAGTAGCAATTGACCTTCCAGGAAAGATCAATTTTAGTCCAATAAGATAAAGTCTTATGTCCAGTATTAGAGTTCAAAACCCAGAAACCGAAACACACTCAAACTCTGTCTGAGTTTTGAGTGGGGAAAAAAGCAGGGAGCAAGAAGAGTCCTCTAGAATAAATGTCCAAATGAGGATTTCAGGGCAAGGCAAAACTAGATGTTCAGGAGCTTAAACGCAGTCCCAACTTGGCAAGAAGGTAAACCAACACCCGGTCTACTCCAGAGTAAGTGCACCATCAGGCCGCTTGGAGCTCAGGATCAAGAGACGATGATGCTTCCCAGTCAGAAGTTAAGTTGACACCGCACCGAAGGTTTTCAGCGCAAAATTTTTATGGAAGTTCATAAGCTCCCCCAGAGCAGGTGCTGGACTCCCCAATTCTTCCCAAGAGAACTGGTCTGCCAAAGACATCGCACCAGGTGCCTGCCTCCCTAATTCTTCCCAAGAGAACTGGGCTAGCCATAATCGCCTTGCTCCGCTAATCTGGCGCTTCGTCACAAACTTTTCTTCTGAGAATGGTCTGTTTTCAGAAAAGCCCTTCGATCAAACAGTAAACCATCCAGAGAACCCGGGAGAGGCGCCACTGTCTCAAGGGCATCCTTAATGGGCTCTGGCACGGAAATGTCAACAGTAGGCATCTGGAAAGGAATTGAATCTTGCTGACTTGGGAAAAAACCCAAGTCTTCTTCAGTTTGGTCAGCAATGGCCACAGGGTCAGGGGCCAAAGGTGCCTGAGACATCACAGACAGTTTGGAAAGGGCCTCAGGCTGGAACTACATGGACCTATATCCCAGGATCTTATCTCAGATTATCAGATTTAAACTGGATTATATGAGTCCCCACTGCCATATAATCAGGGATAAAATAAAAGGAAGGAAGGATGGAAGGAGGAGGGGGGAAAGGAGAAAAGGTTTCCCTTGGCTTTCCTTTCTCTCTCCCTCTTTTGCACAAAGTTCTCCAAAGCTTTGCAAACCTCCTCTGGGAGGAGGAGGAGGAGGAGAATATATGTCCCCACTGCCATATAATCTGGGATAAGATCCTGGGATATAGGGACAGTGTGGAAAGGGCCTCAGGATGGAACTACACTGACCTATATCCCAGGATCTTATCCCAGATTATCTGATTTAAACTGGATTATATGAGTCCCCACTGTCATATAATCTGGGATAAGAAGAAAAGTGATGGATCTGGACCAAGCTTGGCACACAGACCCAACATGGGCAGCTGTGAATCCTGGGGGAGTTTTGGGAGGGTTGACTTTTAACACTTTCAATCCAGAAACAGATTTTTGTTATTATTTAAAAAATGTTTTTTGTAAAAACTTTAAAAATTCACCAAAAAACTGAGAATACGTCAAACATTCTTATATTTGGTGAGATAACAGTGGTTTTTGTGTTCTGCCACTTTAGCAAATTTCATTAGGATAGCTCAAAAAATGAAGGAGAGTGAGGCCCCACAATTTTCCCCATTGACAATAATGTTTTCCTTTATGCGCATGCGCATTGCCCTTAATGAGGTACATACGAAGATTCGGAAGTTTCAGAAAGTTTTGAATTTTTTGTTTCAAAACTCAGAACAGACTTTAGAAATGAAGCGCCAGCGCCCCTTGCTTTTGAAGCAAGTATTGAACCATTTTTTTCATGGATCGCACTTGCCTAATATATGTGCCTTCAAATTGCTCTGAGCCCTCAAAGCCTCTCCAGGGAACCAACCCCCATGCCTTCCAAATGTCACCCTCATAAAAAGAGTAAATTCTTGGGTGAAACAGTCAATTTATCTAGGAAAAATACCCTAAAATTGCCCACAAATTTTTAATATTTATTCATTCATAGAATCATAGAGTTGGAATATATATAAAAACAGAATCACCCCATTTGATTATTGCTAGGAATTGCTGGGAATTTTCCTTTTGTACAAAAACTGACATTTGTAAAATGGAGATGTACTGCTTCCATCACTCCAGAGTTTATGAAAGTGATTTTTTATTACAAAAGCCTCTCATAATACCCTATATATGATATTTTCATTAATTGCAACTCATATCATATACCTTCCAACAAGTAAAAACTGGTACAAGTAAAGCAGAGCAACATAAAAATCAATCAAAAGGGTATGGACAAAGAAGGGGGAAAAGTTATTAATGAGGAAGAGCACAAAACTATCATTTTTAGGAAGCGAAATCCTGAAATGTATGTACTGAGTAAACCCGAGCCTATTGGGAGAAACAAGATTTCATTCCTACTCTCTTCTCCTCACCTCCCTACTGAGTTCATTGAATGCAAACTACTTGCATACTGAATTCAGTTTGCAGCAATAGAAGTAAGCTATGGCAAAGGAGAAAACTTGGAGGGGAGAGAAACTGGGGGCACATCTACACTGTAGAATTAATGCAGTTTGACACCACTTTAACTGGCAGAGCTCAATCTATGATGTCATGGGATTTGTGGTTTGGTGAGGCACAAGCTTTCTTTAACAGAGAAGGCTAAAGACCTTATAAAAGTGCAACTTCCACTGTTCCACAGCATTGAGCTATGGCACAAAAAATGGTATCAAACTGCATTAATTCTACGGTGTAGATTCACCCTGGGATCTTCTAAACACCATTGACGAAATGAGATTAATTGGGACCATACCTGCCAAACTGGAAAAGATGGAAGAAATGATATCAGGATGTTTTCGGATTGAAACTCACATCAAGTCCAGTTAGCACAGTTAATGGCAAAGTGAAATTGAAATTACATTCCAGTTACATTACATTGTCCAATGGTAAGTCCACTAAAAACAAAACAAAGCTGCTGCTTTGTAGAAGTCCAACAGATTGAGAGATCATCTTATTTTCCCAGTCCACTGTCAAATTATTGGTTTAATCCAAGATTACAGAATGATCCAAAAAAATGTACAGCCCTTTCAATTTCTGTTCTTCTGGCCCACGCCTTTCATGGACCTCGTACAAAAGAGCTGATTTATAGTCATGTTATACCTTAAACTGCTATATTTACCAGTTTGTACAAGTGACATTTTAGGGATTGCCACTGAGGAGTCTACAAACCCCCAAGATCTCCCTTTCACCAAGTCTAATACTTATACATACTATATGAAATCGCATACCAGTATACAAATGACCCAAGTTTGCTCAGTCAGCTGCATTGTGCTGGTGTACAGGTGATGGGGAAGAAGTACTTATTCATTTCATGCATAGATATTGGCACAATGGTCATTTGTATCTACTCTTGAACTGTGGATTAGTCACTCATGACTAGAGAAGTACTGCTATGCCTCTATAAAAAGAAGAAATCAAATATTGCCTGCACATTTTAATATCCTGTTTCTATCACAGTAAGTTCTCCAAGCACTTTATGTGAGAGATTATTTCAATGTCATGTTGTCCCAGTTTTACGCCTACTAAAGAGAAGTCCTGTGCAGTCAAGATGAAGAAGTTGTCTCATTTTTTAAACTTCCACCTCACTGCCTTGATAAGTATATTTTTAACACGATGAATAATATACTAGAACTGGTCATAGGGACAAGTCTATTGCAATTAAATTGGTATGCCTTCACCTCAAAACTTTCTTCAGATCCCATTCCAGGCTCTTAGTTCACAAGTTAGAACGGAAATTGTGATGCACATGGGTACTTTTTCCTTTTCCTAATTTTGACCATTTTTGGAAGGTTTCAGCTTTCATAGAATCATAGAATCATAGAATAGTAGAGTTGGAAGAGACCTCATGGGCCATCCAGTCCAACCCCCTGCCAAGAAGCAGGAAATCGCATTCAAAGCACCCCCGACAGATGGCCATCCAGCCTCTGCTTAAAAGCCTCCAAGGAAGGAGCCTCCACCACAGCCCGGGGGAGAGAGTTCCACTGCCGAACAGCCCTCACTGTGAGGAAGTTCTTCCTGATGTTCAGGTGGAATCTCCTTTCCTGTAGTTTGAAGCCATTGTTCTGTGTCCTAGTCTGCAGGGCAGCAGAAAATAAGCTTGCTCCCTCCTCCCTATGACTTCCCTTCACGTATTTGTACATGGCTATCATGTCTCCTCTCAGCCTTCTCTTCTGCAGGCTAAACATGCCAAGCTCTTTAAGCCGCTCCTCATAGGGCTTGTTCTCCAGACCCTTAATCATTTTAGTCGCCCTCCTCTGGACGCTTTCCAGCTTGTCAACATCTCCCTTCAACTGTGGTGCCCAGAATTGGACGCAGTATTCCAGGTGTGGTCTGACTAAGGCAGAATAGTGGGGGAGCATGACTTCCCTGGATCTAGACGCTATACCCCTATTGATGCAGGCCAGAATCCCGTTGGCTTTTTTAGCTGCCGCATCACATTGTTGGCTCATGTTTAACTTGTTGTCCACGAGGACTCCAAGGTCTTTTTCGCACTATTCATTATTAAGAATATTCATACATTTATTTAAAAAAAAATGAACTATGATATCGACTTAAACCATCTGTATGGCCCCTGATCTGAGCAGGGACAAAGCTCACCTCAAAATTTGGGAGTGAAACTCTTGCCTTGCTTGCCTTGTAGGTTTGTCACATGACACTCTTCCCCCACCAGTCCTCCTTTTATAACCTTGGGCAAGTTTTAGGAACCCTTTCTGATTCCAGAATCAAATAATCTTGAGAGGAGAAGGTATTAAACAACTGAAGTGTCTTATGACCTCATCAGATGGGGCTGAATTTGGCGGTGTATGCCAGTTCCCCTTCTCTTTTGCCACAGAGCTCGCTAGCTCCCATCCCACAACACACAACTACTTCTAGTGAAGCTCTGTGGTAAAAGGGAAGGGGAACCAGTGATGCTGCCACCACATAGAGATCTATGGGGGGGGGGGGGGGAGCTGGGAGGTGGATGCTTCCCCCTGTAGGATGAAGTAAAGGGTGACAGGTTTCCCCCCACTAGACACTGCCATATTTACCATGATGTGTGACGATTCTGGCAGCAAATGGGATGAGGTCGCTAATAATAAACCATTTGCCCTAGATTTGAAAAGCTATCACAGAACAACATACAGCAAAATCAGTTTTCAATATCAGATCAGGCAGTAAAACACCGTTCAAAACATCCCCTGTAACCATAACAAGCTAAAATAGCATGGAATGAATGGCTGATGGGAGATCATGTTCAGGAGCAAAGGCTGTTGTTCCAGTTTTTGTGAACAGGAAATAGAAGTCGGAGGTTCCTGTGTCAGTGCATCTGCTCTGGATTTCAGGACAAACTTTAAAGGAACTTTATTTCTTATTGGATTTATAGCCCATCTTTCTCCTGGTTGGTGAGCCTATATTGGGAATAGCATGCTGCACCTTGATCAGCCCATTTAAAGTACGGATTAAATCCTGGAGTGAATTCACTGCCTCAGCGTCTCCAGCCTCTGATGACCCTTAGCAAGTGAAATATGCTTTTGTTTTCCTTTATTAGTATGAACAGAATTATGGAAAATAACTCTGGACTACAGCTGTCAGAATCTCTCTGCCAGCATCTCCATGTGGCTTCAAAATAGGATACAAATTAAACCATCCAGTCCAACCTCCTGCCATGCAGGAACACATAACCAAAACACTCCTGACAGATGGCCATCTAACCTCTGTTTAGAAAACCTCTAAAGAAGAAGACTCGGTGACACTCTGGAGCAACATATTCCCTGGACTCTTATTGTCAGGAAGGTCTTCCTAGTGTTTAGATGAAATCTCTTTTCTTTTATAGTTTGAATCCATTACCCTGCATCCTAATCTCTGGAACAGTGGAAAACAAGGTTGCCCTCTCTTCAATATAACATCCTTTCAAATATTTAAACATAGGTATCAGGTTCCCTCTCAACTTTCTCTTTAAGATAAATATACCCAGTTGCACCCACTCAATCTCAGAGGAAGACAATTGGGAATGTCCCCTGAATAACTCTTGCCAAGAAAATCTAGGATAGGTTCGCCATAAATCAGAATCTATCTATAGACACATTACAACAGATGTGTATGTGTGCACACATGTACACACAAATGTAGTCTCTGTGTGGCAAATGTGCTGAAATACATTCAGGTTCAGGGTAAAGCCTACCAACAACAATCCTTCTCCCTCCCTCCCTCCCTCCCTCGCTTTTTCTCCCATTTGATCTCATAGATGGGCCTTTTTAGTAGTCTCCCAAAATAGCGTCACATCTGCAAAGTATCTTCCTCCCCACAAGTGTAGAGATACATTCCCAAGTTGTCTCCTCTCCTTTTGTTCCCAATTGCCTGTCAAAAGATGTTTGTCTACCATCAAGCCAATTCAGATTAAATTGGGTGATGTGCTTGCTACTTCAGAGGATGGCTTCATGGGTACGTGTGAGGTAAACTGATAAGAGAGTGAAAAAGTGTGTGTGTCCTTTGGAAATGAGAGATGTTTGAAAGATGGAAGGATGAAAGAGGTACTTTTCAGCAAAGTTTGGGCATTTAGTAATTACTAGCTTCTTCCAGATTTGTGATACTTATTGATGCAGAGGAACTTTTGGTGCGTGCATAATCATGACAGTGTGTGCATATGAACATGTGTAACTATCAAAAGGAGCTATTGTGAGGCAGGTGTATCTATCATTTTTAAATTTGCTGTTTTAAAATCTTTTAAAACTATTTTATGTGGTTTAAATGTTTAAAACTTTTATTGTGGATACTTTTAATTGTGTTGAAAATACTCTTGGGAGGAAGGTGGCATGCAAATGTAATAAATCATTAAATGAGGAATCTGTGTCCTCTTCTATTCCACCATTGCAAATATAAGCATGCAGACAAACTGATTTTTTTATAAAAAAAAAACTTGCAAAGATTTCATTTTTCCAAATATACTTTCAATATTAGGATATTGGAAGACTATTCTCCTTCACAGTTCAAGCAGTTTTGAAGCACCTAGACTATCATTGTCAAAGACAGAACGCCACAAGGTCAAAGATAACAGAGTTTATTGGAATTACAGAACTCAAAATGCTCGTAAAAGACAAGGGCTAGGCAAACACTGGCCTTAAAAGTAAAAAGAGAACAGAAAAACGTTCAAAAGATAAACCGGATTAAACCGGAGTTTAATCCGGGCAAAAACAAAACAGCTTGCTTCAGCCTGGGAATAAACAAAACAGAAGCTGGTGAACAAAGAGTTCAAAGGAATGCAACTAATTGGCAGCAGATACTTCTCTGCTGCCAAAAGCTATGTTTGAGAAACTTTAAAGGTTACTCCTCCACACAGCAGGCAGATTCCCGGTACAACACAGCAGGCGAGGGCTTAAGCAGTCAGCGAGGTCCCAATCCGTTCCGAAGGTCGTAAGGTAGATGCAGACGTTTGTAGTTCACCAGGTCCAACACAGGTAGGAGAATCCGAGGCCGTAGTCAAGAAGTCCGTATGTCCAGTACAAGCAGATGGCGTCCGTCAAGAAGACGACGGAAGGTCAAAGCTATTAAGATTAAGCAGAGGTTGCACAAACAAACCCCACACAATTCCTCCCACCGTCTGAGCCCAATGTCCAGGATAACTTACGTAGTCAGCAAACGAATCACACCCGTCTTCAGGAAACTTCCCACACAGATCCCAAGCGTTCGTCCAGATTACCTTGCCCAACGCAATTTGCTATTGCTCCCAAACCCCATTTTATGCCAGTTACAAGTCCTCATCACTATCAGCTGCCCTCCTTAGCCCGGGCGTTTCCTCATCACTTTCCTCATCAGAGCTGGAACACCTCTGACTACGCCCCACAGCATCCCCAGCTGTGGATCCCGTCCCATCCCTCCAGCCTGCCCATGGGTCTAATCCTGAAGGTCCCCAATCGCCTCCCATACTATCATTGCCAGTGGCACCCAAATCCTCCCTTACACGAGTCCATTCCATGTCATCCTCTTCCGAACTAACCATCTCTTCCTCCATTCTCTCAGTAAACCCTTCAAAAGAATCCTCGTCAGATGGTTCTCCAAAGATATCTCGCAGCCGCTTTCTTTCTCACTCCTCGAGAGTATCTGACTCTCGAGGAGTCTTACGCCCACGTCTCCCAGTAGCAGAGCCATGAGGCTCAATCATAACAATCATGATTACCTCATAGGAATTTGCAGTTTCATAGAGCTATTAATAACCACCTCGTCACATGGGCAAAATTGCCCCTGCCCCTATTCAGCCACGGAGCCCGCTGGCTCCCATCCCACGATGTAGACCTACTTCCGGCAGGGCTCCGTGGCGCAAATGGAGAGGAACTGACATACAGCACACAATGTGGCAACACAGGAAGATTCCTGTGTTGCATAGGGATTCATGGGAGAAGCTGGGCGGTGGTCACTTCTCCCCATGGGATGAGGTGAGTGGGAAAGCAAGCAATGCAGGGCATGGGGCAATGGGTTCCTCATGCTCCCTGTTGGACCTCAATGGATTTATCACAATCCGTTGTGAATCCACAACTTAATGAGGTGAGGCCTATAGACTTCTCTGCTACAGCAGCAACCACTCTTTGGCAGACAATTCTAAGTAGTACCTCTTCAAACTAAAAATCCCAGGGTTTCCTAGAATGGGGTCATTTCAGCTGAAGTTGATCAAACTGCTCTATATGTGCAGTGTGAATACAACCTAGGAAGCAAGTGCTTGTATATGCATTCTGCAAGTAGAAAATCCTTACTTTTAAAATGAGTTCTTGTAAAAGAAGTCAGTAATGATTTAAAAAAATTGAATTTAAAATCTTACTGGGCAGTATTTAGCTATACAATTCATGGCAAGAGACTGCTGACAACCAATTGAGAATCAAATATTGCAGGCAACTGGACCACAAACCTTCCCTTGGCTCTCAAAAAACCTTTACTATTCTGAGATTCAAAAGGTTGAAACTTGGAAAATAGAAGTTATAAAAAGAGAGTTACAGAACAATAGATGGGGTATAGAAAGATTGCTTTGGCAAATGGTTCAAATCTGATTTCTAAAAGCTCTCCCATAAAGATCAAATGTTAAAATCAATACATGTTTTAAAAGCTGATAGTTAATGTAATTTATTGTTGTAGCTAATAGGGAAGAAATTTAAAAAATAGGAGAGGGGGTCCTTTCTTCCCAATAGAAACACAACACGAATTACCAGGATAGATATATAGATGTTAAAGAAATTTCTCTCTCTCTTGCATCTGTGTATATGCGCACACACATGCATACACATACATACACACAATTGGGTGAGATCTATAAGGGTCATATAAGCCACTCTGAGTTTTCTAAAGTAAAAATAGGATATAAACAGAATGACAGAATAATGGACCTCCTTTCATAATTATTGATTACAAGTGCTTTTGGGAAAACAGGCCTTTATATTTTCTGAGGGATAAACCCTTGGCAAAAGAAACTAGAACTAATTTCCCAAAGACAAGTTTACCAAAACGCCTCTTGATCTAAGCTTTTCAGGGCCTTCCTTCCTGAGATGCACCATATCTGTCTTGGGAAAAGCAGCTGTAGTGAGCAGCTGGGGTGACGGGAGCAAGGGGAAGTGGTTGGAGTGAGAGGCTCAGGCAATAAGGATGAGGAAAAGTGGCTGGGGTGGGCAGTGGGGGCAGGTAGCTTGGGCAGCGGCACTCAGCAGGCTGCACAAATGGCTTGTGTGTGCCACATGTTGTGGGCCATATGTTGTGCAGACCTTATTGAGATGTAGCATTGATGACAGACCATGTGCTCCTTTCATTATTAACCTCATAAAAAAAGGAATTGCTTTTAGTCAAACAGATGTAATACCAGATGTGTCTGTGTTTGCATAAATATGTGTCAAATACCTATATTGGTGCTGCTACTCCTTCCTCCTCCTATTTGTTTCTTTCTTTCTGTTAATTCTGTTAATTAACATCACCACTGTTAATATGTAATCATGTTAATTAAATCAGCAGCAGCAACAGTAATATGGATGGTCTTGGAAGGCAGTGGACTCTCCATTTTTGGAAGCCTTTCATCAGAGGCCGGATGGTGCATTTCCAGATTCCTACATGACACAGGGATGGACCACATGATCCTTTGGCTGGCTGGCCATCTGTTGAGGCTGCTTTGGTGGTGTCTTCCTGCCTGGCAGAAAGGGATTAGACTAGATGGACCCTTATGGTCTTTTTAAACTCAGGATTCAATGATTGTATGATTTTATGATACTCAATTCAATAATTTCTTTTTTGATTGTGACAGCTCTTGGAACCTCAAAGGAGCAGGACATGGGGGGATGGCATGATAGCACCCTGATAGCAAAGTCTCAAATTGTAGTTAGAAATGAACTATTCTTTCTCTCTTTCTGCATATATCCACTGTGTTTCCTATGTCAAATGCTTGATTATATACTCTTTGGAGGCAAAGGAGCTGTCCTTTTGTATATACAAAACATCAGACACATTGATGATGCCATGCCCCCCACAATGGGAGAGGAGGGTCTGACCCAGGTGCCTGGGATTATGGGGGACAATCATTGTGAGTTGGTCAGCTAAGTGAGATCAATAAAAACAAAAAGTGGCTTTATAAAATATTGACTTTTGTCCATTCAACAAATTAATTATTTTATTAGACACATTATCCTTTCATCCTACTGACTTTTTGTTTAACATTTGTGATTTATCGCCATCTATACCCTTGTTTGTGCTGATGAATCAATGTTTCAATTCATTTTAAAAGAAAAATATGCGCTTTTTGATTTAAAGCTTAAATTTGCAAACACAATAAAAATGAGGCATGTGACAGAAAGTGATTACTGGGCTTTGTCAGCACAAAGAAAAACCTGTCTAATTTGAATTGAAATTGTGCTGCTTGGTACATAAAAGAAAATATAAAGCTTCTTTATTTCTCCCACAAACAAAATAGGAGCTAATTTTGTAACTTTTATTTAAATCTAATATTAATCTTTCAGCTTCTAGTATTTATCTTCCAACTTGGTACAGTTCTTAAGTAAAACAAAGGCTCCTTTTTGTCTCAAAATTTACTTAAGTGGAACTGGGGTAAAGCAACCTAGTAAGAATAAGAATGGACAAACATAAAGTTGTCCATTCTTACTCTATTTGCAATGTAGCAGGGTCAAATATGAATCAAGGGGTAACTAATTTGTTTCTCTGTAACAAACTTAAATGTTTACTTATCTAGCAGTTTTGTACATCAAAAATAATTTAGCTAAGCAAATTGTTTTTACTGAAGTTACTGAAAATTTCCATTGACAAAAGCTAGAAAATATACTTTGAAATGATTTTGATATTATTTAAAGTTTTTCTTTTATCAATCCACATAGTTTTGTAAATAAATATAAATATTATTTTTGTGCCATCATTTAAAGTGATTTATTTCATCCTAAATCCTATAGAGCATCACACTGCCCTTAATCTTAACAGTAGGTAGGGGGCCCACCAAAGATCCTGACCTGGGCATGTGGGGGCCACAAGAGATGCTGTATAAGTTTTGGTTATTCCTGGGCACAACATTCCAATAGATTTTCATGTTAGGCCATTACAACAAATTACAACTAGTCTTGTAGCACCATAAAAAGTAATATATTTTATTTGGCATAGTATTTTATGAACTGAAGCCTTCTCTATGCCTCTTTTTGTTAATTCTTAAGATAGGAAACTCACTTATCTAGGCAATCTGTTCTGACTTGTGAATTACTCCAAGGTGGCCATACTCTGTAGCCACGAGGGCTCCACCATTCAATTTTGGACTTCTGGAGTTATCAAGGGAAGAAACCACAGTTTCATGTCTACCAGACATAGTGAAAAGAAGTGGTGCATGATACTTCTGGTGACATCTCACACAGTTTTGGGTTCTGACAAAGTGTTAACTTTACTCTTTACATGGGGAAGATTTGGCCAAAAGTGGGCAAGGGGTGGCAATGGGACTCTTAAGAGGCTTCACTAGGCCCTCAAAGGAGTACATCCCCACTCTTAAAATAAATGCTTGATAGGGCCACAACAGCCTGCCTAAAGTTTCATGAAGTGCAGGGACTGGATTATTATAATAAAAGACAATCTACGGAGCACCTAAAGCCTATCTATCACCATGTTTGCTTGGAAGCAAGTGTCATTCAATGGCATTTGCTTTAAATGGGATTTATGTCCATCTAAGATGTACCTTTCTTTTTCTCTTTGGACATTGAAAAGCAAACACACCTGCTGAATACTGAAGAGCTACCTGATTGTGGAAGCTTAAATGTGATTAGCTATTGTAAGACATTGTTCTTAGATATGGAAATCACTACATTAATTCTTTGTTGGGATGAGTTATTATGAGCTGGCTATCATGTCCTGCTTCATTAGATTTCTCTAAGAAAGGATACAATTTGCATGCATGAATATATTGTAGTAACTTACTCCCCCCCCCCCCCCCCGACCCCAGTAATTCTGTTTCTTTCAGAAAGATGCAAAGGAGCTTTCCTTTCATCTGCTAAATGGAGGCAGAGAAGTTTTATCACTGAGAATTATGGGACAGACAGAAAGAATCCAGAAAGTACTGTAAAATGTGTGTTTTGACTTCTATTGTCTCTTTTGTTGTTAATTCAAAGTCTAAAACTAAACACCAGCATTTTCTTCCTCTCAGCCCAGCAGTTTTCTCTGTCACTTGAAAATTATTATTATTATTAACTTTATTTATACCCCACCTTTCTCCCTGTGGGGACTCAAGGCAGATAACAATCCCACACTTCGATCATAGTTTTAAAAGTGCGATACAAAATTAAAAAAATAATTAAATAGTACAATGTGGGTTAAGTTAAAAGCAGATTAAAATGTAATAAATATGCTTAAAATAGCCTTTAAAACTCATACACACCCCAAATGACAACTCACAGTTCCCTAGCAGCATGCCCCTTCTTCTTCCCCAAATATCTGTTGGCAGAAGAAGGTGTTTACCTGCTCACAGAAGGCCACCAGGGATGGGGGACATAGCAATAAGCCATAGCAATTACAGTGGTGTCAAACTGCATTAATTTTAAACTGTAGATGCATCCTAAATCTACCCCCCCCCACACACACACACACACACCAAAGCTACACAACAGGTTTGTTCAAACTTTTCCTGACTATACAAGGAAATCCAAATGCTTACAAACCAAAGCAGTTCTTTGCTTTTTAGATGACAAAAGAAATAATGGTAGCAGTAAAGATGCACCTGGCTGAAATATAATTTTTAGTAATTGTTAGAAAGATAATATCTGTATTAATTGTCATTTTGAAATGTGGTTCAGGCAACACAACAGAGAAGGGAGGAGGGAAAAGTTAAAAGGGAGCCGTCAGCTTTACAAACAAAGAGACTCATTCAAGTCAAGGCTAAATTTGGCTTGGGAAGTAACAGATAAAGATAAGACAGTTGCAAACTCTGAATAAACAATCGGACTCAGTCTGAAGAATCTTGGACATGCTCAATAAGGCAACTGAGGGGCAGGAGAAGGAGATGGAACTGGGAGGAGTTGAAAGTTGGGGGCTAAAAGAAAAGAATGTTAGTGGGTATCTGTATGATTGTGTGTGAGCTATATAAATACTGCTACCATTTTGTTTGTTCTTTGTGTGCTACATGGCAATTCCAGAGGTCACCAGTTAGTTTTCCACTGCTGTAATAAAACATCTGCAATTTATAATCTCCTCATTTATGGTCTCAATTGGGAAACAAGGCAAGGAATATTTATAGTAAAGTCTATCATTTCAAGTAGAGAAGCTGGGAAGCCCCAGGAATGCACAGAAGCCTCAGAATGAGGTCAAGATATCCACACACCAATACCCATACTTACCCACCCATCCTTCCACATGCACACATTTGGCTGCTTAACTCTTTGGAAATGACTCAATAATGTGAATGAATTCATCTTGGTTTTCACTGAATTCAGTGGAATTTACTCCATGTACACATGAATGATTTTGTGTTGAAAATGCACCACAGTCCCATTCAGCTATTGAGCCTCTACCCTCTCTCTGTTTCTTTAATAATAATAATAATAATAATAATAATAATAATAATAATAATAATTTATTTCTAACCTGTGCCTTTCTCCCTGAAGGAACTCAGGGTGGCTTCCAAATATGATACAAAAACATGGCAAACATTCAGTGCCATAAAAACAAACACATTCAAAACATTTTAAAAAATTTACACATAAATTAGAAAAATGTAGAAGAAGACTTCAGTTAGTCAGGCATCATTGGTTGTACTAAACAGTTAAAATCTGTATAGGATATAAAATATAGCTATCCTATAAATTAGATATAAATAACTTTAACTAGATTTAAATGGTCATTGTAAACTTGTTTCTTTTACACAAAAAAGCAGACTTTCCTTCACTGATTTTTTTTTGTATGAAATCTTCAGTCACACACCTTTCTAATTAACTTGAGTTCACCCATTTAATCAATTGTTGAATGGTAGGTGAACAAGTATATTCTGACAATTCAATGAGTCAACTCTACTTCTAGTTGGGACTATCAATAGGATTCAGGTGAGTTTTGTCTGTTATTTGTATATCTTGTCATTTCTCTTTTTTTCTAAGCATAACTACAGTAAGAATAGACCACAGAACAACAGACTAGTTCAAGATTGGGAAAGGAGCACGGCAGGTCTGTATACTCTCACATGACCTATTCAACGTGTATACAGAACATATCATGTGATGTGTGGGGCTTGTTGAATACAAGGCTGGTGTTAAAGTTGCTGGAAGAAACATTTAACAACCTTAGATATTCAGATAATACCACTTTGATGAACATGTGGAGGAGCTGAGGAGCCTTATCACCAAGGTGAAAGAAGAAAGTGCAAAAGTTGGGTTGCAGTTAAACATTAAAAAAAAAACAAGATTATGGCAACCAGACTGATTGATAACTGGCAAATAGAGAGAGAAAATGTGAAGACAGTGACAGACTTTGTATTTTTAGGTGCAAAGATTACTGGAGACATAGAATGCAGCCAGGAAATCAGAAGACATTTACTTCTTGGGAGGAGAGCAATGATCAATCTGAATAAAATAATGAAGAATAGAGACATCACTCTGGCAATGTCTATGGTAACCTATGGATGCAAGAGCTGGACCTTAAGAAAGACTGAGCAAAGGAAGATAGATGCTTTTGAACTCTGGCACTGAAGGAAAATTATGAGAGTTCCTTGGACCACAAAAAGATCAAACCAGGTTATACTCCACAAAATAATGCCCAGCTGCTCACTGGAGAGAAGGCTATTAGAGGCAAAGATGAAGTACTTTGGCCACATAATGAGAAGACAGGAAAGCTGGGAGAAAACAATGATGCTGGGGATAACGGAAGAGAGGCCGACCAAAGGCTAAATGGATGGATGTTATCCCTGAAGTGACTGGCTTGATCTTGAAGGAGCTGGGGCTGGTGATGGCCAACAGGGAGCTCTAGCTCTGGCTGGTTCAAGAGGTCACAGAGAGTCAGAAGCAACTGAATGAATAAACAACAAAAACAACTCAGACAGAAAAACTTTCAATTTTTTTTCTAAATTGTCATCCTACTTTGAGGCGCACTAATGAACACAAGGATTTCAACTGCATTGTTTGTTTTCTGTCCAGCACAACCATTATCTTTATTGTAATCATGCTTTTTTTTTTGGTAAAGGTCAAAATCTCCATGACTCTAATATTTAGCAGGTGTCAGAGTGAGGTAAAGTACAGACAATAAATGGCAACCCCAAGAGAACAGAGACAGAAAGTACAGCAGACTTTTGGACCAGCATGGGCAAATGCAATTTTGCATGACCTTTCAAAAGAACCATATGGCAGCTTATGGCTTCATTAGCACCTGGCCAATTGTCAAACTAGAGGAGTGAGATTTGCCTGGTCTTGATTTGAAGCCCGCTAAAGAAACAACAAATTTATGTGGAACCTATTGCTGTATTCCATAAATGGGTGACAACCTGAAAGATGAGTGCAATATAACAAAGAAATGAGATATAGCACACAGCATAACTTCATGACATCTTATGCACTTTCAATAGATTTGTAATACTCTGTCCTGGAAGTATTATGCTATTCATAACTGTGGGTTATAGATCAAAACCCAATTTTTGGCCCAGTTACTATACTGAATCATTCCATGGTTTGGTCCTAGTTGAATCTCCAAATTAGATTTTGACCATATCATTCCAGGGGTAAATGCCCTAAAATAGTAATATCCTCTTCTGTTGGGGGAGAAATGAAGCTAAAACTCTTCAAACACGAGTCTACATGGGCAAAAGGGGGGGGGGGGGAATTGTCTCAAATATACTGCTGGCTATCCCCAGAACATATGACAACTCCTAGTGAGTATTGTGGGTTTTCCTGTTTTACCTCAACTTTGCCCTGCTTTAGGAAATGTCAGGGGATACTCCAGAATTTGCTGGAAACTCTGGTGTATGCTAGGGTTTTGTGGAAATCTTGTCCGCTGGTTTGGGTCCAATTCAGTTCAATCCCTTGTACGAATGGACAATACATCACCACCATTTTCCTGCACTGATTAACACAGATGATGGGGATGGCTCATCCCCATGTTACTGTCACCACTATACCCTGCTGTCCACAAACCTCCCTGTGATCACCTAGCCATCAAGCTCCCCTCCTTACTGGTCATGTTGGTGTCTCATTTTGATGTCACATTTCTGATGTCACTGAAAATGCCATTTCTTTGGAGCAGCATCTAGGTACAGAATTAAAAGAAGCATTGTGGCAAACCTGAGCTACATCAAAGAAACTGGGGGAAATTGCATTTTGGATAACACCTACAAGAATTCTATCAATAAATAAAGTATTATCGATGTTAATATTTAAAAATTGTCTGTAACTTAAAAACAACTGGGGAAAATGAAAAAAAATATGGACAAGAGTCTAACTATAAGACTGATGCCACACAGAGGCTTACTATTTTACTATTACTATTTTAGACTCCTGGAATTATGTGGCCAAAATCTAATTTGAAGATTCAAGTAGGACCAAACCATGAAATGATTCAGTATATTTATAGTAATATACTGAATCATTAGCCCCAATTAAGGGAGCTCCACTAAATCAGGGGAACTTACCAAGTTCTTGTTGATTCTGTTGGAATATCTTAGTTGGGACAAATAGCTTAGGCTATAAAGTCCAATGGCATTTCTCACTAGAAACAAAGGTGACTAAACTGACGCTGCCATAATTTGCACTGATCATGAGACAAAGTTAAAGAAAAATGGTAGCAAATATGAAAAGAGGGAGAAATCATCACAGGTGGATTGATTCAATCAAGGAAGCCATGGACCTGAGTGTGTAAGACCTGAGCAGGGCAGTTGGTGACTGGGGTTCTTAGAGGTTTCTCATTCATATGATCATCAAAAAATTGACTTTCAACAGCTTAAAACTCTCAGATCATAACAGACACACTTAGCAGTGCTTCCCCACATAATGAAATACATTTCAAAACCCTTATATTCCTTTAGATTGATTTCAAAACTATTTTGCTTTAAAGGAGTGCTCAATTGATTTACACCGCAGAACACTGGCCTAATTTTTTATTTATTTATTCCCAGAACCCATTTGGGCTTTCTTTTAAACAAAAAAAGACATCTGCTTTAAGCTTCCTCCCCATTCATGTATCTTTTATTGTGCATATCATTAGGTATTACATTAGTACAGCGACTTTAAATCCTATAAAGAGAATAAATTTGACAAACTTCAGAGTTGCTTTGCTTTCCCACTGTGAGGGAAATGGTTGTGGAAAGTAGAATAGTGCTGAGGACAATTGATTTTATTTGGTTTGAGCTTATCTACATGACATAGTGCTCTTTAAAAGGGGAAGCAGGGGAGCTCAGCCACTAAGGGAAACATTGTGCTTAATGTGTCTCCGAGCTGGGGATCATTAAAGAGGCTCTGAAGAGAGGAGGATGTGCTTCTTTTTGCTTGTTTCCTCCTCCCCTTAGACTTGAGTTGTGGGTTATGCTATAATATGAATTGGCAGAGAAAATTATCTCTTTGCTAGACTGAATCAATATTTGAGACTATAGTAGCTATAGCTAGATTCCTATTTTTAAAAACACACACAAGGTCTTTTGTCTTATTTGATATTTGACTCTTTCCCCAAAGAACCTAGAGTTGTTCTAAAATCTCAGCTCTGTAAAAACTTCTCTTTTTTGCTTCACAAAATCAAATAGTCTAACTTTTCTTAGGCTTCAAATGTTAGTGCATCAGAGAACAAGGTTCATATTGGAATTTTCTTTCCTGTTCCCTGGATATTGAAATGAGGGGGAAATGTTCCACTTTGCATAACCTTGAGTTATGCATTCGCAGTTGAGTCATATTCATAAACTGTACATATTTAAAAGGCTTTAAAACCTGCTTTGGAATGGATTTCTGTCCACACAAGCCCCCACAAAACCTGGGCTTTCTCAGGAAGGGTGGCTACATGCCATCCTGATAACAATCAGGATGGCATGTAGCTACCCCGAAGCCCCCCAAATTTCCCTGTAAAACTAATGCAAAACCCAAATCTTACCAGGTGTTTAATTAATTCGAAACAAAGTAGGGCGATGCAGGACCTGGGGTACAAAGTTCCCCACGCCCCCCGATGATGCAGGATGATGTGGGACAATTCCGACAGCCATGTGACAAGGCCATCAATGACTTCCTAATTGCTTTATTATTCTCACTCTCCTCTTCACCATGCTAACCTACATCCTTTTTATGCTTTCTTCCCTTTCCTTCATAGCATTTATCTATAAGAATTGTAGGTAATGCTACTTACATATGTTTAACAAAGAAGACTAAGTTTCCTTCTTTTCTATGCTAGACCTTTTGGAAGGACATAGAGGGGCTGTTGTTCAACTTGTGTGTTTCCAAAATATTACACTGCTTGATAAGTCCACTGCTATGTCTCACATTTCTCAATAAACATGGAGGAGATATTCTTGACCAATTGACCAACTAGAAAAATGGATATGGGGACAACAGAGGCTTGGCTGGATCTATGTGGTTGGAAACAAATTCCTTCATTTCTTGTGAGGATATAATATTATCATACAATGATAATAATGCTATTTCTGATGTATCTTTTATCTCTATTTTTATTATCAGTCTTATTTCCTTAAATACTGTTTTCCAAAATTTTTGTATAAAGTTACATGACCACCACCTATAGATATATGAGCCTAGCTCTTGCCATCCTCTCCAGCATTGATTTGAATGTTTCTTTTCTGATTTAATCTAACTGGTGTTAAGTACCATCTCCATATTATTTTATAGTAATTTTATTTAATTCTTATAGACATATTTTTAACATGTGCATGCTCCATATTTTTCCATTCCTCGTTATTTGCTCTTTTTCCAAGATCTAACTCCCATTTTCCCTGAGATCATCCTGAATCTATTCTTCTTCCAGTAATAGTTTAGTAACACTTATTGTACCTTTTATTGTTTCATTTTCTACTTTAGTCTCTCTTTGGATAATCATCCTCTGAAATTTTGTATATTCTCTACCCCCCATATTTATTTTGTATATCCGTTGTCCATTTTCTGAGTTGCAAACATTTATACCATGTTAAATTGTCAAGGTCAGACGCCAGCAAATGGATGGAAATACAGTTTATTATATAAACAACCCAAAAAAGCTCATAAGACAAGCACAGGAGCTTGCAACACTTAAACTTCAGCGTGAAAAAGACATTTGAACTGAAAAAACTCCAAAAAACCCCAAACCGGAGTATAATCCGGATTATCCAGAGATATAATCCGGATTAAAACAAAACTGCTTAGATTCAGCTCAAAATTGCCGAATAACTTGAAGAAGGCAAAACAAACTACGGGCTGAATTCCCAAGAGTCCAACATAAACAGTCCCAACTGGGCTACAAATAGAGTTTTAAGGCTCAAAACCAGCAATGTCCCAAACTGGGCCAAACTTTGCCGCCGGAGGCAGCGCAAACAAACAGGTGCAGGAAACAAAGTAACGAAGGGCAAGGAGTTACTGCAAGGTCAGAAACCAAGCCAGTGGTCAGTAACAGAGTGTAATTGCAGAACCAGGAGTCAAACTGGAATTGGGAGTGAAGAGTAATTGCAGAGTCAGGAACGAGGCCAGCGGTCGGTAACGGAGCGTAACTGCAGAACCAGGAGCCAAACTGGAATTGGTAGCGAAGAGTAATTGCAGAGTCAGGAACAAAGCCAGCGGTCGGTAACGGAGAGTAATTAGAGGGTTGAGAACAAAGTCAAGCCGGAATAGGGAGTGAAGAGTAATGCCAAAAGGATGTCCAGTCCAAGGTCCAAGATGAGAAGTCGTCACAGCAAAGTCCTCGTCAATGGGTTGACACAAGTAGCCAAAACGACGGAGGCAAACTAATGCAGACAGTAATCACAATGCAATCTAAGGAAAACCCACACAGTTCCAGCCCCCGTCGTAGAAATAACCCAGAATAAACTTACGTCGGTTGGACAGTCCCAAGCCAGTCTTCAGGAACATGAACACGAAACCCAATGGCGCCCAACAACCACCTTGCCACACGCAAGAGCCCAATGGCCAAATGCCCTCAATTTATTTACAACTCATCTTCAGAACCCGAGCTGGGCACCGCCCTTCCTACAGGTTGCTCCCATTCCTCATCCGAACTGGAACCGTCCTGCCAATGCCCAGACCTACCCGCAGCTGTGGAACTATCCCCACTCCTCCAATTAGACCACCTTGGGTCTGATCCTGAAGGACCCCATGTTTCCTCAGCGTTCCCATTACCAGTGAGTCCAGTCTCCCCATCACAACCCTCTGGAGCGTGTGTCCATTCCATGCCATCCTCTTCTGCCCGTACCACATCCCCAACATCCATTTCAAGCCCATCCTCCCCTTCAAAACCCTCAAATGAATCCTCATCTGTTGATTCCTCAAATATCTTTCTAAGCCTCTTTCTCTGTAACTCCTCAAATGAGTCTTGCTTGCGAGGAGTCTTTCTTCTCTTCCTGCTACTATCAGTAGTATTGTTGACCCCAGAAGGCTCATTCACAACACAAATTATTTCCTAGTAATTGCTCTTTAATTCTTCTATATTTGTCATCTTTAAATTCCAATCTTTTAGTTTCAATATTTCTTTTCTCTAATTTTTCTAGTTCTTTTTTAAATTTTCAGGAAAATTGTCTGTAATTAATATCGGATTTGGCGGTGAGATACTTAGCATAAACTTTGTTTTTTATTTCCTCCAGATTTCCAAAATATTTTAAAGAAGGATTTACTTAACTTATACCAATTCTTCTTATGCCTTCCATTTTTATCTAGAATCTCAGGGGTTCCAGGACCATCTGCAACAAGTGAAAATCCGCAAAGTAGGGATGTTATTATTATTTTAATATTTAATATTTATTTATTTACCCCCATTGCTGCTTCTCTTCCTCAGGGCTGCCCCCTTGCTTTGTGCCTGCCATGTTGTTCTGGCTGCTTCCGCTCCAGATTTCTTCTTCCCAAATTAGGGAGGCTCCCAAAAAACAGATTGGGAACCCCCATCAAAATCCAGGACATCACAACAGATCACGTTTTACCCGGGTTACACAATCCTACTAGATACCTCAGAACTAGTCCCCAACATAACTGACCTTGGCATTTACTTTTGGCTTTTTAGATTTCAGGCTTCCTAGGAAAAAGTGGTTTGAGAGTTGCAGCATGTCTCCGACATCTGCCAAAGCATGACAATTCATATATAGCAATCTCTCTCCTTGGATACTGTTGCAGTTGATTTTTTTAGGTTGCCGTTCTCAAAAAGCCAGTCAGCCCCCTGATCTAAACCACAATTAAAATTAAAAAGAAAAAGGGAGAGAAAAGATGAAAGTGGATGTCAAAAAACCTCACAGCCTCAGAGGTGATCCAACCTCCTCAAAAGCCCTGTGGCATAAAAAGGTCAGACTTTCAAAGAATGAGATTAGAGCCAATTCTTTCCTTCTTAATAGTCTTTGGCTGAAGATACCAGGGTTGAATTTGGCAACTTTTGAATTCAGAATGATCTGTAAAATGGAATTACAGTATTTTCCTAGTCACCTTCGGGCTGGGAACTAATCTGTAGTAGAGACCTCTGGATTTTTCCTTCTCCCTTATTAAAAACTACTTAATTTTGTATTATTTTACTTCGTTGTTCAAGTTTCATTTGTTGTTCAGTAAGCTGGAAAACAGACAAAAACAAAGAAGAATAGAGGAGGGGGAAAGAATATCTGTATTTATGAAATCCTAGAGTAGAGGTTTATTTAGCTGCTTCAGCCAAAAGCCATAGCAGAAAGCAAAAGTGTATAATACAGAGTAAATTACACATATCACAAGAACATTGTTATCTGTGATCATGGTGTCTCCCCTGCCAGGTAAGTATGTGTCGGAGCCCCCAGATGGCGTAGTGGACTAAGTGACTTGAAGGTTGGGTTGCTGATCTGAAAGCTGCCAGGTTCGAATCCCACCTGGGGAGAGTGTGGATGAGCTCCCTCTATCAGCTCCAGCTCCATTCGGGGACATGAGAGAAGCCTCCCACAAGGATGGTAAAAACATCAAAAACATCCGGGCATCCCCTGGGCAACATCCTTGCAGACGGCCAATTCTCTCACTCCAGAAGCAACTCCGGTTGCTCCTGACACGGAAAAAAAAAAATTGTTATCTGTGAAACGTTGGAGGGTACGAAATCCTAAAAAGCTGTTGTTCAGTCAGTATGACCATCACAGCAGCCAAGCACTGGTTCAGGATCTGAACAGCCTCCTTAGCAGCAGGTGGAAAGGAGTAATAATGTTAAACGCCATCTGCTTACAGATGGCATTGAACTCCAAGACTCTGGATGATCTCTCCCAGCAGCTTCATGTAGATGTTAAACAACATGGGGGACAGTGCTGATTCCTATGGGACCACACAAGACAATGGTTGTGGGGATGAGCAGATGTCCCCCAACAAAACTTTCTGGGAACAATCCTCCAGGAAGGACTGGAGCCACTACAGGACAGTACCCCCAAGACCTATTCCCATGATGCGACCCAGAAGGATACCATGGTCTATGGTATTAAAGGTCATTAAGAGGTCCAGCAGAACCAACAGGGACACACTCCCCTTGTCCACTTCCCATTGTAGATTATCTACTAAGGTGACTAAAGCTGTTTCAGTTCCATGCTCCAGCCTAAAGCCAGACCATGTCTTCCAAGAACACCTGGAGTTGCGAGTCCACCACACTTTCCAAGACATTCCCCAAATAGGGGAGGTTGGATACTGGCCGAAAGTTCTTTAATTAAGTGGGGTCCATTGATGTTTTTTTCAACAGTGATTTTATGGCGACCTCATTTAGGCCCACTGGAATCTTGCCCGCTTGTAAGGAGGCATTAAACATCACCTTTACCCACTTAGCCAAACTCCCTCTGACTTCTTTTATCAGCCAGGTTGGGCAGGGGTCTAGGATGCATGTGGTCGCCCTCGCTTCTTCAAGGCTCTGTGTGTGTGTATGTATGTGTATTGTGCTGGTACGGCTGTACTAGAAGCTCCAACTTTATTTTCTTGCTGCTAATGTTTGCAGTCATAGGACAGGCCGCCTGTCAATCATCATTAAATTTGGTTCCACCCCTTGTTCAGGGCTCTGGGAGGGAAGGAGACATTTTTAAGTCCGTCGCTCTTAAGGAAGCTAAGCTAAAGGACGTAGACCAGCTCATCCCATAGAAAAGCTTCATATCTCAAGAACATCTGGGGATATTGAACATCTGGGGATGTAGAACATCTGGGGATATAGAACATCTGAGGAATCAGAAACAGAAATTCCAGGGGAAAGGTCCCAAAGGTTTTGGCTAAGAGCTCACAGCCTCTCAGCCTCACAGCTCCTAAGGGAAACAGCCCTAAAGTTTCCAGAGAAACCTCGGAGAGGGAACAGCACCACAGATCCATGGAACCCCAGCTGAAACATCTGCAAGCCTTGGTTGGTAGATCCACTCGATACCCAGATGCATTTGGAGTCGGCAGTGGGTCCCACATCAGCTAGGCCCAGATAATAGCCTGGGAGAGGTTATAAGAGGATTTTCTTATAGAGAAAGCACAGTTATCCAAAGCCAATTGCCTGTCCCCTGGGGACAAGATTGAAAAGTCATCAGTTTATTAAGGAAACCTTGAAGTGTTATTTGACTCCTTGAAGATTTATTATTTGTTCATCAATAAAGACTTTGTTATTTCATTAAAGACTCAAAAGACCATCCTTTTCAGGGAAATCCTCAAGAACGTCTCTTTAGGCGCCCTGGCTTCCCGCTGGGCATAAAGTATACGTCCTATACAAAAAGACAATAGTTACAGGCCCAGCGCGTGACAGAATATGTATGTGTGTGTGTGTGTGTGTATATATATGTATGTGTGTGTATATGTATGTGTGTGTGTGTGTGTGTATATATATATATTCTAGTCTAGACAAAAGAATGTTCCTTCATCAACCTGTTACATTTTGCTCTTCCTTGCTACAGACCCATTAGAGCCATAGTGCAAGAGGGCTATGCTTTCAATGGGGTTTGCATAGCAATCATGTGCACAGATTGTTTGCAGGCTCACTAGTGTTCTTGTTTTCAGTAATTGAATATTGGCAAGTAACCAAGGCCACACAATTCCCAGTCCCTGGAGTAATACAGTAGATTAGTCATGGAAATGGGAGACAGAACATTGTGAGTAATAAGATCATCTTTGGCCTTTGCTTCTTTTGCATGACCTCAGTGTGATCACTCAGACTATTTCTGCCATCACTAAAATGAGAATTATTGCTCCATTTCCTCACAGGGCTGTTGTAAGAACCAATTAGTCTCAAAGTAGTTGAGGTTATGGCACACTCCTTTCTTTTAAAGTTTTAATAAATGCACAGCTATGCTCTTCTATGCACAAGTAACAATTCTGCAACTCTATAAAGAAAAGTTTCTTATAGAGCATAGTGCCAACCAAGTTTGAATTTGAGAAATTTTATTGGGTCAATGTAAACAAAATATGGCTAGCATTCACAATTGGTTATGAATGGGAATCCTAGAGTTACCTATCTATAACTGATTCATATTCATGATTCCTACATATTCAACTAGCTGTGCTCGGCCACGCGTTGCTGTGGCGAAGTATGGTGGTATGGGAAATAAAGTATTGAGGAACTGGTGGTAGTTAAGGTAAAGGGTAAAGGTTTACCTTACATTAAGTCCATTATAAATGGGTTATATAGCTGTGTGGAAGGGCCTTGAGTCTACACTGCCATATAATCCAGTTCAAATCAGATAATTTGTATTTTATAGGCAGTGTGGAAGAGGCCTAAGTGAGGCCTAACTCTGCCTGTCCCCTGGGCTGAGTGGGTTGCTAGGAGACCAAGTGGGCGGAGCTTAGCCTTCTAACTGGCAGCAATTGGATAAAAACAATTCTTCCTCTCCTTCTAATTAGGACTTGATTTTACTTTTCTTTTTGTTGTATGAACGTAGAGGCATGGATGAGGGGTTGTGCTGCCAAGTTTAATGTTTCTGGGATGTGTAGTTTTGTTGTTTTGTCCTAGGCCGAAATTTCATTACCCTTTTATATATATAGATAGTGTGGCGTATACGTAAGTATCATAGATATCACCCAGTCTTGACTTACCAGGCACCTGCCTCTATGAGTAACAAGCATCTCTTCTCTGGTTAATCTGGACACAGCGGACTGATGCATCCACTCAATTCCCCTGAATCACCTCAGATGTGACAGTCTGAAGTAGGACTGCTGTCACAAGTCCTTCTTGCATTGGAAACTATTCATAGGAAGGGATGGAAACATTAATCTTCTGTTTGATAGCAGAATAGACTCCCATCTCTTTCAGTGTCTGTTACCCAGTAAGTCAGAATTGTGGGAAGGAGGGGTCAGGACAAAAATGCTATTTATATAAGTATACTTAATTACATAGTTGATCTAGAATTGCACCGTACGGTTTTTTTTCTCAATAAGTAAGACAACCTGACAACTAAAAAATATAACAGTTAAATTTGCAGATATTTCATTGACATATTATTATCAGTGGAACAGTCACGGAAATGGCAAGGTGTAGCTATGGGTGTGTGAGAGCAAAGGAAAAAAAAGCATAATCAGCAATTAAAAACCTGTCCCATCCCCTATTTATTCCCCTTTCAGTCCACTAATTTCTAGCATTGCAGGCAGTGAGGCATTGATACTTGTTCACACCTTGAATTCTGCTGTGCTTCTCCAGAACACTGCAGCATTCTGTTTTATATGTGCTTTTTGAGGCACCACAATAATGCAGGATCAAAGGGTTGTCCCCTAAAGAGTCCCTGCAGCAGAGGACTGAAGTTAAGCTTACATAGGAATAACAAAAATAACAAAAATTGAGGCTGTTAAATTCAGTCCTATGAGTTTCATTTGAGAAAGTCTGATCTCCATTTCCCAGCTGTGTCTAACCAGACAGACAGCTTTACTCTATTTCACAAACCAATCTAGTGAGTTTCACAGGAGGGTGCTAGAAAACCTACTGTCTTTGCTTTCTTTGCCTGTCAGTTGTACTGATTTTGAGAGATTGGATTTACAGTGGAAAACATATGAGGGGGAAGAATATTTGAAAATGTGTTGTCGAAGGCTTTCATGGCCGGGATCATAAGGTTGTTGTATGTCTTTCGGGCTGTGTGGCCATGTTCCAGAAGTATTCTCTCCTGACATTTCATCCACATCTATGGCAGGCATCCTCAGAGGTTGTGAGGTATGGAAATATGTAGGAATATTTGAAAATACTTGGAAAATGATGGAAAATATGTCCCTGGGTGACAGGAAACTGGACTGATGAGGTTCTTCATAGAGATTTATTTAGTGCTAAATACCCACATGGGTGTTTTACATAGAAACCATACATTCTGCAGAAAAGATATGGAGAAATACCATTTTCCACAGATAAAATGTTATTTCATACAAAGCACCCATGTGCAAAGTTGGTGCAGAATAAGTCCAAAAATTGTAAATAGCCTTTAAAAACTGCAAAATGGATAAAGCATTCTTTGAAAATAAATGTAGTAAATAATTATATCCCTAGTGAGAAATGATTTTTTAACTGAAAATGCACAACAAACCATTGATAACTAAAGGACATCCCTACCAGATTGTCCAGCGTCTGTAGGAACAATTCTTCCAGGCATCAAGTGAAACTGAACAATTTGATTTTCACTTCATGTTCTCTCTATCGAAGTTGAGAATAGTAGTATTAATAGTAATAGTAACAACAACAACATAGAATAAGATGAGGAAACATTGGAAAATTACAAATGGGAAGGCAGTATGGTTGTGAGATTCTGTTACTTTTCAATACTATCACCAAAGTGCCTCGCAACTCCCTGCAACACTCTCATGCAAAAGATTCTGGCTGAGAAAAAAAACAGATAGTGCCATCACAAGTTTCACTGAGATAGTTTGCTATTTAAAGACTATTGCATATACCTGAAGTCTATTTCATGAGCAAAATACCCACCTTATTTCTAAAAATGGCTTCTCTTTAAGTAGAAAATTATTCCCTTCACAAAGTACCAGGGGACATGATTCCCCATTTTGGAGGCAAATTTTCTTTGTTTTGTTTTGTTGTGTATGTGTAGTGAAGGTGTGCCCCCAGTATACCCACCCCTAGCTTAAAGTAACATCTGGACACACAAAGAGACAAATACACAAATATACACACTAGCATTAGACTAGGTGATTGAAACATGTTGCTTTCCTATTAAAAACATTGACTGGAATCCTGTTGGGGAGTTACAAATCTGTAACCACCAGTTATGAAGCCATGCAGTGAATCTTGCTTTTCACGCACCCCTCTGCCCTGCCCTGCCCTGCCCCCATCTACACTTATTGGCCAGCAGCTACTGTAATCAATGGGCATCCATTTCACCATTGCTCTGGAAGCAGCAGGCTGACATTCTCATCACCTCCCAGGAGCAATCCCTGTTACAACAAGCAGGAGTGGGCCTCTGTTGCAATTCCTCCTCATGCAAAGGGAGGTGGGAATGTCAGTCATCTAGCTCTCGAGTGACTATAGTAGCAGCTACTGCTCAGTGGAGGGATTGAGCGAATAACACAGTCCCTATGTGCCCCCTGAACTAGAAAATACAAAAGATTGTGAATACTAAATTATTACAATGAATGGCTCTAGGTTATGAATTTGTAACTCTACAACAGTATTCCAGCCTTTGCTTAAAAGCACCTTCTCCATGTCCTCAAATTTGTAGAAGAATCAGCCTTTATTTCATTAGGCGAGCATTGTACAGTATGATCCTTGTATCCATAGAGGAGATATTCTAAAATATAGATACCTGAAACTGCATTTAAGAGTGAACCCTATATTTTGATTATACTTAAACTGGAAGCATATCATAGGATAGCACTATAGATTCTAGAGATTTACATAAACATTTGCAGAGAAAGTATATTTTGGAGTATAAGTGGAACTGTGGATATGAATTCCATGGATAATTGGGTATCGTATTGTATTATAATTGTTGCAACAGTAAAATAGCATGCAATTAATATGTGCATTGGCAAATGGTTCCCAGTTGTCAAGGTTTGCCATATTGCTATTTGAAAAAGAGACTTTTGCTTACCCATTCAAAAAAAAACTTTTGAAGGCATACATATTATCACACCATATATTTTTTTCTTTTAATAAACAGAGTCGTGTTCACATTATGCACTCCAGTTGCTAAATTACCCTTTGGGTAACATTGGGTTTGGAGGGTTCATGCCTTTGAGTGATCCAAAAATCATCCAAGCCCTTCTGCTGATGAACTCATCAGTCTTCTTGCCCACAGTTGTTTTAAAGTGACTACTTACTTTTGTACATTACATAGAGAATTAAAGGCAGAGGAGGTTTGTCCAAGAGATGTTCATATCTGCTTTTGCAGCACCCACAATGATAATTTGCCATTCTAAAAAGATTGCAGAATTGAGCAATTATCCATCATTCAGGTTTTGTGTAGAAAAATCTTCCCATGTGTGCACTTTGAGTGAATGAGAGAAAGAAAAGGGGGAGATTAGTGGGGGAGAGATGCCCTTAATGGAACAAAACAGAAGTGTTAACTGCAACACACCTGATCCTTCAAGGTCAGATACAAAGGTACACTTCCTTAGTCCTTTTAATCATTTTCCTCCTGCTTATAGGAGCAATCAGTAACAAGTAGGGATGGGATAATGTTCATTTTAATTTCACCCACTTTCATTGAGTTTTAAAACCTCAGGACTTTTTTGTTGCTGTTATTGATTTTCTAAATATGAAGGAAATCACATATTTTCTTACATTCTTACCCCCCCCCCCCCCAAAAAAAAAAAAAAAGCTAATGGTTTGGTTCTCTTTTTTGGTGATGAATTTCCTCTCCTTCAGTAATGTATACATGGTGATTACCCAAAGGAAGTTGTATCCACTTCCACTTTTCTAGCATTTCTCCTGCTCAAGGGATGTACATCTGCTCTTAATATTTCATGCACTTACAGTGATAACAACACTGACATGATACAACAGCTGTGGCACAGAGTGGTGATATTTTCACAAAATGTTGTACACAAAATTATACCTTTTTTCACAGTAACTGCCAGGAAACCACACCTGTGGCAACTGTCTTTTCATATGTTCATGGAAAAGCCTGTTTCTTCAACTTTCAGATTCTGCAGACTCAAAAATTCCCAAGCTGGTTTGTTTGTTTGTTATGGTTCATAATTCTCCTGCTTTCTGCCATCTCTTATTTTTCCTTCTCTTATATTTCCTCTCTAGGCCCCACATAGAAACTGGAATCTTATTGGTGACATGCTCCTTCAAACTCACTGGAGAGAAGGATATAACGCCCATTTGGATGGGGCACAGAGGGTTATTCACTTGCCTTTGTGCTTAATCCCAAACCTCCCATCACCTAGCAGCCATTAAGCCCCAGAAGAGGCCCCATTACTCTTAAGTACCAATGGGAAGGGAAGAAGAATGGATCCTGGGGAAGGAAAATGTAGGCACACTCTATTTGTCAGTGTATTTTTATTTCACCCATCAGGCAACCTTGGACTTGCTGCTTTTTCATGCTCTGAACTATCCCTTCTGTTCCCTTAGCAAATGACAGTAGCAGAAGCCACTCCTAGGGCTTGACAACTGCTGGCTAGCTGGCTGTAGAACTGTGTGTGCAGAAGTAACCATGCCTGTAAGATCTCAACCATTGTCCCCAGTTAGCATGGCCACTGAAATATCTGGAGCTTTGGAGGTGAACTGGGAGGTCTTAAACCTAAGCTTGGTCTTAGCAATGTACTCAACTAGAACATATCTACACTGGATGTTTTATATTTATTGTTAGCCACATTGGGACACAGGCAGAATAAAAATGAAATAGAAATGCTAGATCTGTCCAGAGCATTATATCTACTGAGGTCAGATTGGGGTGCCCATGTAATCAACAATACCAATACCCCATCCTTGTTGATTGCATATTATGACATCAGCAGACATAATACTCTGGACTGACCTCAGATTAAGCGAGTAGCACTGATTACCCTAAATGGCTTATCCACTTCTCTCCATTGATCAACACATGTGAAAGGCCATGGTGGTAGTGTGAATGAGGACAATGGATTTTGCTGAATGAAATTCAATCCAGCTGTTCACACAGTCACACACCCTAAGGAGTACTCGGTTTTGCTTACTATTGAGCAAGTGTTTTGCCAATGGTAAAGTTTCTTTTTGGATTCAAAGGATTATAAGATTTTATTGAAAAGCAGGCAAAGCATCAAATAATGAAATATACCAACCTAGAAAGGTTATCCCCCAACCCAGGCCCTTAGCCAGGATTTTGATTCTTGGGGGAGGGGGGCTGAGCCTGAGTGAGAGAGCATCTACCCTTGCAAACCTTTTGTATTGTTATCCCAATACCCCCATGCATATAGGATATATTGAGCATGGTGATCAGATCATGATATGAACAAACAGTTTACATAATGGTTCAATGGTCGGGAAATCTGGGAGTTGGAGGCCCATACAGCTGGAGGGCTGCAGTTTGAGGATTGCTGCTTTAGGGTCTTTCAGAACAATTGCGAACATAAAACCTATCTTCTATAACCTAACCTATACAAAGATCTTCTGCAATGTTTTCACTACAGCAAAGTCAGCTTAAGGATTAAAAACGCTGTATACTTATCAGAAGTCACTGTTCATCATGAAGGCTGCCAGGGTAAGTATGGAATTTTTCTCCCGGTGGTGAAGTGTGTTAAAGCACTGAACTGCTGAACTTGCAGACCGAAAGGTCCCAGGTTCAAATCCCGGGAGCGGAGTGAGAGCCCGCTGTTAGCCCCAGCTCCTGCCAACCTAGCAGTTCAAAAACATGCCAATGTGAGTAGACCAATAGGTACCGCTCTGGCGGGAAGGTAACAGAGCTCCATGCAGTCATGCTGGCCACATGACCTTGGAGGTGTCTATGGACAACGCCGGCTCTTCGGCTTAGAAGTGGAGATGAGCACCAACCCCCAGAGTCAGACATGACTGAACTTAACGTCAGGGGAAACATAGTCTAGAACAGTCAAGAAGGTCAAAATTATTTTGCACTTGGAGAAAAATGCAGACAGAAAATACATCCTTTCTCCAGCTTTTCCATCTGCAGAAGCTTTTTTCAGTGCTGAAGGGACTGTATTCTCCACGCCATCTGTATGCAGCAGGCTAACTTTAAAGGCAATGGCATGCTGTGTGGAACATCAAATACTTCTCTCCCAACAAAAACAAATAGGCGGGGCGGGAGTGGGGGGTGCTGCCACTGTCTCATCCTTCACTTTATTCATCACCTGTCAGGTGACTGCCTCATTGAGCCCATTGTCCGAAATGGCGCAGACTTTGAAACTCCAAATAAGATGCTCATTAGAGATGGTGCTAATCTGCAGTGCACCCAAGGAAATTCAGGATCAAATGGCATGGATTACATTCCAACATTAAAAACAGTTCCACATACCTTGCTATGCAGAGAAAAAAACATATTGTGTCATTGGCCTTTTAACTCGAACCTTCATTGTATAGTATAGTTGATAAATTTCAGCCATGCAAATTGTCAGGAGACATGAAGATGGTAGCTTAGGTCTCGATAATTTTATATCTTGACTCTAGGAATAAGAGATACCTGGGTTGTAAATAAGCTGGTCTTGTTGTCCAAAGGAAGACATAATGATGATTATGTGTTAGATGTTATTTACCAATTGATCATTCTTTGAATCTGTCCAAAGGTGAGAAATATTCTGGTATCTGACGTTTTTCTTTGTTATATTCTTTAGGAAGCATTTAATACAGTGTTTCCTAGCTAAAAAGCCTCTTGTTCCATAATTTCAGGAGTCAGCTTGGTGTAGTGGTTGCAATGTTGGTCCAGTACCTTTGGAGACCTGTGTTCAAATTCTCACGGCTATGAAGTCTTGGCCAGTCAGACTCCTTCAGCCTGAGAGGAAAGTAAAATAAAGGAAAAGCCCCTCTGAATAAAACCTCATATCTGCTTTGCTTTAGGGTCACCATGAGTTAGAAATGAAGGCACACAGCAACAACAAACGGAATTTCACAGATCCAGAAAAAGGGGATTATATGAAAATATATCTGGGTATATTGTGTTTTCTTTTTCCCTTTGTTCACTGATAGTAGAAAGACCTTCAGTTTCAGTAGTTATTGAATTATGCTTTGTGTTATGTCCTATACATTGCAGTACAAGAAAGAAGACAAATCTAGTTTCATACAGATCCCTGATTAAGTAAATACTGTGTGCATGAACATGATAGAAACATGCTGGTTTCTTTCAGCAGTGGGTACTAAAGGTAAAGGGATTTGAGCATGCTTAAAAAACTAGAAGCCATATTTTGAACCCCCCCCCCCCCCCAAATTAAGATTTAATTTGTCACAGCACGGTTAATATTATTCCTTTTAAAAGAAATATTCCCAGTGTCCAAAAAGTTATTAATATTCTTATATTTCAAGGTTATTAGTATCATTTACAGTTTCTTAAAAGTAATAGAAGTGGGGATTTCAATTATTTGGCTTTTTAATACTACAAGTTTCTGGCACATGGTTTTCCCATCTATCACATCATTATCTCAACAACCACAACCAGGCACCAGGCAGAAACATGAGCCAGCAGTTCAACCAGATAATGTTTGTCCTCCATATTTTAGTGAGGTCATACTCTTGTACCTATAAAATTACCTTTTTAAGAAGTGACCATTGTACCGTGAAAGGGATGAAGCTATCCTCCATTAAACACTAATTGTAATGTTACACAGTTACAACTTCATTATTGGAAAAAGGTATCCATTACAACTTGTTTGTATTTAGATACTTCAGAATTGTTAACTTTCTTAAAATCGTTAACTTTCTTAAAATATATTACTTCTAAATATATCACTTTACAACATTTGTTTGAACTGGCATAATTCCTTTTCAGTCACAGTCTTCTGTTTGTTTTTCCTTTGTTCTTATAATTCATATTGAGCTTGAGTTCTCTCAGATGGCTAATTGAAGAGGGACGTTATTCTCCAGTGTGAAACAACTTGGATGTGGTCAGATGATGACCACCATACTCTTATTGATGATCTCGAAGAGGGGTGGACTTCTCCACATAGGCCCCTTCCACACAGCTTAATAAAATCCCACATTTTCTGCTTTGAACTGGAATATATGGCAGTGTGGACACAGATAATCCAGTTCAAAGCTGATATTGTGGGATTTTCTGCTTTAATATTCTGGGTTACATGGCTGTGTGGAAGGGCCCTGAGAGTCATCCAGCCCTAACATTTTTGTTCCCATCATGCCATAATAAAGGCACCTTTGCTCTTGTGGAACAAATTCATCTGAAGGTATTGAGGGAGTCTGGCATGTGTTCCTGAACATTAAAAATTTGAGAGCCTCATGTAAATATAAAAAGCAGCGGGAGACAATGAGTCTGTCTGCAATCCATGTTATTTTCCAAAGCTTTCCGCGGCTGACAAAGTGAGAATTGCCTTTGCCCTTAGCAGTCCCCTCTGAAAGAGATACATATGAAAATAATCACAAGTTTATGACAGCCTATTTTGTTTTGTTTGGAGTACAGAGCAGTGACAATTTCTGTTCCAGAACCGAGCAACTTGCTTACTGCAAACACACATATCAGTAAATCTACAATCCCCAAAATGAGAATTTTACCCCAAAGTGAAATGTCTCTGCTGTCCTGAAATTACGTGCATTATAAAGAATAAAACATTGAAACCTGTTCAACTCTAGAACTTTTATCCTTGCTTTATTTGTATTCATCTGATAACTTTGCCCGCTTCTTTCTTTTGGACACCTACCTGTGTTTCATAGAATCATAGAGTTAGAAGAGACCTCACAGGCCATCCAATCCAACCCCCTGCCAAGAAGCAGGAAAATCACATGCAAAGCACTCCTGACAGATGGCCATCCAGCCTCTGCTTAAAAGCCTCCAAAGAAGGAGCCTCCACTACACTTGGGGCAGAGAGTTCCACTGCCGAACAGCTCTCACAGTGAGGAAATTGTGAATGTTGCAATATATATTGGTCCAGTAGGTGGCACAGAAGGGTCTTATAGTTTGACCACAAAAAAACAGAATGCTGCAATATATCTGATCAAGCCAGTGGGGATTGCAAAGAACAAAATCTCAGATACTTAATATACAGTCAGCCCTTTGTTATCATGCATTTTGTACCCCCAGATCCATAGTTTGAAAATATTTTTGAAAATCCAAAAAAACAAATTTTAACTTTGCCATTTTATATCAGGGACACAATGTTAACATGCCATTGCATATCAAGTGTCCTGAATACCTATGGATTTTGTTATTCACAGGGGGTCCTGGAACCAAATGCCAGTAGACAGCTCTAGGCCTCAGACATGTGGTTTCTAAAGGAGACTACTGTAGCCACATTCCACATATTTTTGTAGATATTTGAGACCAATAAAAGCAGCCTCCTCTCTGGGATGGCTATTGTTTGAGCCAATGAGATAATGATATTTGATCTCTTAAGTAAGCAGAAATTATTGAGAAAATGATGCTACCTTCCTGTTTAGTAGAACCTCAATTATTTCTTTAAAATATAGAAGACAGCCAATTAACCTGAGTTTTCTATTGTTGAAAAGGAGCTTAATATATCAATGTGAAATTGATCTAATTCCAAGAATATCTCTTCTCAGCAGAGGTCCTGGAGTCTCAGTCACTGAGGAAGGCATTGTTGGTACACATTCAGATCCAGGAGTTTTCCAAAGCTCTGAACTTCATGATGATTAGTGCTGTGTAAAAAGGGAAGCGGAGAGAATAATAGAGATCTTAGAGGAAAGGGGGTATAGACCTAACAAACATTAAAGGAAGAAACACATGTGGGATGTTTCTGGAAGACTTATTTATTTATTCAAAGATTTTTATGTCTTCCTATATCTAAGAGTAATAATAATAATAATAATAATAATAATAATAATAATAATAATAATAAACTTTATTTATACCCCGCCACCATCTCCCCAACGGGGACTCAGGGCGGCTTACATGGGGCCATGCCCAGAACAATACAATATAACAAAATATAATAGAACAAATCATAGCACATTAAACAACGCAATAAAAGAAAATATACACTACATTAAACAAGATCAAAAGAACAATAAAACCAAGGGTGGGCCACATGAACACTAGGTTAAAACTCGGGGTGAGAAAGGAAGTAGGAGTAAAAACCACAGAGGACAGGGTAATAAAGTGGTGGTGCAATCTGGAGGACAAATATTGAAGGAGAGCAGCAAAAGGGATGTATGTAGTGATTACTCTCCAAAGGCACAACAGAAGAGCCATGTTTTCAGGTCTTTCTTAAAGGCTGCTAATGTGGGGGCTTGCCTAATCTCACCGGGCAGTGAGTACTGAGTACTGAGTACTGAGACAGCTTACAATAAAATCATTTAAACTGTTTAAAGCACTTTAAAATGATGAGAATAATGTAAACAGACCTAAAACGTATTAAATAATTTTGCAGGTCCAAACTTTGTTGTTAACTGACATGAAGTTGACTTCAATGTTTGGTGACCTTATGAATGAGAGACCTCCAAGTCACCCAGTCATCAGCAGCCCTGTCCACATCTTGCAGACTCAGGGCCACGGCTTCCTTGATTAAGTCTATCTTTCAGTTTGATGTGCTTTAGAACCTATTTATGTGTCTTTTAGCAGTCTGTTGTATCTGTAGAATTCTTTGCGCCCATGACATTTCAAATGAATTGATTTACCTTTCTTCATTGTCCAACTTATACAACCATACATTGATATTAGAAATACAATTGCATGGACAAGCCTAACTTTATTATCCAATAATATAGTGCTTTCCTGTGATAAAAAATATATGTTTATTTTCTTTTCAAATTCTTTGGTGCCATTCGTTATCCAGCATATGTTTGCAATATGATCTCTAGTGTCTTTTCTTTTCTGAAACCTTACTTGGGTATCTTTTCTGAAACCCAGCTTGAGCATCTGGCATTTATTGTCTCTTGGGGCTCATCCAGACAGACCCATAATACGGGATCTTTCTTGATTTTATGAGAGGAGTCCAGACAACACTTTCATAAAACCAAATTAATTAAATACCCAATAAGATCCAGATCCAGATCTGGATCTTCCCATGTGCGGCCTTGTGAGGATTGGGAGTGGGGACCATGTCACATGATTCCCAGGACCAATTCACATAGGCCTCTTGGTTTTTTGGGCTCCAGGGGCTGGAAAAACCAAGGGGGCACCCACCCCTCCCCCAAACCCCAATGTACACCTAAACCTAAAGTTAAACTTATAGCAAGAGGAAATGATGTTCCAAGTATCGGGGGTGGGGGAGGGATTTTCCTCCTTGCCCCCCCCTCTCCTGGTGAGTCATTTCCTTGCACCAAGAGGGCGCGAGGAGGAATGTTATGGTGGACAGCTAAGTTTAACTTTATTTTTAGGGGTACATTTGGGGGGGGGGGGGCTTTGGAGTGGCTGCATGCCATCCTGATTGTAAACGGGATGACATGTAGCCAACATAAAGTCTGTTTTTAGGGGCCTTGTGGGGATGCAAATGCACCCCAAAGTGGGTTTTAAAAACCCACTTTGGTGTGAATTTTAACCCACTTCGACCCGGATATTAAAAACCCACTTTGGCACGGATTTTCACCCTATGTAGAAGTGCCCTGATATAACAAATAAAACTCTTTGTTGTAGAATTTTGTGCATAACGTTGTTTGCTTGGGTTATTAATGCAATGGTTCTATGGGTACTGTAATCCACAGAGCCTCCATCTTACTGGGATTCGGATTCAGTTGTTGGCCCTCATGCAGTCCATTACAGCATCCAAGCATTGATCCAGAACCTGCATAGCTCCAGCTGACCCTAAGGACAAAGAGACCTGTAGCTAAATGCATGCATTGAATACCATCGCAGGCAAGACAATAGTTTAATGCTTATAAAACCTAGCAGCTGTCCCCCAATGCCACCCTCAGAAATTGTACTTATAACTAGAAATGTGACCACCATAATAAAGTGTCACCTTGTTGCAGTTAATCATCTAAATTGAATCCTTATTTCAATGGCACTGGATAGAATACAACAAGGTACTTTTGCTTAGCTAGAACATATGAGTGGGTTGTCTTTCATTTAACTTACCAAGCTATCATTTCATCTGTAAAGGTCATTTCCATCTGCAATGCCTATTATTCAGGAGGGTCCATATTTTTCCCCTCCATGCTTTCTACTATTTCATTCTTACTGGAAATAAATCTGTGCTTGTCTCAAAGATCTGTGCATTAATATAATCCCAACACACTCTTTAAAGATTCAATACACAGTCTTAATACTTCTGCCAGGAAGGAGAGAGAAAAGAGGGAACAGACTGCAATTTTAATGTGGTTATGAATGGCAACACTTGCAGAAAAATAGAATGATTCCCTTGAAAGGGGATATGTGTTGTTGAGTCCAGTATTTTGCTGCCTGAGAACAAGATGGTGTCCAGAGCTTAGAAAAGTTACTATTTAAGAATCTAAATCCATTTGCTAGTTTGAACTATAACAGAAAAGAAGCAGGAGGAACAGGACTCTAAATTGGAATGTGTAGAAAAGGTGATTGGGATGCTTATTGCATTGGGTGAATCCAGTCTTTGGGCAATGTTGGGGTCTTGCGACCCCATCATGTGAGCCATCGGAATTGTCATGCATCGTGGTGAATCCAGCGCTGCCCGTCCAGTGGTGTGTGTGTGTGTGTGTGTGTGTGTGTGTGGAGAACCCATCACCTCATGCCCTACATCATCCAACTTACCAGTTGCACCATCCCACGAGGGAAGTGTCAGCTACCTGGCTTCCCCACATTGATCCACTACCACATGGAAAGCCTCCTGTTTTGCCACCGCTACGACATGCGCCAGTTCATCTTACTTTTATGATGGAGCCCCACCAGAAGTAGCTTTATGCCATGGGATGGGAGCCAGCGGGCTGCATCACAAATGTAAAGATAAAGTGGTGCATGCCACCAAAAAGTACCCCGTCTGATGAGGTTGTAGGTGTTTTCCCAGTGGATGATCATTGGGAAAACACTTGCATTTTTTTTTTTACCAGAAATGACCACTTATACCACTATTATTTAGCTACTATTTCTAGTGTTAACATCTTAGTCCAATTTATGGTGATAGTGGGGAGGTGCTGTGTTTAGTTCCCCCTTCTTGGGAGTCTCCTGCAAAGCAACCTCAATCTACATCTGATGCTGAAGTTATGGCAGAAGATTGTTCACAAGAAAACTGTGCTGATCTTTTCATTCTTTTATTGTCTAGTGATTTTGATTATGTTTGGTTTTATTTTTAAGGAATACTTATACCAGCATCAAAGATACCTTGGGGGAAGGTCAAATTTATGATTACTTTAAAAAATATCTCTCAAGATACAATAACACCACCAGGGCAAGAGCAAATATATAGGGGAAACTACCTTGGGGGTGTTTGGTCAAGAGACAAACCCAACCACATGGCATATAGAGGGCATAGGTGGGGTCTTCCATAAAATACATATGAAACATAATATTGTGGTATTATGAAGTTCAACTGCACCTTCCTGTTTGTTTTTAAGCAGCTGTATGGAAGAGCCCATACATACAACCCATCATATGTGGCTAGAATTGGTGGCATTTGTCAATCTAGCCCTGGTCACCCATGGAGCCAGCCGACTCTCATCAGACAACATTGTGCCGGCTCTGTGGGTGGAGGAGGGTGGAACTGGCAAACCGCCATCACATAAGATGCTTCCCGTGTTGCCTGTATCTATGGGGGGAAGCTGTGCACTCCACTCAAGGTGTGGGGCACCAGATTCCCCGCAACGAAGTGCAGCGCCGCCTCCTCCTGCTGCCAACTGTCTGATGAGGTCGATAAAGTTCACCAGCCACTACAAATATTGGTAAATAGCATGGGGAAAATCAACTTTCTGTACTAAATGGGAAAAGACTAATGTGGGGACCAATGCTATTGAATAGGTATAGCAGCATCAAAGGTAGCATTCTGCTCTTCCTATCTTTCCATCTAAGGGAAAGGTGTTTTTTCCATGAGACAAGGCACTTGTGCAATAAGCACCTAAATCTCTCAAAGAATATAAAAAGAGGTTGTTCTTTTTGTGAATTAAGTTGTGGAATAAAGGTTTTTTAAGGTTTTGTTCCAGATCTCCACCTCTTAGAGCAGACACATTGAATCAATCTGATTTACTGAAGTGTCAACTTGCTATTTGAATAATCGGTTTAACAGATCTACTCTAGTTGATATAAGTAACTGGATTTGCATCTTGGACTATGAACTCCCCAGCACCTCAAACCTTTATATTGGATTGAACTGGTACTTTTCTAAGAAAATCACATATTTGCTCTCATAGTAAAGTCCCCTTTCCTGTACCATGTACGTTGAATCCAATAATATAAGAAGTCCTTTGTTCTGCAGAGCTCACATCTCTTTTTGTCATTGATTATAAATTGGCCACCATCAGTACCTGTATATAGACAGATGATAAAAGGAGAGTGTGTAAGAGGCAGGGAAAGTTCCCAAGCACTTAAGGACATGCCACATCTGATTTTGTGGCCCTTCAGTCTTAACAAGGACTTTTTAGCAGCCTTATAGGTGCCGTCAGTCTGTGTCAGGTCACAGAGTGACAGTAATAGGCTATGACAGTTTCCAGATAAAGTGACAAATGAAGAGATGGTCTCCTTCATCATTTAATTTAGTTCCAGGTTGCCGAGTTTCATCAGGTTTTGCATTTCACCCCTATGTGGAAATCTTTAAGCTTGAAGCATTGTGTTCACTAGGGACCTTATGATGCATCTAGAAGAAGTAAATGAACTGCAAGGCCTGAAACCCAGCAGCAGGGTAGAATCACTTAGCAAAGAAGTAAAACAAGACATCTCTGTACCCTCTTTTTATACTCTGAAGTAAGATTAGTTTCTTATTGATCCTTCATGTTACATGTCTAGGAGTTCCATATTATTTCTGAGAGCTAACAAACCAACAAGGAGGTAAAAAGAAATGAATAAGTCAGCTTTGCTTTCTGACTATGTCATTCTCACATGTCCCTTTATTCTGCTGGCTTCTAAGAACTGTTTAATCCTCAGGTTTTGTTCTCCAGACCAGAATCTGTACAGGTAATGAAAGTAAAGGCCGACATACAAATTGTGCCTCAAATGTTAGACCTGTTTCTGGGTATATCTGACCTGCTGATTCCAAAAATGGCACCAGTTTACCCCTATCAGCTGTAGTTTTTGAGATTATTATTAGCAAGAAGCATGGTTCTCATTTTCTGCTTTTCTGTTTCTTTCTATTTTTCTTTCTTTTTTCTGTATCTTTTAGTGTAATTTAAAACCTTTAAAAATGAAAAATAAAAAATCAATAACTAACAATTGAAAATGAAACACCAAATCATGAACCAGCGGCCTGCTTCAATTGAGGTCAGGTTCTTATACGCTAATGAGTGGCTGGAGCTTGGTATGTGTTTACTTAGCACAGTAGATTTTATTCCATAGAGTAAGATCTAATCCCCAGTAATTGTGTTTTATGATTGCATCATTAATCATGAGTATATTTAGATAACTACTTCAGGTCCTCTTGCCTCTTAGTCACTACTGCCCTGGTGATATGACTGTTAACATTTCTTTAAAAAGCACAGTGCTTATGGCAAGGTGGGCTGCCTAAATGGCAGCTAAGGATTGCCTTCCATATATCTCCCCTTCCCTCCATTTATATCCTGCCTTACCACCAAATTAATACTCAAAATGACTTTAAAATTAGAGAAAATTACAAATAAAACCACATATGCCGTATGTAAAAACATACACAGTTCTAATTAAAATTGTATTAAAATATTAACAGCATCTACACCTTTTAACATATGTGTTTAACACAAAGTATACCCCAAAGCCACCAGATCTTGTAATATCTTAGTACTTTGATGAGAGACCACCAATGAATACCAGCTGATATAGCCTATATTTCAGAGAAAGAAACTGGCAAACACCTCTGAGTATTCTTTGCTTGCTTAAGGAAAGTCTATAAAAGGCACAGAATCATCATAAGTCGACAGGTGACTTGAAGGCACACAGACATATAAAAGTAATACAGTATACTTTTTATTTTAAAAAAGACCATATCTTGTAAAACAATCTGTTCCTAAGCCTGTTATCCAAGCTTGGGATACAAACAGAGTCCATTTCTCGCAATGGTCATTCTACAGCCTAAACAACATTCTTCCACAGCAACAAAACTTTCAACAGAGATGATCTTGGTTATTAGTAGAAATGCTGTAGTAACTACCTTTCCCAACCAGATATCATGGACTGCAATTCCCATCAGTCCCAGACACCATAGCCAATGGATTGTAATAAAGACAGCTGTAGTCCCATGTTAATTGGGCGTGTACGTCAAGACAATGTCCTGTTGCAGATTTCTCAGTCACTGATATCACATTGATGCCCCTGGAAATGAAGTCTGCTTTTGGTCATTATATGTGAGCAGTATTTTTTTTATCTTATTGACAGTGAAACCATCATTTCTTCCACACCTTTTATTCTCAGCCTACACAGCATTGTTGGGATAGTATATACGATAGTATATATATTCAATTCCCATCTTCAAGCACTTCTGTAGAAATAGCAAACTTGGGTCAGCCCAGCTTAGCTAAGATTCTGTTTAACAGTAGTGATGCATAAACACAACCTCCTGCAATTCATAGATGAAAGAAAACTGGGACATATGGTCAAACAACATCGGAGTGTGGTAAAGATGACAAAAGTTAAGAATGAAGAATACACAAGCCAGAAGAAAATAAAGAAATTCAATTTCCCCGATCCTACAGGGATGGACAGGATCCCATTCCCTCTTCTCCTGTCTCTCCCCATGACATGGCGTTCTGGTAGGATAGTCACTACCATTGGGGGAGAGATAGTGTAAAAGTGTTCTCCTGGCATGTGATTCTAGCCAAGAATCTTCTATTTGAGTCAGGTGGGAGACTGAATTCAGCTCCCCAGTAGATGGCTCAAGGACAACACTAGTTCACACTTACACCCAATGCACATGCTTTGAGTACCACTAAAGACATGGCTATGTGCTCAAGCGTTCAATGAATAAACCTTCGAGCTTGGCACGGTCGGTTTTTAAGACTCTGGATTAACAAGGTCTAGTGAATGAAAGGACATTACCTTGGTGCATGGTAATGTTTATTATTGTATATTGGTTTTTATGATGTTTTAAATGTTTTTAGTTTTTAATGCCTATTGTATTGTTGATGTGATGGCACTGTGTTGCCAACTTGTAAGCCGCCCTGAGTCCCCTAGGGGAGAAGGGCGGGGTAGAAACACCATAAATAAAATAAATAAATAATTCTAGAGTAGAGAAATGTCACTCTTGTTGCTCAAATTTGATTGCATAAGTCGAGGCTTATAAAAGCTTGATCACAGTCGGCAAAGGAAACTCCTCCCTCCCCTATGCTTGTTACTCATTTGCTGTTTTGAAAAGTAAAGCTTGAACTTTTATTAAAAAGTGCTGATGTGAAGCTTAATACGAGTCATAAAGGGTATTTTTCATAATGCAGTTTTCAAAAATCCTGCTTTGAGATGTTTTTCTAAAAAAAAAAAGTATTTTTTTACTGTTATCTGGGACTTGCAGGGCTACCAAGCAACAGTGTGCATTGTAGTAAACAAGGACCTGTCAAACCAAGAAAGATGTTAGTTGCTGGGAGAAACCTGGACAGCATCCTTCCAGGGAGCTGTTTCTTTTGAACTGGGAAGAATTTATTTGCACTGTATTGAGCTGAGGCAAATTTAAGCTCTGACAAACATTTTAAACTCATTTTTATTTTTAATCCTGAAATATTAAACATTTCAGCTACCTTGGAGAAAGGGTCCACTTTTGCAAGAGGAATGCTCAAGTAATAACATTTGCCCTTTGTCAACATTTTTAATGTTTCCTAACAAATAGTCAAAGACTAGGGTCAAGATAAAGTGGATTCACTGTGCAACTGCTATGAGGAGTCTACATGGGGCAAGGCTAGGTTCACCTCAGAACTGCTGCATCCAGCCATCAGTGCAGGGGAACAGAACAAAGGATTTACTTCAAGGCTTCTGGTGGATCCAGCCCAATCACTATCTCTCAAGTTGATTCTACACAGACCCTATAATGCAAGTTTTAAGCCAGTTTGAGGACTGTGTGTCCACAAAGTGTACAACCCCCAATACTTGCTGTAGCACACATCAAGCCTGGAACAGCATGTTATACAAGTTCACCAGAAAGTCTGGAACAAGCCAGATAATGTGCTGCAGCCAATCATAGTATATTTCATGTAGGGTTCGAAACGGGGGTGATCCCGAATGGACATGGATATGCCCACTAGCGCATCTCAAGACTGGTTAACAAAAAAAGCTCCTGCATTTTCCAGCAGCTATCTAGTTCCTAGGTTTGGTTTCAATCTGCAATCAGTGGATACTGTGACCACTGTTCTATTGGGCAATAGGACATGATTTTTTAATCCCTTTAGACATATGTTCTGCTATGAAGTTCACCCTATAAAAGATAATACAGAACAGATTCAGCTACAAAGATAAGATGGTCTATTTTTTCCTGCTTTTCTCTTTTTCTTTCATTCACTCTTCCCTCTCACACTCCGGCTTTGTGAAATCAACAAAAAGCAGCAACACCAGTCCTAATCAGATCACATGGAAATACAATAGCAGGCATCAATGTGAAAAGTAATTTTCAGATTTTTGAAAGATGGGAGTATAAAGAAGGATGTGGAAGGAGAAACTCTGAGTGACAAAAAAATCCTTTCCCATGCCTGATGGCAGGAGAAAAGCAGCAAATGCTCTTTAACCATCCTGCCCATGCATGTATCCATTCTAGCTCAGTTTGAATGCATAACTGATGGTTCCTTTCTGACCACAGAAAATGAGGCTTCTGAATGGGAAGATTAGGGGGAAAAAAACAGTCAAGTAATTTCACTCCTCTGGCAGAATCTCTCCAATCTCTTTAAACAGTGAGATTGAGACACGATTTTTGGAGAGAAGAGATGTCAGTGAGAAAAGCTAGATGTAAATAACAGCTTTGAGAGAACAACACTAATGAATAATTCAGGTATTAAGACGGGCTGGCCAAGAGATGATGGGGAGAATCATTTCCTGGTGAGGCTCAGCCTGAAAAATTTAGTCACAAAAGCGGTGAATTATTAGCTTAAGTTTGCTTCGCAGTTGTCCATGTAACACTCATGGCATCCAGTCAATGCATCAGCAGTGACATTCCATAATGGCTGCCTCACTGCCTCTCAGTCATGTCATAAAGAGTCTTTACTTAAGCCCAGATTGATAAGTAAAATGAAAGTATTTCATCTCTGCATTTTATCTGCAGGACTGACCTGGGGGAGGGTGTTACAGCGGAGGAAAGAACAAGACATTTACTACTACCATTGCACAAGGGATGAAGTCTCTTGCCTTTCTGGCAGTGCTAAGAACCTTGCCTTTATGTGTCCTGTGCACTGTTCCCAGTCTCTGTAGAAATGAGATTGATTCTGTTTACCAAGAATGTGAACGACAAAGTCAATTAGGGCTGTGCATGGATCCATTTTGAAAAATGAGTTCCAGCTGGTCCACTGGTTCGGCCAGCTGTCATGTGATGCCTCATGGGCCTTGTAGTCCTGTTCCAAGTACTATTGTGGCAGATGAAGATGAAAACATGGGGTTTTCGCCGGTTCAACAAGAGCCGGAGTCCCTTCACCTGCAGGATGTTGATGTTTGCCCTCAAGAATTCAGCCAAACAGGCCTTGGACAGTACTCCCCTCCGTTTCCCAGGAAGGAATCTTACTCTAGAGACAGAGGAGTTAGAGAAGCAAATCGGAGAAGTTTACGGATCGCTGCCAAACAACAGGCTGATTAGGACTGCTTCCCTTGGGAAATTCTAAGGAGTCATGCATCTGGACAGAGTTGGGTTTCGCTTCTCGTTCTCTAGGGAAAGAGATTGTTGGCAGGAAAACGAGACCCAATATAGGTGTTTGGCGCGGGAGATTCTTTGCGGAGTCAATTGATCAGCTTCAGGAGAGAGATCGTGTGTGGACTTCGTAACCCCAGTTCCTTGCTTCCCGGATCAAGTATTCAAGCCTTTGCCTTGCCTTGCTGTTTAACCACGGACCCTGTTCCACGCTTCACGTTTTGCCTTGTTTCTAGTCACGGACCTAGCCAAGAACCAAGTTTATTTCCAGCCTTGTTGTCAAGCTTCATTGGACTCTAAGACTCTGATATTTCCCCACACTATTGCTTGGCAAAAGTGTGTGTTTCGGTCAAGTGGATTAAAACTTTGAACTCTAATATCATTTATTGGACAATACATTTTTGGACTATATTTGACCTCATTTGAAAGGTCTGCTTCTGAACTATATTCCTCACTTGTTTTTATTGCTCTTATATATTTCCTTAATAAAGATATTAGATAGAGATTGGCCTCCGTGTACGGTTATTGGTGCCCAGCAACCAGGGGACTTGACAGTTTGACTCTGCCAACTCAGCACCAAATAACCTAAGGCCAATATGTCAACTCCAGGAGCTGGAGCGACCGCCCCAGCTCAACCACTCAGTTACACCATTTCTCAAGATGAATTTAATCGGATCCGGGACACACTCCGAGAGCAGGAGGGAGAGATACGGGGCTTGAAGGAACGAGGAGCCCGTCTCCCTGCTCTAGCGCTGCCAACCAAGTTTTCTGGAGAAGCCTCCAAGGTTCATGTCTTCCGTCGCCAGTGCCAGGCGTACTTAGAAGCCTGTCAAGCCGAGTTTGCCCAAGAAGACGTCAAGGTGGCGTGGATTTTCAGTCTCCTAGATGGGCCTGCGGCCACTTGGGCGACGGCATTATACGACGCGGGGTCCACGCACCTAAACACCGCGCAGCAATTCTTGAACCACCTTCGGAAAACCTGGGGAATCGAGGACGACGAAGAGGCGGCCGGCCATAAACTCCGACGCCTATTCCAAGGGGACAGACCGTTGTCCCGATACATAGCAGAGTTCCGGGTGTTGGCTCAAAACACCGGCTGGAACGATATAGCCCTCCGAGGACAGTTTCACGAAGGCCTCAACATCGAGATGCAGGAAGAAATCTCTAAGGTGGACCCCCCTGGGACTCTTGAAAGACTCATCGCCCAGTGTTTGTGGGCTGAAGTCTTGCTTGCCAACAAGAAACAGTGGCTCCGGGGCCAGAGTGGAAGGGCCGGAGTAAAGCCTCCCACTTCTACCAGTGTCCAGTCTCGTCCAGTATGGAGGCCCCCACCACCAGCCCCTAATCCCATGGGAAGCGAGGAGGAGCCGATGCAGTTGGGCAATGTGCGCCCCAGGCTAGATGTTGCTGAAAAGGCCCGCTGTCAACGCTTGAATCTGTGTTGGTACTGCGGAAATGGGGGCCACTTCGCCAGAGAATGTCCAGCCAAAAAGAAGCCCGCCGCCCGTCTGGCGGTGGCGTCCTCCGCGGAGACGGAGGCTGCCGAGGCGGCTGGAACAAAGCCGGCGGGGGAAGCCAGTGACCGGGCGTAGAAGGGCTCGCCAACCCGGTCAAAAACTCCACTCAAGAGCCGCAAACAGGGGTCCTATTTCTCCTGGTGGTCACACTGTGGTCAGTGAAAAAAGGGCCCGTCATGATCCATGCCATGATAGACTCAGGGGCAACAAACAACTTCATCGATAGAAACTATGCTGACTCTCTGGGACTACAATATCATGATTTCAAGAATGCCCGGGTGGTGCAAGCCATAGACGGCCGACCCCTGAAGACAGGTCCAGTAAGCCAATGGACCGAGCCCACCAGAATGTGGATAAGAGAACACATGGAAGAAATCTCTTTCTTCGTTACCGAGGTTCCCCATTTCCCCGTGATTTTGGGTATTCCGTGGCTGACACTCCACGACCCAAACATCTCCTGGTCCAACAGAGAACTGCAGTTCGCCTCAAGGTATTGCCAAAATCATTGTCTAGTAGCCAGGGTTTGCCATGCCAAAGACGCAGAACCCATCATCACCTTGCCCAAGAAATATTCGGACTTTTGGGATGTTTTCAATGAAAAGGAAGCCGAGAAACTACCCCCACATAGACCCTATGACTGTGCCATTGACCTGGTGGAGGGGGCCCCAATTCCGCGAGGACATCTCTACTCCCTGACTGAACCAGAGCAAGAAGCTCTCAGGGAGTTTATAGAGTCAAACCTTCACAAGGGGTTCATCAGACCCTCTCAATCCCCAGCCGCTTTCCCAGTGATGTTTGTGAAAAAGAAGTCAGGGGACCTACGCTTGGTTGTGGACTATCGGGCACTGAACAATATCACGAAGCGGAACCGCTACCCATTGCCATTGATCTCAGACCTATTGGACTGACTCCGAGGGGCCAAGGTTTACACCAAACTGGATCTTCGCGGGGCTTACAATCTAGTTCGCATAAGAGAAGGGGACGAATGGAAAACCGCCTTCCAGACCAAATTCGGATTATACGAGTCCCTAGTCATGAATTTCGGATTATCCGGAGCCCCCGCAACATTCCAGCAATTTGTCAACGATATTTTCCAAGACTATCTAGATCGGTTCTTGATCATATACTTGGACGATTTTTTGGTGTATTCTAGATCACAGACGGAACACAATCAGCACGTCAGAATGGTGCTACAACGATTGCGAGATCATGGACTATATGCCAAGTTAGAAAAATGCGCCTTTGATTTGCAAGAGGTAGACTTCCTGGGATACCGCGTCTCGCCACTAGGACTCTCCATGGACCCGGCAAAGGTTTTGGCCGTATTGGAATGGCGGGCGCCAACTAACAAAAAGGAAGTACAGCGCTTCTTGGGGTTTGCAAACTACTACCGCAAGTTCATTCCAGAATTCGCTCGCTGGTCTGACCCAATCACCAGCTGCATCTGAGGGAAACAGCCTTTCCGTTGGACAGAGCAAGCTGAGAAAGGGTTCCACCAGCTAAAGCAATTATTCACGACTCAGCCAATTCTACAGCACCCTGATCCTAAAACCCCTTTCGTTGTGCAGGCTGACGCCTCCGATGTGGCGATTGGGGCTGTGCTCATGCAACCAGAGGGAGAACATCTCCATCCTTGTGCCTATTACTCACGACAACTAACAGCCCCAGAGAGAAATTATACCATTTGGGAAAAAGAACTCTTAGCCATAAAGGCAGCCTTTGAAAATTGGAGACATTGGTTAGAACGGGCCAAATTTCCCATTGAAGTCCATACTGACCATCGAAATTTGGAGCATCTAAGGACCGCACGGAAACTAAACCAAAGACAGCAGCGCTGGGCTTTGTTCTTTGAACGTTTTGACTTCCGGATCAGACCAAGCAAGCAGATGCCCTATCACGGAAACCAGAGTATGCTGCAGGGCGCAGAGACACCTCAGAATCTCGATTGCTGCAACCCGAGAACTTTGCCACGCTCACAGTGGGAAACACCAAATCCACTTCAGTTGAGCTGGCTCCTCCTGACCCAAAATCCCCAACCGCAGATTCTCTTCTCACCCAGGAGATCAGGGCCAGTCAACAGGCGGACGCCTGGGCCCAAGAACAGATCCGCCAAGGACTACGTTTCCCATTCACACTTAAAAACGGACTACTATGCTATAGAAATCATGTTTATATCCCTCCAGGCCCCGGCAGAGAAAAGGCACTTCGTTTGTGCCATGACAGCAAGCCTGCCGGGCATTTTGGGCTATTTAAAACCATGCACTTGATCCTGCGAGATTTCTGGTGGCCCAAGATTCGTAAGGAAGTGGAAAAGTATGTCAGCACCTGCCCCGTTTGTCAGCGTTCCAAGACACGAAGGGAGAAGCCGACAGGGCTACTGCATCCCCTTCCCACACCTTCTCGCCCATGGGAGATAATTTCTGCGGATTTTATCACAGATCTACCACCATCCCTTGGATTCACCACGATTCTAGTAGTGGTAGACCTTTTCACCAAGATGGCCCATTTCATCCCCTGTGAAGGCCTTCCCACAGCCAAAGAGACTGCAGATTTATTCCTTCAGCATGTGTTCCGAGTACATGGACTGCCCAGGAGTTTGGTCACTGACCATGGATCTCAATTCACCTCTCACTTTTGGAAAGCCCTGCAAAAACTATTGGGCATAGACTCTCGCTTATCCTCAGCTCACCATCCCCAAACAGATGGACAAACTGAGCGCACCAATGCCACTTTGGAACAATATCTTCGCTGTTATGTAAACTACCAACAGGACAACTGGGCTTCCCTATTACCTCTTTCAGAGTTTGCATACAACAATGGTGTCCAGAATTCAACTAAAGAAGCCCCGTTTTTTGCAAACTACGGTTTTCATCCTCGTTTCTTTCCTCCCATTGTGGAGACCTCAGAGGTCCCTGCAGCAGAGGATTGGTTGCAGGAACTCACAGCGGTACAAGAACTTTTGCACCAGCAACTCGATCAAGCCAAGGAGGACTACAAACGCCACGCTGACAGCCATCGCCAGCCGGGCCCCGAGATCAAGGTAGGAGATTGGGTTTTGTTGTCCACCCACTTTTTGCCCTCCCACCGTCCCTGCCGGAAGTTAGATGCCCGTTTCATTGGTCCCTACCCAGTGGTGGCGCAACTTAACCCCGTGACTTTCAAACTTCAACTTCCGCGCTCCATGCGCATTCATCCGGTGTTCCATCGTTCCCTGCTCCTTCCGGCGGATGGTGTCCGCCCCGATGCGAGCCGTCTGCCCCCCGCCCCTGTTTTGGTGGACGGAGAGGAGGAATTCGAGGTTCAGGACATTTTGGATTCTCGCTTCCACCGCCGCCGCCTTCAGTATCTCATTGACTGGGTGGGTTTTGGCCCAGAAGAACGCTCCTGGGAAGATGCTTCCACAGTCCATGCCCCCGACTTAGTCCGCCGCTTCCACCAGGCCTACCCTTCCAAGCCGCGGCCCCGCGACTCTCGGAGAGGGGCCCTGAATGAGGGGGGCCTTGGGGGCGGGGATAGTGTGATGCCTCATGGGCCTTGTAGTCCTGTTCCAAGTACTATCGTGGCAGATGAAGATGAAAACATGGGGTTTTCGCCGGTTCAACAAGAGCCGGAGTCCCTTCACCTGCAGGATGTTGATGTTTGCCCTCAAGAATTCAGCCAAACAGGCCTTGGACAGTACTCCCCTCCGTTTCCCAGGAAGGAATCTTACTCTAGAGACAGAGGAGTTAGAGAAGCAAATCGGAGAAGTTTACGGATCGCTGCCAAACAACAGGCTGATTAGGACTGCTTCCCTTGGGAAATTCTAAGGAGTCATGCATCTGGACAGAGTTGGGTTTCGCTTCTCATTCTCTAGGGAAAGAGATTGTTGGCGGGAAAACGAGACCCAATATAGGTGTTTGGCGCGGGAGATTCTTTGCGGAGTCAATTGATCAGCTTCAGGAGAGAGATCGTGTGTGGACTTCGTAACCCCAGTTCCTTGCTTCCCGGATCAAGTATTCAAGCCTTTGCCTTGCCTTGCTGTTTAACCACGGACCCTGTTCCACGCTTCACGTTTTGCCTTGTTTCTAGTCACGGACCTAGCCAAGAACCAAGTTTATTTCCAGCCTTGTTGTCAAGCTTCATTGGACTCTAAGACTCTGACATTTCCCCACACTATTGCTTGGCAAAAGTGTGTGTTTCGGTCAAGTGGATTAAAACTTTGAACTCTAATATCATTTATTGGACAATACATTTTTGGACTATATTTGACCTCATTTGAAAGGTCTGCTTCTGAACTATATTCCTCACTTGTTTTTATTGCTCTTATATATTTCCTTAATAAAGATATTAGATAGAGATTGGCCTCCGTGTACGGTTATTGGTGCCCAGCAACCAGGGGACTTGACAGGTCACAACACAAACTCCGCCATCATTTTTTTCTGATTGCAACTGCTCACATGGCTGCTGAAAACAACTGTTTTCTGTTTCTTTCGGGTACACGTGGAGCACAAAGAGGCAGCTGCACACCCACACAGGGTTTCCCTGTGAGCTCTGCCTGTTCAGCCAATCAGAAGAGAAGAAAGCCACGATGTGTCTTTTAGCCAAGTTGGGCTTCCATTTTTTGTTGCAAGCAGGCTAGAGTGGTGACCTAAATGCAGCTCCATATGGATTGGCTTGCTTTTTGACTCAAATAGCAATAAATAAGCAGTTTACTTTCTACACACTTAAGAAACTGTCACCAATGGCGCCCTTCACACGAGGCAAACTTCAAATGTGGGGTAGAGGTATCTTACCATTTCTAAAGCTACCAAAAATGAGGAAGTAATTTAAATCTTTTTAAAGAATGGCTAACAGTCCTTCAGTTTGTGTGGCTCCCATTGAAATAAGTGTTTAATACATAAGTTTCCCATTGCCACCAATGGGTCAGATCTTCCCAGATCCTTCAGTTGCTGGATTGAAAAACATATTTCAGTCCTCCAAAATTTGGGAAGCTCCTGAAAAATTGAAAGGGGGGGGCACAGAATTCAAGATACTGAAAACGGACCAGATTTTAGCCAAATTGCACACCCCTAATTGCACACCCCTTCCCTCTGACCCATTGAGCATCTAATATAAGGCTATTGCTTCCTGAAAATATCTCCCAATCTGTGTCCCATTGGACAAGAATGTGCCACAGAACACAAGATCAACATTATGGGAAAGGAATACGTAAGATCACTTTTTAAAGGACAATATCAAAACACATAATGCCTTTTCTGTAAAGTGAAATTTAAATGCCGAGGCTGACTTAATGCTCTGCAAGCAAGATTCCTTCACATATCAGATCCTTGGCAGGGAGTTCACCTTGCTTTAGCTTGCTGGATGGCTGATTTACAACTCAGCACTGCACTGGAGTTAATCACTCTGGGCAGAATAGCAAAGCATAGCACGTAGCAACCATGACTTTAAAAGAAAACAACATACTAAATAGGCTGGAAGAATTGGGGCAAAATCTTTAGAGAAAACTTGTTTGTCACTTGTTTGTCACTGATCCAGCCCTAAAGGCAAGCAGCTACAAAGTTGGACTGGAATAGTAATTTTTCCTTCAGCAGCACCTTCTTGATGAGTCAAGCATATTTAAATCATTTTAATTAATTTTATTGGAACACACACACTATTATGTGGTCTGCTGAAGGTTTTTCCCCCCAGCAGAAGGTGGAAAAATGTTGATAACAATCCATTTCTAATTTGGATGTTGCATTTTCCAACAATCAATGCAATTAGTGATGGTCCCTTGGTTAGGTTGTAGGAAAACATGTCATTTATTTTTTTAAAAATGTTCCCCACACTCTCTGAATGCTGAAAAACAAAATAGCAACAGACTCTAGTGAGAAAAGCTTGAGCATTGCCATTCTGGGTTGCTAATTTTCTTATTGAGCCAGCTTCTACAATGCCTGCATACAGATTTAGCCGTTGCTGTCATTTGACCAGGTAGGAAATACTGCTGGAGTAGAAGATGTTGGTTTTAACTTAAATGAAATTTGTAAACTGGGTAGACAGAAGAGTTATGCTAAGACATTAACCATGTCTGCATAACTTGTTTTTTATTCACACACATGGTTACACTGTTTAAGCACTATTAATCTGTAGTGGCACTGGGACGAAACGATTAAAAAGCATTACATTGAAGGAGAATTTCCATGTTTTACCTGTAATCATGCATTCTCAAACTCATTTTATAACTCATAACTCAAGTAATAAACAAGATATGGATTGGAACATTTTCCTGGGTTACTGCTATTCTCCCACTCTAGAGATCTATATGCACTCATGATTTATGCATCATTCCCTACAATGAGATTCAGGAAAGTACGGTAGTGCTGTTGGGCTCGAATGCTGCTTAGCCCTAGCTAGCATAGAGTTCAGGAAAAATCCACATGCTCTTCAAGCAATTGTTTCATCATTTTAATGGATAGGTCTGGCCCATGTAGGCAAAAAGCTATGCATGTAAGGGGAATTTTAGAAACTAGAGGATAACTGTATCTGCATCAGAGCCTTTAAAACAGATTGCCAACATAACAACTGAATACGGCTTTAGAGGAATTCTAGAAAGAGATTAGAAAGGGGGAGCAATTATAATGGATTACATAGCAGTTAGAAAGCCAACATGGTGTAGCAGTTTCAGTATTGGATTATGATTCTGATTGAGAAGGGTTCAAATTCTTGCTTGGCCATAAAACCCACTGGGTGATCTTGGGCAAGTCGCACTTAGATGAAGGCAACATTTTCTGGACAAAGCTTGCGAAGAAACTCTGTGATGTAAGTTTGCCTTAGGGTTACCATTTGTCAGAAATGACTTGAAGGCACACAACTGCAAAGGAGACTACTGTATATATCATAGGATTTCAGATCATGAAAAACGTACAATTTTGTCATTGAAATATTAAAATATTTTGTCATATGCATTGAAATAGATTTTGATTTATGGTGACCTTATCATAGGATTATCTTGGCAAGATTTATTCAGAGGAGAGTTGCCAGTTCCGTCCTCTGAAATATAGTCTACAAGAGTTGCAGTCTCCATTCCAAGGACCAACTGGGCCTGAGTCTGCTCATCTCCCAAGATCAGACAGGACCTGCTGCCTTCCTAATCTTCGGCCACTTTTATTCAGAAATTTTGACAGTTTAAAACAGGTGAAACAATGTTTGATTCTTGCAAATTAAAATCATTCTCTATGAATTTCTTCTTCTCCCTCCTTTACAATTACAAACTCGTAATAGGCAAAACACTGCATTGCAGCTCAGGTTCTTATGTGATTCTGTTGGCTCTCAAAAGCATAATTGTGGTGCCTCAGCCTTGCTTTTTCAAGGTGGGAAGAGGGATTAGTTATATCCACTCATAATTAGAAAGAAAACATTTCTCCAGTTAAACCCTTTTGTGCCAATGAGAAATCTTATTTGATGCTATGCATAAATGCACTAGGATGTATTGCCTCTGCTGTTGTTGCTGTATATACACTCTTGTGATGAGTCATGGGCCATGTAGTCCCATTCCTGGCACTATAGTACCAGATGAGGAGGAAAACTTGGGTTTTTCACCGTCTCAGTCAGATTTGGAACTTTCCCAGCCAGATTTGGGAACCTTGCACCTGCAAGAGATTTGTCTTCCAGAAGTCTGTCAAACAAGCCCTGAGCCTAAATCTCCTGTGTTTTCTCGCCACGAGTTTTGTAAACAACAGAGGGGAGTTCAAGCAGCGTCTCGCAGGAGTGCTAGGATAGCTGCTAAGTATTCAGCTGATTAAGCCTGCTTTCCATGGGAAACTTTAAGGAGTCATGCATCTGGACTCAGAGATTAGCTTTCGTTTCTGGTTTCCCAGAGAACTGCTCTTTGGTGGGAAAACTAGACCCTATTTAGGTGTTTTGCCCACAAAGGGTTCTTGCGGAGTCAATTCGTCAGCTACGGGAGTAAGTTGTGTGTGGACAGCGCGCTCCTGTTTCCAAGCCTTCGTTCCCGTTTTCAGCCTTGTTTACCTCCACGGATCTTGCCTTGTTTCCTAGGACTTAGCCTTGTTTTTCCAGGACTCAGCCTTGCCTTGTTTCCCGGATTTTGTCAAGTAATTCCACGGATCTTGTCCTTGCTTCTCGTTCCTTGCTGCCTTGTACCAAGCCTTGTTTCAAGTTACTCCATAGCCTCGCTCAAGTTTCATGGAATAAAGGACCTTGTCATCTCCCCTCACTTTGCCTGGCAAAGTGAGTGTTTCGGTTATTGGATTACAACTTTGGACCTTAATATTTCATATTGGACATTGTTTCTTTGGACTAAATTTGACCTTTCCTGAAAGGTCTAATTCTGGACTATTTTCTACACTTGTTTTTATTAACTTTATATACTCCTTCAATAAAGATATTAGATAGATTTTGGCCTCTGTGTATGGTTATTGGTGCTCTGCAGCCTGGGTGTTGACAACTCTGGAGAAAGGGTAAAGCTTTAATTGAAAGGGCTGTGCTGTGCAGCCAAAGCGGTAATTAGAGGCCAGCCTCTTCTCGTGCCAGAAGAAAGGCTATCAATCACAAATCATCAGAAAAACAGGGCAAGGAATGAACTGTGTTAGGGCCCAGTTTCAAAATCCTCACACAGATTGCCAGTTTCTGTGCCAGGTCTCAAATTCCACTTGTGTTGCACGCAATCCCTGTTCCTATTTTAATCCTATGAAAAGAGGAAACAGCTCAGTGATGTCAATTCCCTTGTTCTTCCTCTAGACCTCTCTCCCCCAAGGTGCAACATTGTCTTTTGAATAATTGCAAGCCTCATTTGTAGGTTTCCAAGAATGGCTTTAACAGTTTCTATCCCCTTATCTGTATAAAGCCATATGTGGATCTTCCTTCTGAAATCTATGTGATTAGGATGCTTCCTTTCACATTTTACTGGGAGTTTTTAAAATTCTATTTGTCCCTGTTTGTTGAGAACAAGAGCAGTACAAGAGGAGTGCAATCCTATGTATGCTTATTTATAATCAATCTTGTGGTGTTCAGCAGCTGACCTCACTACCATTGTTTTGTTTTTTTGCCTGTTTGATTTTTTTACTATGTATTATATTGGTTTAATCTTGTGCTGGTTTTTTTTTTTACCATTTTTACCATTTAATTGTACTTTAACTTTTGTATTTTTTAAAAAACTTTTGTTTTTAAAATGTACCCTGTTGCTAAGCTGCTTTGGATCCCTTATAAAAAGAAAAGCAGGACATAAATTAAATAAAAGGTAGTAGTAGAAAAAGTAGCAGCAGCAGTAGTTGTATTGCTGTCTTTATCACCCTACTTTTCTCCCAAGACTGGAAAAACAAAGGGGCTCACAATCTTAAATCTATGCAATTTAAAAACCTACAAAACATAAATACTGAAATAGAATTATATTACATTTACAAAAACAATTATTTAAATAAGTAAAAACTGTTTAAATAATACATTAATAAACAAACCAATGAACCAATGGTGGTCATTTCTATATCACTAAAAGCAAAATCAAAAGAGTGCACATTTTTGCATAAATCTGCACCTATTGATTTGTGAGTGTGTCTATAAAAATCTGCAATTAAAACAGAAGTTCATCTCACCATAGTGGAGCCTTTTGTGACCAGGAGTGTGTTAGAGATACATTTACAGCAGTCTGAGTCCACACACATTGTTGTAACTCTATCCAAAATAATCCTAGGATTTGTAGTTTACAGCTCTCTGCTAGCAGGATTTAGTGCTTTAGTTGAGAGTAGTGCACTATAGCTCTCTAAGGAGAGAATTCTAAGTACCTTATCCTTTCAGGAACCCCAGGATTCCATAGCATGGAGCATCAGATGCCAGGGTGAAAACTGGAGAGGCCTTGTGAAGCAATAATGATTGCAGCTAATGGAATTTCAGCAGATCTTGCCTGTGACCTGAAATCCCCTCTTCTACAGAAACATTAAAGTTGCAGAAGCCTTTTCAAATTTTCGATCTGGAACCTTTGATGCAATGACAATATGGCGATCTTTGTACCTCTTTAGTATGCTGTCCATGTAGTCACTGCATATGGGAAACTTTATGGTCCCTGGTCTTCTTAATTCCTTGCTTCGGTCATGTTACCATCAAACTGGAGACTGCCTGCTGTTAGATAAGACACATAAGCACTGTACTTTCAGGACTTAAAGTACAAAGAACTTTCTATGCTTTTCACAAAAAAGAGTCTCTACTTGTTGTAGGAAACAATTGACTCCTTTGGTTATTTTAAAGATCTGGACAGCTCAAAGGCTGGAGAAGCTTTGACCATCATGTCCATCATGCCCATCACATGAGGTCCTTTTCGGTGGCATGCGCTGGTTCACCTCTACTTTTACGACAGAACCAGTCAACTTCCATCCCATGACGTAGAGCAACTTCTAGCAGGGATCCATTGTAAAAATAGATGCATGCTTCCCGTACTGAATAGAAATCAATGGGGAGAAGCCTTTGGTCGATGCTTCCATAATGGTATGAGGACTCGGGTGAGTTGGGAAGTGTGGCTCATGGGGTGATGGGTTCCCCACGCCCCCCGACGGTTACAGCTGGATTTGCCACAGTGCATGGTGATTCTGGAGGCCCATCTGATGAGATCATTTTTTAAATTTGAAACTCTCATGCTAAAAGCTGTCATTTTTTGGAACACACCACAGAGAAAGCATGTGTAGCCTTGTGCTTAATAGTACTGATCATTATCCAAAATCCATATAAAATCAACATCAGTTATAAGACCAGCTGTAAAATTATTAGGCACACTGAATCCAGAATGGTTGCTATCATTCTATGCAAGAACAGTTTCAAAAATACTTTTAGCACTACCATGCATTTAAAGTTAGGACAATGAGTAAAGAATTAATTTCACTAAGACATCACATTCGCGGCTCCAAGTGATTTGGCTGTAACGTTCATTACATTTCCTTTTCTGTGTGGTCTTCAAAAGCTTTAAGTATCAAGGGACCATGGTTTCAAACTCACTGCTCAGATTTATGCAGAATGAATTTCCTAAGAGTAACTGAATGAATCCAAAGTCATCCAGACAGATGGTCTCTCTTTCCAGTCACTTGCTATCTTGGTACATAATTTACTGAAAAATGCATCTGCTGCCAAAGAAAGTTGACTTTGTTCTGAATGCTGCTTTAGTGTATTCTTGCAAAATATATGTCTGCTTGTTGGAGAGAATGAAAAATATAGAAGCAGTGTTGAGTACAAAGGAGTGAGATGTGGCTGATTCAGCCTACAAAGATTGACGCTTCACGTTTAGCTTCCCTGAATGTCCTCTAATACAGGAGGGCTGAAGCAATATGTAAGAATAATCTTCAGAACAAATGTTATCAGTTACTCATTCCTTCCTCGCAGAGAGTGATGTTTGTTCAAGTCTTTTGGAATACATATATTTTTGTTAAATCAGTATAACAGGAATATGGAATACAAAAGTATCTGCTGTACATTAATAGAAATAGTTTCTTCTAGCAGGGGTTGGAAGGGAAGGCTGCTAAAATCAATCTGAAAGTGATCCTGGGGATTTTAACACATGACTGAGCTTTTAATTCTTGTATTTAAAACAGCATATTCCAAGCCATCACTCCAGTGGTCCTCATCGTATATGGGCAGAAATGCATGTGCATGACTCAATCTAAAATAGCTGTTTCCTTCAATGTGCCTTGTTTAAATTAATCAAGTTCCCATATGCTCTTACTTGGACACTATTCAATGTCTATTTCTATATCAATCAATAGACCACCAAATATAATTTAATTGTGTTATACAAGATATTTCCATTAGCAGTCTTCTCTATCCCTGCATGCCCTCTGTTTCTGTTCCCTTGTTTGAGTAGAGAAGGATATACTGGTTGTTGCTGTTTGACTGGTGGGATAGTCACAACTGGGTTTCAGCTCTTAGACAAAATCACTGCCATCCAAAATGTGTCAATTCACTATTGTTTAGCAAGTTGCTTGGTAGACCTCCAGTTACATGCTATGCATGACCTTACTGCTATATTTGTTATTGTTATGTGCTTACAAAACATATCCGGCTTACAGCAACCCTTATGGGGTTTCCTTGGCAAAATTTGTTCAGGGAGGAGTTGCCTTTGACTTCCTCTAAGACTGAGCATGTATGACCTGCCTAAGGTCATCTAATAGGTTTTCATGGTAAAGCAGGGATACAAACCCTGGTTTCCAGAGTCATAGTCCAAGACCCAAACCCACTACATCATGCTGGCTCTCATACACAATCATTTAAGAATTTTTTTTATGTAGACAGGCAAGTTTGCATAGAGTCAAAGTAAATTGTCAGCAGAGTGATCTTGCACTGTTGGACATTCCCAACATATAAAAGTTTGGCCTAATCTACCCATGCTCTTTCCAACAATATCAAGCATCGTCAAGAGGGAGCTGCACAGGGGATGATGGATTTACCCTCCTGCCCCTCTCTTTTCTCCATGAAGCCAGGCGAAGTAGGCCTTTGTGATAAGGTCATAAGTCTCTGGTAAGTTTGTAAAATGATTAAAGGAAGAAGGAAGAAAGTATTAGGAGTGACACAAATGAGAGCTCTTTTTAGAAGTTTCCCTCTATAACTGGCCAGAGAAAGGTTACAGAGCAAGAGATAAAAGAAGTGAGCAGAGAAATTGATACTAGAACAGTGTAGACAATAATAACTTTTTTTTCCTATCCTGCCTCCATCTCCCTGCAGGGACTCGGGGCGGCTTACACAGGTCCAAGCCCAAAAACAGATAATAGGCAAAGAAAATACATTTAAAAACAACAACTTCAACCAGATAAAACACATTAAAAGCAAATAATATGATATAATAACAGTAAAAACCAATTTAAAACAGGATAATAACACAGAAGAACCACCATTTAGGGAAATTGGAATAAAATGGGATGGCAGTCTGGGCAAAAGTGCAAAGATATGTATTAAAGTGCCATTTGGGGGCATAAAGGAACAAAGTGCTCAACATTCTCAGCGAGAATTGGAGTGAAATCAGGCTTCAAGTTTCTTCCAGGACAGAGTAGAATAAAGCAAAGTATAATGGAATTCATGGACAACTATCTCTGTACGTTTTAAAACTGCTAGTAAAACATCAAACCTTTATTCTGTTTGTTTCAAATATGGCAGGTCTACTGCCCTGATGGAATCAATGCCTGAAAGTTACTTGGAGTGAAAACATCAACACTACTGACAGCACAAGACAAAATGGGCCTACATGGAAATAAGTGAAAGAATAAAGGGAGAACAACTGCATCTGACATGAATGTAAGTTGAAGCAAAGATGACCTCACTGTCTCATTCTGGGGAAATAAAATATATTGTTCTCATGGCACATTCCCTATTTCCTCCTTAATGTAGTTAATATAGTTACAGAGGAGCAAAGTAAAACTGGCAAATTATAAACACAATATAGGAGCATTAATAGATACAATTTTCAAATTCTGATGCTTCTTGCCAGCATGCCAAAACTGACAGCAAATATTCGATATAAATAGCTCAGCCACGCCAGTCTTTGGGCTGCTCGTTTCAAGTAGGAAGCAATGAATACATGACTTCCATGCTGGATTTTCAATGTGATATTTTAGGATGCTTAATTTGCTGTGGTGCAGGGATTCAACTTAATGACTCTTGCTGCTAATAATTTACTCTAAATGTCTACCTTGGCTAACTAGCACATGCAGCACTTTTTCATGCGGTCGTTATTTTCTGCAACAACAAGGCCAGGTATACATTAAATGAATAAAAGCTTGAGCTTTCCTTCAGCACAAAGCAAAGAAGGCAGCTTTGGAATGTCACTTTGTGTGCACAGCAGTGACTTTTTAATAGAACTGCAATAATAATTAATTACTGGGTGAATGCACTGGCTAATTGCTTCCTCCCAAAAGGGATTTTTGCAGTTTTTCAAAACATGAATGGTACTAATATTGTCCAGTTATATAGATGATATTGAGATCCCTATTAAATCAAGACAGATAGCTGGCCCCCCTCCTTCCATCAACAAATGCTTTTTCCTGCTTCTTTTCCCAGTCATTTGTGTGCAGTCTTGGAAATGATGCAATTGTTTCCTTTGGTAAAACTTTCAATATACATAGAATAAATCTTTGCATGGTAGCTATCGGTGATCTGAGCTTCTTTTTCCCTCAATTACCTCCATACTTCCAGTTAAACTCTACATGTTTACCTCATTGTGCAATGTTGGTGATCTGGGTACTGCAAGGTCTTGCACATTCTACCAAATCAATATGGCTTCAAATTCAGACCCCGTAGGGAACTGCTTGTCTGCAGTCCAGAGTGGACTAGCTAGTTCCATAGATGGTTGTCATCTTAAGGCTGGCCATCATAGGATAAACTGGCCATAGCAATTATCAACATAATGTAAATTGATTGTGATATACATTAATAGAAAGACTATCTGAAACAATCAGTGCATTGGTTTTCAAAGTAGTCAAAATGTATGCCCATACAGAAAATGGAATTTGGCCCTATGCTTCTCCTATAAGTCATGCAGATGCCACACTGTAAATAAATGTCACATCACTTTTAGTCCCCATTTTAGCTGGTATGCAACTGATTTTCAGTTTTAAGGGTCAAGGAGAAGAGGATGTGTTTGTGGTGTGTTTGAATCATAAAATCAAAGTTGGAAGAAACCATAAAGACCATCCAGTCCAGGAAAACACAGTCAAACCACCCCTGTGCTACAAAGTGCAGGAAAAGGGGGACAACAATATCTGGCTATGTAGACAATGGATTGGCCCAAATTAGAGTTATCTAGTGGTTCACACTAATCTCAGAGTCCAGGGCTGCTCTGGAGTTTCACTGAGTTTCAACTCCGGAATATTCCCTGACTTGTCCTAACACAGAGTAAATCCTGTGCTTAGGGTGACTTTTGTGCAAAAAATTCCTTGCTCCTACTGTGGGGTTGGGAAATCTGGGTAGAATGTCAGGGGATTAAAATGGGTTGCAAAAGTTGGGTTTGTAACCTGTCTGCAACCCTCTAACAACACTTTTCTCACCCCAATCTACATGTTACACAGATAGTGGTGTATCTGTAATTGACCCCATGCACAGAATGGATGGGGTCTTAAAGGAGATAACAAGTATAAGCTATATTTCATGCTGAACGAATATCTAGATATGTTGTCTAAGTAAGCATATGTATGCATATCACAGATCACAGATAGATCTTGTGGCTAGTTCTTTCCTGCATAAAGCTTCAGAGGATGTGCTTGGCCATTTAATGGGATTTTTTGCCCAGGCTTGTCTTCTGTCCGGAATAGTCTCTTAAAAAATAGAAATGACTTTTTGGTCAGTTCTGATTTTATTTAATGCATGGATTCTGCCTGTCAAAATCTGGAATTGACCCCAGCTGTTTGCCCACCACAGCATTGTTCTAAGCTGGATTTTCCATGTTCATACACATGTTTGCACCCTACAAATTTCTCCTAGGATGCTTTGAGGATGCTTCCTCACTGGAGTCACAGCCCAACATATGACACAAAGCTACTTCTGGTGGGACTCCATACAAAAAACACCCTGGCAGCTTCGTGGAACACTGCCTAGAGAACACAGGAGGCTTCCAGTGTTGTCATTAGATAGAATGGGGATGGCACGGGGGGGGGGGGGGGGAGCTGGGTGACGATGCTTTCCCCGTGTGATGAGGAAAATGGTGAAGGGCAGAGACGGTTCAACCGTGAGGCAAACTAGGCATTTGCCTGTGGCGCCATCTTGTGGGGGCGCACTTGAGGCACTCCTCCATGCCTCCTCTTCCCAGGGTCACTCGCGCGCCTGTTTTGCCCGGTTCCTCTCCCCCGGCCTCCTTGACCCCTTCAGCCTCCTGCCCTTCGCTCTCCTTTTCTCTTCCTCCTGCTCTGGGCCCTGCATCTCAGGCGCCCCTTCTTCACCTCCTCCTCCAGGCTTCCCCTCTTCCCTTGCCTCAGGGACCTCAGGGCCCTGAGCCTCTCCCTCCAGGCTTTTAGCTCTGGATGCTCCCTCCCGCTTCTCAGGGGGCCCTCTCCCCACCTCGACGCCATTCCCCTGGGCTCGGGCTCCACATGGGCTCAGTCCTCCTCCGTGTTTCCCTCCCCGCCTTCCTCCACCGCCGCTGCTGCCTCTTGCGCCTCTGCCATGCGGGCTGACTACCTCAGGGAACATGTGGCCTGATTGTAGGTGAGTTGATGCAGGATCCGTGGAAAGGGAGGGCTGAGGCTCCAGGCGTTCCTCCCCCTTTCCCTTTCTCCTGTTCTCTCCCTCTCTCTCTCTCTCTCTCTCTCTCAGTGGGAGACCTAGGGACGGAAGGGAGGAGAGGCTGCTTAGAGGCCTGTGCACAAAGAGGCCTCTGGCTCCGTCGGGTGATAAGCAGGGAAAGGGAAGGAGGCACTGGCAGAGGGGCGGCGAGGAGGGGCCAAAGGAGGGGCTCTGAAGCCGAGACTGACCAGCATCAGCCACCAGCAACCAGAGCCAGCCAAGCCAGGCCTTTGTGTCCTGGAGTTAAGGAGGCAGGAGCCCAGGAAGCGATCCTGGTCTGCACCTGAGGGCTGTCTCCTCCCCACCAAAGACACCACCATTCCAAAACAGGAACCACACTTTGGCAAAGCATTACCTCCTTGCTGAGTTTTGGAGCCGCTTCTGCCTGTGCTGGCCCTTTAAGGCCGCAGCGCCCAGGTTAACTCACTTTGCATGCTGGGAAATGCAGTTCTTGGCCTTCTCAAGTAAAGCAGAGGAAGCAAGTGGGAGGAGACACTGGCACTCGGCTTCCCAGGAGGCATTGCGCTGCGCACCGGACAGAAACACGGTCCCTCTTAAAGGGACAGGCCGCATTTTGTTGCTTTCCCACCTGGCTGCATGGATAGGAAGCTGGACTCTCTTTGAGCTGCAATGCTATCTCTATTGCCTTACCACCAAAATGGCGCTCAGGAGAAAGAAGTAAGGGAATCTGTCATTGAATGCAGTTTGTAAACAATGTTCATAGGATCATATAGAGTGGGAAGGGACCTCTTAAGGCCATGCAGTCCAACCCCCTTCTTTCTGGGTTGGGTGGAGATTGATTTGTCATTTGGGAGTTGTAGTTGCTGAGATTTATAGTTCACCTACAATCAAAGAGCGCACTGAACTCCACCAACTCCACTTCTACACTGCCATATAATCCAGATTATCAGATCAAATAATCCATATTATCTGCTTTGAACTGCATTATATGATGCCTCTCCAACATTGCCCTATGAAATCCAAATTATCTGCTTTGAACTTGATTTTATGACAGTGTCGACTCATATAATCCAGTTTAAAGAAAATAATGTGGATTGGTGCCTGCTTTGATAATCTGGATTATGTGACAGTGTAAAAGGGACCTGAGACTAAACTGCCATATAATCTATTTCAAAGCAGATTATCTGGATTTTATTTCACAGTGTAGATGGGGCCTAAATTCAATGGCAAAAGAAATTATGGCAAATGGTATCAAATTTGTCCACTTTTGCACAAATTGGGCTGACTTGGCAATTGATTTTGCTACTGATCGAAGTGAACGAATGAGAAATGTCCAGAGTTGCATCTACACCATGGAATGAATGCAGTTTGACACCACTTTAATTGCCAGGGCTCACTGGTATGGAGCCGTGAGAGTTGTAGTTTGATGGGGGACCAAAACTATTTGCCAGAAGAAGCTATGCAAAATGAAACCTCTCATCATTCCATTGCATTGAGCCATGGCATATGAAGGTGCATTCATTCTATGGTGTCGATCAGGCATGCGCAAACTTCGCCCCTCCAGGTGTTTTGGACTTCAACTCCCACCGGCTGTTAGGAATTGAAGCAGTTTTGGTTCTATGTGTTGTCAAGGCTTTCATGGCCGGAATCACTGGGTTGCTGTGATTTTTCTGGGTGGTATGGCCATGTTCCAGAAGCATTCTCTCCTGGTGTTTCGCCTGCATCTATGGCAGGCATCCTCAGAGGTTGTGAGACATATTGCACACTAGGACAGTGAGGTTTATATGTCTGTGGAAGGTCCAGGGTGGGAAAAAGAACTCTTGTATGAGGCAAGTGTGAATGTTGCAATTTGCCACCTTGATTAGCATTGAATAGCCTTGCAGCTTCAAAGCCTGGCTGCTTCCTGCCTGGTGGAATCTTGTTAGCTGGCCCTGATTATTTCCTGTCTGGAATTCCCTTTTTTAGTGTTTCTCTCAATTTACTGTCCTGATTATAGAGCTTTTTGAAATACTGGTAGCCAGATTTTGTTCATTTTCATGGTTTGCTCGTTTCTGTAGAGGATGCCCAAGCAATAAGCAACCAGACCTCACGAAGCCTGACTGATTCCTGCCTGGGGAAATCCTTTGTTGGGTGGTGTTAACTGGCCCTGATTGTTTCCTGTCTGGAGTTCCCTTGTTTGAGAGTGTTGTTCTTTATTTACTGTCCTGATTTTAGAGCTTTTTTTAAATACCAGGGGCCAGATTCCCTTTCGGTGGCCTTTTAATTCCTATGGATTCCTAAGGACCCTTAAGGCTCTTCCACACAGCCATATAACCCAGAATATCAAGGCAGAATAACCCACAATATCTGCTTTGAACTTCGTTATCTGAGTCCACACTGCCCTATATCCTAGTTCAATGTTCGGCAGAAAAAAATGGAATGCAGAATGAGGGACGCCTGGCTCGGCAACAGTACATGTGAAAAAGATCTTGGAGTCCTTGTGGACAACAAGTTAAACATGAGCCAACAATGTGATGCGGCTGCTAAAAAAGCCAACTGGATTCTGGCCTGCATCAATAGGAGTATAGTGTCTAGATCCAGGGAAATCATGCTCCCCCTCTATTCTATTCTGCCTTGGTCAGACCACACCTGGAATACTGTGTCCAATTCTGGGCACTGCAATTGAAGGGAGATGTTGACAAGCTGGAATGTGTCCAGAGAAGGGCAACTAAAATGATCAAGGGTCTGGAGAACAAGCCCTATGAGGAGCGGCTTAAAGAACTAGGCATGTTTAGCCTGCAGGAGAGAAGGCTGAGAGGAGACATGATAGCCATATACAAATATGTGAGGGGAAGTCACGGGGAGGAGGGAGCACGCTTATTTTCTGCTGCCCTGCAGACTAGGACATGGAACAATGGCTTCAAACTACAGGAAAGGAGATTTCACCTGAACATCAGGAAGAACTTCCTCACTGTGAGAGCTGTTCAGCAGTGGAACTCTCTGCACCAGAGTGTGGTGGAGGCTCCTTCTTTGGAGGCTTTAAAGCAGAGGCTGGATGGCCATCTGTTGGGGGTGCTTTGAATGCGATTTCCTGCTTCTTGGCAGGGGGTTGGACTGGATGGTCCAGGAGGTCTCTTCCAACTCTACTATTCTATGATTATATGATTCTATGGTGCTAAATTCGCAAATATAGTAATTCCTACATAACATTACCATGTATTGAACTGCTTTTTCTGTTGATTTGTTGTAAAACATGATGATTTGGTGCTTAATTTGTAAAATCATAATGTAATTTGATGTTTAATAGGCTTTTCCTTAATCCCTCCTTATTATCCAACATTTTCGCTTATCCAAAGCTTTTATTTTTCAGTGATTGGTTTGGGGAGGGGGCACCAAAATTCTGTTCGCCTACACTTGAAAAATACCTTGGGCCGGCTCTGGTGAAGGGTGATACGAGCTGTGGGCCGACAGTTTCCCCCACTGCCCCACAGATTTGCCATGCTGCCTGGCTACTCCCCCATTGTTGCCCGGCTTCAGGAGCAGTGTGATGACGTCCTATGTGACCTTGCCAAGAGTTAAGGACCTCATCAGATGGCCTTAATTGCCCGTCCTATGACAGTCCTATACTACTTGCACCACGGAGCCTACTGGCTCCTATCTCACAACATCAAACTACTTCTGGTGGGCTCCATGGTGCAAGTAGAGTAGGAATGCCATACACTTTCACATCAGCAACATAAAAGGCTTCCTGTGTTGTATGGACAACAGGAGGAAGCCAGGCAGCAGACGCCCCCCTCCCCCATCCCCGTGGGATGGGGTAAGAGAGAAGCCGGGCTATGTGGAACAATGGGTTCTCCATGCCCCATGCTGGATTTTCCATGATGCATGGTGAATCCCATAAGTAAGGTGATGAGGTCATAAGAGTTACTTTGCTGTTGTATATAAAACATAAAGTGGAAAAAAATGGCCTTTTCTCCCTGTTATGTAATGAGGCTAGGATGAGACAGTGCTTACATGTATTTTCAAATTCAAAAGACACTGGAAGCAAACAATTATATCATTATTATGATTCCAGTGCTTTTAACTAAGGCAAGGTCATTCAGTTAAGAAACCAAAGTGAGGCCTTCTATTGTTCTTTGGCAGCCCCGAGCAAATTTGGCCACAAACCAAATTATCTGCAGAACAGTTTTGATTATTTGAAGTCTTGAACAAGCTTTCATTTTATGCAGAATGGTGTGACCAGAGGGGCATAGGAAAATGTTGAGAAAAATGTAATAGCTGTGTATGTTGCCTTTTCAGTTTATAGAATGAAATTATGGTTTAGTGACTTGTGAAATAATGATGTAAAAGAGAGAAAAAACTTATAGTTCTCCTAGGTTCTGGGTTTTTTTTTTTGGCTCCTTTCTTTGTATATCACATTCATAATCTGTATTTTAGCAATGCATATTGTTTCTTTTTTTATTCATTCATTTGCTATTAGTCAAAATCTTTTAAGAAAATATAAATATTGTTATTGCTATTACTATTGGATGGTTGGAGTGCTGGGCTAGAATACAAGGAAATCAATGTTTAAATTCCCTGTCAGCTACAGAATTGCACTGCTGGTAACACTGCTGGTTCTCTCAATATTAATGGAAGACAATGGCAAATCCCCTCTGAATACATCTTGCCAAGAAAACCCTACCGTGTTTCCCCGAAAATAAGACAGTGTCTTATATTAATTTTTGCTCCCAAAGATGCGCTAAGTCTTATTTTCAGGGGATGTCTTATTTTTCCATGGAGAAGAATTCACATTTATTGTTGAACAAAAAAATGAACATTTATTATATACTGTACAGTAGTTGTCACCACAAACCAGCATAACCAGACAAACTGTGAATCCTATCAAGAATTTCTTGTTACTACCACTATTTCCAAGTACAACAATCTATTGTACGTATATTTACCAATCCTGCATGCTCTGGTGTTCTGTTCAGCAGGCATGCTTCCAACAAAAACTTTGCTAGGTCTTACTTTCAGGGGAGGCCTTATATTTAGCAATTCAGCAAAACTTCTACTAGGTCTTATTTTTCGGGGATGTCTTATTTTAGGGGAAACAGGGTATGATAGTGTCATCATAAGTGAGAGCTGACCTGAAACAACACAACAACAGCAATAAATATTGTATAGTTTGCCCTGTAATGAAATGTTGGTTGAAGGAACACAAAATAATTCTTCTTTTGAAAACAGAGAATGATTGGCTCTGCATCTTCTAAGCTCAGTTTCCTGTTATGTTACTTAAAGGTATAAGATTATCAAATTTTTGTTGAATTTGCACACAACAAATTCTCTATTGTATGTTTAGCTTTGAAAATCTGTGATTATATAACTGCAGCATAGCAGCTATTTTTTAATTCACCTATTATCCTCTTCTCTCTTTTTCAAAGACATCATCTGGACTTTGACTAGATCCTTCCAATTCACTACTAGTCTTCTGCTTCAATAAGCAGCTGTATTTATCTATTATTTTGGGAATTTCTATGCTGCCTTTCTCCGGATAGATGCAAGGTGGCTCACAACATCATTAAAACAACAAAATAATAAAAACCATTCATTAAAACACCATAACACCATGATGAAGATACAAGATGCTCCTAAAGCATGATTAAAGTGATTGCCTTGGCATTAAAGATTTATTGAGTCCCATCTCCAGATGCAAATTAACTAGTTAAAAAGATTCTCGTGAAAAGATCTCATAAGCATCTGTTGTGATAGGGATTTCACCTAACAGAGTATATAAAATTCAATTAATTAAAATGTCTCTAAAATTCCCATACATTTATAAATACAAGGACTCAATAAAATCACTTAAAAGCTTTCCCAAACAGGAAAGTCTTCACTCCATTTCTGAAAGACATCAGGGGGCTGCTCTGACTTCTTCCCGCAGCTCATTCCAAAGTTTCGGTACTGCTTTGGAGAAAGTGCCTATTTAACCGTAGATTATCCCTGGGCTGAATGGAGATGAGAGGCTCCTTGCTGGATCTAAGTGATCTGATCTGTGTTCTGTCAGAAAGGGCTCATTTTGATTTTCAAAACAGCCATAGTCTTTCTTAGGAATTCTCAATGATGGCAATCTGGCAAATGGAAAATACCTCAATGTTGTCATATTCCTCATATTTCTAAGTACAGTTGGCCCTCTGTTTCTACAAATTCTGCATCCATGGATTGGCTCACTCTATTTTATCAGTTATACACAAAACAAAACCAACTGTTTGGGGGTTTGACAATCTATGGTAAGTGCTTCATTTACAAGTTATGCACTGGCAGACAAAAGACACTGAAAATAAGTACTATTAAGAAGAGGGCTGCCCCCTAAAATTAGCTGCCAGAGGCAAACCAAGTCTTCAGTGCCAAGTCAAGGTGCACACTAACCAAGGTGAACCAGATAAGGTGTTTGGATACCAGAGACAGAAAATTCCCTATATATTTTGCCCTGCCTTGAAAATACAAATATATTGAAAATAAATTCATAACCATTGTTTTTTCATGGTGCCAAAATCTGCTTCCTAAAGCAACTGCCTTGGCATGAAAGACTTATTGAGTCCCATCTCCAGATGCAAATTAACTAGTTAAAAAGATTCTCCTGAAAAGATCTCATAAGTATCCATTGTGATACGGATTTCACCTGACAGAGTATATCTGACAGCCTGCAGTTTTCCTCTGGCATTAATGATGAACCGGCAGCCACAACAGAAACATGAGCTTTGATTGGAGTCGCTTGGCAAATTTCTAAAACCATTAAGAGACTCTTAGTAAAGACACTTACTCCATATTTAAGTATGCCCTACTGCCCCAGCACGTGAATGTCAGTATCACCTTAGCTGCTCATTGAACATGCCACTTTGAAAATTACATTAAATACAAACAATACTTCCCTACAATTTCTCAGAGCATTTCTAGTTCTCAGAGTAAGGCTGGACTCCAAAGATTACTTAATGAACTGGGGGTTGGGAGGTTACTTCTGAATAAATATGCATAACATAACATTGCTAATATCCATTTGTCAGGACACCTACATTTGTAAACACCCAATTCATAGTAGCTGGAAGGAATGCATGCAACAAGCCACTCCTGTCCTTAATTTATTTCTGCAAAGAGAACACTTAAAAGAGATTATGGTTTCATCTACATAAACCACTTAATCTAAGGCTGGTTTAGAGCGGCAATACTTTGCCCCAGCCCAGAAGGCAGTTACAATGCCCATCTCTGCCCTACAGTGGTGGGACAGAGTCTAGTCAGTTCAGCCAGGCTGAAACTGGTTTGATCCCACTGGACTTGGATGTCCCTTGTTGCAACTCCTGGGCTGTCAAGGAACTCTAGAGAGGAGCTGATATCAAAAAAGGTGCCCACATGAGTAGGGAGAAGAAGGGATGACCCCTCCCCTCTTTTTATCTGGTTGCATGAACACCATTGCTGACATCAGCAAAGGCACACAGCGATTGCCAGCTCTCTGGAGCTCTCTGGTGGTTTTCTGTAGAGACAGGAGGAGACATGGGCCTAATCTGTCCCCTTTCCCCTGTGCCACAGAGTGCAGGAAAAAGGATTGGCCAAATTAGAGTTATCTAGCAGTTCACACTAACCTCAGAGTCCAAGACAGCTTTGGGGTTTCAGTGAGTTTCAACTCCAGAGTATTCCCTGACTTCTAACACAGAGTAAAACTGGGTTTACCAGTTTTCCCCTGTGTTATGGATCAAAAGTCTTTGAACATCTGTTGGATGTTCAGGAGCAACTTCTGGCCCAATTTGGTGAATAAAAGCAAATCTAGAATGACGAACAAAACAGAGGTCTGGGGGAGGAGATGCAGCATAATACAAAAACAAATGTTGGGTCCCAGAAATAAGTAAGCTACTAAGTCCTGCTACTATTATTCTTACAAGCACCACATTTCTTTCAAGAAGTCCTTCATTCTATGTTTAGTTGCAGCATGTGTAGTTACTTTTTCCAAACAGAACTGCTGCATCCTTGCTGATAGATATACATAAGTTTCAACAAACAGAACAATCCTTGAGATCATTTTTCATTCCAGCGGTCACTGTTATTTGCCCTACACATGCATATGCTTTCACACAGCAATTTAGGGTTTGTCTCAAAACAAGAAAGTGCTCTTGCTTTAGTGGAAATGATGGCTGCAATTTGTGCCCTCTAGTTCTCTTCGTTATTTTACAGGCACTAGGCTTGGAATGGCTATTTATATTAGGAGAGAAGCTATCGACATGAATATTTATATATCAGAAACATAGCCTGGAAAAAAGCTTATTTCAGATACATAGCCAGATGGACCCTGAGAGCACATGATATTTTTTTTTCTATTTCCAGATGCTGTTATAAATTATGTGCTTTAAAATTACTTTTCATTTTATTCCATCCCCCCTTTTGCAGCTGTTGACATCTGGTATATAGTATATAATCAGGACTGAAAGTATCTACGCTATTTTACAATCCAGACAATATTGCTTTGCTGCATATGATAAAAGGTAGGCTTTTGCTTTCATCTTGAAATGTTTGAAATGCAGAGTGGATTAAACACTGCCATTTCATCCTATACCAGAATACACTGGGCTGTGGGTACCCAGTACCACTGAAGGAAAAGGGAGAAAACATAAAGTGAAACAAAACTGTAATCTGTTCAAGAGCAGCTGGATTGCAAGGCCTGGATAATAAATGCAAAATGTGCACACATACATAGATTTGCTTGTTTAGCCTAATTCACTCTTCTCAGGTTAGTCGTAGAAAGGAGTAAGAAAGGCTGGGCATTAGAACATCACCCCAAAGTCTTGGAACTTCTACCACTGTCCATGTGGTACTATAAGTCTTCAGAGCCATAAAGGTCAGAAAGTTATCCTTAAAATGACATGAATGAGAGCATCATTGGCTAAAGCCCTCAGCATGTTCTTTCCTGTTTGCAAAAAGAATATGGCATGAATAAAACATGGCAGAATGTGACAACTGGAAATGGATGATGCTTCTAACTCATATTTTCAGCCTTGCTCCAGTGCCCAGTGAAGTCATCTTACATCGCTTACAAATAGCACCATATTCTGACAGGCCTGCGTCACTATATAATTTACTTGGGAGTTGTGGCAAGATTTTTTTTTGTTAAAAAAAAGAGTTTTCATTTGTCGATTTTTAACTTGCAAGGGACAAATGAAAGAGAGACAAGAGAGTACTGCCAACACTACCAATTATCTGAAGTTTCCATCACCCAGTGTCAGGCTAAGCTAAGCAGCATGGGGTTATGATTAAAATTAGTTTATCTAAGACCAGTAATTGGCCGTTATAACTGAAGGATATGGATGTTGGAATGACATGTGCAAAATTCCACACCCCATTATGACCAAAGCCCCAGTCCCTCCGCATCTAGGCATTTGTATTGAAGTTTTAATCCACTATCAGGTCAAACTACTATGCTTTCCAAAACTTTTTCGAAAGCTAGCTCACTGTTAAAAAAAGTATGAGGGAACCAGTGTGAGGAAGAAGTGGGTAGAAAAGGGAGCAGCACAGCTCAAGAACAGAGTACACATTTTTCATGCCAATGGTCTAGATCCAATTCCCATTTTCCAGGTAGTCCTGAAAAAAAATTCTACCCAAAATCTTGCTGCCATTTATTGCAGACTAGTGAATGATGCAGACCAAGTTGTTGATGTTGGGAACTTCAAGTTGTTTTTACCTGGGTTGAGCTTTAGCTAACCTCATCACAGGGTTTTCTTGGCATGATTTGTTCAGAAGTTGTCACTCTCAGTGTAGTACAATTTTTCTTTTACATTGAACTGGGAGAAAGTGAATTTTGCATCTCTATCTGCAAACCTTCTTTGATCTGCTAAAAACATAAGTTTCTTACTGATGATTATACCTCATTAGGAGGTTAATTTTCAAAAATCTCTACTGCCCTCAAGTGATCAAATGCTACACAAATTTTGACCTCATGTTGATTTCCTTCTCAAATGAATGAACATTTCCAAACACAAATGGAGAGAGGATTTCCCCCTTTACATTACACCCTATTTCATATTCCTTTTTAGAAGTCATATTCTGCTTGATATATAAAAGCAATAAGCACATCAAATAAACTATTCAGTGCAGGAGGAATGACTGAAAATATAAATTTTATTGATAAACTAAAATGTACAAAACATGTAACTTTTGAAACTCTACTGGCTTCTTCACCTGCTGAAAGATGTTTAAAATCACACAGATTTGTATCAGCTGTTGTTTGATCAGTCCCTAGAAAATTACAAGAAAACAAGTATGTAGATGTGGCTACTGTAATCAAATAAATGGTAATTACTGGAGAGCATTTTCAAACCGGAGAACCCTACACATGGGCATTTGATTATGGATATAATGCTGGGTTAAATAGGCCATTGATTTTAGTACAGCATAGTTCTTATCTTAGATTTAAGCAAACCAACAGCTATGGTGATGAAATAGTGATGACTGCAGTTGAAGATGATCTTCCCCTTTCCCTTTATTGAAGGAATTTGACTTATACATTTAAACTGAGGTTGTGGATCATGGCAGTTTTTAATCCTGTGTAGCTCAGTGGCTCTTTAGGCGAAAATGCAATTTTGAACAGTAATTGTAACTAGAACCTGGGATCAAGCATTGCATTTTTGTTTTGTTCAGTGTTGCTGGAGAACTATTAGAACCACAGCTGCCACCTCTTAGAGAGACTCTCGTGATTGTAACAGCACATTCCATACCTCTTTCCTCCAGCAAAAAAAATCAGAGATATTACAGTAGAGTCTCACTTATCCAACCTTTGCTCATCCAACCTTCTGCATTATCCAGCACAGCCTGCCTTTTAGTAATCAATGTTTTAGTAGTCAATGTTTTCAATACATTGCAATGTTTTGGTGCTAAAGTCACAAATACAGTAATTACTACATAATGTTACCATTTATTGAACTGCTTCTTCTGTCAATTTGTTGTAAAACATGATGTTTTGGTGCTTAATTTGTAAAATCATAATGTAATTTGATATTTAATAGGCTTTTCCTCAATCCCTCCTTATTATCCAACATTTTCGCTTATCCAACGTTCTGCTGGCCTGTTTATGTTAGATAAGTGAAACTCTACTGTATTTCTATTGTGCAATAAATGTGTTGCAGAATAATGGACCATACAATTTGTATAAATATTCTTTTAGGACAGTAGAATGCACTGTTTGGAGAAATGTCTGTACAGCACAACGATCATATCCACAGGGCTACATTCCTGGACTTACCATGGTTAGCAAAAATCGCAGATAATTGTAAACTCTATTAAAAACATATTCTAGCAGACGCATACTATATAGTCACAATGGAAGACCTAGGAAACGCTTAGAGATGACACCTCTAGCCATCACTGGGACTCTATAGTCAATGTCTTGCTGAAGCATACTATAAAGTTGCATGAAAATGCCTAAAGATTTTGTCAAATGAAACTGTGGTTACCATGGGTATGTACTGTACTTCTGAACATGCACAGAGACATTTGTATATGATTTTATTATATATTACCCATCTCTTTAACTTAGCTCAGTAGTGTTTCCAAATCTTTTATGTATCAAGTGATTTGCCAGAATTGTATATATAACTCAAGATGTTGTCTTCCTAGTAAATTCATAATATTCCTGTAATTTCCATCCTTTCTTCTAGTGTTCCTAACTTTGTTCTCTGAGCTATGATTGGCGGTCTTCATGCCAAGTTTACCTAGCATCTCCTTCACATGGGGGGAGGGGTGTCTTCAGGGGCTACAAAAATGACACTTGGGAACACAAACAACCTCCTGGGTACACTTTGTCCTCCTCTGATGTACTGCAACCAAACTGAGTACCTTGTTTCTGAGTGATATAAAGTACTCAATCCTTTATTTAGAAGGTAAACCACCAAGAAAACAAGTGATAAAGGAGGTGGGGGATTTTTTTTGGTCCACATTTTAAAGCAGACCAAATGTGCGCTTTCCAGAGTAATATGCAGACTGGAACACAGTTTTTTTTCTGAACTTCTAATTATGTAATGTAGTTCTTGGTTCAGAGAACAATGTACACACAAAAATAAATGAGAATTGTGTATTGTTTCTTTCTAAAAACATACTGATGTAAATACTGGTCTCAAAAATGAATACATATGAAACTTACTTGGCACAGAAAAAGACTGACAGGTCCATCCTCATAGAAAACCTGTTTGAAAATTTTTTGGTATATATTTTAATAAGAAATAAGTCTAAAAATTGGGAAACCAAAAATTCCTCATTGGATATGGGAACTTTTTAAACTTTTGCAATCACACCTTTAGTTTCAGTGATTTCACATCTATAGGAGTAAATTTAAATTTGTCATTTTATTAAAAAGGAATTCTAATAACTTTTGTTGATCATACAAGAACTCTGTTCCCATATACACTACATAATGTTGTATGGCTCACAAACCATGTATTAGAATCCAAATTTGACCAAGTATTTTCAGATCGCCTGATTTACACTTCAAACAAATGTAGTTATGAATATACCTCTAATCTTCCTTGCATTCTTCTTTGTCATAAAAATAAGAAAAACACAACAAATATTGCATGTTTTAATTTATTCACTTTAACAACAGTAAGAATTTTCTTTAAAAATGTTTTTACACTTTATTTAAAAATGAGTACAAAAGAAGGTAATGGCAAATCTTCCATTCTACTTTAACAGATATTCAATGCTCTTGACTATTTCCAAACTGAGATGCTTAGTTTCCTGACAATCCAAGGTCATTCCTGCCTCATAACTGGGGTTTTGCCAGTCTTCCTCGCTATTAACAATGAGTATTCAAATTACTATTTCTTGTTACCAAACCTGTATGCAGTTTAGATTTTTTTGAAGTAGAGGTTGAAGAAAGCAAACTTTAAAAATATGGAAATCATTTCAGAAAATATAAACATAACATTTCAGTAATTCAAAGACAGTTCTGACACCAAGTGTAAACAAGACTATGGCACAGGGATAGAAAAACACATTATTTATCAGATGATGCAATTTAGAGGATATCATCTTGTGAAACTCCTATGCTGAACAGTTCTATTATTGTTTCGGCAGCATGTACATTTAGAATAAATGTATTGTTAAGGAGAAAGATATAAAACAAACAATAGATGTCCCTTTAGAACATAACTAACATTTGAAATGAGATGCTCATTTGGTTGATCTATGTGTTCAGCACTCTAATGTTCCCCATGTCTTTTAGCAGCACAGGTCTATAGGTTAGAGCCAAGTTTTTCATGTATCTGAAATAATCACTCACTTGAAATCCGTGAAGTGCTTCTTCCTGCATATTGTACAAAAGAGAAGTACTATTACTTAGAAATAAATGAGGCAAATATCAATGTATTCTGAGATACCTATATTTATTCCCTCCACCCACTGATAAACTGGTTTCCTGTTTCTACTTTAATGCACCAATGCACTGATGTGAAAAACCACCATAAAATTTGATCAGTTATTTCTAATTAATATCATCAGCACAGATATCAAACATTGTTCTTTGAGCTAACTGTATAAATCTTTTAAAGGCTTCTGAAGAGCATAAAATGTAGTACGATTCATGAAAGAATGGTTGAAAATTGCCCTTTCTTATAGCAAAATATACTTATTAGGGACAATGGAAATTATAGTCAAATGCATCTGGAGGGCACAAGGCATACATAATTTTGAGTTCATCTGGAGATGAAATACCTTTTATAATTGATATTATGACTAAGATTTCTAGATGCATACATGAGGATTTAGGAAATACAAGAGAGATAGACAGAATCACTCTGAGACATGAGTTATCAGAGAACACAAATACTGCAAGATACGGTAGCTTTATTAGGAAAAAAAACTCACCTCCATTTATATTAATTAAGCAGGAAGAAAGAGAGGAAAAAGGCAGCCAGAAAAAAAGTGAATAAAAATGATCCAGGGATGTTTGAGGTGTTTATGTGGATAGAGGATGTGAAGAAAAGCCTACAATCCTTGCTTTGTTGAATGGTGGATTATTAAATCAGTGGCATACATAAGCAATTAATGGAAATATTAGCCTTTTAAAAAAAGGACAAAGCATTCAATATTATTTTTAATTGAGACATAAAGAGTCAGTTGCCATTGACCAACAAGGGAGATTTATGTATGGGAACAAATCAACATGTAAATATCCCTTTATATTATAAATCCTATGTGGGTTCCATTAAACTGGTGGATGGGTTAGTGGCTTCATACAGGATGTACAAACTCATTTGCAAACAGCTAGAGGTAGACTGGAGCCTCTCATTAAACATACATTTTAACGATGCACACTCTGCTTCCATGTCTTCAGCAATGTGCTGTAGTGTATACAACATATTATATTCCTAGGGTGCAATCTACAAGCAATTAAGTCTATAGTAGGATGATTAAAATTCAACTGGACTCAGAATATTGTGGATTTAAATTCCTAAATGCTGTCTAATTATTAAACTAGAATGTTCACACAGATAATAAAAAAACCCTTATTTTTCTCAAATATTTTATCTTTTATGTAATATATAGTAAACTTTACTATTCCTTTAAAATTATCCAGTAGTTTTAATTATTTTAATTATTTTGACCTATCATCTGAGTTCTGTGCCTTAAGAATTTTTATCCTAATGATCTGTCAGATGTTAACATAAATATTATTAGGAGAAATAATAGATCTGATATGTTGTCACCTACTATATAATGAGGAATTCAGCTCCGCTATGCTATTTTGAAATTAATGTCAGAGGTTTGAATTTAATGGCATACTTGGGCATTCACATTAAAAGTGATAGCTGTTAGGTAGACAATGGTTAAAGGCATGTTTAAACAATTAACTTGAAATTTCCTGCCAAAAAAGTATACTCCACTCAACTACTATGTTTACAACAATTCAGATTTGATTCTAAGATGATGGCTATCAATAGAACTTAACATGTTTTACAAGCCTGAAGTCATCTCTTTTTAAATTTATGTCCAATTTAGAATATTAATTTGTTCACTTCCATTAAATCAGGGATGGGAATTGTGAGATGTTGTAGGATTGCAACTTCTACTATTCTTCACTATTGACTATACCAACAAAGATTTCTGGAGCTTAGAAGTCCATCAGTCTCTGGAGGATCACATAATCCCCAGTTCTACTCAAAAAGATGAAATTCACAAATGAAAATGCCAGAAAATAGCAAAAGAAATTGGGAAAAACATTCTGATCACCTAAAGCAGTGATCAGAATTAGAGTGTCAATGACATCCCCACCTACTTATTTTAAGGAAGTTTACTTCTATAATCAACATTTTATAAAGCTAATAAACAATGGTCTTAAGAATGAAATTTGTCATTGATTTTTCTGAGCTGTTTTAGCCATTAGACTATGCACCAGTAAGACTGAAGTTCATGTCAGAAACTCAACAGGTGACCTTTAACCAACTATAACACCCTTTGCTTCCCCATTTACAATATTGAGATAACAATAACAACCCTATTTTGCAGGACAATGGAAAGAAGTACAGAAAGTGTTCTGTACATTCCAAGGCAGGTATAGAGAGCTGGAATAGTGTGCACAGCCACATTATACTATCCAAAGCCCTCCACAGGTTGGAGATATTAGCGGATATGTGGCCGGACCCACAATGCCCTAAATTTTCCAGTTGAAGTAATATGTCTAAGCTTTCCACCCAGTCCTTTGGTGAAGAATCAGACTCCTCCTTAGGCAAGAGCCATGAATTTCCTTTCTTACCCCTGTAGAGATGCAAATAAAGTATACTCTACTGGTGCTTCCAGGTTACTACTACTCCCTGTTCCCCACAGAGAACTTGTGAAGACAAGGAAAGCATTGCCAGAAAGATAAGCATTATTAACCTATCTTTGGGAGGCACATTCCTTAAAATGCAACTCTATTCTAGAAAGAGCAATGATAACAAGAGTGACTCGGTGCAGACTGAAGCCCTTGTAACAGAGCAGTCAGCATGCCATTCCTTGCATTCTGTCACATGAACCATCTGCATGTTTGGGAATTCTGGCCTTCGAAGAAAATGAAATAGACTATTGGGATAGCTTTTTAATCCTGGAATCTGATAGCTGAAATGTAGTGGATGATCTTCTTAGGAAAAGGAAATTTTGATCTGCAGTGTGCATTCGAAGCTTTACTATGGCTGTAGCTGTGTGAAGATAATAATGGATGGGCTGTCATGACGACAGTGAAATTCTTTGAAACATAATGGTTAGAAGGAATATGCTGCCCACATGAATCACTGCCAGGGAGCAGTTTCTTTTGAGATGATTTAAAACAAAGCATTTTACATTACACCAAAGGTATGTGGTCTCACAATTCTCTGCCTAAAAACTTGTCAGTTTTTTTTAGTTCCACAACGCAAGAAGTCTACCTTTTTTTTATCTCTACCCATATGAATATTTTTCTCCCCACAAGCAAAGAGTGTAACTGTAAATTAGTAAAAATCAGCAGGCTTAAAAATTAACACTTAAAGATGTGTTTTTGTTAGTTTCTCCAAAATGTTGGCCTAAAAATATTTTGGTTTATTCTGGTATTTCTTATGTTCCAGAATCATGGAATTGTAGTGCAGAAAAGTGTTTCAAAGATCATCAAGTTCAACCCCATGCAATGCAGGGAATCTGCCTAAAATGCTCTACAAATTGCTATCTAAAGCTGTTATCCACACTGCAGAACTGTAGCAGTCTGATACTACATTAACTACCATAGCTCAATGCTATAGAATTTGTAACTTTGTGAGATATTTATCATTTTTTCTCAGAGGGCTCTAGTGCCATAACAAATTACAAATACGAGGATTCCATGGGATGGAGCTAAGACAGTGTTGTCAAACTTCTATAATTCTGCAATGTAACTGATCTTTAAATCACAAAGATAAAGAAGAAATTACTTTGAGAAAAACTTGAAGGTCCTGAGTCTGTGTATGCTGAAGAATTTCTTGCTGTAGATGTTTGAACACAGATAGACACATATATATCTGATAATCTGGGCCAAGGAAAATACAAATGGCAATATAATGACAGATTTCACGCCAGTCCATATAATTCCAGAAGCACTGGGATAGCCACTGTTGACAGATCTAAAATAAACAGAAAAACAAACAATTTCACCCAGTATTTAGAACCATAATACTTCTTATCAATGCATTATGTTAAATGGTTAAGTAACAAAGTATTAAGTGGTATATGAAAGTGAGAGAATTGAGAAGGCAGAGGACTGAAAAACCAGGGGAAATGAAGATAAATAGTAATACAAAATAATTAATAATTTCATATTGCAGAAAAAAGCTGTAAAGTAAAACACAATAGTCCAGTAAACAAGCAGACAAAAAGTAGTGAAGTAAAACACATTAGTCAAGTAGATAAGAAAAAGGTGTTATCATTGCAATCAATGAGGAAACTGCAGTGTTAACTATTCTGTTCACTCTGGTCAGTTTTTCCAGGAAAACACTGCTTGACTTGAAGAAAACTTAAACCTGAAGGAACAAACTATATTACATATTTTTTTTCTCAACTGGTGCCTTACAGAGCATTGGTTCCTTATGGCCTACACAGGCATAAGCATTTGCCCCCATCAGTACAAACTCCCCTTACTGATACTGACAAATGCTAACATGGGCAGAAAAATCACTATACAGGCACAAATATTCATCATTAGGAATCTAAAAAAGAGATATATCATTTCTGTTTAATTCAAAAAAAAATCCCGTACTTTTCATAAACCTGGCAACATATTGGTAACAAGTTTTTTTAAAAATATTGAAAATCTCTAGCAGAACATTTCATTTAGCTATACATAATATCAGTAAAGGTAATTATTCTTGCTGTAGTTATTAAACCTTGGCCTTCCTCCTAAAGCTCGGGACAGCTAGCAGTTTTTTAAAAATAAATAATTATAATAACAAATTATAAATATCTAAAACTATAACTTTAAAATAACAAATCATCTATAATCACAGATATGTAAACTCATTTCAAATAACTGTTAGAATAAAATAATGGCAACAAAACAGAACTAAAAGCAAATTTAACACCTGTTTATTTGTCAGAAGTTTGTACAAATAGATACATATGTGGGCTAGCCCACAATTAAACCTTTGTTTCTCAGCTCCTACATATTTATACCTGTGAATCAAACCAAAGCATTTTTATTCAGAAGGAAATCTCAGTTACTTCTAAGCACAACTACCATATATACTCGAATATAAGCCGAGCTTTTTAGCCCTTTATGGGGGCTGAAAAAGCCCCCCTTGGTTTATATTCGAGTGAAGGTCTTTTGCCCCGGTGAACAGCAGAGTCTCTAGCCTTGCCTTCACCTCCGCAGCCTCCTCCTCTGCTTGTGGCAAGGCCTCTGCTCGCAGAGACCTGGCCTTGCTGCGATCGGAGGCCTGGCCTCGCCGCGATTGGAGGTGTTGGGGTTTATTCCTTATTACACAGGAATAAACCCCAACAAATTCAATGGGACACTTCTTCATAGTTGTGTAATGGATTGTAATATTGTAGAGGATACTGCTTTGGTAACAGTTAAATAGTACAGTAATTTATTTCATTGTTGCAGCCAAGGCAACCATTTCAATATTACCTGTGATGAAGTAAAACCAGACATACGGAAAGCAGAAGACACAAGTGGCAATTCAGCCTTCAACAACATCTCAACGTAATGTGCACTGCAAAAATAGACTGGGTGGATGCCAGACATTGCAGTATCAAGAGGCAGGTGGATCTGACCAATGGAGAAACAAAAATATTCAAAGAACATGTCAGCTTTTACCAGCATTATTTTCTCCGCAGCTTACTTCAGAGACAGTAAAATCTAGATATACCAGGAAATATTATTTAGTGCTAAGCAAGCAAGAAAACACTTGCAAAATGCAATAGTAATATTTCCCAGTTCTTAGGCATTGGGAACATTGGCTATGTTTCGTCTTTGATGATGGTGATGATGAGGGTAATAATAATAATAATACTATGCAAGTACTGTTATTCTATAGCTGGAAAAAAGCTGTTGGGATAGGGAGGAGAGCAAGGGGTTGAACAGAGGGTTGAATAGAGAATTTGTATTGCAAAAAAGGCTAAGCACTCCACACTATCTCACTTCAAATTTCTATCAATTCTGAGTGTTCTTATATGTCATGTATAGTCCCTGAAGCTATTATATATCTAAAAGAGAGATAGCAACATGCACATCAAAAGAAAATGGAAACAGGCCTGTCCGTACACAGATTTGGTTTTATGAAAGAGGATTTTTCATCTCCCTTCTCAAGGACCTTCCGAATTATGGGAAGTAAACATGAGACATAGACAGAAGTTAGTATAAATCCACCTCCTTACATGAAGAGAGGAGTAATTCAGGATGCAAGCCATACTTTTGGGAAACCAAAATGATATTTTGCTGTCACAAAGGAGCTACATGGATCATTCCACAATGTATACCACAAGATACTTTGTAATGTAGGATGCTATAAGCAAATTAATAGATTGCAATTTTAATCCTTTATAAAAACTGAAACCAGAACTCCAGCAGGAATTGTGACATTGCAAGGAATACTGGCAGGCACCTTTAAGATTGCACACATTGAACCGGTATTTTGTTCACTAGTGCCCATTGCTTGCATTCCCAATATAGTTATGGTGGCTTGAGATTTAAAAATAATTAAGCTGTCTCTTTATGCAGTATATGAGAAAACTTTTGTTTATGCTAGAAAGCTCCATGGAAATGCTGGGAGGCACTACTCTTTGAACTGATTTAAAATTAGTAATAAAATAGGGTTGTCTGGCATGAACAGCTTTCCCACCAGGTCTAAAATATTGCTCTGACCTCTAATTGTCCTAATGAACAGTTTAGAAAGCAGAAATTGTTCAGTTTTTGAGAAGTAGCAACATATTGATCAGAGGATAGAGTATTATTTTTCACTATTTCAGTTTGGATTGCTTGGGAGCGTAATTACCAGATGAACCTGTTTCATAGTTCCTGTAACACTCTTTTTTTCTTTCCACTTTTGTAAGCCTTTTCTATAGACAACAGTAGCTGGTGGGAAGAGGGCTATTAACTTTGCCAATGAACTACCGCCAATAAAAAAGAAAAAAAAACCTCTTCTATAAGGGGCATCCTTTATAATAAACCACCTGCAAGGGAAAAGCTTTCTAACCATTATACAAAGGAACATCCTATACAACAAGGGATACCTGGAGATCCTAATTGTGACTAACAGGTCCACTTATGACTAACAGGACCACAGTGGGTCCAGCCTAAATAAGGACAGTAACGTGTAAAAGCAAAATTTCTACAGCATTTAATTTTACAGAGAGCATTCCATATCTTTGGCTGTTTGTTTTTACTTCCGTTGATAATGTGTGTGTGTGTGTGTGCGCGCACGTGCACACACACACACACACACACACACACTTTTAGCATTTAGAAAATAAAGAACTGAGGGTCCTTCCAGACAGGCCTATATCCTAGGATCTGATCTCAGGTTTTCTGTTTATCCCAGATTATCTGGCAGTGTGGACTCATATAATCCAGTTTAAAGCAGAAAACTTGGGATCAGATCCTGGGATATAGGGCCTGTCTGGAAGGGCCCTGACAAGTGGGATCCAGAAATATAAACAAGTTATCTTAGAAATGTCAACATAAATGTTTCCAGTCAAATTAAAGGCTGTTTACTATTGTATGAAGAGTAAAACTATATTATTTAATTTCTTTGCTAAATTTGCGTGACATAATTTCTGCCTTTGGTAATTTGTGCAGAACTACATGAAAGTCTTCAGTCTGTAAGTCCTTACTTGACATTCTAGAACAATTACAATTGTAATGCCCTTACTTTTGTAAGGTATCTTAGGACTAACTAAATAAGGCAGCAGATTCATTCTACATGTAGGAGCAAGTGTACATTAGGTGATAAAGAAGGTCTGGAGATTAAATGTGATTAAAATTAGTTTAAAGGTAACAACAACAACAACAACTTTATTTTTAAATCCTGCCACCATCTCCCAGGAGGGACTCAGGGTGGCTTACATGGGGACCAAACCCAGCATAAACAAAGACTGCAAGCTAAGACACAATTAAAAACATAACAACACATAAACAATCTAATTAAAACAATTAAAAACATCATAAAAATACATCAACTAACATCAACAACCAGTAAACCAGGACATGGTGGGCATGATCACATTTGAGAGGGCACGGCAAGGACTTGTGCAAAACGCAGACTATAGGGCCGGGACTGGGGGTAAAATGCTGAGAAAATGCAACCAATAAATTAGGGCCGGGCAGACCTGATCAGAGACTAAAACTGTCATTCAAAGGCACATTGGAACATCCAGGTTTTCAAGTCTTTGAAGAAGATGGACAGAGTGGGGGCTAATCTACTTTTAAATCTGTTTTTAAATCTGTTTATAATAATTGATTAATACTAGCTGTGCCCGGCCACGCATTGCTGTGGCAAAGTATGGTGGTATGGTAAAGTATTGAGGAATTGGTGGAAGTTAATAATAATAATAATAATAATAATAAAACTTTATTTATACCCCGCCACCATCTCCCCAATGGGGACTCGGGGCGGCTTACATGGGGCCATGCCCGGGAAAAATACAATATAACACAATATAAAAACAACATATCATAATACAATTACAACAATACAATAAAGAATCATATACAGTACAACACAAAATCCAAAGAGCAGTATAACAGGGCAGGCCGCACTGACACTCAGTTAAAACTCGGGGTGAGAAAAGGATAAGAAAAAGGATAAGAATAAAACCACAGGGAACTAAGGAAAAGATAGCAGACAGTCTAGAGGATAAATAATGGGGGCGTAACAAAAGCATGTAACAGTTACTCTCCGAAAGCACATCGGAAGAGCCATGTTTTTAGATCTTTCCTAAAGTCTGAAAGAGTGGGGGCTTGCCTGATTTCAATGGGCAATGAGTTCCATAAACGGGGGGCCACAGCAGAAAAGGCCCTCTCCCTAGTTCCTACAAGGCGGGTCTGGGATAAAGGCAGTGGCGACAGGAGGGCCTCCCCTGACGATCGCAGAGATCGGGCAGGTTTATGGTAGGAGATACGGTCACGAAGGTAGGTGGGTCCCAAACCGTTTAGGGCTTTATATATGATGGTCTGCACCTTGAATTGAGATCGGAAAATGAACGGAAGCCAGTGGAGCTCCTTAAACAGGGGAGTAGATCTCTCCCTGTAATTCGCCCCAGTTATTAATCTGGCAGCCGAGCGTTGGACCAGTTGTAATTTCCGAGCCGTCTTCAAGGGAAGCCCCACGTAGAGCGCATTACAGTAGTCCAGTCTAGAGGTAACTAGGGCATGGACCACCGTGGTCAAGTCAGACTTCATGAGGTATGGTCGCAGTTGGCGCACAAGTTTGAGTTGTGCGAAAGCCCTCCCGGCCACCGCCGACACCTGCGCTTCAAGCGTCAACGCTGAATCCAGGAGGACCCCCAAACTGCGGACCTGTGATTTCAGGGGGAGTGCAACCCCGTCCAGCACAGGTTGCCACCCAATACCCCGATCTGACGAGCGACTGACCAGGAGGGCCTCTGTCTTGTCAGGATTGATCCTCAGCTTGTTCCTCCTCATCCAGTCCGCCACAGCGGCCAGGCACTGGTTCAGCATCCGAGGGGCTTCCTTGGAGTTAGATGGAAATGAGTAGTGGATTTGTGTGTCATCTGCGTAGAGATGGCAACACCCTCCAAAACTCCGGATGACCTCTCCCAGTGGTTTCATGTAGATGTTAAATAGCATGGGGGATAGAATAGACCCTTGCGGGACCCCACAGGTCAATGGCCAGGGGTCCGAGCAGGTATCCCCCAGCTTCACCATCTGGGAACGGCCCCCCAGGAAGGACCGAAGCCACAGCAGAACTGTGCCACCGAGTGCCACGAAGTTAAGGTAAAGGGTAAAGGTTTTTCCCTGACATTAAGTCCAGTCGTGTCTGACTCTGGGGGTTGGTGCTCATCTCCATCTCTATGGAGCTGGCATTGTCCATAGACACCTCTAAGGTCATGTGGCATGACTGCATGGAGCGCCGCTACCTTCCTGCCGGAGCAGTACCTATTCATCTACTCTCATTTGCATGTTTTTGAACTTTAGGGTTGGCAGAAGCTGGGGCTAACAGTGGGGGCTCTCTCTGCTCCAATTCAAACCTGTGACCTTTCGGTCCCAAAGTTCAGCAACTCAGCGCTTTAACATGTTGCGCCATGAGGGGATATTATTTCCTAAAGCTTGTGAATATACAATATTTCTGATTGTTTTTTTGTCTGTTGGAGGCAAGTATGAATGCTGCAATTAGGCAAAATAATTAGCATGTAATGGCCTTGCAGCTTTAAAGCCTGGCTGTTTCCTCCCTGAGTGATTTTTTTGTTGGGAGGTGTTAGCTGGCCCTGATTGTTTCCTGTCTGGAATTCCCTTCTTTTCAGAGTGGTGTTCTTTGCAATATTTTATGTGCTCCTACTGTCCATGGCCCTCAGAAAACAGAGGATTTGCCAGACTTTGGTGATGGGAATACTTTGTTGGGAGGTGTTAGCTGGCCCTGATTATTTCCTGTGTGGAATTCCCCTGTTTTCAGAGTGTTGTTCTTTATTTAGTGTTCTGATTTTAGAGATTGTATTGTTCTGTTTTATTGGACCACAGTAATTTTTATATATTGTGATTTTAGTGTTTTTGAATACTTGGAGCCAGATTGTATTCATTTTCATGGTTCACAGCAACATAATAATAATAATAATAATAATAATAATAATAATAATAATAATAATAATGACTTTGGTAATACACACTGATTCACTCCCTTCTCAGCTTCCTTTCTGGAAGAATCCTTTCTTGGGAGGTGTTAGCTGGCCCTGATTGTTTCCTTTGTGGAATTCCCAATTTCCTTGCTTTCAGAGTGTAGCTCTTTATTTACTGTCCTGGTTTTAGAGATTATATTGTTCTGTATTATTCTACCACAGTAATTATTTCATATTACAGTAGAATCTCACTTATCCAACATTCGCTTATCCAATGTTCTGGATTATCCAACGCAGTCTGCCTTTTAGTAGTCAATGTTTTTGTAGTCAGTGTTTTAAATTCATTGTGATATTTTGGTGGTAAATTTGTAAATATAGTAATTACTACATAGCATTACTGCGCATGGAATTACTTTTTCTGTCAAATTTGTTGTATAACATGATGTTTTGGTGCTTAATTTGTATAATGATTACCTAATTTGATGTTGAATCGGCTTTTCCTGAATCCCTTCTTATTATCCAACATATTCACTTATCCAACGTTCTGCCGGCCTGTTTATGTTGGATAAGTGAGACTGTATATTGATAATCTTATATTATCTGCTTAGAACTGGATTAGATGAGGCCCCTTCTACACAGCTGGATAAAATGCAAACTGAAGTGGATCATATGGCAGTGTGAAGTCAAGATAATCCAGTTCAAAGCAGATAATATAAGATTATAAATGGGTTATATAGCTGTGTGGAAGGGCCTTGAATCTACACTGCCATATAATCTAGTTAAAATCTGATAATCTGTATTTTATAGGCAGTGTGGAAGAGGCCTAAGTGAGGCCTAACTCTGCCTGTCCCCTGGGCTGAGAGGGTTGCTAGGAGACCAAGTGGGCGGAGCTTAGCCTTCTAACTGGCAGCAACTGGATAAAAAAACAATTATTCCTCTCCCTCTAATTAGGACTTTATTTTTCTTTTCTTTTTGTTGTATGAACGTAGAGGCGTAGATGAGGGGTTCTGCTGTCAATTTTCGAGGTTGTGGGGTGTTTAGTTTTGTTGTTTTGTCCGTCGCTGGGATTCCATCACTCATATATATATATATATATATATATATATATATATATATATATATAGAAAGATATCACTTTGTGAATACAAGTTGACTGAAAAAATAATAAACAAAACCCCCCAACACATAAGCCAATCATATTATGTTTGCAAAGTTATCTTGTAGCACCTCTGATCAAATTGGAGAAAGAATTTAGTAGCACAAGTTTTTGTAAACTAAGGGTCACCTTCTCTATAGACGTAATGTAGTTTGACACCATTTAAACTGCCAGGGCTCAGTGCTATGAAATCCTGGGAGCTGTAATTTTACAAAGTAGTTCTCTGCCAAAGAGCAATGGTGCTTCACCAAACTACAATCCCAATATGTCATAGCATTGAGCAATGGTGTTGAACTGCATTAATTCTACAGTGTTGATGCACTTCATCAGATGTATGAAGTGCCAATGGACAGATAGTTGTGGTCATGAATGAGCTGGCCTATCTATGAAAAATAACTGAAATGCAAAACTTGTGAGCATGGTGATAAGGTAGCAAATTCAATTATAGTCATAGTCATTGGGGACAAAGTTTGAAGGAAATATATTACCTGAAGCCAATATGAATAGTGGATGAATGGGGGTTCTTCTAATGTAATATGATGGTTCTGGAAACCAGAAAGGAGTTATAATAAAATAGAGAAGAGAGACCTCATATGGCTGGAGTGTTAACTTATAATGTATGTAGTGTGCCACTGAAACCATTGTCTCTGTTCAACTCACAGTTGATAGTGGTTTGAAAAAAGTTTGTGGAAAGGTTTTCTGAACTCTCAAGAAACCTTGGATCAGGACCTTATTTTAGGGATGCTAATGTATCAAGAAGTAGAAAGACTGCACTGGCCATGCTATGTTACATGACATTTTCTATTATATGGCAAGTTTAGGTTGGAACAGAGGATAGTAAACATTAATATATGAGAATTTTATTTACATTTATAATTTATGCTAAAGAAAAATACTTAACCAAACTAACCATTAGAAATGCTAAAACAAGGCCATGGCCAGCACCGACAACCCAAACTGACTTGTTATTTTTTTTATGTAGAACATTGCTAGTTTGTAGCATTTAATGACTTTACCATAAACAAAAGCTAATAATCTAAGGAACGAGCCAGTACAAGGCAATAATAATAAAAAAAGCCATTCAATAGTTTTTCCTGCCAACACACAGAATTTAACACTACTAATAAAACGTATTTTATTGCTCACTTTAAAATTCAATAACACTAACATGCTATCAGTCTACCTGTTTTCGGCTGCCACCATGCAACCATTATAGCAGATGTCAAATCCATATATGTTGGAGAGAAATTTTACATGGCAAACATTTAGAACAACTTTGAGTGTTTCTTTAAAGAAAACTTCTGAATTAATAAGGGCTTGTTTAAAATGTTCAAAGCAATCATTTAAATATGAAACCTCTTTTGAAGTCTTACCGAGCGATGCAGGCGGGGTATCCACAGGAATGCCGAAACGAGAAGATGGGAGAACTGGTGGAGAAATGTAGATGTTTTTTCCCTATCTCCCATCATTATTAGAAATATAGAAGAAGTAAACCAATCATAGCTTGCATATCCTTCTTCCAGACCACCTATGGGAATATGTTAAGGAATTTGAACCTTACTTCACTAAGTACTAAAAACCTTGCAATCCCAAATCTTTACATTATATTAGCAGACCATCTGAAAAAAGAGGCAGAGGTTATCATATATACCAAGCCTGTTCAACCTGTGGCCCTCCTGGTGTTTGGACTTCTAATTCCCAGAAGCTTTGGTAAGCTTGTTCAATGGTCAGGAATTCTAGGAGCTGAAGTCCAAAGCACCTGGAAGGCCACAGGTTGAAGAGGCCTGATATATACCACTATGTCAGTCTATCTTAGTATGACCATTCTCATCATTTCATATTTCTTTATAATGTCAAACACAAATCTGTATTTATGGATTTGGTTTCTACACTACAAGGAATAAGGAACTGACTAAAACAGATAAGAACTCTTTAGCACATATGGCTATATACTAAAGAACATTAGAGGAAGTACCTGCACATGTAGCAAAAGAGCATGTTTTATTTAACATGCTATATTAATATTCATAACAACATAGACACAAATTAATTGGCTATCATATTGGCATAAACATGATAGAAGTACGAAAAGGATACGTAACGATGTTTGTATGAACACATGTTGTTGTTGTTTCAAATATTTCTCACAACTCATTAGGACTTGACAAAGATCATTTTCAGCATTCTCCCCTAGGAGGTTCAAATGTTTACCATAACTAAAAAAAAAAAAAAAGCATTAACCAGAAGCAAAACACATTTTTGCATATTAATTTTTAACCAAGCAGAAGAGCTCAAATACTAGTTTGGGTAAATTGGACCCTAGTGGAAGAAATCTTTTCTAATGAAGCTGTGAATGGAATTAGATTGAGAATATATATTCACTAGCTGTGCCCGGCCACGCGTTGCTGTGGCAAAGTATGGTGGTATGGTAAATAAAGTATGGAGGAATTGGTGGTAGTTAAGGTAAAGGGTAAAGGTTTTTCCCTGACATGGAATGCCTTGCCGCCCTATATGAGAGCCATGCGTGAGTTAGGGCCTTTTACCCTAGCACTTAAGACCTGGCTCTTTACTAGAGCTTTTAATCTATGTTAATTTTATCAATATTTGTATGTATGTATTTTTATCCTTTACTATTTTATCTTGTAAATCGCCTAGAGCATCTTGGATGGAGGGCGATTAATAAGTAATTAAATGATGATGATGATGATGATGACATTAAGTCCAGTCGTGTCTGACTCTGGGGGTTGGTGCTCATCTCCACCTCTAAGGTCATGTGGCATGACTGCATGGAGCGCCGCTACCTTCCTGCCGGAGCAGTACCTATTCATCTACTCTCATTTGCATGTTTTTGAACTTTAGGGTTGGCAGAAGCTGGGGCTAACAGTGGGGGCTCTCTCTGCTCCAATTCAAACCTGCGACCTTTCGGTCCAGAAGTTCAGCAGCTCAGCACTTTAACATGTTGCGCCATGAGGTGATATTATTTCCTAAAGCTTGTGAATATACAATATTTCTGATTGGTTTTTTTGTCTGTTGGAGGCAAGTATGAATGCTGCAATTAGGGAAAATGATTAGGATGTAATGGCCTTGCAGCTTTAAAGCCTGGCTGTTTCCTCCCTAAGTGAATTTTTTTGTTGGGAGGTGTTAGCTGGCCCTGATTGTTTCCTGTCTGGAATTCCCTTCTTTTCAGAGTGATGTTCTTTGCAATATTTTATGTGCTCCTACTGTCCATGGCCCTCAGAAAACAGAGGATTTGCCAGACTTTGGTGATGGGAATACTTTGTTGGGAGGTGTTAGCTGGCCCTGATTATTTCCTGTGTGGAATTCCCCTGTTTTCAGAGTGTTGTTCTTTATTTAGTGTTCTGATTTTAGAGATTGTATTGTTCTGTTTTATTGGGCCACAGTAATTTTTATATATTGTGATTTTAGTGTTTTTGAATACTTGGAGCCAGATTGTATTCATTTTCATGGTTCACAGCAAAATAATAATAATAATAATAATAATAATAATAATAATAATAATAATAATAATAATGATGATGATGACTTTGGTAATACACACTGATTCACTCCCTTCTCAGCTTCCTTTCTGGAAGAATCCTTTCTTGGGAGGTGTTAGCTGGCCCTGATTGTTTCCTTTGTGGAATTCCCAATTTCCCTGCTTTCAGAGTGTAGCTCTTTATTTACTGTCCTGGCTTTAGAGATTATATTGTTCTGTATTATTCTACCACAGTAATTATTTCATATTACAGTAGAATCTCACTTATCCAACATTCGCTTATCCAATGTTCTGGATTATCCAACGCAGTCTGCCTTTTAGTAGTCAATGTTTTTGTAGTCAGTGTTTTAAATTCATTGTGATATTTTGGTGGTAAATTTGTAAATATAGTAATTACTACATAGCATTACTGCGCATGGGACTACTTTCTCTGTCAAATTTGTTGTATAACATGATGTTTTGGTGCTTAATTTGTAAAATCATTACCTAATTTTATGTTTAATAGGCTTTTCCTGAATCCCTTATTATCCAACATATTCACTTATCCAACGTTCTGCCGGCCTGTTTATGTTGGATAAGTGAGACTCTACTGTATATTTATAATATTATCTGCTTAGAACTGGATTATATGAGGCCCCTTCTACACAGCTGTATAAAATGCACACTGAAGTGGATTATATGGCAGTATGGAGTCAAGATAATCCAGTTCAAAGCAGATAATATAAGATTATAAATGGGTTATATAGCTGTGTGGAAGGGCCTTGAGTCTACACTGCAATATAATCCAGTTCAAATCAGATAATCTGTATTTTATAGGCAGTGTGGAGGAGGCCTGATTGAAGAGGGCCTGGACTGAGTGGGTTGCTAGGAGACCAAGTGGGCGGAGCTTAGCCTTCTAACTGGCAGCAATTAGATAAAAACAATTATTCCTCTCCCTCTAATTAGGACTTTATTTTTCTTTTATTTTTGTTGTCGGAACCTAGGGGCAAGGATGGTGGGTTGTGTTGCCAAGTTTCGAGATTCTGGGATGTGTGGTTTTGTTGCTTACTTCACAGCCCCCCGTTTTTTACTCTTATATATATATATGTGTGTGTATATATATATATATATATAGATAGAGATATAGATTAATTAATTAAAAGTCCATCTATACTAGTGATTCCCAGCCCTTGGTCCTCCAGGTGTTTTGGGCTTCACCTCCCACCATTCCTAACAACTGATAAGCTAGCAGGGATTTCTGGGGGTTGAAGTCCAAAACAACTGGAGGACCAAAGGGTGGGAACCACTGATCTACATCTACATTGATACCTCTAACTGCCAAGACTTGATGCAATTGAATCATGGGAGCAGTTTTACAAAATCTTTTGCCTTCTCTAATGAACAGTGACGATACCTCACCAAATTGCATCTCACATTATTCCATAGCTTAAGAGCCACAGCAGTTTAAAGTAGCACAAACTGCATTAATTCTGCAATGCAGATGGACTCTTAAAAAAAAGAACACTACTTCTTTCTGACTTTTCAAGAATTTTCAGGCCAAGTAATGCTGTGTAATACATATCAAAATGTTCTAAAGAAGATCATACCCTGTGTATCCAGGGAGCTGCTACAATATCTCAACATTTTACGTGTGTAAACTCCCAATCATATCACATTAAAAATGCTTTTTAGTGCCCATAAATCACTTGTTAAAAGCCACTAGGTTCATGGAATTAGTTTCAGGGTTCTTGTAAACTTGTCTTATATTCACATTTGATTCAAAGTTTTTCACAGAAAAGTATTTTACATCTTTCCAAATATGCTACTAATTTCTGTGAGTCACAAAAAATTTAAAGATTCAGATCATTTACTGTTATTCTTTCTCCATTATAGAAGATGCAGTAATCTATCAGGTTCAATCTACCATTTAAATATCAAAATCCCACTAAGAAATATTGTAATCTCAAAGTTTCCAAATTTTGAGAGGAATCTATCAATAACAGAAGAAGCTGAATGCACACGAGACTACACATTCCTCTCTACAACTAGAATCTGATGAAAACATAAACAAGCAAAGCTGAATGCATGAAAAAAACACTCAAATTGTTACTTTCTTTTTTAACCTTGGCACTTTCTTTAACCATCTCAACGTATGGATAAACGAACAGATTCAGCATGCCTCTCTCTACTTCAATTATGCACATGGTCATTCTAGAAGGGAGAGTATCAAAACGGAATGGAAATGTGGCATAACCAACAGTACTGTAATGCATTTCCCAATGTAAATTGTTAAAACGATTTCATTGTCCTAACACTATCATGTGCCCCAATCTGTTTTCTCTCAGGATAATACATTAAACTAAATTAACATGAAATAAACCATGAGTCACACCATGAAGGGATAAAACTATTTATAAAAGCAATATATATTATGTGGATTTTAGGCTATGCATGAGGCAAAGAAAATGAGAAAATATAAAGTACCATGTTTCACTGTCTCTTCTACAAAACACTATAGCAGCAACAATAGGAAAACAGAATACACAACAGACATAAATTCCACTCCCTTATTCCTAGCCTAAGATTGAAAAGCACAATACACTGAATTAATGTATTAAATTAATTGAAGTCTTTCAAGGAAATATAAACAAAATGTAAACATAGACAAATGAAACGAGATATATTGATAGTTTCGCTAAAAGAATGATCATATTCAAGAATGAAGAGGATTTCTTGGCTTCAACATGATTCATATGGACTTATAAAAACATCTACTATCATTTTAATATATACATTTCATTACTTCATTACTCATACTAGAACACACTATGACAAAATAACAACATACCTATGAATATTTTAAAGAGGAAGAGACCTTTTTAAAGAATAACTCTAAAAGACAGCCTTTTCTATGAAAAATAACCTGCGGGAATAAACTGGCTTAAATACCCTAAAGGCACCTGATCTCAACTATTAAGTAGGGTCAGCCCTAGCTACTACAGGCAATCCCTGAATTACAAATACCCAACTTGCAAATGACTCACAGTAAACGGAGGTGAGACAACAGGTAGTGAGATAAATCTATCCCTCAGAAGGGAAATTCACTCCTGAAAGAGTTATCATGGGAAAAGGGGTCTCCACTGAAGCTTTATCCTTATTTCCACAACAAGCCAAATGGTTCAAAGTCCAATTATCACAGGAACAGAAAGTGAAGCAAAATCTTCTAAATGAGGCACGGACAGCAAAACAAAATCCGCAGGGGTGTTAACACTTCCCTATGCTATCAAAAGCATATATGGACAAGTTGCTTACCTGTAACTGTGTTTCTTCAAGTGGTCCTCTGTGAATTCACACATATGCACAGGATCTAACAGAAGCTTCCCAAACTGTGATCTTTCAAATTCTGGTGGTAACCCCGCCCACCCCTCCTCAGGGCATAAAAGGCGCCCTGGCTCCGTGCTCTCCAGTTCCTGAGCCGCAGTAGCAGCTAGAAAGGGAGAGGTTTGCAAATTGAGGGAAGGAATGCATGGAATTGTGTGAATTCACAGAGGATCACTTGAATCATAGAATCATAGAATAGTAGAGTTGGAAGAGACCTCATGGGCCATCCAGTCCAACCCCCTGCTAAGAAGCAGGAAATCGCATTCAAAGCACCCCCGACAGATGGCCATCCAGCCTCTGCTTAAAAGCCTCCAAAGAAGGAGCCTCCACCATGGCCCAGGGGAGAGAGTTCCACTGTCGAACAGCTCTCACAGTGAGGAAGTTCTTCCTGATGTTCAGGTGGAATCTCCTTTCCTGTAGTTTGAAGCCATTGTTCCGTGTCCTGGTCTGCAGGGCAGCAGAAAACAAGCTTGCTCCCTCCTCCCTATGACTTCCCCTCACGTATTTGTACATGGCTATCATGTCTCCTCTCAGCCTTCTCTTCTGCAGGCTAAACATGCCCAGCTCTTTAAGCCGCTCCTCATAGGGCTTGTTCTCCAGACCCTTAATCATTTTAGTCGCCCTCCTCTGGACGCTTTCCAGGTTGTCAACATCTCCCTTCAACTGCGGTGCCCAAAATTGGACACAGTATTCCAGGTGTGGTCTGACCAAGGCAGAATAGAGGGGGAGCATGTCTTCCCTGGATCTAGACGCTATTCCCCTATTGATGCAGGCCAGAATCCCGTTGGCTTTCTTAGCAGCCGCATCACATTGTTGGCTCATGTTTAACTTGTTGTCCACGAGGACTCCAAGGTCTTTTTCGCACACACTGCTGTCAAGCCAGGCGTCCCCCATTCTGTATCTTTGATTTCCATTTTTTCTGCCGAAGTGAAGTATCTTGCATTTGTCCCTGTTGAACTTCATTTTGTTAGTTTCGGCCCATCTCTCTAGTCTGTCAAGATCGTTTTGAATTCTGCTCCTGTCTTCTGGAGTGTTAGCTATCCCTCCCAGTTTTGTGTCGTCTGCAAACTTGATGATCGTGCCTTCTAACCCTTCGTCTAAGTCGTTAATAAAGATGTTGAACAGAACCGGGCCCAGGACGGAGCCCTGCGGCACTCCACTTGTCACTTCTTTCCATGATGAAGACGATGCATTGGTGAGCACCCTTTGGGTTCGTTTGCTTAGCCAATTACAGATCCACCTAACCGTAGTTTTGTCTAGCCCACATTTTACTAGTTTGTTTGCCAGAAGGTCATGGGGGACTTTGTCGAAAGCCTTACTGAAATCTAGGTAGGCTACATCCACAGCATTCCCTGTATCGACCCAACTCGTAACTCTATCAAAAAAAGAGATCAGATTAGTCTGGCATGACTTGTTTTTGGTAAATCCGTGTTGACTATTAGCAATGACCGCATTTGTTTCTAAGTGTTTGCAGACCACTATCTTAATAATCTTTTCCAGAATCTTGCCTGGTATCGATGTGAGGCTGACCGGACGGTAATTGTTTGGGTCGTTCTTTTTTCCCTTCTTGAAGATAGGGACCACATTCACCCTCCTCCAATCTGCTGGGACTTCTCCCGTTCTCCAAGAACTCTCGAAGATAATTGCTAGTGGTTCTGAAATAACTTCCGCTAGTTCCTTCAATACTCTTGGATGTAGCTGATCTGGCCCTGGGGACTTGAATTCGTTTAGAGTGGCCAGGTGTTCCTGGACAACTTGTTTCCCTATTTGGGGTTGGATTTCCCCCAATCCTTCGTCCATTCCATGTTGCTGAGGTTGAAGATGGCTTTCTTTTTGTGAGAAGACCGAGGCAAAGAAGGCATTAAGCAGTTCTGCCTTTTCCCTATCCCCTGTCGCCATCACCCCATCTTCTCCTTGCAGTGGCCCTATCGCCTCCTTTTTCTTCCTTTTTCTACCAACGTAAGCAAAAAAGCCTTTTTTGTTGTTTTTTATGTCCCTGGCAAGCCTGAGCTCATTTTGCGCTTTAGCCTTGCGAATCTTTTCCCTACAGGTGTTGGCTATACGTTTGAATTCTTCTTTGGTGATTTCTCCCCTTTTCCACTTCTTGTGCATGTCACTTTTGAGCTTTAGCTCAGTTAGAAGTTCTTTGGACATCCATTCTGGCTTCTTTGCACTTGTCTTATTTTTCTTCTTTGTTGGCACTGTTTGCATTTGCGCCTTGAGTATTTCACTTTTGAAAAACTCCCATCCATCCTTAACTCCCTTGTTTTTTAATATTGGTGTCCATGGAATGCCGCTCAGTAATTCCTTCATTTTTTGGAAGTCAGCTCTCTTAAAGTCCAGAATGCGTGTTTGACTTGTCTTAGTTTCAGCATTCCTTTGTATTGCAAACTGCAGGAGCACATGGTCACTTGCCCCTAAGGATCCAACCACTTCAACTGTATTGATCAGGTCTTCCACATTTGTTAAGATTAGATCAAGAGTTGCTGATCCCCTTGTTGCCTCTTCTACCTTCTGTACCATAAAATTGTCTGCAAGGCAAGTGAGGAATTTGTTGGACTTTGTACTCTTGGCTGAGTTTGTTTTCCAGCAGATATCGGGATAATTGAAATCGCCCATGATTACTATATGTCTTCTTTGTGCCTGTTTGGTCAGCTGTTGACAGAAGGCTTCATCAAGTCCTTCATCCTGACTAGGAGGTCTGTAGTAGACACCCACGACAAGATCTTTTTGAGTCCCGGTTCCCTTGATTCTTATCCAGATGCTTTCAAGCTGGTTTCCCGGATTACAGTCTTGCATTTCTTCTGCAACGTAACTGTTTTTGACATATAAAGCTACTCCCCCTCCTCTCCCCTTTGTTCTATTTCTGTGAAAGAGGTTATAGCCCTCAATGGTTAAATTCCAGTGATGGGTGTCATCCCACCAGGTTTCAGTGATGCCTATGACATCGTATGTGTGGTGCTGTGCTAAGAGTTGGAGTTCGTCTTGCTTATTTCCCATGCTCTGAGCATTAGTGTAAAGACATGCAAGCCCCTGTGACCTCCCCTCGAGCTGTTTATTTGTGATTATTGTGCTCTCTGTACTTGGTCCTTGCTGTGTTTGTGCAGCCCTCCGTTTAGCCTTTTGGCGGTTCCCTGTGGTTGTGGGTAATACAGTGTTCGCCAGGCTGTTGTTCCCCTCCCCCAGTAACTTCAACCAGTAACTGTTGAAGAAACAGTTACAGGTAAGCAACCTGTCCTCCTTCTTCATTGACTCTGTGAATGCACACATATGGAGATAGCAAGCTATAGTCATAGTAGGCGGGACACATGTCAAATTGATACCAATTAAGTGAATCAAAGAGCTATTTATTGCACATATCAATAAACAGTAGTGTATGAATGAGGTGCAAAGTAACATCATGGATCTTACTTAAACAAGGCAAGAGCGTGAAAGTGCAATTCAAACATTATAAAATCATTCTGACAGAGCAGAAGGCACATTGGCATTGGGCTGACCAAGTCTATAAGTCTTCAATCTAAACAATACTTGTTATGCAATCATGTGACCCTTTTACGCAGTAAAGTTTTGAAGAGACAGAAAAAGAGTGCATTGTCTGTTGTGTTGTTATTAATGCGAAAAACACGCATATTTGGGCTGAGGTCAGGCAATATTTATCTCAGGCAAGAGGGCAGAATTGACCTGCCAAACACAGTGTCTGAGTGAGACCTTGAGTCCAGTCTAAAGTGGGACACAAATGTTAGAGGGTTGACCCAGATGGCTGCCTTGCAAATGGAGTCCAGTGGAATTCCACAGAGGAAGGTTGTGTAAGTTGCCAGGCCCCTCATTGCTCAAGGCCAGACCGAGGAGGGGGGAGATCGACGGGCCAGTTCATAACAGAATTCAACTGTCAAGGCAATCCAACATGAAAACCGATGGAAGGAGATGGGGTGACTTGCCTTATCCTTGGTATAAGATAGAAACAGTAGTGGGATTTTCTCCCTGACTGAGAGGACTTGTAGTCCTTGTAGAAGAGTAGGGCTTTTTTGACGTCCAGCATGTGGAATCTCCTCTCCAGGAGTGAGGAGGGGGACTGAAAAAAAGGACAGGAGGACAAACTTCTGGCTGGTGTGGAAGGCTGATACCACTTTAGGGAGAAAGGTAATATATGTGCAGACCATGCAGTCCCTATGAAAAATAAGATAGGGCTCATTGACTCTCAGTGCTTCCAATTCCAAAGGTTGGCAAGCTGAGGCGATGGCCACCAAAAATGTGGCCTTCCACGAAAGCAGACGGAGGCCATTGTGGCTAGCAGCTTGAATGGGGCCCCTAAGAGCAGGGAGAGTACGAGGTCAAGGCTCTAGCCCAGTGTGGGGGAACAGACTGGATGGAGGTCTTGACGAGGTGGTTAGCAAAGAAGGTGAGGAGGATATCAAGTACATTTGGTATCAATGCTGAGCTTGGTGGGAAGCCTCAGGTTCGAAGGAAGGCTTAGAACCAAGAAATCTTATATGTGTAGGCCTTCATTGTCGATGTTGTGGTTCAGTCTGATGATGATGAAAGGGGATTTGGGTTTCAGCAGTCTGTTCCATGAAATGTGGAGCAGCAGTTTGAACAGCAGTTTGTCCCTGGGAATGTTGACATTTCTGAAATGCAGGTGGATTCAGAAAGTGTTTATAGCTTAGAAAACCAGACAAAGCAGAGGAATCTGGATGCCTGAGTTTAGCAGAGATGCTGCTGAAGCTTGTGATAAGAATGACCTTTCACTGGAGTCTGAGAATTGTCAACAAAGTCCAGATGGAAATGAGGGGGATGAATTTGTGTTAGACAGGGATTCCAGGTTGAAATTGAGATCAGGCCCCAGACGCTCTGTGAGAATTGGAGGCAAGTGTGTGTGTGTGTGTGTGTGTGTTGGGGGGGGGGGCTAGAGTTCAGAGGAATGTGTTTTTAGGTTGCAAGGAGGTTTTAAAGGAGATGTAATTTGGGAAATATTTTAGTCAGAGCAACCTCACTTTTGGAGAAACAACTCTTGCCTTGTTCTCGGTTCAAGCCTTGTCTCATGCCTAGAATCTGTGTTTGGATTACTTTTGAAGCTCATGTACTCATGTTACCTTGGAACTGCTTTGCTATTTTTGGGTTTTTGGTCTAATATCAAGCCTGCTGTGGTGCAGTGTGTGTGTTGTAGCAAGGTGAATCAGGGCTGAGGTGCGACAATCAAGGGCTTGTGTGTTGCCCAGAGAATGGATTGGAGGGCAGGTGATAACTGATTCATGGGCATATACTCCAAGCTGTCAGGTGCAGGGAGGACATGTCTGGGTGCAGAATTTTGCCATCTTCCATCGTGAGGAGGTGCAGGAGAGTCGGGAACTAGTAGCAACGACCCCTGGAGATGCTGAGAAGAGTCGGGTACCAGACTTGCCTCGGTCAGGCTGGCATCACTAGGGTGCAGTCCATACAGGATGCCATAATGTGCTCAATTACCCTCAAGATCAGGAGAATCGGCAGGAATATATAGAGAAATCCTTTTGACCAGTGGGAAAAGGCGTCCCCTAGGCAGGCCTCATTGCTGACCGGTGCTGACCTTGATCGGTAATGAGGGAGCTGGGCATTCATCTCAGAGCCAAAGAGATCTATCTCTGGTCATCTCCATTGATTTAAGAGGCAATGTAGCTGACAATGTAGCATCCACTTGTGAGTGGTCTTTGAAGATCTGCTGAGCTCATCTGCTAGGTGCATTGGGCAGATGGAGAGCCATCAGGGATATCTCGCGTTTGATGCACCAGTTCCAAATCTGGAGCATCAATGCCAGGAGTTTTCTGGAACCCATGTCACCTTGCTTGTTGCAGTAGTACATTGATGTAGTGTTTTCTGTACAGGTCTTTGGTCGATGAGACAGGAGAAGGCTCAGTACCTTGAAGATTGCCAACAGCTTGAGGTAATTGATATGGTGTATCCTCTCCCATGGGGACCAGTGGTGCTGAATTGTCAGTTCCCTGAATTGGGCTCCCAACCATAGGTAGAGGAGTCCGTCGTAATTGTGTCTGTCAGATGTGGAGTGTGAAATGGGAACTCTCAACATATGTTGGCAAAATGTCAGGGATCAGAGCACCGATCTTGGGATCATTAGGAAGCAAAAGTTGTGGTGCCGGATCGGGTCGAAGTGGCCAATGAATCATTTCTGCAGAGGTTGCAGACAGAGCCATGTGAACAGTGTGACCGCTACCGTTGATGCCATGTGTCCAAGGAGAACTTGGATAGCTCTGGCTCACTCTCAACACCGGGTCTGGCAAAGCCACATTTCCCTTTAGTGTGGGAGAATGTCCTTCTGAGTGATGTAGTTGAACATCATTTGAATGAACTTTATTGATGTCAGTGGGGTGAGATTTGATTCTTGGCATTTAGTCAGAGGCCAAGCGAGTCGAGTAGAAAAAGAATGAAGCTGACATGAGCTTGTAAGTGTATTGGTGAGCTGGCCATCAGAAGCCAGTTTTCTAGGTATGGGAAAACAATGATGTTGTAGTTTTGCCGGTTTGCCACCACCACTGACATGCATTTTGTGAAGATTCAAGGAGCTGTGGCCAGCCCAAAGGGGAGGACTGTGAAATTGGTGAGTTTGGTGGAGGATCTTGAAGGACAGGAACCGCTGATGTGCCAGACGCACACTGATATGGAAGTAGGCATCACAGAGATCAATGGTGGTGAATCAATCTCCTTCTTCGAGCAGGGGTAGGATGGATGATACCATTACCATTTGGAACCTTTTTGGAACCAAGAAGGTGTTTAGATCTCGCAGGTCCAGGATCAGACAGAGATGGTAAAATATTTGGAGAAGAAGGCTTTTGCATCTTCCTTTGATGGAATGGGTTGGATGGCTCCCTTGGACATGACAGAGTGCACTTTGCAGACTATGGCCTTCGAGGTCTGAGTGTTGAGGACCTTTCCCATTGGGATGAGGTCTTTAAACTCTTAAGGCATGGCATCTTTGGATAATGTTGGTAACCCATGCACCTGAGGTGGTCGGCAAATGAATGTGTGTTGAGATTGGCAGGGCTGTCAGGTGTGAGGTGCTCAGTAGATGCTGGATGGGTGGCAGGTCGGATGTAGAGGAGGCAGTGGTAAGTAATGAAGATGGGCCATCGTTCTGCCCACCCTCAAAACCAGCATTTGGCCTGGTTGATGGCCGGTTGGGGTTTTTTTGCCTCTGGTGGTGGTGGGGCCAGCGTGGAGATTGTGCCAGCAGGAAAGGGTTACTGTTGGCAGTAAGCAGGATGATTGAAATGCCTGTAGTGGGGCTGATGCCACTGGGTTCTTTAGTGATGCTGAGACTGGGGTTGCATCCCACATTTTGCTGTGAGCAATTTGAAATGTTGGTTTGACTTCAGTTTGTTGTCAGTACCGACACTGAAAATACCTATGGCATTGAAAGGCAAGTCCTCAGTAACTTTTCGGTAGGCCATCGAGAGACCAGAGGATCAGAGACATGTATGTCCATGGATTGGGATAATGTGGGCGATAATTTTGCCTATAGTGTCATCGGTGTGTTTTGCCATCTGGATCTGGTAATACGCCAGGGATGTGGCTTCTTGTTGGAGTGTCAAGAGTACTGATCGGTCCTTCTCCGAGAGCTGCGCCTTTTCCCAAAGTAGCTGTTGGTATGCACCCATGCAGGACGATGACCCTTGCACAAAGACAAAGTTTTTGCAGTGTAATAAACTTTCACCATATTTTTTATGGCAGAGCCAATTAGGAACTGCCATTTATAACCCAGGAACATAAATCATAGGACAGACACCATTTGTCGGTGATCCGGAAGCTCAAGTTGGTACAAAATGCAGCTGCTCGACTTCTTGCGGGAGTCCTGATGAGATGTCATATAACACCAATCTTACTGCAGCTGCACTGGTTACCAATTGAGCACTGGATCACTTTCAAAGTGATGGTGCTTACCTTTAAGGCCTTACATGGTCTAGGGCCAATGTACCTGAGGGACCACCTCACCCCCTACCAACCCCAGAGATCCCTCCGTTCTGAGGACCAAGATCTGTTGGAAGTTCCCAGTTTTAAGACCTTGCGTCTAACAGCAACTAGACGTAGAGCTTTTACAGCAGTGGCGTCATCACTCTGGAACACACTGCCACCTGAAGTTCGGGACTTATCAGTCTTCCGCAGGGCATGTAAGACACACCTGTTTCAGCAGGCTTTTGATCTCCGTTGCTGTTTTTAAATTGCTTAGATTTTAGCTTGTTCTTGTAAGTTGCTCCGATAACTGGGGGAGTGTTTTTAAGATGTTTTTAAACATGTTTTTAAGATGTTTTTAAATTGTTAGATTTTAGCCTTTTCTTGTAAGCTGCCCCGAGCCCTAGGGGCATAGAAGTTTGAATAATAAATAAATAAATAAATAAATAAAACATAATGGGACATCCAGATTGACCCCCTTGTTCTGGAAAGAAAAGCACCACTCCAACTTTCTTGACATCTAATTAATATGCTTCCCCTGTTGACACACAACCACACAACTTAGAACAGATTTATACTACCGGTATTACTTACTGTCCTCTTTGCAGATATACACACACATATATACATACATACACACACACACTCTCTCACACATACACATATATATAATTAGACTGAGTCTAAAAGCCACGGCTGGCTTCTGCAGTCCAATGCATTCTGGGAAATGTAGTTTAGTGCAGGCATATGGCTTCTCCTCATGTCCCCTTAAATTACTGTAATGGGGACACTTCAGGGGGTCCCATCTCCCTCATTTTTAAAGTTATGGGGGTGAAACTTGCTACAATGGTAGAACACATGTACCACTCTTTGCCTATCGAGTTTCATAACACTTTACTCATCCACAGATTTTTTGGGAATTTTCAAAAAATTTAAAAACAACTTTAAAAAAAAATTACAAGAGCAATCTCTGCCTATGCCTACCTCCTCCGTCAGCCCTGATTGGCTGAGAGGCATGCCAAAAGGTTTGGACTTGCCTCCCAGCAGGGCCTGGTGACAGCTACATCTGAAGACATCCAAGGCTTAAGAACCGAAGGCTCCTTTTGATTCAAATTCTTAATATTGGGGGTACAGCGAGCAGGCAGGTCAGAACTCTCTTCAAAAGTGCTAAACTTCCGAATTAGATCTGAATTCAAAGAACACCCGCACTAAACACACAACCCTAATTTTTACACTTTTGTAAAAAGGGGCTCTGTAGACCTAATCCAAAAAGAAGTGTACGGTTGCATTTCACAGAAAGGGATTGGGAAAATGACCTCTGAGTATTCCTTTCTAATGAAAACCTCATGAAATTTATGGAGTTGACATAACTTGACAGGGAACCTGAACCGAAACATGGACAAGTAATACCTGTCTGTTACACTAGGTAGCATGAAAGAGATTCAACAGAAGATGCAAAGCTTTAATTTAGGAAGCCCATCTCATCTGTTCACACACCAAAGTAAAGGGAACAACAACAAGCTATTGGAATTCATACTCAGATTGCTAATGACTATACGGAGCATTTATTATTAGCATCGTGTTCTTTCTTGTGATGACTCATGGGCCATGTAGTCCCGTTCCCAGTACTATTGTGGCAGATGAAGAGGAAAACTTGGGTTTCCCACCGTTTCAGCCAGAATTGGAGCCCTTGCACCTGCAAGATGTTTGCCCACCAGAAGTCAGCCAAACAAGCCTTGAGCAGAAATCTCCCCCATTTTCTCGCCGGGATTATTATAATCGAGATAGAGGCGCTCGGGAGGCGACTCGCAGGAGCGCCAGGATAGCTGCCAGACAATTAGCTGATTAAGTCTGTTTCCCTTGGGAAACTTTAAGGAGTCATGCATCTGGACACAGTATGGGTTTCGTTTCTTGTTCCCCAGGGAAAGTGTTCCTTGGCGGGAAAACAAGATCCTATATAGGTGTTTGCCCGCAAAGAAATCCTTGCGGAGTCAATTCGTCACCTTGTGGAGTGAGATCGTGTGTGGACTACGCTACTCCAGTCCCTTGCCTCCAGGACCAAGTTCCAAGCCTTGTTTCACGGACCTTGTTCTAGCATCAAGCTTTCCTTGTTCCACGGACCTCGCCACGGACCCTGTTCTTGCTTATTGTCTTTTGTAGCCACGTATCAAGCCTTGTTGCCATGAATCTAGTTTGCTTCCAGCCTTGTTGTCAAGCTTCATTGGACTAAAGGACCCTGTCATTTCCCCACACTTTGCCTGGCAAAGTGTGTGTTTCGGTTATTGGATTATAACTTTGGACTCTAATATCACATATTGGACATTGTTTTCCTGGACTATATTTGACCTTTCCTGAAAGGTCTACTTCTGAACTATATTCTTCACCTGTTTTTATTGACTTTATATATTCCTTTAATAAAGATATTAGATAGATTCTGGTCTCCGTGCATGGTTATTGGTGCTCTGCAGCCTGGGTCCTGACATTTCTAGACATGACATTTGTTTCTAGTTTTTCTCACCAGAAAACATCTAGGAGGGCATTTGTTATGTTTGTTTTAAAATAGTTAAATGTAGTATATTAAACATATTTGTTTAAAAATAATGTGTATTGTGGTGAAAGCCAGCATGGTTTAATGATTTTGAGCACTGGATTACCCAACCTTGGGCACATTAAACTTTCACAGCCTCAGAGGAAGACAAAGGTACCCCCCTCCAACCAAATCTTAGCAAGAAAACACCATGCTAGGTTTGCTTTAGGGTTTCTATAAGCCGGCACACAACAGCAATACTATTCATTGCACCCAGATGTGAAATTTTTGCTACAGATAATTTAATAGTAATCTTATTCCTAAATAGGCATCAATATTTGAACAACTATTTGAATATATTTGCTTCAATAATTTTTTCCAAGCAAACCATGACTCTCTTTCCTGAATATTCAAGTTGTTATATTCATTCAAGGAATAGTAAGGATGATTTATCTGAACTGCAAGGTACAAAGCAGCAAAAAAATACATGCAAAAATTAGTGTGTAAATACAGAAGCCACAAAGAGTATTTGTGTGGTGAATATCACAATCTTCAAAATAACAATTGTTCCACACAAAAATAGATTTAATGTTAATATTTTAATGCTAATATTTTAAGCTGATACATTCAATATCATAGTGAAATCATGGAAAAATAAACATTTTATAAATATTCAAGAGGAGTATTTTGAATCAGTGTACCTGATTGTCATTTTAATGCCAAGCTGCTGTATAGGTGTGAGATTTATCACCACATTTGCATCATCTGAAAACCAAGAAACATATACATATATGTATAAAACTGATAAATCTTGTTTAAAATAAAACCCAATAAACTTATTATCACTTGACATATAACTAAATGATAAATGTTTGGAAACAATCTGTAATGGAAAAGAATGACATCTGGTTTATACAGTGATAAGCCTGTATTTATAACTTGTGGCACAGCTTTCAAAAACTGCACTCCAACATTCTAATTGATAGACTAACCATAAAGAATCATTAACTCATAGTTCAGCTCTCCCCATGTAACTTAATAAAACCTTATGGCTCATTTCCTACACTGTATGACAAATATAATATTGACTACAGCATTTAAAGCATTAATCTTTGGAGAAGACAATAGTCAGTAGAAAGCACTTCTCTTATTTCACTCGACTTCACCTTTTCTCCAGCATGGCAGCCTAATTTACTATAATCTACAGGTGATCATTAAAATGGCCTTAGCCATCTTAAAATTTATTAATTTTGTTTAATTTATGTTCCACCTTACTCCTGATATGAAGTCCAAAAGATATAGCAATCAACCTTATGAGATCTCGAACTGGTCACTGACCATAATAAACCGAACTCGAACCTGATGAGAAGGAAGTTTTTAAAAACTCAATTAAATAAGCTATACTATTAAAACACCACTAGTTTAAAACAGTACAAAAACATCTAAATAACATAATAGGACACAGCACACATCTCTTTACAAGGCAAGTTTGCACAACCAGTTCAATGTCCAAAGCCTGCTTTAATTAAAATATCTTTATCTTGTGGCAGAAAGAAAGAGGAAAGACTAGCTAAGTGTCCTATAAAAGAAACTTCCACTGCCTGGGAGCAGCCATTGGTTTTCCCAATTTGTGGGATCAAGAGAAAGTCCTCCTCTGAGGATCTCAACACCTTCTCCCCCTCCGAAAAACAAAAACAAAACAAAACAAATGTCTGACCTGATTTTGATCAGGGCCTTGCCGAAAGAAGGGCACAAAATGGAACAAGTTAAGTCTCAAATGCACATGACTATTATTTTGACATCCAGATCAGAGTAAGTCTAGGGCCAGATGAAACATGGTATAAATGTCATACTGGATTCTAATGCAATGAAAATTGATGCCTTGGCTTTAAGATTGTCTCTTTGATCAGGGAAGTACTGCCAGTGCAGAGAGCCTTTCTCTTTATCCTTAACCAAGTTGACTTGTAAGAATTTTGTTGACTTCCCATCCATAATAGATTGACTGGAATCTCAAACTAAGTGAAGCTATGCTAGAAATAGGTAGTAGAAATTAAATGCTGCTTAAACGTAACTTCTGTACATAACCCTGGGAACATAGGTATATAAAATAGGTGCATAAATCAAACATTTACTGATAATAAAACATAAAGATATTTAACTTAAAACAATTCTTTGGAATAAATATAATTTTACCATTTATTAAAGATGAAAGCAAATGTGCATACTAATGAGATAGATGTACTTGTTTATTTTTAGATAAAGAATTAAATCTTGGCTGAATATACGATACTACAGGCCAACGTTTTTCATACTTAGTTTGCAGTCACAAGTGGCAGAATTCATTCTGTTGGCTCTCCCCTTTTTCCTGAATTGGGGGACCACAATGGGGTGTTTTGGGGGTCAATTCCTCCAACATTAAAATTCCAGGTTGCAGAGTGGGCCATGTGTCTGAAATAAACCCATACCCACCTTCCTCTTGTTCACATCATGGACTGTTCACATACATGCATGCAGTCTTTTCCTCCCCACTTAAAAAAATGTATTTCTTGCCCGCTCTCAATGTAGCTGGAGGCGGATTACAACTTAGCTAAAAACACATCATCTTAAGCATTCTATAAAATACACATATTAAAATCTACTTTTTAAAATAATAAAATACTCAGAACAAAGATTTAAACAAAAAACATGAGTTTAAAATTTATGATTAAAGCTGACTGAGTAGCCCTGCTGGAAGAGATAGGTCTTCAGACATGTTTTAAATTCTGACAGGTTATTCAGCTGTCGGAGCTCTTCTGGCAGGTCATTTCACAGACTTGAAGCAGCTAACGAAAAGGTCCTCTGGGTGACAGTTGGCAGTCAAGTTTTGGCTGGTTGAAGTAGCCGCCCCCTAGAAGACCTCAGTGTTTGGGGTGGATTGTACAGGAGAAGATGATCCTGTAGATAACTTGGACCCAAATCATGTTGGAACTAAATAGGCAGTAGTAACCTTCCCTCCATGCATATGTTGCCAGCAAATTCTTATTAAACTTTTAATGGCATGACTGACATTTTTTATTTTAATTCAGTGTGGTTTATGAACCCAACGTAATGTGAAGGGAAGTATTTCTGAAAGTAAAATAATAACAAGGCTGTAGAAATGTCAATTGGGTGACAAGCTATACATTTTTGTGACCCCTAAATTCATTTATGGGAACCCCAAATGGGGTTGCGACCCACAGATTAACAACTTTTGCTCTAACTTATAGTACTGGGAGAAATTCTTCCTCTACTTTGTAATCCCCTATTCAGTGCAAGATACAATTGCCTCAAACGAAATCAAGTGAACCTTTTACAAAATGGTAGCCTTGTTGCTGTAGAACCTACATGAGCAGCATGTATTTATCCAAATTGAGAAGGGGAGATGGAACAAAGGAGAAACACAATAGCCATATTTTGCTTCTACCCATTTTAACTGCAAGAGGAGGAGAAAGCCCTAATGCTCTCTCGCTCCCATACTGTGTCTGCAGCTGAAGCATTAAATAAAATGCACTTCTGTAATTGGATTTTTAGATTCTATTAAAATGACTGGAAAACTGTCCTATATTGAGTTATTTAGAGGCAAGGCTGAACCAATTTTAAAACATAAAAGCACAGATTTCAAAATGCCTGCTGTATCTTAACAATATAAATTTTTACCTCAACCTTGAAAACAGGTTTCAGTTGTGAGGTATCTTCCACGTCTAATTGAATTAGACATGTTCAGCTCAAAATATATACAACTAATTACTTCCAACAGGATGCTAAGTTTGCAAGCACATTAAGGTATTTTTGATCTGATTTATCTCATTATTAACAAATAAACATCACTCACGAGTTTTAATCAGACTTCTTAAGGGAATAGGCTACAACAACAACATACGGATTAGCATCAGAATGGGTAAAGATGGTACTACAGTATACAGAGCTTAGATAGCCCCATATAATCAAGTGACAAGAAAGGAAATGATGTATATACTAGCAAACGCACAAACACTCTGTTTAGAGTGGTGGTAATAATAATTTGAATTTTATTTGATAGTCAAATGAACAAAATCTTGGCAATAAATACATTCCTCACCTCCCCCTCCCCCCCCCCCCCAAAAAAAACAAAACCATGGAGAAAAGAGATTAGAAAACGAGATGTCAAACTTTTAAGAGCATTATGTTATCTCAATATAATGACCCATCAACCTAACAGAATCAATTAAAAGTGATGGGAAAGTCATAAATTCAGATTTTCATTTCCTGAGCAAATATATTTCCTTAAAGGTCCTTTCAGAAGAAATAACAACAGAAAATATACACTGAAAGTAGTAACCATATGATTTAATATTTTTGTGTGCACATCCAGCACAGGGAAAATAAGTACACAGTAAAATGAGTTATTACACACCCTGCTCTTTGAAATCCTTTTCTTATGTGAAGAAATATTAGATCTTGGTGACCTCCAAATTTTCTTTTGGAAACAGCACAGTTCCAAAATAGGTTACCTGTCACCACAATGGGGTATATAATGCAGACACTGCTAGCAGTACTAACAAGACCCTCAGTACTAGGCTTGTGCATTTCGGCTGAACCTCGATCCGTTCTGCTAGCTGGATATCGGTAGACCACCGTATCCGTTTTTGTGCGCCTTCCGAAAATGGGTGGATAGCCAAATAACCGTTTTCGTACTGTAGCTGGAAAATATGGCCAGACCCAGCCCATTGGTAGCAATGAGCTTCCTGTCATTTTAGGCAATGGAATCGTTTGTCCTTATATCCTTCATTAAGACTTGGATTAAAAGCATCAGAGTTAAGATACCACTCTTTCTGCGATCCTTTCTCTTCTGTCTGTAGAAGAGAATGGGTTTAATGCTTAGTTAAAGCTGTTTCTGTTCTAGAGGAGACAGGAACTGCAGGCGCACATGCTCTCTCCATGCAGCATGCAGCTTTCCATTATTTTAAGGCAGCTTTCCCACTTCCCAGAGAAGGAAGAGCGATGACCTTGAGCTATCCTACCATGGGCTTGCTTTAAAAAGCCCTCTGTTTTCTCTTAATGCACTGCAGGCCTTGCCTGGAGTAGTGTTTGCCTTTTTCCCGCTCACGCCTTTCTGCTTCAGGTTTAATGTTTCCTTAAAGCTGTTTCTACTTTCTACTCTAGAGGAGAGGTAACTAGGTTATAGTTGTTTTCTGAGAATGAGAATATATGAGAATTTTTGTTTGTTTGCTGAGATCACGATTATTATTAATAATGATCTTTTAGAAGTATTTTCTGAAGGAGAGGAGGGGAGGCGAAAAAGAAGCTAAAAGGGAGACTCTCCAAGCTCCCAAACGCACACACACCACCCACCCGTCCTGGATGTTCCCAACTTTCAGTCAGTCCCACTAAATAAAAAGAATCAAGAAAATAAATAAAGGAAAATCAAAACGATTCAAGAGAGAGGCCAAGCCAGAAGCCAAGCCAAAAGATACACTGAAGCCAGGAAGCAACTGTGATGCCGAATAGGGAAGGAGGAGCTGCGGTAGGCTACCATGTGGTCTTGTTATGGATGGGAAAATGTGACACTTGGGCTCTTGCCGTTATGGCCATTCGGCCAAGCCAAACAAGTTGGATTGGCCAAAGGCTACCAGCCACTCCGAATCCATGAACAAGTCTACTCAGTACTATTAATACTAACATTTTCATCATGTGGCTGTCATATAGACATGAGAAAAGTTTTTAATGTGATTTGAATTGAAGCTAAGAGTGAAACAGAAAATTATTTACTGCACAGTACTTTGTTTGGATGGACTGCATTTATAACAAATCCAGGGGATTGGGTGGCCCTTGTGGTCTCTTCCAACTCTATGATTGTTATTCCGAATTTTCAGTTTCTCCTTACAGCAAGTTGCATTATATTCTTCATCTAAGGCAACACTGTTTGTAGAATAAGCTTCCATAGCATAAGCATCTGAAGAAATAGACTCAGGGCACATTTATATGTGTCATATAATCCAGATAAAATTTGGTCGCGTGGCATCCACATGATACAAAAACCCCTCAATACAGGAAACTGTATTGGTTTTGTCCTACGTTTGCCAAAGTCAGGGAGTATTCTATAGCTTCCACAAAGTTGGCCAGTTTTGAATCAGAAGCAGCTGATTCCACAGCTACCCTGCTTTCTGGGCTCTGTGCCATAGGGACAGGTCGATGGCACATACCTTAGTGGCCCTGATGTCATTGCTGTAGCAATCATGGAGCTTAAAAGAGTTCCTGGCCACCCTAGGGCATTATTGCCGACATTAGAAAGGGCGCTAGCATGACTCAAGGAAGTGAGATGTCCTCCTTTCCCCCTTTTCTCTTTGAGTTGCATAGGTGCCCTTGCAAACATCAGCAAAGACACCCAGGACACCCAGGAGTTCTTTCAAGTTTTGTGGCCATCCAGCAGGGTTGAACCGGCTTCAGGCCTGTTGGAAGGTCAGGACATCAACCCGCTGCCACAGCAGGACTGAAGTAGGCATTGGAGCTGCCCCTGAGATTGGTGCGGAGTACTGTACCAGCCCCAGAGTTTCCTACATATGTAGATGCATCCTTCTTCTAGAAAAGCTTATGCTACCAACTTCATCCTCTCAGTAAAAGATCCCTTTGCATACTAATAAGGTAACACGTGTGGGCAACATAGAGTTAAGAATTCCTATTGTTTATTATAATTAAAAATATTCTACTGCATAAATGTCAATATATTAGCTTATTATTCTCTCTCATCTTTAAAATGTTAACTGGAACTAATTTGATTTTTCCAGATTTGCAAATTTTATAATGGAATGTAATCCTGAGGGATTTCACAACAGATGGATGAATTGTGTTATTCTAATTTCAACTACCCAAGGGTTCAGAAAGCTGCTTTAGTTTAAGACAGTCAATTTCTCATTTCCAGAAACATGATAACACTGAATATCAATGCATTGTTCTGAAACTACTTTCATAAAACACGTATTCTATTCATTAAAAACTAAATTATTGTTACACTCCTGGTGATCAAAAACCTAACCAAGGTGGACTGCATATGATATTTATTGCACCACATAGCATACTATCTTAATAAAACCCAAATCCATCTATTTATTTTACAAATCATTTAAGAAATAGGGCATTCTAATACCACATTTTATTATTTATGACTATGTGGATTTAAAATACATATTTTAATAGTGCACTGCTGAGTATTTTAAAGAGAAAAAGAGAGTAATGGGAAACCTTGAAAAAAATTAAACAATATTCCTCTCATCCAGGCTGTAAACCAGTTGTCTGAATGCAGTGTGAAAGAAATCAGAATGTTGCAGTTCACAAGTAACACATTTCATTCCATCAACAAGCTTTTCCCCCAAGTCATATCCATTTCTGTGGGATTTGTTCCACAAAGGAAACTCCTGATGTCTAATATACAAATAGGTAGCTCTGATAGATCTATTAAAGCCCCACAGTCCAGGCTGTTTGAAGGACCAGATTCTTAGAGAAATTTGGAAGTGATCACATTCTATAGCATGCTTGATGTTGATGCCATAGGGGACTTCCTCAGTAAATTTTTTTTTAAAATAAATTTTTATTCAGATTTTCTTACACATACATACAGTACAGTAAAAAATAAAAATGGAGATGGTTCACAGGGGTTGGTGAAAAGGGGAGAAGAGGTAAAGAAAAAAAAAAGGGAAGGAAGAGGGAAGGGGGGGAAGGGAGGGAGGGGATACAGAAGTCCTTCCGCTTTCTATTCTTTGTGGGCTAGGTTTTGTTCCATTTCTTTCTTTTTTACATTTATTGGACTAGTTTTGGTCATTGTGAGTGTCCTCGGATTCTTCTTTGCTTATTTCTCCTTTGCCTTTTCCTTGTATTCTACATATTTTTCCCAGTTAGTTGATTTTATTGTATTACCCCTGTTTATTTTCATTAGATATGTTAATTTGTCCATATCATATATCTCATTCAATTTCTCCAACCAATGTTGATTTGTTGGTATTTCTCTTTGTTTCCAATATTTTGCAAAGGTTATTCTTGCTGCTGTCGCTGCGTATGTAAATATTTTGTCCTCATTTGAGTTCAATTTCATTATACTCTCTGTCAACCCAAGTAAATAAAACTCTGGCTTCATTGGGAATGATTTTTGTAGTATTTTCTGTGTTTCTTCATGTACTGCTTTCCAAAATGATTTTGTTTCCGAACATGTCCACCAGATATGAATGTATGACCCTTCTTGCTTTTTACATTTCCAGCATTTATTGTCTGTGTTTTTATACATGGTTGCTATCTTTTTTGGTGTGATGTGCCATCTATGGAACATTTTGAGCCAGTTTTCCTGTAAATCTGAGGCGTACGTATATTTTTGTTTTATATTCCATATTGCTTCCCATTCTGACATCATAATTGAACGTCCAATATTCTTTGCCCATTTTGTGGCACATATTTTTACATATTCTATCTCTGTAGACCATTCTAGTAACTTCTTGTATATTCTTGCAATTTCCTTCTTGCTATTTTGCATCATGGTATCCCAGAAATTTTCAGTCTCATTAAATCCTAATTTTTTATCTTTCCCAAATTGTTCTTTTAGCTGGGCATACTGAAACCATGACATTTTGTTGTATTTTTGTCTTATTTCCTCTTGTTGTTTTAGTTGAAATTGCCCATCCTTTTTTCTTAATATTTCTTTGTATTTGGCCATTTTGTCCAATCCAAAAAAATTTTCTGATTAGCTTCCAAAGGTGAAATCCATAGGGGTGTCTTCATATATATTCTTCCCTTATATTTTTCCCAAGTTTTTATTAATGAGGATCTGATAAAGTGATTTCCGAAGTTTTTCTCTACTAATCTTTTACCGTACCAGAGATAGCTATGCCATCCCCTCCTCAAATCAAAGCCCTCCAATGCTAGCATACTGTTTTTTTCTAGGGTTGCCCAATCCTTAACCCATGCCAATGCACAAGATTCATAATATAATTTTAAGTTCGGTAGTCCAAATCCCCCTCTTCTTTTATCATCTGTCATTATTGTATAATTTATTCTTGCCTTTTTCCCCTTCCAAATAAATTTTGTGATTTCCCTTTGCCATTCCATAAAAAGTTTATTGTTCCTTATTATTGGAAGATTTTGGAAGAAATATAACAGTTTTGGTAAGACATTCATTTTTATTATTGATATACGTCCTAAAATAGAGATTTTCAGGTTTTTCCAGTTCTGTAAATCTTTTTTGATTTCGTTCCATTTCATTTGGTAATTATTTTTCAGTAGGTGTGCATTTTTTGCTGTTAACCAAATTCCTAAGTATTTTATTTTAGGTATTATTTGGATGTTTGCCACTTTCTCTATTTCCTCTTGTCTTTTCTTTGGTATGTTTTTTGTCATAATTTTTGTTTTCTTTTTGTTTAGATAAAAGCCTGCCACTGATCCATATTCCTCTATACGGTCGAGCCACTTTTGAATTTGGTGTTTCGGATTCTCAATAATACATATAAGGTCGTCAGCAAAAGCCCTCATCTTGAATTCATAGTTTTCTATTTTTGTTCCTTTTAATTGATCGTCCTTTCTGATATTTCTTATTAAGATTTCAATTGCGAAGATAAAGATTAATGGTGATAATGGGCATCCTTGGCGAGTTCCCTTATTTATTGGTATCTCTTTCGTGTATTGACCATTTACTAAAATTCTTGCCCTCTGCTCCGTGTATATCGTTTCAATCGCATTGTAAAATTGATAACCTATATCAATTTCTTTAAATAGTAATTTGATAAATCTCCAATTTAGGTTGTCGAATGCTTTCTCTGCGTCGATCGAGAGTAGTGCCAATTCTTTTTGATGATGTGTTTCGTAAAATTCTATTACATCTACTATAGTTCTCACATTTTCTTTCATATGCCTTCCCGGGAGAAATCCTTTTTGCTCTGGCCCAATCCATGTTGTTAAGAAGTTTTTGAATCGATTTGCCAATATGTTCGTAAAAATTTTGTAGTCCAAATTTAATAGCGTAATTGGTCTGTAGTTTTTTACCTCCGATTTATCTGTATCTTCTTTGTGAATTGTGATAATATCTCCTTCCTTCCACGATTCCGGAATAATGTTTTTTTCCAATACCTAGTTCATTAGTATTTTCAAAAATGGGATTAACTCGTCTTTCATAACTTTGTAGAAACTTGCGGTAAATCCGTCTGGACCCGGTGCTTTGTTAGGTTTTAAATTTTTTATTGCTTTCTTAATTTCTTCTTCTGTTATTTCTTTATTGAGATGTTCCCTTTCTGTTTCCGTAATTTTGTCCAGTTTTTGTTCTCCTAAATATTTTGTAATCTTTTCCAAATCTTCCTCTTTTTGCTTATACAATTGGCTATAGTAGTTCCTAAATTCTTCTCTTATTTCTTCATCTGTCGTATACTCCTTGTCTTTGTCTCTGATCTTTATTATATGTTGTTGCTGTTTTTTCTTTCTTATCTTCCTTGCCAGCCAGGGCCCTGGTTTGTTTGCGTTTTCAAAATTATCTTGTCTCACATATTTCAATGATTTTGCTATTTTTTCCAAATCTAGGTGATGTTTTTCCTTCTTTAGATCGTTTATTTCTTTCTTGATCTTTTGGTTCTTAGGTTGTTGTTTAAATATCTTTTCTTTATTTTCTATTTGCTTATTAATCTGTTCTATTTTATAGTTCCTAACTTTGTTGGCTCTGGCTTTCTGTTGTATGAAATATCCTCTCATTACTGCCTTATACGAGTCCCAAATCGTTTGTTTTGTTACATTCTCTTTGTCGTTAAAATTAAAAAATTCTTTTGTTAGTTTCCTGTTTTCGAGTATTGCTTTTTCTGATTTAATCAGGTTGTCATCTAATCTCCATCTCCAATGGTTTCTTTTGTAGTTTATTATCATTTCGAGGGGGCAATGGCCTGATTTGTCTCTTGGTAATATATTTATCTTATCTACTTTTGATGTTAGTGAGTTTGAGGTCCAGATCATATCGATCCTGGACCATGATTCGTGTCTATTTGAGTAGTATGTAAAGTCTCTTTTATTTGTATTCTTATTCCTCCAGACATCTTGAAGGTCCAGTTCTTTTTTAAGATTTAGGAAGTTTTTTGGTAGTTGGCCCATTTTTCCTTTAGTTTTTCTATTTTTCTTTTTCGATTTATCTAGATCATGATCTATCACTCCATTAAAATCCCCTAAGATTATTATATGCTCCACATCCGTTTTTAAAATTTGTTCTCTCAGATTATTTACAAATTTTGTTTTAGGTCCATTCGGAGCGTATATATTGCAAATGAGGATTTTCTCTTGATTTAGCATTATTTCTACCGCAATTACCCTCCCCTCCGTATCTTTAAATTTCATTTCTGCTGGGATGTTTTCCTTTACATATATCACCACTCCTCTTTTCTTTACCGAATCTGCCGAAAAGAATTCTTTTCCTAATTTATCGTTTTTCAAGTGTGCTACATGTTTTTGGCATATGTGCGTTTCTTGAAGCGTCACTAAGTCGTATTTTCCTTTATTTATTTGGGTCAAGGTGCTTTTCCTTTTTTGGGGTGAGTTCCACCCGTTCACATTGTTTGTGTATATTCTTAGCTGCTGTGTTATTTTACTCTCCATCTTGGTTGTCCTCATTTATCAATTCTTCCTCATCCTCTTCTCCGTCTGATACATTTGTGGTCTGCAGTCCTGCACCCACTCCCAATACTGTCTCTTCCGGGGAGTTTTGTCTCTGTCTTTTGGGTTTTTTCTTTTTTACTGAGGGTGAAATTGAGGCTGTATGTTCCAGGTCTTTTTTAAGATTTTTATAGAAAGCTTTTGCTTTTTCCACCGATGTCAGCCAATGTCTCTCGTCTCGTTAAGTTACCATTATCCCCTCTGTCTTCTCCCATCTATAACGAATTTTGTATTTTTTTAACTCTTCCGTGAGGAAAAAGTAGTTTCTCCTTTTGTTCAGCATTGTTAGAGGTATTTCCTTTAATATCACTATTTTTGTTTCTTTGTGATATATTGGCTTTTTGCTGTTTTGTATTAGTATCTCGTCTCTTGTACTCTTTCTTGTGAAATTTGCAATAACATCTCTAGCCGTTTTATTCTTCCTTGAATAGTTTGTCTGTATCCTGTAGCACCTGTCTATTTCTATTTCCATCTTGTCTGTTGTCTTTTGTAATAAGTCAGCAGTCATACTTATTATTTTTTCTCTTATGTTCTCATTTTCCTCCTCTTGTATATTTCTGAATCGGAGTTGGGATTCTAATTCTCTTTGTTCTATTCTTTCTTGTAATTTTTCTATTTTTTGATTTTTATTTTCTAAATTTTCCATTTTTTTCCTTATTTTCTCTTGGGAAATTTCCAATTTTTCGCTATTTTGTTTTAGTTCTTTTATATCCTCAAATGTTTTCCTCACTTCCTCTTTTAGTTGTCCAATTTCTTGTTTTATCTCTGTTCTCATTTCTATCATTTGATTATTGTATTCTTCCATTCTTTTTTGGGCCTCTATTTGGTAATTTTCCTGTCGTTCTCCCAGTTTCTGGATTTCTTTCAGAAGGTCTTTCATTGACACATCTTCTGATGCTCTTCTTGCCGTAATTTTATTGTCCATCTTAGGTTTTGCTCCTGCCATTTCAATTCTCAAGTATTGATTAGATGCACTTGCTGTTGGGGCTTATAAGCTCCTCTTCTAAGTCTTTAAATCACGATCCTTTTCTTTGTCTGTCTTTTGTTCTCAATCTTCTTTCCTTTCTTTTCTTCTGTCTTTCTTGTCCCTCTTGTCTCTGCGTCCTCTCCAGTTCCTTCTTGGGTCTCGTCCTTCTGTTTACCGGATCCGGCAGTGCACTCGCCTCTGCAAGTGCCTCAGATCGACGGTGTCCCGAGTATCTTGTACTATTTTCCAATGGGGTGGGTATTCTATAATCTTTTCCGTCTTACTAGGCTCTTATTCCCAGAATCTTTTCTCTCAAGGTTCAGCACCTTTCTCTCTGTTCGTTCTCTTCTTTGGATTCTTTCTCCTTTGACTCCTGAGTATTGAATTTCCACTTTGCACCAGCAGGGATCCCCCTACCTACGCTCGATCCTTCACTGTTTTAGTTGAAGCTTTCCCGGTTTCCCCTTCCTCTCTCTTTGTTTATAAAGAAGGGCACCGTAGACATAACAGCATGGCTCCCAAGGTCGTCAATAGGTATGTTAAGAGTTTCTGTTTCTCTTCCCTTATCTCCTCAGGAAATAATAAGGGGTCCGCAGATTTCTGCTTCTCGCTCCCCTCACTGCTTTGGAGGTTCTAATATCACTATTTTGGGTTTTTCATTTGTTATTTACCCATTCATTTGTCGTAATATTGAGGTCAGATCTGCACCACGCTTCCCCTCCGCGACTTGCCGGATCCGGCGGGTTGCCCACCCTTCGGTGGAACCTCGGATCGACGGCAGTCCACTCGGTGGGGTGTCTCTTCCTACCCTCGGTTGCACTTTTTTTTTCTTTTAATTGTATATTTCTATATGTTTATATTAATTTATCCTTTTGTATCGACCCAGAATCCGACATTCAGTCGTTCTTTTGTTTAATCTCTAGTTCCACATCCACTTGGAATAGAAAGCTTTTTTCTTTGGTGAAGTACTTACTTCTCCTGCCGCAGCGGCTGTTTGATCTTATCCTTTTCTTCTTTAAGTTTAAAAATGGGCCGGCTTGCGGTATATGCAGAGATCTGAAGAAATCTGCTTCTCTCCTCTCCGTCTGCTCCCCGTGGTCCCCGAGTCTCTCTGGCTCTCGCCCTAGAGCTTCGGAGGTCCACACTGGGGTTTGCAATCCTCCCTGACTCGATCCGCAGGGTGGAGGGAGGCTAAAAGCTCCCCCGACCGGAGAATGGAGGTGGCTTGCCAGGAGCTCCTAGCAAGTCGTGCCCGCCGCCATTGCTGCCCACCGAAAGTCTTCCTCAGTAAATATTAACAAACTCAAAATTCTCTACCTAAGGAAAGTAATGGTTGCTTACCTGTAACCGTGGTTCTTTGAGTAGTCTGTGAAATTCGCACATATGGTATTTACTTCATCTGCGCAGTCAGATGGGAATCTTCTAGAAAACTTTAGACACATTTTGGCAGTAGACCCGCCCACTCTACCCATAAAGTATATAGCCAGTGGGAGGAGCTACTGCCTCAGTTCCTCCGCTGAGAGGGAGGAACTGAGATCCCTGGCATCAATTTTATTTTATATTCTTTCCGAATTTCTAAAATGTTTTAATAAGGGGATTGCTCAACTCATTATACCAATTCTTTTTAGACCTTCCTTTATTATCCAGAAAAAAAATATTCTAGTTTCCGTTCTAAGAAACCAACAAGAAGGGGAGGCAGGTGTAACTCTCCAATAACACACTAGTGGGCATCTGCAAAACTCGATGGGACAACCACAGTCAATGATCTTCAGCACCCATGCATGTGAGGTTATCTTGTGCTAGGCTGAGGTGAAGGCCTATAGCCCAGAATCAAACACAGAAAACCTATTTATTTATTTATTTACAGTATTTATATTCCGCCCTTCTCACCCCGAAGGGGACTCAGGGTAGATCACACGGTACACATATAAGGCAAATATTCAATGCCATATAAACATAGAACAGAGACAGACGCAGAGGCAATTTAAACCTTCTCCATCTTCCAGCTTCCTGAACCTATGGACATGCTCCGCACAGGAGACAGTAAAGGGGATCCTCAAAACCCGAACACGAGAAAAATCAAGAACTCCAAGTGGGGGAGAATAAGAAGGGTAGAGGGCATCGTCTTGGATAGTCAAGCCACCGCTAATAACACTGGTTGGAGCCCTCTTGATACTTCACCTTAACCTGTTGACAGTTCTTAGAGGAAAGGTTGTGTTTCCCCAAAGCAGGCATCTTGGCGTGTGCATTAGGACGGGATCTGCCTGGTGCCCTTCCAAAGGGTCTAAGATAGGAGGTATTCGCTGGCTGCCATCTTGATTTTGGTTGTAGGAAGGCTGAGTCAGAAAACCCAGCTTATGGGCTGTTTCAGCCTCATATCCATTTCAGGGTTAAACAACCTATCATCATGCATTGGTAAATCTTCAGCAATAGCGTGACCTCCTTCAGGAAGGCTTGAAGGGAGGCATATCTCCAAATCAATGTAGCTGTGGTAAATAGCTTGCCCGTTGACTGCACTATGTGTTTGGCCAAGCCCTTTTGTAGCTTCGCTAACAATGAGGCCTCCATCTGAAAGGCCTTAGACAAACATTGTTCCTCTCTAGAGAGGTGGGCAATATAAGGGACAACTATGGGCCACGAAACACATTTGATAGGACACATCTAAACCCATAAAGGGCTAAGCAAGCAAAGAAACCTATTGAAAAAAGTCAGAGGGACACTATTGAAGTGGTAGCCATGTAGGGAGCCACTGAGGTGGATGTGCAGAGGAGCAATAATAATAATGTCCCTGCGGGGATCTACAGCAGAAATTACCTCATCGGGAGGGAAAAGGGGGGCATAAGGCCTTTCCCTGTATTAGGAAGGAGACCTATGCCATTTGCAAAAGAGAGGCGCACAGTCTTGAGATCAACTCCTCCAGCACTCAGATCCAAGGGGGTACTATCATGATTGGTATCGAGGGTGGTGGCGCAGCCAGCATTGAGCCCAAGCGGTTGAGTTCCAATCCCCCCTGCTGTTCAAGAGCCTGCACTGGGGGCATGAACATGGAGGTCTTTGGAGCCATTGAGGGAGCTGGGTTGCTGTCCTGGTGGGGTCAACAAGTGGCCCTGGCAGTCACCCTGTGTGCTCCTGGAGCTCCAAGGGCAGCATTGAAGGGGTGAAGGGCAGGAGCTCTGCAGCCTGTGGGGAGGGCTTGGGATCACTCCCCCAGACAATGCCAGCACACTTTGGAGCTCTGCAGCCCGTGGGGAAGGCTCAGAATTGCTCCGCTAGCTGATGCGGGGGGGCTAAAGGAGCTCTGCAGCCCACGGGGGGTGGGGGGTGGGTCTCAGAATCCACTGTGCTAGCTGATACTGGTGATCTCCTTTATTTAGGAAGCATTTGTGGTGGCATCTGCGCATGAGTGCGTGCGTCTCCAAATGACAGCAAGGGGAGGCGGGGAGGAGAGCCCGCCCTATGCCATAAGGGGAACAGCCACTAGAGGTGTTTTTTCGGTAATGGTCTGGTAGATGGTTGCTTTGCCTCTCTAAAAAATTTCAGGCAGATAGGTCTGCTTACAGCCCAGCCAGTGACAGATTAGGTGTCTTGGGCTTCTAACCTCAACCAAATTGAGGCCACTTGGTTAAGTGATGAGGGGATCTTGGCAGGAGGCCGGTTGGTTAGGCAGTGAGGGGCTCTTGACAGGAGGTAAGCAGTTTACTTCAGCAGCAGAACCCCCCACGGAGGCAGAGGCTCAGAGCTGCCCATTTCTTAGAGACGACGGGAGGAGGACCTGGTCATACAGAAGAACTTTAAGCCGCAGCTGCAGTTTTAACGTGTCTGGGGGGGGGGTGAATGAAGAGCAAACAGCATGGTTGCACCACATGGCTTTCCCTCAGACACAATAAACACATAGCGTGCACATCAGTATTGGGCAGCTTCCCCCCATATGAGTTACACTTATGAAGAGGGTTGTAGACAACATACTGGAGAAGCGAACAGTCAAATACAGACTGGATTAGGAATAGAGTTCATATAGTAGATTATGCAGTACAAGAACGCTAGTCAAGAAAAAAAAGAAAGATTCCCTAGCTCCTACAAGTGGCTGACTAAAGGAACCGAGGCAGTAGCTCTCCCCCCCCCCCCCAACTGCTATATACTCTATAGGGAGAGTGGGCGGAGCTACCGCCAAAATGTGTCTAAGGTTTTTCTAGAAGATTCTGATCTGACTGTGCAGGGGTAGGAAATATCATATGTGCGATTTCACAGAGACCACCATGAAGAAGCTTGGCTGACCACCTCCTTTTCACAAACCTGAAAATACTTTTTATTCAAACACAAGGTGGGGCAACTATGTTTGCTGCTGCAGGGGCTTTTAACAATATGATTCCTTCATTTACATTTTTTTGTGTATTTTTAGTTTGTGTGTCTTAATTTTTATGCTTTTATTCTTATCATATTTTATCCATTAAATTTTAATTGTAAGCGACATCCAGTCACATTTTTGAGAGACAGGCAGGATATCAATTCAATAAATATATACACAAAATACTTATGTGAAAGAAAAATGAACATGCAAACAATTAAGCTGCCAGAAGAAACATTAAACCAGCTCCTTCATGAAGAGCAAGGCTTACTGACCTGTTACTATTATATAAATATTATATAAATTATATAAATATAATTATGATCCATTTTCTGTCTTTAGCCAAAAAGTGAAGTAACACAAGAATGGAACAATCAGACTGGCAGAATATCCCACTTCTTCTTTTGTCCTTGCTTAGCTCAAAGTGAGTGGTCAGTGTGAGCGACTGAGAAACAACAATGTAGTTGGGCAGTTATTATCCTTTCAATTCACTAATGTAAACCAGAATAATAATACTGAAGAAAAATACCTTCATTTTCTCTGCTACTGAAATAACATTCTGATGGTGTTTCAGAAAGAAGTAGCACAAACTTTTCAATTAACTCTGCCAAATCTGCAATGAGACAAAAAATGATTAGAGCAGGAGCATCACAAAAGAAACTTCAGAAATATATCAGCAGCAAAGATGAAGCATACAGGCGACTTAAACAATCTAAACTCTTCCATGTTTATTCAAACCTGCATGATAAAAAAACAATTCAAAACATGCACACTATTTTTATATTCATAACAACATGCCTGATTTAAATTAAAATTTTAATGGCTTCACTGACAATCTATTCAGGTTAAACAGAAAAGGAACCATTTGTTATGCTTATATTATCTACAGATTGCTTCAAAAACTGTTAGTTCCAACATAAGAAGAAATAGCTGAAATGTTTTTGTACTGTCTCTATTTGTCTGTACAGGGGTACTGGCGGAGAAAGTGTGGCCTTTATTTCAAACTTTATGGTTTCTGTCCTTCCTCACAATGAAGAAGCATCAGGATAGTTATCTGCATCTTTCCACGCTATCAGCAAGCTTTCCATGTTGTCCCCTGAGGTTTTGCTCATGGAGCTCACAGTTCCTGGCTTAATAAACGGCTGCATACTTCATGTGACAAGAAAAGAAATGAGATAATAGGTATGATCATCTTCTATATATACAATACTTCTTTTCGTTCAGGTGTATGATAAAACTATCCATGTCCAATATAAACTGCCAGAAGTGTCTTTTCCACCAAAATGGGGTTGGTTTCTTTGTGCCTCACAGTGGCTATTAAGCACAAATGCCCCATGAGGAAAAGACAAGAAGAAGCAACATGACTTTATCATGAAAAGTTTAATTAATCTACTGTTGATTATAGATGCTCTTAATGAACTGGGGTAAACCTGCAAAGAGTTCTATTGTCTAAAGAACCAGATAAAAATGTAATGGATAACTGACTGAGTGATTCATAGATTGACAGATATTGGAACTACTGCAAGTAGAGCAGGCTCCCGGTGGCCAATGTGTACTTCCCAACTTTTGAATGGATAGAGCTAACACACTTTCCCCCATTCTGCCTCATGCAATCCTAATGGAGATGCTATAGAATCCTCAAATAGGATTTATGTAATACTTGACAGTTATAAAAGATGCTCTTAGTTGCCATTAATGCCTGCACATCCAATCAACAAGTTTAATTCATGGATATTTCTTGGTCACTAAAAGGAAACATCAATCTGATTTGTCATAGGAAATGTCACCCCCCACTACAGCTTTCTTAGGTAAAATTCTGAAGAAAAGGATCTAAATGTGCTAATACATACATTCATTAATGCCTCTCTATGTGCTACAGATTTCTTAGGAAGCATGATACTTTTAGATCTGGTATCCTCAACATTTTTAAAACTCTAGTAAAGGCTCTCTTTAACTTCTCAATGGAAAACAGTGAACTGCCTCATGAGCTTCTGCATTTTTAATATGTTTATCCTTACAACATGAACTATTTTAAGTTCGATCTTCAGACCTTTTAAAATCCTACGTAAAATCATTTATATTGGCAATATTATGAATAAAAAATTCTTTCGGGGCAAACGTTTCCAGACTTGGTTATGTATTTAATTATATAGTTGTGACAAGCAAAGAAGTATATCACCGTTCTTATGTCAGTGTTAACAAAGCATCGATATCATTGAACTGTTTAAATTTGTTACTTCAGAACATTAACAATAAATAATAAGCACGTCCCTTTGGATAAGTAATATAGCTTATTTAAAGATACAGTATCCTCCCACCCTCACATAAGTATTTTTTTAAATAGCAAGATGTTGTGGGTCCAAATTTGGTATCTAAATAAATAATTTTTACATAAGTCCATACATATTTTACATCTCATAATATATGATGACATTAACTAAATAAAATAGGATGAGAGCTCTAGTTACAAAAACAGATGGTGTGTACACTAAACACATTTTGTATACAATTCTAAATACACAAATTAGCAGGCTTAAAATATTATCGAACTAAAAATGCATCAAAGTCCATTTTAAACACTCTTATATTTCAAGTTACTTAGATTAATCAGGAAATCTTCCATTTTATTTCATTTAATAGCTTTTTGATGCAAACATAATCCTTGCATCATGTGTTTCTGTTTTCTGCAGAAACATATGTTACAAGAAGAAATATGGAGTTCCCGGTTACATTAATGCAGGAAGCAGGAATGGATTTGCAGAAGAGTCCAAGTGAGTGGTAAGAGGCTGCATAATTTGCTTTCATACTAATAGATCAGCCTGACTCAAGGGTAAAAAAGACCCTTAAAAAAAATGTTATCCCAACTTCAAGTCTGCATTCATATAATGTTCAAGTCCGTATTCCCATAATTGTGACAAACACCAGTTTGAAAACACAGGGCTGCCTAGATAAACTACATACAGTGTTCCCTCACAACTTCACAGTTCACTTTTCGCAGATTCGCTCTTTTGCGATTTTTTTAATAAACACTAAAATAATATTAGAAATCATAAAATAATATTATAAGTTCCTCTTTCTACTTCCTTCCTAAGGAGAAACCTGAGGAAAAAAGGAAGGAGAAGTCGAAGGAAGAGAAAAGGAGGCTGAAGAAGCTTTGTTTTCGCCTCACAAGGCAGCGACAGCGGCGGGAGTGTCCCCATATAGCATCCATACTTTGCGGATTTTCACTTTTCACGGGTGGTCCTGGAACATAACCCCCGCGATAAGTGAGGGAACACTGTACTCCCAATTTAAACATCCACAAGAATAAAAAAGATGTATCTTAGCATATTTCAATATAGCACACTAGTCTAAATGTGCTTTCTGTTTAAGTCTTTCTATAATTTCTGAGTATTGCTACAGGTAGTTATTAATACAGTAGAGTTTCACTTATCCACCCTTCACTCATCCAACATAGTCTGCCTCCCGTCCGGATCCACAACTTTTTCTTTAGGCAGGCAAGGATCACAAATTATTTAAAAAATCTTTACAGGACTGAACTTTTTACGGATTTTACTTCTGCAAGTTCATTTTATGCAATTCTTTCTTTATTTGTAGTCAATTTATTAGTAGTCAATGTTTTTGTAGTCAATGTTTTCAATACATTGCGATGTTTTGGTGCTCAATTCGTAAATACAATAATTACTACATAACATTACTGTGTATTGAACTGCTACTTCTGTCGATTTGTGTTAAAACATTATGTTTTGGTGCTTAATTTGTAAAATCATAATGTAATTTGACGTTTAATAGGTTTTCACCTAATCCCGCCTTATTATCCAACATTTTCGCTTATCCAAAGTTCTGCCATCCCGTTTATGTTGGATAAGCGAGACTCTACTGTATAACATAGTTTGAATATGTTATACCTACTGGTTCCACTCACAACATTAGGTTTGCTTTCCATGATTTCACAAAACTGTCTTTGAACATTTTCAATCCATCCCAAGTGTTTATCTGGATTCTTTAAATCAGATAAAAGCTTGCTAGCATCATCATCTAAAAGGAAAAGCAAAAATATTGTTAAAAAAACCCCCAATATAACTTTTTTATATAAATATGCCAACACTGATAACTAAGTTCCTGCAAAATCTATTTTGCCTAGTTAAATTTCTAGATCAGAACATCTGAAAAAGAAGTTTCCAGGCCACTTTGAATATATTGTCTGCTGTGAAAGTTACTTTCACATAAGAGCATTTGACCTTTTATACTACCAGGTTTCCTATCAGGTTTCCTATTCACATACTGTTAAACATTTTCAGTTCCTCAAATTTTCTATCACTCCATCAACATAGTCAATGTGGTAACTCATCACTGTTCAGCCCTCAATGGGCTATATGGGGAATGATGTTGTTTTAATCATCTTAGAAGTTCCCCAACTATTCTGGTAATTATGCAAAGCTTCGGAATTCACAAAAGTAATACTTGTTTCTTGTTACTCAGATAATGTTTCTTTGCACCCAACCCACTCGAATATTAAAGGAAGTGGTGTTAAAATATAGAATGAGGTGCTGGAACTCACTGTAAATTTTTCATTCTTGAAGATGCAGATGAATAATCCATATCATGTATGACAAAAAAATGGGCAACAAGGAGAGGGAAGAAAAATAAGTTCAGTAGCTGAGATGACTAGCAGTTTGATGGTTAAAAAGGAGGGCAACATCACAAAACTGCCATGTTGTCGAGGCATTTACTCTCTTTTCAAATCCCAAATTGCTAGTCTTCTCAAACATTATGCTCATTTTCTTCCCCTTTCTTTCTTAATTCTTTATTCTACACTCGTATGTGGTATGCATTGTTTCCTTCCACCATCCAGATAATATTTCACTTTCTTGGTAACACTAAATGTTTTACTGCTCAAAATGATCTAATATTTAAACATAAAAAGATAAAATTATTGTAAACTTAGATTTATGAATTGTTAAAATTGTTTTTATTGTTTCCCATGACATTTTTATCATAGTTACTGCAAGCAAGTTGTAACTGGCCCTGTATCAGCCCTATAAAGCATTCAGACATACTTTTCTTAATTGCAAATATCAAGGCGCTAAAGATGAATTATTTTCTCTTATCCTCTGTTGACTTCTTGCTTGCATTATTATGTTGCTTGTTTGTACCTTTCAATTTGCCTAGTTTCGTCAAAATTGATAAAGATGCACAGTTAAAATGTGTGTAGTCACTTCTAAAACTTGATTCCCTCAAGATACTTACTATTCTTGTTTCACGTCAGCATGCTAATATCAATTTAATATTCAACTTTCTAAATGAAATCATCACTTGCAAATGTCATTAGCTCTTTTTATTGAAGCAAAAATATTTGCTTTTTGATTCATTGTTTAAAATGCATTTTAAAACAGAGTTAGATCCTTAATAATTTATACTTAAATTGATTTTCTATCACTTTGACCAACTTAGAGTGCTTTATAAAGCTGTACTGTAAGAAAAGTTGTTCTAATCTATTCTGTATACACTTTTATTACCAAGTAATCATACCAAAAGGCTTGATTCTTCACAAGCATCACTGAGACAAACCCAATTCATTCCTCTGGTTTATGTCTACTTTATCTAGCTTTGCTTGGATAAAAATCTTTTAACAAAACTCAAAATTGTTATTTTTTATCATTCATGGTGGCAAAAACTATGTGGTCATTTCTTAATAGAATGGAATTGTTCTTGCTATTTACATGCAAATATATTTATATAGCCACATATATTACATATATATGTTTTGTTTTGTTTGATAGCTACTACCTGCGTCAAGTCTGGGTCCTCCTCAGCCCATACCTAGTCCACCTTCTAGATTACCATCTTTCTGACAACTTGTTTCATGCCTATCATATTCTTCTTCAATTTTCAGGCATAATTAATACACAAAATGAATAATAAAAATCAGGAAATGTTTTGCTGTACTCTGTAAAGGACATACTTCAAAATCATAACTGCAACATTCAAAAGGCTTTGCCTGCAATGACACCGAAAGCTTTCATAATACTCTGTTGCAATTTGAGCAGCTCATGCTATGCAAATGGGCCATCCTTTAATAAAATACTTCTAACAGATTTTGTAATTCCTGCTCAGGAAAGGAATAAAAGGACAAGGGACAGGTTCAGTACTTTATAATTCCAAGTCAAAATGAAAGCAGAGTAGAAAGAGAGAAACATTTAACATCTGAAATCTCTTCTTCAGCCATATAAACATAGCTCATGGAATGTAGGTTCAACCTGACATAGTTCCTTATTTTGCTGAGTTAATTTCCAGAAATATTTTAATTTTATCTTCTGAAAAGAACTTTATTTGAAATGCATACAGTGACTGAATTACTTGTCTCCCTGTGCACTCTTTCACATAGATTTTAACTTAACATAATCCTCTGTTTTAATGGTAACACCTTATAATTCAAAGCGGGCTCAATGGAGGACATGAATTACAAAGTGAACTCTGCAAGATGTCAGGAGATGAAAAGGAAAAAATTCTTACAGCAAGTTAAATATGGTGAACCTCAATAACTAGATGGTTTTTTTTATTGTGTCAGAAGCAACTTGAGAACATACTGCAAGTCGCTTCTGGTGTGAGAAAATTGGCCATCTACAGAGTCGTTGCCCAGGGGATATCTAGATGTGTTATCATCCTGCTGGGAGGCTTCTCTCATGTCCCAGTAAGCTAGAGCTGACAGATGGGAGCTCACCCCATCTTGTAGATTTGAACCGGCAGCCTTCATGTCAGCAGTTCAGCCGGCACAAGGTTTTAACCCATTACTCCACCGCGGCTCCTGCTAGATGGGTGATGTGATTATTTCATATCTTTTTGCCCACCATAGTATTTTAAGATGCTTTTTCAATGCATGCATAAGAAGCAAACAGCTAGCAAAGCTGGTTTGTTTCCTATGCATGTATTGAGAAAACATCTCAAATTACTATGGTTGTCTAAAAAAATTAAATTGGTAAGCAAAGCTATGAATGCCAACATAGTATAGGGGTTTGAGTGCTGGACTTTGACTCTGGAGACCAGGGTTCAAATTCCCACTGGGCCATAGAGACCCATTGGGTGATCTTGGACAAATCAAACTTGCTCAGAGGAAGGCGAAAGCCAACTTTCTCTGAATAAACTTTGCCAAGAAACCTTAGTGGAATATTCTCCTTACAGTTGTCATAAATTGGGAATGACCGGATGGTAGAGGTGTGCATGGTATCAGTTTCTCCCGTTTCATTTGTTCCTTTTGCTTTGGGCAGGAGCACGAAAAAGGAACCCCTCTCCCAGAACGAAAATAAGCTCAGTATGAAAGAAGTGGGTACCACTTCCTTGACTGCTTTTTGGACCACGTGGCATTCCTCACGCAGCCCGTGAAAAATTGCTATTTCCTTCTGAGCTCTGCCTGTTGGGCCAATCAAAGGACAAGAACACCCTCTGCCTCACTTGCTGCCTGCTTTGCCTGCCACCGCACTGAAGACGGTGGGGAAAACATCACAGAAATAGTGGTATCTTAAGCCCTGTCTTTAAACTCAGTTCTCTTCTGCAGATGGAAGGGAAAGCATCACAGAAATAGTGGTATCTTAAGTAACTCTGATGCTTTTAATCCAGGTTGTAATGAAGGATATAAGCACAAACAATGTCATTGCCAAAAGTGATGGGAAAGGGAGAGGAATCTCCCCCCCCCATTACCGCCAATTAAAGAAGTGAAATAGTGGGGTTGGGCACTGGGCTGTGTGTATGGTGTGTGGAGCCACTTTGGCATTTGGCAGGAAGGAATGGTGCCCTGCCCTGCCTCCCTGCTGCTGCTGCTCCTGAAGAAGTTAGAGGGCAGGGCCAGCGAGGGGAAAGAGGGAATGTTTTTAAGATTTTATTTATAGAAAAAAAAACCCTAAAAATCGAGGATGACCCAAACATCACTAAACTTGGGGGGCTAAGAGTGGTAGACGTGCCCACCGTGTGTGGCGATTTTCACCCCTCTAGCCCTAAAACTGAGGGGAAGGGGAGCCTGGAGAAGCCCGCCCTTTACCACCAATGGACCAAAAATCTCCATATTTTCGGATGGGGAACTAAAACGCCAATTTGGAAAGGTGCCCGTTTTCAGGAGGCGCATGAAAACAAAAATGGGGACCTTATGAATGAAACAACCAGAAACAGAAGGCAATTCTATACAAATGCACAAGTGTACTGGATGGCATACAAGAACAAGCACGGCTAGAAAGACCAATAGATATGTAATGTGATAAATTATCACCATAAATCATGAATTTTGCACATTTACCAATATATGACTCTAGTAAACTTCCATATTACCTTGTCTTGAATCAGTTTTTCTAGGAAATTCAGCAAAATAGCATGTTGGTAAAGGGTAAGAGGAAAACATTGGCCAAGGATATGGATCATCACCCTATAGTGAAGCAACCAAGAATAGAAATTAGCAATATAATATATTGCTAATTTGTTCATTTAATTCTATCATTCAATTCAATGATTTCTAATTTTTCTATATTATTTTCATACCAAACGTATGCCATTTCACATCATATCTCAGTGCTATTTAAAAAAAAGACGCAAAGGGGTTATAAATGCTAGTTGGCAGCTGAGCAAGATGACTTAATCAGCTTTCATCAAACATTCTCCCTTCCCAAATTATATATGTTATAAATATACCTTCCCACCATTTTTATACACTATTTTATTGGCAGTTCCCTACTGATCACTTCCACTTCATTTGAGGTAATCTACAGAAAAGAACAGCATATAATACAATTAGATATTTCACAAATATTGTAAAAACAAAGCTTTAATCAATAAAATGAAAGAATGTCAACAAATTCAGTAGGCTATCTACACAAACATAGGAACATGTAAGATATACAGGAGGTGCACACACTTTGGTATAAACTAATGCAGTGATGACTAGCAGTATCAAATTGCTCTATGCTTTCAAGCTGCTCAAATGAGGTAGCCAGCAGCTGTTATTTCACAATGACAGCAGTTATCCCTGAGAGGCTAGCTGTGAAGAATATTTGTAACTCTACATTCACAACCTTATGAAGTATTCGGGGAGGTAAAATCCGTTCTGTTGGTCCTCCAACATGATTTATTCTAACCAGAATATGGTTCCTTTCTACTGATAAGCCATCAATTATGAAGTATCTGCCAAAAAAACAAAATTAAATGTGTTGGGAAAAAATGCTACAACTCAAAATGTACAATGTTGAAGAGGCAAACTATTTACAAGGCACTTCAAGCCTAGTTATTTATAGGAAAGTGGGATCTCAGTTTCAAGCAAGATATTCAGGTGTTCCAGGACTGGATCAATAAGAACTAAAAGCTTAAAGGAAGTTTAGTACTGGCATACATCTGTTAACAAATCCTCTAAAAGAGAAGCAGGTTTTTACAAAGATATTTTTGGGGGGCTTTTTCTCCTTGTCCTTTGTCTACCTGATAATTTTTGTAGCACCAGTACTGGGAAAATGGTGAAAGTGGTTCATTGTCAGATTGTAGAAGTATGTCTGCAATAAACAAGGCATTAAAGCTTAAGCTGGGAAAGAATTAGATGTTGTTCTGACCAATCTTCCTGGAGTTGTGTGGCCGCCTATAGCAGGGAAAATAAGCAACAGCTGCTTCCAGAGTCCCCTACTGTGTGTGGGTCAACAGCAAAAACAGGGATAAAGGGGGACAACAGCTATCATCTACCCTATTAAACTTCCAAAACAAAAATAAGAAAAATGAAGGCTGGTGAAAGAAAAAGCTAGATATCTTGTGGAAGAATTCTTCAAGTGGTCTGTAGAAGGTTTGAAATGTTTGTTTCCTTACACTAGGCTCCTCTGACCAGGTCGATTAATTTCACTTATGTTCATTTTCAGTTATAGATAAAATGTTTGCTGAAATATATTGTACTGGTTTTTTTTTCTTGTTGATGTAGGAACCTATCCCTGCTTTTTGTATATTATTTCTGCCTCTAGCACCAATGTTTTCTTAAAGAAGTAACTCCCAGGAATACATCTACTTCATTAACTGAGGTATACCTGTATGAGCAATCCTTTGCTTAGCCTTATTTGCTCATTAACTATACACAAACTAAGCTCACGGATGGCATTCCTAATGTAATTGCATAATTGGCCAGCATTATGGTTGTATTAAAACGATCTAAAAGCAGTATACAAAGTAGGTCTCAGATAATGGATAATGGTGAACTAATAATATCACTAGAGATAAAGAAATGTGATTCTATCCCTGTAAGGCAATCTCTTTTCTTGCAATGTCTTGGGATTACAGTGGGAACCTGCACTTTCACTCAGATCACTATATGTTTTCAAACATCCAGCTTCCTGACTACATGCAGCAAATTAATACAAAATATTTCAGCTCTTTAAGTTCTCTTCCAAATATAGCTAAAGTATAGGAACAGAACACTGTGATATGTTGCTTTATACTTTCAAGACTGAGATTCCATTCATTTTGCTGTCCTTAACAAAAGAACCTTCTGAACTCAATGAACGCATATATTAAAGTTCTATGCATGCGGAAAGGATTAATGTCCATAACTACCTTTCACCTGTTTCCCCAAACAGCAGATGCTTTATGTGTAGATCATACAGAACTGCAGACTAGACTGAAATGTTAAATTACACAGCCTTCCCCCTCCAAATTTCTTTCTTTGTGTCTTGGTTTTTTGGCCTGTTGCTGGAGTTGTTTGGGGCACTGATTCAGAAAATTGCATTGGACAGACCATTTCAGTTTTTCTATGGGTGAGCAGATGAAGATTGGTATATGGCATATGTCCTGTATTTCAAAAACTAGAGCTGATAAAGGAAAACTAGTGCCATTTTTGGAATCTGCAGATCAAATATAGTCAGAAACAGATCTAACATTTGAGACATCATGGTGTGTGTTGTCCAGTGAATCACTGCTTACCGAGATGTTTCAGCTATATTGATAGCATTCTCTTTTTGTGCGTCTAAGAGAACTTCCGATATCTTATACTGAGATTCGAAAAGTAGCTGTGTATCTAGATCACAGCACAGCACATTCAGTAACCTGAGAAATGTAACATATTAATATTAAAGTCTTGGAAATCCAGAAATGCAGTGTTAGAACTATGTAAGATTCTAAAGTACTACAGTAAAATATACAAGTCAAAAAATCCTTAGTATTTAGAAGGAATTTAAGCACAGATACATTACTAACACATTTTCAATACACACTCAACAGGTAAAAGAAGCATCACAGTAATGTCTTGCTTATCCAGCATAAACAGGCCAGAAGAACGTCAGATAAACAAAAATGTTGGATAATACAGTCTCCTACTGTTACCCATCTGACGCCGTGCTAGACACCTAGAATACTAACAACAGGGACTCAAAGGGTTAAGGCAAGGCAATGTCTTGGGGCTAGAGCGGCCCAGAAGGGAGTGTCTGGATGCAGACAAGGAGCGTGGAAATCATAGAGGGAAGGAGGGAGGACACTTCTGCTTCTGCCTCTTTTCCCCCTTTCCTCTTTCCTCCTCCTTATCTTGCCTTTTTCATTTATTGGGAATGGAGAGTTGGGGAACACTCCTTTAACTGAAGGGAAATGCTGGAGGAAAGGGGGGGGGGGTGTTGGATAAGAGCTTTGGATAAGATGGAATGTCGGATAACTGAAGGTTGGGTAAGCAAAACCCTACTGTATGACTTTATGTCACGTTTTACTTTTAGTCCATACAACCTGGTATTGCCTATTCTGAACAGCAGCACTGTAAAAAGGTCTCATTACCTCAGACCTTTTTACATGGAGATGTCAAATAATGCTCCAGCATGACATAGCAGTTGACCATTCTCAATAGCTATCAATGAAGTGACTAGGGGCAATGCATTAATAAGTATTTGAGTCCAAGCAGTGTATTCATGAGCTTCAATGTTTTATTCATAAAATTATTCTTCACAATCTTAAGGATAAGTATTCATTTTGTACTATTTCAGGACATGATAAAGACAGATTACTAAAAATCAATACTGATACGTACTTTTAACACTTTCCTAAGAATTCATGGAACAAAAAAAGGCATTCACATTTTTATTATTTACAACATTAATTCTAAAACAGTCTTGGCATGAAAAACTTATTATGAATTACTTATAAGCAATCAGTCAGGGGAAAAACAACATTATGATGCATTCAGAAATTAGTATGACATTAAAACTCATAGGATAATGCTCTTTTAGATATGGTATGTCTTTGATAGTTTAAATTGCACATTAAAAAGGCAAAGGAATCCACTGTTACAAAAATTAAAAGATTTTAAACCTCTAGTCAACTTACCATACATTTTATAGAAATGTAGCTCTTGAAATGACCCCAAATGCTATTGAATCTTAATTCACTCCTAATGATCATCTAAAAAAAATTGTCATCTAACCTCTGCTTACATACATACATACATACATACATACATATATTAGAGATGGGCAAATCTTCGGAATAAGTAGTTTATCGTAATAAATTCATTATTCAAAATAGCTCCAAAGGGGTTTCTGAGATGGTTTGGCGCTTCGGAATTAACCTTCCAATTCGAAGGGTTGGCACCCATGCCTCTAAATACCTTCAGATAACCTTCGGATATATGGGAAAGTGTTCTAATTCAACCAACCTTTGTTATTCAGGAGAGAAATCCCCCATGCTGTTTTGGAGTGGTTGCTTCCTATGGGGCTCTTAAACCGGCTTCCAGAAGTGGAGAGAGCCTGGATCTTCATCTTCCCGTGCTTAAACCTGGGCTTACAAAAGTGGAGGGAGGATAACCCGGGGCTTGCAGAAGGGAGAGAGCCTGATAATTACAGGGCTTTGCCTCTGCAGGATCTCCCTTGCAAAACCTCTCCTGCCTTTGCAAGAAACTTTAAGTGAGGAAAGGGGGAAAAGGAGGGAGGGGGATTAATCCCAATGTGCTGGCAAAACCCCAAACTAGAACTCTCCACCCAATGGGCAGGGAAAGCAAACTATCACCCTTCTAAGGATTTTCCACAATTCCTCCTTATTATTTTAAATTACCCTGATGATGATGATGATTATTATTATTATTGGCACCCCACTTTTCTCTCTAGATTTGAGACGGAAAGGGACTGACGTTAATATATATATATATATATATTCACTCATACATTTTCTCATGGGAGTATTCATAAAAAACAAAAGACTGAGGTTTTAAGCCTCACATAAAGAAACAGTGGCCCCTTGTTGGGACAGCATGGTGTAGTGTAGTGGTTTGAGAGTTGACTACGATTGTGGCTTCATTCCCCACTCAGCCATGGAAACCCACTGATCTTGGGCAAGTCACACACTCTCCGCCCCAGAAAATTCAATGAAACAGTTTCAAACCAGGAACAGATTTCCTTAGTCAGAGGCTGATGGCCATCTGTCAGGAGTGATTTGATGGTGTACTATGATTTCTGTTCCTGGATGATAAATGTCATTTCCTAATTTGTTCTGTCACAAAAACATGGCAAAATTTTATTACACTGCCAAAACCTTGTCTTTGCACAAGGGACATGGTGCTATGATAGCACATACGGTTTCCTGGGACATTGTCCACCAATTTAACAAAGTTTCAGCCACAAAAACAAAGTTTCTGAAGTAGAACAATGACTTTCAAAGTAAAGACAACCCAATGAAATGGGAAATAAGACTTTCAAACCAGGAACAGATTTCTTCAATTATTAAAAAAATGGTTTATTATAAAAGCTATGAAAATTCGCCAATAATCGGAGGATAAGGAAAACATTCTGAAATTTAGTGAGCTAACAGTGGTAAATGTGTTCTACCACTGTAGCACATTTCACTATGATAGCTCAAAAAATGAGGGAGAGGCCCCTCAATTTTCCCCATTGACAATAATGTTTTCCTTTATGCGCATGCACACACACCATTAACGAAGTACATACAAAGTTTCGGAAGTTTTAGAAAGTTTTGAATTTTTTTGCTTCAAAATTCAGAAATGACTTTAGAAACGAAGCGCCAGCGCCCCTATTTTGAAGTGAGTATTGAACCATTTTTTTCATGGATCACACATGCCATATATTCTGCCACCTTTGGAAATAGTATAATTTCCCGCCTGACCAGCACTCATTGTCAGGAAGTTCTTTCTAATGTTTAGTCAGAACTAGAAATGGGAAGGCCTGGGGAAAAAAACCCAGAAAATTGGGGGAAATCATTTCCCCCTGTTTCTTTTCAAAGCCATTTTTTCCAGAAAATACTGAAAAGTTTGTAGAATATGTTCTTTTCCAGTGGTAAATAATATAGCTATGATATGATATTCAAGCTATATAACATGAAGACTTTAGTGAAAGATTTCTGAGACTTCTTTGTTTCCACACACCTTTTCCGCAATTTTTCCAGAAAAAAAGCTTTGGGGGAAAAAACCCTTGGTTCCCCCCCATTTTTAAAAGTTTTTTTCTTCCAGGTCTTCTCATCTCTAGTCAGAACCCCCTTTCTTGCAAATTGAACCTAGTAGCTAACGTCCTGTTAGAAGACAGGGAGAATCAATACTTTCGTAAAGTTATTAGCCTACCCTTTAGATTCAGCTCTCTGCTTTCTTTGATCATTCACTTCCTAACCACCAACAGAGGTTATGTCCCCTAATTTCCAAAAGTTAGTTTTTATATCCCTTTAATTGGGAAGGTAGCAAATCATGAAGCTCCTCAGGATGGCTAACACTCTCACATGAGAGTTAGCTTTTAGGAAACCATGTACTAAAGGATACATAAATATTTTGTTAATGCTTTTTTTCTATCAAAGAGGATTTCTTATAACCATAAACCTAGATTTTGTTTTTTAATTTACCAGAACATCCTGTGTATTTTTAGTCTCTTTGTATCACAAGCTCACATATTGCACTCATTACGCTGCATTCAGCTTGAATACAGACATCCAAAATTCCTATACATCCTGTTCTCTACAGAAACAGAAAACAAGTTTGCTCCTTCTCCAACCTGACAACCCTTCAGAAAATTGAAGATAGCTTCTACATCACCTCTCTAACTTTTCCAGGTTAACATATCCATTTGCCTCCGCCGGAAACCAATGGCCCTGGACAGTGAGAGACCTGGAATGTGCTCCCCACCCATGCAGAGAGGCATCTGTCATTATCGTTCTGAACGGTCCATGAGGACAGAACGGTATCCCACCGCATACGTTTGCTCGAAGCATCCACCAGTGGAGGGACCGTCTGACCGGTGAAGGTAAGTGCAACATGGTTTGTGGCGCATCTTGAAGGGGGTTGAAGGCCTGAAGAAACCACACCTGCAGGGGCGCATCCTGAAGTGTATGCTGTAACTCTTGTCATGGACGTCATATACCCTAATATATATATACCCTGGACACGTTTGGCTTGTATGCGTGGTGAGCAAAGAGCATCGTTGCGTGGTGCTCGAAGAGCTTGAAAACAATCTTCTGGTAAGTATTCCCTCTTGCTCAGCGAATCGAAGCATGCCCCGATAAACTGGATGCACTGTTGTGGTTGAAGGTGGGACTTGTCCCCATTGACCACCAGGCCTAGGTCCTGAAGAAGGGAGAGGGTAACTGAATGTTGTGCAGAAGCTGATGCCGTGACTGTCCCATGAGAAGCCAGTTGTCTATGTATGGGAATATCATGATCCCCCTGTACACACAGGTAGGCTGCGACGACGGCCATACATTTCATGAGCACCCTTGGTGCCGTACAGATCCCAAAGGGTAAGACCTGAAAGGAGAAAGCATGCTGGCCAATCATAAATGAGATACTTGTGATGACAGGGTGTAATAGGGATGCGAAAATATGCATCCCTGAGATCTCTAGTGGTAAACCACGCCCCATCAGGTAACAATGGGAGGATAGTAGACAAGGTCACTGTACAGGTGTGTGAGGTGACAGGAATGGAATCTTTTATTTCCCACCACACAGTTACCACCAATTATAAAGATGTCTTGTTGATGATGTTAATTATATTATTATATATTTAATTATCTTCGCTGCCACCAAATGGAGGAGATGTCAGGCAGATGGCCCTTATTATTTTTAAGATTTCTTTATTTACTTCAGAAGGTGATGTTGCTTAACTTAGTATATGATTGTGACAGAGACTTAGATGGAATAAAAATCAAAACAAGTTTATTGCATGTACAGAGCTTAGTGGTTTCAATAACTTCTTAAAGGCACTTAGATTAACGGTTACAAATAGATGTAAGGTGTTACAACTTTCAAAATACTTCTTTCTCCAAAACTAACTAGAACCTGATCCTCTTGGATCCACTGGGATTAACTTCCCCTAATCCACAGCCTCTATAAATAACCCTAAACAAGTCACCTAACTTGCTTAGTCTGGCCTAATAGAGGTCTGCCTCCCTGGTTTCCTTAACCTGAAACCAGTCTGTTCCCTGTGACTAAAAATCACAGACTGAGATTTAAACTTCCCTGGTTTCCTTTCCAAACGGCAGTTGGCTCCGCCCCCGTTGTCACGGCAACCTGTCTTCTAATGCTGAGCTGGTTACCTTCTGGCACTATCAGCTCCAATACTTACCATTTTAAATTAACCAAACCTGACTGTTTAAACAAAATAAAATAAACATGTCATCTATAAACAAAATAAAATCATACACTTCTTTACACCTCCCAACCCATAAAGATTATTTTTGACTTTTCTATAACTTAGAATGGTCAAAAAGAATAATATGAATTGTATTTAAAAATATACAACGATACATATTAACATACTTAACATATAAGATTAACATATTATCATGCAACACATAAACACAAACCTTCACTGCTATGCATATATACATAGCATATGCTATGCATATATACATAGCATATTCATATCTTACCATCTTTTCTGCTGTTAAGATTCTCAAACCCAAATCAAAAGACATTTTAAAATACATTTTCCATAAATCATATTTCTAACAATTTAATTTTTATTTATACACTGGACTAATCAGCCTTTGGGTGCTTGGTTCATTTCCTAGAGATCATCTTCATGTCATTTGATACAGTTTGTCGACGTTTCATTCTGCGGAGCATTCCAGAGGTTAACGTGTTGTTGGGACAATTACACCCATCCTTCCCAGCAACACAATGAACTCTCTCTGTCCCAAAATGTCTTTTGCGAAACTTCCAAGAGTCATTTAAGAAGTCTTGCGAAACATAGTCCAAGCACTTTCGTGGAACATCGAAAGTAAACTGATGATAGTTGAAACTGTCAATCTCTGCCGCATTGAAGTCCTCAGAATTCTCTCCGTTGAAAACCAATATCCACTTGCTTCTTAATTCGTTGCGATTGGCGATGACCCTCAGGCTCAAAATGTCCATCTTCTTTGGTGTGTTTGTTGGTCCTTTCGGCTCTCCCGTGCACAGCAACTCAACTGGATCAAATTTGGTGGTTTCCTGAGGTAAATTTTTTCCTGGCCACAACTGCTGACCATGCTCCATACTTGTGGTGACCAAAGAGGTAACTACTGAGCAGATAGAGTCAGTTGAAGACTGTGAAGAGGCATCCAGACTTCTGCCCTTTGTAGTACTGGACTGCAAAGTCTGTCCTGAGCTGATCCTCTGGCATGTGTCACAGGATTGACAGAAGAACCTTTTAATTTGCTGGTACATGCCAGGCCAAAAGAAATTTTTAGTGATTCTTTGAGTGGTCCGTCTAATTCCTAAATGTCCCCCTTGTGGGCTGTCATGGGCTACCTCCATCAGCTGTTCTCTATACTTCTGAGGTACCACAATCTGCGTATAGGAAGCGGACATCTCTGGGGATTTTTGATTTAAAACCTCTCTGTATAAACTCCATTTTTATTAATAAACCTGGTGGGATTCTCTAAGGTTAAATCTTCCTCAGTATTTTGGGCTTGATCAAATAAAGGCTGCAATGTGTCATCAGACTTTTGCTCCTTCAGGATTTCTCTTTCCCCCTCAGTCTTATTTACCAAATCAGCTATTACAGAACTTGCCTCAGGATTTTCCTCTAAGTTCTGTTGTATAGGCAAACAGACAATTTCTTTATCAGATTTTCCAGCTTTACATTCACCCTCATTAATAGTCTTTTGCATCTTTTTGACTTCTCTGGCAAGGTCATTACCAATTAGGCATTTATATGGAATATCAGAACTAATAGCAAAGTCCCACACTCCTTTCCACTTGCCATATTCGACAGGTAAAGAAACTACTTCGCTTGGGATCACGGGACCCAAACCTTTTAGATTGACTTGATAAGTAGGGTGTTGGCATTTTGATGGTATTAATTCAGGTCTAATGATACAGACTTCTGAACCTGTGTCCCTCCATCCTTGCATTTGGTTCCCATCAATGTTGATGTTTTCCAAATATTCATCTGATGTTTGATCCAATAAAACAAATAAACATTGTCTCTCCTTTTGAATTTCCTCAGGGGAATCTTTTTGAACCTTAGCTGGTTCTTTATTTATCTCTTTTGTTGGGGCTTTCTTGACAAAGAAAGAAGATTTTTCTTTCTTTAAAAGACCACACTGGTATTTAAAATGTCCTGCTTTTCCACAGTGGAAACATCGAACATTTCCCTCAGTTCTGGCAGGGTTCATTGCACTAGCCATCCTCCAGGTGGTGTTTTCTATGGAAGCTCCTCTCCCTTGTTGTGTGCGTGTGAGGGGAAAAGATGGCTGTTTCAACTGTTTTTCCTTAAATCCCCCTTCTTCTTTTTTAAACCCTTCCTTCAATGCAATTAGTTGGTCCACCATACCAGCTGCTTGATTAGCAGTCTGAGGCTTTCTATCTTGTACCAGCCATCGATAATCTGATGGAACTTGCTGGTATAGCTGTTCTAATTTTATTAAATCTTTCATATATACTTCCATATAGCTGGAAGTCTTTTACCTCAGAGTTTCTTAACCAGCTCTCAAAATATTGTGCTTGTTTGGCAGCCAGTTGTAGAAAACTTTCATTTTTATCTCTCCTCAGAGTTCTGAATTTTGTTCTGTAAAATTCAGGAGTCAGCTGTAACCTTTGTTGTACCAGCTGTTTAAATATAGTGTAACTCCTACGTTCTTCTTCCACCATTTCACTATAGATCTCTAATAACTTTCCACAAATCTGTGGTCTGAGATAAATCATCCAGTTTTCCTCAGCTATTTCCAGATCTTTGCAACACCATTCAAACGAAATTAAAAACTGCTCCACATCATCTTCCTTGTTGTATTTAGGAAACCTCTTTAAGGCTGAATCAACAGGATTAATGATGGGAGTCCCTGGTTGTGCCACTACAGAAGGCTGAGACAGTGTCAGCTTCTGTCTTTCCCATTCTATCTCCAATTTCCTCCTCTCCATCTCTGCGTTTCTCTGTTTCTCTTTATCCTCCATTTCCAATCTCCTACTCTCCATTTCTAATTTCTTCATCTCTAGTTGATATTTCATCATTGCTTCTGACATGGTGGTCTGTTGTTCAGAATCTGAACTTTCTTCCTCTTGGTACACCTCCACCTCTCCTGCTCCTTTTCTCTGTTTTCTGGTGGCCATTCTCTATAACTTTTGCCTCACAAATTTCAGTGAGCGATCTCAGGCACTAAATTAGGGATGTTATACGTATCCCGCCGCTTGCCGCCAATTTGTACAGGTGTGTGAGGTGACAAACGAAGCTTCTGAAAAGAAATCTGGGTGCAATGAGGCAATCGCCCCTTTATTCAACAAAGTATGAATCTCCAGCCAGAGAACCTCAGATGGCTGTGTGGCCTTAACATAGCCTGTCTTTTGCAATGTATGAAACTCAAGAGCATAGCCATGCTTTATTATACTTAAGACCCACTTATCTGTGGTAATTCGATGCCAAACTTGGGAAAACTCCGCCAAGTGTGTCCCAAACTGAAAATGCACCCCTGGCATGGGATATTTCTGCACCGCAGGCTTTGAAGATGATACACTGAAGAATCAGGGCCCACCACCATGTGTGCCATCACCATGCTGTGAAGAGGGGAATGGAAATCCGGCAAGGCATTAGCATCGCTAAAAGCGGCGCTTCAATTTGGGCTGATAGCGCCCTTTACACTTTTGGCGTGAGCGACTTGGAGGATGTTGCTCTGACGTTGCTGTTGATGTTGGCTGAGGAAATGATCTATTGCCTGAAGAGTAAGCCTGCGAGGTGGATGGCGTCCATCTACTTCTGGCCTTATAAGTCTGCTGCCAGTGAAAACCATACTTGGAGGCACCTTGACATACCTCTTAAGTATTCTTCAACTTTGTGTCTGTGTCAGGATGAAACCCTCCATCATTGTGGGTTGGAAGGCCTTCCACCAATGCCTTGCCCTCCTCCGACAGAATAGAGGCACTGAGTCAAGCGTGGCGGTGGATTGTTGTAGATGTTGCGAACATATGTCCTGCCACTTCTGCAGTATCTTTTGACATGTCTTTCTGCGCTCTCGTAAGAATGAAAGCCTACTGCTGGATAGTCTTTGCAAAAGTTTGGTACTCCTATGGAGGGGAGTCTAAGTATGGTGCTAACTTGTTCCACTGGTACTCCTGATATGTTGCCATGTAGGCACCATAGTGAGCCAACCATGTCACTATTCCAGCACTTTGATGGACCTTTTTCCCCACTGACTCCAATTTCCTGCCCTCTTTGTCAGCAGGTGACAAATAGGTTCTAATGGGCCACTTAGTCTGCATGTCAAGAACCACAGCGTTCAGCTTTGATGGCTTGGACACCCATGGTGCCTTTGCCAAGTCCATCTTATAAAGAGCAGCAGCCCTTCTAGGTACTGGAGATACCTGCAAGGGTGGTAGGTCAGGTGCCGTTGCAAGCTCGAGAAGGTACGGCACTGATGGCAAAGATGTTGTTGCTGGACCTTGTTGTTGTCGGTGGTCAGAAAGAAAAAGATGGTCCTCAACAGGCTGGTCCGATTGCATAACTGGGAGAGTCAATACCTTTGACAGACGCAGCATCAGAGAGGAAAAACTAGTAAAGCCACCCAGCAGCAATGACTCTGGCTAATGGTCAGGCTGCTTGACCCCTTCAGAGCGCAAAGATCCTGAATGCAAAGGGGAAGAAGCCTCCTTAGGGTGCACTCCTGGATCCTGCAGCAACTGTGGAAGAAGTTGCTGCTGTGGGGTTAGCACTGGTGGCTGAGGATATTCTTGAATTGGGCCAAAGAAATAGGTTTGGCCACCAGGAGACTTATGAATAAAATCCTGTTGGTGCTGCCTCCTTGATGGGGAAAGGAAGGGTGATGGGGTATATGGCAGCGGGCTCTGAGAGTAAAGAGATGCCGAAAAAGAAGCCATAGACTGGTTTCCCACAGAGAGGGCTGCACTCGGAACCAAGGCATGCCCTTGATTACCTTCACACCTCTCCGGAGCCATGGTCTTGCAACGCTCCTCCACTGCCAGGGGTAAGGTAGGAGGAAGGAGGTTGCGGTGGCTTGGTATGTGTGTGTGCGTGTGTGGGGGGGAAATGGGTGTGTGTGCGTGTGTGGGGGGGAAGTGGGCTACTCCCACTTGGGGGAGCGAGGCTGCACCACACTCCCTCGCCAGCATCAGCGGCATCAAAGCCAGCTGCTTCCTGGCATCTGCGCCCTTGGTACAGGTGTCTCTGCTTTCAGTATAGGCATGGTGAAGAGCAACACTGGCATGGAGACATCAATGCTGGCTTGAGGGGGCGTGGCCAGCATGGAGCTCGCAGAAGCGGCACTGTGCTTCTTTTTCTTAGGATCCGTGGAGGATGGCGCCGGTGCTGAGGGCTCCCTGAGGGACTCCGACCTTACTTGCTTGGCTGGTGCAGACAAAAAGGAAGGTAAAGGCCAAGGGATGGGGGAAGCTGAGGTAGCGCTCTGCAGCCCCGCATAAAGGAGAAGCACCCTGTCATACAACAGCACTTTGAGGTGTGTTTCTCTGTTCTTTCGCGCCTGTGGCATGAGAGCCAAACACACTGGGCAAGCTTTAGCAGAATGGCCCTCCCCCAAACACAAAAGTCACTTGTCGTGCCCATCTGAAGCAGGAAACTTTTTGGCACAGAATGTGCATTTTTTAAACAAAGCCATAGTCGTAGTTTAAATAGTCCAAGTCAATTTAGCCGGTTATAGTAAGGATAAAGCCAAAGCGTAGTCAAACAGTCCAAATTCAATAGGTTATAGAGAATCAAACAAATCGTAGTCAAACAGTCCAAATGAAATAAGTTTTATCCGAGAGGTTCCACAAGCTGCTTACAAGGGGGAGGAAGGAAAGGAACTGTGGCTACATCCCCACCGGGGCTTATATGCCTAATGGGAAAGCCGGGCGGGGCTATAGCTAAAGCTTTACAGCTGAGAGTCTTCCAATAGTATTGCTCAATACCGTATATGCTGATTCCACAGTGACCACGAAGGAGAAAAATTGTTACTTTTTACTCAACTCTTCAAGTCACCCTGAATCTCGATTCTGTCTTCTGAGCATTAGCTACACATCCCAATTTAGTGTTACTTCTAGATGGGAAAAAACCGATTTCTTTCTTCAAGACATCAATAACGAAATTAAAGAACACCATGGCACTTAATTTTCACTTTTTCCCAAGATGAAATGGAGTCATTGTTGACAATTCTTTGAGTTTGGCCCAGTAACCAGCCACAGCTACCAAGAGTAGCATCTAGTTCACATTTAACCTGCTTGTCTGCAAGAATATGTTTGGCAAGCTCACTTAAAGCCTTTTAAAGCTCAAGCTAACTATATTCACAGGAATTCCCTGGGCTATTGTCTATATGAAACTCGATATGAGCTCTTAATGATTGGTCTAGAATGACCTTTTTTTTAAAAAAAAAATGTTTCCTGGCTCTTAGCAACCTCATCATTTTCCATAAATGCTCTATTTAATTATCTGTTCTAGAAGTTTTCCCAATATCAACATAAAGACAGCCTGTACCTCCCTTCCTTTTTCTTTCTTTCTTTCTTTCTTTCTTTCTTTCTTTCTTTCTTTCTTTCTTTCTGATGCTACAGACAATATTTGTCAGCCTCAAGTCTGCTCAGATTATAGGAATTCTCTAGGTTTACTACTACAAATTCATGTATTACCATGCAATTTTCCTGGTCCTAGAGACCTGAATAGATTAAAGCATCTAGATGTCATTGTACCACTTCTTTTCCAGTTCTGGGTAACAGCCCTCTCAGTGCAGCATTTATTCTATTTTTTCCCTCTTAAGCCCTTGACTTTATTGGATAAATACAGAGGCAAAATAGATATAGAACAGTAAGCATTAGCATTCTCTCATCTTTTCCACAAAGTGTATGCACTGCTTCTTCGTGCTTCTGCTTGTTTTGAGTCTAGCTGATACTCCTACCTTAAATATTTTTAAGTTCCAATTTCTGTCTGCGTTATCTATATTAAATGCCTTTGCATTATTGTACTGTAAGGCTGTGGGCATATAAAAATACTTCTTATTCAAATGCTACCTGTCATATATTGTCTTAAGTCTGTCACTAGAAATTCTACCTGCCAATTATTAGTTATATTAAGTGAGCTATTAATTACTTCTAAAGATATGACAATGGATAACAGAACACCATCCAGAACACCTAGAAAGCAAATGTAATTACCCTAAAGCATAATGCCCCACCAGCATTCTTATACTACTTTGTCAACTATCCTCAGAACCAAAGAACTATGGGAGGTACAGCTTTGGAGGTGGAGACACTGGGAGCGATGGGCAATGGAAAGACGCCTCTACTGACTTTTTAAAGGGGCCTTCCCATCACCCCCAGCACCTCCGCTGAGCCAGGCAGGGCAATGCAGGAGGGCCCGGCCCGGATCCAGCGGGGAGGCGGAGACACTGGGGGCGATGGGAAGGTGCCTCTACTGACTTTTTAGAGGTGCCTTCCCTTAGCCCCCAGCACCTCACCCGTGGGGGCCCGGCAACAATTCCGGGGAGCTGGAGGGGGCAGGGTCAAATGAGGCGGCGATGCAACCCCTCAAATGGCCAATTGATACCTCTGGGGGTCGTGACTCCCAGGTTGAGAACTGCTGCCCTAGATCCTTACACAGTGTATAAATTAATGACAAAGGGGGAGGGGTTTAAGCCTCTAGAACCCAAGGACAATTTTGTCCTAGACAAAGCACATTCACATGTTTTAGGCCAAATATTCATTTCTGAAATTTGAATTTGTCATTTCTCTATAAGGCATGGATACTAACCATGGAAGCCTGAGTAGGACATGGGTTGGAGATGGCCTTTCATAGCTATCGATCCCTGGCCTTCTATAAACAAGAGACATCTGGAAACACTTGAGGCCAGAGAGATGCAGTTCTACTTTCAATCCTCCGTTCTTACGTTACCAAACTGCCCAGCACTATCTAGTTTGGAAGAAGTCAGCAATGCCATCAGCCAACAAAAAAACAACAAAGCCAGCGGACCTGATGGGATCCCTGCTGAACTCTTCAAAGAGGGTGGACCTAAGCTGATACAACAACTCCACCAGCTCATTGAAAAGGTGTGGGTGACTGACAAAATCCCAGCAGACTTCAAAGATGCTACCATCATCACCCTTTACAAGAAAGGGGATAGAACAGACTGCGGGAACTATCGCAGTATCTCCCTTCTAACCTCGCAAGAATCCTTGCAAACCGCCTTCTTTCTGTCTCAGAAGACACCCTCCCAGAATCCCAGAATGACTTCCGCTTCTCCAGAGGAACAGTGGACATGATCTTCACTGCACGACAGCTCCAAGAAAAATCAACCTCTGTACGTGGCATTCATTGACCTTGCAAAGACATTTGAAACAGTGAATCGCAACGCTCTCTGGACCATCCTCCAAAAAATTGGGTGCCCTGACAAATTTGTGAACATCCTGCGGCTCCTCCATGATGACATGATGGAAACAGTCTTGGACAGCAATGGCTCCCAAACTGACCCATTTAAGTGGAATCTGGTGTTAAGCAGGGATGTGTTATTGCCCCTACCTTATTTTTCATCTTCATTGCTATGATTCTTCACCTTGCTGATGGGAAGCTTCCCACCGGATTGGAAATTATCTATCGGACAGATGGCAAGCTATTTAACCTCAGCAGACTGAAAGCCAAAACCAAGGTCACCACAACATCTATTATAGAACTCCAATATGCTGATGACAACATAGTCTGTGCACATTCAGAAGACCTACAAGCCACTATAAACACCTTCGCAGAAGCATATGAGAAGCTCGGCCTCTCACTGAACATCGAGAAAACCAAAGTGCTCTTCCAACAGGCACCAGTTAACCCCTCTGAAATGCCAGGAATAAAGCTTAATGATGTAACACTAGAAAATGTTGACCATTTCCGCTACCTTGGCAGCCACCTCTCCACAAAAGTCAACATTGACACTGAAATACAACACCGTCTGAGCTCTGCGAGTGCAGCATTCTTCTGCATGAAGCAGAGAGTGTTTGAGGATTGGGACATCCGTAGAGATACCAAGGTGCTTGTTTATAAAGCCATTGTCCTCTCAACCCTGCTCTACGCCTGCGAAACGTGGACAGTCTACAGACATCACTCTCAACTCCTGAAGCGTTTCCATCAGCGCTGCCTCAGAAAAATCCTGCAAATCTCTTGGGAAGACAGGCGGACAAATGGCAGAGTGCTGGAAGAAGCAAAGACCACCAGCATTGAAGCGATGCTCCTACGCCATCAACTCCGCTGGACTCACCACGTTGTTCGAATGCCTGATTACCGTCTCCCAAAGAAGCTACACTACTCCTAACTCAAAAACGGGAAACGTAACGTTGGCGAGCAGGAAAAGAGATTTAAAGATGGGCTTAAAGCCAACCTTAAAAACTGTGGCATAGACACTGAGAACTGGGAAGCCCTGTCCCTTGAGTGCTCTAATTGGAGGTCAGTTGTGACCAGCAGTGCTGCGGAGTTCGAAGAGGCACAAATGGAGGGCTTAAGGGAGAAACGTGCCAAGAGGAAGGCCCGTCAAGCCAACTCTGACCAGGACCACCTTCCACCTGGAAACCGATGTCCTCACTGCGGGAGAACATGCAGATCAAGAATAGGTCTCTTCAGCCATCTACGGACCATCCCCAAGACAACAGAAATGGAGGACCATCATCCTCAAACTATGAAGGATCGCCTAAGTAAGTACGTTACCAAGGTTCATACTCTTATAAATATTCCACATTTTCAGCAGCCTTGATAACTGCCATAATTTCTCCTCAGGACTATAGCAAAATCAATGTGTTCTGTGCACCTGATGTTTCACATCTCACTTTCACTTTGATCTGAAAAAGGAGCTCAGTAGAACCCTATTCTTCAAGCAGTGCTCTTTTCCAAGGAAGGCTGTGAACGCGCACTACATTTAGAATACAGGAAGTGAACTAAAATGACTATATTTAAAAAACTAGTCTTGACAGGTACTAAGATTACCAAAAGAGAATAATGGTTTTAATCTGGATAATGCATTTTCAAAGGAGAGAATCCAATTTAAATTCCTTGTGCAGTAACAGAGAGCCTTGTGGCACTTCAGGTGCCACAAAAGCTTAAATTAACCCGAGGCTTGTCATTATGTTCAGGAATAAACTTGCAGCAAGTTACACTTGCTTGACACAACTCTTTCTTTAAATCTCAGATAAGGTTGGCTACAAGATGACTTACTGAAGGAAGAAGAAAAAGTACATTCTTACTGTATAGTTTTAGGTATCTGAATAGCTGCATTGTTGCTTCCTGTCCATTTCACTTGCAGATGTCTACACCTCCATCCACACTTTATAAGGCTTTAGGAGAGGGCCAAATAATCAACATTGGTGAATAAAAGTATCAAGAAATTATTGCAACCGTTTTAGTAAATCTGAAATCTGAGCATCTTACCTCAGTCCAAAGATATGAGATTGTTCATAATTGAATAATGAATGAATTTTAGCTGCTGTGTTCACAATTATAAGTCTGTCAACAATATCCTGAAATATAGAAAATATTAATTTATGACCAACACTTAAAATAAAGATTGTTATTAAACAATTCTAATTAAGACAGTAAAGTGTATGTATAGTTGATTCACAATCTGAATTTACATTAAAGGTATGGATTCTATCATGACATTTCTTCACAAGTAGTTTTTATACTGACAAAAATAATTAACTACACTGTTTTAGTGTGTTTTTCATTTCATTAATTTTTTTAAATAGTTATTTCCTGATACTTGGTAAAATAAATCTCTCAGTACATCTACTTCTAAATCTGTATGAATAATGGGGGAAAACAGTGAATAATCAGAGAACAGCATCCCCACAAAAGAAGTCAACTCTTAACTGAAAGGCTAATATTTTCTGAATACAATTTATCCAGCTCCCTTAATGCAAAAAAACAAAAAACAAAAACAAAACAAGCATCTATAGAATTGGACATTAGCCAATGCAAAAACTGTACTTTTATGCCAGCTTACATGCAAAGTATTTTGATGCATTATATATTTCACAAAGTCTGCAACAGAGACAGCTCAGTCACCCATATAGTAAAAGGTAAAAGTTTTCCCCTGACGTTAAGTCCAGTCATGTCTGACTCTGGGGGTTGGTGCTCATCTCCATTTCTAACCCGAAGAGCCGGCGTTGTCCGTAGACACCTCCAAGGTCATGTGGCTGGCATGACTGCATGGAGCGCCGTTACCTTTCTGCCAGAGCGGTGCCTATTGATCTACTCACATTGGCATGTTTTCGAACTGCTAGGTTGGCAGAAGCTGGAGCTAACAGCGGGCGCTCACTCCGCTCCCAGGAGTTGAGCCTGCGACCATATAGTAGCCATGTGTAAAGTTTCCATCCTAGTGACTCCCTCCCAAATTCCTCACGGTGAGGTATCTGACACTACCTTGTTAATGTTTAAAAATAGTATTTCTCAGTTTCTATAGTAGCAAATAGTGAACTTCATCATGACAACAATGACAAACTCATTGGCAGGATCACATAAGCTGGTAGTATCTTTCATTGTTCGGTTGTTTGCAAGTCAGGAACATACCAAGTTTTCACAGTCTAGTGACCTCATGGGATACATCCCCATATGGGATTATATTGTTCCCCTTTTCTTTACCATATCTTGAGATTTGCTGATCAGTTTTAGAAGCTCTAAAGGCCCGTATGTCTAATTCATTTTTAATGACTATTCAAACATCTATGTAACATATTGCCACAGTGTTCCTATTTTAATCCTTTAAAACAGAGATGGCTGTAATGGCTTTTGTTAACAATCTGTTTCTGGAGGAAAATAAGACAAAGAACAACTCTTATAAGAGCAATTCCTTCTTTGTCCTATTGGAATTTGTGTGGTTACTCAATGTTTTAACACACACACACAATCACATGGAGATGGCTGTCAATCTGGAATGGGATGTTCTAATGACGATCCTCCTCTCTCCTTGAGATTGTGTAGCTCATTCATACAGCACACAGAGAACACAGAGAAGGCCCTAATATTGAATAGAGCTGGAAGAATTGCTTGAAATCCTAGAGGGTTGCCTCTAGACAACGAAAGTCCTGACAATACCCAGCCTAGAAACACTTAAAGTCCGCTCCAATTCAGGGCAGCTTCCTTTATTATTGACCTCTTCAGCATGTCTTCTTCTGTGTTGTGTAACTTCCCCACTACAGTAGCAGGTTATGGGACCTCTTTGCTGTGGGATGCATGTAGCTGTCTACATCTTACATTTTGACACCTGCTTTAAGACAATTTTCTTACATCATATACCTCTGTTTGGCTGAGTATCATTGCTTGTTTTTATAGGTTGTTTTATTTTCCACCCTTTGCCTCTACTTTTCTTTTAATTTTTTAGTTCTCACAGAAATAGAAAAACACCATTAAAATTCTCGTATAGAACAAAATGCTGTCACACTGCTTTACATTTTATTTTTTGTCTGATCAAAATACATTAGCGACTCTCTTGTGCTGCAGTGTCTGGCCTTAATAATGGGCTAAATGAAGAAGTACAAACTGAGGCTAGAAGAGAGAGAGCTAATAGTTTGGAGGGGGCAAGGCATGAGACCTGAACATTATGGGATCAGAAACCAACACTTATCTGTTACATGCATGCACACACATTCTTTTTTTCAAAAAAATATTTTTTATTAAAAGAAAAGATTTTTTTTAAGTACATAAAAAGTGGGGGAACTATATGTGTTATAGAAAAGTAGAAAAAAGGAAAGAAGAAAAAGTATGTATAAAAAAGACAAAGACAGATAAATATATATATAACTTGGATCAAAGATTGGCTATTTCTAAAAAAACAAGAAAATCTTAAATCTAGAAGGTTTCGACCTAAAAGCCGATTGGCACTTATATATTTGGCACAAAGCAGACAAAAATGATAAGAAAATATTCAGAAACCACTTAATAAGGACTTCACTAAACAAGATATGGGAGAAATATAAAATAAGAATGTTCACCAAAACTCCAATGTGGCTATCGCCACTAGCAATAACTCAGAAGAGTATCCAAAGCAACAAAAACTGGCCCACATACAGAGATGTCCTTACAAGTCAAGAAAATGAATATGTACTAAAATCACAAGAAGAAGTATTGAAATCATTTGGTCAGCTACCATGGATCCACTACAGGCAAATAAAGGAACAATACATTAAGGATAAACAAGACGGCTTCATGAAGAAAGACTCAGAATGGGACAACATTCTAGAGTCCGAAAACAAATTAATTACAAAGATATATAAGAAACTCTTGGAGTGGAATACCGAGGAAGAACAAATTAAGGGAAGCATGGTGCAATGGTCCAAAGATATAGGAAGGCTTATAAGATATGAGGAATGGGAATTAATCTGGAAGAAAAATATAAAACACACATATGCAACCGACTTAAAAGAAAATCAATACAAAATGATTTACAGATGGTACATCACTCCAAAAAAATTAAGCCATTACAACAAAAATATTCAAATAAAATGTTGGAAGTGCCAGGTAAATGAGGGCAGTTTCTACCACATGTGGTGGTCCTGTCCCAAAACAAAGAGGTATTGGGAAAAAATCCATGAATGTGTAAAAATAATGGGAAAGAAACTACATATGAGACCAGAACTATACCTATTGGGCCTTAAAAATCTGAAATTGGACACAAATGAGGAAAAAATTCTAAACTATCTGGTTATAGGAGCCAGGATTGCCTTCGCCAAATTATGGAGAACAAACCAGATTCCTTCAATTAATCAATGGCTATTAAAAGTATGGGAAATAAAGACCATGGACAGACTAACCTTCCTGATGAAGAAACACCATGGACAACCGATAAAAGAAACTGACTGATCAATATTTGAAGAATACATAAGGAAAAGACGGACATACCCCGAAGAAATTCCAGAAGAACAACCAGAAATATACAAACCTAGCAATACAACATGTCGCTTCAGGAGGCAAACGGACCCCCCCCCCCCACCCAAATTGACAGTTACCAACGGAATAGCTGACACCACAAGGGGACCACTCTCTGACATCTAAAGACTCAACCGACCCTCCCGAATCTCTCTCTAGCCCCCTCCCCCCCTAAAACCCTACCCTTTGTTTTTGTTTCTCCCCCTTTCCCCTTTTTCCTCCCCCTTCTTCTATAACCCCTTTCTCCCAGCCTCACCCCCTCCTCCCTACCCCCCTACTTCCCTCTCCCATTTTTGAACCCCACTATTTTAAACCTGTATGCAAAAATACTTAAAATACACACACACACATACATATATACATATATATACCTACATACATAAAATGTATCGAAAAAAATATTTAAAAAAACAAGAAAAAAATATATAAGGCAAATTTGTACTTCCATTCTTCATTCTTTGCAGTAGTTCCAAACACTGTCTATCATTTCCCCCCCCCCCCCAATTTTCTACCATTCTTCACCCCTATTCTGTGTTTTTTTCTATTAGGTCTTCCTTTCTTATATATATATATATATATATATATATATATATATATATATATATATATATATATAGACAGACACAAACAATAGGGCCGGCAGAAGCTTGGATAAGCGGATATCTTGGATAATAAGGAGGGATGAACAAAAAGCCGATTAAACATCAAATTAGGTTATGATTTTACAAATTAAGCACCAAAACATCATGTTATATAACAAATTTGACATAAAAAGTAGTTCAATACGCAGTAATGTTATGTTGTAATTACTGTATTTATGAATTTAGCATCAAAATATCACGATATATTGAAAATATTGACTACAAAAATGGTTTGGATAATCCAGAAGCTTGAATAAGCGAAGCTTGGATAAGTGAGACTCTAGTGTGTATATATATATATATACACACACACACACACACACACAAGAGGGGCCATTGAAGGGAGGGGTGGGGGTTGTGCTGTCTGTGCTCGGACTGGCCTTTGGCGCAGGCGCAGATGGAGCATTCCGGTTTTTGGGTTTTTGGCCCCATGGAGGTTGGGGATGTGTAGCTTGTTTGTAAGAATGTAGAGACGTGGATTGTGTTGTCAATTTTCTAGGTTGGGGGGGCCTTTAGTTTTGTTGTTTTGCCCAGTGGAGCGACGCCATTCTCCTTTTATATATATAGATACATACACACACATAGCTATATTTATAATTCAATTTCATTAGATTTTCATGTATTCTTTAAAGAGACTCCAGTCTGTACTTTTAACATTACTTCCTGTGAGTTTTTTCAGTAAAAACGTTAATTTATCCATATCCATGATGTCCATTATTTTAATTAATAAGTCCTCTTTTGTTGGCACTTCTTGTTTCCATTTTTTAGCATAAACCATTTTTGCTGCTGTAGTGAAGTATGCCAATAAAATGTCCTTATTTCTGTCCAATTTTTCTTCCTCCCCTATCATACTCAATAGGAAATATTCAGGTCTCAGTTGAATTTTAATTTTTAAAATCTCTTGAACTGTTGCATGAACCATTTTCCAATCATTATTAGCCTTTTTACATGTCCACCACATGTGGTAGAACGTACCTTCTTGATCTCCACATTTCCAACATTTATTTTGCAAAATTTTATACATTTCCCTAATTTTTGTGGTGTCATATACCATCGGTACATCATTTTGTACCAATTTTCTTTTAAATCTATTGCATAAGAGTACTTTAATCTTATGCTCCACATCCATTCCCATTCTTTTAAGTGGATTGATCTCCCTATATTGCTGGCCCATTCTGTCATACAGCTTTTTACCAGTTATGTTTCTGTAGACCATTCCAGAAGCTTGTTATATATTCTTGTGATCATCTTTTTCTCAGTGTTCATCACTTTATCCCAGAAAGTGTCTTTATCTATAAAGCCAAACTTCTTGTTACGAGTCAGATGCCAGCCAATATAAATAACTCAGTTTATTGCAAAACAACACAAAAGAGCCAAGAAAACAACCAAAAAAGGGCTCAAAACACTAGCCCAATCCATCTCTTCACTCCCAGAGTCCGATATCCCATCCTCCTGACTCCCAGCCCCACAATCCCCTTCAAACCCCTCAAAGGAATCATCATCAGTGGATTCCATAAGTATTTCCCGGATTCTTTTCCTTTGTTGCTCCTCATCGGAGTCTTGCTCACGAGTCGTTTTCCTGCCTCTTCTAACACAAATAGTAGTATCTCTACTCGAAGATGCCATCACAACACTTCTTGTCTATGCTGTATTGTTCTTTTAACTGGATGTAATGAAACCACGAATTTTTTTTTTGAAACTTTTAACTATGGAAAGTATCATTCTTTTTTAATAGTACATCTTTGTAGGTTGGCCATTGTGACCAATCCAGCAACCTTCTTTGTCTTGCCTCCAATGGAGAAATCCATAAAGGTGTTTTTGTATACATTCTTTCTTTATATCTTTCCCATATTCTCAACAATGCCGATCTTATAAAATGGTTGCCAAAATTTTTCTCCACTTTTTTTTCTTCCGTACCAAAGATACAAGTGTCAACCTACTCTAAGAACATATCCTTCCAAAGTTAAAAGTCTTTCTTTCTTTAATGTTGTCCATTCTTTAAACCTTACAAGTCCACATGCTTCATAATAAAGCTTTAAGTCCGGGAGGCCCTTTGTTTCACATCCGTCATATTGATAAACTTGAATCTTGGTTTTTTTTTTATCTTGCCACACAAACTTAAGTAAATCTTTATTCCAGTCTTTAAACATTTTATTATTTCTAAGTATGGGGAGATTTTGGAACAAATACAACATTCTTGGAAGCACACTCATTTTTATTGCTGCTGTTCTACCCATTAAAGATAATTTTAACCACTTCCAATTTTCTAATTATTTTCGGATTTCTTTCCATTTTGTTTTATAATTATTCTTCAGGAGTTGTGCGTTTTCTGCAGTAATTTCCAGGCCTAAATATTTAATTTTTGTTGTTACTTGGAGTTCCAATAATTCTTTCAATTCATCTTGGTTCTTTCTTGTCATATTTTTAGTTAAAATCATCGTCTTTTTCTTATTTATCTCTAGGCCCACTATAGTCCCATACTCTTCAATCTTGTTTAACCATTCTTTTATATTTTTTCTTGGCTCTTCCACAATACAAATTAGATCGCCAGCATATGCTCTTAGTTTAAACGAGTACTTTCCTATAGTTGCCCTTTTAAGCTTTTTATCCTCTCTTATATTTTTTTAATTTCCATTTCCATAATGAAAATCAAGGGCAATAAGGAACATCCTTGTCTCATTCCTTTATTTATTACAAAGTCTTCTGAGAGTTGTCCATTTACTGAGATCTTAACCTTTTGATGGTCATAAATTGCTCCTATGGCATTTTGAAATTGAAATCCAAAATCTAATTGTTGTAATAGTATTTTAAAGAAGTCCCAATTTAAATTGTCAAAAGCCTTTTCTGCATCCAATGCCAAAAAGGCCATTTCTATTTGAGGGTTTGCTTCGTAGTATTCAGTTAAGTCTAAAATATTCCTTACATTGTCCTTTAGATGTCTATTGGGAAGAAAGCTAGATTGATCTTGAATCCATTCGTTAAGAAATTTTTTGACGGGTTACCAAAATATTTGTGAAAATCTTATAATCCATGTTCAAAAGGGAGATGGGTCTATAATTCTGGACATCTTGCCCGTCCGTATTCTCTTTATGTAGCATTATAATATTAGCGTGCTTCCATGATTCTGGAATTTCTTCTTGGTTTAAAATTTGATTCATTATCTCTTTCAAATATGGGGTAACTTCTTCCTTCATGGTTTTGTAAAAGCCTGCTGTAAACCCGTCCGGACCTGGGGATTTATTTGAGTCCATCGGTTTTATAGCTTTATAAATTTCTTGTTCTGAAACCTCTCTATTAAGTTGTTCTCTCTGTTTGTCTGTTATCTTTTGAAGATTTGATTTCTCCAAATATTTCACAATATCTTCTTTCTCTATTTTATCAGCTGAATATAGTTGTCTATAAAAATCCATTGCAGGGCGCATGCTTCGAAATTTAATTACATATTTGGAAGACTAAAATCTCCTCTTTTAGTTAAATCCGTCATAATAGTGTATTTAATTCTAGTTTTTTTATTTCTCCAGATAAATTTAGACATTTCCTTATTCCATTCCTTAAATAAATTTTGATTCCTAATTATTGGTAAATTTTGAAACAAATATACTAATTTTGGTAAAACGTTCATCTTGATTATAGCTATTCAGCCTAATATTGAAATGTTTAAGAATTGCCATTGTTGTAAATCCCTTTTTAACTCTTTCCATTTCTCAAAATAGTTGTTTTCTAATAATTGAGCACTTTTTGCAGTGATCCAGATTCCTAAGTTAAGTTTTGGTACTACTTTTATCCTCGTCTTGTCTTGAATATTTTCCTGATTTCTCTTTGTCATATTCTTTGTAAGTATTTTTATTTTTTTCTTTATTAATATAAAAACCCGCTAATCTACCAAAGTTTTCTATCTTCTGGATCCAATTTGAAATTCTGTTTCTAGGTTCCTCAATAATACATATTATGTCATCTGCAAAAGCTCGTAGCTTGAATTCCTGATTTCTTATTTTTATTCCTTTCAATTGGCCATGATATCGGATGTTTCTAATAAGAATTTCTAAAGCAAATATAAAAATCAGCGGAGACAGAGGGCAGCCCTGCCTCGCTCACTTACTAATATTAAATTATTTTGATTGTTGGCCATTAATTATAAGTCTAGCAGTTTGTTTATCGTAGATTGCCTCTATGGCATTCAAAAAATAGTGTCCCATATCTTTACCTAGTAATTTAAAAAAAATCCAATTTAAATTATCGAACGCCTTTTCTGCGTCGATTGCTAGCAGGGCTACCTCTTTCTGATGATAATGCTCATAGTATTCAATGGCATGCAATATACATCTAACATTATCCTTCATCTGTCTATCAGGTAGAAATCCATTATGCTCTTTGCCAATCCAGTTGTTCAGAAAAAAATTAAATCTGTTTGCCAATATCATAGTGAATAATTTATAATCTGTATTTAAAAGAGAAATGGGTTTATAATTACGGACATCAGTAGTATCTGCCTTTTCTTTAGAAATTGCTGTTATGTCAGCCTGAGACCAGGTCTCTGGTATTACCCTTTCTTTTAGCGCCTGTAAAGATGTCATGATCATTGTGTTTTATTCATGATTGCTATGGTTAGGGTTGACTGTTTAAGGTTATATATTTCAGCTATTCTTATACAGAAGCTGGGAGCCTCTAAGGCATGGCCAGGAAAAGGGGCGTGGCTTCACCTTGCTGGTGGAAGCCTTAGAATTCAAAATTTAGCAGTTGGAATTCGGCAGTTGGAGTTTGTCGGTTGAGCAGAGCAGTTGGTTCTGTTCAGTGAGAAAGGAGTGTGGTCGAAAAAAAGAGATTGTGGGAGGAAGTTGAGCAGCTAGAGAGTTTTAGCGGAGAAGGGCTAAAATTAAAGTTGCTGAGCCTTTAGTAGGAATAACTAAAGAGCTGAGGCTATATCCCTAAGTCAAGGACTAGGGTTAACCAGTTAAACTCCCCAGTCCAAGTTTGATCGGGTACAGATCAACTAAGTTCAAGAAGGACAATATTCCTAACTGAAAGAAACAAGTAATATAAAGCTGATACCATACTAAGCTCAGTGAAACTATTGAGAAATCTTGCAACACCTACTGTACAGAAGTAACATCGTTCACCTCAAGATATAACATTCTTGCAACCATCAAGCTTTGTGCTATAAATAAACAAGTTACTGTTTCTTCAAATGTTGCTTATTATTTGAGCAAAGCATCTTTCAAAGGTGGTGGCAGCGACAACATAGAAAAGTGGAATACATAGAGGTAGAAGGCGAATCCTTCGCAATTTGGTGGCAGCGGTGGGATCCAAAAAGATTCCATCCCTGTCACATCAAGTCTTTACATTTGGTGGCAGCGGTGGGATCCAAAAAGATTCCATCCCTGTCATCACACTTCTTTACATTTGGCGGCAGCGGTGGGATCCATGTAACAAAGACTGATTCAGTGCCTGGGATCCGTGTAACAAAGACTGATTCAGTGCCTGGGATCCGTGTAACAAGAACTGATTCAGTGCCTGAAATTCGTTTGGCAAAGGTTAGTTTGGTGCCGGAGATCAGCTTTAGGTAAAAGGGCTGAGGTAAAACTTGTCTGGAAATGGCCACCAGGAAACAGAAAAAGTTGGCAGAGGAGGCGGGAGAGCTTTCCTCCTCAGATTCAGAACAAGTAACCTTGTCTGAAATGTCTCTCAAGTATCAATTAGAGATGAAGAAATTAGAGATTGAGGAGAGAGAGAGAGAGAGAGCCAGGCAGGCTGAATTGGAAATGAAAAAGATGGAGGTTGAGGAAAGAGAGAAGGAGAGGGCCAGGCAAGCAGAGTTGAGGAGAATGGAAATAGATTTGGAGAAGCAAAGATTGACACACTCTCAACCTCACGCTGATACCCAAGAAGGGGATTTGAGAGCTGAAGCACCTGATGTAATTTTAAAAAGGTTTCCCAGATATAACAAGGAAGATGATATAGAAAAGTTCCTTATATCCTTTGAAAGGTGCTGTAAAGATTTTGAAGTGAGTGAAGACAAATGGATGTTATATCTGAGGCCACAAATTAGTGGAAAGCTTCTAGAAATATATAGTGATATGGCTGAAGACACTCACAGAGATTATAAGATGTTTAAACTGCAGGTACAACAAAAGTTTCAGTTGACGCCTGAATTTTACAGATTAAAGTTCAGAACTTTAAAGAGGGACAGATACCAAAGTTTTGCGCAAGTTGCTTCAAAGCAAGCTCAATACTTTGACAGCTGGGTGAGGACTTCTGAAGTAGATTCCTTTCTGCAACTTAAGGAACTATTGAAGCTGGAGCAGCTCTTTCACCTAGTTCCCTCAGAATACAGATGGCTAATTCAAGACCGAAACCCAAAGACAGCCAACGAAGCTGCAGTTATGATTGACCAGCTAATTACCTTGAAAGAAGGTTTTAGGAAGGAGGAAGAACCAAAAGAGAAAAAACCTCTAAAGCCGACGTTTTACCCTCACGCACGCACACAGATGCAAAGGGGAGGTTCAGGAGAAAACACCGCCTATAGGAAGCATGAGGCAGTTGCAGACCAAGCCAGGCCTGAGGAAAAGATAAAATGTTACCATTGTGGAAGGCCAGGGCATCTTAGATATCAAGAAAGACAGGTCTACTTTCTTTGTAAATAGAGCTCCAATAGAACAAGAAGTGGAACCTGAAGTTAAGTCTAGAAGCCCTGATGCGAGGCCAAAAGAAAAACAATGTTTATTTATCCTTTCAAGAGAAGTCTCTGAAGACTATTTAGAATCTATTGTCATAGATGAGATACACACGCAGGGATGGAGAGACACTGGGTCGGATGTCTGTATTATACGTCCTGAAGTGGTCCCACAGAGATACCAACATCCCTCTTCAGAGATAAATTTAAAGGGGATAGGCCCGTCGATACCAACCCCTGTAGTATCCTTACCCATCAAGTACAAAGGCTGGGAAGGATTATGGGACTTCGCTGTCTGCGCGGACATCCCATACAAATGTTTGATTGGGAATGATTTAAATGGAAAAGTTAGGAATTGGCAGAAAGAAGCTGATAAACATGAAGGCAACATGGAGGTCCACACTCCAAAAGCCAAGTGTTTGACCATCCAAGCTAGCTCAGAGCAACTTCCTGAGTCTAGTTCGAGCATCATTGAGTTGGTCAGCGGAATAGAGGGAAAACAAGAGATACTGCGAGAGCAGCTAGCAGATGAAACATTACAACCTTTGTTCTTGCAAGTTCAGAGCGCCACAGGAACAGAAGAAAGTAAAACTCCTAAGTTCGTACTTAAGGAGGGAGTTTTATACAGGAAAAGTACAAGCCATAAGACTTTGAATGAGCCAGAAACACGTACCCAAATAGTGGTACCTGTAAACTACAGGAAACAACTGTTAGATGTGGCCCATGACAATCCACAAGGAGGGCATTTGGGGGTTAGAAAAACCACCCAAAGAATCAGCAAGAACTTTTTCTGGCCTGGCATGTATCAACATATCAAGGAGTTTTGCAGGTCGTGCGATACTTGCCAAAGGTTTAGCATGGGAAGAGATAAGACCAAAGCACCTTTAGTTCCCATGCCGGTTGTTGGGGAACCCTTTTTCCGAGTAGGGATTGATCTAGTTGGTCCTTTGTATAAGCCCAGTCGGAGAGGATACAAATATATTCTCACAGTAATAGACTATGCAACCAGGTATCCAGATGCAGTGGCTTTGACCAATATTGAAACTTCCACCATAGCCAATGCGCTGTTATCAATGTGGGGAAGGACTGGATTTCCCAGAGAGCTTGTGTCAGACCTGGGGACTCAGTTCACCTCGCGGCTAATGAAGAAGTTATTAGAGTTGTGCGGAATTAAACACCTAACGTCCACACCTTATCATCCGCAAACGAATGGCCTAGTAGAAAACCTGAACAAAACACTAGTGAAAATGATCAAGGCCTATAGCCAGCAGAGACCCCACGACTGGGACACCAAGTTGCAGCAGCTGTTGTTCGCATATCGATCAGTCCCACAGGACAGCACTGGTTACTCGCCTTTTGAACTGTTATTCGGAAGGAAGGCTCGTGGACCCCTTGATTTGATCAGAGAGCACTGGGAAGCAAGTCCTACGCCAGATCCTGTTCCTGTCGACGACTACATCAAGGATCTTCAGTCAACATTAAAGATGGCCAGGGACATCGCCCAGGAACATCTTATGACGGCCCAGGAGCAACAAAAGATCCGGTACGATGCAACGTCGAGACCCTGAGACTTCAACGTCGGAGATGAGGTCCTGTTTTTAACACCCAACAAGAACAACAAACTACAGATAGACTGGACTGGACCGTGGAGGATCGTCAGGAAGCAGAACCATGTGAACTGTGACATCCTAGATGAACGATTGGGGATTGAGAAACGGGTGCATGTAAACATGATTAAGCCGTATGTAAATAGGTCGGCAAATGTTTACTGTATAGTATCAGAGGAAGATACAGGTCCTTTTTCATTTTGGGAAGGTAATAGGGAGATACATAGAAACTTGGATAAAGTAACCATAAACTCAGACTTATCTCCATCACAACAATGAGAGGTTAAAGGAATCTTGGCTAAGTATAAAGTCATGTTTTCGGATTTACCCGGGAGAGTGCAGGGAGTGCAACATAAAATATGCACCGGTGACGCCGCACCGATAGCATCCCCTCCCTATAGGGTAACGGGTAAGATAAGCGAATGCATAGAGCAAGAGGTCAGGGAGATGTTAGATTTGGATATAATCGTGCCATCTAACAGCCCTTGGGCTTCGCCCATAGTGTTAATAAAGAAGCCAGACAAAACCGTAAGGTTTTGCATAGATTACCGGCGGTTAAATAAAATCACCCAAAACGACATGTATCCGATGCCCCGTTTGGATGATTTACTAGAAAGGATTGGAAAAGCCAAATTAATAAGTAGAATTGATGAAGATGGAGAGGATAGGCCCATACTTTTCCTCAGTAAGAAGTGGCATTCTAATGAGCTTAGCATGTCCACAATCGAGAAGGAATGTTACTCGATAATTTGGTCCATAAAGAAACTGAAACCATACTTGTGGGGAAGGAAGTTTACGTTACAAACTGATCACGCACCCCTAAGATGGTTGGATAATGTAAAAGGGACCAATAACAAATTATTGAGATGGAGTTTATCACTACAGGACTTTACATTTGATATTAAACATATAAAGGGCAAATGTAATGTAGTAGCTGATGCTCTATCCAGAGCACCTTGATCGGAAGACTTACAGGTTTGTATTTAGAGTTTAAGGTATGATGCTATGTTTATGTATAGATATGTATTTTGTGTTACTCTCTATTATTTTTGCTTATTCTGGGTCTAGAAAAAGCAAAAATAATCTTTCCGGGTTGGAAGGTATGTAAAGATGTCATGATCATTGTGTTTTATTCATGATTGCTATGGTTAGGGTTGACTGTTTAAGGTTATATATTTCAGCTATTCTTATACAGAAGCTGGGAGCCTCTAAGGCATGGCCAGGAAAAGGGGCGTGGCTTCACCTTGCTGGTGGAAGCCTTAGAATTCAAAATTTAGCAGTTGGAATTCGGCAGTTGGGAGTTTGTCGGTTGAGCAGAGCAGTTGGTTCTGTTCAGTGAGAAAGGAGTGTGATCGAAAAAAAGATTGTGGGAGGAAGTTGAGCAGCTAGAGAGTTTTAGCGGAGAAGGGCTAAAATTAAAGTTGCTGAGCCTTTAGTAGGAATAACTAAAGAGCTGAGGCTATATCCCTAAGTCAAGGAGGACTAGGGTTAACCAGTTAAACTCCCCAGTCCAAGTTTGATCGGGTACAGATCAACTAAGTTCAAGAAGGACAATATTCCTAACTGAAAGAAACAAGTAATATAAAGCTGATACCATACTAAGCTCAGTGAAACTATTGAGAAATCTTGCAACACCTACTGTACAGAAGTAACATCGTTCACCTCAAGATATAACATTCTTGCAACCATCAAGCTTTGTGCTATAAATAAACAAGTTACTGTTTCTTCAAATGTTGCTTATTATTTGAGCAAAGCATCTTTCAAAGGTGGTGGCAGCGACAACATAGAAAAGTGGAATACATAGAGGTAGAAGGCGAATCCTTCGCAATTTGGTGGCAGCGGTGGGATCCAAAAAGATTCCATCCCTGTCACATCAAGTCTTTACATTTGGTGGCAGCGGTGGGATCCAAAAAGATTCCATCCCTGTCATCACACTTCTTTACAGCGCCAAATTCATGATTTTCTTTAAATAAGGTATAAGTTCCTCCTGGAGGGCCCTATAAAAATTTATTGGGAAACCATCCGGTCCCAGTGCTTTATTTGATTTAGTTAATTTAATGGCATTTCTGATTTCCTCTTCTGTAATATCTTTATTTAAACATTCTCTTTGATGATGTTATTTTCTGGAGTTTCAACACTCCTAGATATTGTGAAATTTCATCCATTTTTATATCCTCCTCTTTGTACAAGTTGGTATAAATTTCAGTAAAATGTCATTATCTGTTACTAACATCTCTTTTCCGCTTTTAATTTCTGTTATCTGTTTTTTTTTCTTACTTACTTTTCGCGCCAACCATGTACCTGGTTTGTTAGCGTTCTCAAAATTATACTGTTTTATAAATTTAAGCTGGTTTGCAGTTTGTTCTAATTCTAAATTTCTTTTACTATTATTCAAGGTCTCCAATCTTTTTATTAAAATTGTTTTCTGTGGGTTTTTAACGTTTTCTCTGTAATATTTCTTTCTTTCTTAATCTTGTAAATCAAATTCATCTTTTAATTTCATGTTTTTGATTAATATGAATTTCTTGTAGTGCTATTATGTCATAATTTCCTTTTTTAAGAGTCCAGAATACCTTTTTACGTTTATTTGGAGAATTCAAACCATTTATTTTGTTTGAATAACATTTTATTTGACGTTCAAGATCACTCACTGTCTTTATTTTCAGGTTTTTCCGGTTCGTCTTCTGTCGATTCACCCTCATCCAAGTTCCCAGCTCCATATTCTGAAAATAAACCTTCGCCTTCTGGAGAATAAAATCTCCCTTTCTTCTACTTCCTCTCTGTTGGTTCTGCTTAATCTAGTGACTTCATTTTTTTTTTCTTTTTAATGGTTTTTATAGAACTCCTTTGCTTTCTCCTCCGAGGTCAGCCAATACCTTTGATCTTTATAGGTGACCATAATAACTTCAGTTCTCTCCCACCGAAATCTAATATCTGCTTTCTTTAGTTCTTCAGTTAGGAACATATATTTCCTTCTATTCAGCGATTCTTGTGGGAATTCTTTTAAAATTGCAATCTTATTTTTTTTATAAAAACAGTTGGAGTTTTGCTGTTTTGTCTTAAGATCTCATCACGGATTCATTTTCTAGCAAAGTGAACAATTGTATCCCTAGGTACTTTAAATTTCTTTGCATATGTCGTTGTTATTCTATATACCCAGTCCACGTCTCTATCCGCCTCCTGTTCTATTAGCTGCAAGATCTTTGCTGTAATTTGTATTATTATCTGTCTTATTTGTTCATTAGATTCCTCTGGGATACTCCTAAATCTTGATTGAAATTCTAAGCTTTCTAGTTCAATTCTCTCGTTTTCTTTCCGTCTTCTCATTTATGTTCTCTAAACTTGACACTTCTGTATTTTTGTTTGAGATGCTTCGACTTTTTGTTTATCAATTTTAGCTTCTTTTATCTCTTCATGTACACTCGCTAATTCTTTTTTCAGTTGTCCAATTTCCTCTGAAATTTCCTTTTTCATGTCTAACATCTGCTCTTGGAAAGTCTGAAATTCTTTTTGATGGGCCAGTTGTCTTTCTGTCATAGATTGTAGTTCCTTTTGGTGTACATCCTGTTTCTCCAAAAATTTCTGTATCTCTTTCAGTAGATCTCTAAGGCTTATATCATCTGTTACTGATGATCTCCTTGGTAATGCTTTGTTGTCTTTCATATCTTTATCTTGTTTAGATTTGAAGTCATTTTGTATAAATAGCTCCTTCAGTTCTACTTTCTTAAAAAATATGTGTGTGTGTGTGGTCCAATATTCAATGTCCCACTCGCTCAATCAACTAGTTAATTGTTCTTTACTGAGTCCTGAAGATTACTATCTTACAATTTATCAACAATTCATTAATTCATCAAATAAATCTTAATAGTACCTTTGGGAAGAGAAAAAAAAATAATCTTTTTTATGGCCTATCTAATGACGTCCACTATGTAGGTCTTGCTAAGAAATTAATGGAGATGGTAATAATCACTATAATATTTTAAAAAAAGAAAAAGAAGATCGAATAGTCAATTAATTTCAGTTAGATTCAATTTCAGTTACACTAAATGTTACTTTTTCTTAGTCCATAAAATTTCTCACAGTCTTCAAAGGCAGCTCCATGTAGAGCGCATTGCAGTAATCCATTTGGGATGTAACCAGAGCGTGGACCACTGTGGCCAAGTCAGACTTCCCAAGGTATGGGCGCAACTGGTGATTTTATTATCATCAGATTGACTGTTTTCTCAACAGGTGTGCAATAAAACATAGCAAAACAAGTCCTTCAAGTTATTTGAAAAGAATTTTCAAAACCAAAAGAGAATCACAGAGTACTCTGTACATATACTACCCTCATGCTGCATCAGGTAAAAACAATTCTGAAAACATGTTCAGAATATATGACTATAATAAGTTTCCTTGAGACACGACTAAATAATAATCCCAACAGAACTGTTTTAAAGGGAGAAAAGCTACTTACAATAATATCTGTAGGAACTTCACGTAGAGAATATTCTGGCTTATTTGGTATCTCTTGATTACCAATCAACTCATAAACAGCAGGATAGGATAACAATTTTATCAGAGCTAGAAAAGACTAAAACAAGAAACATAGTAAAACAAAAAACATAGTAATGAAACAAACAAGATGCTCACCTTTTGCTGTACTAAACACTTGACAGTGTGGGAGTCTTCAAGATTTTAAATAGTGTTGAGTGAAAAGATAAATATTCCTCTACAGCAGAACACATCAAGTCAATGGTGACATATACAAAGCGACTACTGCACAACAGGCAAACAAAAAAGTCCAGTGTAAAGGTCTGGAATGAGTAAGGCCTACAATCTCTGGAGTTAATGCAACATCAACTAGCTGGGCAGGGCAAGGTGGAAGTCAGACTGATGTAGGGGGAAATGATGACACCTGTAACTTCAGCAATTACATCTGAGTGTCCCAGTTCAAACGTAGCCACCTGTGAACAGTGAACAGGTGCTGGGGAGACATAGCCCTTGTTGGCTGAACAGGGAGAGCATAGAGACAGACTGTCTGCAAGAAATTGCATTACAGATACAGGAGCCTTGATTCTCCCACCCCTTCCCACTGTGTGTCAAAGAGGGACTTGTTTTAAGAGCTATAATAAAACAGTCTGCCTCACTGAGCAGAAAAGATAAGCTCTTTGTCTCAGCATGAAGACAACGTTAAAAAATCATGCACTCTTATAACCAATACAGAAACTAGTCAAATAAAAACCAACAAATAATGTTACTGCTGCATTACAGAAAGATAGCAAGATTTAAAATAAAATGCAAGAAACAACCTGACACTTCACAAAACAACACCTACGTCATTATACAGAATGGGAAACTGGTTATTGTTCTGGCTTTTTAAAAATGCAGATGTTAATACATGTGTATTATTTAAGGCATTTCTGTATCACCTCCCAGTTCACAAAAGCTCCTCAAATGATAAATAAAAGCAATTAAAACCATAGAAGTAGCATTTGCATCCCACATTATGGCATCCAGCTGAGATAATAAAACTGATTGATTAACATATTCACTGATGTTGAAAACAAAAAAGTGACTTAATGTAACTCTTCTAGAAATGATTTTCCTTGTATTCTTTAAGCTACTAAGCTTCAAAAAACTAATTTAATATGACCATCAGATGCTGTCTTTATACTGTTTTCAAAACACTCAACTATACTAAAATACCTAGAATAGACATTGCAAACTATATGAAATTTAAAGAAATAAATGAATATCCCAAAGGAAGTGTTATATTTCACATCATATGCACAGGAATATGCAAAAGAAAGGTCAAATCACCTTCTGACAGCTGCGGTCAATAGGATCAACTGGTGTTGATCTAGGGTGAGTGACTCGGATGTCATCTCTTCCACATTCCAGAACACCCCATAGTTCAGTAACAAGTGCTTTTACAAATCCTAGGAAGAAAATAGTTTGTTCATATCAATGTGCTCTATAGCAGAAGCTTCAGCATAAGATGCTGGAACAATACTTTCTCTGATTCCCAATCACTTAGAATACAGTGTTCCCTCACTACTTCGCAGTTCACTTTTTGCGGATTTGCTGTTTCACGGTTTTTCAGTAAACTCTAAAAGACTATTCTAAATCATAAAAAATTACAATTTACAGCCTAAGGAAAGGAGGAAGGAGAAACCAAAGGGAGAGAAAAGGAGCCCAAGCAGCAACAGGAGAAGGAGGTGATTTATCAACACATGATTAGTTGATAAAGACTTAAAATAGTGTATAACTACTAAAATAATGTATAAATATTAAAATAAATATAGCGTCCCTACTTTGCGAATTTTCACTATATAACACATCTCTATGCATTATTCTTCCAATTCTCTTTGGCCAGACAGTGCATGTTACAGCTTATACGTGCTAAAGGTAACTCAGTTAACAACAACAAAAACAACAACAACAAATTAAATGAATGGGTCATTCTCTCAATGGAGAAGGATGAGGAGACAATTCCCTTCATTTTCTAAACAAATTATCCTTTCCAGAAAACCAGGAAAGGAGGAAGGAGTTTGCCTTGCATAAAAAAAGAAGTATAGAAAGATAGAAGAAGAATAAGTGTACCACCATACGGTCAGGAAGTAATAAGGTATAATTTGGCACTATGTTTGAATTGCCCCCATCAATGGCACAGAAACAAAGAGGAGACTATGGAACAAAAACAGATTCAAATTAATCTGCAAACATATGAGCTGAAGAAAAAAGTCTAACTTATATTTGTTTCTATTTGTAATCATTTACAATAGGATCAATCAACAAAGAAAAACTACCTGAACTCTGTAGAGCTAGAGCACCAGGAGCAGTTGCAGCCACTTGTGAAAGAATTACTCCATAGCCAAACTTTTCACATCCACTGACCTGGTATAAACACATAATAGCCAACAGTAATTTCCAAGACACCCAAATACATCAGGTCAAAAGGAGAATCACAATTTATATGAAAAATGAACAGTAGTTTTCTTTAAACAGAATATCTTGTTTGCGTTTAGAGCAGCTAGGTCTACAATCAAATGTATGGATAAACCCTAAATAATCTCTATTCTCCAGCTTGGATCGTTACCTTGACGTGGTGCTGTGGCTTGAGTGCCTCGATGAAGCCCTGAGCTACAGGGCCACCCAAGACGGGAAGGTCATGGCAGAGAGGTCAGACCAAGCACGATCCCTGGGGAAGGTAATGGCAACAGACCCCAGTATTCTTGCCATGAAAACTACATGGATCAGTACAACCAGAGGAATGTCGGTATACCATCGGAAGATAGGACCCCCAGGTCGGAAGATGGTCAAAATGCTACTGGGGAGGAGCAGAGGATTAGTCCAAGTAGCCCCAGATGTGATGACGCAGTTAGCCCAAAGCCGAAAGGAAGGCTAACGGCTGACAGTGCTGGAGGTGAAAGACGAATCCGATGTTCTAGAGATCAACACACTATAGGAACCTGGAATGTAAGATCTATGAGCAAGGGCAAACTAGATGTGTTTATTGGTGAGATGTCAAGATTAAAGATAAACATTCTGGGAGTCAGTGAACTGAAATGGACTGGAATGGGGCCACTTCACAAAAGATGACCACCAGATCTACTACTGCGGACAAGAGGAACACCGAAGAAATTGAGTAGCCTTCATAGTTAATAATAAAGTTGCGAAAGCAGTAATTGGATACAACACCAAAAATGATAGAATGATCTCAATTCGAGTTAAAGGCAAGCCATTTAACATCACAGTGATCCAAACATACGCCCCAACCACAGCTGCTGAAGAAGCAGAATTAGATAAGTTCTACAAGGATATGCAGCACTTAGTGGATAACACACCAAAAAGAGACATTATTCTCATTACAGGAGATTGGAATGCTAAGGTGGGCAGTCAAATGATAACCAGGATCACAGGCAAGCATGGTCTGGGACAACAAAATGAAGCAGGACGTAGGCTGATAGAATTTTGCCAGGAAAACTCAATGTGCATAACACTCTCTTCCAACAACTTAAAAGACGGCTTTACACATGGACTTCACCAGATGGTCAACACCGAAATCAGATTGACTACATCCTTTGCAGCCAAAGGTGGCGGACATCCATCCAGTCGGTGAAAAGAAGACCTGGAGCTGACTGTAGTTCAGATCACGAACTTCTTATTACAAAATTTAGAATCAGACTAAAGAAAATGGGGAAAATACACAGACCAATTAGATATGATCACACAAATATTCTCAGTGAATATGCAGTGGAGGTGAAGAATAGATTTCAGGGATTAGATTTAATAAATAGAGTCCCAGAAGAACTATGGACAGAAGTCCACAACATTCTTCAGGAGGCAGCAATAAAGTACGTCCCAAAGAAAAAGAAAACCAAGAAGGCAAAATGGTTGTCTGCTGAGACACTGGAAGTAGCCCAAGAAAGAAGGAAGGCAAAAGGAAACAGCGATAAGGGGAGACATGCCCAACTAAATGCACAATTCCAGAGGTTAGCAAGGAGAGACAAGGAACTATTTTTGAACAAGCAATGCATGGAAGTGGAAGAAGACAGTAAGATAGAAAGGACAAGAGATCTCTACCAGAAAATCAGAAACATCGGAGGCAAATTTCAGGCAAAAATGGGCATGATCAAAAACAAAGATGGCAGGGACCTAACAGAAGCTGAAGAGATCAAGAAAAGGTGGCGAGAATATACAGAAGATCTGTATAGGAAGGATAATAATATACAGGATAGCTTTGACGGTGTGGTGAGTGAATTGGAACCAGACATCCTGAGGAGTGGAGTGGGCCTTAAGAAGCATTGCTAACAACAAGGCATCAGGAGACGACGGGATCCCAGCTGAGCTGTTTAAAATCTTGGAAGGTGATGCTGTCAAGGTGATGCATGCCATATGGGCCCGGGCTGTGGCGCAGGGGGGAGAGCAAGCCAGTGCAATTAACTGCAATGAATCACTCTGACCAGGAGGTCATGAGTTCGAGCCCCGCTCGGAGCCTATGTTTGTTTGTCTTTGTTCTATGTTAAAAGGCATTGAATGTTTGCCTATATGTGTAATGTGATCCGCCCTGAGTCCCCTTCGGGGTGAGAAGGGCGGAATATAAATGCTGTAAATAAATAAATAAATAAATAAATATGGAAAACACAAGATTGGCCATCAGATTGGAAAAATGCAGATGATACCACTCTGATAGCTGAAAGTGAGGAAGAGCTGAGGAACCTTATCACCAAGGTGAAAGAAGAAAGTGCAAAAGCTGGGTTGCAGTTAAACGTCAAGAAAACCAAGATCATGGCAACTACACCTACTGATAACTGGCAAATAGAAGGAGAAAACGTGGAGGCAGTGACAGACTTTATATTTCTAGGCAGGAAGATCACTGCAGATGCAGACTGTAGCCAGGAAATCAGAAGACGTTTACTTCTTGGGAGGAGAGCAATGGCCAACCTTGACAAAATAGTGAAGAGCAGAGACATCACACTGGCAACAAAGGTCCACATAGTCAAAGCAATGGTATTCCCCATAGTAACCTATGGATACGAGAGCTGGGCCATAAGGAAGGCTGAGCGAAGGAAGACAGACACTTTTGAACTCGTGCTGGAGGAAAATCCTGAGAGTGCCTTGGACCACAAGAAGATCCAACCAGTCCATCCTCCAGGAAATAATGCCCGGCTGCTCACTGGAGGGAAGGATATTAGAGGCAAAGCTGAAGTATTTTGGCCACATCATGAGGAGACAGGAAAGCTTGGAAAAGATCACAATGCTGGGAAAGATGAAAGGAAAAAGGAAGAGAGGCCGACCAACGGCAAGATGGATGGACTGTATCCTTGAAGTGACTGGCTTGACCTTGAAGGAACTGGGGGCGGCGACGGCCGACAGGGAGCTCTGGCGTGGACTGGTCCATGAGGTCATGAAGATTCAGAGACGACTAAACGACTGAGCAGCAGCAATCTCTATTTATTAGCTTGTGATGTGGACAGTAAAGATTCTTCAGGCGATGCAAGAAATGAAAACAATACTTTCTGACTTAATCTTTGCATTAGAAAATGGTTACATTTACCTGGAGATTTTTTGTGAACCTGTTAAACATGTACGTCACACATTCATTGACAGTTCCTGTGTTTTGCAGCAGCAATAGCCCTTTTGGTGTAGAAGCAAAATTAAGCAAATCATCCAACAGTGTCTCTTCCAATACAATGCTGGAAACAAAACAACAACATAAACCAATCATGAAAATCAACAAAAGCAAAACAGCAACCCACCATAACTGACAAGGGAAAAGCACTTTTTAAGATTCCATGTTTGCGTTTTCCCTTCTTCCACTATTTATTTATTTATTTATTTATTTATTTATTTATTTATTTTTCAAACTTATATGCCGCCACTCCCCTAGGGTTCGGAGCAGCTTACAAGAACCGGCTAAAATCAACAATTTAAAAAACATCTTAAAAAACATCTTTAAAAAAACATCTTAAAAACATCCTAAAGATTTCATTATATCTAAGACATATGTTGATTTAGTAGCATATAACATATGTTATTAACATTTCAGTTCAATATTGCCTGTGTTGCCCAGTTTACCATATGGTTGCAATTAATTCATTTAGCAAATCTGTATATGTATATGCTATTTCAAATACAGCTGCCAAGTTCTGAAGGCAGAAAGTTCCTTTTTTAGATGTAGCATATTTGATAACTGTATGGAAAGATAGATACAGAATATCCCATATCTTTGGAATGAAATGACAAAACAATATGGAAAGCAGCTTAGGATATACTGAAACCATACTGAAACTGTCAAATATTGATCTCTGCAAGAAAATTGCTACATTGTACAATGGTTGTAGGCATTAGCACTACAATATCTGGACGTTAGCAAATACAATACATGGATTAAATTACAAATGTCATGTATGTACTGAAACTCAAAATCCATTAATACAGTTTACCTCTCTTCTGTGAGACGTAAATTCTGTATTGTTACTATTGCTGGGTGCCTAACATGGAGTATTCTTGGCATGATTTGTTCAGAGGAGGGTTGCTTTTGCCTTCCCTCCAAAGCTGAGAAACTGTGACTTGCCCAAGATCACCCAGTAAGTTTCCATAGCTGAGAGGCTAACCTAGGTTGTATTGGAACTAAGGGTGTGCAATTCGGTTAAATCCCAGTGGTTTTTGGTGTCTTTATTTCTGGTGTCTTTCCATTTTTCAGGAGCTTCCCAAATTCAGGAGGATTAAAATCTGTTTTTCAATCTAGGAACTGAAAGATGCAGGAAGATCTGCCTATTGGCAGCAATGGGAAATTTATGAGGTCCTCCTTTGTCATTTTTAGGGCATTGGTCTTAGGAAACCCCCCTCTCTGAGATCATTTCTCCTTATATAGTTCAGTAAGACCTGGATTAAAGGCATCAAATTTAAGAAACCACCCTTTCTGGGATCGTTTGCCCTCAATACCCTTTCAATGAAGCTGAGTTAAACACCTATTTCAATGAGAGCCACATCACTTGAAGGAGAATTAGCCATTCTTTTAAAAAGATATAAATTACCTCCTCATTTTATGGCAGCATTAGAAATGGTAAGGTACCTCTACCCCACTTTTGAAGCTTGCCTCATGTAAAGGGCACAATCGGTGGCAGTCAAAAAGCAAGCCAAGCCATGCAGAGCTGCGAGTGGCACTAAGAATTTAGATCACCAATCTAGCTTGCTTGCAACAGAAAAATGGAAGCCCGCTTAAAGGACAGCCCTAACTGGCACTGTAGAATTAATGCTGTTGAATTACTTTAAATGTCATGGCTCAATGCTAAAGAATTGTGAGAGTTGTAGCTTTACAAGGTCTCTAGCGTTCTCTTCTACAAAGTGATAGTGTCTTGCCAAACCACAACTCCAAAGAATCCCTGAAGTTTCCATTTTAACCAAAGCATTTAAAGCATTTTTTGTATACATGAAAAGATACTGAATGTAAACTTTATATTTCATAATGAACATTTTAAAAATTATCTATAAACAATGACTTGTATTTCTTTTTAGAAGTCATCATTTTAAACAAGATATTAAAAACAAAGTTGTTTTGCAGCGTGACATCAAATACTCATTTTGTCAGTAGATGCTGACATTACAAAAATCAAAAAAGAAAAATTATTTATAAAATGATTTCATTAACATAGGAGTGGGGAGGATACTAAGGCCCTTTCTCCATGTGAATGTTTGTCTTGTATACACACGTGTACACACTCGTACACAAACACACTTAGTTCACAGTACCCAGTGGGGTTTGGTTTCAGAAACTTAGGATCCCAAAATCCATGGAGGATCAAAATCAAATGGGAACTGTGTAGCTCTCCAGATAGGGAACACTGTTGAGACCTATGGTCCAATGCCACCTGGAGGTCGAACATAATTCTCATCTCTGAATTAGTCAAAACAATATTATATTGTGATCCCCCATTTAGAAAAATAACTACACAAAAGCTTTGTCAAAATAATTCTCAAATTGTAAATGTTATATAAATCCTATAATCTTTTAAAGCACGTGATAGATAGATTAACATAATGTTTTTAAGCATGAGAGAGAGAGAGAGAGAGAGAGAGGGAGGAAGGGAGGGAGAGGGAGAAAGAAGGGGAGGATAAACATAACAGAGGTTCTTACAAGTTCTGTGACCATTGGCTTACAGATGTAGAACAATCTGCCCCAGTTACAGGAGTAGGAATTCTCTCTGAAATCAAACTAGTCTGTCAAAGTGTAAAACAAAGAGAAGAAACTGAGACTGATCACAATATCAACAAAGTATTATTAATTACACTGATCAATGATAAAGCTTTAGAATAGAACTTCTTACGGGCAAGGCAAAGTTATTCACTGAAAGAGGAACTAGGACCACAAGCATTCTGGAAACATGTAATAGCCAAGAAGCACTGGACTTTTATGACGAATGAAAACTAACTAATGCTTACCACATTCTTGTAAGCTTCCAGTATCTATTTAGGGCCCTTTCACACAATATAAATTAGCAAATTCCTACCTGGGTTTCATAGCAGCATTATTTTATCATAGTTTATGGACACTGTATGTGTCTATTTTAAGGTACCTGCTCCCTTTCCAAATCCAAGTAATAATTGGTCATGCCTAATTAAAATGGTAGCACACATTTAATGTGCCATTTCTACCATGAAGTTATACCACAGCATTATTTAAGTATGTAAAGTGCCATTCATATGGGTGCAGATACACCCCTTATATTCTTTCCACAGTCTTTGATATAGCAAAGGTGAGAATACCTTTTTCCAAGCCTCAGCAATAGATCGATGCAAACGATAAAGTTGCAACACCTCCAATCCTTCACAGGTACTGTACATCTGGCGGCATACAAAGATGAAAGCGCCTTTGAGGACTGGCAACATCTCAGAACCAGACAAAACAGAAATGTCTTCATCAAGAAGCTTCTTTGTAAACTGAACGATTGTATGGGCACCCCTATGGCTACAAACAATGCAAAAATTCAAAAATGATGTTTTATTGACTTGGCAGAACTGTTATAAAGAAAGACAATTTCAATTCCTATCATTATAGCTTCTCTAAGAACTTTCCAGTAAGATGAAAGCCAACAGTGTTTAATAAGGTATGTTCTTACCTAGTAACCTCCACACTAGGATTCTCTCCTCCATAAAGAAGCAGTGAAAGGCCCTCATCTACAGCAGCAATTCTTGCTAAAATATCAGCTATATGTATCAGAGTGGTTTCTGAACAATTCAGATGCACCTGCACATATTTAAAAAGTTTGAAAATAAGTGTTTTGTGATCCTATCATCTACAAGCCCAATGTAATAACAGGCAAATTAATAAAACAACGAAATTCCTACACTGTAATTCATATTACAGTAGAGTCTCGGTTATCTGACATAAACGGGTGGGCACAATGTCGGATAAGTGAAACTGTTGGATAATAGGGATAGGCCTCCCCTTGCTCACCTGCCCTACCTCGCTCCCTCACTCACTGCAGCCTACCCTCCCTCTCTCTCACTGGCCTCTTAGCAAGGGAGAAGGAGAGGGAAAAAGAAGGCAGGTGAGTGAGTGAGTGAGAGAGAGAGGGAGGGAGGAAGGGCAGGCTATAAAAGCAACAGCAGTGGCAGAAAGAGGAACCTGGAAGAGGCAGTCAGGCTCCTGCTTCTAATGCCGCTGTTGACTTTGCAGCCTGCCCTCCTTCCCTCTCTCATTCATCAATCGGGTCTTAGAGAGGAGGGAGAGGGGAAAAGAAGGCAGGTGAGTGAGTGAGTGAGAAAGGGAGGGAGGGCAGGCTGCAAAGGCGATGGCGAAGCAGGCGCCTGCTTCTAGCTGTCGACTGCAGCCTGTCTCCCTCCCTCTCTCACTCATCGGCCGGGTCTTAGCAAGTAGGACGGAGAGGGAAAAAGAGGGCAGGTGAATGAGTGTGTGAGAGAGGGAGAGAGGGCAGACTACAAAGGCAACAGCGGCGGCAAAAAGAGGAGCCTGGAAGAGGAGGCTACCGCTTCTACTACTGCTATCGCCTTTGCAGCCTGTCTCCCTCTCTTACTAACTCACCCACCTTCTTTTTCCCTCTCCCTCCTCCTCGCTAAGACCCGTCGGATAATCCGGAGTGTCAGATGAGCAGAGGTCGGGAAACTAGAACTCTACTGTATATGCATAGTGCAGTCAACTTTTGACATGGGCTGGATCTGCAGCTTCTCAAAGCAGAAAGCCAATATACTAGATATTATCAAGTGTAGTGCAGGGTGATTTTTTGTTGATTCTTTTCCTGACTGGTAGCTCCTTGTACTCCACCAATATCTGTTCTAGAGGGTTGGGGAACCTTCTGCAACAGTGTTGGGTAATGGGTATACAAAGGAGGATGAAGATGGAAAGCGAATAAGCAAAAATAGCTTCTTCCAGAGGAACTGCATTCTTCTCAAAGGAACCAGAATCTCTGCTGGAACCAATTTAATCATGTGAAAAGGAGACATCTCCTCAGCTTAAAAAAAAGAGGCCAATATGTTCTATTTCACTTTACACTGCAAAGATTCATTAAAAGTTGGGTGGTCTTGATTGTTGTGTGTGACTGCAAATACTTGTTTGAAGTTTATCAAAAGCTTAATCCCAGTTCCACAAATGTTTTCTTTTCTTGGAAAGACACAGTCACAGGTAACCTTAATCTCTGGACATAAAAATATACCTGGAGTAGGCAACTGTAGTGATATTGGGAGTTAATTAATGATACTGATGTTCTGGCATGAAGATTATTGTGGAGATCACAACAGTACATTTTTAGCAAAATTTAAGCTTCAAATAAATATATAAGGCACTTCAAGTTTTTACTTTCAAGTTTTGCACAGTGTGCGGGGGGATATTTTGCTATATTGTGGCATAGAAAGGTGTGAAAAATCAAGCCATCAAATTCTGGTAATTTGAAGACACTTAAATGGATTTTGACTCCTGTCCCCAAATTTTAACAACCTTATGGTATTGGGGCCAGGGAGAGGGAACCTGAGGAGGGTGGGGAACACATAACTCATGGTAACATTTTTCCTATCCCAGTTCCAACTACATGAATCAGAACAAAATAATTCAAAACATACTTTTTTACCCTAAATTTTATCTCAATTTACTTGAAAGAAATACAACAAACCTCTGTTCCATTCAGTAAATAATGTATTGGTTGAAGAAGTGCTTCCATTACTGTATTAGTATACAGACATTCAGTTGCACATTCTTTGCGATCACAAAGAATTCTTAACACATCAGTAATGAGGCCAGCTGGAAAATAATTGCCTGACAAATTTTTAAAAAATACTTATTTTTAAAAAAGCAGTGAACAACTGTGTGATAGATGCAGAAGACAAAGAAAAGCAAAGAAACTAAAGTTATCCACCCCCTTATCAAACTTTACCTTAAATCCCCGCCAGATGTCAAGAGCTATTCTATCTTCATAGTATATACATAATTATCTAACTGTCTAATGACACAGAGCAAATGAATAAACATGAATGGGGAGAAATGCATATTCACAGAGCAATGAATAACAGAGCAAATAAAAAGGACAATGTTACCTGAATGCACAGTAAGGGTCTTTGGGCAATTTGGTGAGCAATAGATAAGACGAGTAAATAATATGACAAGGTCCGTCAGAGACATCAAATCTATTAAAATCAGAATGGGGAAAAGCATCTTGAAAATGCATGCTATTTATATTTTAATCAGCAACAATACAGAAACAGTATTTATGAATGTATTTAAGTTAAACTGTTCTTGCTTCCTGCAGCTTCACAGAGTGAAATCATTATTTTAATCACCGATATGTAATTACTAGGGTAGAGTTATTCCTTTAAAAAAAGGTTTTGTCAGGTTGATGGTTTCAGTGCTACACATAATTTAAACCAAAGGTTTTGTATGTTTGTTTTTGTCTGTATGTCAATATATTATAGCATCTTCAAGAGAATGATGTCACAACAGAACAAGTTATCACTGGGGCATAATGCCACCTAGATATAATTTTTAATGAGGATTCTCTTACATTTGTAGATACAGTAGAGCCCCGCTTAACCGAGTTAAACGGGCGGGCCCAATCTTAGATAACTGAATTTAATAGATAATAGGGGAGGCTATTATCCAAGCCGGGGGCTTGGCCAGGCCGTGGAGAAGGTGCCTCGAGGGAGGGAGGCAGGCTCCGGAGGAAGTTCCAATGCAAGATTTCTTCCCCCCATGCCTTCCTTGTTTACCTTTGAGGAACTCAAAGGCTCCCACCAGCTGCTTTGAGGCAGCGGATGGCAGAGCGGGCTCCATGCAGAAGAGGGCGCAGAGCTGCAAGGAGGCCCAAGAGGAAGCCGCCGCCGCTATGCTCATGGCTGCCTCTGCTTTCCCCTCCGCTACCACCTCCTCCTTCACATCTTCCAGCCGGTGGAAGAGGGAGAAAAAAGTCCTCCTCCCTCTCCCTCTCCTTCTCTCGAGCTGTGGTGGTGGCGGGTTCCTCTCAGGCTTCCTTGCAGCTCTGCGCCCTCTTAGAGCCCGCCCTGCCGGCCGCCGCCTAAGAGCAGCTAATGGGAGCCTTTGAGCTCCTCAAAGGTAAACAAGGAATGGGTGAGGGGAAGAAATATTGCATTGGAACTTCCTCTGGCGCCTCAGATAATGTAGATGCTCGGATTAACGGAGCTCGGTTCAGCAGGGTTCTACTGTATAACATTTTCGAGCATTCCAACACTGTAATTTCTTTTTATATAAGCTAACAAGTATTTTCAGTTTTAAATGTACCCTAATCATTGGTTTACCTCTCTATAATTTTTTTTAAAAAATCTCTTTGGCTCACCATTGTTTAAATTGTTCTGTTGTCTACATTAAAAATTCTAAAGTTGTAAAAGCTGCTAATGCAGAAGGCCTATTTATGGCAAATTCTAACTGTATTCCTTGAAAAAGGTTTGACATTTTATTAACTTCATAAACAGTCAATCCACTTTCCATAGGTTACTATATTACTATTTATTTATTTATTTACAGCATTTATATCCCGCCCTTCTCACCCAAAGGCACACAGGGTGGCTTACACAATTGTCAACAATTCGATGCTGACACATAGTTAAAATCATAACAATATATAAAATCCATTAAAAACAATACAATATAAAATATAATACATATGGTTAAATCCGTTCATCCACAATCCTCATGCTTTATCCATAAAACAGTCCAGATTGTCTTTGTCGTTTATTCGTTAAAAGCCTGAGCACATAGCCATGTTTTTAGGTCTCTTCTAAAGCTCAAAAGGGTTGGGGCTTGTTGTATATCTCTGGGGAGGGTGTTCCACAGCCGGGTAGCCACCACCGAAAAGGCCCTGTCCCTCGTTCCCGTCAGCCGCACTTGCGAGGCAGGCAGGACCGAGAGCAGGGCTTCACCAGATGACCTAAGGGATCTTCCTGGCTCATAGGAGGAGATACGTTCGAACAAGTAGATTGGGCCTATTTCCGTATCAACCAATGTAGGGCTACTTATCTTATGTAGTATTTGAGTTAAATGAAGTTTCAAAATATGTAGTTAACCTACCCATTTTTGTAAAACTGAACCTTGAGATATAACTATATTTTTGTCATTTAATATTTATTAATGTTAGGCTGGATTGGTATAGATAGAAACAAAATAGGATAGATTTTGAAGTATAACCATTTAAGGAGTGCAATTCTATTTAATAAAATCATTTTCAGTTGACAATTCCTTCAATTTCATTTGAATCCATTTATTATAGTGTTATAATTTCTAGGTACACTTTGCTTTAAAACTTCAGTTTTTAAGAGTCCAAAATAATGAAAGTTGCTAAAATAGAAAAAAACTCATTTGTTGCCATTTTTGTTGTTCTATGTTACAATTTAAACAAAAAATCCTGATTTTGTATAATTTAACATTCAATTACTATGGATTTACTTCAAATAAATTGAGGAACGGTATAATTTCAGGAAATGCTTCTTCTGTATTAAGTAGATATGTACAGTAACATATATGCAAATAGACTAATATTACGAGTTGTATTATAGATTTTTACATTTTTTTGTAATATTATTTTATCTAATTAGATTTGTTAGTGGTTTTATTGTTATTGTAAATGGAAGAGAGTGGGCAATTTTGCCTTATTCCGTTTAGGAGTGCATTAGCCACAAAATTCAATTCACTAACACCCATGTTTTAGATCCTGTGTGGAATATTTCCAATAATGTAACAAAATATTGTCCAAGATGTAATTTTCTTAAGACACCAAGGGTGCATAGACTGGAGAAATATTGCAGTTTGACACCACTTTAACTACAATAGCTCAATGTTATGGAATTCTGGGAGTTGTAATTTAGTGAGGCAATAGCACTCCTTGGCACAGGAGCCTCAAGATTGTGTAAAACTACAACTCGCAGGATTCCATAACATTGAGCCATGGCAGTTAAGGTGGTGTCAAACTGTATTGATTCTACAATCTAGATGCAACCCAAGAAAGTGGGATGGTTCCAATCTGAGTGCCTATAGATGTTACTGCATTTTGAAAAAGTTATTATGTAAAACATAATAAAGCCAACTTGATCTAATTGTATATACAGTAGAGTCTCACTTATCCAACGTTCTGGATTATCCAACGCATTTTTGTAGTCAATGTTTTCAAAACATCGTGATATTTTGGTGCTAAATTCGTAAATACAGTAATTACTACATAGCATTACTGCATATTGAACTACTTTTTCTGTCAAATTTGTTGTATAACATGATGTTTTGGTGCTTAATTTGTAAAATCATAACCTAATTTGATGCTTAATAGGCTTTTCCTTAATGCCTCCTTATTATCCAACATATTCACTTATCCAACGTTCTGCCGGCCCGTTTATGTTGGATAAGTGAGACTCTACTGTAATTGCAAATAAACTGTTTCTGTTTTCTAAAACTACTTTTAGAATTTTATAATCATGACAATAATGTAACTGGATGATATGCAAATACATTCTGATTATCTTCTCCTAGTTAAGCTAGTTTCAATTCTATTTTCCTTTCATCTTTCTAGAATAAGCCGTCCTATCAAAACATGATTACCGTATATACTCGTAAATAAGCCGAGTTTTTCAGCCCTTATTTATGAGCTGAAAAAGCCTCCCCCGGCTTATAATCGGGTCAATGTCAAGGCCAGCAAGAGAGCCTGCAGGCTACTGTTTGCAATATGTGATCTATTTCTCTCTTCTTCCTTATCAGTGTGTTTTCTTTTACAAAGCCTCCCTCGCTCTTAATCAAGGCAATGTTTTGAAAAGAGAAAGACACCCTTGCAAGTCAGGAAGAAGAAATATATATATATATTCATTAATCTTATGAAAGCATTTTCCCCTGAAATATTTGTTAAACTCTCCTACAGATATATAGGCATTAACCCCTTGCAAGCTTTTGCCATCTCTATGTACCTTTATATGTGTATCTATCTATATGCATTAATTTTATATATGAATTTCCCCTCATATGTTTGCAGATCTTTGCAAATCCTTTATACATATAGATCCATGTACCTGTGTATCTGTAGCCATACATATACATTATTTTTATATATGAATTTATCCTCATATGTTTGCATGTCTCTGCAAATATCTATATAAAGAGAGATGTCTGGATAGATATGAATATATTCTTACCTACCTATATATAGGGCTTGCAAATATTACAGGGGGAAATGAACACACAAATATATATAAACATGTCTAGATAGATATGAATATATATATATACTAGCTGTGCCCGGCCATGCGTTGCTGTGGCGAAGTATGGTGGTATGGGAAATAAAGTTTTGAGGAATTGGTGGTAGTTAAGGTAAAGGGTAAACGTTTTCCCCTGACATTACGTCCAGTCATGTCTGACTTTGGGGGTTGGTACTCATCTCCATTTCTAAGCCGAAGAGCCGGCGTTGTCCGTAGACTCCTCCAAGGTCATGTGGGATGACTGCATGGAGCACCGTTACCTTCCCGCCGGAGCAGTACCTATTGATGAACTCACATTTGCATGTTTTCGAACTTCTGGGTTGGCAGAAGCTGGGGCTAACAGTGAGGGCTCATTCTGGTCCCCCAATTCAAACCTGCGGCCTTTCGGTCCAGAAGTTCAGCAGCTCAGCGCTTTAACACGCTGCGCCATGAGGGAATATTATTTCCTAAAGTTTGTGAATATACAATATTTCTGATTGATTTTTTTTGTCTGTTGGAGGCAAGTATGAATGCTGCAATTAGGCAAAATGATTAGCATATAATGGCCTTGCAGCTTTAAAGCCTGGCTGTTTCCTCCCTGAGTGAATTTTTTGTTGGGAGGTGTTAGCTGGCCCTGATTGTTTCCTGTCTGGAATTCCACTGTTTTCAGGGTGGTGTTGTTTGGGATATTTTATGTGCTTCTACTGTCTGTGGCCCTGAGAAAACAGGATTTGCCAGACTTTGATGATGGGAATACTTTGTTGGGAGGTGTTAGCTGGCCCTGATTGTTTCCTGTGTGGAATTCCCTTTTTCAGAGTGTTGTTCTTTATTTAGTGTTCTGATTTTAGAGATTGTATTGTTCTGTTTTATTATACCACATTAATTTTTATATATTCTGATTTTAGTGTTTTTGAATACTTGGAGCCAGATTGTATTCATTTTCACGGTTGACCGCAACACAATAATAATAATAATAATAATAGTAATAATAATGACTTTGGTAATACACAATGCTTCACTCCCTTCTCAGCTTCTTTTCTGTTAGAATCCTTTCTTGGGAGGTGTTAGCTGGACCTGATTGTTTCCTTTGTGGAATGTCCAATTTCCCTGCTTTCAGAGTGTTGCTCTTTATTTACTGTCCTGGTTTTAGAGATTATATTGTTCTGCATTATTCTATCCCAGTAATTATTTCATATTAAAGTAGAATCTCACTTATCCAACATTCGCTTATACAATGTTCTGGATTATCCAACGCAGTCTGCCTTTTCGTAATCAATGTTTTTGTAGTCAGTGTTTTAAATTCATTGTGATATTTTAGTGGTAAATTTGTAAATACAGTACAGTAGAGTCTCACTTATCCAACATAAACGGGCCGGCAGAATGTTGGATAAGCGAATATGTTGGATAATAAGGAGGCATTAAGGAAAAGCCTATTAAACATCAAATTAGGTTATGATTTTACAAATGAAGCACCAAAACATCATGTTAGACAACAAATTTGACAGAAAAAGTAGTTCAATATGCAGTAATGCTATGTAGTAATTACTGTATTTATGAATTTAGCACCAAAATATCACGATATATTGAAAACATTGACTACAAAAATGCGTTGGATAATCCAGAACATTGGATAAGCGAGTGTTGGATAAGTGAGACTCTACTGTAATTACTACATAACATTACTGCGCATGGAACTACTTTTTCTGTCAAATTTGTTGTATAATATGATGTTTTGGTGCTTAATTTGTATAACGATTACCTAATTTGATGTTTAATCGGCTTTTCCTGAATCCCTTCTTATTATCCAACATATTCACTTATCCTGCCGGCCTGTTTATGTTGGATAAGTGAGATTCTACTGTATATTGATAATCTTATATTATCTGCTTAGAACTGGATTATATGAGGCCCCTTCTTCACAGCTGTATAAAATGCACACTGAAGTGGATTATATGGCAGTGTGGAGTCAAGATAATCCAGTGCAAAACAGATAATATAAGATTATAAATGGGTTATATAGCTGTGTGGAAGGGCTTGAGTGTACACTGCCATATAATCCAGTGCAAATTAGATAATCTGTGGAAGAGATCTAAGTGAGGCCTAAGTCTGCCTGTCCCCTGGGCTGAGTTGGTTGCTAGGAGACCAAGTGGGCAGAGATTAGTCCTCTAACTGGCAGCAATTGGATGAAAACAATTATTCCTTTCCCTTTAATTAGGACGTTATTTTTCTCTTCTTTTTGTTGTATCAACCTAGAGGCGTGGATGATGGGTTGTGTTGTCAAATTTCGAGGTTGGGGGGCCTGTAGTTTTGTTGTTTTGTTGGTCACCGTGATGTCATCACTCATTTATATATATATATATATATATGTATAGGGCTTACAAATATTGTAGAGGAAATGCACACACACACACACACACACAGGGGATTTGCAAACGTTTCAGGGCGAAATGTATATGTGAAATTAGTATCTATAATTATAGATCTATATCTAGCTCTGCATTGTTTATATAAGCATTGAATGTTTGCCTGTTACTATGTTGGAAGTCAGCCTGAGTCCCCATGGGGAGATAGGGTGGGATCCAAATGAAGTTTTTATTATTATTATTATTATTATTATTATTATTATTATTATTATTATTATTATTATTATTAGGTTATTGTTGATACCATATTGTTTTTGTTGCCCCTACCTTTCCACTTATAGAGCTAGTTTATTGTTTTTCTTTGAAATACAGTAAATCTTCAAAAACATTTAACCTACTAATGCCTCGATTAATGAAATTTTGGTATCTATATTTATTTTGAAATTTACTGCAGTTCCCACCCTCGGCTTATACTCGAGTCAATAAGTTATCCCAGTTTTTTTGTGGTAAAATTAGGTGCCTTGGCTTATACTCGGGTCGGCTTATACTCAAGTATATACGGTATATAGCAGGGGTCCCCAAACTAAGGCCCGGGGGCCGGATGCGGCCCATCGAAGCCATTTATCCGGCCCCCATGGCACAAGGGCAGAAGGGAGTTGGACTAAATGAACCAAGGGGTCTCTTCTTCTCTTCCAACCCTCCTCCTCCTCCTCCTCCTCCTCCTCCTTCTTCTTATTAACATTGAGGCTGGGTGGCCATCGGTCAGGGGTGCTTTGCTTATGCTTTTGGTGCACAAAGGCAGAAGGGGGTTAGACTAAATGGCCCAACGGGTCTCTTCCAACCCTCTTTATTATTATTATTATTATTATTATTATTATTATTATTATTATTATTAACATTGAGGCTGGGTGGCCAACTGTCAGGGGTGCTTTGCTTGTGCTTTCGGTGCACAAAGGCAGAAGGGGATTAGACTCAATGGCCCAAAGGATCTCTTCCAACACTTTTTTGTTGTTGTTATTGCTCGGTGGCCAAGTGTAGTCCGGCCCTCCAATGGTCCGAAGGATCGTGAACTGCCCCCCTGTTTAAAAAGTTTGGGGACCCCTAGTATATAGCTTTACTTAGTATGGAATTAAGTATAGCTTAAACATTTATAGAATTCTGCCGTATAAACATTTGAGACATTCTAGGCTTTAACTGTTCCCTAACTATTTTAATTTCTTGTTCTGTTATTGGCCTATTTAGCTGCCTTGTGTGATTTTCAGATACAGCTTTTAGGATTAGATTATCTAAAATTCTCTAAAATTTTGGCTTGTTTAGTTTTTGAGCTATAAAGCTATTTGTAAAAGGTCTGGAATTCTTGATTTTAAGCACTAATCTTTAAGGAAGCATCTTTCAACTATTATGCTAATTATACACTTGTCAGTCTTTTAACCTACTACAATAGAAAGTAATTTAGAACTTTTATTCCCAGCTTCATAATATCTTTGCCTTAGATAAAAAAGCAAAGTACTGGCCCTCTTAAAATCAAGTGATTTGCCTCAATTTTGTGTATATTCAACTATTCCCTGTATTTATTTATTTACTGCTCTTTCTCCAAACAGTAATGAAATCCTCACTTTATCTTTTTCCTTTTTGGTTTGGAGATAAGCACATTAAACCACAGTTTTACATGTCAATCAATCTCTACATATAAATGTCAAAGGATGTCTGTCAGTACCACAAAGGCTGTTGCTAAGTGAAGTGATGTCACTGGGAAGGAAAGGTGATATGTGTATGAGGGGAAGGGAGGAAGGAAAGAGCCACAATGAGAGCTATGTTGCCATGGAGACGTTATGAGGAAAGCCCTCTAAGAGCTGGAGAAGGGAGAAAGGGAAGGGGAAGGAACGAAAGAGAAATACAGTAGCCAAGAGATAAAAATAGGATACTACAACAACAACAACAACAGCTTGACAACAAGTCAATCATAAAATATGTACGGAACCTGCCCTATTTAAAAACTAAAAGTATCTGGAACTTAACTTACAAAAACACTGGTTTTGAACAATGTCAATTACATTGAGGATAAATTCCACAATAATAAACTTCATTGTGAAATGTTAACAGAATGTAACAGGCTGTAGAACTAAATGTTTTATCTGGCCTATGCAAATGGCATTAAATCAGGGGTCCTCAAACTAATGCCCATGGGCCGGATGCGGTCCTCCAAGGTCATTTACCTGGCCCCTGTCCTAAACTTTAGTCAAGGTAGTGTCTCACTGTTGTTGCATGCCTTCAACACCAGTAAGAGGTGTTGAAGGCACACATTGGTTGCTTGAACACGAGTAAAAGCAGGGGCCCCCAAACTAAGGCCTGCCAGCCAGATGTGGCCCTCCAAGATCATTTACCTGGACTCTGTCCTAAACTTTAGACAAGATAGTGTCTCGCTGTTGTTGTATGCCTTCAACACCAGTAAGACATGTTAAAGGCACACACTGACCCCTGTCCTAAACTTTAGACTCGGGGTTGACCTGAGTCTGAAATGACTTGAAGACATACAACAACAACAATCCTAATTTTTCACTATTTCATCATAGTCCGGCCCTCCAACAGTCTGAGGGACCATGAACCAACCCTCCACTTAAAATGTTTGAGGACCCTTGCATTAAATATTTAGTATTATTGTTGAGGCCTGTGAAGCCTCAGTAATGAGGATTTTCTGGTTGAGCCTGTGGTTGAGCCTAGTGTTTTTGTGGGGGCAAGTGAAAGTGTTTTTCAAGATGATGGGAATGTTTTAGGTAGATCTGTTGTTGGGGGAACAGACAATGAATCTGTCTGAATCTTGTTTCAAGTTTCAAATGATCATGTCAATGAGAGGAGACATGATAGCCATGTATAAATATGTGAGGGGAAGTCATAGGGAGGAGGGAGCAAGCATGTTTTCTGCTGCCCTGGAAACTAGGGCGCGGAAGAACAGCTTTAAACTACAGGAAACGAGATTCTACCTGAACTTTAGGAAGAACTCCCTAACTGTGAGAGCTGTTCAGCAATGGAACTCTCTGCCTCGGAGTGTGGTGGAGGCTCCTTCTTTGGGAGCTTTTAAGCAGAGGCTGGATGGCCATCTGTCGGGGGTGCTTTGAATGTGATTTTCCTGCTGCTTGGCAGGGGGTTGGACTGGATGTCCCACTCATGACTCTCATGAGAATCGGCCAGGGATTGACTCTGAAAGGAATATGAAGCAGAAAGGAGGGTTACAGATAACCCAGTGTTTACAGATCAGAAGAGATAGTACAAAACAGAGACAAATCGAGAGAATGAAAGATAAACAAAGGGAATCCAGATGTGAGAAAGAGTTATGTCATGAGCAAAATGGAGTATTCTTAAGGAATTGGAGGCAATGTTTGGTGGGGAGATCAATGTTGGATTTTTATGTGTCAAGTTGCCTGTCTTGGGAGCTCCGAGTTAGGAGTTCAGTTCTTGGGTCTGTATCTTGTTTGCCTGTTAAGTTCCGTGCCTCCTGTTTGGATTACAAATCTTGTTTCAATTTTCAAGCCTTTGGGATTATAGCCAAGATCAAGTTTCAAGATTATGGTCATGCTCATGTTTCCAAGCTTTTGGACATAATTCTAGTTTAAGTGCAACAAACCTTGGATTACAGTTTATTGCTTTTGCCTTCAGTGATTTTTGGAATTCCTGTTCAGAGTTGGTCATTGCTTTTTGTTAAGCTTCTGGAAATCTAGCTCATGGATGTATTTTGAAACTGTTTTTATATTAATCTTTTCTTAATAAACTTACTCTTTTTGTTCATCTGTTTGGGTGAAAAAGGGATCAAGTAGGTGGCCAGGCTGCAACAATTATGTCCAAAAGTGGTCACTTTGTGAGCCCGAATAACCTGAGATCTCGGCTTTGTCACTGTAAGAGATATCAGTTTTGTAACAGGCCATTCTGCTTTTTTCTCATGAAATAATGGGACTTCTTTGCAAAACAACAGCAATAATGCATCTGTATTAAAAGCAATAAAGTAATTAAGTGTCCCTACAATATGTTCAATCCTTTTTTCCATTTTCTGTGCATAGCTATAGACGTGTCAGTTCTACATGCTTATTTTTCTTAGAGATGCATTAAAAAAACAGAAGTAAAACCTCATTAATAAGGTCCTAATATAAAACGGACACTTTTTAATATTATGTTTTAGCACCATCAACATCATCATCTTTGATGTGTCTTTACCTTTTCTATTTTTTAGCTGAATAGGAAACAGTTTTCTGCCTTGTTTATATATCAACAATCTGCCTAAAAGGCTCAGGGAATGAACGAAATAAATATACTGCAATTCTTTTCCAGTGTAGAAATTCTTCTGTTTATTACCTTTAAAAAATAAAACAATTGATGTAAGATACATTTTCCCTTGTACAGTCTATATACATTGCAATAATTGATCTCTCATATGATAGCAAGAATAGCATTTAAACACTGAAGTGAAAAGAGCACATATAATGCAACTCTTAATAAAAATTGCTTTTGAAAACTTTCACAAAAAAGACAACTTGAAAAATAATTTTGATATTTTAATAATTCTAACAACTTATTTTATAACAGTCATTGCCCTGGGACAGCTAGACATTTGATTTAAAAACAATAATAGAACCTTTCAAATGATGGGATATATTATCATGTCTTTGGCATAAAGGGCAGAGGAGATTTTATACCCCCTTTCAGCGCCACCAAGTTCTTATTTAATTATGAGCTGGTGAACAGTTACATTTATATGTCAACAATAATGGGAGTTTATAGACAGATACAGAAATATTGCTTACCATCATGAGAAATGGAAAAATAATTAAATACGCCTGTTCCATCAACAGTAGATTCACAAGCTTCCAAGTAGGAAGCACACTGCTCAACAGATGCAATAATCTGAAGAACAAAATGTTAAACCATATCAAACTTTGCAGCAAATATTTGGTCCTGTACATTTCTTTTAGAATAAAGAGGTAAGTTTCACTCCACTTTACTCTTTAACAAATTTTAATCTGCACTAGCTTTGTTTCTTTAATATAAATTTTGTATTGAGAGGAATGTACACAAGCGGCAAAATGAAATATATAGTCTTTTCCTACAGAATGAGAAAGCTTCCTAAAGTGGCAGATTGGTATCAAAATCTATTAAGAAGTATAAAATAACACTGTATAGATAAAGAAGTTGTTCATAAGCTCTGAGCCTAATTAACTTCAATAATAAAAAGGTCCCCCAATCATATGTCTCTAAAACAAATTTGTACTGAAAGAAATAAGTTCTAAAATTACTATCTAGTCTAGAAAATCACATAAAAGCTTAAACTGAAAGCCACACTTACCAAGGATTTATATTTCTTGTCAAGAAGCCTTAACACCACTGTTCTGCTGTAATAAGCATGCTAAAAATCCAAAACAAAAACAAATATCCTTACTTGCTTTGCTTTGAACAAAAATACTGAGATTACAAAAAAAAAATTACTACAAGAGAAACTAAATAGTATTTCATAAATTAAAGACTGGATGTGTTATTGTTATTTTTTATTCAGTCCAAATCATACAAAACAACATTATGTTTTAAGAAGTTAGACTAATACATATTGCACAATTATAGAGACTCCAGGTTATTAAACCATACATATTTAGGATTTAGATTCACATTTAGTGTAATGTAAACACAGGATTTAGTGTTCACATTACACTGAAGACAAAATCATGTCAATGAACTCAGTGGAACATTAGGTCAGTGAGAGTTTGCTAATTTTAAAACAAAAAAGTATTCCAAATATCGCTTGAATTCTCAAGAAAATCTCTATACCTGTATTTTCTCGTTCTTGTTACAACTCAACCTACCCTCTACAGTAGACAAGGGCAAACTCTGGCCCTCCAGCTGTTTTGGACTTCAACTCCCACAATTCCTAACAACCTACCAGTAGGCTGTTAGAAATTGTGGGAGTTGAGGTCTAAAATACCTGGAAGGTGAAAGTTTACCCATGTCTGCTCTACGGTGTTCTGAAAATGTTTAGATTAAAAATATAGGCTTCCCATGGAGGGAAAGGATCCTTCCATCAACTTAGGAAGCAGACATTTTTCTATGTCCTTTTCCTTACACTCTCCCATCTTAAAACGAAAACCACTGGAAAATATCTAATCAGCTAGTATGCAAAGCTAAGAGGATCCATGCCCATGCAATGCTAGGAGGGTCTTTGCTTTAAAGCTTAATTAATTATCACTGTATGTCCCTCTCAGCACAACATGTTAAATCAGTGCTTACAAAAACAGAATTGCTAAAAGGAAAGGATCACGCCTCCTAGCTAAATCTGTCCTTCAGCAGCATAAACAACGGAAAGACTACATATTCAGCTAATGTGGGTGCACTTAACCAAAAAGTAACAGTTCATGATAAACAAAAAAGGAAGTCAAATAATATAGAAATACAGAGTTACAATGTACCCCAAGGATCATCTAACTGCCACCCTATAGCAGCTATGGTCTAAGTGAAACTAGAACAAGGACTGAACATTTTCAGCAACTTAGGTCACTAAAATTGGTCCAGATATACGCTCGCTCTGTGCAATAATGTTTTTACTGACTGTCATGTTTAAATTTATTGTTTTTTCTAATGAGGATTTTTTTATAACGTTACGTTATTGTCATTTTATACTTTTGATATTAATGAAGAAATTGTGGCATTGAATTTTTAGTTTATATGCATGTTAACCACCCTGAGTCCCCTTGGGGAGAGAGGGCGGTCTAGAAATATTATTATTATTATTATTATTATTATTATTATTATTATTATTATTATTATCATCATCATCTAATCCAACTCCTGGTTAGAATTTATATCTAAAGTATCCCTGACAGATGGATATTCTTTTTACAGTCCCCAAACAAGAGAGATTATCATTTCTAAGATCATTCATTCCACTGTTGAAGAGATCTTGCTATTAGAAAGTTCTTCCTAATTTTAATCAGAATCTCTTTTGTTGCCATACAAATCCAATGGTTTAGATCATGCCAGCGAAACCTGTGGCCCTCCAGGTATTCTGGGCTGGATCTAAACTGCCATATAATCCAGATTATCAAATCAAATAATCCAGTTTATATCAGATAATCTTGATATATGGACTCCAGCTCACAGAGTTCCTGACCATCGGACAAGCTGGCTAAGATTTCCTGGAGTTGAGTGTTTGATTAAACCCTTTGAACTAGCAAAAACCAAACTTGCTGCACCTTCTATGAGACAGTCCTTCTGATATTTGCAAACAGCTATTGCTTTTCAATCTTCCATTATCCAAGCTGAAAATGTTCAATTTCCACAGCCATTCCTCACTGAGCTTGGTTGCTAAACGTTACCATTTTCGTCACTTTCCTCTTGATACATTCCACATTGTTACTTTCCCTCTTAAAATGAACATAATACTCCTAGTGAGGTCTGACCACTTAAACTGTTTGGAAGGTCCCAAGAGCTTCTCAGTGTTTCAATGATTGTTTTCCCCAATTATTACTAATTCATCAAAATATTTGCAGGATATGTGAAGCACTTCCAAACTTTTATGTAACTGCTCAGAAACGCTGATTTTTGTCCTGATTCTATACTGCATTATACTGACAGAGTAAGTAAAAGCTGAGACCTAAGAGGATTAAGAGGCAATGTAAGCAAAGTAATAACTCTGAAGAACTAATAAAACAAGCTGCATAAAACAAAATATATACATTTTCTTACCATCCATTTTTTAAACCAGACAGCTTTGAGATCAACCAGAGCCAAGAAGTATACTGGATCCAAAGGTTTTGAAGAAACAGAATGATCATGTTTTACTGAGAGAAGTGATAGGGTACTCTCCATTATTTCTTCCATGTATCTAATTAGGTTATAAGGGAAAATGCTATTAAAACCACAATTATGAGCCATTTATATTGAAAACGTTCAGTCATTCAGAAATTTGCAATCCCTTTTGAGTATTTCTGCTGGGTTTTTTAAACTCACATTTTTAAAGCTGCATTTTAATGCCTAAATGTATGTTTTATTGACATTCTACAGGTTCTTTTAATGCTGATCATTGACCAAAATGAAAATGTTCTGTTCTGTTCTGAGTATTTCTGAGGTCACTATTAATAACATGATAAATCTGGGGAATGAATGTGCTTTTTTCTCTAAGCCTGACTGAAAAGAAGTCACTTTTAAAAAGCAATTAAGACAATTACAATATTCAGAATGCAATATTGTGAATATGCTTTTTGGAAAAGGGAATTTTATTTCCATTAGATTACATTTAACCAAGCCTCACATATGCTCATGACAGCTTGGACTGCAACTAAAGGTAAAAGTAAAGGTTTCCCCTTGATATTAAGTCTAGTCGTGTCCGACTCTGGGAAGTTGTGCTCAGCTCCATTTCTAAGCCGAAGAGCCGACGCTGTCTGTAGATGCCTCCTAGGTCATGTGGCTGGCATGACTGCATGGAGCACAGTTAACTTCCCACAAAAACGTTATCTATTGATCTGCTCACATTTGCATGTTTTCAAACTGCTAGGTTGGCAAAAGCTGGGGCTAGCAACGGGAGCTCACCCCGTCCGCAGGTTCGAACCACCGACCTTCCAGTCAGCAAGTTCTACAGCTTAGCGGTTTAGCCCGCTGCGCCACCGCGGCCCCTATGCTCTGCAGCTAGAAAGGGAAAAATATCACTAAATAAAAAAACAAATATTTAGTCTAGATATTAATGTATGATTTAGTCTAGATATTAATAATTGATATTAATAATTTAACATAAAGAAAAATAGTCAGACAAAACCAAAGAGAGTGATTGCAGAATTCTGATATACTTTTCTGGATGACGAATCCAAAAAGATGGAACTTCCCTCTGGTATTCATTTAGCAGACGTATCTATGAATAAAAGGGTGATAGTATGTTTAACCTTTATAGGGTCTAATAGAAACCATCTTAAATCAGGATGGGGTGGGATGCAAGAAAGCTATTATGTACCTTTTTTAGTAAACGAATTACATCTGGGTTGCTTATGTCAACACCCATTGATAGAGTAGGGACATAATTGTTCTCAGAAAGGAAGTATAGCTCTAAGTATTTTGCTGTAAAGAGGAAACAAAAGATCAATAACCCATTTGTTTAAGAACCAATTAGATACTTATCAAAAATAAGTAAATTTAACAGACATACCTAAACTTGTATATAGTTCCCTTGTCATATTAAGAGAAGAGGAAGAAAATGTCTTGGCATAGAATTTCAAAACTTTGTCCTATAAAAGAAAGAATTAGATCTAATTTGTATAGTCTTACCTGCAAGATGGTGAGTGGATCTGAACAAGAATAGATATTCCAGGTTAATTACATACTATACAGAACATCAGAGACATTCTTAATAACGCACACTTCATCTGAAGAGCTCAAAGTGATATGCATGTTTCTCCCTCTCACAAAAATCTTATGAAATAGGTTAGGCTGATAAGGCATTACTGGACCCAGTGACCTTGACTGCTTTGAATTTAAATACTGTACTATTCTGATCCCTGAAGTACCACAAACATACCCCCCCCCCAAACAAAGTGGCCTCTAGATTTTCTGGTCTAAATAGAGTATTTTCAAATGACTAAAAATATTGTGCCAGGAAAACACGTGTTACATAAACATACACCTGCATATATATATTAGACTTTATATGGTATAGAACAAACTGCAGTGTTGTGATTCTGATGGGGATTATGGGATTCAGGTTCAAGATGACTCTGATGGGAATTATGGGGTTCAGGTTCAGAGTGTGGAAGATGAGGAACAGGAAGGCTTTCCCATGGTAGGGAATGATGATACTGAAGCTAGCCAGGTGCAAACTGACTCAGGAAGAGAGGACAGCTCCCAGTCTGATAGCATACAGACAGACACTAATGCTAACGAGCTGTCTGGCCTTGACGAAATGGAATCTTTGGATCGAGATAGTCATTTGGAATTCAGGGTTCGCAGAAGTGTCAGAATAGCAAACAAGAGGGAGGTCAGAGGCCAAAGAAATGCGTTCACGCTAGGCAAGGGGTATTAAAAGAGTGTGCTGAGAGAGAAATCTTTGTCAAAGCAACTTCTCGTTCGAGTCAAGAATCAAGCTCTTGCTTTCCCGGATTATCTTGCAGCCTTGGTGTGTTCATGTTCATGGGACTTTGTCATGCATTAATGGAACCTTGTTTTATGCCTAATGTTTTCTTGGATTATTCTTTATAGCTTTGTTTTGCAACAATCTTTTGGAACTTTACTTTTGCTTTTTAAGAACTATTCATTTCCTATTTCCTAATAAACTACAAAAGACTTCAACCTGTGTGCAGCCTGGTGTATTTAGCAAGGTGAAGCTAACCTGAGGTGTGACATGCAGCCATGCAACATTTCCCACAAACCTAGGAAGTAATCGGTTTGCTGTTACCAGTAATGACAATACATTTTTGCCAATTATACCTATAAATCCCTCATCAACTTTAGTCAAAACAAAGCACGATTAAGGCAATTAAGAGACGAAACTAGGTGAAAGGAGAACTTTTTTGCCTGCAGGGATGAGATAGGGTCTTGAAGGGAGACTGAGAGCTCAGTGGGAAGGGCAGAGAGGGGCAGTAGCTACTGAAAAGGAATGCAAGCAGGCACAAGCTGCTGATATTAGAGAACAAAGATTGAACTTTGCGCATCCTCAAGAAAAAGTTCTGACTATAAAACCAAACTACATATCTCAGTCATATGGCACATTTCTTTCAGTCACCTGATGGCTTTGCTTTGCAAATTAAATCTATTGCATTTTAAATCTCCTCAGCTCTAGCGTCTGATTGGAATAGAGATACTAGGGGTTTGGGGGCATCAAGCCTCAAAAATTTAGTTCAAAATATCTGGAGGCCAGCAGGTGGAAGACAACTGCAAGAAGGCAACATTTTCCATTAAGAAATCGGTTACTCGAGGAAATGGACCATAGAATACCTAACTATTTTATGAAACACATTGCTCCATCTCTTTTCAAATTCTTTGAAGATAACTTTAGGTGTTTCTGAAAAAAATATAAAATGTTCAAATATCTTTAGAATGCATAGCTTGCAGAAATTGTATTCATTTTCTTCACCAGGGATGGTAGAAAAAGCCAACAATAGTTTCCTTCCTTACACTAAAATTTGAATCAGGGTCTGAAAGTGCTGTTGCAAGATGTTTACGTAAATTAGTCCAGCTCTCACAGTTTAATATATCAGAGGGAGGTGCAGAGCACAATGTATGCATGGCTTCCTGGCGTACCTGCAACACAAAGGATGAGATGAAAGCAGGGAAAACACCACTGTCAAAATAAAGACTGCTTAAAGCGAAGATTATCGCTAATAAATATCTTATCAGAAATGCATTCATGGATTTTCGATGCACGAATATATATGAAGAAGGGGTTGTTGAAGAAACTGCCCTTCTCTCACATTCTTCCTCATGCAATGTTCTCTTTTTTTTCTGGACAGTCCTGAATTCCGTATTATATTTTGCACACCCCTCTCTAAACCAAGAATTGATCTTCCCATCCTAGATCCCTAGGCTCCAACTCCTCCCCTACTCATAATACCTAACAATACTTTTCTACTTCTACAGCAGCAGCTGTGCAGAGCTTAATGTACCTGCTGACCTTAAAATGGCCCAGGAGTGTGAGGAAATGTTTTGAACTAAAACACAATGGGTGAAAATTGAAGGAGGTATTGCAGGCCCTCGTTGGGGGGACACATAAGAATTATAGTCACACTTTCCCCATCCATACTGTAAATTCTACCTGCTGCTATGAAGTCAACAATAATATATACAAAGTTAAGGGGAAGTAAGATAAAGCCACATAGCATTCTTAACAGTACTTCTACCATAAATAAGTTTGATATATTAATGTAACCATTAATACACTCCACACTGACAGAAAATTAAACAGAAATACAAGTCCCATACATATTAATATAGGTGTTTTAAAAAGACCATATAGAAAGGCCAATAAGCAGGTTTCAAAATTAAAGGAAATCATGCTTTTTTACTACTTACAATAGCAATACAAAAACAATTATGTAGTTAAAACACAGTTCAAAACAAAAACATGAAGAGCTGTCCTAAGCAACATGTAAGAACATTATTTAAAGGAACAACATTTTGTCTATAATTTTTTCTTTAGTTTTAAAATATATATTTAAAATATCAGCTTTACCATTTTTCATATACCTCTCCATAGTATTTCTACTTTTATAACAACAAATTTTGCCTTTCAGCATAAGAAATCTTACACAAGCAACATAGAAATTAAGTGTAGGGAAAGAAGATTTATTGTTTCCTTAGACTTACTTCTTTAGGTTGTGCAGGATCAAGTCTTTCTACAAGTAGTTGCAATTGTTCTTGATTCATGAATGTATAACTCTGCAACACATTGTAAAATACTAATTAAATAAATCAGAACAAAAAAACTATGCTATCAAGCTAATAGTAATATGGGATTTAAATTAAATTATTATTTTAAAATATTGAGGCATATCCTTCCTTAGCACATTTGAGAAAATTATCTCTTTATTTAGATAACAAATTTACAATCATAGTCTACCAATTGATTTGGCAGAAAATATGTATGTACATGACATTTTGGAGAGACAATTGTTATTCTTTCCAATAACAATTCAAATTTCTCATGCAAACCACACCAACTTCTCAATATGAATTAATTTTTATTATTTGAGAAATGAATTACTGAGATGATGCTTAACATTTAAATATGATTCATATCCAAAGCTCTGGGCAATCCCATAGAGAAAGTAGTCCTGTACATATACACCCCATCTACACTGACATCTAATGGAGTTTGGAATTGCATTGGTCAGTATACTCATATAATACAGTTTAACTATATTGAACTGCATTATATGAGTCTACAGTGATCGTATAATGCAGTTTCAGACTGCATTATATGACAGTGTAGATAGGATCATGGTGGGTATATTCATATGAACAGACTTTTTGCCTGTGTGCTGAAACTGATGAAAAATTTTTAATGGTGTGACAAGTCTCTGTGTGCCCTATACATCAAGGATGTCCTCAAATACAGCTGCATGTACCTAGCTTTCAATAACAATACAGATCCATAAAAACCAAAAGGCCTCTAGCCCTTCGTCTAAATGGAATAGATTTTACTCATTGATTTTGCAGTTGCATTTGTCTAGCAGCAAAGAACAACAGCTGAAACAGCAAGCTGAAATCACAGAAACCATCCAGGGCACTCCATTAACTTCAATATATTGGGATATGACAGCTATTTTCCTGGAATAACTTTATGGTGGTAGGGAAAATGAAATTTAAAACATGAGGAAATTGTGATTAAAAAAAAACCTAAACTAGTTCCCATTGCGTTCCACCAATTTTCCTCTTGCAGTGCCACAGTAACAAAAGCAAAATAATTAAGTCAACTCAGAATTACAATGTAAATCAAATTATATCAACAGAACAGATTCAGCTACATTTTTCTGTTGTTCTTGCAGTCTCGTTTGCAGGAATTCTTTCCTGGTAAAACCTGAGAGCAGAACAGAACTATAAAAAGATGTTTATTTGGAGGCAGTATGGGGCAATTGTCTTCCAGACTTTGAACAACTAGCATCTAGAAAATAAAATGGCAGCAATCCTGACTGATGATTCTGGAGGTTATAGCCCAATAAATGAATTTTTCTAACATCTGACCATAGCGATACTACACATTGGTAGTTGATGTTATTATTCTCTAAGTGCATCTACACTGAAGAATAGTTTTACACCATTTAAGTCCATAGCTCAATGTTATGGAATCTTGGGATTTGTAGTTTGATGGGGCATTAGCACTCTTTGGAAGAAAATGTCAAAGCCCTTATAAAATGACAGCTCTCATGATTCCATAGCATTGTGCCGTGCCAGTTAGCAATAGTAATAAATTTTATTGATTAGCCCTTAGGCTGTATCACAATACTAAACCAAACAACAAGGCTTGATTACAATAAGACACTTATAACAATACAGTAAATAAATATGATAAAACTGAATATAAACATCATATTTCCTTATCATGTCTACAATTTACCCCGATCAATTTACCCCACATGTGGTTCTCAAACATATTGTTTTGCTTAAATACAGAGCTGTTTTATATGTTATTTTTGGATCTTGGCCACACATGAAATACGTTGGTCTGATGTGAGATTCCCAATACATTGTCCTTTCGATATATGGACCAAGGCACAAGTCTCTCACCTTCTGATACAAGTTACAGTTAAATAATATGTGTGCTAGATCCTCAATTTCAGATGCTCCAGATACAAATCTGTTCATTATTAGGGATGCTGTTAAATCTCCCATATCTGACCATTGTATCAATCTGATCAAATCTAGCTCAGGTGAATACCTCCCTAAAAAAATCTTCGTCACATATTTCAGATTTGCTGTGCTGCAGATAACAGGCAGTGCACCCACATTGTAGAATTAATGCAGTTCGACATCACTTTAACTGGAGTTGCACTGACCTACAAGATATACAAAGACCTAAGACATCATGTCATATGAGCTTCTACCCCATGGTATTATCATAGTGCAGGATAGCAGCTACATATTGGTATAATGACAGGCGACATCACACAGCTGCTAGTGTCACATGACTGAATCACCTTGACAGTGTGAAGTCACACCTCCAGATGGGAAGCATAAGTCCGCCTTCCCACTGTATCACTCCTCTCTTTATTTTTTAAAGCTAAATGATTCCAGTGAGAGGCAGCAGAGATTGCCACCATAGAAGCACCCATCTCATGAGGTGTCCTGGGACCATGACACAATCAGGGGCTATTCACAAGCTTTGTCTATCAATAGGCCTTGATAACATCATTGTGGGGAAGTGGCAGACTAGCAAAACATATCACACGACATTGAGAGATTGAGGCTGTTATTAACAGTACCAATTCTGCTATTTTGTCAGTTTGCCCTCTATTAGTCTTACACACACTTACCTTGTAAAATAATTCCTACCTGATTAAAGGAAGAATCGCTATCAGAACAGTTATCTGTATAGTAACTACTTTGTTGTTCTGTTTTCACTTTTCTGTGCATCTCCTTGTAGCGCATCTGATCTTCTTCAAATTTATTAATCAGAGATTCAACCACAACCATCATGACATTTTTCAGAGAATGCATCATTTCTCTGTATCTTCAAAATGTATAAAAAGCATAACTAAAATTCAGAAATTGCATTACACAGAGAGTAACATCCTACACATATTAGCATGTGGACAAGGGGTTTGATTTTTGTATTACTCTGTTTTAGAAACTATGCTTTAGGACTGTGGATAGGGGTGGGGAAATCATTTGCTGAATTAGCATTTTTGCATGTCCATTTTGTGCCTCTCAACACTGCCAATGGAAAGAAGGATATGTCAAAAATCTACACATTTATGGGGCTTGCAATGCATTTCAGAGGAAGAACTTACACACCAAAACAGTATGTTTCAAAATTGGAAACATTTAAATTATGAAAACACATATACATGCTAAATAATACAAAATTACATAGACATTGTGCACATTTTTAAAAGATCTGCACAATTGCTATGAGGAGGAGAGGACAGTCTTGTGCCCTGGCAGATTATTAGGAATGGAACAAGATTGCTGATGGAAAACTCCATGTCAATAATGAGAGTAAGAGATTTTCACAGTCATATCTGTAATAGACAAAATTCTATATATTTCCAACCCTCCCTATGCTGATTACAAGACTAAAAATATTTTCAACACCTTCTTTCAGAATACAGTGTTCTCTCACTTATCGCGAGAAGTAGGGACATTATATTTGTGTTGTTTACAATCTCACTGGCAAATAGCATCTCTGTCCCCTCCTCCTATCCGAAGCACGTACATGCACGCTTGAGGCAAAAACAAAGCTGCTTTAGCCTCCTTTTCTCTCCCTTTGGCTTCTCCTTCCTTTCTTCTCCTTAGAAAGGAAGTAGAAAGAGGGATTTATAATATTATTTTATGATTTATACTATTATTTTAGTGTTTATTAAAAAATCATGAAACAGCGATCTGCAAAAAGCGAACCGTGAAGTAGCAAGGGAACAGTGTACACTGTGAAAGAAACTTATCACTTATATTGTACTTATCTCTTAACCTTAGTGCAGAATATGTTTTCAAAAAGAAAAAAAATAACATCTACCAAAATCATCTCATGGTTTTTCAGAATCCTAAACATTTGGGGGATTTTATAATCAGTCTATAAATTGTATATGATGAGAAAATGACAGTTCTCTGTTCTTTCTAATTAACTGTTACTTTTACAGGAAAAAAAGATGGCCTTAAGTGATAGCCTCAAAATTGACACACAGTTCTTCAATTTAAATTAATAGCTTACTTACACAGTTGCCCAAATATTCATTTATAAAAGTAATTAAGCATTGATTAAATAACTAAGTTTTTCACAGTGACATTTTTAATTTCCTCTTTGGAACAGAGCCACACATCACTGAAATTACTACTAAAATGTTCATATGATTGATGTCATCATTAGAGGTTCACTGAAAAATCCAACAAGGGGTCCCATTTTTCCTTGGTACTCTGTCTTTCATCTTATATAATCCAATTGCCCAAAGTTATGTCTAGCTGGATTAAAAATTAGCCTCTTCCCCAACAATATTTTTTTCATTGTAAATTCCTTATTAATTGTCAAACAGAAATATTTGGGTTAAGTGTTTACAGAGCACATTTGCTTTTTTATATTATTAGATGATAACATTTTATAATTAAGATCGAGTTTTGCTGTTATTGCTGACAATTACAGACAACTCTAATCAAAAGATGCCAAAGTGCACAAATCCACAGTAAGTACTCATCAGTTCTCTCCAGTGAATACAACATCAAGGGCACACCTCTTAACACATTCCCATGGTGCTTCCACTAATATTACATCAGATGGGTAATTGAGCTTAGCAGGAGTTATATTCAGAATAAAACACCTCTGGGAGCCTAGATCAATCTCTTTCAGAGTTACTTTTCAGAGTTAAGAGAAGACATGGAAATTTTTAAGCTGAAAAACTTTTCAAACATGCTCTTCTCCTACATGTGTCTGTCAAATGAGCTACTCCTTGTGCAGGCTTTTTTGTAGCATTACTTGAATAGAGAAATACAAAAAGAAAGAAAAATAATGCAACAAGTACAAATATCAAGTCCATTTTAGGAAATCCTGAAGGCCTCACATTCATTCAAACTAGACATGGCTTATTTCAAAGAGAATTCAAAAATATTCCCAAAATGCATTAAAGCTCCAAAATACATTAAAGCTCCAAACTGCTTTTTTGGTCACACATGTATGCTTTCTCAACATCTGAATGAAATTCGCTACCACCATTTTCACAATACAATTTTGGAGTCCATCTTATATTTCTTTAGAGTAAGTTTTAATAAGCTTTATGCAACTTATTTGGAAGTAAAAAATAGTAATGCATAACTGAAATTTTAAAAGACTGAGACACTATTCATCCCACAGTCCCTAGCATAATTGTTTAAATAAAGTAGCACAAATACTTTATTCAGGAAATAAAACCAGAACTCTTGAAATATGATAGTTGTGAAATGTAAGGCACAGACTTATATGACTTGGTCAAACAACATAAATTATGCCCATTGAGCCATAGGATGTTTCTTTTTCAAATATTTAAATTCAAATAAACAAACTAAAAAAACCCTACATCTTTTAATTTTTTTAAAAAAAATGATAAAAGGATTTTAGGACAGTATGAAGAAAACCCAAAAATAAGAAAGGGCAGCTGATCAAGTCATTTTCGCCTCCCAAAGACCCCTGTCCTTTATATATTTATATTTACTCACTCTTTTGATTCTCGAGTCTTTTTAGTAACATGTTGTACAAGTGTGTCATAGCCAGATCCTTCACCCTGATTTTGTGCTGAAGTACGCTTCTCAGTTTCTTCTTCTATTACAGAGCCTAAATTTTTACTTATATATTGTCTGAGATATTTCACAAATTCATAACTGTAAGAAAAATGAAATTGCAACATATATTTTATTTTTAAATATTCTTCTGCGGAACATTCTACTATGTTTCTGCTATATTATTCAATGCATTCTGTAAACACTTCATGAAAAATTAAGCAGATAAGAATTTGGGAGGAAACTGTCAGAGGTCTAATCCCAGGTCTAATTCAGTATGGGTCCTATGGGGACCGCCCCCTCGGTAGTCCTGGGACTATCAAAGGGACAGTCCACACAGCCCTCTCGGGTTTTCTTGGCTGAAACTCCCTCCCAAAAAGTCATTTAAAATCCCTTTTAAAATAAAATTATTCACCTGGACGTCATTAAACTGCTGCCAGATCTTCCTGGTGCATAGAAATGATGTGCGAGAAGGGGGGTGAGGAGAAAAATTGCTCCTCGCCCCCCCCCCTTCTCCTGACGTGTCATTTCTACATGTCAGGAGGGCTTCGGCAGCAGTTCAATGGTGGCCAGGTGAGTATTTTTTTTTTATTTTTAGCCCTTTTCTGTAGAGTTTTGTTTGGTGTCTAGGTGCCCTGCCAGAAGGCTGGGCAGGAATGTAGACACCGCCCCCCCCCCCCCCAGGAAAGTGCAGATTTTGGAGGGAGGCTGTGGACTTTAACCCACGCCCAATCGGGTTTTTTTAACCAGCCTAGGGCATCAATTCTAGAACAACTATTTAGTTATATAGCTAAACAACATCTGCTGGCCTAGCTGGCTTAATTTGAAATTATCAGACAACAACAGCTGCTGCATGAAACAGGAGTCTGTAGATGTAGGGCAGTGGTTCTCAACCTTTGGTCCTCCAGATGTTTTGGACTTCAGCTCCTAGAAATCCCAACCAGCTTACCAGCTGTTAGGAATTGTGACAGCTGAGGTGTCCTGGTTAACTCTGACAGTGAGGCCGAGGGATTGTTAGAAAGGCGTGTTGCAGCTGGAAACCAGTGGCTCCCAGCAGCCCTCCCAGCCTAGCTTAGTTATTGCAGAAGAGCCTTCAACAGCAGGAAGCAGATTAATGGTTAAATGCTCTGTTCCTTTTAGAATACAGAGAGCATGCTGTAACTAGCCAGTCTGCCAATTAGCAGCAAAAATGTCTACCTTGATGACACTGGACTATACCTTGGACTACTGAGTTATGGATTCTGCCTTGGACCTTGGATTCTGCTATCTTTAGATTGCTAGCTTTGCTGATCTTGGATTGGAATTCTGGTTTGTGTTTGTTGCTAAATGAACTCTGAAACCTTTTTAGTGTGACCCTAGCAGTCTGCAGATCCCAACGGCTGATGTGTGTATGTATGCTAGAACTATAAGCCTTTGTTTGAATATGTTATTTGTTTAACCGGGACTTGGCAAAACACAACATGAAGTCCAAAACACCTGGAGGACCAAAGGATGAGAACCACTGGTGTAGGAAGTATGTTGGGGTTGTGAATATATGTCAGTTACACATTCTTGGTTACACATTAATAGCTGTGATTGTGAATTCTTCCCTAAATGTTATTATATATTAAACAAAAAGACCTTCAGAATTGCTATCCTACATGTAATCATTTAAATGCAACCAATAATACATTCTATTTATGACATCCAAGCAAGAATAGGTAGTTGTTAACTTTTTAGATCTATTATATTACAACATTTCTGGTTTTCAAAATTAATGAATTTAAAACATTTAGGTATATCAGTAATTGTCTAAATAGAATTCAACATGTCGCTGCCAACTGTATTTAAAACGAAATATAGGGGAATAATTTAGCTACACGGATCAACAGTCACCATTAAATTCTTCAATGACAGCGAGAAAGAAAAGGTTAAAAAATACTTGTGGAAATTTTCATCTGTTTCCTCCAGATGCAACAGAATCTCTTCTGCACACTCCACTGATGGCGCTCCTGTGATTTTCTCTTTGACACTCTGAAGTAACTGTCTGAGCATAGACTGCAATGAAACTTCTTCTTCACTTGTGAAATGAGACATCTATAGAAAGAAACAATGTTCTTCACTTCCATAATCCAATTTACTGAATATTCCTTGACTAAGAAATGATGGGAGTCACCATAGATTTGACAGGAAACTTGAAGACATACACATATTCAAATATTCAATAGATTTACATAGTTAAGGAAATAGTACAAATTATCTCCACATTAGGAAGAACCTACAAGACTGGGTTGGATATGAATTGTGTGCCAGGGTGGGCAATATTTAGCCATGGAGCGGCTGTGTTAAAAACTTTCCCAACCCAGCAGGTGCCACAGTGCCAAGATTCCACCAAGATTCGTGCTGCTATTGCTTGTCCCAATATTCAATAGCATCTGTGCCTCGAAAGGAGATGCCATCATATCACAGAACTTTGCAGGGAATTTTCTTTCACTTCTTGATGAGAAGGAAGGGGGAAAGGGCCTTTCTGCCCTGTTGCCAAGTTTTACAATATATCTGTATGATGATTGAGCTACGATGCTATCTTAATGCTTGGGATCAAGGATTATTGCAAAACATCTATCTATACACATAATAAAAGTGAAAATATGTACATGTGTATGTGTCTGGGGTGTCCACTTTCACAGACATGCTCCAGCTTCCACAAATAATTATAATCCACAGTGCTGGGGAGCCACCAAAAGCACTCCCTCCAATGACATTTTAGGTTACTGCGAGCACCATGAACATGTAGACCAAACTCTGCCAATGTCCTCCCCAAACACTACGGCCCACCACCCAAGGAATGCTTCCATTCGGGGACAATATCATCCTAGATTTTACATGTTTCTTTCACCGCAAACATCATGCCAGATTAACCCCCTGAAACTCTATCAATACGTAAAGTTTGCCATGTTGGGCACATTTGCCCAACATGGCAAATTTCATGTATTGGTAGAGTTTCAGGGGGTTAATCTGGCATGATGTGAGTTGTAGTTCAATCACAACCATATGCATTTTGTAAAATAAAAAATGTTTTCTTCTAATAACCCGGGCAACATCGGGTACCCAAGCTAGTGTAAAATAAAAGTACAAAAAGCATATACAGGCTTGCTGAAAGCGTTTAGAAAAGGCATGGGCAAACTTCGGCCTTCTGGGGGGTTTTGGACTTCAACTCCCACAATTACTAACAGTTTACCAGCTGTTAGGAATTGTGGGAGTTGAAGTCCAAAACCCCCGGAAGGCCGAAGTTGGTCCATGCCTGGATTAACTTCTTGCTTCCCAAGTTGAAATTTAAAAACGTATAACTACGGGGTTGAGTCTCGTTCACGCGCGTCCCTTGAGGCTCAGCATCTACCCCAAAGGCTTACCTTGGTCCCAAAAGGTTTGTTTGGCCCTTTTTCATGGAGGACGGGCAGCAGGGGAGAGACAAGCGTAACGTGGCCGTGCAAATGCCGAGAAAAAAACCGGTGCCCTCAGCGCCAGCAGACTGGGCTCGGCGGGGAAGGCGCGGGCGAAACCCCCTGCGAGCAACGCGCCTCCTCGCCGCTGCGGCCCTTAGCAACTGCCCCGGCACGGCCTCGCTGGCGGGACCGCCTCCCTAGCAACGACGCCAGCTAAACAACGTCGCGCAGAGCTTGTCGGGAAAAGGGAAAGCGAGCGCTGGAGGGAAAGAGCTCTACGCTGAAGAGGATGTTCAGGGACAGGGAATGTTGTCCTTTTGGGCAAAATGGGGGGTCAAACCCCTACAGAGGAGCATGGCCAGGGCCTGTAGTGCCCTGCCATGCATTTGGGGGAGGGGAGGGGGGCACTAGAGATTGCCTTGCTGTCAACATGTAACATACATCTCAAAGTGGCAATACAGCAGGCATAGCGAAACTTCGTCCCTCCAGGTGTTTTGGACTAACATTAGGAATTGTGGGAGTTAAAGTCCAAAATATCTGGAGGGACTAAGTTTGTCCATGTCTGGGCTATACAGTCTTTTTAATTGTCACATACTGTGATCATTCCATGCAAGATACAATGATTAAGCCCAATAGAGGCACTACCATTCATTTACTCAGTAATATATACCAGGTAAGGGCAAACTTCGGCCCTCCTGGTGTTTTAGACTTCAACTCCCACAATTCCTAACAGTTGATAGGCTGTTAGGAATTGTAGGATTTGAAGTTCAAAACACCAGGAGGGCTGAAGTTTGCTCATTCCTGGTATATACTGTATTTCTTCAGTTCTAAGATGCCTTCAATTTATTTATTTAGTGCAGGGGTCCCCAAACTAAGGCCCGGGGGCCGGATGCGGCCCTCCAAGGTCATTTACCTGGCCCCCGCCCTCATTTATAATAGAATATTATTATATCCGTTTAAATAAAATAATATATTGTATATACATATGATATTGATAATCATAATATCATTTTATATAATATAATATTAATAATAATACCATATAATATTAATTATGTTATATATTACATATAATATTACAGTATAGTGATATAGTTCAATATAGTAATATATAATGCTAATATTGTGCTATGCTAATAATATAATATACTGTATGTACATACAGCTGCTCTGAGTTCCTTTTGGGGTGAGAAGGGTGGGATATAAATGTAGTAAATAAATGTAGTAAATGAATAAAGAAATAATTTTGGACTTAAGCTCGCCCAAAGTCTGAAATGACTTGAAGACACACAACAACAATCCTAATTAACCTGACTTTCATTGGCCAGAAGCAGGCCCACACTTCCTATTGAAATCCTGATAGGTTTATGTTGGTTAAAATTATTTTCATTTTTAAATATTGTATTGTTCTTTCATTGTTATTGTTGTTGTTTTGCACTACAAATAAGAAATGTGCAGTGTGCATAGGAATTTGTTCGTTGTTTTTTTTCCCTAAATGATAATTCGGCCCCTCAACAGTCTGAAGAATTATGGACCGGCCCTTTAAAAGTTTGAGGACCCCTGATTTAGTGTGTCAGAAGCGAACCGAGGGTACAGTTGTATTTGAAAACACAAAGTTTAAAAACTTGGCATTATGCTAAATGCCCTTTGACCAGTAGCTGGCCACTTGAAGTGCCTCTGGTGTTGCTATAAGAAGGTCCTCCATTGTGCATGTGGTAGGGCTCAGACTGCATTGTAATACCGTGTTTCTCTGAAAATAAGACAGTGTCTTATATTAATTTTTGCTCCCAAAGATGTACTAGGTCTTATTTTCAGGGGATGTCTTAGTTTTCTATGAAGAAGAATTCACATTTATTGTTGAACAAAAAATGAACATTTATTATATACTGTACAGTAGTTTTCATCACAAACCAGCATAACCAGACAAACTGTGAATCCTTTCAAGAATTTCTTGTTACTACCATTATTTCCATGTACAACACTCTATGATACGTACATTTACCAATCCTGCATGCTCTGGTGTTGTGTTCGTTGAGCATGCTTCCAAACAAAAACTTTGCTAGGTCTTACTTTCGGGGGAGGCCTTATATTTAGCAATTCAGCAAAACCTCTACTAGGTCTTATTTTCTGGGGATGTCTTATTTTAGGGGAAACAGGGTAGGTGGTCTGTGGTTTGCTCTTCTCAATACTCATGTGTTGTGGACTCCACTTTGTGGCCCCATTTCTTAAGGTTGATTCGGTATCTCATGGTGCCAGAGCACAGTCTGTTCAGGGTCTTCCACGTCGCCTAGTCTTCTGTGTGCCCAAGGGGGAGTCTCTCATTCGGTATCAGCCATGGCTTGAGGTTCTGGGTTTTAGCCTGTCACTTTTGGACTCTCACTTGCTGGGGTCTTCCTGTGAGTATCTCTGTAGATCTTAGAAAACTATTTCTTGATTTAAGGCATTAACTTGCCAGCTGATATCCGAACAGGGAATGGGCCGGAGATGTCACTGCCTTGGTCCTTTCATTGTTGGCTGCTTCTTCCTAGCGGATGTCAGGTGGTGCAGTACCAGCTAAACAGTATAATTTCTCCAGTGGTGTGGGGCGTAGACATCCTGTGATAATGCGGCATGTCTCATTAAGAACCACATCCAATGTTTTAATGTGGTGAGATGTGTTCCACACTGGACATGTGTACTCAGCAGCAGAGCAGCAAAGTGCAAGGGCAGATGTCTTCACTGTGTCTGGACTCTGTCCCAGATTTTGCCAGTCAGCTTTCGTGTGATATTATTTCTAGTGTCCACTTTTTGCTTGATAATCAAGCAGTGCTTCTTGTAAGTCAGAGCACTGTCCAGGGTAACTCCTTTCAGATCAATCAAAATTACAATAAGCTATGGCAAAACAAAGAATAACTGTTGATGGGAAGTGAAATGAGTCACAGAAACAGAAATCAAATGAGAGAGTTCATGTAAATTGGAGACACTAAACTATGAACTCTATTATAATTTATATTTATCTTTCTGATTTGTCATTCTAAATTTAATTTGTTTAATATGATGTTACAATGGTCTGGTCATAGGATATTAATATATTCTATAGTTTTCTTTCATATCAGAGAATCAGGTGTGTAGGTTTAGAAGAGATCACAGGGGTAATCAGTTGATCCTTCTGTTAATGTAGAAAATTAACATTTTTATATTAAAGCTGACACATCTAAATAAATATATTATTTTAGTATTAGTAACCTTTACATTTCTATAGAAAATTGTTAGTTTGTACTATAGTGATTCCCTGTTTCTTGCTTTACCATACCTTTTCTTTTCAGTAAAACTGCTTTTTCATGTTTTTACCAAAAAAGAGAGAGTAAGCTTATATCTTTCTCTGCTCAACCCTGTGAGGAGTGGAGACACTGATTGTTATTCAGCTTCTGGACCACCAAAGTCATTACTCTGAAAAAGATCTGGTGCAGTGGGATCTTGGTATCTGTTGGGGTTCCAGGACTCCCTGCCGAGACCATATCCAACCTGGATATCTTTAGTGTTTCCTGGCGGTGTCCCATTAAGGTACAAATCAGGCCCAACCCTGTTCCTCTTCTAAAATTCAATAAGATCTCATGTGATCAGGGGGGCATAGTAGGGAAAAAGTGTACTTTGTGTCTCCCTTCAAGTTATCTGTCCACTTATGATACCCCCTTGAATTTCATAGGGTTTTCATAGGCTAGGATGTTGTCCAAATGCCTGATCACCATCTCCCAAAGCAGTTATTCTACTCCCAACTCAAGAATGGGAAACGGAATGTTGGTGGACTGGAAAAGAGATTTAAAGATGAGCTTAAAGCCAACCTTAAAAACTGTGGCATAGACACTGAGAACTGGGAAGCCCTGGCCGTTGAGCACTCTAGCTGGAGGTCTGATGTGACCAGCAGTGCTGCAGAATTCAAAGAGGCACAAATGGAGGGCTTAAGGGAGAAACACGCCATGAGGAAAGCACGTCAAGCCAACCCTGACTGGGACCGTCTTCCACCTGGAAACCGATGTCTCCACTGCGGGAGAATATGCGGATCAAGAATAGATCTCTTCAGCCACCTACGGACCCACCCCCAAGACCCCACAATTGGAGGACCATCATCCTCGATCTACGAGGGATCGCCTAAGTAAGTAAGTAAGCATCAATAGTATAGTGTCTAGATTAAGGGATAATAGTAATAGCCCCCCTCTATTCTGCTTTGGTCACACCTCACCTGGAATATTGTGCCGACTTCTGGGCACCACAATTCAAGAAGGATATTGACAAGTTGGAACATATTTGGAGAAGCGTAACCAGTCCATATGAGGAGCTGCTTAGGGAGTTGAATATGTTTAACTTGGAGACTAGAAAGTTAAAAGAGAACATGAGAGAAATTATTGAGAGGTGGGACATAAAATAATAACAGTAGTAGTGACGAGAATGATATAGCAACAATAACACAGGATTTAATTATAACAACACTAAAAATTAAAACACATAATTAAAAATGTAGAAAAGCATTTGTAAAAATAGTACAATTCAAGCAGATACAATTCAGTCCAGAGCTACACAATACAAATAAAACTTTGAACTCTATCTCTTCTGTGCTTTTCATTGCCTTCTTAGGAATTTCAACTGTCTTTAGCCTTTAATGAGGACCAATAATGACTCAGACTGTATAATACCTTCTTATACAGCCTTAATTCAAAAGAGCATCTACAAACGCTGTGAGCATGGTGGGATATTATGTTTTGACTCACTTTGTTACTTGAACATTAGGTGTAGATTTAAAAGGTGACTACAGCTAATTTGAGTACATTGTTATTTCAGGTAAGCTGGCATGTTCTTGGCCCTCTTTCATTCCACATTTCTGGATTTTAATAAGATTCTGTCTATGGCTCTCTGTCATTTTACTAGTTTGTTTTCTACTAAATCATTGAATAACTATATTGCTGCTGTCATCTACTGATGTACCCTATGGTTTTTTTGTTGGATATTAAATTCCATATAACTCAATATAATATCAAGTCACTGGTTTTCATCACTTTCACAGATGCCCGCATTGTATGTTGAATGAATAATAAAGAAATGTAGAAAATGTTGTTTTTCTTCCTTGACATTTACTGAAGGAAGAATAAAATGCAACTAATATCCTAATTATACAAAAAATACATTAACTACAGAACACCATTTTAAAAATCTCTAAAGAAAATACTATTCCTGAATTCCACATCTTAGAGGACTTTTAAATATTGAATTATAAACAGATGTCATATTTTCATCGGTGTAATACTCATCATGCAAGACCTCATATTCTTGTTTCTTAAGCCTACTGAGAAATTGCAAAAGCAAGAACATCATTTTGTTCCCTAGGGTGTAGTCAGTCATCAAAACTCTTATTGAGAGTAAACCATGGTTTATGGCTCTGACATGTTTAAAGACAAACAAGCCAGAGTGCTGAGTTTGGACAACACAGTAAACAAACCATGAATGAAAGGTTCATGGTTTGTTTAACTACTCCTACCTGCAGCCAGGGCTTTAGTTAGCATGTGCAGTTATGCTGCTCATCAATAATAGATCAAGATTATCCTGGAAGTCTAGCTTGCCATTACATTCAAGCAAGGCTGTATCGAAGACTTCCCGTTAATCTATACTAAACAGAAATAAATGCCTACCTGCCTCATCTACAGTGGAAGTTTTGGTGAGTATAGATGTAATATCTATTCTTAACCTATTAAGCATGATCATTCAATGCCAAAACAAATTATATATAGTGTATTTTATCTCCCTGAAACAAAAAAGCAACTTTCAATTTGTAAAATGTCACTGAAATAAAAAGCAACTTTCAGTTTGTAAAACGTAGTGCAGATTTCAATAAGTCCAAAAACGGTTTCTTTTTAAAAAGATTTTCCTATGTCTTCAACATTTCCAGAAAGTTTACATTTCTGCAATGTACATAAACAAAACCCCATGTAGTCTGACCAAGCCTGGAGATAAGCTTTTTATACAGAATACGTCACCTGGATCTTATTTAGTCTGGAGATTATATGATGCATGTGGTTGGTAAGAGCTGCAAAGCATGGTAATCCCTTCTAATTTTCAAATGGCCTTTTAAAAATAATTTGGCATACTAAACAATCTTTGTCTCTGTGTTGTTGCCAGATTCAAGAAACTGAATCATTATCCAACCTCACGCCTCTCGGCTGCTTCCTGCTGTAGCTGTAATTCTTCCACAAAGAATCCCTCAACTCTGAGACATTGCCATGTATGCAGAATCTATAGCAAGATTGAAAATCGCCCACTTTTAATTACATCAACAGACATTGGTTCAGATAGCAGGAGGTGCTGATTAGATACAACTCTGAGTATGGGTCACATATTAAGGACTGCAGAAAAAGGAGGACTGGCAGATCACCTGCCAAACTGCATCCTTCTCATCAATCAAAACTATGATACTATGCCTGCTTACATGAAGAGAAATTGCAGTGAACATATTCAAAATTGCTTCTTAGTAAAGTAAACACGCATATGTTTGTGCCACGTTAAGAACAGCAATTTTGCCCCATATTAAATGTAACTGTCATAATTCCAATACCTTTGAAGAAGATCATCCCAATGATTCATTAAAAGCAAAGCAATTAAAGTTTCAACAATTTTCCAGTTAAAATGACTATGTGCTAATTCAGGGGACGGTTTGCGGGTAGTTAATGAAGATAGCTTTTCCTTGCAAATGGGTTAAGCACATCTGCTGGTTCAGTATTTGCATTTCAACTGTTGCCAAATTCATTCCTGAAAGCTGGCATTTAATGTGCTATTTTATTGAGGAAGAACAATGGTATTTCTTAGCACTAAGGAAATAATATACTACTGAATTATTTCTTTATATGGATTAGTTGTCATCATATTTTTGAGGAAAAAAAATGTATGGCTGCCAGCAAAATAGCAAAGGATTTCCATTTTTTTCTTCCATGCTCTGTCAGTCTACCACTTGGATTTAGATCAGGGGTGGGAAATGTTGGCCCAAGGTTGCATGGGTCCCCAAGACCATTTGGTCTGGCTCTTTGTTTCCCACCCAAACAATAATCAAGTATTATTTATTTATTTTATTTACATCACTTTTACCCCGCCTTTCTCCCCGAGGGGACTCAAAGCGGCTTACAATAAATAGGCAAAAATTCAATGCCTAAAAACAATGTAAAAACAACAATTCATATAAAACAATCTACAAAACAACAATTCATATAAAACAGATACCATTGCAAAATAAAATCACATTATATAAAATTTTAAGCATGTCCAAGATTAGAATCCATTCATCCAGAATCCTCAATAAATCTTCGTACAGGTCATGTAAAGTCCATGTTCTCATTCATTAAAAGCTTGTGTGCACAACCATGTCTTTAAGGCTTTCCTGAAGCCTAGGAGAGTTGGTATTTGCCCTATGTTGCTGGGGAGGGTGTTCTACAGCCGAGGAGCCACCACCGAGAAGGCCCTGTCCCTCATTCCCACCAGCCTTACCTGTGAGGCTGGTGGGACCGAGAGCAGGACCTCCCCCGATGATCTAAGAGTTCTAGAAGGCTCATAGGGGAGATATGTTCGGACAAGTAAGATGGGCCAGAACCATTTAGGGCTTTGTAGGTCAAAACCAGCACTTTGAATTGGGCTTGGTAGCATATCGGCAGCCAGTGAAGCTGGCTTAGCAGGGGGACTAAGCTTCCGAGCCATCTTCAAAGGCAGCCTCACGTAAAGCACGTTGCAGTAATCCAAACAGGATGTAACCAGAGGTGAACCACCGTGGCCAAGTCAGACCTCCCAAAGTACGGGCGCAGCTGTTGCACAAGTCTTAGTTGCGCGAAAGCTCCCCTGGCCACTGCTGAGACCTGGGGCTCCAGGCTCAGCGATGAGTCCAGGAGAACCCCCAGACTGCGAACCTGTGTCTTCAGGGGGAGTGCAACCCCGTCCAACACAGGCTGTAACCCTATACCCTGTTCAGCCCTGTGACTGACCAGGAGGACCTCTGTCTTGTCTGGATTAAGTTTCAATTTGTTCGCCCTCATCCAGTCTGACACAGCAGCCAGACCTGAACAGCCTCCTTAGTGACAGGTGGAAAGGAGTGACAGAGCTGGACATCATCTGCGTACAGATGACTCCGCACCCCGAAACTCCGGATGATCTCTCCCAGTGGCTTCATGTATATGTTGAACAACATGGGGGACAATACTGACCCCTGCAGGACCCCACAAGGCAATGGTTGTGGGGCCTAGCAGGCATCCCCCAATGACACCATCTGGGAACGATCTTCCAGAAAGGACCGGAGCCACTGCAGAACAGTACCCCCAAGCCCCATCCCAGCAAGGCACCCCAGAAGGATACCGTGATCGATGGTATCAAAGGCCGCTGAGAGGTCCAGCAGAACCAGCAGGGACATACTCCCCCTGTCCAGCTCCCGGCATAGATCATTGACTAAGGTGACCAAGGCTGTCTCGGTACCATGCCCCGACCTAAAACCAGACTGTGCCTGATCTAGAAAATCAGTATCCTCCAAGAATCCATGACCTTGCCCAAAAAGGGGAGATTGGAAATAGGCTGATAGTTCTCCAATTGAGTGGGGTCCAGTGATGGCTTCTTCAACAGCGGTTTGATCACAGCCAATTTAAGGCTCATTGGAAATATGCCATCCCAAAGGGAGGCATTCACCACTACTTTCACCCACTCGGCCAATCCCCCTCTGGCTTCTCTCACCAGCCAGGATGGGCAGGGGTCTAGAATGCATGTGGTAGCCCTCACCTCTCCAAGCACCTTGTCCATGTCCTCAGGCTGAACCAATTGAAATGAATCCATCAAAATAGGACAAGCAGGTGCACTTGTTACATCCTCAGAGACTGCCGTTAATATGGTGTCAAATCCAGAACGGATCAAAGCAACTTTGTCCGCAAAGAACCGAGCAAATGCTTCACAGTGGGCTGCCGAGTTGTCAGGGATCCCGTTCTGAGGGATGGGATATAACAAACCTCTGACAACTCAGAACAGCTCCGCCGGACTGTTCTGTGCGGACGCAATATTAGCTGCAAAGAAAGAGTTCTTTGCAGCATCTGTTGCCGCAGTATAAGCCTTAAGATAAGATCCTAGCCGTGTTCGGTTTGACTCGTTGGGTTTTGAACGCCACACACGCTCTAGTCCCCTCTTCTTGTATTGACTTAGATCTGGTGCCTTTAACAATCCTGGCAAAAACTCAACCTCATATGAAGATTGAGGAAATTTCAGTACACACAAAAAAAACCCAGAAGTCGATGATATGAACTTTGGATATGTTCCAAAGCCAAGATGCAGGATTACAATAGCAATCAAAGCAAAATACTTTTAACCCAAGACCACCAAGCCTTGGGCGATGTGGGTGAGGAAGCATCTTTGATGGCCTGCCTGGGTAGAGACCAGGATTGAACTGCCTGGTGTGTGTGTGTCTGCTGAGGCAGGTCACGGGAAAAGTTGCATCAGAAGTTCTATAAACCCTGGCTCCTCTCCTTTGCCCTCTTTTTGAGGCAGGATCAGGGGGACTGCTGCACAGGATCCATGGCCATGATTTATGTGGATCCTTTTGGCCTGGTTTGCTGTAGTTGGCACAGGGATGAAGTGAACTGTTGAATTGGCAACACTGCAGGGGTCAGCAGGAGATTGTTATTTTAGAACTAGGAATTGCTCCCTCTCCACTGCCCCAGTGGACAATAAGGTTCTAAATACTATGTCTTTGCCCCTCAGGCGTTTTCCTTCACTTTGGGTTTGCTGACCATTGCAATTCTGGCATAATGCAAGGATGCAGAATATCTGGCCTACAGGTCATATAAGGCCCATAAAAATCCTTTGGTCTTACTCAGCATGGGAAAAGACACCCGCTTTTCCCATTTAACCTGTCTCCTGTTGCTCCTCTGAGCCACCATGCTGACTCTTCTGTGCGCTGGATGCCCCCTTATTATTCAGACCTGAGCCACTTCTGGGTTCTTCACCTTGTGCAGACATATTCTGCTTCTTCCGCTCTTGTTTTTACTGGCTGAGCCATAGCTGGTCAGTGTGTGTGCGTGCAGGCAGCTTGCACCACACAGTCTTTGGAACTATCCATTTAATTTTTAATATATTATTTTATATTTTTTTAAAAAATAATTGATACTAAAATAAATAAATAAAGGTGTGATGTTATACATATCCAAATAGTCCTTGGACTACTCCTTACTTGTTTCCCACTCCTTACTTGTTTATCGTATCAGAAGCTAAACTGAGGGTACAGTTGTAATGTATTTAAAAACACAAAGATTTTTTTTTAAAAAAACTTGGCATTATGCTTAATGTCCTTTGACCAGTAGCTGGCCACTTGGAGTGCCTCTGGTGTTGCTGTAAGAAGGTCCTCCGTTGTGCATGTGGCATGACTCAGACTACATTGCAGTAGGAGGTCTGTGGTTTGCTCTTTTCCACACTTGCATTTTGTGGATTCCACTTTGTAGTCCCATTTCTTAAGACTGGCTCTGCATCTTGTGATGGTCCCACTCCTGATTTAGATCTAGTCCTTTTTTCTACCTTCCAAATTTGAGACTTGAAATTTTGGCTGGCATTCAGTATTGCAGTTACAGATTCATAATGTAGAATTACAGATCCATAACTGTTCTGGACCTAACTCTGTAGCGTTAGATGTAATCTTCATAAACTGCACCCCAGCCTTACTCATCAGGTAAACGATGCTGCTGCTGGAGTGTAAGCAGGAGGATGTTTCTGCATATCTCCCCTGTGAACAAAGGTATGATGATCAGAAGCAGGACCCCTGTTACAAGTCCTTGTAAATGTTCTCAAAATAAATATTGAAAAGGTTCTCTGCAGTGCAAGAGTTCTATTTTGGTTTTTAATGTCAATACTGACATGCGCACTGATAGCACTATGTGCATTATCATACTGACCCCTTGGAATTTATACATTAGTTTCACCTTCTCTTAACTCTAATTATGGGAGAAAGGCTAAAGAAGTTTTGTGACAATGAGGTTTTCCACACAGAGCAGATGTGTAAACATGTTACGATATTTCTTTTTCCTCTTCAAACCACAGACCATGTCAGCAAAATGTGCTCCCTTAAAAAAAAAAGCTCTTTGGCAAAATGTTACTGTTGATCCCAAAATTGCCAGAAAGAAACCCTCCAAGGAAAAATAGAACAGGGGATGCAGAAGTGACTAAAACCAGAAAAACCCAAAGTCGCCTTTATCTGAGTTTCTTCAAAATATTTGATAAAGTCCCCCATTATATTTTGATTAGCAATTTGATGAAATTTGATGAAATGTAGAATAGATGGGGCCACTTTCAGGTAGATTGATAATTGTTTGGAAAACCATGTTCAAAGAATAATCTTTAATGGCTGGACTTCAAACTGGAGGAAAGTGTCTAGCATAGTTATGTTCAACTTGGTGAAGAGAAGACTGGGTTGAAAGGACTTTCAGATGACAGTTTTGTTCTCTGCTACTTTAGAGTGTCTATGCATTTTCAGTCGCAAGAGAGGAAATTTCAACAGAACGTCAGAAGGAACTTTCTGATAGCAAGAGCAGCTTGGCTATGGAATCAATTTCCTAGAGAGGTGATAAGTTTATTTCTCTGAACATTTTCCAACAAAAAGTTAGACACCTACCTGTTAAGAGACATTCTAGCTGGATTTCTTGCATTGCAGAAGAGGGTGTACCCTTCTAGGTCAATGATTCTAATGCAAATCTAAATCACATATTTTAGTGTTATTTTGTTTTTTTTATTGTCAAGGATATTCCAACATGAATGAGCTTTGATCACAGACACGTCATGTATTAGAAATGGATTATTAACCTCCAGTCAATCTATACCTAATTTTATCTTGGGGGGGGGGGAGCAGGACAAGCTTGTGTTTGAACAAAGTAACAGATAAAATCATTAAATTTAGCACTCTTCACATTTAAAAAATCCTTGACTAATGAGTCCTCCAAGCAAAAGGGGATCTCAATGTATCTCTGATGTTTAATTGTGAAGGCCTTATTTCATATCTCCATCACCTTTTGGAGATGGTGGAATAGACAAAACAGCCTCTCCTAAAGTGTGCAGAGACCAGTCAGGCTCATATGAGAAGATAAGGTCTGTCAGATAACTTGAACCTAAGCCATATTGGCTTTATAGGTCATAGCTAGTGCTTTAAAATGTGTCCAGAAGCTGACCACCCGAATGGGTATACATGGATTTTGACAAGGACCATGACAATGAAATAATGGAATAAAAAAAATCATAAAGGGTTGAACCAGACCACAAAGACCATCCAGTCCAACCCAATTTTGCCATGGAAGAACATGCAAAGCACACCTGAAAGATAGCCATTCAGCCACTGTTTAAAAACCTCCAGAAAAGGAGACTCCACCGCATTCTGAGGCAGCATATTTCACTGCCAAACAGCTCTTACTATAAGCACTGTCTTCCTTATGTTTTGGTGGAATCTCATTTTCTGTAGTTTGAATCTATTGTGCCATGTCCTAGTCTCTAGAGAAGCAGAAAACAAAATTTCTCCCATCTTCATTAAGACATCTTTGTGAAATGTTTGACCATGAAAAGTGCATTGTGACAGAACAAAAGAACCATATTGAATCATGTGCTCTTTTGTGCCTTTCAAAACTGGTAGAAAATGGCATCATCAAAATTTGACATTTGTCATATAGCTTCCAATAAGTATTTACAGAGATGTGAGATATTAAATCTTTCAAAGAGAGTAGTAATAGAAATAGTTGCAATAATGGCAAGATTTCTTTAAAGAACAGAAATTAAACCCTGGTCCAACCAATTGATCTAATTACTGTATTATTTGATGTTAATCAAAATGCATTTTTTCTTAAATATGTTGCCACAGAAATAACAAAACAAAGGTACTCATGAACTGTTCCTCTGTATATGTGTGAAAATATACCAAATGATGTTGTGGTTGTTGTGATGTGTCTTCAAGTCAAATCTGACCTATGGCAATCCTAAAGTGTACCTATCACAGGGTTTCCTTGGCAACATTTGTTCAAACCAAATTTTCTATTGTTTTCTTCTGAGGCTGAGTGAATGTGATTTGCCTATGGTCACCCAACGAGTTTCATGGGTGAATGGAGATTCGAACCTTAGACTCCAGAGTTGTAGTTCAAGATTCAAATCATGACACCACACTGGCTTATAGACAAAGCTAATCCTTAGTAAGTTATCTTGTAGCCTAACAATCCATGCCACATGGAAAGTTTATCTTGTGACTCAAGAGTGAATTTATACTGTCTTAAACTGAGATTTTTAACCTATATTCTTAGTTAACTGTAGATTTATATTACGACTTGTTTCTAATTGCTCTGATTGTTACTCAGATCTATCTAGGTGGAGTCTGGAAACGTATTTGTATATTGGCTTTTAGTGGCAATTGAGTGGAATTTTCAGAGGCTGGAATAGATCCATTTATGCTGGAGTGATTCACAGTGTGAGCTTTGGGTTTGACAACGGGCTTTCTCATCCTCAGTACCTTTAAATTATTGAGCTATGGCCATTTCAGGAGACTAGAGAAATTGAATCTAGTGGGTATTTGTTCTCCATTAAGCTGGGAGAAAAGCATGATGGTGGTTGCTGTGAAATAAATCTCATTTTAAAGAGGAAATAAATTTGCTTACTTATCGAAGACTGCAAATGCTGTTTAGCATGTGTTTTTTATAAAATTTCAACAGGCAGCACAAATGCAGAATAACTGAAATCTATTCTGAAATTGCTAATTATTCCAAGTTTCATGTTTCTTATTACACAGAGAGAGTTATAATTGACTAGGAGCACATAATTTCCCTTCAGTTTTGGTGGACAGATTTGTCATGCTACCAAAGAAATGCTTAGCCAAGCTTCTTAAACTAAACCAGAGATCCTCTTAACCAATATACTTACAGTTGTGAACCAGAAGTGACAGACTAAATGAAAGAATGAAAATAGGGAAACAGAGAGATCCAGAAGGTATAAAGCAGGGGTCCCCAAATGAAGGCCCGGGGGCCGGATGCGGCCCTCCAAGGTCATTTACCTGGCCCCCGCCCTCAGTTCTATAATATAATATTTTTATATCATATGTATAATATATTGTATATACATACAATATTGATAAAATATTATAATGCTATACAATATCATACTAATAATAATACCATATAATAATATTAATTATATGTTATATATTACATATAATATTACAGTATAGTGGTATAGTTCAATATAGTAATATATAATGCTAATATTATGCTATGTTAATAATATATTGTATGTACATACAGCTGCTCTGAGTCCCCTTCGGGGTGAAAAGGGTGGGATATAAATGTAGTAAACAAATGTAGTAAATGAATAAATAATTAATTTTAGACTTAGGCTCACACAAATTCTGAAATTACTTGAAGGCACACAACAACAATTCTAATTAACTTGACTATCTCATTGGCCAGTAGCAGGCCCACACTTTCCATTGAAATCCTGATAGGTTTATGTTGGTTAAAATCATTTTCATTTTTAAATATTGTATTGTTCTTTCATTGTTGTTGTTGTTGCACTACAAATAAGACATATGCAGTGTGCATAGGAATTTGTTCGTTTTTTTTTTTTTCAAATGATAATTCGGCCCCTCAACAGTCTGAAGGATTGTGGATCGGCCCTCTGCTTTAAAAGTTTGAGGACCCCTGGTATAAAGTAACAAGAGACACAAGGCGGGGGACAGAGGCGGTTCAACCACCAGGCCAACTAGGCAGTTGCCTGTGGCGCCATCTTGTTGGGGGCACCATCGAGGCAACTCCTGTCTCCTGCGGCCTGCCTCCGCCACCGCGCCTCCCTCCGCAAGGAAGGAGCCGAGGTTGCCACTTTGGGGAGCAGAGAAGCGCCAGGAAGGCATTTGGGACTTTGTAGAGCAGAGAAGCCGCTGAATGCCTTCCTGGCGAGGCCTTCCTAGCGAGGCCTTCCTGGCGTTCGGCGGTTTGGGGAGCAGAGAAGCTGCAAACGCCTTCGTTCTCACCAGGAAGGAGTTCAGGGCTTTGGGGAACAGAGAAGGCCTCACCAGGAAGGTGTATTGAACTACTTTTTCTGTTGATTTGTTGTAAAACATGATGTTTTGGTGCTTAATTTGTAAAATCTTAATGTAATTTGATGTTTAATAGGCTTTTTCTTAATCCCTCCTTATTATCCAACATTTTTGCTTATCCAATGCTTTTATTTTTCAGTGATTGGTTGGGGGGGGGGGGAATTCTGTTCGCCTACACTTGAAAAATACCTAGGGCCGGCTCTGGCAGGGGAATCTAAAGCCATTCTTTATTCATTGTTTCTAACAACTGTTAATGTGGGATTGGAAAGACAGTGAAAGAAAATAGTAACATCAATTTTTTTCCAGTTCGTGAATACCTGCATTTTCACATATGTTGGAGATGGGCCAACATATATAAGGTGCATATTTCATATGTACCTTATACCCTGAAGGTAGTTTTATACAATAGTTTTAATAATTTTTGTGCATGAAACAAGGTTTATATACACTGATCCAAAATGTCACAATCTCAGCAACTCATGTGGACAATTGTATGTACAAAATGAGATGTTTTGTCAGAAAAAAACATTTTTGGAGTAACAAGACCACAACTTTATTGGTTATAGCTGTTGACTGGGTTGGCAACTGCACATGGGTCCTGGATCCCGGCATCAACCAACCCGCATGATCTTGACTGCCTCGAAGACCTGAATAACAGTAGAGATCCCCACACACTGGTAAACCGTTACCTCTACCCCAGATCCCATGAGAAGGGGATCGAAGGTGCTGCTGAGGCATCTGTCCAATATTGATCCTTACTCTCCCCCCCCCGCCACTTTCTGACCCATGCCCTTTGACAGTAGTGCACTGAATGTGATATTCTGGATCCCATGCCAACCATCCGCCAAGTTGTGACGATAACTGCTGCCGCTACTCAGTCGTGTAGTCGTCTCCGACTCTTTGTGACCTCATGGACCAGTCCACGCCAGAGCTCCCTGTCGGCTGTCAACGCCCCCAGTTCCTTCAAGGTCAAGCCAGTCACTTCAAGGATACCATCCATCCATCTTGCCCTTGGTCGGCCTCTCTTCCTTTGTCCTTCCATTTTCCCCAGCATTGTGATCTTTTCCAAGCTTTCCTGTCTCCTCATGATGTGGCCAAAATACTTCAGCTTTGTCTCTAATATCCTTCCCTCCAGTGAGCAGCCGGGCGTTATTTCCTGGAGGATAGACTGGTTGGATCTTCTTGCAGTCCAAGGCACTCTCAGGATTTTCCTCCAGCACCAGAGTTCAAAAGCATCTATCTTCCTTCCCTCAGCCTTCCTTATGGTCCAGCTCTCGCATCCATAGGTTACTATGGGGAATACCATTGCTTTGACTGTGCGGACCTTCGTTGCCAGTGTGATGTCTCTGCTCTTCAATATTTTGTCAAGGTTGGCCATTGCTCTCCTCCCAAGAAGTAAACGTCTTCTGATTTCCTGGCTGCAGTCTGCATCTGCAGTGATCTTCGCACCTAGAAATATAAAGTCTGTCACTGCCTCCATGTTTTCTCCTTCTATTTGCCAGTTATCAATAGGTGTAGTTGCCATGATCTTGGTTTTCTTGACGTTTAACTGCAACCCAGCTTTTGCGCTTTCTTCTTTCACCTTGGTGATAAGGCTCTTCAGCTCTTCCTCACTTTTGGCCATCAGAGTGGTATCATCTGCATACCTAAGGTTGTTAATGTTTCTTCCAGCAATTTTAACTCCGGCCTTGGATTCATCAAGCCCTGCACGTCGCATGATGTGTTCTACGTACAAGTTGAACATGAACACTGTAAGAGAACAAATAGAGCAGAGGGTAGGACTACGGACTACAAGGGATCACCTAAATAAGTAAGAACTGTTTTCTTCACTGGAGCAGGCCCTGACAGGTATCTCATCCACAACAAGGGAAATTTGTATTTCTTGTGATTAACTCAGGGTTTTCTCAGAGATGTGTGCTTAAATAATCTGACTTAAACCCATGCTTACTTTCCAATAACAAGTTTACTAAATGCAACATATTTAGGTAAAGAGAATCACATGTCAAAGCAAACAGACTTTTTTCACCTCTTCAGGTTGTGCTAAACATACTGTCTACAAAGTGCAATAAAGAATGCAATAAATGCTTAATTTGTGCTTAGTTTGAACATGCAAGTATGATATTACTAGAATTAAAACTATTTAAATGGAAAATGATGGTGTTAAAATGTTCAAAGTATAAAATATCCAGTAATTTGATTGTGACACTATGCAAAACTTTGATTGTAATATCAAAATGTGTGTTCTTTTGAGTGATCTAAATGCAGATACTCCCCCTGCTAGCCAGAGGATTCTGAAATTTTTAAAAATAGCTTTACTGGTAACTTGACAACTATACTAATATAGCCTGAACCTAGAATTACTGCATTATACTTGGAAAGGTAGTAGCAAACTCTTCATGTCTTTAAAATTAGGCCACTCTCAATACTGTTGCAGTTCTTTGACTGCCATAAGAACAGCTACATCTTAGGAGTGACAAGCCTATAAGCCTTATTCAAGCCTGAATGAAGGTTCAGAACTCTTGCAACTGGGGACTGGTTATATTGGGGAGAAGGTGGAGGAGTGGGGTGGAGGATTCTACCTTTCTCCTGAAATTTAGGCTCACATAAATGTGAACATGATATTATATGTCGAGGATGGATACATCTGAATTCATATTGAGTACTGTTAGTGTGCATAAAAATGTACAATGATTAATTGCCACCTCCATCATAATCTCACTGCGTGATTTGATCATTAGTCAATCATCAGTTTGTGTATCTATACCAGGGGTCCCCAAACTAAGGCCCGGGGGCCGGATGCGGCCCATCGAAGCCATCTATCCGGCCCCCACGGCACAAGGGCAGAAGGGGGTTGGGCTAAATGACCCAAGGGGTCTCTTCTTCTCTTACAACCATTATTATTATTATTATTATTATTATTATTATTATTATTATTATTATTATTATTATTAACATTGAGGCTGGGTGGCCATCTGTCAGGAGTGCTTTGCTTGTGCTTTTGGTGCACAAAAGCAGAAGGGGGTTGGACTCAATGGCCCAAGGGGTCTCTGCCAACCCTCATTATTATTATTATTATTATTATTATTATTATTATTATTATTATTATTAACATTGAGGCTGGGTGGCCATCTGTCAGGTGTGCTTTGCTTGTGCTTTCGGTGCACAAAGACAGAAGGGGAATGGACTCAATGGCCCAAAGGGTTTCTTTCAACTCTTTTTGTTGTTGTTGTTGTTGCTGTTGTTGTTGTTGTTATTATTATTATTATTGTTTGGTGGCCAACTATAGTCTGGCCCTCCAATGGGTCAGAAGGATCGTTAACTGGCTCCCTGTTTAAAAAGTTTGGGGACCCCTGATCTATACAGTCAAATTGACTGGATTGGTTACTTGAATTCATATAAGATTCTTTTTCTAAATTTAATTCAGGGCAAATGCCTCCACTGCAAAAACAATGCTGTCTTTTAGAATCTGTTTCTCGCCAATAGATCTGACTACTCTACACTAATACATCTACACTGACCACCTAAGTGAATTTCAAACTGGTATTGAAGACAGTGGTTTCACTGTATGGATGATTACATAAGAAATCCTGGAATCGATTTGGGGCCTGGATGGTGAATACACAAACCACAGAAGTTGGCTTTGAAACAGTTGCAAGAACTACAGTTTCTGTAGCTTGGCAGTCATGGAGAATGTCATATTTTTTTTAAATCCCTCTCTACTGGAATGAGCATGTGTGCATCAGTCAAATGCTTTGGGTGCCCAAATAGCAATTCCCATTCTCCAACTTAAACTTTATGTCAGTTTAAAATCGTTAAAGGGTGTTGTAGCACACGTTCAGAGCATGTGTTGTCTATCCACCATAGTTCAAAGCTTGATTTGAATTGCTAGTTTTATGTATCTTTTTTATTGTTAGTTTTTTACATTTGTGTCTGAATATTGTATTCCTTCTGGAGCCCCGGTGGCGAAGTGTGTTAAAGCACTGAGCTGCTGAACTTGCAGATCGAAAGGTCCCAGGTTCAAATCCCAGGAGCAGAGTGAGCGCCCGGTGTTAGCTCCAGCTTCTGCCAACCTAGCAGTTCGAAAACATGCCAATGTGAGTAGATCAATAGGTACCGCTCCAGCGGGAAGGTAACGGCGCTCCATGCAGTCATGCTGGCCACATCACCTTGGAGGTGTCTACGGACAACGCTGGCTCTTCGGCTTAGAAATGGAGATGAGCACCAACCCCCAGAGTCAGACATGACTGGACTTAACGTCAGGGGAAACCTTTACCTTACTTATTGTATTCCTTAAAAGTTTATCCTTACAATTCTATATATTATATCTTTTCATATACTTTTTTGCATTTATTGATTTAATTAAATGAACAAATTTTAATAAGGCCTTTAACATATTTTACATCTATAGAAATTTGATTTAAATAAATTCATAAGTGTATCGTTATCAGTCAAAGAATGTACACTTCCAAGACAGACTCTTTCTATCATATAATGCTTCTTTCATTCCCCTTTCAAGGTGAATAATTCATCTTTCTTTTGATGCTCTAAAACTGCTCACTGCTTTATCAATAGCGTTTTCTACTATTTATGTCATGATAACTGATCTCCACAACCTTTGAAGAAGATGCAGTCCCAAAGCATTTTCCCCTGCTTGTATTTTCAAGTGTGAATTAATTATGGACTTTTATTTAAAAATAAAAACAACCACACTAATACTCACAACTGAAAAATGGAAACAAAATATTGATTTCCTTCAGTATTCCTTCTTGTATTGCAAATTTGTTTTAGGGTATATTCGAAAACATTATAGTAGTTTTTAAAAGAACTCATTAGACCTTATTTTAAATCCAAGTTGTCTATGGTCTTAGTTGTACTATTTTCCAGTAAATAATCTGGACACTTTATTTAATAATAGCATGCTTATTTTCATTCTGATGAACATAACTGTTTTTTCTCATATGATGGTGCATTGATACAAAATGCCACAAAATCTTCAAGTCAGCCTGTCATCAACAGCCCTGCTCAGTGCTGTGGTTTCCTTGATGGAATCCATCCATTTGAAATGCAATCTTTTCTTATTGTCCTCAACTTTACCAAGCATTGTTGACTTTTTAGTGTTCTGTATAATTCAGCCAAAGTACAATATTCCCAATTTAATCATCTTTATTCATAGAAAGTAGACTATTCAAAGTTTCATTTGTGCCTTGTTTGTCATATGTATTTCGTAAGATTAATACATATGACTCAATATTAAGAAACGTTAGGGGTGCCCCAAGTCCCCTTGGGGAGGTGGGGCGGGATATAAGAATAAAGTTATTATTATTGTATGACACAGCAAACAAGATAGATATGCTGGATTTCATTTCACAAAATCACAAGTCGAACACTTCTCAAGTGTCTAGGACTGTGTGATGTATTTTTGGATGATGCGCACAGATCCCAGTAGGGTGGCCTTTTGCAGTTGGCAGATCGTAATTTTGTAAATGTCTATTGTTTCCAAATGCCGGCTGAGATCTTTTGGCATGGCACCCAATGTGCCAATCACCACTGGGACCATCTGCACTGGTTTCTGCCAGAGTCTTTGAAGTTCAATCTTGAGGTCCTGATTAACGGCTGAGTTTTTCCTGTTGTTTTTTGTCAATGCGACTGTCGCCTGGGATGGCAACATCAATGATCCGAACCTTTTTCTTTTCCACAACTGTGATGTCTGGTGTGTTGTGTTCCAGAACTTTGTCAGTCTGGATTCGGAAGTCCCACAGTATCTTTGCGTGCTCATTTTCCAATACTTTTGCAGGTTTGTGATCCCACCAGTTCTTTACTGCTGGAAGGTGGTACTTGAGGCATAAGTTCCAATTAATCATTTGGGCCACATAGTTGTGCCTCTATTTGTAGTCTGTCTGTGCGATTTTCTTACAGCAGCTGAGGATATGATCAATGGTTTTGTTAGTTTCCTTGCACAGTCTGCATTTTGGGTCATCAGCTGATTTTTCCATCTTGGCCTTAATTGCATTAAATTTTAATTGCACCCCCGTAGGTGCCACCATGCCGTGGTGGGGGGGCTTAACTACTCCAATGATGACTGAGAGCTGTGCTGGCGGTAGTGTAACTACCGGCAGGTCCAACCAAGCCAGAGAGGTCTCAGCTGAGGAGTAGAACTAAGAGCACCTAACCCATTAGTATTATGGAGAATCAAACCAAAATGAAGTCTATACTGGCTTGGTCATCGCCCAGGATAAAAAGGACCGCGGTGGATGCTGCTGATTCTGGATATCCATCAACAAGTGGGCTACGGAGTCAAAATACAAATGAACAGTCACAGAAGCGGCAGAAATATACAAAACCGCACAGAATAAAGTTATTATTATTATTATTATTATTATTATTATTATTATTATTATTTCAAAGGCTGGATGGACATCCATTGGAGGTGGTTTGACTGTGCTTTTCCTGCCTGGCAGAAGGCAGTTGGACTGGAAGGCCACTAGGTTCTTTCAGTGAAATAGTACTGTTAAGTTTATGTTGGTTTAAAATTCTCTAAAAATCAATGGATGTGCAAATCTTTCTGAAACTTGGGAGGAATGATGCCCTGGTTATGTTGTATCACTGAAAATAGAAATGCAAGGAAATAACTCATGTAGGTTTTTTTAAAAAATGTTGTTCATAAAAACTTTTAAAAATTCCCAAAAATCAGTGAATGTGTGAAACGTTCTGAAACTTGGGGGGGGGGGGAGGGTAACAATGGGGAATGTGTTCTATCATTGTAGCAAGTTTCATCCTGGTAGCTCCAAACATGAGTTACGAAAAAGTAATGAGAATTTCATTACATTATTATAGTTATGATACAATATTTTAGAAACACTTTAAAAACAATTCGCCACCACCCCCTATTTTAGTAATGAGTAGTCAAATTTTTTTTCCATTGATCGCACAGGTCTAATCGAGAGATTTCAGCCTAAATTTACTCAAGGATGCACTGATTGTTTTCAGCACTTTATGGTTTCTTTAGAAGACCTACAGTATCATATTTCGAGTGTGTTTATTTTTTCCACTTTAGCTTTCTTCACTGTCCACTTTCTCAACCATGCACAGAAACTGGAAATACAATGACTGAACAAACTTAACTTTAGTATTCAATGATATCTTGACATTTCAGGATCTTGTCTAGTCTCCTCATAGCTGTCATTTCAAGTCCTAGGGCACATCTATATTGACTGCTTAAGTCACTGTGGAAAGCAATCAGCCCTGAGTCAGCGAATTTGTGTTTCTCACATTCAATACTTCCCACTTTCAGTGTTCCTATAATAAATGTTGAACAATTTCAGACTTTCCTTTCATCTCTGAGCAAGTCAACAGCTGAAAGTCCTTCACTTTGAATCCAGTTGCCTAGGAGCTTCATTTTCAGACACTATTTTTGTTTCATTTTTGTTTCATTTTTTCAGAGTAAAAGACATTCAAATAGGGCTTACCATGCCTTCTTCAGTGCAGTACTAAGCATTAACTATGGTGCCATTGCTGCTGTCTCTGAAAGATCCTCTGCCAGTGTCACTACCATATTGATGCTGTCCAATAGCTATTTGGCCTGTTCAGTCTGACTCCTCAACAAAAGCCTGTCTGACACAGGAGAGTCTACCAGCATCACTGCTACCAACATCCTAGCATCCTGCCTCACTATCACAGAAAGATACACAGTTATCACAATATTACACATATTCCACTTCTATTGTCATGGTTATATCCTTTTTAGGCATAATAATAATAATAATAATAATAATAATAATAATAATAATAATAATAATAATAATAATAATAATTTGTATACCACCCTATCTCCCCGAAGGGACTCGGGGCTTCAAAACAAGTTTTGGGTTACATCAGGGCTTGCCAAGTTCAAGATGACATTCTTATCCCACTAACAAAGCAGATCTGTCAGCAGAATTGTCTTATTGGATCCTTGACCCCTTTTGTCACAATTACTTTTGTAACTAAATGAATTAAACATGATATCACTCATTTTCTTCTAGATTAGAAATGCTACCTTCTTTCCTGTTCTTATGTTTGTTTCAAGTTTAGCGCTTCTAACATTGAAAGTGTTTCACACTCTTTGTAAAGGGTCCAGCAACCTATATATACAGCAGGGACGATGTTTGCATTTTATACTTCAAATGATAAGTTATCAGCAACCACAATATTCTGGCATAACATTGTGTATGATCATTACTTTTCGTAGACATATCTGTGGAGGCATTAGCCCTAGCTTTCAATTTTCTGATTTTGTGGAGCTTAAACTAACATGATGTAACTTTAGTTCTGGTCCCAAAATATCACAGTTCTCCCCAGAAACAATCATTGATTATTATGCTAACTTGTAATGTGAATTTTTACAATACAGTTGAAGCAGTTTCATACCATTTTGTTTGTTATTGCTCCATCCTGCGGAATTCTGGAATTTGAACTTGGTGAGATGTTTAGAAAGCATCAAGTAGAGGAGATTGAGGAGTAACTCAGTTTAATGTAGTGTAGGCAGGCACTTGGGATACATTGGGCATTGTAATTCAGAAGAGTGGCTATCGCTCTCCCAGTTCTACAAATCCCAGGATACTAAGGAAGAAGCCTTGGGGTATGGAAGTTACATGACTGCATGGCACAGATGCAGAGTTAGTGTAGAAATAAACAGTTAGTTGATGATTGATAACATAGGTAATTCCCATAATAAGGACAAAAATCTTTTATAAGCCTTGGGTCCCATTGTCTTTAAGACTACCCACATTGTAGCATTGGCACAAAAGGATTTCAGATATCTGTGCATATTTGATAGATAGCAAGGATACACAATGACACATACTTGTCGAAACAGCTCCTTAAGGAGTCAAAAGGACTCCTTAGTAAAACAAAAAGAACATTTTTCTTCAAAGTGGTTCCTTTAGGATATTCAAACCATATCATATCAAGTTCTATTGCTATGAAATGCCTGCTATACAAAACTAAACCATTGGGCTACTTTCTTCCATACATACTACACTGCATGGGAGCCTGCAGTGCAGACAAAAAGGAAATAGTGTTAATTTGCAAAGCATAATTTGCAAAGCACCTTAACACAATGTTACATATTCAGAAATCATCATAAAGAGATACAAGACAGATGTCTGCTAATTTCTCCAAATTTGCTGTCCACATCTTTACAACAATCATACAAACTAGGCATCCTTTATTACTCTCACCATACAAACCAGGCAGTAAGTGAAGTAAAACAGAAAGAAAAAAGAAAACTGAAATAAATGTAATTTAAAGTGATGCAAACTGAGAAATATAAATCATAATCTGGTAGAGGAATATATGGCAAAATCTCTTTATGTTGCATCTCCCCCTAGTGGACTATAATTTCAATTTGAAATGTTTCTCTGTTGCTAAAATATTGTGAATATATATTTTCACCCAAAAAAATGGAACAATTACCCCACATATTGACTAACCAATGATACTGACAAACTTAATCTGTGATTAGGATAATGCCATGAAAATCAAATTAATTTACGTTTTGTAGTGATGATTTCTTCATCCTTACTGAGGTATTAAATGCATGCAAAGTCAATATCTAGCAAGCTTTGAGAATGAAAAGTGAGTGCTAACAGTATTTACTGTCTCTTATTTTTCATAGCAGAGTCTGAGAACGTAAAATCATTTCCAATAGTGTGAGCTAATATAATAGAATTTCGTATAATTGCATGCATGCAGCATAATCTCCGAGACTACTTCAATAGAAGTTTTGTTTTCCTTAGTATCTACTTATATGTGACAATATTCACATCATTATATACACAGACAAACACACATACACTTTGAAATACTACTCACTGCATTTTCTGTTACCCAAGCAGCTGAAGGCATAGAATTTGTATATAGGTTGGGATGCCAAGCTGCCTCACATGAGAAGCCGAGTGTTTCCATTTCCACAAGGAACTCCCTATCCCTTCAATTGCCCAGTCCTGATATCCCCCATATGCCTTTTCAGTGACTCCATTTACCTGCAAGAACATATTTTCCACCAAATTTTACAGATTAAAACCAGGGCATAAGTGGCAAAGCAACATCAGAGTGTGGTGAAGATTGCAAAAATTATTTTACACAAGTAACACAAAAAGCAAAGAACAAATACAATAACAAAAACTATACATTTAGAGCATCCTACCACATCCATGAACCCACCACCACCTAAGACTTCCATCACTACTTCTTATGAATCTTATATCAATAATCTAATCTAGCCCTAATCTATTGTTTTGGTTTTTCCAGCACTTACTTCCAATCCCCAGCCCTTTACTTCTGCATTTTGCATAAGCCTTGCCCAGCCCTCTCGAATATCTGAACATGCCCACTTTTTTCTGGTTACTGGTTGTTGATGTTGATTGATGTATTTTAGGAAGTTTTACCTTTCCAGTTTTAATTGTTTGAATTATATTGTTTATTTGTTATATGTTTTTAATTATGTAACATTGTAATTCTTGTTTATGCTAGACTTGGTCTCCTTGTAAGCTGCCCTGAATCCCCTTGGGGAGATGGGATGGAATATAAGAATAAAGTTATTGTTTTATTGTATGACACAGCAAACAAGATAGACATGCTGGATTTCATATCTATCTTGTTTGCTGTGTCATACAATAAAATAATAACTTTATTCTTATATATTAATAATTTATTAATAATAAGTTATTATTATTATTAATAATAATAATATCTCTATTAAAGCCTACTCTTATATTATCTGCTTTAATAAATTCCCATTGCAGCTATTTAGAAGATCTATATTTGTCTTTCTTTCCAGCTATCCAAATGCCAGCCTCAATTTTTTCACAAACTCTTCAATATTTCCTCCCCAAATACCATTGGATAGCTTGGCCATTTGAATATAGCCTAATAGTTTTTTTCTCCAGTCCTTTATAAGTACTTCATTTTCCCCCTTTCAAGATTTTGCTATTGTTAATCTAGCTGCAACAAAACTATATTGACATATTTCTTCATCTCCTTTGCTAATTTTCTCTCTAAATAGCCCTAAAAGACACTTTTCTGGATTTACTTGAGCGTATTATTAATCCTTTTGTTTGTCTCTTTAATCACATTTTTCCAAAAATCTTGTACCATGGCAAAAATTATTAATGACAAAGAACATATAAGTCAGGAGAAGCTCCAGCAGTTTGCTTTCACTTGAGACTACTGACTATGACAAGATACTGCCTCCTCTTCTCCCCCCACCCGAATTACTTGAGTGCATAAACACTAGGTGGCAGAATAAAGGTAGAAACATCTATCTGTCACATACAGTAGAGTCTCACTTATCCAAGCCTCGCTTATCCAAGCCTCTGGATAATCCAAGCCATTTTTGTAGTCAATGTTTTCAATATATCATGATATTTTGGTGCTAAATTCATAAATACAGTAATTACTACATAGCATTACTGCGTATTGAACTACTTTTTCTGTCAAATTTATTGTATAACATGATGTTTTGGTGCTTAATTTGTAAAATCATAACCTAATTTGATGCTTAATAGGCTTTTCCTTAATCCCTCCTTAATATCCAAAATATTCGCTTATCCAAGCTTCTACCGGCCCGTTTCGCTTGGATAAGTGAGACTCTACTGTACTGTGTTTGCAGTTCTTGGGGTGTCAATGTGTTGTGGGACTTTTAAGTAGCAGTACTTAAATTTTCCTCCCCCCCCCCCCCCCGGGGCTGGTCCGCCTTTTGGTTCTTTTTCTGCCTTTCCAGAACAGTAGCTGATCTTCCTGGATCCCTATCCCTAGTCTCACACATCTCTATTCAGCCTTCCAAAAGCTAAAAGAAAACTGTATTTATTTATTTGTTAAACTGATTGATTGAAATTATATCTCATTTGGGCATTTCTTCCCCACATGTACGTACAGGCATGACAGTTGCAGCAAAGGTAAACTAAGAGTACATCTACATTGAAGAATTAATCCAGGTTGATACTACCATGGTTTAATACTATTTAATCGGGGACATGAGAGAAGTCTCCCACAAGGATGGTGAAAATATCAAAACATCCGGGTGTCCCCTGGGTAACGTCCTTGCAGACGACTAATTCTCTCACACCAGAATCGACTTGCAATTTCTCAAGTTGTTCCTGACACACACAAAAAATGCTATGGAATCATGGGAGTTGTAGTTTCACATGATTTTAGCCTTCTTCATCCAAGGGTGATGGCACCACAAAACGACAACTCCAATTATTCACTAGTATTGGGTCCCAGTGGTTAAAGTGGTGTCAAACTGAATTAATTCTACAGTATAAAGTTAGGCCATTTGGATGGGGTGGAGCTAGGTGTCCTTGCTTTCTTCAATGCACTGAGCCAGACTGGACATTTACCATATAATTCAACCAAATCACAATTCCATCTACTTTAGCCTAAATAACTGCTACTCCCAGGCTGGATCTACATGGCCACATAATCCGGTTTCTGAATCCAGATTATGTGCTTTGAACTGTATTATTTGAGTCCACACTGCCATATAATCTAGTTCAAAGCATATAATCTGGATTCAGAAACTGGATTATATGGCAGTGTAGATAAAGCCCCAGTCAGGGAGACTATTCAATCCATAGCGCATAAATGAATGTTGATTTACCAAATTCCCATTGATTCAGTAGAGTCTACTGTAATGGAGAGAAGTAATTGGCTTTTCTTTTCATTTCAGTTTCTTTTCATCAATTGTACATGGTATAAAACACAGCATAACACTGAATTTTAATACAAGTACACTTGAATTGTAATGAAAATCGTTTTCTTCAGTTTTCTTGGTTAAAAAACCCCAGTTTGATTGCAACATGCATTTTGCTATCATGCTCATAATTCCTGGTGCTCAAATGTGGCATTCAGATAATCTAGACCACCTCAATGAAAATCCATATAAACAATAATTTTAAGAAACCTGCAGTAATTTCAAGGTTATTCATTCTTCCTACGAGTTGATTTTGACCTTAGTTGAATGCATTCTACTAGAATTAACGGCTCATCTCCAAAATGCTTCAAAGAATAATTCTAGGCTTTAAAATTAATGTTTTATATCTGTGGATTGCAGAGAGCAACACTGCTGTTGTGTGGCATTTTTACACTGAATCGTTTAAACACAGTATACAGTCAAAGTATATAATAATAAAAGATTAACAGTTGAAGACAACAAAATAGTATTTGAAGACAAAAACAGATTCACTCAAATGCAATGGGTAAGTCAAACATGTTTTCTAATGTCTGTGAATCAGTTCAATGATATTGAAAATGACTTGTCTTCTCTATTCTTCACCTAGAATAGCTTTGACCATACAATATGCCAAAATACATGTGTTTAAGTAGAAAGTACTCATCTAAGCAAGTACTTCTACACTGTGTTGTCAAAGGCTTTCATGGCCAGAATAACTGGGTTGCTGTGAGTTTTCCGGGCTGTATGACCATGTTCCAAAAGCATTCTCTCCTGATGTTTTGCTCACATCTATGGAGGCATCCTTTATTTTTTTTAATATAAGAAAAATCTGGGCATCTTGTTATTGTTTTAAAAGTCAAACATTTGGTCTGTATTTAAAAACCCACCACTATGTTCACGTGGTGGCCACATACATGTAAGCGTAAAAGTGTGACCTGCCCAATGGAGATGTTTCTTGTAAAGATATCAGAATTCTATAATTTCTTTTCATTAGACCAGATACACGATTGCAATTTTACGGTAGTTCAAAATAAAAGATAAGATCAGAAAGAACAAAAAAGAAAAGAGGAAGAAAAAAAAGAGAAAAATGTCATGTTAAGTTAACTTCAGGAAATCAATAGAAGGATTTTCCCCTTCTTCTTGAAACTGAATCAACTGTCACTTCTATGAGGATAATATAACAAATCAGGTTTACTGTCCCTTATTCAAAATGCTTGGGACCAGAACTGTTTGTGGTTTTGGAATATTTATATTTATATATGCATACATAAAAAGATATCTTGGAGATGGAAGCCAAAGTCTAAACACAAAATTCATTTATCCTTCATACACATCTTATACAGATAGTCTAAATGTAATTTTATACAACATTTTAATAATTTTGTCCATGAAACAAAAGGTGCACATTGAACCATGAGAAAGCAAAGGTAACACTATCTCAGCCACCCATGAGGACAATGACAGATTTTGGAGTATTGTAGATTTCAGAATTCCGGATAAGGGGTGCTAAAGCAGAAGGGAGAATTATGTGTGAAATGAAAATGAAAATACAAACAGGCAATCATTTTATCTAAAAGAGAAGTCTTATGCCACCTGTACTATGGTGCACCTATGTAAATGAATGTGCAGAAGCGAAGCAGCCAGAAGTTTTATAAAATTTCCTTTCTATATGTGTTTTTCACAGAGTCCCCACTCACCACAATGACACACATAAATAATGGATTTATTCATTGTAGTTATTGAGCTTGTGTACAGAAGGGGGAGCCAGAGGCCAAAAAAATAGAGCCTATGTTTATTTGCAGCATTCTTCTGGTACCTTATTTTGATACAAGGTGAAACAAAATTATGGAGAGAATGTCTTCTTCTTCTTTTGTTAATTAAATCCTTTTTTAAAAAGAAAATATAGTAAGCTGAAATTTTTTAAAAATGTAGTAAAAGGTCAAAGGATATGTGTGTTTGTGCGTACATAAATAAACCTTTTATGGAGTGGATGATAACTCAATGAACAATATCTCCCATTCCTTGATTTCCTATGTTGGCAATCAAGGTACAACAAAATATGCAAACCAGATGACCGTATCATCTCTGTAACGTCGCAATAACGAAGAGATGAGAAATGCTTTTGGCATTTTGAGTACTTTATTAAGTTCAAAAACATTCTCATTCTTCAGTAAACAAAAGCATAAATCAAAGCAAAAAAATTAAAGCTAAGACCATGTAGAAAAGTGGAAAGCAGACAATTTGAAGACACTGAGGTTACTTCTTAATGACAGGATTGCACTTTCTCTGTATGGGTAAATATGGAGTTAGTTATCCTTGGCTCAGCTCTGTTTGTGGAGCACTACATGATAGTTATGGCCAGACACACTTCTTACAACCTCCTCAGATGACCTGGATCTGTCCTCACCACTATGAAGTCATGACAGAATTTGCACGGGTGAAGCTACTGCCTTTTGTTTTGTTTCATGTTGTTTCATTGGCATATATATATATCCTGCCCTATAGCACAAAATTGTGGCATTGTACAGGTTAAATAAAGATGCGTAGGTTGGTGGAGTTTTTTTTGTTAAAGTTAAACAGCAAATATTTTGTAAAATATTTTGCAGCATGGTTTCTTGGGACTGCCCTTGAAAGACAGTTTGGAATTTTAAAGAGGCGCGGAATATCAAAAATTCCCTTTGAGCATGCAAAGATTGGAATGATACTGGTTCTTTATTAACTTTCAGGACTAATTTGAAGTGCTAATTCTTGGATTTAAAAAACTTTCATAGCCCATGAATTCCAACTGTCCCATTTTGTCATGGACTGTCCCAAGTAATCCTCTGACATCTCACTTTTACAGCTGTTTTTAAGCAGTTTCTCTCTGTTCCTCCCACTTTCCCCTTTTGTACTGAGTTTATTTCAGTGGCTGCAAGCATAATTCAAACTGCCAAAGTATTTTGTATTCAATTTACTTAATGCCCTGTGGAGGGGAGGGGGGGGGCTTCCCAACTCACAATAGGTTAAGCCAAAAGCAAACTGCTGCAGACTCTCCTATGCTTCTGTGTTCTTTGTTCTTCCACATTAATGACCAACGGTGATATTTCTCGGCCACATGTGTCCCAGTTTTTATCTGTGAAATGTTGGAGGGCATGGTGGCCTAGATTTTGCATAACCCAGGAGGCACCTCTTCAAATCAGCTAAAAGGACTTGTTCCAGGTATTTTCCTGTATTCATTTCAAAACTATGAGGATGGTAAGCAGGAATGTAATGGTTGTGGCATCCAGCCTTGGAAACACACGATTCCTTTTGCCCTTTGTGAAACTCAATTGAGCATGTTGGCCTTTGAAGATTTTTCTTGATGCAAAAATTGTTCAGCACAATTTAAAATATTCTAGTTACTGGCAAATTTGTGATTATGACAGCCCAAGTTTTGTACAGCTGTAACATATTTTCCATCTTCAGACTTCAAAAGAACAATAATTGCTTCTATTGAGCATCACTATCCAACTACCTTACCTGAGCTTTTAAAGAAATGAACACATGTATGCTTTCTGAAAGTAGTTGTTCAAACTTTAAACAGAGGTTTGTTTGTTAAATTTTCTCTTTTTCTAAATGTTATACTGCTTAGTTTTAAAAGAATTGAATCTTTGTTTCATTGCAAACTAGTGAAATTTCCACGTTTTATTTCATTTTTCCAGCCAAATGGCACTGAAAATCCTTCTATCAGCCAATCTTGTGGATTGTTTTGACATTTATCTGGCTCTGCAATCAACACATAGCCAGGACAGGGTAAATATATAATAACTGACAGTGCAAAGAGGAGTGTTTCAAGGTGTATAAATTTTAAAAATGAAATAAGAGGAGAAACTAAAAAATAAATAGAATCCGAAACTTAGGAATGTTTCTATTCAGGGAGATGAACATATATTGGACTATTTGCAAGTTCAGATTTTCATCTTGAAATGACTGAAAGGTCACTTAACTGGCTGAATGTCAATCCCAAACAAGCAGAATGAATTTCAAAGCAGAATGGATCAATATTATTTCCTTTGACCTATCAAGTACTTTTCTGCCATGCTTTGGCCAGACCTCCCCTGGCATTTTTGTTGTTGAGATGGACTTATAACTTGGGGGGGGGGGGCTAGGACTGTGTGATTCACCCAACATCACTCAATGGGTTTCCATGGCCAAATGGAATGAAATCCTGGACTTCAGAATTGTAGTCCCAACACTCAAACTACTGCATCATGTTAGCTCTCACCCCTGGGATACTGTGTTCCGTTCTGGGCATGAAAGAGATCGATAAGTTGGAATGTCTTCAGGGGAGGACAACATCAATGGTGAATGATCTGGAAACCAAGCCGTAAAAAAAGTTGAGTATCCTCATCCTAGAGACAATGAAATGGATAAGTGGTATGAATAGTATATTTAAATATCTGAAGAGCTGCTGTATGGAAGATGGAGTCAGCTTGTTTTCAGATGACCAGAAACAATATATTCAAATTATAACATATTTTAACTAAACAGTACTTCCTGATAGTAAGCATGGTTCAGTAGAGGTATGGACTATCTCTCTTTTTAAACAGAGGTTGGACACCACCTTTTGGGGACACTAACTGTGGAATCCTGCATTGCCAGATGACTGGAACTAGATGGTCCTTGGAGTCCCTTCTATGATAAAGTAATAGTTCATTTTAAACTGAAGCACGGAAGGGGAATTGAGGTCCAAAGAACTCTCTAAGACAAGTTTTAGAGGCTTGTGTGAGGGAAATTATCACTGAATCTGATCTCTTAATTACTTCCCAGTTTCATACCACTTACCCTCACCTACACATTAAAGAAGAGCGAAGTTAACCACTGTCCACCATTCTGCACTAGTTGGCTCACATACGTCTCCACTTCTCCTCCTCTTCCTCCATGCCAGAAAATGAACGACAATGGCTGCAATACTCAAATATTGTAATGCACTTTCATCAGCCCAAAGCTGGACAATGAACATTATAATCAAACATTTTGCTTGTTTGTTGTCATGAATTTACCCTTGTGTTTCACCAATGTGGTATAATGACAGCGTATGGAATGTTGTTTGGGAAGATGTGACAATAAACTTCAGGCTACTTGAGAAGTCATAAGACAGCCTTGATTAAACCAGCTTTGTTCACTCTTCATTCCTCAGCTGTATAAAGGGCATAACCACAGCCAAGAAAGAAAATATATCTGAAGCCCTATGGATAGGAAAGTCTTAAGTGCAGACAGAATAATTTGTAAAGAATGTAAACATTCCTCTGTTTGAGAAAACTCTTAAAATATCAGTGTCTGTAACAGAGTCAAAATAAAAAAAAATCAGAAGTGGAATTTGGTTTTATTTTCTGCCAAATATAGTTACTTCAGGTTTTAACATGAATGGCAATTCAGTGAAACTGTGTTTTTAACCTTTATTACCTAAAAGAGGAAGCTCACATTTATTCCACAGAATGTTTCTAGACAGATCACTTCTCATGCTCATGATTAAAAACTGTGTGTCTATATTTCATCTTCTTTCTTGAACAGATTTTCTATGGTAGATGAGAAAAAGCTATCAATAAATAGAAAACAAGGGAAGAATTAAAACTAAAGTCAGCATCATGTTGAGCAGCCCTTCCCCACAAACATTAGTCAATGTGCCATTCCAAGGCCACCATAAAAGTGCTTTTTGGAAATTGTCTCAAGGACAGAAAATCTGGCTTATCAGATACTGCTCAACTACCATTTCTAGCATCCATGATTACTGCCCAAGTGGCTAGGGCTATTCAATTTGGAAGGCCAGTAGAGTTCTCCAAATGAAAATTCAAAATCCTATACTCCAGATCCCACGAGATGTTGCCACTCCAGCTAAAATGGAATCATAGCACTATAATTGTACAGTGTAAAAAGGTCCTCATCCAATTTTGGCTGCTAAGCAGGGTTGGGCCTGAATAATAGTTGCACAGGTGACCACTAGATTAATACAAGGGATTTCAAAGCAAGGCTAGGAATAATATGTCTAAAACCCTGATGAGCTACTGATAGAATCATCTGTATCACGCTATATCAGTGGTTTCCAACCTTTTTTTTTTTTAACCAGGGCACACTTTGACTGGGGACCACTCTCCAACATTAGTACCAAAAGGGTTATGAATCAGTTTTTGGTCAACTTTATATTCGGTTTGGTTGTTTGGGGTGCTGATTCAGAAAATTGCATTGGATAGACCACAGCAGTTTTAGTTTCTGATACATAACATATGGCACCCAATAGTCTCCATCTGCTCATCCACAGAAAACCATATTTAATAATCTAGAGCTGATGTGGTCTATCCAATGCAATGGTCAGCTCTGCAGAAAGGAGCAGAAATAAAATAAATAAATAAAGAGGAAGGAGGTTCACAGACCGGATTTTCAATGTTGCGGCCCACTGCTGGGCCGCGGCCCACAGGTTGCGAACCAGTGGGCTCGATGGACTTGCAGTCTGACTTACTGTAAGGCATAAAAAGAGCTATGTTAGTCTTTTAGGCCATTTAATTTGAACTAGCGTCTTCAAGAAAACCACTGCATGGACATTAACAATGGGTAAGCATGACTATTAACAGGTCATCTAAGGTCACTGAGAAGATATGCAGCACTGATTAGCTGCTTAATCCTGCTGAACTGCAGTTGAGAATGCCTGTGTTTCATACTCTATGAAGTCGGCTCAACACACTTGAATTATCTTGTTTTTTCCAGCAGATTTGTTAACAGGTCACATTGCTAGTTTTGCAAAATTGTAAAATTGAAATAAGAGAATGGACAAAAAAGTATAGACTTACTACAAAGGAGACAAAACTTCAATTCTTGAGTATCTTAAAGCTATCAAATATTAGAAGAATTAGGGAAAGCAAAGAAAGTGTCAGAAAATTTTTTACAGGAGAGAATAACACATAGGTCCAAAGGCTATACCACTGTTATAGCCCTGGAAGTCTGCTTCTATCACATGCAAAGTGGCAGAGATCAGAAGAAGCATAAGTGCAGCTTCCTACTTTCCATCTTCTTGTTTGGAGGAAAACTCAGCCAAAAAGTTCCTCTAATTCTTCACCAAACTACAAATCCAAGAACCCATAGGATGCAGTCATGAAAGTTGACGCAGAATTGTAATGCTATAACCGTCTAGTATGAAAGAGTTTCTGATTTCATTAAATAAAAAGTTGTTTGCTTTTCTAGTTGGAGGTAAGTCCCATGTCCTATGACTGTTTTGGGGGACTATCTATATTCCTGATAAAATCCACTTTTGTCTGTAGAGGCAGTTAAGTAACTACATCTGCAAGTAGTAAAGGGGAGTCAGGCCATAGATGAATCACTATGCTTTTTGTGGTCTCTCAATGGAGCGTCAGACTCCAGGTGAAGGGAGAAGCAAATTGCAGTTGCCTAATTGCTCAATTATTTACACAATCCTTATTTTCCCATTCTCTTGGTTAGTAGAAGAATGAAGTTTCACAACTTACTTGCATCTTCTTTTTGTGGGCAGAAAAGGTACACAAGTGTGGCGCAAACTATGACCAACATTTCAATTTAAAAAAAAAAAAACCTTTTCTTATAGGCTTACTTAATCTTATCATTAGCATTTCAGAGGAACAAAGTAATCTCTCTTCCAAGAGACAATCAAATCTTGCCTGGGTAATTCAATCTCAAGCTTCTATCCAACAACAGAGAATAGCTATGGTCCTAGCTTCCCTTTCCCATTGCAGCAGTCTTAGACAAATTGCTCCTGGGACACTCTCCAGAATGACATGAGATGTAACATAGAGGGCTGCAGAAAGAACAGGGAATCAGAAGGCAATTAGGGATCATCTACTCTTAATTTATTTATATCCCACTCTTTCCTCTAGTTGTGGACTTAATATGCCTTAAAATAATAATTATAAAATGGCATAATTCATGTCCAAATGATTTGAACACTGCGATACAACAATCAGTTTATATTCTGGACCAACATATCTAACCCCACTCTAGATGGACCTCCTTCCTTCCTATGTAAGCCAGCTTTACTGTATTTGGAAGCTCTCCTTCTCAGTTTGCTAACTGGATTTCTACCCCCAAAGTCTTGACTAGGTGACACTGTGCTTAGATGGAAAATTGCAATATCCTGTAAGCCTATGATCTTTTCTTAATAACACACAACTTGTACCTTTGGTATTTGAAGGACTCTATTCTTCCATATAAACCTGCTGGGATTTCAAGAGAGATCATTCTTGCAGCCCTGTCAACCCTCAGAAGGCTGCTAGGTAGAGTGTGAGAGAGGGCCTACTCAACGGCTGCTACCATACTGTGGAACTTTCAAGGGAAACGAGGCCACCCTCTATCATTCATGCAGGCTTTTGGCAATTAATTTGTTATTGCAAGATCAAATTTTTATAGATACAGTAGAGTCTCACTTATCCAAGCTAAATCGGCCGGCAGAAGTTTGGATAAGCGAATATTTTGGATAATAAGGAGGGATTAAGGAAAAGCCTATTAAACATCAAATTAGGTTATGATTTTACAAATTAAGCACCAAAACTTTATGTTATACAACAAATTTGACAGAAAAAGTAGTTCAATACGCAGTAATGTTGTGTTGTAATTACTGTATTTATGAATTTAGCACCAAAATATCATGATATATTGAAAACATTGACTACAAAAATGGCTTGGATTATCCAGAGGCTTGGATAAGCGAGGCTTGGATAAGTGAGACTCTACTGTAATGCTCTGCTTTTTTAAAAAAAATGGCTGTTCTTTTAATTGTGTATTGATATTATAATTTGTACAACTGCTTTTAAAAGAACTTTTGTGTTTATATCTATATCTTTTAATGTAAGTTCAATTGGTCTCATGGTTAGGCACCTCATTCTTACCTTACAAGTGGGTGTCACTGTTTTGAGTTTATAATTTATGTATCATGCACCTTTTCTAAACTCTTCTCTTTTCCATTGTAACAACCAGCTTCTTTGGAAATTTCACAGAACACTGCAATAGAACTATTGAACTGGAGGGATTAATTGAAACATTAGCTTAGCTTTTATTAGGTCATTCAATAATTTGAAACAGCAATTGGGTTTAAGCCACTTGTTTTCTAAATAGGGATAGGGATCATGCAGAGCTTTTGCTCTGAGCTACTACAAATGATGGCCCATGAACCATTGCCAGTTCATAAGCCAATGGTTGCTGGTCCAATTATAGCCAATGGACACAAATATAGTCATAGTTATGGCATATTACAAAATTTTCCCATACCTCAGATAGTTTGGGAGGTCCTGCTCTAGATCTTGCTGCAATTCTGCTCCCAGCATCCATCACCATTGGTTATGCTGGCTAGGAATGCTTGGACTTGCAGCCCAACAACATCTGGAGGGACATAAGTCCTTCCCCTAAAGCTGCTGGATTTTTTTTAGCTCATTGTTGCTGAGTAAAAGTTGATGCTGGGACTAAGAAAATATTGTCTTATTTTGTTTTATCTTTATTTTTATCTGGAAGAATTATTCTGTAAATTTAAGAAGTCCTCTGACCAAGAGCTATTTGGTCCAAAAAGGACTGGAATAGCAGAGTTGATTTTCTGTCCTACAAACTATTTTGCTAGAAGTGAGTATTTATTTATTTTATTTATTTAAAGCATTTATATTCTGCCCTTCTCACCCAGAAGAGGACTCAGGACAGAGCACAACATATATAAGACAAACATTCAATGCCAAAACATAAAATAAACTGTAAATATACTTAAATACTAAGATAAGTTATCTTCACATTAAACCAATTATTTAAAACCATCACAAGTCAGCCGTACCGAATCCAGTCAGTAGGGTCAAAATTCCTATTGCTGGGAACAGTGATGAAATCTTTTTAACATTATGGCCTGATATTGTAGTGCACATAGATAATGTTGTGATGAGCCACAATTAAATAAGGGAGAACAGAACATGTATACAGGCCATAGGGCTTAAATACTCTAAAAACATCATATCCTGTTTGATCTTAAAAGTTAAGCAGGGTCAGCTCTGGTTAGTACTTGCATAAGAGACCACCAATGAATAACAGGTGCTGTAGGTAGGCTATATTTCAGAAAAAGGAACTGTCAAAACTACCTTTGAGTATTTCTTGCCTAAGAAAATCCTATGACATACATGGGGTTGCCATCAGTCAATGGGTAATGTGAAGTCACATATATAACAAAGTGTGTATAACAGACATTGAAGGTAAACATCTGGCTATTGCAAAGTTTCTGCTTTGATTTTAAAATGCTGTTAGCCCAGAATGATACCATCAGGGTTGCAACCTTTAATGAACCCTTTGAAACCCAGCAGTGGAGCAAGAATCCTCAGCTGTCAAAATAGAGAAATATCACAGAACAATAGACTGGGTGCGCTATCCAAATACAAGAGCTGCTGGAATATCTGTTACATCTTTCAAGGAGTTATCCAGCATTCAGAAAATGAAGCATCTCAACAGAATCAAAATAAGTCCACTATCAAGGGACCAAACTATAAATAATGATCATGAATTTGATATTTGATATTTTCATTTACTGAAACCGAATAAAGTCAAAGTAGACTGGAGCAAGAATGCTAAAAGAACAGGGTTTAATCCATTTACTTTGCACTGTGCTCTTTATTGAAATCATCCCTTGAGAAGGCTATTAGTGCTTTAACATAATAATACCACACCAGGGAATCTATTTTGATAGAAAATTGGTGTGCTCCTTCCTGGGTGTAACAGTTATGATCCCATTTGCATAAAGTAAAATCAATACTGTCAGATGATTCAATTACAGATCTGTCACATCATGCAAAAATTAATCAGTGAAAACAGTTAAACAATTAGAATTGGCTAGATATATCAAGATCCGTGCCAAAAGCCAAACTACACATTACACATTAGGTGGATGTAATGTTAATCTTTCCCATTCCAAAGTGTTCCCAGGAGGTGATACTTTATTGTGGGCAAAAAACCAACCCTCCCCCCCAAAAAAACCCTATAAGTGCAAGATAAACATCAGGGTTATGACATCATGGGCACTCACTGAGGCCAATGAGCCAATAAGAGAACACTGGAGCTTCCTGGATTGCCTTCTGCTCCACTTTGCCACCACAGTCTGTTTATCCCACTTATCCAGGGATAGCAAAAGGAACAAAGGGGAAAAAATAATAGCCTCTTCTTATATTCTTCTTTCCATTTGGAAATCCAGAGAATGAGAGAAAGTGAAAAAAAAAAACAAGCAAAAGGGAGGCCCAATAAGGTCATACTTCTTGAAGAGCCTCCCAAATGTAATACACATATTGGAAGAGTACTTAACATTCACCTTTCCTTTCACTCTTAAACTCCATGCCTGACACTATTGGGCATGGAACTTGGCAAGGTTAATTTTTGACTAATCTCTTCCAACTGATATTTGGTGGATTCTGGTAATATTTTATATCTGGTTGATATTTCAGTCCTACCCAACTGATATCCAAGAGATGATTCTATAATTTATGTCAAGGAAGTATTCAAATGTTCTGTTTTGTGATAGAATTTTACACTTAGTGCACACAGTTAAGTTTAAAGCAGTAAACATGGAAGCCCTACCAAATTCTGAATACCGTATGTCCTAACTTATTTAAGGTTGCTGCTGCCTATGATAATGCAGGGTCCCCCCACCTCTTAAGAAGTGGTGATAAAGGGACTGGATCACCAAAAAGTTAAAATTCCGGAAAATTGAAGAGGTTTGTGCATATAGAATGGTTGCTTACCTGTAACCATGTTTCTTCGAGTGGTTATCTGTGAAATTAGCACCTGTGATAGTTGATGCACCTGTGCAGCAATCAACTGGAAACCTCTGGAAAGCTATAGGCTTGTGGCTGTGTCCCACCCAGCCTCCACAGGAGGCAATATAGGCCATGCAAGGGGTGCAGCCTAAGTTCCCTTTCGCCGCCGTACTGCAGCTTGAGGACTGAGCATGAATTGCAGGGAGGATGGGCGAAGAGGTGCTAATTTCACAGATGACCACTTGAAGAAACATGGTTACAGGTAAGCAACCATTCTTTCTCCTTCGTGGTCTCTGCTGAAATCAGCACCTGTGATAGAATAGCAAGCCACAAACCTTGGATGGTAGGCATCATGCCAGTGCCGAGAAGAGTACTGCTCTGCCAAAGGTGGGGTGCCTCCTCAACTGGATATCTATCTTGTAGTAGGTGGAGAATGTGAGCGGAGTGGCCCAAATCGCCGCCCGGCAGATGTCTTGCAAAGGGACTCCGCAGAGGTACGCTGCCGAAGTGGCAACTGCCCTTGTCGAATGGCTTCGAAGGTGGGGAGGTGGATCTCTGCCTGCCATTCAATAGGCCAGCTTAATTGTCAAAACCACCCATACCGAGAGGCGTTGGGGGGAGACAGGCAATCCCTTAGCATCATTCCAATACTTCAGGAAGAATCATGGGGATTTTCGGAAGTCCTTTGTTCTGTCCAGGTAGAAGGCCAATGCCCTATGGACATCAAGGAGATGCAATGCCCATTCCATATCTGTTGACAGGGCTTGGAAAAAAGCAGGAAGAAATATATCCTGTTCTATATGGAAAGCAGTTGCAACCTTCGGGAGGAAGGCAACGTCCATTCTGAGGACCACTTTATCCCGGTGAAAGTGAGGGTATGGTTCATCAGCACACAGTGCACAGAGTTCGCTCTATCTTTGTGCTGATGTGACTGCTACTAAAAAAGCAACCTTCCACGATAGGTAGAAAATATCGACAGTAGGCATGGGCTTGAATAATGGTTTGGTAAGTGCAGAGAGCATTTCCATTTTGCAACATAGGCGCGCTGCGTGGCTGGGCAATGCACAGTGTCGATGATGTCTGCTACTGAGCGAGAAAGTGGCGGGGCCGGACTCGCCATGCCATGAGGTGAAGGAGGCCGAGGTCTGGGTGGTGTATGCGGCCTTCCTGGATCGTTAGCAAGTCTGGTAAGTTGCCTAGAGGAAGACACTCTCCTGCAGCCATCGAGTTCAGGAGTATGAACCAAGGCTGTCGTGGCCACTTTGGTGTTATTAAAATGGCATCAACATTGTCAGCGTCCATCTTGGCAATCACTCTGTTGAGGAGAGGGATGGGTGGGAAGATGTAGAGTAGAGGGCCTTTCCAATTGTACAGGAAGACATCCCCTAGACAGCCCTGCCGCATGTCTTGTGTCCTGCTGGAGCAGTAGTGGTCGCATTTGGTGTTCTCCGGGGCTGTGAACAAATCGATGTCCGGATGGCCCCACCTCTGGAACAGCAGTTTTGCTATGTGAGGGTGAAGTGACCACTCGTGGGTATGATGTTTTTTCTAGCACTCACGTTTTGCTTGATATTCAAGCAGTGCTTCTTGTAGGTCAGAGTATGGTACAGGGTAACTCTCAAGTATTTTAGTGTGCTGCAATGCTCCAGTGGGATTCTTTTCTAGCTAATCCTCAGAGCTCAAGATGCTTGCCTATTCTTAAGGTGAAAAGCACACACCTGTGTTTTAGATGGATTAGGAATCAGCTGCTTTTCCCTGTAATAGGCAGTAAGATCACCTAAAGCTTCAGAGAGCTTCTGTTCAACCATTTCAAAGCTCTCTACTTGGGAGGTGATGACATGACCATCAGCATAGAATAAACTCTCTGTCCCTTCTGGCAGTGGCTGGTCATTTGCATAAATGTTAAACATTGATGGAGCAAGCACTCTCCCCTGAGGCAGGCCATTCTTCTGTTTATTTCCTATGAAGCAGGTGAGGTAGTAGTCCTTTGTGATAGTATATAAGTTTATATTATAGGATATAAGTTTATATTATAACTCATATTAAGAACCTTCTAAATTGAGAATTATTAACCTGAGCTCTTCCAAAATATCAGTTTTATTCTAGAGCTCTAAAGGCTTTCTTATGAAAAGCAAGAGTGGGGAAAATGGGGTTCTTCAGCTGTTGATATTCAACTCCCATCAGCCCTAGCCACTATAGCCACTGGTAAGGAATTATGAGAGTTCCCATCCAACAACATCTGGAGGCCACACATTCCTGATTCATGAAAAGTGCAAAGAAAATGTGTCAAAATAAAATGCTCATAGATTGCATCCGGCTTCTGCTGGTGCACAGCACTATTCCCATCCTCTGCTCCCCACTGTGCCCTCTTTCACACATCTTAACATCTGCTCCAGAAAGCTTCCCCTTCTTTAGAGCATATTTTGCAGACAGCATGCAGAGAGGAGGGGGAAGCCATACTGTGAGAGATTCAATTTCACCAGCAAATGAACACTATTGAATTTCACCCGACATTCTCATTCCATTATACAAACCTATAGGGCAACTACACTTTGAATCTGTTTTTCAAAAATGTTATCTTAAAGCAGGAAAAGGAACAAAAGAGAACAAGCCTACAAGCAGCTAACCTGGGGTACAGTAAAGGTTTCTAAAAGTACGGTCAGGATAAACAAAGAAATGTTTTTCTTCCTATTTTATAATTCAGCACAACCGCTGTATCTGTGGAGATACATTCCCAAATTTGGCACTGATATGTGACATTACAGGTAATCATGAACTACTGGTAATAGTGAACTCTATTGAAATGAAGGTCTTCTGACCTAAGAATACCATAGGGGTGTGTTGAGAGAACTAAAATTAAATAAATAATAATAACTGGAGAGGCCATATTTTATCAGAAGTGGGTAAATGAAATTGCACATACTGGTCCCATGGTTATAGAGGTTGTACTGTATCAGGATTTAAGAGCTTTCTATTAAATTAACTAGTAGTATGTTTGAGTCACACAAAAGCATGCAACACGTAATCAAGTTTGCAGGTTCACTGACACAAGACGTGATGTACGTGCATAGCTCTAGATGGCTTTTGAAAGGAATTAGGCAAACTGTGATGACTAAATGGTACAACCATGCTTGCGTTCAATATTTATTTATTAGTTTATATAGTCCGTTTTCCTCCAATACATTCATGGGGTCTAAATTACCCTAACAACTTTACCACACTGGCTCCCTGGCAGGGATCATTAGCTGCTGGGAAAAAAGCAGGGCAGAGTTATTTCTTGAATTCTTGTTAGATGCATCTAGTTAGACTTTGTGGGAGACAGGATGATAATTTTGATAGCCATTGGATCCAGTAGACCTCATCTGTTTTAAATGTTCAGGTTTGTTTAATTTGATTTTCCTAGCAGCAATCTTAACAAAAGAGGATAAAAGCAGCCTTTAAGATGGGCTAGTCGCCCCGGTGGCAAAGTGTGTTAAAGCACTGAGCTGCTGAACTTGCAGACTGAAAGGTCCCAGGTTCAAACCCCAGGAGCGGAATGCCGGCTTAGAAATGGAGATGAGCACCAACCCCCAGAGTCAGACATGACTGGACTTAACGTCAGGGGAAACCTTTACCTTTACTAGTCTCCTACTATGCGTTTTGAGTCAGGCAGTGGATTTTTTCTTTGCCAAGTTGGGTTTTAGTTTCTGAGGTTATAAAAAGTACCTTTCTGGACTGTAATGCCCAGAATCCCAGTGACCAGTGGATTCTGGGAACATCAGTTCAAAGGTGTAACTTTGCCAAGTGATGGCTAGATCATAAGATTCCTGTGCTGCTGCTGCTGTAAGTGAGAATCTTACAACCCATTGTGTGTTCCATCGTTTTTTGGCTTGCATTTCTTTCTTCACTCTTTTGGCACACACAGAGACATATGTATGTGCATGTACAAAAAATTACATGGAGCATTATGCAACTGTGTCATGCCCTCTGAAGAGGCCTGGTTTCACAAGAGTGGAGAAGGCACCCGCTGGAGGAGCTCTGCCAGGATGTCGCAGCCTGAGGGGGGAACACAAGACAACTCCCTCCCTCCCTATGTTATCATTCCTGCATCTTGTCAAGTGCCAACAGGGAGCATTCCCCTACTACTATACACACACACACACCATTTAAGGTGGCACAAGCCCTGGTGCCAACCCTAGGATGGCTTTGGGAAGCAGTCACTGCAGGCAAGTTACTGATGAAATCCCCTTTCCATCATCTTCCAGTAAAACTCCTGAGGGAGATGTGCCACTGTGCACCTTTGGAGAGAGTCAAAGAAGCTGGGTTGCTGTGAGTTTTCCAGGCTGTATGGCCATGTTCCAGAAGCATTCTTTCCTGACATTCACTTGCATCTATAGCAGGCATCCTCAGAGGTAGTGAGATCTGTTGGAAACTAGGCAAGTGGGGTTTAAATATCTGTGGAATGTTCAGGCTGGGAGAAAGAACTTTTGTCTATTGGAGGTAGGTGTGAATGTCGCAATTGGCCACCATGATTAGCATTGAATAGCCTTTCAGCTTCAAGGTCTGGCTGCTTACTGCCTGGGGGGAATCCTATGTTGGGAGGTGTTAGCTGGCCCTGATTGTTTCATGTCTGGAATACCTCTGTTTTCAGAGTGTTGTTCTTTATTTACTGTCCTGATTTTAGAGGGTTTTTTTAAAAAAAAATACTTCAGATTTTGTTCATTTTTATGGTTTCTTCCTTTCTGTTGAAATTGTCCACATGCTTGGGATTTCAATGGCTTCTTTGTGTGTTCTGACATGGTGGTGGTTAGAGTGGTTCTGTGTTCTCAAATAATCTGCTGTGTCCAGGTTGGTCCTTCACATGCTCTGCTATGGCTGACTTCTCTGGTTGGATTAGTCTGTAGTGCCTTTCATGTTCTTTGATTCATGCTTGGTCAATGCTGCCTTTGGCTGTCCCTACATAGACTTGTCCATAGCTGGATGGTATAAGGTAGACTCCTGCAGAGGTGAGAAGCTCTACCACTTCTCCAGGGCAAGGAGGCTTTGGATGCTGTCCCATCTGGGGCTCTTTCGTGTCTCCCTGTTTTTTTTTTGTTTTTTTTTTTAAGCAGATGCTTACTCAGCCACTTCGCTCCAGTTCACTCCCTTTTCCGACTGTCTCCGGCTCCTGCGTCTTTTTTTACTTTCTCCTCCTCCTCCTCCTCCTCCTCCTCCTCTTGGCCGCCCCACCCCTCGGCCGCCCCACCTCTTGCGCTCTCTCCCTCCTCCTGCCCCCTTTCTACCTCCTCCCTCCCAAAGCTTGACAAAAGTTTTTAAAAGCTCAGCCTTCAAGTTAGGCAGGGTTAAACCAGAAGGGGCTGGGTGTTTGGGTTTGAGGGGGCGAGGGCTTTCCCCTTTTTAACAAAACAAGCCCTCAAGGTCTCCGCACTTTTCTTTCAGGAGAAGGGGAAAGGAAGGAAGGAAGGAAGGACAAAAGAGCAGGAGGAGGTTTGGAAAGTTTCAAGCGGCAGGTCGGGGCGCCGGAAAGCGGGCTCTCGCTTGGCGAATTGTAACCCTCTGAGGAGCCGAGGCACTTGCTTTGCCTTCCTCCCTGCTGGCGGGCCAAGGTAAGGATGGGGCAAGGCTCTCTTGTTTTCACTTGGGGGGAAAGTAGGGGAGATTTCAAGTTGGCTCCAAGCAGGAGGATTGCGGCTACCTCTGACTTGGAAGCTCAGTGCACACTTTCCTTCGGGTTATGTGTCTTCGACAGGATTCGATTATATATATAGATAGTCAACAAATGCATCAAACTTTTTCCTGGGTGAGAAAACCACATTTCAGGAGATGGCATTTCCCCCAGCGCAAACTTTTGCTCTCCCAGGGCCTTTCCACGCAGCCATATAACCCAGAATATCAAGGCAGAAAACCCCACAATATCTGCTTTGAACTGGGATATCTGAATCCACACTGCCATATAATCCAGTTCAATGTGGATTTTATTCAGCTGTGTGGAAGAGGACTAAGTCTCCTCTCCTTTGCCCACGGAGAAAGTTCTCAACTTGGGTTGCTGTGAGTTTTCTGGGCAGTATGGCCATACTCCAGAAGCATTCTCTTCTGACGTTTTCCCCACATTTAGGCCGGCATCCTTAGAGGTTGTGAGGTATATTGGAGACTAAACAAGGGAAGTTTATATATCTGTGGAAGGTCCAGGGTGGGAGAAAGAACTCTTGTCTGTTGGAGGCAAGTGTGAATGCTGCAATTAATCACCTTGATTAGCACTGAAAAGCCTTGCAGCTTCAAGGCCTGGCTGATGTGGAGAATGCTTCATGGGGCCCTTCCATGCAGCCCTATATCCCAGAATATCAAGGCAGAAAATCCCACATTATCTGCTTTGAACTGGAATATATTGCCGTTGGACTCACCTAACCCTGTTCAAAGCAGATATTGTGGGATTTTCTTCCTTGATATTCTGGGATATAGGGCTGTGTGGAAGGGCCCTGGAACACGGCTATACAGCCCGGAAAACTCACAGCAACCCAGTGATTCCGGCCATGAAAGCCTGCGACAACACAGTTCTCAGCTTCTTGCTTAGGCGAGCCAGCCAAGGTCCATCCAACCTTGGGAAAAGCGAAGCGCCTCGCAACATTGTGTCCCCGTTAACTCTGCCATTGAGGACAGAGAGGACCTGAACCTGGTTCCACACGCATCCAGGCACGCGTACACGCGTGCTGGCATACGCACGCACCCGGTCAGCTCCCAGACGGAAAGCGGGGCTCCGGAGGAAGAGTTCATCCTCAGCCAAGTCCGGAATAAAGGGGGGCTTTTGTCCTGATCAAGAGCTACTGGTAAAGCCCTCGCCGGCTGACTTTCACGTGGTGTTGCTGATCTCCCTTCTCTCTGCCGCCAACCCCAACACACACTTCTTTTTCTTGATAATAGACCAGTCTTTTGTTCAGGGATATTGCAGCCCGCCGCCTGGGCGCTTGGGGGCTGCTGGTGTTGGGGGGAGGGCTGGGCTCACCCTTTGGCCAAGGCCAGCTCCTGGTTTCATTGGGTGCCTTCTGGTTTGAAAAGCACCCTTCAGGTGAGGAAAGGTAAGGCGCGTCTAGCTTGGAGACTCAGAGCAGGCCCTAACAGAACCTGAGGGCTGCATTTACACCAGGCATAGGCAAGCTTGGTCCCTCCACGTGTTTTGGACTCCAACTCCCACCTTTCCTCACAGCCTCAGGCCCTTTCCTTTTCCCCCTCACCCCTTAAGTGGCTGAGGGGGGAAAGGAAGGGGCCTGAGGCTGTGAGGAATGGTGGGAGTTGGGAGTCCAAAACACCCGGAGGGACCAAGTTTGCCCATGCCTGATCTACACTGTAGAATCAATGCAGCTTGACACCACTTTAACTCCCATGGCTCAATGCTATGGAATCGTTAATGTAGTTTTACAAAGTCTTTAGTCTTCCCTGGCAAAGAGTGCTGGTGCCTCACTAAACTACAACTCCCCTGGTTCTGTCATAGCATCCAGCCAGGGCAGTACATGTGGTGTTAGTTGTCAAAGCCTTTCATGGGTTGCTGTGGGTTTTCCAGGCATATGGCCATGTCCCAGAAGCATTCTCTTCTGATGTTTCACCCACATCTATGGCAGGCACCCTCAGGGTTGTGAGGTCTGTTAGAAACTAAGCAAGAGAGGTTTATATATCTGTGCAAGATCACGGGTGCGAGAAATAACTCTTGTCAGTTCTTTCTGACAATGTGTGAATGTTGCAATTAAGCACCTTGATTAGCATTTAAAAACCTTGCAGCTTCAAGGCCTGTTTGATTCCTGACTCTGAAAACAGGAATTCCAGACATGAAACAATCAGGGTCAGCTAACACCTCCCAACAAAGGATTCCTCCAAGCAGAAATCAGACAGGCCTTGAAGTTGTGAGGCTCATCAATGCTAATCAGAGTGATTAATTGCAACATTCACACCTGCCTCCAACTGTCAAGAGTTCTTTCTCCTACCCTGGACCTTCCACAGATATATAAACCCCACTTCCAACATACCTCACAACCTTTGAGGATGTGTGCCATTGATGTGGGCAAAACATCAGGAGAGAATGCTACTGGAACATGGCCATACAGCCCGGAAAACTCACAGCAACCCAGTTCAAGTGGTATTAAGGTGTATGAATTCTACCAGTGCAGATACACCTTTAGCTTCAGCGGCTCTTGCAATAGCAAAACAACAAAAGTGAACAGAGTGAGGGGTTACATTCAAGAATTGGAGAAAGCAGCGAGGAGCACCTTTGCAGGACAGAAGCCATGGATTCTGTATCCACGGATTCAACCGTCCCTGGATTGACAATGTTTGTATCATGAAAAAAGATTCCAAAAAGCAAACTTTAATCTTATTTCAATATAAGGGGCAGCCCTTTACTAAACCATTGTGTGCAATGGGATTTGAGCATCCACAGTCTCTGGTATCCGTGGTGTGGTCTGGAACCAAAGCCAGCAGATACCAAGGGACCATTATACCTTAACTGTTATGCCCAGTTTATCCTCTCATTCCCTTGCAATCTGTGGACCATTGCGTTTCAGAAGTGAATGTCCATCCAAAGGTTTTTGGTTTGGTTTTGCTTTTTTTAAGGCAACAAGAACAACCAAAGAAAGAGTGTCTCTCCCTTATGAATAGGGAGAGGAGGAAGGGAATGGGAGAGAGAAGAAACGGCTGCCTCTTAGCATTTATTCAGCCATACTAACATCTGGATTTCTGAAGCCTCCAGACTTTGAAGCTGTTTATTGCAGTATTTCCTGGGAAGAGGGTGGGGGTGGAGGAAAGAGGAAGAGACCTTTGAAGTGAAACTCTGGTGCTGAGCCATGACACCTAACTAGAATACAAATGAGAGAAGACTGAACAGACAGGAGATCATGTGCAATGGATATGCAGGGATTTTTGCACTGTAGTCCATGCACAACAGAGTAGAATGTACACTCATTATCACTAGTACCTGTTCGACACATTGGTATCTCATTCATCCTTTCTGGAAAATTTTAGGAAGTCAAACTATCTAGAGTCAGGGAAACGAGATGTAAAGATAAACCATCCTATGGAATTTTGGGCTGAATGAGGAAATCAGGATTAGAGACAGTTTAGTCTTATTCTTGTTTGCTCAGAACGATTTCCTCTCTGCATTAAGTGAAGTGTGCCATGCAATTCTGGGTATGTTTTACTCAACCATCAATGCTACTTTGTTCAGTTGAGCTTACTTCTTAATGCTGTAGAATCACAGTCTTAACTTTGTAGTGAAATTGCTCAGAGTTGCAGCTGAACACTCTGACGTTGCCCAATTTTTTTGTTGCGTGCACTCCACACACATATTTCTGACTTAGGCAGACCTAAGGGGTTTTCTTAGCTGAATTTGTTCCGAGGAGGTTTGTCCTTGTTGAGGCTGAGAGAGTGTGTCTTCCCCAATGGCCTCTCCCAGTGGCCTCGTCCCAGTGGCCTCGTCCAGCACTTAAACCACTACATAATACTGGGTTTCTATACCGATATTGCTCAGAGTCTTTCTTCCTGTGCAATTGCAGTTGGCATTAAAGCAGTTCAGAATCCGTTCCCCAACGTTTTTCATTTTATGAATATATTGTACACCCCAGGAGCCCCTGGTGGCGCAGCGGATTAAACCTTGCTGATCCAAAGATTGGCGGTTTGAATCCGGGGAGTGGGGTGAGCTCCCCCTGTTAGCTCCAGCTTCTGCCAACCTAGCAGTTCGAAAGCATGCAAATGTGAGTAGATCAATAGCTGCCGCTCTGGCGGGAAGGTAACAGTGTTCCATGCAGTCATGTTGGCCACATGACCTTGGAGGTGTCTATGGACAATGCCGGCTCTTCGACTTAGAAATGGAGATGAGCACCATCCCCCTAGAGTCAGACACGACTAGATTTAATGTCAGGGGAAACCTTTACCTGTGCACTTAAAAGTGGAATAACATTTTGACCTAAAGGAAGTCTTATTGCAGAGCACACTCCAAACATTTTGCTACCTGAGACAAGACAAAATGTTCCCATACGCAGCTCCCTGTATAGAAGCCCACTGGAGTGGCAGCTGAATCTAGAGTGCAGTGACATCTTCCAGCATGTGGTTCACCTGAGGCTTTGGGGGTTGCAAAACAAACATCATGGAATATGTAATTCTGTTCTGCAGCAGAAGAGACAGCCAGGAGACTGCTGCCATATTCACCACCATCCTCTGCTAGCTCAGGTAGTCATTTCAGTTTGCCTAATGGTAGGGCTGGTCCTGACATTATGTCCTGTAGTTTACTCAGTTGAGTATTTGTGTACCCAACACAAGCTTCATGTCAAGGAAATAAAACCCAACATTCCATCCAGCAGACAAACAAGTTGTGTTTGGTCTCAAAACCAAATGTTCCTTCAGTTTGGATAGAAAGACAGTTGTACAGGTGGCATCTGTTTCCTGCTGAATAACATTTCAGCCTGAACTAAATATTCTCCCTCTGAAGCACGTGGAGCCGATTCTCTGGTGAATGTTTTGTAGGCATTTTTATGAATTGTTTCATGGTCTCTGATGGGTGTTGATATGACATCAGCTGTTGGAAACACTCATGCTGCTGTTCCCCTTGCATCTGACCCTCCTTGCACCTGACAAAATGGGCCCTGTGCTCTATGTCTTAGTCTCTAAGATGCTAACAGCTGCTTGCTGGTTTTGCTCATCAACATCAGTTTCTTAAAATGGGCCCTTAGCCATAAAACAAACTTCGGGGATTTCAGTTTGGAAATTAAGGAAAGGAAATAGGGTTGTTTGGGGGGGGGGGTCAATTTCTCTGCATTTCTTTGTTTGCTGGTCTCAGTTGTAGCTCACTCCTCCCTCCCTCATTTATCTTCCATTCCACCAAGACATTCAGATAGTTGTGCAAAGTGATCTAGCTCCCACTTTGTCCTCTAAACAGAATTGTCAAGTCAGGGTGAGAGATGGTGGCTGGCCCACACTCAACCAATGAGCTTCATAGATGAAATGTGATTTGAACCAAGGTCTTCTCAAAGTGGGTCTAATTCTGTTAACCAATAAAGAAGACTAAATCTGCATTGGTCAAATATATCCGTGTCTTTTCTGGTATAGATTGAGATTGGATTTGCAGCCTTATCAAACAGCAGGAAAAGCTAGGAGCATGGACTTTTCTTCTTTAAAATGAACTAGGTAATTGTATAAGCTATGGTGTCCTTTTGAAATTCTAGATAGATTTCCTAGCTACCTTTCTGTGCTCATGACATCCCTTCCATATGAAATTTTGTCTCAACCCCAAAATAATCACCACCACAAAATATAATATTCTTTATGTAAATTTGGGTTCTCTCTTGCTGCCATCCTCCAGACATTCCAAACTGCAGCCCCCATCATCCCCAGTCACCACGGGCTGAATATAATGGTCTTGTAGTTTGACACAACTGAGCAGTACCAGTTTCTCATAGATTATTCAGTTTATTGTGTATTTGTTACATGTGTGTGTGTGTCCTGCCAGTTGTTTGAATGCAGATAGAAAGGGCTTTTAAAGTATAATTTCATAGGTTTTTTTGGGTAGGTTTTTATGTAAACTAAAACTAATTTTTCCAGCTGTGTGCAAGCTCCACACGACATCACCACAGAACCATGGCAAATGCTTCCCCGTGGTCCTCTGACATGGCACTCAGTCATCGGCCCAAGGACTGAAAATACTGAAGTGGACTTACGTGTCCTGGAAAACATGAGCCACATGACATGACACATCACCCAGCTTACATTTAAAAAGTGTTCCACTTTCCAAGCTGTGGCTTCTAAGATCAAATTTTTCCTGCATATGGTCATTGAAAATGCTAACCAAGTAATGCTATCACCACTTTCTTTCTATGACATGCTCTCTTTTTCAGGAAAGACAGTAAAGCCCATTTTCAGACGAGCTGCTGTTAAACAGCACACGCTTAATGTATTTTGTGTGCGCAGTGTTCCAAATGCGATGATCCCTCATGGCTAGCTGACATCCCTTTCCTTCCCTGGCTGAAGGCACACTGTTGTCTCTGAAGGGGAATAATATGCAGAGAGCATTGCACAGCATGGTAGAACAGCTGTAGCCTCCCTAAGTTCCCTTGGCAAACTTCCTAAAGCATGTGATATACCTGCACTGCTGGCCAAGTGAAAAAGTGACCACACACTCAGCTAGTTGTTTAGGTTCATGCTATCCAAAGTTATTTGAGCTGGTCCCCACAGAATTACTGTCATCTGAAAGGCCCCAGTGGCACAATGGGTTAAACCCATGTGCCGGCAGGACTGCTGACCAATAGTTTGGTGGTTTGAATCCGGGGAGAGCGGGTGAGCTCCCTTTGTCAGTTCCAGCTCCCCATGTGGGGACATAAGAGAAGCCTCCCACAAGGATGATAAACATTAAAAAAAATCCTGGCATTGCCTAGGTGATGTCCTTGCAGATGGCCAATTCTCTCACACCAGAAGCAACTTGCAATTTCTCAAGTTGCTCCTGACACACACACACAAAAAGCAGGATTGCAGCAGAGAAAATAAAACTGTGACTGATGTGTGTCTGGCTATGAAGCATAGCAATCAACCAAAAGCATGGCAGGATTCTGTTCAGAGAAGAGTGCATTAGAAATCTTCTTCATTGGAAAAATACTGCAGGATGAGAACATAGAATGCCACTTTGCTATGTTGAGATGATCTCCAGTCATGCATTGATGTGGAGTGATTGTCTCCTGAGCTGTCAATGCTTTTATCCAGAAATAGCTAGGTTCTTTAGCTTGCCCTAGAAATCACTTCAAAACAAGCCCAAGGCTTAGAACTTTAAAAAATCTCCTAGAATCTCCCTCCCCCCAGCCAACACAAACCATCCCATCTGTTCTTACTCAGAAATAAATCCTGTAACATTTAGTGGATCTTACTCCCTAGTAAGTTTGTATACTGTTGCTAACTCAGGTTGCAATCCCACACTTACTTTCTGAGTATTCTGTTCTGTTGAACTCAAAGTAAACCCAAACAGGATTACATTGTCAGAGATGTATCCTGAGTGAATATTCACAAGATGGAAAGTTTTTCTATCTCTTTTCTATAATTTGGAAGCAAATGTAAAAATGGTGAAACTGTTGGATATCTTCTATGTTGTAACCTTCATACACAACACAAGAGGCACGCAAGACGTGCCTGTTTGAACTATGTTAAGGACTCACAGCTTGCTGTGAGAAGACAGGCCAGGAGATGCCAGGTGCAAAGTCAGCAATGCGGTGCAAGCCATGACTTTATGTCAGCATGTCAGCAGTGGCATGCCACCATCATAGATAATATCAAAAGTGAGGCCAGGTTTTAACATTTATTCCTATTCAACTCTGTATGAGGGTTGGGAGTGGGGAAGATGGGATCCTTACACTTTTGAGAATTGTCACTTTTTGATTTGGAAAAAGGCTTTAAGGTTATCTAAATGCAAATGGTTAAAACATTTCAGACTGGTAGTCTTAGAATTTTTCCAAATATACAAACTACATTGTAGTTTGATCAAACTCAATTGAACACTCTTGAAAATAAGCAACCTCAAGAACTTGAAAGCTTTCTGAATAGAATACTTGCTGTTCCTAGTACAGTTTTTGATAGCAATATTTGAAAGGTCAAAAACAATAAATATAGCTCAATACACCAAAGACATTATTAACCTCTGTTCCAGCGCTGTCTGCTGCAGAAATATTCACTCTTAATGGGCAGTTTTCATGCCACTTCTATCCTAACTTCTGGTGCTTCTTTAGATTAAACTGGACTTGATGGATATTGAATATAGGATATAGATAAAGGATTGCCTACCCTCTGACAGTCCTGGAAACTGGGAATTGTCATCTGTACAACAGGGCACAGAAGCACTCTACATGCAGCACCATGTTTAATTCAAAATATCTCCCTGTATTCAATGAAGCACTGGTATAGTCTTCTCCCATTTGGTACCCTCTTGATTTGTCACAGTACGACTCCTGTCATTGCCATCTGGAGCAACCAAGAGTGTATAGTGGCTGGGAATAAGGGATGCTGTGGTCCCATCACTTCTGAAGGGCATTGGGCAGAAAAATGTCTTAATAAGTACTGTATGTCCAACAGTGCAGAGTTTGTTTATTAGTTCATTGTCAAGAAATGAAAATACAGTTCAAAGCTTGACATATATTGCCCCAAGAAAGGACTGTTATCCCCAATGTCATGAAAGCTGTATCTCATTAACACTTCTCTGGGTAGGCATTGGTAGAGCCCTAAGAAAGTGAGAAGTAAATGATTTTGTTGAAAGATATTTTTCTTAGAACTGCCTGAGTAATTCATGCAAGGAACACTTGCTTCTCAAATAAATACAGCCTTGGGAAATAATAACACTATTTTGCCTGCTGAAACAAATGTAAAAAATTATGATAAATTGAAAAGAAATATTGCTAACATGGAATTAAACAGATAAAGCTCGGAGTATGTCTTCCTGCATTAACAGACCAGAGAGGAATATAATTAAAAACAAATAATTGAAAATTTTCCATGAATAACACCTCTTTTGTTTTTAATCCTACTTTCAATCTGAAATAACTTTATACTGTAAAGAAATCCATTGCACCTGGAAGGAAGTCTGATAACGGGATATTTTAAAATCATCAGTAAGCCAGTTAAGGAATCAAGAAGTTATTATTTGAGAGAGAGGGGAATGAATGGTTCTTTCTCAGATAAAATGCAGAGAAAGGAGGTTTCTCAAAGACCAGTTTCATAAATCTCTTCTTCAGTTCCCATGGCTTAAAATTGACTAGGTATTCCTGTACACTGAGCTTCCACTTAGGGATAATATCTTTTATTTGAACCCTTCATGGACAAAATGACACTATAAACTGTGAGAAACTAACATTCAGCACTTGATACAGCAGTCTGACATCTCTAATCACTGGATGAAGAGGATTGGGGGGGGGGCAGTTAACTTATGGGGTTAGATACATGGGAGAAACTTTGATCTAGTAGAAACTTTCTCCTGGAAGAAGATGGGGAAACAATTTTCACCTATCCATTCCAGCTTTCAGTGCAACCTCCCATGGTGTTCCAAAGTTTCCTAAACCTCCCATAGCAGTTTTTGGGGTGTACCAAAGATCACAACAGAAAGGAGGATTTTTCAGACATTTGCCAGTACAACTCCTTTTAATGCCAATTTGGATCAAGTCCCTGTTTCTCACCATCTAGATACTGAGCAGAGAAATTAGCAATGTATAATAATGTCAACATATTCTACTGCTTTGTAATAGCACAAAGTTTATTTGGAAGAACCCACAATTCATGCAAATCTTTGCAGCCAATCTTAAAGGCTATAGCATGGTAGTGGAGCACAGAGTTGGCATGCAGAATATCACAGGTTTATTCTTTGCCTGGATCCCCCGTGTAAGAGGAGATTAACTATTTGATGATACGTTAAACTATCAAGCAGCAAAAGTCCAATTCTCCAATTCTCATACTAATATTAAGACCAACTATGAGTGCTTAACAATGGGATCATATTTTTGAATGTATAGGGGCATTTAAAATAACCTAATATGAATAAACTCAAATGTCTTCTGGGATTTGTGATGTGATACCTTTTCCATGTCTTTCTAAGCCATACTTTAGCTCTTTATTGTTGTTGTTGTTCTTTTATAGGTAGCAGGCAGTGAAGATGGGTGACTGGAGTGCTCTGGGAAGGCTCCTTGATAAAGTCCAAGCCTATTCCACTGCAGGAGGAAAGGTGTGGTTATCTGTACTTTTCATTTTCCGAATCTTGCTATTGGGAACAGCCGTGGAGTCTGCCTGGGGTGATGAGCAGTCGGCATTCCGGTGCAACACCCAACAACCTGGTTGTGAAAATGTCTGCTATGACAAGTCCTTCCCAATCTCTCATGTGCGTTTCTGGGTTCTTCAGTTTATTTTTGTGTCAGTGCCCACACTCATGTACTTGGCACACGTCTTCTACGTGATGCGAAAAGAAGAGAAGCTGAACCGAAAAGAAGAAGAACTCAAGGTAGTCCAGAGTGAGGGGGTTAATGTAGATATCCACCTCAAACAAATAGAAATAAAGAAGTTCAAGTATGGGATTGAAGAACATGGCAAAGTAAAAATGCGTGGGGGACTGCTCCGCACTTACATTATCAGTATTATCTTCAAATCTTTTTTTGAAGTGGCTTTTGTGCTCATCCAGTGGTACATCTATGGGTTCACCCTGCAAGCCATTTATGAGTGTGAACGAGTGCCATGCCCACACAAAGTGGATTGCTTCCTTTCACGTCCCACAGAGAAAACAATTTTCATTATCTTCATGCTGGTGGTATCAATAATATCTCTCACTCTGAACGTCATTGAAATTTTTTATGTTGTCCTCAAGAGCATTAAGGATCGCATGAAGACAAAAAATGACCCATTCTCTCCCAACAGCGGCTTGAGTCCCTCCAAGGAATGCGGGTCCCCTAAGTATGCCTACTTCAATGGTTGTTCCTCTCCAACTGCCCCATTGTCACCCATGTCTCCACCCGGGTACAAGCTCGTTACTGGAGACAGGAACAATTCCTCTTCATGTCGTAACTACAATAAGCAAGCTAGTGAACAAAACTGGGCAAATTACAGTGCAGAGCAGAACAGGATTGGACAAGCTGGGAGCACAATCTCCAACTCACACGCCCAGAACTTCGAATTTGCAGAGGAGCCTGAGAACACCAAAAAAATAGGCTCTGGGCATGAGCTACAACCTCTCACAGTTGTGGACCAGAGGCCTCCAAGCAGAGCCAGCAGTCGAGCCAGCAGTCGACCTCGACCTGATGACCTGGAAATCTAGCCCTCCCAGGCTGCAAGAGGGTTATTTAACACAACTGTGCTATGAAATGCATTAGAATATGCAGACATGCTGTTCATGCTGTTCCATTGGAAATGGTACTTTAACAATCTCAATCTGGAGATGTTAACAAACATTTTTTTAAAACTTGGATTTTTTTAAAGTGGGAAGTTGGGGTGGTGTGGGGAATTACAGTACGTCTTGGTATTTAAAGTAGCTGATTTAAAAAACGTTTAATGCTCTCTTTAAAAAAAAACTTAGTCAATACTAAAGTAGTGGGTTGGGTTTTTGTTGCTTTAGAAAGATTATAAAATGTCTGGACTTGTGTGTCTGTAATATACTGATTCTTTTCCTAAAGAGTTTTGTTTTCATTATGCTAAAAACAAATGTTAAATTGAGTTAATTTGGGAGCCAGGATGAAATGACGATGGTATTCATTTATTGAGCAACTAACATGTTGCAAGTTGGATTTTTGATCCTTTAAAAAAAAGAACATTCCATTGTTGACAAGTGCACTTTGAAGGAAATTTTACTGGCATGAACTTTTCAGTGTTTATACCAGACTTGAGCAAACTTTGGCCCTCCATGTGCTTTGGACTTCAACTTCCACAATTCCTAACAGCCGGTAAGCTAGCTGGGATGTCTGGAGTTGAAGTCCAAAACACCTGGAGGGCCAAAGTTTGCCCATGCCTGGTCTCTATACTCCTGTCATTGTAGTATGTTTCCCTGGAATTGCACAACTCCCATTTCAGACAAGGCCCACCCAATATGCCTTGAACATTTGCTTCTTATGCTTCAGATACAGCAATCTTTGGTTGAGATGGACCACCACTGTCAGATCCTACTGATTGTATATACATTTCTCTGTGAATCTGGACAAGGATGAAACGTGGTTTCGTGTTATTAACCACAGACAGCAAGCCTGTCAATAGCTAAGCCGTACTGAAAGTAGTGGGATTTTCAACTATTGTCACTGGAATTGCAACCACTAGATTCCAAACCAGAATTCTGAAAGCACTGAGAATGTTTCCACTAATTTCACTGACAATTGTAGTGCATTGGTAGATGTACTGAATTTGTCCTATATACCAATATTCTGTGGATAGGGACCATCTCAGTTACTTCAATATGCACAAACTGATTTTACAACGACACAAAAATTAATGTGAATGGAAAGCTCCTGGATAATTGGGAGCTTTGGGTGTTCGTTACCACATCCACATCACTTGTTTATTTGTATATTATTTTTAAAGACATGGAATTGTAGAGGCATTCATAGATTATAAACTCACACCATTGTGCACACAAAATGCTTAAGTGTTTTGGGATATTATGGGTCACTATGATGTTTACATGAAATGATTGCAGCAGTGCAAGCAAAATTCATATCAACAACTTCAATCTTGTTTTCATATTTCCTATAGCAGATGTTTTGTTTTTTTGTACATATAAAATATGAATACCATCATAACAATCAAGTCCTGGCAACCCTTGAAATAATCATATTTGACTTTCATTTTGTCTGGATAAGAATTATGACACTCAAAGTTGCAGGCTTCTGCAGTTAAGAATTAATTTCTTTGACTTTTTTAAAAAAGAAGAAATGAATCTTCTAATTTACCTAGTCCATTTCTCTGATCTGTTGTAATTTATGCTTGAATAATACAGAAGGTAGTAAAGGAAGTAGGGGTGGGGTGGGGTGGGAGAGGGGAATGCTTGACTGACAATAATGTGAGAGATTGGGGAACAGTTTATTCATCCATGTGCACCCTGTAGGTCTGCAGTTATTACATGATAACCTCACATCACATCAAGGACAGAGCAAAGATGTGAAAAGAGATGCTTGATAACTGCAACCACAGTTGACTGTGTGAATGGACCCTTACACAAACTGCTTTGAGCTGTACTAATAATACATGCCTACATTGGTTTTAGTGTAATCAAGGATGTTTTTGCTTGTTGTTCACTTGCAAACCAGCTCAACTCAAATATTATGGTTTGGTTCAATTCTCATCATTCATTCCTTTGTGTGACTTTTGATATTTGCACATAATGTATTGTCAGGATGCAAGTGAGACTGAAAGAGTACAATTCTAATTTATTTGAAATATTTGCTATGGAAAGATACCAGTTTTTATGTTCTTTGTCAACCACAGTGCCTTCTAGTTCAACACAGTTCAACCAGGAATGTAGCCTTGGTTTCCTTTGCAACAACACAGATTTATAGGTTTATATAACATGTTTTACTAAGTTGTTTGACATTCTCTATTAAAAATCATTGCCAAATTCATTGGCTGCATGAATGCCACCATAGTTCATCAAATCACATTGTCTGGAGAAAAAAAAACCTTAGTCAATAAAGTTTTAATTTAGTATAAATCAGGCTTGCCAATTGTTATTTTGTGCGTCGGGGCAACTTGGCTTTAAATACTGGAAAACAGCTTTGGCTGCAGGTTCCATCAATAACCTTTTCTGTGCTATAGAGCAAACTTTGGCCCTCCAGGTGTTTTGGACTTCAAACTCTCACAAATCCTAACAGTCGGTAAGCTGGTCGAAGTTTGTTCATGCCCGCTAAGAGTTCTTGTGCACCTTGCTAAAAGAATGAAGATGAAAGCAAAAGCTTTTGTAGCCAGTCTACTTCCTCAGGCAAATTAAGTGAAGTGTCTAGGGACATACTTTTAGAAGCAGATTGTAATCATAAAAATCTTTAAAAATGCAAACCTTGTGGGTAATAATTGTGGTTGGGGGATAAATGCAGGAGAAAAGATGTTCTCTAAAGCCACGGAGAATAGATAACCATATAAATAATGGAGGGAGTTGTTGGAATTGTCATGCTGACTAGGAACCAAAAAGGAGACATGATAAGTAGTCAAGGAGACATTGTGTGAATCTGGTGTTAGCTAATGTAATAATTGGCTCTGTTCGATCCACTGTCAATGAGCTGTAAGTCATGCTTGTGGATAATAGTAGTGTTCCCTAGAAAGGGGTGGCCATACCATTAGGCGGAGTGAGAATGCTACCTTAGGCAAAAGATGCTGGGAGGAGAAAGAAGCAAAGCCAGTATGATGTAGTAGTTTGAGTGCTAAACTAGGGCTCTGGGAAAAAAGTATTTCAATTCCCATTCAGACATCAAAATCCACTGAGTGACCTTAAAAAATTCACTCTTTCTCAGCCTCAGAGGAAGGCAATGGAAAACCTTTGAGTGATAGGTTTTTAATCATTTGGTTTTAATTTATACGTTAGTTTTATTCTATGTATGTATATGTGGCATCAAACTTTGCCTTCTTTTGTGAACGGCTCTGAGTCCCCTTCGGGGTGAGAAGGGCAGGATATAAATGTCATAAATAAATAAACATCCACTCGTCATATATTGAAATCCACTTAAAGGAATATGAGGACAAGCAAAGCAGGTAATCCTATAGTAATACATCAAATGGACTCACTCAATGACAGGCATGTAGCTGGGGGGGGGGGGGGCTTGAGGGGCTTCAGCCTCCCCTGAAATTCTCAGGGTGGTCCATGAGAAGGCCTTACATTTATTATTTAAATTGTTATGTTTATTCATATCATGATCTGAGCACCATGCTCAATATATCCCATATGCATGGGGTTATTGGTATAACAATACAAAAGGTTTGCTAGGGTAGATCCTCTCTCACTCAGACTCAGCCCCCCCCCCCCCCCCAACCAAAATCCCAGCCCCTCCTGAATCAAAATCCTGGCTACGGGCCTGCTCAATGACTATATGACTACGAGTTAAAAGGCAGTTTCGGGCAGGTTCTCCTGATTGTAACCTTGGAGGAGACTACTTACCTTTCACTGTAGCGCAAGGTGAGCAAAATTCAATCCAAGGCACAGTCTTTTGGCCCTCAATACCTCCAGACTCTCCAGGTCACCTTTTCCAGCCCTGACTTCTAGGGAAAAGAAGTTATTTTTGAAATTGCTTTCAAAGCAGCTCAGGTTGTACTACAAGCTGCATTACAGCAAAAGAGAAAACTGCATGTAGAATTGCATGTTTCTACATAGCCTGAATCACAACTGCTCAGGCAGCTACAGAAGTAAGTCAAAAAGAAACCGGAAAAGTAATTAGCCTTGTTTTGCAATGCAATTTCCTTGGGAAATTTGCATTATGCTTTAGTACCAAGTTATATTTCCTATGATGTTTTCCCTGTTCCAAATTACAAAATATAAAATCTATCAGTATGGTGTACCATTTTAAAAATGGCAAATTCAAAATATTTGCTTTCAGCACTCACTATTCTCACCTGCCATTGTTTTGTGTATTTCATGTTCATTCTTTGACTCCTGCTTTCAGAACCACTAGGCATGTCTTGATTCCTCCTTCTGTGATATTGCAAAATGTTCTACCCAACAGGTGTTTTGGGTTCTTCATACACCTGTGAGAAATAAGTATTATGCAATGCAACAATAATTGCATCCTAGGGTGTATGTTTGCCATTTCACTTTTAGCCAGATCCATACATGAGATCTAAAAATCTCACTGAAGGACAACTTTCTATTTCAAGACAAAGGAGCTCTTCTACAAGATACTCCTTGCTGGGTTTAAAAAATAATGTAGAAATATTATACAAGAAGAATACTGATGCCTGCTAATTAGTTCCCACACAAAGTTTAGGAGCTGCACCTAAAAGTAGCAGGTATTGTGCAAAAAACTGCAATGGCACAGCCTCAAATTTACATTCTGAAATTAAAGACACAGCACATGAGGGTAGTTAGGTTTGTATCATATAGGCCAGGCAGGAAGATGGAGTGCACTGCCCCCCAAAAAGAATTCTACCCACTGATGAAATGTCCTATCAGTTCCCAATTTTCTAGCATTGCTGTAACATAAAGAACAATTCAGCATTTAGAAAGAGAGTTTATGTACCCAAAACAATGGGAGAACATGCAAAATTACCTAAAGAATGCAAAACAGCAAGAGTGATTGTTGTAGGTACCTCATTCTTTGCAGTTTTTTTTTAAATGGGGAGTAAAAGAATCTTGCACTGGGAAAGCAGCATTCTTATTTGGAGGGACAAAGCTCCCCTCTGCCCCCCTAACCCCACCCCACAACACATGAAGAAATAAATTCAATTTAGAGGCTTTTCACCTAGCACACTTCAAGGTAAATGCCAAAACAAGCCAAATAAAGGCCCTCTTCTGTCTTTTACCCCACACAAAGGAGACGACTGCTGCTGGAGTCCAAAGGAAGAGGAACTGAGTGGCAATTGGGCCAACAAGTTGATGAAAAAAGCTTCACATTTTCTTTCACTCTTGCTATAAAGCTACTTAGCTATTGATGTGCCAGGCAATGTACAGAGACCAATGCCTTCTTTTTGTTAAGCTATAGGATAGTTCTAAGGTGGCTTGCAATATAAGTTAAAAACAAACATAGCTAAAACAATATATGATACAAACCTAGTTAAGCCATTAATGTAAAACATTTAAAACAAATTCAAAGCATAGTAAAAGACACTGCACACCTCATAAAAAATCCTTCTCCCCAATTGGTTAAAGCCTGAAGGTCAACTAAGGTGTTTCCACTTTAAAAGAAATGAAATTATATATGCTTCCCCCAGCCTCAGAAATAACCACCCTCCATTCAAAGGCTGTGTGATATGCTCAGATTCTGTTCAAACTTTGCTATTTGTATTTTGGGATTTGAATACCTTCCTTACTGTTACCTCTTGATCATACTCCAAATGATATGCATTTTCTTTTTATATTCAGTGTGGTGCTTTTGTATTTATACTTGGCCACTCAACTCTAAATCTAAAAGGTACAATAGGGCTAAAATATTGGTTCAGAAAGAACTTCTTTCTCTTCTATTTTTAAACTTAAAATGCAAAACATTCTGTGTTACTGCCTTTGTTGTGTTGGCACAGCCCGAAGAAAGGAGCTTCTGTGTGGAAAATCCTTATCCTTGGAGTGGTGCCGTAGCATATATAAGCTGCCCTAACTTGCCTGCAGATTAGCCTTCTGCACTGTGGCCTGCAGATCAGGGGACTGCAAGGCTACGTTTTGAACAACTATTGTGTTGACCTTATGGTTTTCCTCATCTGACAAGCTTAGTAGCCAAAGCAATATCATGCCATGTTACATTTAATGCACAGCTTCTGGTTCCCTGGACAGCCAGAAATAAATTCCCTTGTCGAGTGAATAACTAATAGAAACATACACACTGCTGTGATAGAAGTGACACACACATTCATATTTTCGCAGTTATGGCTTGAATTTGTGTTGCTATCTGCCTTACAGTGCTTCAAGAAGAAGTTGAATACAAACATCTTTGCACTGATACTAGCAGGGACAGTAATGGTACTGTGATGACTAGCAATGTTTCACTTGTATTCATCCTATTATGGTATTTCCACAAAAATATGCAACACTCTTTCATTGCTTGAAAGTAATCAGAAACATAGTAATGACAGTATACACTTATCTAGGAATAAGTGCCACGGAATGCCTCAGCATCTTACTAACAAAGAACTAACATTTGCCAGTCATGGTCCAGTATAAAGTTCTTTATCATTCCTTTATGTTCTAACTAGCCTCAATAATTTGGGAGCAACTTTGGCCATCTTGCTGCCAATCTCAAACTCTTTATCATGTATACAATTTTTTAAAAGCACTGGTACCAGGTAAAAATTTAGTAGGACCATAATGGAACAGGATGGTGTAGTGCTTTGAGCATAGGACTATGACTCTGGAGCCCAGGGTTCAAATCCCTGCTCAGCCATGGAAACAATGATCTTGGGCAACTCACACTCCCTTAGTCTTAGAGGAAGGCAGAGATAAACTCCTTCTGAAAAAAAAAATTGTTCCAAGAAAACACCATAATAAATTCACCTTAGGGTCTTTATGAGTCGGAAGTGTCAACAATTGTGGAAACTCCCCATATTTTCCTTCATTGTGATTCCTGTAATTTGAAGTACTCAGATGTAAACCTCTTATCCCTTAATTGCTATGGTAGTTCAGGAAGCCTCTTCCCTATCTAATCATCTCAGTTATGCATCAAGACCACTTGAATAAACTTATCCAGATGGCCTTGCACACAAAACAGCATTTCATAGAAAGCTGCCTTGGCAGAATCGGGTTTAGTATATATCTAACAAACGAAATTAGCTTCCAGGGTCAAATAACAGCATGCATCAACATCTGATCAAGATGTCCATGTGTCCTGGAGTACAGAGGATACTGATATTTTCAAAGGGTTGTAAAGGGATAATTCTATGTTTGATAGTATCTTCCACTTTATGAAAAGTTTCCAGTGTAAGGCGAGCTGAAAGATGAAGAACAGGGAAACTTACATTTCAAGGACATTTCCTGGACAACATACTAACCAGGTCCACAGGTCACTGTCTTCCCTTCTATTGCAAGATGTATTTTATTTTTATATAAGTCATCATAATTGTGACTGCCAATTGGAGGGTACGGTGAAATAGTTGAATACTTCCTCCATGGTGGGAATATTCACAAGGTCATAGCTCTTCAAGGTATTCCAAAATATATGTATCTGGCACTCTAGGTGAGACGTGACATACGTAATCGTCACACAAAGCAGGCAACATCACATGATCTATTTGTTGTTGTGTGCCTTCAAGTTGTTTGTGACCTATGGCAACCTTAAAGATTTTATTGGCAAGATTTGTTCAGAAGAGGTTTGACATTGCTTTCTTTTGAGATTCATAAACCAAACTGTTATTGACTCACCCACTATCAGGATCCTTCTACTCCCTGAAGAAATACCTGTTCTTTTGTTTCTAGTAGGCCATTTCCCCTCTTCTTTGGAATGATATTGTCTGTCTCTCTGTCCACCCACCAACTCACATTTTCCATGACAACAAAGGCATTGTCACCCTAGGATTGGTGCTATCACAGCCTCAAAGGCCTTACTCACCAACGTCGTCGCTGATTTTCTCAACTGAGTGTTGTCAAAAAGACTTACTGTAGGTGGCATTTTAAAAAATGTCTTAAAGAGCTGCTATTAAAGACTATCAGAGATCCAGCATGGTGTATGATTTGAGCATTGGTCTATGACTCTGGAGACCAAGGTTCAGTTTCCCTTTAGGTCATGGAAACCCACTGAATGACCTTGGATAAGTCACACAGTCTTAGCTGCAAAAACAAAACAAAACAAAAACAACCTCTGTTATAGGTTTGCCTTAAGGTTGTCATTAGTCAGAAATGACAAAGAAAACACTATGTACAAATGGCCTCTGTGGCTTTTAACAATTTCCATTCTCAGAAACTATTAAGGAAATACTAACAGATGTCACAGGTTTCTGGGATGTTTTTGTTTTTGTGCTTTAGGTTTGTGACAGCTGAAAACTCAGGGACATATGCATGCTCCCTCAGCATTATAATTTACATTTTTGCTAGATTAAATGCCCTTCAATTAATTTATGTAGTTCTGCTAGTGGAAATTACATAAATTATGGTATATGAATTATTGTAATATTTGCTGCTCCTTTTTCTCCATCACACAGCAAAAGTAGAATGAAACTATTTAGCATGGTTATAAATGAAACATCTTCATGCCCTACAAATGCTAATCCTTGCTAAAACAAGCTATCTGTTTGTGCACATGTACTTGCCCACCAACACACTAGTTTCATGCATTTGTATGGAATCGCTACCCGTTTCTGTTTGTCCCATTCGTATGGCCCCATTTCCTTTTCTGGCCGCCGCTTCCGAAAATGGGTGCCTATACAAATGAGGTTTTCCACCCAGGATCTGAAAAAAAACCCCAAAGATTTTCAGACTTTGGGTGGTAAAGTGCCAGGGCCTACATCCGAGTGGGCCCGGTGCCCGGCTGTAGGCTCTGCCTGCCGTCCTACAAGTATCGAGTGCTCGGTGTTCGACTGTAGGCCCTGCAAGCCAGAGGGGGTTGTACCATTCCATGCCATCCAAATGGATGGAATGGTACAAATACATGAAAGAAACAGATGAAAGGGTATCTGGGCCCAACTCTATAGCAGACACATGCTTGGGTGCTTCAACCTGATCTCTAAGTTTGCTTTATTTAAAAAACTTTAGTATGAGAGCTAAAGTTGTTCTGAAATCACCAAATCCAGCTGTTTAAATAATAAGCATAAGCATCAGATCTGTTAACAAAAAATTATCAGATTTCAGTACAAGTTTTAGGGGTTGAGTTTCTGCTTCATAAACCCAGCCCTGCTTTCAACATTTATGGTTACCCAAAAAACGTTTTGGGTGTACAAATGCCATGTGTTTTGATGACAGCTATTTGCATCTCAACTGTAAGACAAATAATTTGCTCAACAGGTTTGAGGAAGAACATATCTAAAAATATCTCACCTTCTAAAAATCATAGGGTAGATAATTTCTTGATGTAATCATTCCTCTTTAGGCTCTGTTTTCCTTTCCCAAATATTTTATTCCAGAAAGACATGTCCCATAATCCTCTATTGTAGGTATTAAAACAATAGGATTCTGGGATATTTAGTGATAAATAAGCCCCAACATTTGAAGAGGACTTATGAATAAAGTAATGTAATTTAAAGATTGTGCTTTATATAAGCTGTTCAGTCAGCTATTATTCTTTGAGAATAATACTTCCAATCCCAGTAACATATTACCCTTAAATGAAGGATTGTGAAATAGGCTATCTTTTGATTTGTTCCATCCCAATTGTAACAGGTAATAAATAGTAAAAGAAACTAAATAAAGCAAAAGGGGTGTTATATTGAGTACTACTACAGAAATATAGCAAGAGGTTAGGTTACAATAGTAAAACCACCAGAATGTATGTAAAAAGAATCATAGCTTTGTGGAGGCAGTGATACTACTACTGTCATCTTTACCAAAGCTCTTAGCCAAGCTTTTTGTTATTTTCTTAACTTGCAAAACTCTTCTTCTCAAATAACCAGTGTTACATATATTGTTCAAGAGTTCGCAGATTGTTTCAACTCATAAGAAGAAGCCAAACCATCAGAAGATATAACAGCCTTCCTCAACTCTAATTTTCTCCAGCCAGCCCAGCTAAACTCATGGTGGCTGAGGATGATGGGAACTGCACTGGGTGGAGGAAGTTTGTAATAGAAGTTGCAGAAACAGAGACCCATAGGTCTATAAGGCTGCATGTTATCTGCTAACCCAGTGGTTCTCAACCTGTGGGTTCCCAGGTGTTTTGGCCTACAACTCTCAAAAATCCCAGCTAGTTTACCAGCTGTTAGGATTTTTGGGAGTTGAAGGCCAAAACATCTGGGGACCCACAGGTTGGGAACCACTGTGTTAACCCCAGGAAATATTACTGAATAGAATTCTGCTTCTAGGTTTTGTAGTTGAAAAGTCAATGTCTGGTCAAAAAGGCAATTGTTTTCAAATGTGAGGACAATCTGGCTGTGATATCTTTCACCCCATTGATTACCAGGGCTGATTCAACTGATCTGTCTGGCCAAGCATGTGTCCCTTCTTCCCTCACCACTCCATGTGTTTTCCTCCCAAAATGGCAAGCCCAGTGGAAGAAGACAACCAGCAAGAACAGTGGTTCTCAACTTTCCTAATGTCATGACCGCTTAATACAGTTTCTTATGTTGTGGTGACCCCAACAATAAAATTATTTTCATTGCTACTGTAATTCTGCTACTGTTATGGATCATAATGTAAATATTTGATATGCAGGATGTATTTTCATTCACTGGACCAAATTTGGCACAAATACCTGATGTATTCAAATACCAAATTTGAATACTAGTGGGGTTGGGAAGGGAATGATTTTGTCATTGGGAGTTGTAGTTGCTGGGATTTATTATTAACCTACAATCAAAGAGCTCTCTAAACCCAGCCCACAATGGATCTGCACCAAACTTGGCACACTACCTACATGGCCAACATAGAATATTGGTGGGGTTGGGGGGGTTGTTTTTGAATCCTGGGAGTTGTAGTTCTCAGAAACAGTTATAGTCTCAGAAACAGCCCTCCCCTTGGCTGAAAGGCCAGCTGAAAGGCTAACCACAGCAGCAGGAGGGCTTTTGGTGGGAGAATTTTCTGCCCATTTCCAAAAAGGAAGAGAGGGACAGGAGGAGAGATCCTCCGCATTTTCTGCCAGAAGGGTTCCTAAGACCATCAGAAATATATGTTTTCTGGTGGTCTTTGGTGACTCCTCTGACACCTCCCTATGACCCCTGGATTGAGAAATGCTGAGCTAGAAGGGGTGCATTCTTCTTTGGACAAGGGTATATGTGTGCTTCCCTGCTAGAACCTTCAAACTAACAGAATAGGGCCCGGGACCATGCAAAGAGGAATTAGTCATGAGTAAGTTTACATAAGTGAAGACACAACCACTGATTTGTTAGAGTAGCACAGATCACTTGCTGTGCCCTTGCCTGCCTGCCTGCCTGCCTTCCTTCCTGCCTTCCTTCCTTCCTTCCTTCCTTCCTTCCTTCCTTCCTTCCTTCCTTCCTTCCTTCCTTCCTTCCTAATCTTGTGGTATGTATGACTGAAGAATGATCATTATAATTTCTAATACGGCACTTACAAATGTTCCATGGAAAAAGATTGGTTCACTGCTTCGTTTCAGAATTTTTGTGGTCTGAACTCTATGCAAAATACTTCTGCAAAACATAGTAGTACATTTCAGAAGACCCGGGTCTTTCGAGCTGTTGGCACTGTGTGGCTTGGGCCCAGGGATCACGTTGCATGACTTCTGGTCCCAATTCACACAGGTGTCTTGGCATTTTTGTGCTCCTGGAGCCCGAAAAACCCAAGACAGCCGCACCTCCTTTTTGCTCAGTAAAACATGAGCTTTCTGGGGCATTTGTGGACTGTAATGGTTTTTTAAACCCAATTGGGCATGCATTAAAGTCCTGCGTGGAACCACCCTCAGTTAATATTTATGGCTGAAATGGATTGTAACCCTGGACTCTCAGAGTTCTAGTGCAACATTCAGAATGTTTTATCTCATAATCTAATGAGATGGATAAATGAATGTAAATATACAATGTAAACTATAGCTAAGAGTGGTATCCAACTTTGAATCTGAACATATTAATAACATCTGTAGAACTGATTTGTTTTATATTTATTTAATGTAGAATATACACCAATTCAATTTAGAATTACTGCCCCATCACATGGAAGCCACCTGCCCCCAATTAGTGAGTGGTTCAAGTATAAGAGGGCCATAACAGCCAAGTTATATTTGATGAAGGAAAAGCAAGTCTTCTTCCTAGCTACAAACATTTCTTATCCTGGGAAATTTAATCACCATTGGATCTGGACTATAAAACAATGTATGTTTTCTCAATCAGTTTTTAACTATGAATTTTGAACTCATGTCCTGTGTTTCCTGTATTCTAATCTTTGTTCTGTTTTTTAGTATATATTTCATAAAATATATTTTAATATATAGTTTACATCATATTTTTTAATGATGTGTTTTTAACTGTGTTATGCCCTGCCTCAAGGAGAGGCGGGTAAAAAATAAACACTATTTTCTTCTCTCCTCTTCCTCCTTCCCTGGGTCCAGATAGGCCTAGGACATATCTGCTCTTCTAAATGAAGATGAAGACGTAGTAAAAGTTCACATTTTGTAAAGGAACTATTTGGGCTTCCCAATTGTAAGGAGACAAAACATGGATAATTTGGGTTGGGGGGGGGGGGGTTCCTTTGCACTTAATCAAGGTCAAAAAATAAAAAGAAAGGCAGCAGATCATGCAAATGGCTATTGAGATAAAGATACCATTAGTTTGAAAAACATGCGCAGTATAGACTCGTAATGCAGTTAAATTCAGTCAAATTGCACTACATGCAGTCAAATTGCAATGTGGATGTGCCTCTGCTAACCAGTATGATTTAGCATCTCATCAAACTACTTTATTTCAGATCTGTATGATATAGTCATGGAGGTGTCATAATTATGTACTATGAAAAACTCCAGATGCAGACAACCTTCAACGACCCACTGTCTTTTATCAAAAATGACCTGGACATTTCTTCTTTCACTCAAAACAATTGGATGCTCTTTCTTCTTTATTGCATTGTTAGAACAGTCTTTCTCCAGCTGCATTGCTTGGGATGAAGCCTGCAGGTGTTACCCATTGTAATTAAATAGTTTGAGGGCTGAAAAGCTGAGGAAATAATTTTATCTCTCCCTTGACAGCTGTACAGACTTGTCTGGGTTTTTCATTTGTTCCAGCACATTATAATTAAAGCCAACCTATGTGGCTAGTGCTACTTATCTGGATTCCCCAGTTCTTCAGCTGTAGTAAAAGCCATGGGACAACCTTGCATGCGGTGAAAGTGAAGGATTCATCCGGGCTGTCCTTTGAATTTTCACCTCAACAAGGCTTCTAAACAACATCTCTGGCAATGAGCTATATGGACAGTAATTCATATTGACCCAAGTGTTGGAATAAGACTTTTTTAAAAATCTTCAAAGTGCTTAGCAGCTGTTCTGTAATTAAAGTGCCGTAGAGTCATCTCATTGCATAATTTCAGGATCCCATGGCAAGCTTTTGTGAGAACAAGGCAGAGATTCTTCAGCTACATAAAACACACAGGATAACTACTAGCTACCATCACTTTAATCATATTTAATAGAGAATGCTGAACAGAGGCCATTCAGTTTTTAAAAGACATGTGATATCAAACACTAGCATATTCAGTTCACCTTAGTAAAATGGAAAGCTTTCCTTGGTATCGAATAGACCACTGATTGTCTGAAAATGTACTTTAGTTTTATAACTTAGTCAAAGAGTTTCTCAGCTTTCATTTCTATCCTCCACTCCTTGGATGTCTGTGTAAACTAGAAACCACCTGAAATAAATTTTCTCCTCTGCATGAAAGTATTCCCAATCCAATTTTCCATATTGTTCGTATATTGCAGTGAAACATGAACCAAAGTGCCTTGCCCACTTCCAATCACTCCTCTAGCTCTAAGAAACTTTTATTCATCTGAGACTATGAATCAGAATGTTTTTTATTCTTAGGACATTTCGTATGACACAATTATAATACTATATTCCATTTTAACTGTCATGGCAGCATCCTATAGAATTCGCAGTTTGGATTTTGAGGAGGAAGTAGGTGTCTTTGGCAGGTACCCTATATACTCATGTTTAAATTATCCTCATTTGTATGTTAAGAGTAGGTTTGAAGGCTAAAATTATAGATTTTGATATGGACAAGTCAAGGGTCATGGATAAGGAAAAAACACTAAATGCTGCTCCAAGGCGCCTGACACCACAATTTCCCTGCCAAGGCATAAAAAAAAGATCAGAAGCAGCACCTTGGTAGAGACAGTAGAAGGAGTACTTCTTGCAGGATGAGCTTTTGCTACTCTGTTCAGAGAAGGGATGTTTCCTTTTTGGATAAGCTAATGCATGGTACTAACATTGATCTTTGAATAAGTCAGCACAGGTTTTTGAGGTGATTTTCACTACAATTTCTAGATTTTTGAATGAGTATATAGGGTACTTTTAAATGCCTCTCCCTAAATAGGAAATCCTAGGATTTTATAAGACTGTGGTGTTACCAGATGACACAAGGGACAAGGCTACTGACCCTTTAATGCCTGTATAGGAGAGGGAATTTCAGCACATATGACAAGCAACATCAGCTAGAATTTCCTTTCCTGCAGAAAGATCAAAGGTATGGGAATCCTTTATTTCTCTTTGCTACTAGGTGTGACAGTTAAAATGGAATATAGTATTATAACTGTGTAATGGGAAAGGGCACTTACAGCTGGGAAAGTTACTTGTATGAGAAGACTGAATATAAAGGCATGCTGAAACTATCAGTAATTGAACAGTGGAAGATTGATTGCCAAAATTCAATCTCAAACACCACATAAAAGTGGCATGTTGTGATTATTTACCTGTCACTGTACCTAGTCTTAAAAAACAGCTAATTTTGGCCATAGACAATATAGGAAGTGATGTCAAATTAACATGCAGCCCACTAGAGGAGTTAAGACTGAAAAAATGATCCCAATTTATTATACAATTGTTTACCCCTGATACAAATATCATACATATTTGTCATATATCATACAAGTCCACCTAGGTTTGAACCCAATCTTTCATCTATTTTGGGCACCTCCTCAAACAACACTGCATTTTTGCTTTTTTATGTGTGTTCTAGAATTCCCATTTATCAATTGATGTTGATAGAACTTGATATTTAGAATTTTGCTGACATCCTGAACACTTTTTGTTCACATTTAGGTTCAGCTGGCTCAGTTTGGCCTGGAAAGAGATGAATCTTATAAGCAATGAGACTTCATAGCCAAGTTTCACCTTACTATGTGCTAAAACTGAGTAGAACATAAATTTAGCCAGGAATATATTTGATTTCTATGGAAATAATTCAAAAAAATTGCTGAAAGAATTAAAATGACTGAAAGCTCAAATATGTTCAGAGTCCTGGCAATCTTCTTGGATCAGGCATCAGAGTATCCTGAGGTTTTCTTTTGCTCAGTCCCCCCACCCACAAAGCATCTAGCATAATAAATGTTTCTTCCACAAGAACATTGCTTTTAAGAAAGGTCTTTATGCTTCATGAAAATGAAGCCAAAATTATTCAAAAGTAGTGTTCCTTTATATACTGAGTGACATCACTAAAGTATGTTATCTTTTCAAAAGAGGTGAAAACAAACCAAGAGCAACAACTCACCTTTGCTGTTTATACTCTGGTGGAAACATGCATTGGCTTACCCTCACATTTATGCTATTTTAAGAACTAGTCATCATTTCTGAAGCTTTGTGCACTTTTCCTGTTATTTGAAAGTATTACGCAAAACCATAAACATAGCAATATATCAGAGTAAGTTTCTGCCAGTAAGAGACTGTTTGTATTCTTTTTTTGTTTTAATTTTTTCTCAGTTCTTGTTTTTAATAGGTGGAGAGATTTTTTTCTTTGCCATTTTACAGAGCGTTGAATTCACTGAAGTAAATAAAAGGGATTATTGGAGGTAAAATCAGTAGAGGGTGGCTACATGTGCAACATTTTGATCGTTGTCCTATGTAATTTTGCTATATCTCATATTTCCATATCCCTGATCTTATACATGTTTTTTAGAAGGCAAAAAAAAAAAAAATCCCAGCCCATGCCAGGCAGCTGAGTCTGAAAGCGTTTTCCCCACTGTATCATTATAGGGAAATTTGAATGGCAGTTCCATGCACTAGATGATGATGGTGATGATGTTTGTTTATACTCTGCTTTTTCTCTCCACAAAAGAGACTCAAAGTGGCTTACAATAAAAGCCTTTCAATACAATTTAAAATAAAAAAATGTACAAACACTAAAGCAGAATTAAATATCAATTGTTTTAATTAAAAATGAACAGTTTAAATCCTTAAAAGTGATTTTTTTTTCAAAGCCAAAACTACAACACCCTCTGACTTGACCTTAAAACCTCCTGAAGACATTAGGGCCTGGCCAGGCTTCTATGAGGAGATGCAGTCAGCCAAATAGCCTGGACCTGAGCTTTATAGGGTTTTAAAGATCATTATTAGCACTTTGAATTGTGTCCGGAAACAATCTGGTAGTCAGTGGAGCTACTGCAACAGGGGGGTTGTCCGCTTCCTATAGTCAACCCCAATTAGCAACCTATCTGCAGCTCTTTGGAGATGCTGCTGCTGATGATGAAAGGAGCATACAGGTTTCAGGAATAGTTCTTATTGATCTGCTTGGGTCCCAACTGTTTCCCAAAGAAGTCCCCCTAGAGAAGCATATGTTTGTATCTACACATCTGTCAGAGATTGAAATGTTATTCAGGATTCCTAACATTTTCATATTAGTTGATTTTTAAATATTTTATAACATATTTGTGTTAATGTTATTCATTATTTAATGAGCAATGTATTAGTAATGCATTATTAATGTGTTAATTTTAATTAGTTGTTGTTGCTGCCATTGTAGTTACTATTCAATAGCTTTAAATTTTTTAAATAGCCCCAAGGACAACTTCTTTGCTCCATTCTACATGCAGCACATAACTGGAATGGCAGGCTTTGTAGATCCTACTTTAACACTGGCATCAAGATGGCAAAGAATTTCTTCACCATACCTGAGGGCATCAGGCTAGATTAGAAAATAGAAAGAATTCTGCCCTGCTTGAGTTGATTGCCTCACTTTGCCTAATGGTTAGGGTTAGACCTGATCCTAACAGATTCTAACCCATACACTCATTTTTCCACTGGAGGTGTCATATTGCATGACTTATCCAGGATAAGGGACAAAAAATATCCACTCAACTACTTATTTGTAGGAAATAAATCCCGGACTTTATATAAACCTTTTCTGATTATATGCATCTGGCATTAACCAACATCTGTACCTCAGCAGTATCAGTAAAAATAGTAGATTCATATCCACAGAAGCTCATGCTAAACGAATCAGTTTGGATCCTTTTACATCATAGAATTATAGCACTAAGATTCCACTTTAACTGCTGTGGTTGCAATCTATAGAATCCTGGGATTTGCAGTTTAGGGAGGTGTTTTTGAACTTTCAGTCTGAGATTTCTAGTGATAGTGCTTGATTGTTTCTTTCTCGGCCTTCTTTTCTACTTCATTTGAAACAGACTAACATAGTTATATCTCTGAAAACTGCTAAGCCAGAGGTCCCCAAACTAAGGCCTGCTGGCCGGATGCATCCCTTTAAGGTCATTTTCCTGGCTCCGCCCTAAACCTTAGCTGTAGGGTCTCCCTAACTCTGAAACAACTTGAAGGCACACATCAACAACATTTCTCATTAACTTGAATATCTCATCAGTTAAAAGCAGGCCCATACTTCCGATTGAAATGCTGGTAAGTTTATGCTGGTTAAAATTGTTCGTCATTTTAAATATTGACTTTTTCTTTCATGTTTTTTTTTTTTGGATTACAAATAAGATATGTACAGTGTACATAGGAAATTGTTCATCTTTTTTCCAAACTAAAGTCTGCCACTCCAACAATCTGAAGGACCATAAACTGGCCCTCTGCTTAAAAGAGGCTTGTGTATGTGTGTGGTGTGTCTGTGTCTGTGTGTGTGTATAGAGAGAGAGAGAGAGAGAGAGAGAGAGAGAAGAGAGAGAGAGAGGTAGATTTAAACCCCTCTTTGCAGTTTAGCTGAAAGTGGCTTACAGGGGGAGGAATGTGTTACTTGGAAAAAACATAAACCTTTACAAAACCATTTAAATACAGACTAAACACATTCAGAATAACCTCAGATACCTCATGGCTTTCTCCAAATGATAAAAGAAATAAACACCCTTTAGTTGACGTCAAAGTATGGAGAAGGTGGTAACATGCGCTTGTTCAAGGACCTAACAAATAAGGAAGAGCCCAACTCAAGCAGGATGCTTTTGCCGATGTTTATAAGCAAATGAAAAAGAAGTTGGATTTAGGTTTGGCTGAATCATGGGAATTATCTCAGTCTGTTTCACCATTAGCAAATATTTAGATGATCAGCATGCTTTAAATATAGTTCCTGTGGAGGAAAAACGTTAACAGTTTTTACTCAGTGTGCATGTGCAAGGAGGGAACTTTATCCTTTAAAGTATAAAAGAGAGTTTCTTGATGCAACTTCCCAGGGAAGTCTCTTACGCTGGCCCCTCTGAGATGAATGGGGGTTGTGTAAGAGCTCAGCTCCATAGTCGGACTCAGACACAGTTGAAAATAAATATGGGGTTGCGCAAAAACACAGCTGTGTTTTCCTCGCTCACCTCCCTTCCATCTCAGTTTTCAGCAGGCCTGACAAAGGAGATGCTCCCAATGGACTACATTCAAATGCATCTTATATCCAAACCTTTCTGTGCTCTTGAGTTGTTTTTCCATTTTGGCCAATAGCTTTTTGATTGTCTCTTCCTTTACTAGACTCAGTCAACAACTTTAATATTGAGAACTTTCATACAGGCTGCCCGTCTCTTGGTGCTGATATATATTTTTTTCTTATTTCAGACTTGTTAACCTTTGCCAGGTAGCAAAAACAGTCCAACTTACACTGCACAGATGGATGTCATGATTTCTTCTGCTCTGGGTACTTGCCACTGCTTGGGAATCAAAGGTGAGGATGATAGTGATGGAGGAGGAGGCAGAGGCAGCACCAGCAGCACTTTGATGAGAGATTTTAAACAAACATTTCTTGACTCTACTTATACTGACATGCATATTGCAGGAATCTGCTTATAGTGCATAAAATGGCCACATCTTTTCTATGTATAATTTGTAAAATTAGAGTAATTTGTATGATATGCAAACTAGTAGCCTAGATTTTAAGAAATGAAATAGGGTGACCATACTTGAAAATATTAACCTTGTGTGCACACAGTAGAATGAATGCAGTTCAATACTAATTTAACTGTCATGGCTCAATGCTAGGGAATTTTGGTGAGGTACTAGCAACCTTTGGGCAGAAAAGGTTAAAGATCTTGTAAAACTACAACTTCTAGGTTTCCATAACTTTGAACAATGGCAGTTAAAGTCAAACTGTAGGTGCACTCTTTGTTGGAGTTCAAAGTTAAGCAGGATCAGAATCTCAAGATAAGTCTGGAAAATAATTCTGCCCGAAACCCAGGAGATCTGCTTCCAATCAGAGTTGACAATACTGATCTAGGCAGACCACTGGTGTGACTCATGCATTCCTATAAGAAAAGATTCTGATGTATAGCTTTGAATGTTAAAACATTCTAAAAGAACATGCAGGAGACATTTCCGTGATTGACACCATGCCCTCCCAGTTCAAACAGTGTGTGATTGCTGAGCTAAAGAGATGGGTTTGATTTCACATATTATTTGCAAAGCATTTACCCCCCCCGCCCCAATGTCACCACACATATCCAGATTTTGCAATGGGGCGGTATGCTGAGTACCCTTTTAAGTAACAGGTGACACCTCCAGTGGAAAAGAGTGTCAGAATGTTCTGCCAGTTGAGTGATCTGATTAGCTTCAGGTGCTTTTTAAAAGAAGAAGCTTGCCTATCGCCAAAGGAATTGAGACATGACTCACAAATGTGTAACTAAGCTGCCTCAGACCATAATCTCGATGTTCCCAGTGGGTGTCACTATAATGAGGGAACAATCAAAGCTCTGTCATAAAATAGGCTAGTGCATTTGATAGCAGCATGATCTTTTGGGATGGCAAGGGACTCAAGCCTTTTGGCAGGACTTCTTGATGTCATCGACAAGGCCAGAAATATGCAATGTTTATTCAACTTCATTAACCATGTTAGTGATTTAGTGAGGACAGGATGCGTGATGATAATGTTCTTTTAAGAAAGGGTTCCTTTTCCTTACCCATCTTAATTAATATTTAAGAATTTTATCACATGCAAGTGCAAACCGGCATTAAATCATAGAATCATAGAATCATAGAATAGTAGAGTTGGAAGTGACCTCATGGGCCATCCAGTCCAACCCCCTGCCAAGAAGCAGGAAATCGCATTCAAAGCACCCCCGACAGATGGCCATCCAGCCTCTGTTTAAAAGCCTTCAAAGAAGGAGCCTCCACCACAGTCCAGGGAAGAGAGTTCCACTGCCGAACAGCCCTCACAGTGAGGAAGTTCTTCCTAATGTTCAGGTGGAATCTCCTTTCCTGTAGTTTGAAGCCATTGTTCCGTGTCCTAGTCTGCAGGGCAGGAGGAAACAAGCTTGAAAGCAGGACTATCACCTTTTGTGACAATACCTATGGCATGATATTGTGTTTCTGCCACCTCCCTACAATAACATTGTTTTCTGCTATTGACTAAACAAGAATGCTTGCCATTAGTCCAAGATCATGCCACAGACATGTCATGTACCTAATGCTACAAGCCTGTTCAGTTTCTATGTTGACATGCTACTCTTCCCTGCTCTCTCTCTCTCTCTCTCTCTCTCCCTCTCCCCCCTCCCCCCCCCCCCCAAATTAAGTCAAGCTTTAACAATCCCTATACTTTGCTGGAATAGTGAAGCTGACTTTAAAAAATAATTTTTAAAAACTGTATCAGTAAATCATTGCAGTTGCATGGCTACAAAGGGGTGTAATAGTGAGGATGATCTTTCACTTATGCTATATAACATTTAAGATAAAAGAAAGGAAGAAAAGAAAGAAGGAAAGAAAGAAAGAAAGAAAGAAAGAAAGAAAGAAAGAAAGAAAGAAAGAAAGAAAGAAGGAAAGAAAGAAGGACTTTTTTTTCATCCATGTGTCTCAGAATTAAAAACGAACCCATTTCAGGAGGGGAATAAAACTCTGCAATTGGTGCTGGAAATTGCCAGAAAATAATCTGGGGCAATGGAAACATTGTTTAAACATTGATCTACCATACTTCACCAAATCTAAGGCACAATCAAATGTAAGGTGCACCCCAATTTTGAAGCTTTAGTTTTGGGAAAAAAATGTTTCTTAGAATATTATTTAGAGTATCCTTTGCATGCACAATACCTTGTTTTCATTTAAATGTGTAGTACATTTTTTTACAGGGCGAGGAGGGAATGTGAAGAATCTCAGAAGTCACCTTGTCTGCAGGAGTCTATTTTACTAATTGTATGGGCCTTTTGAGGAGGAGGCAGAAGCTGGAATGAAACTTAACTCAAGCAGACAGTAGACAGCCGTCAGACTGAGGACAAAATGATGCAAGTTGGCAGAACCATTGGGGATGGGGCCTTGCCTTTTCCTCTCTCAGTGGAGATATATATATATATATATATATATATATATATATATATATATATATATATATCACCAAACTGGTGAATCTAAGGTGTCATCGAATCTAAGACTCCATTTTTGAAGCCCCTCAAATGGGAAAAAGTGTGCCTAAGATTCAATAAAAATGGTATTAAAAAAACAACGAAGTCCTACAAATACAATGTCCTGACTACGTTTGCTTTAATACGTTCAGTTTATTTTATTTTAAAATATAGTGATTTAAGAATATGAATAAGGTTATGAATGCTACTGCAACAATGTATGCAGACAATCTGTTCTGCGTAGGACAGCTCAATATGCAAGGTGTATTTTTGATAGCACACAGAAGCCAGGATCCTGTTGAAGCCAGAAGTAGGGATGGAGACTATGTATACCCTTCAGAGATTATTGGACCAGGTCCCATGTTATTTTGGCTAGAGCTCGTGAGATCTAAGCTTGGGGCCCTTTTGTGCTAAATAATTATAGTTCATGGTTCCAGTTTAACTGCTAAACTAACATCCTGCAAGATCCTGAAATTTGCAATGTTGAGAGGAACATTTGAAATTCTAAGTCAAAGAGCTCATAGCCCACACCAAACTGCACATCCCAGAATGTTGCCATAGGTAGTTGAAGTAGAATTAAGTTATAACTGTGTGGTGTTAATACCCACTGGAAAATGTTACTTTTTGATTCACTCTTGTAGCATCTTACTTGAAATGACCTTCTGACACACATTCAGTGTGCATACATAACAGGAGGGAACATGGCAAAGGAAAATAATGGAAGAAGGAAGTACATTTTTCACCAATGTCTTTTATGTTACTTTGGTGTAAAGTAGATGCTGGCCTGTTACTAAAGATAGCTATACATATTAGTTAGCAAATTGGCACCAACCTCTTTATTTAAATGACTCAGCTCTATACATGTAATAGTTATATAGAAGCCATGAACACAACAATTTGCCTCATAGTTGTGGAATTTGTACAAATTAGTACTAGTAGTTTGCTCATATCTGTTTTTTCAACTACTAAAGAAAAGGGCTTCCATTGCCCTTAGATGACACTATTGTGTTTTCTTCTCCATAATTACGTTGCTACTTTCATCACTAGTGCTTTGTCAATGATGCATGATCTCAAAGGAAATAGTCTCATGAAGTGCCAGAGCAGAAAATCTCGCTTAATTTTGCTCCTGTAGTATATACAAGGAAGGAGAGAGAATATCTTTTCTTGCAAAGCCATAGGACATATTATCTTCCATAATACCCCATCTTTAAAATATGTGACATAATCCAACAGGATGGGGATACATTTGCCTTGTGATAGGGAACAAATGGTGGGAATTAATGTTTTATATCCTCATGGATAACTTCAGCAAAGTGTGGTATGGGTGGAGGCCCAAGTAAGTACATATACGTTAATAGCAAGAAAATTTAGCACCTTTCAGTCATCATTTCTTCCCCCCCCCCCCTTAATTTTAGTATGAGAGGTATATCTTTGACCTGATGGGAAAAACAGTTAGATACAGTATAGCATTTTCATATGTGAAATAAAGCATTCATTTAAAACCAGAACTAAATGTCTGAGAATGTAGCCCAGTGGCTCCCAACCTTTGGGCCTCCAGGTGTTTTGGATTTCGGCTCCCATGGTTCTTAGCTGGTAAGCTGGCTGGGATTTCTGGAAGTTGAAGTCCAAAACACCTGGCGGCACAAAGGTTGGGAAACACTGATGTAGCTGAAGTATGAAAACATGGGGTTTTTGATGATAGCTTCAAGAATCCACATGGCCATGCTAGCTAAGAGATTATGGAAATGGTACTAAAAATGTACTTTTCCCAAACACTACACAGGATACACTTGTCTGAGGGATGCTGCGTTTTTTTTTTTTTTACCATGTCTCCCATGTAAAAATATGTGGATGCCCCCACACCATTTTAAGTTTCCTCATGAGTCAAAGATGGCAAACAAATGTAGCAGAGAGATAATGGCTACAATTACATTTCTGCTGACAAGGCAGTTGTGGTCAGATTTGGACTCTAGTGAAGAAAAACTGGGTTGCCCACTCCAGCAGTTTGCTATTGGCAGATCTATGCAATGGGTGAAGGGCTACTAGTGAGTGAACAGCTAGGAAATTGCCTGCAAGCCATGGTGATAGCTTTGATCCATATGGGAAAGATGTTCCCAGATGTGTTGTCAAAGGCTTTCATGGCCGGGATCACAGGGTTGTTGTATGTTTTCCGGGCTGTATGGCCATGTTCTTCTGGAACATGGCCATACAGCCTGAAAAACATACAACAACCAGGTTCCCAGATGAATGTGAAGGGGAGGCATCCAAGGGGGTGCCTCCTGCACCCCTCACCATACTTTCCTTACTCCTTAGCCACTTTGAGTCTCCTTATAGAGAGAAAATGCAGAGTATAAACATAAGTACTACTACTTTTATTTTGTGAAGAGACTCCATGGGAGGAGTGCTCCTAATGGGTATACCCACAGCCTTCCCAAATGCAAAGAAGAAAGGTAGACAGAAAGACAGGAAGGTGGCCATTTGGTATATAGGCAGTGGTGCAAAAATGAAATCAACATATTTTATGTAAAAACACAGACTATGCATATATAGATATATACATCAATTTTGCCTTCTTCAAAACAACAACTCTTCCCCCCCCCACTCCCCCGCCAAGATTGTTCTTAAATACAGATGCTCATGAGAATGTATCACAGGAAGGGGAAGGGATGACACCAGTGACTCCCACACTTCACGGCACACCTTTTCCGCCAAATGAGAAGCTTCTATAGTATCACAAGTCTCAATAGTTTGCAGAAGGCAGTTCCTCTTGGCTGTTGTGTTTCACCAAATTTGTTTGTTAATAGCACAATAGAGCAAATGTATTTTCAGCCCCTGCTCATCCAATACCAGTTGGATGAGAGAACGCTTGCCGAGACATGCCCAGATGTTTGCTTAGTCATTTTGTGAAAGTGCTCACAGCTGTTATATGATGCATTCATACCAGTCCCTCTTTCCCATCAGCATATTTTAAATGTTTATGCCAGAACAATTAAGATGAATGAAGCATGTTTATGTGCGTGAGAGAAATAATGCTTTATATTCAGCCAAATATGTTATCTGTCCTGGATATTTTGTCATTGTACTTTCAGCTCTATTTCTGAGTTCATGAAAAAAAAGTGTTCAGTACTCTGCAATTTTATGATTCATTGATTATTTGATTAAAATGTATTTATAACAGTATTTCTAAGTAACCTTTCACCCCCAAACCCCCAAAATGTAAACATTCAAAACCTCACCAAAATTAAGACCAGGAGAAAAACCATTAAAAAATTCAGGCTAGAATGAATATATTTAAAATTATTCAAAATGTATATTAAATTTAAAGAATTAAACAGCTTGTCTGAAATGAAGCAAGAGGCCAGTCTCACCTTTGTAGGGTTTCCCAAAATAAGATGCAATCATAGAAAAGACCCCTCTTCTAACCAACTGTGACTCTATTGATGGTAAGCTATACAGACAGATCTTCAAGTAACCTGAAAGTACAAAAAGGTTCATGAGGAAAATGCTTGGCCAAATCATTTCACGTTTTATACATATGAATGTGCACCTTGAGCCATAGCTAATGCAGTTGATTCAAGAATGGAGCAATATGATAAAAAATTCCAGAAAGCAATTTGGTCATTGCATTACAGCATCACATAAAACCCACTGAAAAGTTTAAACTTAGATCAATAAAGGCATAAATCAATGTGGCCAGATCTGCCTTTTTCATGATAACCAACACACAACTATAGCAGCCACCTAATTGTCCAAGAGATAGGCTGGATCCTTCAAAACTTTCAAAGGAATTGCAATGTGGAACTGGCTATATTTCCAATAATGTATTAACATGTCTACTCACCAGTAATATTTCAATGTAGTTTTGACAGAACCTCAGGATCACTTTATCTAGATTGCAGTTCGGAACAGCCTTCTTAGCTCAGTTAACAAAACAAGATAGAGCTGGATTTCACCGATATGATGGTAAGAACCAGTCTATCTGAATTCTAACTACCTATGGATTTTGGCAAGATTCTACCTATGACATATTTTGGGAGTCAGAAAAGACTAGAATTATGACAAAACCATATGATTGCAAACTTCTGTACTGATGCTCCAGACTTATTGATGTAACTGAGGCCCTTTCTAGACTGCCATATAATCCAGATTATCTAAGCAGACAATCCAGATTATCTGCTTTGACCTGGAGTATATGAATCCACATTGCTATATAATCCAGTTCAAAGCAGATAATCTGGATTTTGAATGTCAGTGTAGAAGGGACCTCAGAAGTCCAACAGAACCAACAGATAAACAGTCCCCAACTAGTTCTTGAGTTAGGTTACTCACCAGGGAATGTAACCTGAACAATGCTTGAACCCAGGTTGGAAAGGATCCAATTAATCTGCTTTATACATGAAAGCTTGGAACATAGCCAACATCACTAATTCCAGAAAATTGAAAACAATAATAATGGAAAAGAGCCAATGGTTATCTAGTGTGGTTGAATCCCATAACTCAAATCCCAAAAATGATCCCATCACAGAATCATAAGAGCCAGCATGGTTTAGGACTGTAGGAGACCAGGGTTCAAATCTCCACTCAGTCATGAAAACCCATTTGTTGACCTTGTGCAAATGTCAGCTTTCTTTGCCTCAGTAGAAGGTAATGGCAAACTTTCTTCCAATAAATTATTCTACAGGATTGCCAAATGACAGGGTTGTCATAATTTGAAGTAGATGTGAAAACTCACAATTAACAACAGGAGTCATAGCTTCACGAAAACATTCCATTTTGGAAGCATTTACCAACTTTGCTGTCCTTAGTGGTAAATCTTCTCTTGACAGCTTTTACTAGCCAAGATGGAAAACTAACTGTGTTTGGTCTTGTCTCTCTCAGTAATGTGCCTACCTACGTAGCCTCAACAGGAAAGAACATATTTATCAAAACTGGACATGTGGCTTCCTCAGTCATCCCCCTCTCCCTGAGCTTGCTCTCAGCACAGAGGCCAAGTTGGAATAGACTGAATTTTATCAGCAAAGCTTTTTGTGAACTCATCACAGCAAGTAGAAGATGCAATGATTCTAATCAAAGTTGTCCATCCATTGCAGCATACAAGCTTATTTCCCTAATAATTAAGTGCCTTTAATAACAGGGTTCACAGCTCCAGTCATAATCCCTCCAGGCATTCAAACTTCTGCACAGTCAATGCAGAAGCTATACTTCATAACCTTGGCACAAAACTATTAAAGGGAAAAGAGCACCCTTTGTGGTTAGGTGTTGGCAGCTGTATTTAATAAGAACCTGTTCATTCTGTGGTGGAAAATGAACAAAATTGCTCAGTGGAGACTGTACATTATTGCTAGACATGTTTTTTCTTTTAATATTCTTCCGTGCTGCATTAAAATTGACTCAAAAATTATTCAGCAGAAGCTTGTAGGAATTTTTCTTTACTTCTAATGATTTTAGTAATTCTTACCTTCTGAGCAATTCAGTATTTCCTTTATTTTATATTTATGTTTTGTAGCAAAATGACTCAGTTCTTAGTAACAACAATCTCTGCCTTTGTTGTGTGGTTATGTCACTACTGTTTGCAAAACTGGGATGTTTTTAGTAGGAACACGTAGCTGAAAACTCATAGCAGTTTCTTGCTTGTATATTTGTTTTAAAAGTCAGTATCTTTATGTTTAGTTGGCAGACTTATTCTGCTTCCTTTTATAAGACAGCTTTGACCATATGATTCAGCTTTTCTATCACTGAAAAGTTTGAAAAATGGAAAACTTGTAGGACCCACATGACAGAATTCAGCTTTGTCTTCTTTACATGGTTATCTTAAAACTATGGACCCTTTGACAGTATACAATTAAAACACTTTGATTCCACTTTATCCGCCATAGTTCTGTTCAGTGTAAACTTGGGATTTGTAATTTACAGAGTGACATTTAGAATTCCCAGTCAGAACTCTTTTAGTACCACACCAAACTGCAAAGCTATGTTGTCATGACAGTTAAAGTGGAATCATGGTGTCAAAGGTCCTCTATATAAAGCTGTTTTGACTGCTGAAATGCCTTTTGTGTGGCAGCTTCTACACATGAGAGTCTGAACATGGAAAAGGTTAAAAAAGCAGCTGAGAAAAGTTTTTTTCAAAAAACAAAAACAAAACCCCAACTCCCCAATTTTTTTACTTGTAACTTATTTTTAGCAAAGTAACTTTCTAGTTCAAAGGGACAATGAAATTTTCAATGTTCTCACAACAAGAAGAAACTTGCTAAAATTAGTTGTTACTTTGAGAAATAATTTAGTGCATCCCTAATTTAAATACTCTTTCCTTAAATTAATCATAGGCCCAGGAATTGCAATTTGAAGGTTTTGGGGCATGTCAACATATTCAGGATATGTTTTGTCTCTTTCCACACCATCTGAAATTAGGTTCCCCTTGCTCCTGATCAGAGCCGGCCCTAGGTATTTTTCAAGTGTAGGCAAACAGAATTTTGGCGCCCCCCCCCCCAAACCAATCACTAAAAAATAAAAGCATTGGATAAGCAAAAATGTTGGATAATAAGGAGGGATTAAGGAAACGCCTATTAAACATCAAATTACATTAAGATTTTACAAATTAAGCACCAAAACATCATGTTTTACAACAAATCAACAGAAAAAGCAGTTCAATACATGGTAATGTTATGTAGGAATTACTATATTTGCGAATTTAGCACCAAACATTGAACAGGGATATAGGGCAGTATGGACTTAGATAACCCAGATAGCCCCCGGTATTAAAAAAAAAACCTCTAAAATCAGGACAATAAATAAAGAACAACACTCTAAAAACAGGAAAAATCCAGACATACGTTCTCGCCAGGAAGGCATTCGGCGGCTTCTCTGCTCTGCAAAGCCCCAAACGCCTTCCTGGCGAGAAGGAAGGTGTTTGGGGCTTTGAGGAGCAGGGAAGCGCTGCTTCTCTGCTCCCCAAAGCGGCGACCTCGGCTCCTTCCTTGCGGAGGGAAGCGCAGCAGCGGAGGCAGGCCGCAGGAGAGTTGCCTCGATGGCGCCCCCAATAAGATGGCACCACAGGCAACTGCCTACTTGGCCTGGTGGTCGAACCGCCTCTGCTCCTGATGTTATATAGTGAAGAAAAGAAGTGATCCTAATCGGGGTGGAGGGTAGGACACAGTTGGGTGGCACAGAGAAAACCTGCCCTCTCCAACCATAAAGCTTGTGCACACATGTTTATCTGAGACTTATCTGGCCGTACTATTATTGCACTCCTTACTTAGGGATTTCTTAAGCTATCTCACACCCTCCAACTGCCCCAGTTTGGCAGGAAAAATCCTGATGAATTCTCTCTATTCCACTTCTTTGTTGCTTTTAAAATGTCTCTGTTTCTTTGTCTTTTTACTACTTCCCCCACTTTGTCCTCAGCCTACTTCCATGAGTGAAAACTGAGCAACAGTAGTTTACACTCAGTTAACTTAACAGGGAGGAAAGGAGAGAAGGGGGCAAGATCTTACCCTTCCCTGTAGACTCAGACAAAACCAAAGGGCAGCAAATTTTTCCAGGTTCTCTCCAAGTTCAGTTTTTGTCTGATTAATAATTTGTGACATCTTGACCACACTCTGATGTTGCTTAGCCAAATATATCCTGGTTTTCATCTGTGAAATATTGGAGGATATGCAATCCTGCTGTGTGTGAGCTTGCAAGGACATTCATTTCCCATGGAGGTTTTTATTCTTGCACACATTTGTGAGAGCACCAACAACTCGAAAGCCGGGTAAATGACTGCTCAGCTTGAACATCTAGATATCTCCATATTCACAACTGTGAACTCTCATGATCTCGACATTTCATTTGGATAGCAATTAAATGGGTGGCTATACATTTAGAAGCTACAGTCTGCTGGGCAGAACAGTTCCACCGTCAATCTTAATTTCTGGACATGAATGGCAGAAGAAGAGAGGCTTTCATAAAAAGACAAGCTCAAAAAAGAATGTAGAAACTGACAATACAATATGAAAAATAATTTAATGATGCCTCTGAATGACTTAACAACTGTGTACTCCCTGGGGGAATGCCATGTGTGTGAAGTTGCTAGACTCTTTGGTGATATCTTGGCTTTGTCAGCAACATGGGGTACTGCATCACGTAGGATTCTGGGAACAGTAGTTTAGCAAGAAACTTTTCCAATCTCAGTTACCCAAAATGACCCATCTGGAATTCCTTCAGGCTCTAGTTACATATGCTAATTGAGAAAATTTAAGCTAGTGGGGGGTCTGAGAAAATAAAGAAGACACGTTCAGTGTAAACATGAGTTATTACTGTTCCTCAGTTATGACCTAAATGTGGGGTTGTGAGGTTAAGAGCATCCCAGGCCTTGAAGTTTCATGCCCAAAATCTGAGAGCTATAGGCAGGTCCTGATGATGTCATTAAATGTGGTACATTAAACCAGTGGTTCCAGATATTTGGTTCTCTGGGTGTTAGGGACTTCAACTCCCTGAAGCCCCAGCTAGATTGGCCAGCAGTCAGGAATTCTGGGAGCTGGTCTAGAAGGTCTGATACATTGTTCAGGAATGGATAGTGCTCATATTGTGTAGTGTGCTAGGCCAGTCACTTCTGTTTTACTACATTAAAAATAAGCTACAGTTTCTTAAGACATGCCATACAAACACAAGCCTAACTAGTGAGACCTGGAAAGAGAGTCTCAGCAGCCACTTTGAAACATTCTGTTTCAACAATTGAGGGGGGGGGGGCAGCATTGTTGTTGATGTTGTTGTTTTAAATTTCTAGGAAATTCTTCTCACCTGGTAATTCCTAGGGGTGTGCACAATACCCCCAAACCATATCATCTTTAGTTCCATTTTTGGCTGCCCCTAATTCCGTTTTCTGAAAAATTTGCAAAATCGGGAATGTCTGGGTGTGCTGTTTTTGTTCCGGTAAGATTTGGTCCATTGGCACCAATGGGGAAACTTTAGAGGCTCATTTCTCCATCATTGTTACTAGGCCTATCAGAATGAAATTTGCCTCACCTGTAGGCCACATTTACAACTGTAAGTTTTGAAATGTTTTATCAATCCACTGATTTTTGGAAAAAATTTACAGTTTGCACCATAACTTTAAAAAACCCACAAGAGGGGGTTCTGGGAATTGAAGTCCCAACCAGGGGACGAGAATGGTCACAGTCAACGAGACCTCTGATTGGCTGAGAGAGAAACGTGAGAAACAGAGTGGCAGAAGAAAATCTACTCCCATCATGTCCCGGGATGGAACGCAGAGGGTCCTTCAATCTCCATGCCCTGCAAAATGCTTCTGGGAAAGCAAGTTCCTGGTGGGGCCTAAATAAGCCTTTTCCACCTTTCTCTCCATCCCCCCTCTCTTTCCAACCTTATTTACCTCAAGTGGTCACTCCATCGGGGGGGGGGGGTGCTTTGGGAAGGGATGGAGGAGGCTGCTGGGAAAGGAAGAAGAGGAGGAGCTAATCCAGTGCTCAAATCCTTACACCAAACTGTCTCTTAGATACAATCTCACATATATATTATTTTAGGTTTTTCTAAAGTAGGATATCCAAAATGTTCAGAAAATATTCCTTCCAATAACCTCTTGTGCACAGGAGTTTGCCTTTCCCTTTGAACATATATCAGTTTGCTTTCTGGCTGCAATTTTTCAGATGCACAATTCTTCTTGTAATACACATCTGAGGTACTAATTCCAAGTTGTCCAAAAGAAAGAACAGGCTTGCTTACTGAATCATCGGCATTCTTTATGAGAGCACCTGGACTTTCATTTGAGGCTTCCCCATCCAAACACTTCACCAAACAGGCCTGGCCTTGTTATTTTTATGAGCTCTGGCACAGCCCAAGGTGGTATGGCTCCTGGCCAAGGGTACAAAGCACTTGGATCAGGAGTGTGTGTAGGTGCTTTCTCTGTATATGCACACAGACACACAAAACACACAAAGAACCCTTAAACTGTGACCCGCTAACTCTCATATACCAGTCTTTAGAAAGAATGCTGTGTTTTTAGATTATATTAAGAGTGCATTGTTCAAAATAAATACTATTTAATTTTAATACTGAGGTGAAAGAACTGTGGATCAAAAGAAAAATCAATGTCATATGTATCACATACTAGAAACTCTGAAACAGACTAGTAAATGAAATGCTTGTATTTAATTGTGTGGTATACAGTGTTCTTTCAGCTACAAATATTTAAAAAGGAGAGATGTGACCCCAAAACACCTTTCTAATGCACAGTAAAATCCTCTGTACTGGTCTCATGAAATGAAATGGTGTTTGTGTCAAAATATACATATTCCCTTTCAGGCAAATCTGATTCAGTGGGCTTTGTGAATGATTCTCTCCACGTGGATTTGCAGTCATATTTCCCAGGAAACATATTAGTCTTAGTATATTCTGATGATGCATGTGAAAGCAAGAAAGACCTTTCTTATGAAAGGTGTAAAGCAAAGTGTGATGAACTGTTTGAGCACTATACTTGTGGTACTTACATACTTAGATTGGAAAGCAGGAATGACGAATCTCTGACTGATGGGTTAGATGTGTCCCACGGGGATTCTCCATCCCTCCCAGACCCTTTTCTGTCCACAATTGAGTGAGCAGATGTAAGAGGCAACTTAATGTCAGAATGAATTCTGAAGAGCTTTGCCCTAGATTCCAGGCCAGGAAAGTAATCCATTTCACAAATGAAAATGGGGGTGAAATGGCCAAGCAAGATAATATGGTCAAAATGGAAAAATTATAAATGGAGAAGAACACACAATCTAGGTGAGGCTGAAGCACTTTGCCTAAGCCTATAGGAAAGGACAATAGTCCCCCCCCCCGGCTCCCCATTAAGTTAACAGAGTGCAAAATACTTTTGTACTTTTAACTCAGTTTACACAAATGAGAAAAAATAAGGATAAAGAGGAAGACTGGGAGAAGGAAAGTGAAACTGGATTATTTTAAAAGCAAGTACAAAAGTAGGTTTCTTCTTCTTCAATCACACAGTTGTTTCCGACTCTTTGTGACCTCATGGACCAGTCCATGCCAGAGCTTCCTGTCAGCCATCGCCGCCCCCAGCTCCTTCAAGATCAAGAATACCATCCATCCTTGGTCGGCCTCTCTTCCTTTTTCCTTCCATTTTCCCCAGCATCATGATCTTTTCCAAGCTTTCCTGTCTTCTCATGATGTGGCCAAAATACTTCATCTTTGCCTCTAATATCCTTCCCTCCAGTGAGCAGCCAGGCATTATTTCATAGAGGATGGACTGGTTGGATCTTTTTGCAGTCCAAGGCACTCTCAGGATTTTCCTCCAGCACCAAAGTTCAAAAGCATCTATCTTCCTTCGCTCAGCCTTCCTTACGGTCCCGCTTTCGCAACCATAGGTTACTATGGGGAATACCATTGCTTTAACTATGCGGACCTTCATTGCCAGTGTGATGTCTCTGCTTTTCACTATTTTATCGAGGTTGGCCATTGCTCTTCTCCCAAGAAGTAGACGTCTTCTGATTTCCTGGCTGCAGTCTGCATCTGCAGTGATCTTCAAGCCTAGAAATATAAAGTCTGTCACTGCCTTCACGTTTTTTCCCTCTATTTGCCAGTTATCAATTGGTCTGATTTCCATAATCTTGGTTTTCTTGATGTTTAACTGCAGCCCGGCTTTTGCACTTTCTTCTTTTACTGTGGTGATAAGGCTCCTCAGCTCGTCCTCACTTTCAGCCATCAGAGTGGTATCATCTGCATATCTAAGGTTGTTAATGTTTCTTCCAGCAATTTTAACTCCAGCCTTGGATTCGTCAAGCCTGCACATCACATGATGTGTTCTGCGTACAAGTTGAATAGGGAGGGTGAGTGTATGCATTCCTGCCATACTTCTTTCCCAATCTTGGACCAGTCTGTTGTTCCGTGGTCTATTCTTACTGTGGCTACTCGGTCTTTATACAGATTTCTCAGGAGACACACAAGGTGACTTGGTATCCCCATACCACCAAGCACATACCACAGTTTATTATGATCCAAACAGTTGAAGGCTTTAGAATAGTCAATAAAGCAGAAATAGATGTTTTTCTAAAACTCCCTGGCTTCCTCCATTATTCAGCGGATATTGGCAATTTGGTCTCTCATTCCTCTGCCTTTTCTAAACCCAGCATGTACATCTGGTAACTCTCGCTCCATGTATTGCTGGAGTCTGCCTTGCAGGATCTTGAGCATTGCCTTACTGGCATGGGAAATAAGTGCCACTGTATGGAAGACTGGGAGGTGGAAAGTGAAAAAAGTACAAAAGTAGGTTAATTACGATTAATAGGATATCCCTGCTAAATCTCGCCAGTTGGAGGGTATGGTATTGCATGGAATTCAATTGTGCTTTGTATCTAGGCAAGATGTTATTTTTTCCCCTCTTCTTGTTTTTGCAGGTTCCCAATACTTTCCCCATTTTTCCATTTGCATACATGTTTACATATACTATTGGTTCATTGTCACTCTTTGGCATCTTGTTAGTTATATATATGCATCACTAACAAAATACATTTCATAGCAACATATGAAATACGTGATGCTTTCATATGTTTTCCCCATTGTTGCAGATGCCGGTATTCCATTCCTTCTCCACAATGACTGACTACTAAATTGCTGCAGTTCCACCTCCTACTGCTCTTAAAGTTTTGTAGCTGATGGAAAGCAGAGAACAGAGTATATGGGTACTTCTTCACAGGTACAAAACATGATTCAGAATCAACATTTAAAAAATGCCAGTTCTGAAGTGGATGAAGGCCACACAACACTGCCCTAAGATGCCTCTGCTGTGTGACACCAGCCTGACAACTCAGTCATGCTGAAACCATTTTTAAAAATTGGTTACACCATAGCTGCCTGCATAAATGTGGCAGTAGAACACCATGAGATAGTTTTCTCAATTTTTCCAGTATAAAAGAATGAAACAAAAGGCAAAATCTAGGGGGGGGGGAAGAGGCCATACACAGCTCAATGACACAAAGTGTTATTGAGGTATGGTCCCCCCACCATTTATAGTTCACCACAGGCTCAGAAATAAATATGATTTTCCGACTTCCGGTGTGGCGTTCATGGTGGCTGGCAGGGCGACGAGAGGGCTCTCTCTCAACGTCAGTCCTATTGGCGATTCGGAGGAGTTTTTAACTCTCACTTTCAGACGGATAGATGCCTGAAGGACAGCCAAGCCCATAGGGTATCATCTCAGGGTCAAGCGTCCGGCTACCCCTCAAGGGTGGTCGGTCCACGATCCAGTGGGATAGATCCCGGGGCAGAGCTGGTCGCCATAGGAGAACTGAGGCAAGCACCTCGGGATAACAGCCTACCAACGCCCATTTTTAAAATCAAGAAACAGAAGACCACAGAAAAGTAAGTTGAACAAACGTTCTTTTCTAAGGGGGACTTCCTCCGCTACCAAATTTAACTGGGATCATATTGACGAAAATCATTACTTAACAATAATATGGAGAATGGAAACGGAATGAAAATCAACAGAAAATAACAGACAACTCAGGAGAGGGGATGCCAGAGTTTTCTACAAGTAGATCCTATCCCAAGCTTGACGTTTGGCTAAAGAATTAAAGAAAGCAAAAGATTGAGAATCTCTTTATATCGCTAGAAGAACTTAAAAGAATTAAAAACGTAAAATAACCTTAGGAAATGGCGGCGAGACCGCACTGACCTTGGAGAGGAGATCCACGGAGGATTTGTTTTGTCTACGGAGCCTTGGTAATAAACAAAGAGCTTGGAAAAGGAGAGCTCTGTGGGGGAGGCCCAGAGCGACTGGAAATAGAAGAAGAGGGAGACGGGGGAGGAGAGCGTGTGGCGATAGTGACGAAAGGAGGAGGAAGGAAGAGGGAGAGTGAGGGCGGAAGGTGGAAAGACAAAGGGCGGAAGCCAGAGAAGTCTGGGCGGAAGAAGCCAACAAGGGAGGTGTGGGCAGAGACGAGAAAAGGAGGAAATAAACCCAGACGGACGCGGTGCTCTGGAAACTCGGCACGGGGGAAACAAGAGCCCAAATCGAAATATCCTGGCAAGTGGAAGGACTCGATTACAAAGTAATATAAAGTAAATTAGAAAGAAACTAAGTAGAGACGGGAGGGGATCCAAAGGGTTGAAAGAGGAAAAGAAAAGATAAGAATTAACGAGGAGAAGGAGGAGAAAAGCAGCCACAACAACCCTATACCGGACATAGGGTAGAACAAGACTTCAACTAAATAAATTTATATAAATAAACTTACAGGATAAATACATTATACTATATCACTACACCATTACACTGTATTTTACCACTATACTGCCTTAAGTAAATTATATAAGCAAACCCACGGACACAGTACTAATAAAGAAAAGATAGATTAAATATTTAAAGACAATTATTGAATGCCAAACGGTATACAACGAATATTGAATTTCTGATGAATTAAAATAAAATTAAATCAGACAAATTAAAGGCACTACAGTGAAGGAGAAACTTCCGCTTTGAATAAGAAATACGAACCATAACGAAGAAAAGAAAGAAAACAAAACTTAAGAGAAATGGCATTTCTAAAGTCTAAGGATGACAAAAAGGCAACGGGAGTGGGTGCAGGAAGAAGAGGTTCAATTCCGGATGACCTATCCCTCCGTGATTTGATGAGGGAGATGCAGAAAATCTCCGAAAAACAAGATGCATATCAAAAGATAGCGGAGGAACAAAGAATGGAGGCAAGGAAAGAGATGAGAGAAGAAATAGATACACTAAAAAAGGAAATCTCAATGGAATTAGGGGTTATGAAGAAAGATCTGGACTATTTAAGACAAGAAATGAAACAAACAAAGATAGAAACAAAGAAAATAGAAAAAACACAAGATAGAATAAGCAATAAATTGCAAGGATTAGAGGAAAAAAACATTAAATTAGAAGATAAATATGAACAATGGGAGCAAAAGGAATTGGAATTTCAATTAAGATTCCGAAACATCCAGGAAGAAGCAAAGGAAAATATCAGACTGATCATTACCAAAATGGTGGCAGAGAAACTACGGATAACAGAAGAAGAAGCAGATCAAAATATCGACCGGGTATATAGAGTAACTACGAATTACTCTAAGAGAAACAAAGCTGATAGGGATGTGATAGTACAATTCGGACGAAAAAGAGTTAGAGATGAAATTTTGAAAGAAAATAGCCAAACACCAACAATATTTAAAGGGAAGAGAGTAGCAATACTTAAAGAATACCCAACATCGACCCTGATAAAGAGGAGAAAATATTTCTTTTTAACGGAGGACCTGAAAACACTGGGAATACGATTCAGATGGGAAAAAAAAGAGGGCATTATGGTCTCCTACAAAGAGAATAAGTATTGGCTGACAACTGAAGAGAAGGCCAGGGAGTTCCATAAAAGACTGAAAAGTGAGATGGGTGAAAGTAAATCTAAAGAAGGCATGGTTCCAAGAGAAACCAAAAAAACCAAGAGAGCAAGGTTTGATTCTCCGGAAGAAGAAGATATTCAATCAGGAAAAGAGGAAGACATCTGCGATAGAGAAGAAGAGGAAGAAGAAGGAGTAGAAGAAGAAGAGAAAAACAAAGAAGATGGAAATCAGATTCTTCTCTAATAATGTTAACGGACTAAACTCCCCACAGAAAAGGAAAAAAATCTTCAACGCTATCAGGAAGGGCAGATATGATATATCGGCATTGCAAGAAACCCATATTTCCCAAAAACACATATCGTATCTGACCCAAAAATCAATTGGCCAAGAATATTTTTCCTCAGCCCTTGAAAAAAAGCGTGGAGTAGTAATTTATGCAAATCCAAGACTAAACACACAGTTGGCATTTAAAGATGACGACGGAAGGATAGTGGGAATTATATTACAATTAGACAAACGAAAGATCTTAATATGTAACATCTATGTGCCAAATGGTCCAAAAAAAATCTTTGTGAAAAAACTGTCAGAATTAATCAGAAACCAGGAACACGACGAATTAATTATTATGGGAGACTTTAATGGAATAATGGATAAGAAGTGGGATAAAACGGAGAAAGCGACGAAAAACAAAAATAAATCATTGGGACAACTACCTCTCGATTTTATGAAAATGTACAAAGATCTAGACCTGGAGGATATATGGAGAAAGAATCACAAAGAAGAAAAGGACTATACCTATTTCTCTAACAGACACCAAATATGGACAAGAATCGACATGATTTGGGCCTCTAACACATTAACCACAAATATTAACCACATCAAAATTTTACCCAGAACGCATACAGATCACTGCCCAATGGAAATGATACTAAATCAAGGAAAAAAGACTTGGAAATGGAGGCTAAATGACACTTTACTAAAAGAAGAAGGAGACATTAAAAAAAATAAGGTAATTCTGAAAGAATTTTTTGACCTTAATGAAACGCCAGAAATTACTATCCAAACCGTATGGGATACCTCCAAAGCGGTAATGAGGGGGTACTTTATCCAACAAAATTCAATTAGGAAAAAAAAGAAAGATTTGGATATAAAGAATAACCTAGAAGAAATCAGCAAAATGGAAAATGAATTAAAAAAATCCCCCAACAACAAGAATATTCAACAAAGCTTGCAAGCACTACACAGACAAAGAGAAAATTTAGAATCAGAGGATCTGGCCAAAAAACTGAAATTTATCAAGCAACACCACTATGAAAATGCTAACAAACCGGGAAAATGGCTGGCTTCAAAAATAAGGAAGAAGAGACAAAAACAATTTATCCCTTCGATACGAGTAGAGAACAAAGAATATTTGTCAGACCAAGAAATAATGGATCAATTTTACAAATTTTATAAAACTCTATACACAAAAGACCAGATAGAAAAGGAGGGGATAGTTAAGTTCTTGAACAACCAGAAACTAGCCAAAATTACAGACAAACATAGAGAACTACTAAATAAGGAAATATCAAAAGAAGAACTGTATAAAGCAATCAAGAAGCTTGACCCCTCAAAGGCGCCAGGACCCGATGGATTTACAGCGGGTTACTACAAAACATTCGAACAAGAATTGTCACCAATGCTCCTAAAAATAATGAATCAAGCAATGCAAAACGAGATTATTCCAAATACGTGGAAGGAGGCTATAATAACATTAATCCATAAAGAAAAATCAGACCCTCAGGATATCAAAAATTACAGACCAATCTCGCTTTTGAATACGGATTACAAATTATTTACAAATATACTGGCGGAAAGATTGAAAACCTTCTTAACAGACTGGATAAAAGAAGACCAAGCCGGATTTCTTCCAAGGAGACAAATAAGAGATAATGTCAGAATAATACTAAACGCAATAGAATATTATGACAGAAACAATCAAAAAGAATGTGCCTTCCTCGCACTAGATGCGGAGAAGGCGTTCGATAATATTAACTGGGATTTTATCATCATGCTGTTAAAAGAATTGGATATGGGTCATCAATATATTACAGGAATAAAATCAATATATACCAACCAGGAGGCAAAGATTTGTATAAATGGCCAAGAAACAAAAAAATTTAACATAGCGAAAGGCACAAGACAAGGATGCCCACTTTCACCTTTATTATTCATACTTTCACTAGAAATGCTCCTAAACAACATAAGAGAGGACAAAGAATTAACCGGAATAAAAATAAGAAAAGAGGAATATAAAATAAGGGCATTCGCCGACGACATGATTTGCATAATTGAAAATCCATTGGAAAATATCCAAAACTGGCTAAAAAAAATCGAAGAGTTTGGTAAAGTCTCGGGTCTGAAAATTAATAAGAATAAAACAATGATAATGACCAAAAACATCTCAAGGAAAAGACAAGAAGAATTGGAAAGTATGATAGGAATAAAAGTCACGAATAAAATAAAATACTTAGGAATAGTTATTACACCTAAAAATGCACAATTATTAAAGAACAACTATGAAGAAAAATGGAGGGAAATAAAAAAAGACATGGAATCATGGAAACAGCTAAATTTATCGTTACTCGGAAGAATATCCACAGTTAAAATGGTGGTCCTCCCAAAAATTTTGTTCCTGTTTCAAACAATCCCCATAATAAGAAACTATCAAATATTTAAAAAATGGAATTCAGATATATCTAAATTTATATGGGCAGGGAAAAAAGCGAGAATAAAATTCCTCAATTTGATCGATGAAAAAAAGAGAGGAGGACTGGGACTACCAGACCTGAGATCATATTACGAAGCATGTGGTTTATCCTGGATTAAAGATTGGTCAAATTTAAATAAAATAAAAATTTTAACTCTAGAAGGATTTGATTTAAGATGCGGCTGGCATGCCTACATGTGGTACGAAAAGAGAAAAGTGGAGAAAAACTTCGGAAATAATTTTATTAGATCGGCCCTTATTAAAATATGGGAAAATTATAAAGCAAGATTTTACCAGAAAACACCTCTCTGGATATCTCCAATAGAAGCAGCACAAAGAACAGAATTAAGATGGGAGGAATGGCCAACATATAAAGACGTTTTGAAAAAACAGAATGGGGAATATATATTGAGAACTCAAGAAGAAGTAAGAAATAGATTCCAAAAGGTTTCATGGTTCCATTATAGACAGATTCAAGAATATTACAATAGAGATAAAAAATACGGATTCGCAGACAAAGATACTTTATGGGACAAAATCAGATTGAATGAGAGAAAAGAAATTACTAAAAATTATAAAATATTGTTACAATGGACTACGGAAACAGAACAAGTCAAGGACTGCATGATAAAATGGGCAGCATATGTGAGGCACCCAATAAATATGGCAGAATGGGAGAAAATGTGGAACCTCAAACTGAAGTATACCAATTCATATGACCTTAAAGAAAATTGGTACAAAATGATGTACCAATGGTACATGACCCCCCAAAAACTGGCAAAGTGTTATAAAAATGTAAAGGATCAATGCTGGAAATGTGAGAAACAGACAGGTACATTCTTCCATATGTGGTGGGGATGCAAAGTGGCAAAAGATTATTGGAAAAAAATACACGAGGCGATACAAAAAATTATCAAGGTCAACATCCAATTAAGACCGGAACACTTTTTACTAGGGATAACAAATATGAACCTCAACAGAAATCAAGAGATTCTATTTCACTACTTAACAACAGCAGCCAGAATAGTCTATGCAAAGAAGTGGAAAACAACAGAAACACCAACTAAAGAAGAATGGATATTGAAAATAATGGATATAAAGAATATGGATACATTGACATACTATTTGAAGACCCAACATGGTAAACCAATAAAAGAAACTGATTGGACACAACTAACAATTTATATAGAACAAGAAAAACTCTTTTTATTAAACCAGAATGTCGGAGCGGATTTATAGCGAAAACAAACACGAAATTTTTCTTTTTTATTACCCAAAAGAAAAGACGGGAAGTACTGTTTTTTTTTTGTTTTTTTTTTTCTCTCTCTCTTTTTCTTCTCTCTTTCTCTTTCTTCTTCATCCAAGTCCCTTTCCCCTTTCACTATCTTTACCTTTACTCACAATGTTCTCACCCTTTTTATGTATATAAAAAACCTGAATAAAATATATTTAAAAAAAAAAAGAAATAAATATGATTTTCCCTTTAAAAAATACCCTTTTCAGACTAGTGCAGGCTCAAAGCATCAGAAGATCAAGACCAAACCAGCAACAGTTATAATATCTAACCCTTTGATATATTGTATCTATTGTTCATTACTTTCTATATAACTTTTATCATTTTATATACTGTATCTATTTCATATATATAACATATATAATTTTCTTTACCACAATATAATAAGATAAGCCCTAAGACCTCCTTGCTGAGAGATTTCCTGGACAGAAAGGGTGGGTAAACCCACTGAACATTTTCCCAAGCCAAAACCATTTACATACCCATTGTTCAGGTGTATGCAGAGATAAGTGATTCCCTGCCAGCCCAGATAAACCCAAACCTGATTGTCTAGTTACATGCTTCAGTTAAAGCTGAGAGATTGCTGCCTGCAAAAACAGAAGCTCAGAGTATATACATTCATGGATCTCCTTTATTTTAGACTCAAACATTGACTATACAGATCATCACCCTTTGTGCCTCGGGTCTTACACCTTTGTTTTTAAAGCTCCTATCTTTGTTTGACAAAAAATAGACATCTGAGCTCATCAGAGGCCCATTTTGATATCTTTACCTTTTGTTTTCTTAGGCTGTGCCCTCCCAGGGGGGCATCCCTGCAGCTGATTCGTCCTTCAGTCTGACTATAGTGTTCCCTCACTTATCGCAGGGGTTACATTCCAGGACTACCTGCAATAAGTGAAAATCCGCAAAGTAGGGATACTATATTTATTTTAATATTTATACATTATTTTAGTAGTTATACAATATTTTAAGTCTTTATCAACCAACTGTGTGTTGATAAATCACCTCCTTCTCCTCCTGTTGACCATTTCCGCTACCTGGGCAGCCACCTCTCCACATAAGTCAACATCGACACTGAAATACAACACCGCCTGAGCTCTGCGAGTGCAGCATTTTTCCGTATGAAGCAGAGAGTGTTTGATGACTGGGACATCCGTAGAGAGACCAAGGTGCTTGTTTATAAAGCCATTGTCCTCCCAACCTTGCTCTATGCCTGCGAAACGTGGACTGTGTACAGACGTCACACCAAACTCCTGGAGCGTTTCCATCAGCGTTGCCTCAGGAAAATCCTGCAAATCTCTTGGGAAGACAGGCGGACAAATGTCAGCGTGCTTGAGGAAGCAAAGACCACCAGCATTGAAGCGATGCTCATACGCCATCAACTCCGCTGGACTGGCCACGTTGTCCGAATGCCCGATCACCGTCTCCCAAAGCAGTTACTCTACTCCGAACTCAAGAATGGGAAACAGAATGTTTGTGGGCAGGAAAAGAGATTTAAAGATGGGCTCAAAGCCAACCTTAAAAACTGTGGCATAGACACTGAGAACTGGGAAGCCCTGGCCCTTGAGCGCTCCAATTGGAGGTCAGCTGTAACCAGCAGTGCTGCGGAGTTCGAAGAGGCACGAACGGAGGGCTTAAGGGAGAAACGTGCCAAGAGGAAGGAGCGTCAAGCTAACCCCGACCAGGACCGCCTTCCACCTGGAAACCGATGTCCTCACTGCGGGAGAATATGCGGGTCAAGAATCGGTCTCTTCAGCCACCTAAGAACACACACCCAAGATACCAAGGTTGGAAGACTATCGTCCTCGAACGACGAGGGATCGCCTAAGTAGTAAGTAAGTAAGTCTCCTCCTGTTGCCACTTGGGCTCCTTTTCTCTGCCTTCGGCTTTTCCTTCCTCCCTTCCTTAGGCTGTAAATTGTAATTTTTATGATTTATAATATTCTTTGAGTTTATTGAAAAACCACAAAATAGCAAATCTGCGAAAAGTGAACTGCGAAGTAGTAATCCCTGGCTGCCATTCCCTTCGCCAGCCAATCCTGGCATAGATCTTAGCCAGCCTCTTTTCTGGCCAATCAGGTGAGGGGTGGGAAGTCTGAATGGCTATCAGAACTGTGTAAGATATCTTGTATTTCTCTGTATGTTTACGCATGTACATTTTGAAGCAAAATTGCTATACTTGCATCCTTTTTGGCCAAATTGTAATAGACCTCTGTGGCTTGTCTTCAACTTGGTGAGTTGGGTTTTTTTTGTCCAGGCCTATCTGGTTTTTAGCATAGCTCACCAGGCATGGATCCTCTTTCTTTTAGAGGACATTCATATCCTTTTAGAGGACATTCATATTCATATCAATACCACTCTGAATTGAAAGTATGTGATAAAAGCATTTCAAGATTTTATATGGCAGCAGCAATTGATGTATATGGAACATATCCATATAGTTAAAAGGAGCTTAAAATGATTTGAAAAGGCAGCACACAGGCAGTATTTTATATTATTAAATGTCTGTCAATATACGAGTGAAATGTATATGGAAGACCTCGGTATTGCAGATCGTGCTGTATATGCATGGAATACAACTCTAAGGGGTCTATAATGGTAGAAGGCATTCTGATTATTAAGCACTTGAAAAAGATAACTCTTTGGACAATTTCCAGAATCACCCACCACAGCATTGTGCTTGTAGGTAGGTATTATTTCTCCTTTCAAAATTGCTTCCAAATGCAATCTTAAATCACTCAATATAAGACAAACTGACAGTTGTTTTGGACTGTTTAATATTAAAAGAATGTTCACCTGCCAAGGATGATGTTTGCTGGCAACTCATGAATGGAGTGAAGAGGATCTGCATCATTTTGGACTGGGGTGCCCCCTGTATTCAGGGTACCATGTTCAGGCCTAGAAAAAGAGTTTTGTATTCCAGATTGCAAAACATGAAATTTTTCTACAGAACTCAAAAGGTGAACTAACAGGTAATACTGGTATTGTGAGAATAATCTGTGTGGGAGCCTGGACACTGATTCTTCCCTTGTCTTCTTCTAGCACAGATGTAGCAGAGAAAAGTGATAGTTTTGCATCCATTTAACTTCAGTTTGACATACCTTCTGAATCACAAAATGGGACAAATTCAATTTCTAGTTAGCTTGTTGAAGTTTCAGAAATTGTAGTTAAGATTAGCCACAGTTTTTTTGGGGGGTTTGAATATTACTGCAAGATATAATAATCTCAAGCAGAAATTAAAATAGATCTATACCATCGTGCTTATGGCCATGGCAGCAATATTGCCTCACATGCTCTTCTGCTATCATGGCCATAAGCAAGATATGCAGCAATGTTCAATGACATACATCTATTCAGTGGTGCTAACCTTACTATTAGGCATTGAGGCAAACATCTCAGGTAGCCAACTCAAGGAGAAACAAGGACAGCTTCCCAGCCATTCCTCCTGATCCCTATGACTATTCATTTCTTTTGAAAGATAGAACTAAATATGTGTGTGTGTGTGTGTGTGTGTGTGTGTGTGTATGAAAGAGAGTAGGGTGGTGGTGGCTTGCCCTAAAATGCTCCTGAAATGCTCTGTTAGCCCATGGAAGACACTGTCTTATTATTGTCAGTGCTGAAGTTCACTGCTAGTCTAGTTTGGTTCTGCAAGTACATTTGGAGGGAAGGTATTTTTCATTGCATCAGGCAGCAACATGATTTGGTCCAGGTCTGCTATTTGTAGTAGAGCAAAAATAGCATGGAAAAGGTAGAGACCAAAAAACAGAAAAACATTTCAACCTGTTTCCATAAATTATAAACTAAAACAACCCCTGGAGCATTCTCTGATTTCTGCTAACATTGGATAAAACTAGGTTAACCTATTAAAATTGGGTAAAATTGGGTAGATGTTCAGGAATGACTTCTGGTCCAGTTTGGGGTTCTCTTAGATGGCTAACGAGTCTATGTAGGGATAGTCACAGACCCTAGGAAAGACACCTCATTGGCTTCCAAAAAAAGAAAGCCTTATTTTCCATCGTTCATGTAACCTTAATTTAAAACCTTACTGATTTAATTATTTGTCATTCTCCAATAGTATTATATATTATAATGACATCCAAACAGTTTTGCAGCTTTCATCATTTAATGCTGCTAAAGCAAGAAATGCAAGATTTTTTTAATGATATTATTGGATTCCAAATCATTAAGCCCAGCAGGAAGAAAAGACTGCAGAGGTTTCAAAAATATAACAAGCCTTGAAGTGCTAAGGAATGAATGTTTTTTATTATACTTCATACAAATACAGGCCTCACGGGCAGCTCTAATAATAATAGCTCTTGTACACAGACAAAATAGGAGGAATCAAAGATAAACAACCGAACTGATATTATTTGAGTTTCTTTGCTTTTAAAGTGTCTTAGAAAAATAAACATTTAATGACGAAGGGAGATAGGTTTAGCTGAATCAGTAAAATTTGTGGACAGTTTCCAACCAAAGTCAAGTATTTTGATTCCCTTTATTTCACTCGGAGCATCAAGCATGTTGCCAGATCTTTTCTACTGAAGTTCATGAAGATATGAAATTCAAAGGGACTTACTTCCAAGTAAATATGCATTTTTTTTTTTAAAAAAAGTCCAAACTAGAATGGATTATTGTGTGCCTTCAAATCATTTCTGACTTACAGTGACCCTAAAGTGAACCTAAAATGGCTGCTTGGCATGAGGTTTGTCTTTACCATAATAATAATAATAATAATAATAATAATAATAATAATAATAATAATAATAACAACAACAACAACAACAACAACAACAGCCTTTATTTATATCCTGTCCCTCCCCATAAGGACTTGGGGCGGCTCACAACAAAATCAAATCACAATACATGCATAAGCAAAAAACAAGACATACATAATATATAACCAATAATCATAAACAAAAAACAAAATTGCAGTAAATAAGTACATAGGTTAAAAATTGCACTGGGTTTAAAAAACGTATTGCACTGTGAAGGTAAAACTAGTTTTAAACCAATAGGTATTAGCAAGGCTAAAAGACCACAATCATAATGCAAGTTGTCAACCATTTTTGAAAGCTGGCTTCCATATCCAGGTTTTTATTTCTTTCCAAAAGTTAGCTAGAGAGGGTGCCTGTGAGATTTCTTTAAGGAGAGAATTCCAAACCCAGGAAGTCACTATTGAGAAGGCCCTTTCTCTCATTCCCACCAAACGTACCTGTGAGGGTGGTGGGACCATGAGAAGGCTCCCCCCCCCCCAGAGGACCTTAAGGCCCAGGTTGGTACATAAGGGGAGACGCATTCACGAATCGTAAAGTGTTTTATAGGTGATAACCTGCACTTTGAATTGGGCCCAGAAACTCTCAGGCAGCCAGTGGAGCTGCTTTAACAAAGGAGCAGTGTGCTTCCTGTAGTCAGCTCCTGTTAGAAATCTGGGGCTGAGGGAGTGTGACTTACCCAAAGTCACCCAGTGGGTTTACATGTCAGTGTAGGGATCTGAATTCTTATCTCCAAGATCCAGAACTCAAACCATCACACCATGCTGTATGTATATAGAATCATAGAGTTTGGAGAGATCACAAGGGCCATCCAATCCAACACCTTGCCATACTGGAATGCTCACTCAAAGCACTCAGCTAAAATAAAAACCTCCAGAAAAGGAGGCAGCTTATTCCACTTAAAACAGATCTTATTATCAAAAAAATCCTTTATAATGGTTAAGTGGATTCTCTTTACTTATAGTTTAAATGCATTACTCTGTGACTTAGTCTTTAGAGAAGGGGTGGGGAACATGTGGCCCCCAAGACCATTTGGTCTGGCCCTCAGTCTCCCACCCAAATACTAATCAAGGACTGACTTAGATCTGGTGCTTTTAACAATCCTTAGAAAAACTCAATGTCAAATGAAGAAATTACAGTACTCAAAAAAACCTCAGGAGTCAATGATACAAACATGGGATATCTTTCAAATCCAAGATACAGGATTAGAACAACAATCAAAGCCAAATAATTTGTACCCAAGATCACCAATTGGAATACCGTAGCTTTATATTTTTCTAAAAAAATTACATACAGGGGGAAAATATGCAAGAAGGTACGTTCTAACTTTAAACAGTCTATCACATTTTGAAGGATATGCATTATGTATTGAAAAATTTAATGACAAGGGTCTCTTATTTTTCAGTATCAGGAGCTTAGCAGACTTCTTCAACATCTCTATTATTCACAAGAAAATATCTGCTCGTCCACTTATTCTTGCCATGGTTTATATATTCTGAGAATTCACAACTGACAAATAATATAAACTAAAGACATCAGCAGTTGTACCAAAAGACATACAGTAGAGTCTCACTTATCCAACACTCACTTATCCAACGTTCTGGATTATCCAACGCATTTTTGTAGTCAATGTTTTCAATATATCATGATATATTGGTGCTAATTTCGTAAATACAGTAATTACAACATAGCATTACTGCTTAATGAACTACTCTTTCTGTCAAAGTTGTTGTATAACATGATGTTTTGGTGCTTAATTTGTAAAATCATAACCTATTTTGATGTTTAATAGGCTTTTTCTTAATCTCTCCTTATTATCCAACATATTCGCTTATGCAACATTCTGCTGGCCCGTTTATGTTGGATAAGTGAGACTCTACTGTACAATGTTCCCTCACTACTTCGCGGTTCACTTTTCGTGGATTTGCTGTTTCGCGGTTTTTCAATAAACTCTAAAAGGCTATTATAAATCTTTAATAAATTACAATTTACAGCCTAAGGAAGGGAGGAAGGAGAAGCCAAAGGGAAAGAAAAGGAGCCCAAGCGGCAATGGGAGGAGAAGGAAGCAATTTATCAACACACAATTGGTTGATAAAGACTTAAAATAGTGTATAACTACTAAAATAATGTATAAATATTAAAATAAATATAGCATCCCTACTTCACGGATTTTCACTTATTGCGGGTGGTCCTGGAACCTAACCCCAGCGATAAGTGAGGGAACACTGTATAGGAGGGCATTTTAATGCTTTGTGTTCAGAGACAGTATGTTTTTGGCATAGTTTTATGAAAAATGATTACCAAGCTGACTTCATTCCACAGAATAATGTTAAACCAACCATTCATGAGTCTGTGTCTATTACCAAATAACTTACGGAGGGGTCATCTATTTTAATTCTTTGCCTGATAAATGGCTGCCTAGACCAGGCAGTGCCCCCAGTGATATAGAGGCTGCCCCCAGTGATATAGAGGGACTCCAGACTATATTCATGATGCTCAGTATCATTAATTATCATTTGAACTGCTAGGTTCTCTTCCAATTCAACTTATTTTGTAATTCTTTATCTCTACCAATATATCACACTGACTTGGCTTGTCAAGACTGCACATTTCTTCCAAGAGCCAAGTTTCATCTAGCATTAAAATAAGCTACCAAGGGGTGCTGGAGTTGATCACATGTGTTTTCTATCTCTTTCTCTCTCTGGGAGAGATTTATGGAATGGCAGCTTCCAGAATATATTTCGGGAACTACCACTGAACAAACCATGACTTGTCCCTTATTGCAAGAAACCACCATAAATAGCAATGAATTGTATAACCCAGCCAAGCTTCCCTTTCATAAGTGTGTGAAGCTGCCATGTTACATACTATTTTTCATATAACCCCAAATAATTGGTGCTGGAATAATAAACATTGCTCTAGTACCCAGGACAGAGGAAGCTGTAAATAAGTATAGTTGGACCATCTAAATAAATTCTGACTGAGGGAACACATTACTTTCACATGCACCTATAAGAAATATTATAGGATTCCTTTGTATTATTAATTAGGAGTTGAAAAATGTTAGTCAGATCATAATGGCACTCAGTTTCTTTGTATATCACATTTTTATTAAGGCATTGTGCTCAAAATAGTTGAAAAGTCAGGTGAAGATTTAGACTGACAGCATTCCATTTGTGGTAGTATTTTTCAATTGTCAGGCAAGAAGAATAGAATGGATGACTGCACTATGTCACCACCAATATGGCACGTATGTTGGTACTGGAGAAATATTGTGTAGTTTTTGAAGTTGTGTAGTTCAAGACTTCTGCGCAGAATCCATCTATCGTATTTTTGTGTAGAAAATGCTTTCTCCTATCTGAAACAATAGCTGTTTTCTTCACAAAACAACCATGTGCGAAATTCGTGTAGAATAAGCCCCTGACTATGAAGATAAGTATATGCCCAGAATTCTTCTTTTTCAACAGTTAATGATGATTTCAATAATTTTCCAAATATTTTGCATTTTCTATCCAACACTAGACCTAATGCAGACACTGATTTAAAAGCAAGTTAAGACTATTGGTATTTTAACCCAGGAAATTCCATTTATCTATCAATTGCTATGGCAGCACTGCCAATTGTGTGCCCTTTAAAAGAAAACATGAAAAAATAAATATAATGCCGAAGCAAAGCATACACTATTTTTGTCTTCTTGATTAGACCATAATACTTGGTCATTAGATCCACAAATAGTACTGCATATGGATCAATTTATAATGCTATACAACCCAGTAGATGGCACACTGAATTATGGTAAATTGCAGGCTAGTTTCCAGCAGATTTTTGTAGTTCTTGCAAGTGTTACAAATAGCAAAAGGAATGATGAAAAAAAGTAATGTTGTTAAAGGGAAGGCATGTCAACAAACATTTAAAATATTATGGAAAAATGCCATCTAGTACCAAGGTCTTCCATGTTTGTCATTGCCTTTGGATATTGATAGCCTTGGTGTTTCAAATCCATTTGAAAACAATCTTATTACTGGTCACATGAAGGAAAATCTTCAGTCACACTAAGCAAAACAATGTCTGGGTGATCTCAGAAATAAGCATGGAAAATGACTTTGAGTCCCCTATTATGTGTGTGTGTGGGGGGGGGGGAGAGCAAGTTATAAAGTCAATAAATCTATTAATAAAATGGCAGCGATCCTGCATTGCCATTCATATCTAATAGGATTTTTATTATCAAAGATACTTTTGCCAATACAACCCTCTCTCCTTCCCCACTTAAGCCCTACATGTTAAATCACATTTAGAATAGGGAAACGATAAATGCCAAAGCCTCCTGGTTTCAGGGACAGAGAGAGTGCTACAACCACAATTTACCAGCTCCTTGGAAATTGTTCAGCTAGGGACTTATGAGGTAGGGTTTGGGAGGGGTCACATTTGGTCATTAATGACTGTCTAGGTGAATCCCCAAAGTTATGAGACTGGAACTCTCAATGTCAAGATCACTATGAAGTTTCTCCCTGTAGATAAGTTATGTACAAAATACAGTTTCTATGGAAAAAAACTGTGGCTGTATGTTTGTATAAAATAATGCTCTGGTACATGTTGCAAGATGTGAATTTTGCACAGAAAATGTTCTACTCTTCCACAGCAGGGAGAAAATTACAAAAATATTTGTTCTTGGCCAGGAGGCTGGCATAGCCTTATATTCATACTTTTACTCTAAATTGTTTTGTTAGAAAACCATCATTGCACATTTTAGTTTTTAAATAGCACCTGCATTAATGTGTTATATGCACATTTTATGACTGCTGTACATTGGAACCCTGTTATGCCCAACTAATGCCAGGATAATGGGCCCAGTTCCGTCTTTGACACCAGGAAAGTCTACAGTATTTTCAACAAACAGACAACATAATAAATACACAAAAAGTGACCTTTTTTTAAAAAAAAAAAAGCCTGAGTTTTTTTAGTTGCCTCCTTGCACCAATCTATGCCTTTCTTTACATTGGAATTCTTTGGGCACCCCACGTAGAACATTTTTTTAAGTGACAGCTCTACAATGTGGGTTAAGTGCAGTGCCCAAAGTCACCAGTGAGCTTCCTAGTTCATTGGGGAACCTGAACCTCTCCACATCTAATCAAATCTTCTAACTGTTAGTGCCACACCTTTCTAACTATTGGTTTATCAACACAAAAACATCAACTGGAAATATAACACAGTACATGGAAAGGCATAGGGAGCCCTGGGAGGACAAAAGGGGCAATCTCAGTGATCATTATAACATGCTTTAATATATTTTCTGATTGTGCACTGGCACAATAGTTGATATGCATACTAATTTGATAGTATAAAATGTGTTAAATATATGTCCATGCAGTGCCATATTTTTTATGCATAAGCTGTTTTTTGAAAAGAAATATACAACTGGGTCAGGTAGGTGGAAATCAGATTAATGACAATTATTATTATTATTATTATTATTATTATTATTATTTTCTTACCCGCCTCTCACCACAGTTTGAGGCAGGTTACAACATTGCTAAAACACATAATAATTTAAAAACACTCCATAAAATAAACATATTAAAACATTTTTTCATAAAATACATATTAAAATACACACACAAAAAAAGTTAGACATAGAATGGAAGTTTAAAATTCATCATTAAACCTGTCTGGATAGGCCTGCTGGAAGGTCTTCACTTCTGTCTTAAATTCTGACCGTTGATTTAGCTGTCAGAGCTCTACCAGCAGGTTGTTCCACAGTCAAAGGGGTGGCCGATGACAAGGTCCTCTGGGTGACAGTTGCCAGTTGAGTTCTGGCAGTCTGGAGCAGATGCCCACCAGAGGACCTCAGTGTTCGGGGCGGATTATAAGGGAGAAGACAATCCTGTAGGTAACCTGGACCCAAACCATCTAGGGCTTTAAAGGTCAATACCAACACTTTGTACTTTGCCCCAAAATTAATTGGCAGCCAGTTGAGTGACTTTATGATAGGTGTAATATGTTCACTACTAGATGTTCCTGTAATCAATCTGGCTGCCTTATTTTGAACCAACTGGAGTTTCCTATGAAGGTAGCCCAGTGTAAAGTGCAGAACTTCAACCTTGAGGTTACCAGCACATGCACCAAATCTAGGAAGGGGCATAGCTGGCTTATCAGCCGAAGCTGATAGTAAGTACTTCTGACCATTGCATCTACCTGGGCTGACATTTGGAGACAGATCTAGGAGTACTCCCAAGCTGCAAACACAGTCTTTCAGAGGGAGTGCAACCCCATCTAGAATTGGTTGACACACCTCTATCTCCAGATTAGGACCCTTGATGGCAAGCACCTCTGTATTGTCGGGATTCAGTTTCAATTTATTTTTCCTCATCTAGCCCATTGCCTCCTCCAGGCATTCATTCAGAGGAGGCACTTTATTCAAGCCATTTTTGAAAGCATGGAGAAATATATGTGGGTGTCATCAGCATAATGATAACACCCCACCCCATGCCTACGGATGATCTCTCCCAGCAGCTTAATGTAAATATTAAAGAGCATTGAGGATAGAATGGCACCTAGTGGGACACCACATATCAGCTTCTTTTTTGAGTAACAGTAACATCCCAAAGCACCACCAAATAGAAACTGCCTAAAAGGTACGACCGGAACCACTGCAGCACAGTGTTTCTGAATCCCAGCCCCTCAAGGCATTCCAGAAGGATATCATGGTCGATGATATCAAAACAGAAAAATAATGTATGTGTATACACTCTTGTAACAATCCTAAGAAATGTAATACAATTCAGGTTTCTACAACTCTATATTAAAGTAATTCTCTTCAAACTATATTGCATATAACAAAATTGCTTTCAGGATTTCATAAACAAAGGTACAATATCCATGTCATACTCTCACAAAGTATACTATATCAAAAGTAAATAACAGACAAAAAGAGACAACCAAGTCCATATTATTCCTGGAGTTGCGTAGAATCTTGGGCCAATGTCAATTGTAGTAAAAATATTCAGTGTCCAAGATAACAGTTTCTATATTCAAAGGAATTCTTCGTTTGCTTCACAACGCCAAGAACTGGAACACAACAAGGTCTCCCGGGTTGTTCCCTTTGTTTCGTTATCACTTCCTCAGATGTTGTGTCTGTTTTAATTTTATTGTGCTTAGCACACTAGATAAAGGAGTAAAAATAACATACACAATAGATATATGAAACTCCCATATGATATCAAAAGTCATTGAGAGGTCTAGAACCACCAACAGGGGGATACTCCTCCTTTTGGTGTTGAGACAGAGATCATCCACTAAGGCAACCATAGCAGTTTCAACTCTGTATCCTGCTCTGAAGTCGGTTTCTAATGGGTCAAGGAAGTGTGTGTCATCCAAGACCACCTGAAGTTGGAGGGCAACTGCCTTCTCACTCACCTTGCCCCAAAAAGGGAGGTTAGATACTGGTCTCTAATTATTAGAGGGGATCCAGGGAGGAAATTTTCAGTAGTGGTCTAACTATTGCTTCTTTAAACAGGATGGAAAATTACCCTCCCTGAGAGATTCATTAATAATTTGCTGTATTACCTCCCATCAAAAAAAAAATCTGTTTCTGAACTCAACCTCAAAGGAAACTGACTGAATTTATGAAAACTAACATCTCACCAGATTGGATGGTTGGCAACAGATATAAGACTCTTCCTTGTTTGCCATTGGTGATGAACTCTTATTCCTTAGTGTAAACAAATGTTCTTTTAACTGTTTAAAGCTTAAGAAAGTTAACTTTTAGAATCATTCAACAAACTGTCTGGCAGAACCATGGTCATTTTGGTCCAAGAAAATAATGATCTCTACTTCCAAAATCATCTTATTTCTCTCCTAAGTTTTGCCATCTCCAAAATGTGCATTGATATCCCACACTGATTTTACAAGAAGTCTGGAAACAATCAAGTGAAGTTAAACAAGGGTTCTCTCTCAATTTTCAGTTCAGTACTCAGTTTCATTAGCTAGATTATAGACCTCAAGAAATAGAGATGAAATGTATCAAGCAACTAATGGTTAAAATAAGTTAAGCAGATGTTTTAAAATGTTTACATAGATAAATGTAAGATGAATGCAACAAAAGAGTCCATATATTACTATGAATATATACTGCTTCTGGTTTTGATAGATTGGTTTAGATTATGGATGTAATGAGGCTTCACATATGGCAAGCAATGACAAGCTTGGACCAAATAATTTTTAACTACTTAGGAAAATTGTAATACCACAATTTTTATTCCACTATGTGTATGTTAAATTTGATTTATGTGTAAACTATGCTAATATTTACCCTTTATATGTTTAATCTTGTGTTTGCTACATTGATGCATTATATTTATAATAATGAGTTAAATCTAACTGTCAGTCCCAACCAGAATAGATCCATTAAAACCTATGTAAAACCTATTTGTTCCATATGTCTAATTTCATTGGAGCTGACAATTGGATTTAGGCCAATGTATCTAAACTGCTATCCTTAAAATCAATAATAAAAACAACAATCTAACAGTTAAGTAATTGTTTTTCCTTTTAGCAATATTTTGAAATCTGATTTTTAAGAATACTATTTCAAGCATTCACTGAAGGTAACTAATAGGGGTCATTTATTTTCAGGCAATGCTGTTCAACATTTTAAAGGACCAATGCTTTTTTTTAAATGTTTACAGAAACTTTTTACTCCTAGTATTAATTTTCCTTTTTTAATACTACTGGTAAATAAAAACATGTCATGAAAGAAAGGAGAAATGCATGTACAGTAGAGTCTCACTAATCCAAGCTAAACGGGCTGGCAGAAGCTTGGATAAGCGAATATCTTGGATTATAAGGACTGATCAAGGAAAAGCCTATTAAACATCAAATTAGGTTATGATTTTACAAATTAAGCACCAAAACTTCATGTTAGACAACAAATTTAACAGAAAAAGTAGTTCAATATGCAGTAATGTTATGTTGTAATTACTGTATTTACGAATTTAGCACCAAAATATCACAATATATTGGAAACATTGACTACAAAAATGGCTTGGATTATCCAGAGGCTTGGATAAGCGAGGCTTGGACTAGTGAGACTCTACTGTATCTCCATTAGGGGATAAAAGAAAGGCTGTTGTGTTGATAGTATGCAATGCATATAGAAAACTGTAGGAACCATTCTGGTTTTCCTAAAAGAGTAGGAGAGGATAGAGCTGACATGATGTAGGGATTTGAATGTTGGATGAGGACACAGGGGAATGAGGGTTCAATCCCTCACTTGGACACAAAAACCCAAAGCATACCCTTTAGCCTCAAAGTGAGTCAAGGCAAGGCAAATTCCCTTGCCAAGAAAATCCTGTTAATAGGGTTGTCTTAAATTCACCATAAATTGGAAATGACTTGAATGCACTTGACAACAAAGGGAGAAATATTTTGTTTTTATCAAGCATTTAAAAGGATAATGAAAAGACATTCAAAATCCTTTTTTGAAACAGATTAAAATAGTAATAAAAATAAAAGTGTATTGGTAGTTGGTTTGTGATTTAGTTGAAATCAAGCACATTAAATCACACCTTCTTTTCTGGATTTCAGGGCAGTAAACATTTCCACAGCAAAACTGGAGCACCAGGACTTTGTGATTTGCAGGTCTGATGAAATCTCCCACCATCAAACCACACTAGCTTTTAACTTCATTGCTGTCCTCACAGTAACTGTAGAAAGTGCAATGAATTTTCCTATGCAGATATTAGTTACTTTTCTGATTTTCAAGCTGTTTCCTCATGGCCTATACATCTTGTGGACATGACAAGAAAATAGCTAGAATTGTTTTCTTGAAATGACATTTTAATTCTCCTCCAGCAGCGATTGGCAACTGTTATTGGGCCACATTAGCCTCCAATGACATTTGGAAGGCCACAATCCTAATGGACTATAACACCCTCTTTTTCTTTAAAAATGAGCCTAACAGTGCTCCCACACATTCCTTCATGAGCTGTCACTGACAATTTACAGGAACAGAAATTGACTAAGCACAGCAACATAAGAGTAAGGAAGGATACATATAGTACAAAGGAAATTGAGCAGTTTTTTAATTAAATGAAATTAATAAATTAGAATTCTTACCTGACTGGCAGCAAACAGAAATCAGTAATAAATACAACTTACCAAAATTAGAACCGTAAAATTGCCCTGTGGCTCTGGTAGCTGTTATGTGAATTTCTTGTGGCAGGCTTTTACATCCCAATATTTTGGATGCACAGAGTTGTGTCACTTTTACAGCATCATAAGCAGTTGAAAGGGATGTAAAACCATGCACAAATGTCATCACCAAGCCTGTTTCCCACATTACGTTCATGATGCTTCCTATCCAATAATGCCTGTGTTGTGTAAAGTCATTGCATACTCTTCATCTTAATGGAGTCTCTTACACAGGTAGTAGTGACTTGCAGGTATACTTGGATCAAATGGTGCAATGCTAGCAGAAGAGTCATTCCGTTAGTACAATGCTTCCATGCTCCAAAAAGCTACATTGACTTTCCATGAATGAATTAATTGCTACTCCCATTGTCTCTCTTCATTGACCATGCTGGTTGAGGCTTTTAGGAACAGAATTTCAGTGACAACCGGACAGCCACAAGTTCACCGTCTCAAAGCACATTTCTTTTTTTTAAGCAGGGGCAGCATCCGCAATGGTTTGGACTTGGAAGTATATAAATTTGAAAAGCTCTAATTCATGATATAGAAACCATGCAATTATTAAAAAAAAGGTTCTTGCCAGTTGGGTTTTCCACAGTTTTCACTCAATACCATAACCTGCATATTACAAGACAAAATCCCAATTTTTAGTCTAGAATATGTGCAATGGTAACAGTGGGTACAGTACATGTGTTATGGTTGAGCCTTATGGCTCCAATACTGAGAGACGTGGTCGTAAGACTCCTCGAGAGTCAGACTCTCTTGAGGAGCGAGAGAGGAAACGGCTGCGAGACATCTTTGCAGAACCATCTGACGAAGACTCCTTTGAGGGCTTTACTGAGAGAATGGAGGAAGAGGTGGTTAGCTCAGAGGAGGATGACATGGAATGGACTCATGTGAGGGAGGATTTGGGTGTTCCTGGTAATGATAGCATGGGAAGCGACTGGCGGGTTGCAGGATCGGACCCATGGACGAGTTGGAGGGATGGGACGGGATCCACAGCTGGGGATGCTGTGGGGCGTAGTCAAAGATGTTTTAGTTCTGATGAGGATGATGATGATGAGGCACCTGGAATTAGGGTAACACCTGATAGCGATGAGGAGTTATAACTGGCATAAAATGGGGTCTTGAATCCAGGGCTAATTGCGTTGGGCAAGGTAATCTGGACGGACGCTTGGGATCTTGTTTGGGAAATTCCTGAAGACGGGTGTGTTTTGTTTGCTGAATACGTAAGTTACCAAGGACACTGGGCATAGGCGGCGGGAGGAACTGTGTGGGCTTTTGTTGTGCAACCTGTGTTTAATCTTATTAGCTTGGACCTCAGTCGTCTTCTTGACGGACATTATTTACCTACTCGGAATTGACGCTGGACTGGCTGACTGACTACGATCTTGGACGACCCTTTCTTTGTCTATCGGAGGATTTCGTGGAACCTAAGACGCCTGCACCTGGTAATCGACCTCGGACCGGATTGGGACCTCGCTGACCGCTACAACCCTTGATTGATGTGTTTGGACCCGGAGTTCGCCCGCTGCACGGAGGAGTAACAACTTAGTTGCTCAACCACAGCTGTTGAGTAGCAGAGAGGAATCTGCTGCCAGTATTTATGTTCTACTGAATCTTTGTTTACCAGCTTTTGTTTGTTTAAGGTCCCAGGCTGAAGTAAGCATTTTTGGTTTAACCCGGATTAAACTTCTGTTTAATCCGGTTTATCTTTTGAACCGTTTTTGAGTGACTTTTCATATTGAAGGCGAGTGTTTGCCTAGCTCTTTGTTTTTTTACGAGCATTTTTGGTTCTGTACCTTTAATAAACTGTGTTGTATCTTATCTAGTGGCGTTCTGTCCTTGACAACATGTCAGGTCAGGTATTCCTAAACATGTTTATCTTTCTGCTTCTGTCTTTGGAAGAATCTTTGTTCAGGTTTCTAGCTTTGGGATATGGCACCTATTAGGTACATTTCAAAGGTCCTGTGAACTACCTTCCTAAAGAAGTACTAGTATTCAAACTTTTTTTCCAAAACCAAATCTCAAACACATGCAACATAAGAATAGATTGACTTTTTCAACTGTTTAAGTTGTATATATTTTACAGATTTTGTGACATGGATTTCAGTATAAAGAAAACAACTTTAAAATCTAATAAATAAATAAATAAAATTTGCCAGCTATTTAATGTGTTTTGAAGATATCTCTCTGGAGCGGCTCAGACGCAGTGGAAAATCTCCAGATATTTTGGCCTTCTATTTCCACCAGACTCCAATGCATAATGGGTAACTGATTTTGGACAGCTATAGCTTTTTCATCCCTTTTCTCTAGAGTTCAGTGGATGTACAAAATATTCACCACCATGGAGTTAGTCCAGTTAAAAAAAGAGGATAAACTGCAGTAGAGAATATTAAAAGTAAATGTCCTTAAACTAGTGCTGCATTGTGATCACAGTCCATGTTTAGTGACCCACACATCTGCCTCATGGTAACAGCTCAGAGAAATGTGTAACATTATTCTAATCCTTTCAATTGTGAAATTACAATTCCTGCATACATTTACTTAATGTAAGGAATGTTCTAGATTTTGGATTTATTTTTAGTATTGGGTTTTGAAAAAAAAACTTTATGATTTCATATGACCTTATCTAATTATATTACTAGTCTTTTATCATCAAAGCTAAAATAAAACAAAGCTAGATGTTTTCTGCCATAACATCTGTTGACCAATTTCAGGCAGTTGAAATTGGAATTACATGGTGGTGGAAAATGTGTGGACTGTCAGAGAAATGGCCTGACTTTCTCTGACCTGAAAATCCCTCCCCAGAGTGAATCACTTAGCTATTTCAAAGAGAATTCCAACAAAATGAAGAGTCAATGGCATCTGATATCAATTTCCTCACATTTGTAATCAATAATTGGGAAGGAACATGGAGGTTCCCTATGCAAATAGTTAGACACTCACATTGCTTCATCTTGCTTCTTCTTCTTTCTTTTCTTTTTTTTGAAAAAAGAACTAAATAAATGGATGAAATTAAAGAATTTAAACTGTTCTGTTATGCATGTATTCAAAAAGAACAAATGGTTGCCACTTTGCAAGTACTGAATATATTTGTTTGCTATTGGCTGTATTCATTCCCTTCTTCCTTTCCCATCCTAGTAACTTCAGCCTTCTGTTTCCTTTCATATGTCAAATGCCCTTCTAGACTATTAAAATTTTATTTCTTCAGTTGGTTAAATCTTTCATGTGCAGCCCTTTTAACTAAAAAGTCTTTAAAGCTGCATACCAAAAGATTCCTCTCCCTATTCTAAGGTGACTCTCTCTCTCTCTCTCTCTCTCTCTCTCTCTCTCTCTCTCTCTCTCACACACACACACACACACACACACACACACACACACACACACACGTACAATCAATATCTTATGTGAATTTTTCAGCACATGAACTAATACCTGGTGCTGTCACTAATGCCAGGAAGCTTGTGAGGACTGTACATGGGGATATATGTAATTACATACATGTAAATACATATGAATTGTACTTCTTCTAGTCCAAGATTGCCTACATTTGTTACTATTGTTTTACAGATTGTGTTACGAGATGTTTTGAAAAGGAATTATTGTGGATTGTTTCCAGAACTCTAAACCAGGGATATGTCTGTCAAAATGAGAGCCTTGGCAATAGAATTATACCCCCAGTGACATTTTCCCCAATTCCTCAACTTCTAGCATTGCTGTGCATGAGACATTGAGAATTGTTTATACTTAGAACTCTTATATTTGTTATGTTTGTATTCTCTTGGTAATTTTGTCTGTCTTTTTCCTTTGGATGCCAAAACTGTATATCTAAATGCTCAATTGAAAATCGGGGGGTAGTAGACAATTTCACGAGGAGAGCAGAATTCTTATTTGGAGCCCATTGCCCCATCTTCCCACCCCACTTTCTTGCTGAACCCCTGCCCTCAACATGTGTTCTACCATGGAGCTATGGTGTTAAATGGCCAATCAACCACTGATTAAAAACATCCTTTTGAGTATAAGTTCTCAGTCTTGTGTTATCACCATGTTAACAGCTCACTGATGCCAAATAAATTTAGTGTAGGGATCATGCAAATCTCTAAGTGGTCTGAAGCCTTCAGGATTCCTCTTTATGCTAACGAAAGTCACATACATTCCACATCTAAAATAATATTCAAACTGTAACATACTCTCCAACATTTTACAGATGAAAACTGGAATACATGTGACCAAGCAACATGAAAGAGTGGTCAAGGTGAAAAAAGGTATTAATGAGGAAGAACAAACCAGCTAGGAGAGGCTGCTATGGTTTGATTTCTCCTGAACCTCTTGGTTTGCAGCCATATCAACTGAAGTGGGATGAAAGAACAATAAATGTTTAGAGTGAATGTAGACAAAAGTCTCAGACATATATCATATACTAACACTTTAAACTGTTTATGGTAGATTAGAGGTTGAACTCCTGGTGTTTTTGCATTTTACACTTCCTAGGAAAAGCAATAAGGCTTAACTTTTAATTGTTTGAACAAGAAAAAAGTCCAGTCCTACCCAAGGAGTGGCTCAGAAAGAAAAGCACAAGCACCCTGTAGCATAACTGGGAAGAGAGTACAAAATTCCTGGTCCCTGGGCTCATATACAAACCAGAAGAGTATCACTTCTCCTGGAAACGTTTTCATTGGTAAATAATCTCATGTAGGTGTCACTTCTCATGCCAGTGAAAATATTTTTAGGAACATTAAAGAAAGGCACCAGAAGAAATGAAAATAGTGACACTGCACAACCTTCTCAAGTAAAAGAGACAGCAGCCTACTTCACTACAGTTCAGTCTACTGCAGAGTGAACACATTTGCTCCATAGCTATTGACTGATAAACAAAAAAAAGTGTTTTTTCTGATAGGCAATAAACTAGCATTGCAAAGTTTGAGGCTACAAAAACTTTAACGGTACAATTAATGTACCCTTGGGTCACTAATGACTGAGGATGTCACTTCACTTCCACATATATAAACACATGCTGTGATCTTAGGAAAACGAGGGATGAGGGAAGGGAGATGACAGCTGAAGGCACCCCAACTGCCTTGATGTGATGATTGCGAAGTAACACTTCCTCCCATAACTGGAGTGGATTGAGGTCACTAACTACTGTCCGGTTATACTGAAAGGTCAACAGACATGTTGTCATTCATCTGAAATTTACTAACCACAGTGTTAGTCTCATTAAATGTGTAACAGAAGAATAAGACTGCCCTCTAAGAAAGAAGACTCCAGAATGCCAGGTTTTCACCATCTTCTGAAGCTTCTGTAGTCAGTCATACATTCTCAGTCCAGCCTTAAATAATTATAAGTCAAAAAGGGAAGGCTATAATTTGTGGTTGGTCTGCTATAAAGATAAAGATGTATTTAGTGGAAAAACTCTTTTTTGGGATTTTTTCCACAAAACTTGGGAAAGTGGAGTATTTCAAAACTACACACTCTCCTGAGCAATCCCACATCACTTAAGAAAATGCCAAAAATAATATCCTATGAACAGTTGCAAAATTGCAGGCATGCATATTAGTGATTCTACACTGAAATTTCACAACAGGTTTTTTGTAAATTGATATGTTCCTGAGGTAGCTAACATCTCAATCACAAGCACAGATGGTTTAGAAATATCCATCCATGAAAGATGTTTAGGAATTTTTTTTAGTTTCAAAAATCATATGCATTTTCCTATTTTCTCAGCCTACACTTATTACACTTATTAAAACAATGAACTTCATAGTCAAAAGAGGAATAGTTTGTAACCCCACATTTAAATACTAGTTAAATATGTCAGCAGAGTTTGGGAAAATTGTCCTTTTGCATTACTATTCCTATAAACTTCCAGTTAGCATGGCTACTAGCCATGATAGTGGAGTGCTTCTGGGAACTGTAGTCCAAAATAGTAATTTTTCCAATTCTATGTCATTTCACTATATAGATAGCCCACACACGATCATTCTGTGTAGTCTTCTTATAATAATATTCCATTTAGGCAGTACTTTCAGAATTAATTCTTGTTATCACCTCATTGACAGGTATTTCCAGGCAAATGTACAAACATACCCCCATACCAGCAGTTGGGCAGTCTATTTCGTTGCTCATGCATCCCAGCCTAATGCGTTATATAGCCCACAGGTGAAGAACCTGGATCAAACAACACCTAGAGGGCCATTGTTTTTCTAACACTGATATAATCGATCAAGTTTCTCCATTCAAAACTTGCTACATCTAAATCATTCCCTAAAGATGTTTGGCAACAAATGTTGCCATGGCTAAATGCCAAGCTTGATAAGATATTCAGAGTGTTAATACAATTAGCATGTATCGTTCCTTTAATCTAAATAGCAGCCCTGGGAGAGCCCGAACAGCTTCAGAGCTGTGGGATGTGAGGAGAAAGCATTTTAACTCTTCTTCATGCTGCCATCATCCTAGCAAAACTTTCACTCTGAGGTTCCTGACAAAAATAGTTTGCAGTAGATACCTCTAGTTTTGTCTCCGACAGAGCAAGACTCAAAGTGCCTGGAATTTTCAAATGTTGCTTGAGCTTACTAGAAGTCTTTAAACCAGCTCTCTGTCATATCTAAAAGATATGGGTTGTGTTGTGGGTCGCTGATTATATGATTTTCATATAAAGTGTTATGAAAATGCTCTATACTATTACAAGACAAAAGAGAAGAATCTGTGCCTGCTTTTATGCATCACTTAATCCAAAACACTATACATTTATATTTGTCTGGCACAATTTATAAAGAGAAAACAAGACCTGCTTCAAATTTTATATGTGTGGACTCAGCATGTCAACACATGCACTCTTTGGCCAGGCACAATAGCATAATTGCTTTCTGGGTCATGGTAGCTTTGCTATTGTTAGTAGTCATGTCATCTTGTTCAAGGGATGGTGGCTCATGTACATTACAGAAACAACTTAAACAGGTGTTTCTGCCCAAAATGTGAATTTTAAACCGGTATTAGGTGTACCTTTGATGTGGGCAACTGGGCTCCTGATCAACTCGCTCTGTGGGAAAAGGAGGGGAGAATGGAGACAGCAGCAAAACAAAGTATTTCATCATATTGATGTTTATGTGACCAAAGGACAGAATGGAGGAAGAAGATGATTAATTAAGATTAATGAACATAACTTGAAAAGAAAATGTTCCACTAGGTTTTCTGAAATGAGAATACTCATTTGTTCAAAGCTCACATAAGGAAATTGTGTGGGTTAGCTTTGTGTCTCGATGCTGGGCGTGTGTTTGATCAGAGTTTGATCCTTCGAACACTGAACATGTCCTGACCCACATGTTTGGAGCTCAACACAAGATGAAATCCTGGGTCAATCAAGGTCCCCCTCTCCTGAAGGAATTTTGTGCACATACTTTGACTACTCCTTTTTAATTTGGTGAAATTCCTATCCAGTAGGCCACCTGCTTTCCCGCAAACTCATCAGCAATAATAGGGCAGAATAACCCTTAATAATCCTTTCATGAATGCTTTTAAGAAGAGAGGTTATAGATTTTACATTACTGGGAATGTTTCAAGCATAGGATGGGAAAGGGACCTGGAAATCCATTATTGCCTCAGCTAGATTCAGGAGTGTCGCTGATATGGAGTGAAGGGTGAGATGGGAATATTGCCTCTCCAAATTAAAGTTACCCTCCCATGAAATTTTCATTCAGGCACCCAATTTTGTAGCACTGTAGAGAGTGAGACACTGAAAATGTCACTTCTAGAACCCATATAACATTCACTTGGTAATTTAACTTGCCCTTTTTCTTTGGATTCCTAACCTATGTTTTGAAACACTCAACTGAAGTTTTAAGTTACTTCAATGCTAGAAGTTTGGAGAGTGGTGGAAAATTTTTGTTTGAGGGAGGAAAAGTTTTTGGAGGAGCCTCTTTCCTCCCTGTAAGCAATGCCGTTGCCTAGACTGCAGCTACATTACCAAATGTGGGGGTGGAATTCCAAGACGAAATTGCAGATCATGCATGAAGGGCTAGGCCCAGGAATAATAGTGTCCTGCGTAAAGAAGACCTATTTGGTCTGCTGAGTGTAAGTTCAAAGAAACATTGATCTGGGACAGATAACATGCTCTTGCAATGAAGAAAAGGCCAGCAAAATAAAGCTTTTAGGGTAATGAAATGTCTTTATATGTTTTCAGCACTTCTAATCCCTGATTGTTTTTTAAAAATCAAAACATTGGCAGAATAGTATAGTAACCAAAATACTACAAAGCATAATCTTTGCATCTGTAGGCTTCTTTTTCAGGCTGGACACTAAGGTAAACAAAAAAGTAGAAAATGAGTATTTAAGGGCATCATAGAAAAATATATTTTGGAAGAACTTTTGTTTTGGATCCAGTCAATAACACATCCTTCATATGTTAGGAAGACCAACATCTGCTATAGGGAGCCCTCTCTACTCCTTGAGTGCTCATCTCTAGTTTAGAACCATGGTTTTCAAAGGTTTTTAAATCATTCAGGAGGCCCCTAGAAATTGAGATGCGGCAGATATTTACCTTCCCAACATATGGAACATGATGAAGTGGGTAATAGCGTTGGACTGGATGGTTTCCAACGCTATGATTCTATGAAAAAGAGAAAGACAAAATCAATGACCTCTTTCTCACTTTCCCTGTCTATAAATGATTGTCCAGGGACTGGAGGTAATACTTCAGCAGCACTCTGTGTTAAGCAACAGATGTGATATCAATTTGGTGGCTGTCATGTTTATTTATTGATCTTTCTGACTAGTTTTGTCATCTTGTTCATTTTCAAGTTTATTTAATTATAAAGTTAGGAACAAGGAGCCCAATCAGTCTGTGATGAAATTTCCGGAATGAGTTTATACAGGCATGCAATTATGACAGTTCCATCTCTGTTTTGTATATTGTCCAGAGACTGATGTGACCGTTTTCTGTTAAATAAAAGGATTTTTAAAAAAATCAGGTCACCACACCAATCCTAAACAGATTCCCTTGGAAATAAGCTCCCTCATACATAATGAGACACACTTCCGACTAAGTTAGTATCCAGCATTTTAAGAGGCAAAAACATTGTCAGTGTTGTTTTTACACACACACACACACACACACACACACACACATATATATATGTGTGTGTGTGTGTGTGTTTAGCTAAAGCTTTTTCTTATACACAGAGAGAGAGATAGGGAGAGAGAGAGAGAATGAAATACTGGGTGAATGGGAAACAGTCATGGCAGAAGCTGGGATAATTATCTGTTGAGGAAATTATCAATTACCAACACAGGGGGGAAAACATTTACAGGTCAAATCTATTATTCAACTCCTATGGATAGCCTTTGAGAAGAGCTGAGATGGGGAAGTGGTTCACCTGATGGGAATATTTTAATATGTTTTATTGCACTTAATATGATGTATCTTTAAATTATTACTGAAGGCACAACTGAGAACTGCACTGAAACCAGACCTTTATTATGAAAGGAGCTGTTTATGAGAAGAGGTCAAAACACTGACCTGAAATTTCTGCAAGCCAAACAAACATGCAGAGAGTGGAAACAAATGATGAATTAACCTGAGGTCACTGTTTTAAAATGTCTTACAACTTGGAAAGCTGGTTGTCTGTAGCCTCTGGAGCTGAAGGAGACAACTGGAACTCTTATTCTGATAACATCAAAAAGGTCTCCAGAAAATTTTAAAAGTCTCCCTCTCTTTTGTCCAACTCCTGTGCAAGTTTCCATGTTTCAGGGAACTGCACCATCTGCCTAAACTCAGAGAAGTTCCTAAAAGAACTAAAAGGATATCTACATGGGCACCATAGCCCAAGGCAGGTAAGAATTAGCCTTGTGGTGTTCACATGATGTATGGGCCATTCCCACCTTCAATGCAAAACAAGGCCACCAAGTTAGCCAAAGCTGGGGAATGCTCTAGAGCAGGGGTCCCCAAACTAAGACCCGGGGGGCCGAATGCGGTCCTCCAAGGTTATTGATCTGGCCCCCGCCCTCAGTTTTAGACTTAGGCTCGCCCAAAGTCCGAAATGACTTGAAGGCACAACACCAACAATCCTACTTGACTATCTCATTGGCCGGAAGCATGCCCACACTTCCCATTGAAATCCTGATAGGTTTACACAGTATGTTGGTTACAATTGTTTTTATTTTTAAATATTGTATTGTTCTTTAATTTACTAATACTATGCAGTCCTAATAATATAATATATTGTGTATACATATAATATTTATTTATTACAGTATTTCTACCCTGCCCTTCTCACCCAATAGGGGACTCAGGGCGGCTAATAATAATAATACAATATAATAATATTGTATAATATAATAATATTAATTATATATTATATATCAAATGTAATATTACTAATAATATTACGGTATAGTGGTATAGTACAATATAGTAATATATAATGCTAATATTGTACTATGCTAATAATATAATATATTGTATGTACATACAACTTGTAAGCCGCTCTGAGTCCCCTTCGGGGTGAAAGAGGGTGGGGTATAAATGTAGTAAATAAAAAATAATTGTTGTTGGAGGTTTTTTTTGTTTTTTTGCACTACAAATAAACATGTCCAGTGTGCATAGGAATTTGTTTGCATTTTCTTAATGATAATTTGGCCCCTCAACAATCTGAGGGGCCATGAACCGGCCCTCCACTTAAAAAGTTTGAGGACCCCTGCTCTAGATCTTCTCCAAACTCTGAAGCAGCCCCACACTACGGGGTCATGTAAACACTTTGGCCAGTTCTGAATTGGAACCAGTCCAACTGTTTGCATGAACATTCTGCTTTTCCTGGGTTTCGTGCAGGTACTGTCCAGCTATGCCAATAGTCAGTCACACAGGCTAAGAGAAACAGAGTCTACAATACAGGGACCATAAACTTTTGATCACATCAGATGGAGGAGCTTTTCAGAACTTGGTCAGCTCACATGGGATCATGTATTATGCTTCACCTTTGTTCTCAAGCCTGCCTGGGCAGGTGCTTGGGTAGTGCCCCATGGGTCAGTCCAAGATCTTGGTGCTTCCCTACAGCTTTGGCAATCAGACAATCAAGGACTTTGCATGACTCCTGCCTGAGGTGCATGAGTAATGTGCAGGAGGACAGGAATCTGTCTCAATTTTCCAACCAAAGTTTTTCCTTCATTTAATACGCACATTTTAACATGTAAACTCTGTATTTGTAAGCTATTTGGAAGGTTTTATGAAGCTGAGAAAAGTGGTTTAAAATGTTTAAATTAATTAATTGGTGACCTCAGCTCTGGCAGCACTGAGAGAGCAACATGTCCCTTCCCTTCCCTCCTATGGGAAAGAAGTAAGAACTGGCACAACATTTGGAGTTACAGGGGACAATTTGTCACTCAGTAGACTCAGTTTCTATGACTAAGCGCAGTTTCAGATGAGGATGTTTATCATGGCCTCACCCTGACTCTTCCACTAAACTTAGTGGGAGAGAGCTTTTCCACTCTAAACACCTTGTTCCTTATCTCACAAATGCTGTTAAGGAGAGGTGATTGAATATCTTTTTTCAAATGCATTGAATGGCTGACATGATAGATGTCTCATCTGAAACTGTATTAATGTGTCAAACACAGGAAAAATATTCAAAACATTATATCATGCAAGTCGATACTGATTTTGGAGTCTTCAGGAGCACCTTTGCTCTTCTGTTCTTCCCGTTCAGAGACTTACATGGGAAAAGAAACCTTTCTTGGGAGCTACTCCTAGGCTCTGGAACTTCTGGCCAAGGAATCTCATGCTAGCTTTATATTTGCTTTCTGCTGATAAGTGGCTTTTGACATGTATACTGACTTTCTCCTGCAGTAGGTCTTTTATTTATTGTTTCAATTTGGCAGTGCCAATTAATGTTCCGCTATCCCATTTTTAATCTGTTTTCAAAATGTTCCAGTTTTTTCTCCTCCTTCTCCAGGGGTGGTGGGAGTGATGGTAGAATCTTGCCATTCTCAGCATGCTTAGGGGAAAACACACTATTGCAGACTTTTCTAAGATATATGTTCTCATTCATTAATAACGTTTGATATTTTCACCACACTCTGATATTTCTTGGCCACATGTTCCTGGTTTTTATCTGTGAAATGTTGGGGGCGATGTGGTAGGCGCAGTGATTTCTTTTTTGCTAATGTGGTTTTATTTGAGATGTATCAATGGTTTAACCATAATGTTATCTAATGCAGCTATCCAGTGTTTACAATGAGCTCCAGTACATTTGATTACTTACAAAAAGCAATGCCGAAAGTCGAGTGGTCCCCTAGGGTACTTTTTTAAAACAAAGAACTAACATCCACCTTAAGCAAATGATACTTGCCAAAATGTTTTCATAAGCTTTCAAGTTAAAAGAGAGAAAGGCCACATGTTCACACATTGCAATAAACAGTGCTGACTGGAAGTTTATTTTATATTAAATTCCTACAACTTCTTTTTTAAAAACCCTAGAAATAATTCATTTACATTCTTGCATACAGTTAGTCATAGTCAAAGAATTATTGTGTGACTGGGCCTCACGGGCCGTTGAATGCAATCTCCTGCTCAATGCAGGATCTCCAGCTAAAGCATCCCCAGAAGGTAGCAGCTCAGCCTCTTTTTGAAGAGCTCCCAGAGAAGGAGAACTCCACCACCTCTCTAGGCAAGTGGTTTTTTTGCCAAGCTGTTCATACTGTCAAAATGTTCCTTCTAATGTTCATTGGAACTCAATCTGAATTTCCCGCTGTGGAGTTCAGTTACTTTTTCCTATTATTATTGTTATTATCATGTTTATGAAAACTAATATCTGTAAGGATTTTATCTTACTGTTAAGGATCTTTCCCACTCGCCTCTCCCCCTTCCAAGTCTCTCACTTATACTAAAAGTGAAACTATCTTAGTTCAGTGTTAGTTTAGCACCCTTAGATAACTTTCTTATCTTTAATCAAATAACTACAACAAACCCTTAGTCAGTTTCTTTAGCTCCTGGTGTCTTTCTTCCTTAATCAGAAATGCTAGCTGCTGCACCTACACACTGTCCATCCACAAACCCCATGAGCAAATCCAAATACAGATGTAATGTGGATGCACTTTCTACTGAAAGCAAGGCAGTAATAATAGACGGCTCCTGAAAAATCATTGTGGAGGGGAGAGGAAGAAATTTAACAGTGCCCATTTTATAAACCAAATACTCTGGTGTCTACACTTTGTTTCTGGCCCCCAACCTTAGCCTTACTCCTCATTCATGATCCCCTATAATGGAGTTGGGAAGCAAGTAGTCCTTCAGATATTGTTGGACTCCCAAGCAAGTTTCAGTAAAGCAAGGATAAGCATAATTGGTAGGGAAGGGCCAATGGAGCTGCAGTCCAACAGTATTTGGAAATCTACATGTTACTCATCCCTTTTTGAATCAAGATAAGGAGTCTTTCAACATACACAAAACTGAAACTGGACGTTCCCCCATAGAAACAGCTATCAGATCAGGGATATGGAAATATAGAAAGATAGCAACAGTGTTGGTAAAAAGGGACACATTTTCCCTCAAGGAAATAAGATACCAGGTTAGGAAGGCAATGGAAAGGGCATGGAGCTGTATGGGTTGAAATAAAGCTAGACTAACAGCATTTCCTTTCACTCCAGGGCTCTTACTTTCAATCAAGATGTTTTGAGAAGGATGTAGAAGAGAACTACCATAGAATGGCCATGAGTTTTCACTGCATTTTGTGGCAATATGTTTGGTGCAGAAAATACAACAGTTGTGCTCACAGATTGGAACGTGTGTGTGTGTGTAAGGAAAAAGTGCCACCTACTATCTCCCACTTACAGGGAGTGGAGACTCAGAAATTTGAGCTCAGTATGAAAACAGGGGTATTTTGAAAGTAGGGTTTTCTTAATTTTTGTTACAGTATGAGAGGAAGCACCCAAACTGGGATCTGCTTGATAAGTGAGTGTTTGCTGCTAACACCAACTCCCAAACCACCGAATCTCCATAACCTGAGTCATGCTTGCCTTCAATTCTCTTCTGGCTGCCAGTACAAGGAGGGCATGGTATTGCCTTTCTTCCCCTAAAGGTAATGTCTGGCAGTAATTGAAATTCATAATATATGGAATGTAGCAGTAAGCAAGGTGAGAACTAGTCTTGCTACCTCATGAGAAATTGTAGGAGAAGCTGGTTTGGCCACCTTTGTTGCCTTTTTTTTCCATTGCTTAAAGTAAAATTCAACAGTGAACTGTGTTTTTATTCTCAAGGTCAAAAAGATACATTTTCTCTGGTTAACTTTTGTCTTTCTACCTCATATATATATTCCGTGTCAAAAGCATTGTATAATAAATAAGTTAAAAGTGGTAAAATAAGGAACCACAAGCAGCTAAATAGTTTTAGACCAAAAGCGAGCAACAGTGACTGCATTGTCTGTAGCTTTAAACAACTCCTCCTCTGTGCATGAGGCAGGGCATTGTGGGCAAGCATACATATGCGGAGTTGTTTGTTCTGCTCCACAGTCACACAAGGTGGAGGATTCCTCCAGGTAGTGCCACCTTGCCAAGTTGTCTTTTGATCTGCCCACTCCGCTTCTCAGTCTGTTCAGAGACTTCCAAGTTGCCCATTCTTGGTTTGTCCCTGGAGGCAGACCCTCATGGGGGGCCATCCAGTTGGGATTGCATGGTTGATCTGCCCAGAGGGACACCCTTGCTGTTGCTGGAGGAACATCAAGAGGAGTGGTGGTTCTCATGAAGCCCTTCCTTGACTTGAGTCTAGTGGGAGGAGGCTTATAGTCATGCAGTGGGTGGCTTTCACAATGTTCGACCTTATTTCTCTCACAGTTAGCAGCAACTTCCCATCACACATCGGGGGGGCAATGCCAGCTAACTTGTAGAGTTTATCAGCAGGTGTAGGTTTAAGACATCCTGAGATTATTCTGCATGTTTCATTCAGTGCTATGTCCACCTGCTTCGCATGGGCAGACTTGTGCCAGACAGGACAGGCGTACTCAGCAGTTGAGAAAGACAAGGCCAGGGCTGATGTTCTTATTACTTGTGGGTCTGCACCCCATGCACTGCCAGTAAGTTTCTGCATGATGTTGTTGCATGCAGCTACTTTGTGCTTGGTGTTCATGCAGAATTTCCTATATGGTAATGTGCGATCTAAGGTGACACCAAGATATTTAGGATAAAAGCAGTGTTTGAGCTCTTGGCCTTCCCAAGTAACTTTCAGTTTCCTGTTGGCTTCACAGTTACATTAGGTGGAAAGCACACACTTGTGTCTTGGCAGGGTTAGGCTTCAGGTGGTTCTCTTTGTAGTAGCTGGAGAGATCTTTCAAGGCATTAGTAAGTTGGCTTTCAACTGTTTCAAAATCTTTTGCTTGTGTTGTTAGGCCCAGATCATCAGCATATATAAAGCTCTTTGTGAGTGGTGGTTTTGGCTGATCGTTTGTGAAGATGTTAAACAAGGTCGGTGCAAGAACGCTGCCTTGAGGTAAACCATTCTTTTGCCTCCTCCATCTACTTTTCCTGCCCTGAAACTCCACATAGAAGCTGCGGTTTTCCAAGAGGACAGTTTTTGTAAAGTCAAAGTCCCGGGTGATATGGTAGACTTTATGCAGCATTTTTCTATGTTGCACCATGTCATAGGCTGCCGTAAGGTCCACAAAAACTGTTCCCGTAATGCAGGCTTTCTCATAGCCTTCCTCGATATGCTCAGTCAGATGAAGAATTTCACCTGTACAGTTTTTCCCTGGTCTGAAACCTGCTTGTTGTGAAATAAGCTTAGGTTCAATGACAGGTCCTAATTGATAAAGGGTTAAAATCAGTGGCATGTGCTGATTTTAGCTCAGATCACCCATGGAGCTGCCCAGCTCCTATCATGTGATGCTGGCATGGCTTAGTGGGTGAAGGAGGGTGTAGCCGGTACACGCCGCCACCAAGGCAACCTGGAGGGCTCCCATACAATCAGTGGGGGAAGCATTCACCACTCACACTCATGCTTCCCCCATCTGATTGCCCTTACCTGGATCCGTCAATGTGGGGCATCAGATTCCCCATGCACCTCTATGAAGTGGAGTGATGCCGGCACCATCTGGCAAGGTCATTTGACTTCAACTAATAATAATAATAATAATAATAATAATAATAATAATAATAATAATAATTGTGCGGTTTTCTGGCATTGTATATTTCTGCCGCTTCTGTGACTGTTCATTTGGGTTTTGATGATTCCGTAGCCCACTTGTCGATGGATGTCCAGAATCAGCAGCATCCACCGCGGTCCTTTTTATCCTGGGCGACGACCGAGCCAGTATAGACTTCGTTTTGGTTTGATTCTCCATAATGCTAATGGGTTAGGTGCTCTTGGTTCTGCTCCTCAGCTGAGGCCTCTCTGGCTTGGTTGGACCTGCCGGTAGTTACACTACCGCCAGCACAGCCCTCAGTCATCATTGGAGCAGTTAAGCCCCCCCACCACGTCAAGGTGGCACCTGCGGACTCTTACAAGTAAAACAAGCAGTCAAATAAGAAGAACATGCCCTGGCAGAATATGTAAAGCAAAGTGAAGAACCTGCTTTGATTGAAGTCAAAAATCAGAAACTCCTCAAAGCACAGCAGACAAAAAACCAGTACAAGAAAACCACACTACAAACTAGAGCTGACAGCTGGCACAACAAAACATTGCATGGAAAGTTCCTTGACAAAATTGAAGGAAAAGCTGATAAGGAGAAGACCTGGCTATGGCTCACGAATGGAACCCTGAAGAAGGAGACAGAAGGCCTGATCCTTGCAGCCCAGGAGCAAGTCATCAGAACAAATGCAATTAAGGCCAAGATCGAAAAATCAGCTGATGACCCAAAATGCAGACTGTGCAAGGAAGCTGATGAAACCATTGATCATATCCTCAGCTGCTGTAAGAAAATCGCACAGACAGACTACAAACAGAGGCACAACTATGTGTCCCAAATGATCCATTGGAACTTATGCCTCAAGTACCACCTCCCAGCAGAAAAGAACTGGTGGAATCACAAACCAGCAAAGGTCGTGGAAAATGAACACGCAAAGATACTGTGGGACTTCCGAATCCAGACTGACAAAGTCCTGGAACACAACACACCAGACATCACAGTTGTGGAAGAGAACAAGGTTTGGATAATTGATGTTGCCATCCCAGGTGACAGTCGCATTGATGAAAAACAACAGGAAAAACTCAGCCGCTATCAGGACCTCAAGATTGAACTTCAAAGACTCTGGCAGAAACCAGTGCAGGTGGTCCCGGTGGTGATGGGCACACTGGGTGCCGTCCCAAAAGATCTCAGCCGGCATTTGGAAACAATAGACATTGACAAAATCACGATCTGCCAACTGCAAAAGGCCACCCTACTGGGATCTGCACGCATCATCCGAAAATACATCACACAGTCCTAGACACTTGGGAAGTGTTCGATTTGTGATTTTGTGATATGAAATCCAGCATATCTATCTTGTTTGCTGTGTCATACAACGTCGTTGTGTCAATAATAATAATAATAATAATAATTTTATTTTTGTACCCCGCCTCTATCTCCCCGCAGGGACTCAGGGCAGCTTACAAATGCAAAAGAGTATACATGCAAAAACATCAATACCGAAAACGCACAAATGAAAAATTAAAACATACGATTAAAATCAAACCATTAATAAGACAAAGTTAAAACACATCAATAAAAACATAAGGATGGGCTGATCAAAGTGCACTAAGTGAGACTTGTAAACATAGAGGAAGTTAAAGGTGCTATAAGAACATTGAGGAGAACCCAAATGCAAGTTGAACCCTGAGGCTAATAAAGAAATTACCCATGTGGATGCAACCGATCAAGGATAACCATTTGTGTAGGAATTTAGCATTCAAGAGGGTGGTACTTATTCAAAAGCCTGTGTGAACAACCAGGTTTTCAGGCTTTTTCTAAACCCTTCCAAAGTGGCAGCTAGTCGAATTTCCCTGGGGAGTGCATTCCAGAGCTGGGGGGCCACCACAGAGAAGGTCCTCTCCCTCGTCCCCACCAACCGCGCTTGTGACGGCGGCGGAAGCGAGAGGAGGGCCTTCCCCAACAAACGAAGAGATCGTGTGGGTTCATAGGGGGATAAGCGGTCACAAAGGTAGGTGGGTCTCAAACTGTTCAGGGCTTTGTAGGTGATAACCTGCACCTTGAATTGGGTCCAGAAAATAAACAGCAGCCAGTGGAGCTCCTTAAACAGGGGGTAGACCGCTCCCTGTAATTTGCTCCAGTTAGAAGCCTGGCTGCCGATCGCTGGACTAACTGAAGTTTCCGGGCCGTCTTCAAAGGCAGCCACACGTAGAGTGCGTTACAATAATCCAACCTCGAGGAAACTAAGGCATGGACCATCGTAGCCAGATCAGACTTCACAAGGTAAGGTCGCAGCTGGCACACAAATTTTAATTGTGCAAAGGCCCTCCCGTCCACCGCTGACACCTGAGCATCAAGTGTCAGTGTTGAGTCCAGGAGGACCCCCAAGCTGCGGACCTGCGCCTTCAGGGGGAGTGTGACCCTGTGAAGCATAGATTGCCACCCAATACCCTGATTGGACGTGCAACTGACCTGGAGGACCTCTGTCTTGTCAGGATTAAGCCTCAGCTTATTCGCCCTCATCCAGCCCAACACAGCCACCAAGTACTAGTCCAGTATCCGAGGGGCTTCCTTGGATTTCGGTGGAAAAGAATAGTAGAGTTGGGTGTCATCCGCATAGAGATGGCACCGAACTCCAAAACTCCGGATGACCTCTCCCAGCAGTTTCATGTAGATGTTAAAAAGCATGGGAGACAGAATAGAACCTTGTGGGACCCCAGAGGTCAAAGGCCAGGGGTCCGAGCAGGTGTCCCCCAGCTTCACCAACTGGGAGCGGCCCTCCAGGAAAGAGTGAAGCCACGACAGAGCCGTGCCGCCAAGGCCCATCCCGGAGAGCCGACCCAGAAGGATACCATGGTCGATGGTATCGAAAGCCACTGAGATGTCCAAGAAAACCAGCAGGGTCACACTCCCCCTGTCCAGTTCCCTGCGGAGGTCATCCACCAAGGCGACCAAAGCAGTCTCGGTACTGTACCCAGGTCTAAAGCCAGATTGTGAGGGGTCCAGAAAATCGGTGTAATCCAGGAACCCCTGGAGCTGAGAAGCAACCACCCGCTACAGGACCTTGCCCAGAAAAGGAAGATTCAAAATTGGTCTGTAGTTATTTAAGATGGTCGAATCAACAGAGGCTTTCTTTAAGACTGGCCTCACTATAGCTTGTTATAAGGCAAATGGAAATTTGCCTTGAGCCAACGAAGCATTGATTATACTCACAAACCAATTTCCCAATCCAATTAATAAGCCAAGAGGGGCAAGGATCCAATGAATTAAGACCTCCAAGTAATCCAATCTTCAACAGCTCCAGTCAGGTCTTGCAGACTCAGGATCGTGGCTGCCTTGATTGAGTCTATCCATATGTAATGCTGTTTTTCTAATTTCCTGTTGCCTCCTACCTTACCAGTCATTATTCTCTCTTCTAGTGAGTCACATCTTCTCCTGATATGACCAAGAGATGGCAGCCTGCTTATTCATCTTGGATTCCTGGGTGACTTTAGGCTTGATATGCTCTAGGGCCATCCGTTTATCTTTTTAGCAGTCTATAATATCCATAGAAGTCTTGTCATGCCCCATGAAGACTCTCACTGTTTACCCCTTGTTAAGTCCTTTTTAGTTAGAGGGATTAATATTTTATGTACTGTTTCTGGGAGGTCAGTCTAAACAGCCTCTTTGCATTTGAAGCCTCCATCACCTTGCCTCTTTAACAATCACCTCAGGACCGGTACCTCAAGCAAGACATGTCTGGTTCTTGGAAGAGTCAGCCTTTTTGTGACTGGAAGGCGAAAAGAGAGGAAGGCTGGAAGGTCTACAAACAGCATGTCCAGTCAGAGCTGTAATCAAGTCCAGCCGGAGCTGTATTCAAGTCCAGTCAGAGTTAAATTTTGAGACCATCTTAGAGACAGTTGAACACCATACAAGAAAGAGACAATAAGAAGAAATAAAGATTCAAGAGCCTCAATTTGGGCAGAACTGTGTCTATCTCTCAAAGACTTTATCTCTCCTCATAAAAACTTTGTAGTGAGACTCAGGAGGAGAAAGCGTCTAAAATTCTTGTCAGTTAATACATTTTTATTTGATTCAGCAATATAGTCTCCGATATGTTCCCTGCACAGCTAGTTTACCTTCCAAGTAATTAAGATAGTGTGGGGGCAGAACAAGTCTCCTTCAGCAGCACATTTTTCTACCTGAAGAAAATAAAGTGGACATGGTGAGGATTCTTCAACCTCAAATTAGTATGATTTGGTGATTTCATTTGGAGGTACATTCCATTTATTTCAATGGCTCTTACATCTGAGTAATTCATGTTATAAAATATGATCAGTATACTTTATTTCAACCAACTATATATTTGTCCATCATACTACCTCCAAGCTACATTCCAATTTTCCCATGGAAAAATAATGTAAGCAAGCATTATCCTTACTTTTTAAAAAGTATTGTAAATAATATACTAATTTCTTTCCCTCATTTCCCTTGAATTACAACTAAAAGTATAATTTTCTGGAAAATTCCAAAAAGAGATGTTTTAAGAGATGTTTTAAGAGGTAGATTATAACCATATAAAATTAATGAAAACAAAATGCAACAATGTTGATAGAAATAGCTATAGTTGAGATGTATCTTAGAGAATATAAAATGGGTCCCACACGCAATTTTAATTGGTAATGGCAATGGCTTTCTAAAAAAACCCCATTGTGAGGTAGTTTGCTTAGGCCTGCCTGATCAGAAAAAGCACCTTCTATATCTGGGTTAAAAATACACAACCCACTAAAAGTCAATTTTTAAAAAATGTAATGGGTTCACTCTCTGATCATGAGATGAGGAAAGGGAAGCACATCAACATGACCCCTGCTAACCAGTCTTGCTTCTGGGTCAGCCAAAAGCAACTATTTTGTGGCTGGAAATATCATGGATCAAATGAAGTTCACTCATTTAATCATGGCCATTTGGATTTTTTTTTCTAATGTTCACACCCAGCTCTATCTTTTGTGCTGTGACCCAGATCAGCTAGATTTGGATCATGGGTGGTGTTTTTACTGGATGTTTGAATATATCCCTAAAAAGTACTTAAAATATATGTTTAGAGACTAAACCATTCCACTTGACTGGAGCAAACTGAACAAAACTGGAATACAGAGCCAATAAATGCAAAATCTATGCTTTCTTCTATATATTGAACATTCCAGTTCTTTAAACTATCACTATCTAAAATAACAAAGTTTAGAGTGGCTGATCTAAGCCCAACATTAATAGTGCTAAAACACATGATGCTTCTTGAAGGTTTCAATTCTTTTAATGCTTATTGTTTTCAATGGCAACACTGAAAATTCCATCGCTGCCATCACCACTGCCATCACCCTCATATCCTACTCCTCTTGCCTCAATTTTGGGACTCAAGGAGGCTTACAACAGTCATGGCAGACATAATTTAAAAATAACAGTATACAGAAGTTATGAAGCAATTAAACCACCAAATTTTAAACCAGTTGAAACAAGAGCAAAAAGAGTTCAACACATTATGCAGAGCCAGTGTGGTGTAGTAGGTTAAGTGTTGAATTACAACTTTAGAGGCCAGAGTTTGAATCCCTACTTGGCCATGGAAACTCACTGGGGCCCCTTCCACACAGCTGAATAAAATCCCACATTTTCTGCTTTGAACTGGGATATATGGCAGTGTGGACTCAGATAACCCAGTTCAAAGCAGATATTGTGGGGTTTTCTGCCTTGATATTCTGGGATATAGGGCTGTGTGGAAGAGCCTCAGTGTGTATTTGTAAAATGTTCATTGTTTTGTATTTGCATTGTTTCATTGTAAGTTGTTAATGTATGTAAATAAAAATTACTAAAATTTAAAAAAAACCAAAAAAATGGAAGGGCCCTGGGTGACATTGGGTAAGTACATTCTTTCTGGTAAAGGGAAACCTCCTCTGAACAAATCATGCTAAGAAAACTCTGTGATACAGTTGTCTTAAGAGAGTAAAGAGGATGGATGTTAATCTAACTTCTTCGGAGAGGAGCTGCAAATCATGGGAGCAGCCACCAAGAAGGCCCACTTCCATGTTCTCTTCAAATGTACTTGTAGGGGTGGCAGACAGAGATGCTGTTGCAATGAGGAATTGTGTAATTCCTGCAGTCAGTCTCATTTAACAATCAAGCTGCAGCTCTTTGGGCTAGCTGAAGTCTCTGAGAATTTAGATTTTCTAAAATAGCTCCATATTTAGTGTGTTAAGACTAACTGGGATGTGGCTAAATCATATGTCATTATGGCCAGGATGCCACCTCAAGGAATGGGCACGACAGATGTACAGGCCCTTACTGGCACTTCTGGCCACTGCCAAGACTTGAACTTCCAAGCTCAGTGTTGACTCCAGAAGCATACTCAGGCTGATGAACTGTATCTTCATGGGGGATGTAACCCCATTTAGGATAGGCTGAATCCCTATTCCCTGACTGCTCTTTTGACTGACCAGGAGCAGTGCCAGTTTGCATCAAATTCTTATTTGTTTGCTTTCTTCTAGTCCATTAATGATGACAGGCACCCCCACTGGAAAGCTGCAGGGCATGGTTGGTGATAGCTGCAGGTACTTGTGAGAGCCACTGATTATGTAGGCCAAGGAAGAAGAACATGGGGCTTCCTACATATTGCTGGGCCACAACTCCCATAATTCCTTACCATTGACCATGCTGCCTAAGAATGCTGGAATTTGGATTATCTGGAGGTCTCCATATTTCCACACCTTGTTGTAGATCATTCCAATCATGAAAAGAATATTCAGTTTATTCATGGTGGTGAATCATGCTGTTTTTGGAACTTCCCATTGAATCATAATGTTCCATGTAAATTGCTAATATTCACTATACAGGTATTTTAAAATGTTCAGTCAACATAAATAACTATGTTCTCCACCACAGGCAGGCATGTAGCTGGGGGGGGGGGGGTCGAGGGGCTTCAGCCCCCCCCCCCCTGAAATTCTCAGGGTGGTCCCTGAGAAGGTCTTACATTTATTATTTAAACTATTACATTTATTCATATTATGATCTGATCACCATGCTCAATATATCCCATATGCATGGGGTATTGGGATAACGATACAAAAGGTTTGCTAGGGTAGATTGCCTCTCACCCAGACTCAGCCCCCCTCCGCCGAATAAAAATCCCAGCCCTCCCCAAATCAAAATCCTGGCTACGGGCCTGACCACAGGGAATAATATGTGGGCAGGCAGAACAGGTGAACTCTAGTGAAATCTGTGGCCAGTTCATCCCATGCCAAGGGCTAGCAGTAAAACAATCTTTATACCAATACATTTTCACTATGGGAAGGAGGTAAAAAAATAAAGAAACTAGATAATTCTTGTTCCAAAGGTTTTCTTTCTTAATCTTTGGAAGAGCCGGTGCCTGTGAGAACATTCTTCTTGCATTTATTCACAGTCTTGGTTGTTATTGGAGGCTCAGACCCATATGTAACACAGTTACACTTTCAAGGGAGGTGATTCTGAGGGTTTGGATGTGAGGTTTCAAACAGCTTCTAAATTATATTTAAACTGTTTTTACTGCTGCTCTCATATCTGTCTGGCTCCTCATTTCCATCAGATGTCAAATGATATTAATTCAGCTGTTTACATAGTTTGGAACATCATATAATGAAGTGAACTGCAAAGTGAAGAGCAAAGAGAAATTCAAGCTGTTCAGAATACCACTTTGAAATGTTGTTTGTACTTATGAAAAGTGACTCTCACTACTTCAATTATGCTGGTCCATAATTTATCATATAACTGTATTTTCTATATAATTTGAGCTCAAAAATATCACAGTTCCAGTAGCCAGGATGATCCCAGTTGGGCTGATGGAAGATTCTGAGAAAATAACTTTTCCAGGCCCTCATATGCATTTGTCTGTGTGTCTATCAACTCTCTCTCTTTCCCTTCCTCCCTCTCTCCCTCTCTTCCCACCTCTTCTCTCTATCTCTCACACACCATCCAATCAATGATTAGGAATAAGTAACACCTGTGCTTGTGCACCCCAGGACACCCACAAAGCCCCTGGACCTGTAAAAATGCTGCCAATTTCTCTTTTTAACCCCATCATCCTTGAAATCTTTCCTCACTTGACCAGAAGTCATACTCAAGGCATGGCAGAAGTAACATTATATCACTTCCACGGTGCCACAAATAAGATGAACTTCTACAGATGCTTTGAAACTTTAAAATGTAATATCTAAAACAGGCATGCAAAGACCAGAGCAGCTATGCCATTGACATTAGGCAGAGTATGTGGGTTGCCTCAGTTATCAGGCTTTGGTTGTCAAAGGATAAGAAACAATTACAGTACTTATTTATCTTGTTGTTATTATTATATATTTTTATTTCCAGTGTGTGGAGTTGTCAGGACCCTGGCTGCAGAGCACCAATAACCTTACACAGAGGCCAGTCTCTATCTAATATCTTTATTAAGGAAATATATAAAATCAATAAAAACAAGTGAAGAATATAGTTCAGAAGCAGACCTTTCAGATGAGGTCAAATATAGTCCAGAAATGTATTGTCCAATATAAGATATTAGAGTTCAAAGTTTTAATCCACTTGACCGAAACACACACTTTGCCAAGCAATAGTGTGGGGAAATAACAGAGTCTTTAAAGTCCAATGAAGCTTGACAACAAGGCTGGAAATAAACTTGATTCTTGACTAGATCCGTGACTGGAGGCAAGACGAACATGAAGCATGACAGAGTCCGTGGTAAAACCGTGAGACAAGGCAAGGCTTGAAGCTAGATCCGGAAAGCAAGGAACTGGGATTACGAAGTCCACACACGATCTCTCTCCTCAAGCTGAACAATTGACTCCGCAAAGAATCCCTCGCGCCAAACACCTATATTGGGTCTCGTTTTCCCGCCAACAGAACTCTTTCCCTAGAGAACGAGAAGCGAAACCCAACTCTGTCCAGATGCATGACTCCTTAGAATTTCCCAAGGGAAGCAGACCTAATCAGCCATTTGTTTGGCAGCGATTCTCAGGCTTCTCCGATTAGCTTCCCTGACTCCCCTATCTTTAGAATAATTTTCCCTCCTGGAAAACGGGGGGGAGTTCTGCCCAAGGCCTGTTTGGCTGAATTCTTGAGGGCAAACATCAACATCCTGCAGGTGAAGAGACTCCGGCTCTTGCTGAACCGGCGAAAACCCCATGTTTTCCTCTTCGTCTGCCACAATAGTACTAGGAACAGGACTACAAGGCCCATGAGTCATCATCACAGGAGTTGGGGAAAGTGATTATGGCATTCCACTTTTGTTGTTTATTCATTCAGTCACTTCCAACTCTTTGTGACCTCATGGACCAGCCCATGCCAGAGCTCCCTGTTGGCTGTGGCCACCCCCAGCTCCTTCAAAGTCAAGCCAGTCACTTCAAGGATACCATCCATCCCTCTTGTCCTTGGTCGGCTCCTCTATCCTTTTCCTTCCATTTTTCCCAGCATCATTATCTTCTCCAAACTTTCCTGTCTTCTCATTATGTGGCCAAAGTACTTCATCTTTGCTTCTAATATCCTTTCCTCCAGTGAGCAGACGGGCATTATTTCCTGGAGTATGGACTGGTTGGATCTTCTAGATGCTCACAGTTCAAAAGCATCTATCTTCCCTCGCCCAGCCTTCCTTATGGTCCAGCTCTCACATCCATAGGTTACTACAGGGAATACCATTGCTTTAACTATGCAGATGGGGCCCCTGGTGGCACAGTGTGTTAAAGCGCTGAGCTGCTGAACTTGCGGACTAAAAGGTCCCAGGTTCACATCCCAGGAGCGGAATGAGCTCCCACTGTTAGGCCCAGCTCCTGCCAAACTAGCAGTTCGAAAACATGCAAATGTGAGGAGCTAATTAGAAATGACAAGCCAACCCAAGACATTTTGTTCTCTTGGATAAAAAACAAGATTGCAGTAGGATTAAAAATCTTTATTTTTTGCAGTTGCCTGTGTTAAAAAAAGGTACCAACATCCTCTCCCTGCTGGGTGAGTTTACAAGAGTTTGGGGACAATAATGTTTCACATTTTGGGTCCTATGTGAAAACTTTGTGTTTGCACAAAAACAGTCTGCACAAATGATTTTGTACTCAAAATTCAGAAAATCTTCTGGAATTTGACTAATTTCTTGGTAGGATGTTTTAAAGTGTTGGAACAATCTTTCTCATACCAGTAGAAAAAAATACATGAATGTTCCTCATATCCCTATGTGGCAGTTTTCTCTTCCTTCAACTCTGGTAACAGGGTAGCATAGATCAGTATACCTGAAATAAGCAGTGTGGTTTAGGGAGGTTCAAGCTGCTGTTTGGTACACAGCTACCGTATCCAGTCTATTACCCTACTGCTGTATGCTAACCAAGGTAAAAATCTCACTGCCTCAAGCAGAACTGGCCCGAGGTAATTGTAAAGGGTACGCAAAACAAAATTTTGCACCCCCCCTGGACTTCAGGTGGTGTAGCCGTGCGATGCGGGAGATGTGGCCAGACCTGGGCCCGCCTCCTGTGCCCTGACCCCACCTCCCGTGTCGCGTGGCCCCACCTCCTGCACTGCGCACCCTGGCCCAGCCAGCCTGTGGCAGGAGTCCTCCGCAGTGAAGGCCTAGCTGGCTGGGCCTTCGCCACAGCCTGGAAGGACTCTTGCTGCAGCCTAGCTGGGCCAGGCCAGCTGGTCCAGGTTGCGCAGTGCGGGAGGTGGGGCCAAACCTGGCCCCGCCTCTTGCATCATGCACCCTGGCCCTGCCTCCCGCACCACACGCCCTGGCCCTGCCTCCCATGCTGCGTGCCCTGGCCCTGCCTCTCGCGCTGTGTGGGAGTTGGGGCCAGGGCGTGGAGGGAAGGTCCTTCCAGGCTGCGGCAAAGGCCCAGCCAGGAAAGACTCCCGCTGCAGCCTGGCTGGGCTAGGCTGGCTGGGTCAAGTCAGCCAGGCCAGGGCGCGCAGTGCTGTAGGCAGGCCCAGAACTGGCCCTGCATCCCGCGCTCCACGCCCTGGCCCCACCTCTCATGCTGTGCAGGAGGTGGGGCCAGGGCACGGAGTGCGGGAGGCAGGGCCACCTCTGGCCCTGCCTACAGCACCGCAAGCCCTGGCCTGGCTGAATGAACCAGCCTGGACACAGTATATTATTTGAGAACACAGAAATGCTGGACCACTCCAACAACAATCATGTCAGACTACACAGAGAAGCCATTGAAATCCACAAGCATGTGGACAACTTCAACAGAAAGGAGGAAACCATGAAAATGAACAAAATCTGGCTACTAGTATTAAAAAAACTCTAAAATCAAAACAGTAGATGGGAACCAACACTCTGAGGGCAGAGGAGCCCCAAGGAGGGGTACTGACTGAACAAAGGATGCCCCCCAGGCAAGAGACAAACCTTTCCAATGCTAATTAGGGTGATTAACTGAAACATTAATGCTGGCTTCCAACTGACAAAGGACTCTTGTCACACCCTGGACTCTCCACAGATATATATATTTTTCCTTTCCTTGCCTAGTTTATCCATGCCTCACACCTCTGAGGATGCCTGCCATAGATGTGGGCGAAATGTCAGGAGAGAATACTTCTGGAACATGGCCACAAAGCCCGAAAGACATACAACAACCCTGTGATCCTGGCCGTGAAAGCCTTCGACAACACACTGAACATCTCTATGGGGAGAAATTGTTCCAAGATACACGGAGATTGGAAAAACTAAGGACCAGGAAAGCACATCTGCTGTGCTCCCTGACCTTCCTTCTACACTGCAGAAACACAGATACCATCCAACAATTTCTTGCAACCACAGGCTCATCGTATTTACAACCGCCTGGAACACAACCTCTTAAGAGAGAAAATCCACACCATCCGCAAAGAACTCACAAACACAGGCAAAGAACTGCTGCACCTCCATTTCAACATCAGGCAAAAGATGAATACCCAGGACTGGGGTAAAATAGACAGCATCACTTACAAAAAAATGGAGAAAGACATGGTTCTCCACACCAAGAGACAAAAACAAAAATTTGACAAATGTCGTAAGCAACAGCCAAAACCAGAACTGGATAAGTCATGGACCGTCATCAACCTGACTGACAGACAACTCACTGAAGACCAAGTATCCATTCTTAGCAAAAGGAGGAAATTTTGCGGTCACCACCACCAGGATCCCTGTAGAAAACATCATTGCCAATGTTTAATCAGCAATTTACCAGCTCCCTGAGGAAGACGTGGAGGAGGTAAGAATGGAAACAGCAAAGATCCTGAGAAATGCAAAACTTCCCCCCAGCAACATAACGGGAAAAGAAAGACATGCCATCAAAGATCTCAAATCAGATCCAGAAATCATCATTCTCCCAGCTGACAAGGGGAACACCACGGTAATCATGAAAATAGAACAATACAAAGAAAAAATCAGACAACTTCTAGATCCCACAATTTACAAGAAACTGAAACAAGATCCTACTAACAAAATCACCAGAAAAACAAACACTCTAATCAAGAACTCCTCCATTAACTTTGACATACGCCAACAGCTGTGCAAATCAGAAGCTCTCCCACCCAGGTTTTACGGACTCCCAAAAATTCTATATGGAACATTTTAAAAATAAAGCCCTAGAAACAGCACCAAAAAAGCCAACTGTTTGGTTCAGATACGTAGATGACACCTTCACAATTTGGAGCCATATAGAGAAAGAACTCAGCAAGTTCCTGGACCACCTTAACAGCATCCACCCAAACATCCAATTCACCATCGAAAAAGAAAAGGAAGGAAAACTGCCATTTCTAGATGTTATGGTCATCCGCAAACCCAATCAACAATTGGGCCACACAGTTTACAGAAAACCTACACACACAGATAGATACCTTCATAAAAACTCCAACCATCACCCAAGTCAAAAAAGAAGCACAATCAAAGCTCTGACAGACCGTGCACAAAGAATCTGCAAACCTCACCTCCTCCAAGGTGAACTAAACCACCTAAACTGGGCTCTACAGGCCAATGGATACTCCACCACAGACATCAGAAGAACGGCAAGGCCACAAACAAGCCATGAGAGTCAAGACAAAGATCCACCCAGAGGAAAGGTGTTCTTACCATACATCAAGGGAACCACTGACCGCATAGGCAAACTGATGAAGAAGCACAACTATCTACAGACCCACAAAGAAAATCCAACAAATGCTACGGTCAGTGAAAGACAAGAGGGAACCTCTGTAGGAGTCTACCGGATACCATGCAGCTGTGGACAAGTATACATAGGGACCACTAAATGCAGCGCCCAAACAAGAGTCAAAGAACATGAAAGGCACTGCAGACTAATTCAACCAGAGAAATCAGCCATAGCAGAGCACTTGATGAACCAACCTGGACACAATATATTATTTGTGAACACAGAAATGCTGGACCACTCCAACAACTATCATGTCAGACTACACAGAGAAGCCATTGAAATTCACAAGCATGTGAACAACTTCAACATACAACAACCCGGTGCTATTTATGATTGTAAAATATAGTATTCAAATACTTGTGTGTTCAATTGTGAATTTTCTTCAAGCCACCTTATGGTGACCCTAAGAACGAAACATCTCCAATTCACTCTAACCTCAACAGCACCACTCCCGTCTTGCAAACTCAAGGCCTTGGCTTCCCTGATTTATCCATTTGGGATGCAGTCTTTCCTTACTCCTCTTTGCTTTCCCAAGCATTATTTTCTTTTCTAATGAGTCATCTCTTCTTATGATATGAACAAAGTATGATAGCTTCAGTTTAGTCATCTTGGCCTCTAGGCAGGCAACCATCTCAAATAGGCTGCTCTCCTGATGCACTGCTGACTCTTGTTTAAAACTGCATCAGTGGCCCATGATGAAAATGGAGGGGGTGCTGTATCAAATAGAGGTCCCCCACCATTCAGACAACAGCTCACCAATGACAACAAAGCTCTTCCTCAATGGGACAGAATGACTGGCAACAAGTTGTTAGAGAAAACAGTCCTCTTCTACCAAAGTCAAGCAGTTTATTGAAAGAGAGACAGAAATTGTTCTGTTACCCCGAGGTTTCAGTAAAGGGAAGGTTGACTGGCTTTATAATTTGTTATAATAAATGCATGCTTTGTTTAAGGTACATAAATAATGAAATAAGCTTCTCAGTAATTTGAAAGTTTAATTGTAAAGTTCTCCATCCCCCTCTGTGTGAATACTGCTGGTCTCATTTATGGCTATTTTTGTTTAAAAGGGCTTTTGTGGTTTCTTAACACTTGTAACAAGAGATTCCCTGTTATAATATTTCTGACTCTATTTTGATGCCAGGTGAGTGATGGCTGATTGAAGGAAGCCAGCTCAGGTGCTGTAGGTACAGTCAAATGTGGCTTCAAACAGCCAGCTGACTTTTCTTATTATATCCAATATATTTTCACATCACATCTGTGGCATAGGCTTACAAATGAGGTGAAATCAGGGTGGTCATTGTACTTCTGTAAAAGCATTTAAACAAATGGGGGAGGCACTGGGTCTAAATAAATACATGCCTAAAAGTCCAGGCCTATGCATGTTTACTCAGGACTACATAAGACCTGTTAAAGTGAACAATGCTTACTCCCTAGTGAGTATGCTGAAATGGGCAGCCTCAGAGTTCACTTCTCCGTGAGAACACAAATATACGAGCTAACCTCAGTGAATAGGAGCTCTGTTTTGCTGAAGCATAGGAGAACTTTGAACTCTGTAGTTTAGTTTTCTAAAAGAGTACCTTAATGTCCAAATTAGATGTTAAATCAAAATGTTCTTAATCTGATCCCAGCCTAATTACAGAAAAAAATAATAGCAGGGCTTTGTCATGCTTTAATTAGCTTATAACTTCATGGGGGTTAATCTCCGCTGTTCTGGAGAATATTTTATTAAATTCCCAAAGAGCTATTATTTGAACCACAGGCAAGAAATTTTCATTATGGAGCAATAAAGCCGGGAGGAGCAAGAGTCCTGCTCCACCCATATAAACAGAAGAGGGCAAAGCAGAAACACTGACAAGTCTGCTTCCCCTGCTTTTGAGGGATGTTTTGAAACAGCTATGGCATAAGTCAGGCCATGCCATCATGTAAGCCCTTTGCACAATCAAGACAAAATACAAGATCACAGATTCCACCTGCCATAACTTGTATGATGAAACACAGCCACTAGGAATATGGAAGCAAAAACCACCCATTGTAATCTCAATCAGCCTTTCAATAGTCATACCATCTTGGACTATAGTATAACCGGTTAAATAGCCTTGTATAATTTGCTACAGTAGAGATATCCCTCTTTTTTTTTAAAAAAATGTTGGTGTCATCTATTTTGTTTGGATTCAATAACAACCAAAGATAATTTGGCTATCAATGTATTAAAATCAGAATTCGTATAAGTTGTATTTTGGAAACACAAGTCCCATAGTCTCCATGCACCATTGCATCATGGCCTCTGGTCATGCTGTCTGCAAGATACTAGTCCAAAATGTAATTTTTGCAAGCCTTTATTAAAACCACAGGATAATACAGCTAATTAAAAGGGTGATGCAGCTACAAGTTGACAACAAAAATTAAAGGTGTTCTTTCCTACCATCCCATAAATTACTCTGTCAAAACAAAAGATTTATAATGTATTTGAAAAAAAACGTATATTTTTTCATTCTGTTGAACAGCTTTTATTCATGTATTTAAAAGTGTGGTAAAAATCTTGATGATAAATTGCCTTAGTATAAAGGCAGGATGATTATGAAGCAAATAAACCTTCAGTTATCTGGATTTATAACTGCCGGTATATATGCATTCCCAGATACAGCTGTTTGGTTGGATTTTACTTAGAATCTAGGAATGCCACCCAATGCCTGATTAGACGAACATCTGACCAGATTCTAAGGGTTTGTTCCAACAAAAACTATAATATATCCCTTGCAGGGCCAAGAAGGAAGTGAAATGAAATGAAAGAGTAAGTGAAATGGAAGAGGAAGAAGATGCATGAATGGTGGAGTGCAAGAAGCAAATGAGGAACCTGTGACATTTTGTGTAAGTGAAATGGAAGAGGAAGAAGATGCATGAATGGTGGAGTGCAAGAAGCAAATGAGGGACCGTGACATTTTGTGTAAGTGAAATGGAAGAGGAAGAAGATGCATGAATGGTGGAGTGCAAGAAGCAAATGAGGGAGCTGTGACATTTTCAAAGAGTTATTAATGGCCCAGGTCACATGACTAAGCAGAGTTTTGAGGATGCTCAAAGTCAGGTACTTTATATATTGCTCTGTCATTATTCTCAGTGTTGTTGTTTTTAAAATTAAAATGGAATGGATGTTGAAACATAGGCTGAGATCCCACATTAGCAGATGTAACAATAGTATAACTCCCATATAGGTGGGACGAGTATCTGTCCATGTCTGACAATATATATCTTTGTAAGTATTTCTTGGATCTTACAGCATGGTGTGGTATTCTTGGTCCAGAAATCCTTCATTTTGATACAGTTTGTTATTATCTATGATTTCACATATTCATGCACAATCCAGAAACATATTGTGCAATGATGACTCTGTAAGTGTAGCAACATCTGACAATACCATACCCTAAAAACTGCTCTTTCAGCAAGGCAGCGTTTCAGATGAAATGTTTCTAAGATCTCGAAGATGGATGTGCTGGAAAGCTCTCCAAGTCACAGCCTGCTGGTGAGACCTCTCAGGGTCCTACATAGCTTCTTCTCTCCTTTTCTACCAACTGAGGGAGCATTGTAGACATCATTTCTTAGTGACCTGAGCTTCAGGTCACTAAGAAGCAGGGACCATCCTTGGTCACTGATGACCACCAGCACAAATCCTAAACGTTATGAGATCATAAACCCAGTTTACCACCTTGTAACTACTGGACAGGGTGCCAGCTATAATGAAACAAAAGCAGCAAATGATATGCTGAGTTTACATAGTTAGAATATAAATCAAACTGATTAAAATAATAAGAGTTTAATTATTCTACTTTCTCAAACCTAATAAATACAACTGTATTTGAGGAAGTGAGATATTGCAACCTTACCAACATACCATGACAGAGATGTTCATAGGTCTACTTATTCATCTTGGAACATAGTCCTGTATCTAGCTCTTTAATATGAGAACACCCACAGTCACTTGGATGTTAAAAATGATTTCAGCCTAAATAATATATTGATAAGGAGTGTGTATGTGTGTGATATCTCATCTCTAGAAGTGACACTGAAGGAATGTGAATTTCCAGATTTTAAAGATGTCAAAGTTTACATTGCCTTAATCCCATTAGTTGAAACATTGTAGGAAAATGAAGACAAGCTCACCAAAGACATCTTAAGCCAAAACCAAGACTTTAAGAAAGAGAATGAGCTAATGAGAAACTCTGTCCTAAATCCCAGATATTAGGTGGCTAAAATACTGATCTCAGCTTATTAGAATCTTAAATAGTGGAGAGCCTACTTTATGCATGAAATAATTAAAACTAAGCTAGTGATTTCAGCAAGAGAGGATCAAGTCTTAGCCCATGGTTTCAACAAGAGGCCACTAGAAGGAAGCTAATTCAAGCTCATAGTCCTGCACTTCTAGAATCACTTCCTATGAATCAGGAATCAGGACTCACTGAGAGACACTATTCAGTACTCGGTTTAACTAAAGGTAGTGAGGTCTCAGACAATCACTCACTTAAAGATATCACAGAAGTATTAAGCTGGCCTATCTCAAAGATGACACTTCCTGTCAAGATATCACAAAAGTATTAAGCAGGCTTATCTCAAAGATGATACTTCCTATCAATTATATTTCCTGGCTGTCATGCCTTCTTTAGGAGATGTTGGACCTCATAATGGAACAGATAGAACCTTATATGTGAGGAGGACAGTATTGTAATAATTTCATCAGAGTTCTTAGCACACCTAGTGATAGTAGGTAATAGTGTTACCTGTAAATGCCAGGTATCAGACTGGACTGGAACAGCTTTCCAACATTGGCTGTCTTCAAGAGAGTAAAAAAGGATCCATTTTAAAAGATATTGAAGGGACACAAGGGGCCTGATTTAATTTGATTCAATTTAATTAATAAATAGTTTTAGTGTTGGTCAGGAAAATAGCTTTAGCCTTAGAAATCAACTGGAGATAGCTTTAGTGTCTTTGAAAATATATAACACAAATGGCAGTTGAAAGAAGGGTTTGACACAAACACCAAATGACAGCAATAAAAAAACCATCACTTCCTTAGAGGTGCAAAAGGAATCAATTGGAGGGTCTGAGAATATCAAGGAGTAATACAACCCCAGCCAACAATTGCCTTAGATGTTGGAAATGTCATTTTGATGTAGTTTGATTTTGATCAATTGGGCCACATTGAGGCTTCAAAGGGCCCAGATGGTATATTGACAATATCAGTTATAACATTTGTCTTGAAACATTTGTTTTCATAAACATTTCTTCAAAAGCACCATGCATGAGAAAAGACCAGATGAAAGGACACAGCAAAACACAGAGGTGTGAAATTTCCCTGGAAAATGTATAAAAACCTAAAGGAGGTTGCATCCCATGTGGCATTCTCTCTCTATGCTACCCAACAGTAACTTTGTTTTGCAAAATAAACGTCTGTTGTACTCATCTCTCCTCGGAATCCTTTATTGGGGAAACAGGTTTCTGAGGCTCAAATAAAGGAGCTTAGCCTCAACAATATTCATGTACATCTTGACAAACCTATCATGTGGTCACCATTTGCTGTTCTTCAGCTGACCACTGTATTTCCCTTTCTATAATTCATAATATAAGTTTGGAGGATTTGCATTCTGGTTCCATTTTTGATCAATGTTATTTAAAAGGCAACAATATTTTGCTGATGATAATACATAGTGTTAGCTTAAACTGATAAAAAAATAATGGGCACGATGAAAGTATCTAATCTGCCCATCAGAATCTTTGACTTTGTTACCATTTTTATGTAGGTTCAAGCTTTGATTTGATACTGAAGCACCTCAAAATATAGTGGCCAAGTTGATGACTTTGAGTTGATGACTCAGATTTTGAGGCTGACAAATCTCTGCAGTGCCTAGTAAACCTGAAAACTCTTAGCTTTTATATGAAAACAACATAGATGTGTGGATGGAAGTTGAAAGTTGCCTGCAAGAGACAGGACAATAAAAGACAGGAACATTTGAGTGGACAATAAAAAACAGGAATGTTTGGGTGGAGTTTCCTCTGGGTGAAGTATAAGTTTCAGGGCAGGTGGCAAGAGGACAGAAACTTTGGGCTGCGTAAGATATATGTGTGTGTATGTGTGTTTGAAAGCCTTCACAAAAGTGTTCAAATAGAAACAATGCAAAGGTCAATTTACATTTACATTTACAATGAGATTCTCTGTTGTTTTATGTAAAAGTAAAGTAAAGGTTTCCCCTGACGTTAAGTCCAGTCATGTCTGACTCTGGGGCTTGGTGCTCATCTCCATTTCTAAGCCGAAGAGCCGGCATTGTCCATAGACACCTCCAAGGTCATGTGGTCGGCATGACTACATGGAGCGCTGTTACCTTCCTGCCGGAGTGGTACCTATTCATCTACTCACATTGGCATGTTTTCAAACTGCTAGGTTGGCAGAAGCTGGAGCTAACAGCGGGCGCTCACTCTGTTCCAGGGATTTGAACCTGGGACCTTTCGGTCTGCAAGTTCAGCAGCTCAGTGCTTTAACACACTTTGCCACCGGGGCTGTTGTTTTATGTACAGAGTCCTAATCTGCCACATCATCATAGTGTGGAGGAAATCTATGCCAATAGACCACAAGCACTGGTAGTTTCTATCTAGCTGTCAAGGACTGATCCAACTAAATAGAGAAAGACATATCACCAGAAGATTGTTCACCAGGTTACAAAAGTTGCTGCCAGAACTAGGCACACAAGATAGTGCAGAATAAATCCAGTCTGCTTAACTAACATGTGTTTGATTTGGAATACTGGGATTTGTAGAAGATGAGTATTAAAGAAACTGTATTAAACAGAGCTGATAATTTGGGGATACTTCAATATGCCTTGGAAACATTCATTCTGAATTGTAACCAATCCTATTCAGAGTGTTTTAGACAGTGCTTAATTCTCCAACGAAAAACAATAGGATGTAAACGCCTTAATTTTGGCTTTGTTGTGCTATTGGCTTTTACCCAACACACAACCACAGCTTAAGTCAGCATCTTCAGTGTCCATGCTTTAGGAATCTTCCTAAACACAACAAAAGAAGAGCCTTATGAAAATGCTTCTTAGACAGAGGATACATATTTCTGAGGTCATGTTTCATTTCAGTGTCTGCATAACATCTTCTTCCTATTGAGTCATTTAATTCTTCCTCCACTTGTTATTTCTAAAATGATATGGTTTTGGCTGGAAATCAGCTGGCTTTCTTTCTCATTAAAAGGGTAACAAATGACCATAAGTTGAATCCAGATTAAGTGTGTGCAATTGGGCTGGTGGAAGGAGACTTCCTATCCACCTTTCCATAGCAACAGCAGCTCCATCACCATGTGCTACACAGAAGAGGTGAGCTGTGATGCAATTGGGAAAAGCAATCTCTAAAAACCCTTCCTATGAGGAATGGAATATTTCCATCATCAGTAGGCACATCTCAGTAGATATACGGGGAAAGCTCATAGTTTCATTTTTGCCCATGAAACTATGCTTATGAAAATACACATATGACTGTGGATGAAGAACTAATACACAAATTGGGACCAAATATCAAGGAGATAAAAGCTCTTTCACTATGCATGACTTCTGCCTTCCACAAGTGTTAAAGAGCTATTAGAGATGGGTGATAATTTCAGTTTGTTTTTTATAAGAATTTACCAGATAGATAGCAGATTGTTGGCAGTTTTGAAACACTGAATGTCAGCTCTGGGTCCTTAATGTCTTGAAGTGTAATTTTTAATTCCTGTATTTCAAACTATCCATTCCCCAAGATGCAGCAAATGTGCCAGGAAGTTGCCAGAAGCTGTAGTATATGTGGCTGTGCTTCTCTCTCTAAAAAACAACAAAACAACACAATCAAATTATCCTTCTGTTATCTATTTTTGAATTTTTAAAAGAAATTCCCAGCAGTTGTAATATTTTGTTCCCATTTTTAAGTGAGATTTTTTTTTAATTTTGAGGTATACCATCAACAACAACAACATCAACAAATATCTCTCCTTTTTTCATTCTTTCTGTCTCTTTCTGTGCCCCCCTAAAAAGAGCTATAGTGCTTTGGTGCATTGGTAAAATGGTAATTTCATACTATAACTCTAAAGGGGAAAATTTAAAAAATCAGAAATGACAACATCATGAATCTTCATATATCAGCAAATAGGGCTTTTCTAAAATGTAGAAAAAAAAACCACCTTTGGAATACCTAGTGCAGATCCAAGAAATTACTATAGACAGTTTCCCCAATTAAAAAAATCAAAGAAATGGACACAATGGCAGCAATATCAACAAAATCCAAGGACATATATTGCAGGAATGCATGCTTCTTTAAACTATTCTGGAAAAGCCTTAAATTAGCATGGAGTTGGAGTTAATACCACTTTTTTCTGGAAGCCTACTCATTTTAAAACCTATATAGCAGGCAGGTATGTGGTACTTATCTCTACAGAGGGCTCTTGGTATCGGGTGAGATTTGGTGCAAAGATAACCTCCTCAACTTGGCATGGATGGCCAAGTTCCATTATATATAATGGCCTAGCAAAAATGGTCCCTTACATAAAATGGCAAAATCAAAGCTTGCCTTTTGGAATTTTGCTTTTAATATTTTCATGCCATTGATAGATGAATATATATATATAGGTAAAGGTTAAGGTTTTCCCCTGCCATTAGGTCTAGTCATGACCTACTTTGGGGGTTGGTGCTCATCTCCATTTCCAAGCCGAACAGCCTGCATTGTCCGTAGATACCTCCAAGCTAATGTGGCCAGCATGACTGCATGGAGTGCCATTACTTTCCCACCAGAGCGGTGCCTATGGATCTACTCACATTTGCATATTTTCTAACTGCTAGGTTGGGAGAAGCTGGGGCATATAGCGGGAGCTCACTCTGCTCTCCAAATTAGAACCACCAACCTTTCAGTCAGCAAGTTTAGCAGCCCAGTGGTTTAACCCACTGTGCCACTGGGGGCTCCATGAATATATGGATATAGAATCTATAGACTATAACATTATATTATATTTGATTGGTACAAACTGGAAATAATTTCATTTCAATTTATATTTTTAAAAATTAACCAAATTAACTTCAAATAGAGAAGAAAGTGAAACACAAACATGTTCACATTCTCCACAATCTTAGAATGTGGAAAATTTTCATAGATCAGTTTCTTGTTCAATGGCTGTCAGAACTCTGAAACGAGACTTCCTCTGTTTCCACAGTGACAATTCCTATAAAAAGATATGCATTTAATAGATTGATTGAAATGGGGCATGGTTATGGATTTTCCCATCATCTGTCTCAGGAATTTTTTCCACTACACGCCACCAGGGTCCTCTATAGATCTCAGTAGATGATATCATTGATCTGCATCAAAATAACATCATTCGTATTGTTTAGATATAAATTTTCATATTTTGGAAGTTAAATCAAGTATTCCACTGACACACAACATTATCAGAAAACCATTCTTAAGCCTGTGAGGACATGTAATGCTGATTTATGTGATTTATGAGATCACAATATGTCTCAGGCATCTCTAAAGGTGTATCTTCACTGGCCAGATGTGATGCTGATCTAGAGTGGGTGTACTCCAGATCACTATCACTGGAGGCTACACTCCACAGCTTGCTTGGAGATGTATGGCAGCCACACATCTAAGCACTGACAGGACCAGGACCATTTGGACCCAACAGTGACCATTACCTTGTTCCATCCTTCTGGTGTGTACAGTGCCCACCAGGCATAACAATGACTTTGTCCCCACTCAGTATTTGTACTAACAATATTCAGAATGATGAAGCGATGTGAGAGAGGGAAGGGGAAAGCAGGAATCGCTCCTTCCTTTCTCTCCTCTCTCCTCCAATCATTTCGTCATTTTGGATATTATCATTACAGGCATCATGCAGTGACAAACATACATTTTGTGCCCAGTGGGTACTACAAACAGCAGAACAACAGGACAAGGCAAGTGCCGTCCCCTGTCTAGGGAAGCCTAAGGAAGGTGGAATAGTGCTGTAAACAACCATAGCTACTTCCCAAATAGGAAGCAGCAGAACTGTTTACATGGCCCCAAATTGCAATTTACGCTGGATTTCCAAATCAGTCCATCGGTGATGTAACTAGAATACACCACTTGAATGAATGTTTGAATTGTGACTCAACATATAGGTAAAGCTGATTAATGGGACTAATGAGATTTAGGCCAAGGATTTTGGAAATTTAATTTTGGATTCTCTATTTTTGGAAGATGCAAATAATTGTTGCTTAATGGATAAAGTTCATGTTTCCTAACTGGTTTATAGTCTGAAGAGTTAGTATATGGGATCCTTTTTCATTTGCCTTTTTAAAACCTGACTAAGCACAGATTTAAATGATTTGCTATACCTTGGAAATTTAACCAGCAGGAAAATAATCACAATGGAACAAATACTCAGCTTAGTTGAAGTGAATCTCTTGAATGTGCCTCTAAATCATTTCAGATCGTGTTCTTTTTCTTTTGCGATGGAGATGATATTACACAGAAGAACTGTTGTAAAAAGGATTTCAACAGATAGCAGATGGGCCTTTAGGAGTAATGTATTTTACACTGAAATGTCAAGTTCTTCTCTGTACTGTCTTGTCAACTAATGATCAAACTTTGGTTCCCAAAATAGCATAAACGCAAGTCATTATGTTCTTTCTACATTTGCCAAATAAGGATACTACTTTTACATGAAGTGAGAGGGCAAAAATATTAATAAGAACATTTGAATGGACTACTTGGGGAATCCAAGTTTATTGGATTCCTTTGGAAGCTTTACTGCCTGGTCCACTTTGACACACAAAGTGAGAGCTACTGAGAAACTGTATCAGGCTTATTATGTGGAAGGAACCTCATGCTGGTTGAAGGAGCCTGATTAATCAACTTTTAAGTGAATCAATTGACCAATAATCTATTTTTAGTCTACAGACTATAACATTCTCAGAATAAAACCAACATTTGATACATAAGTATATGCAACACATAATACAATGTTAAAATAACTAACATTGACATTATTCAATCATAAATGATCTAGTAAGAACTTAATTTTAAAATCTATTAATTTTTTTATATAAATAATCTTTATTTAAATTTAATACACATAAAAAAACATTTTAGGGGTAGGGGGGTTAGGGTTGAGGGTGGAAGAGGAGGGGTGGGTGGGGTGGGGGTAGGATATAGGGAAGGTTCAGGGTTGGGATAAGGTTACGGGGGAGGTACTTCCAGGACATTCCCATTGGTTGTATATCATTTTCCTTTTCCTTCTGTACAAGTCCTTAATGCAGTTCCACATTCTTTTCTCAATACTTTATATCAGTCCTCTCTGTCTTCAGTATCTTTTGGCGTGGAGAGGTGGCTTAATTTTCCCTTCTTCTTTCAATCTTCTTTATTTTTCTTTTCTTTTAGTTAATTTTTTTTGGATTTTAAATACTTTTCTAATTGTCTCCAATCAGTTTCCTTTCTTGGTCTTCCTTGTTGTTTGGCTATCAGAAAGGTTAATTTATCCATATTTTTTATTTCTAATATTTTGACTAACCATTCTTCTATTGTAGGTATCTTATCTTGTTTCCAGTATCTTGCATAGACAATCCTGGCCGCTGTTGATAGGAATGTTAATATCTTCTCTTCATTTGATCCAGGGGGTAGTTTGAAGATATTCAATAAGTAAATTTCTGGAAGTTTCTGAAACTTAACACCTACAATCAGTTGGGCACTTTCATGTATTTTCTTCCAATATTCTTTAGCCCGTTTGCAATTCCACCATATGTGGTAGAAGGATCCTTCCTCCTCTCCACATTTCCAACACTTTGTATTTGCTGTTTTATTTATTTTCCCTAGTTTCTTGGGTGTAAAATGCCACCTATACAGCATTTTCATCCAGTTCTCCTTCAAGTTATACGAATATGTGTATTTTAATTTCCTGTTCCAACATGATTCCCATTCTTCTAGAAGGATTGGTTTTCCCACACATCTTGCCCATTTGGACATGCTATTTTTAATAAGTTCTGTTTCAGTATTCCATTCCAATAAAACTTTGTATATTTTCGTGATGGTCTTTCTTTCTGAGAAAAGTATCTTGTCCCATAAGTTGTCCTTCTCCATGAATCCTAGATCTTTGTCTGTCTTGAATTGTTCCCTTAATTGGTAATACTGCAACCATGTCATATTTTTATATATTGTTTTTATCTCTTGGAGAGATTTTAACTCGTAATTTTTGCCCGATTTCTTTATTATCTTCTCATAACACGGCCATTCTTCCCAACCTAAAAGTCTTCTTTGCGAGGCTTCTAATGGGGAAAACCATCTGGGGGTTTTATTGTACATCCTTTTTCTGTATTTATCCCAAGTTTTTATAAGGGCTGATCTAAAGAAATTATTCCCGAAGTTTTTCTCCTTTGGCACCCTCTCTTTCCATAAATATGCGTGCCACCCCAAGCACAGGTCGAAGCCTTCCAAGTTTAAAGTTTTCTTATTTTTTAGTTGTATCCAATCTCTAATCCAGATTAAGTTGCAAGCTTCGTAGTAGACCCTAAGATCCGGCAGTGCAAAGCCTCCTCTCTTCTTATCATCTGTTAGATTTTTCATTTTTATCCGAGGTTTTTTCCCCTTCCATATGAAATTGCTTAAGTCCTTGTTCCATTCTTGAAAACATCTCTGAGATCTTAAAATGGGTAGTGTTTGGAACAGGAAGATCATCTTTGGTAAGATATTCATTTTGATGGAAGAGATCCTACCCCATAACGATAGGTTCAGGTTTTTCCAGATCTCTAAATCTTTTTTTATTTCTTTCCAGACTTTTTCGTAATTATTTTTTAATAGCTGGGAAATTTTTGCTGTAATATTTATTCCTAAATACTTATTTTTTTTGTAGTTTGAATGCCTAATTTATCTCTAATTTGATCTTCTTTTCCTTTTGAGATATTTTTTGAAAGAGCTTTAGTTTTATTTGTATTAATTTTGAATCCCGCCAATTCGCCGTATTCTTTAATGATGTCAAGCCATTGTTGGCCATTGTTAATCGGGTCTTCTATTATGCAAATGATATCATCCGCATACGCTCTTACTTTATATTTTGATCCTTGAATGTTGGCCCCTTTTAGGTCTTTGTTCTCTCTGATATTATTTAAAAGAATTTCCAGTGACATTATGAAAATCAAGGGGGATAAGGGGCAACCCTGTCTTGTTCCTTTCCTGATACTTATTGAGTCTGTTTCTTGCTTGTTGATTTGAATTTTTGCTTTTTGATCTTGATAGATTGTTTCTATTGAATTTAGAAAGTAGTGGCCCATATCTAATTCTTGTGATAACATTTTTAAAAAGTCCCAATTAATTCTGTCAAAAGCCTTCTCAGCATCTATCGTTAAGAATAATACTTCTTTCTGTATATTAAGATCGTAATAGTCTATGAGGTCCAGTACTATTCGAACATTATCCTTCAAATATCTATTTGGTAAAAAACCAACCTGGTCATCTTTAATCCATTTACTTAAGAAGGTTTTTAGTCTTTCTGCCATTATAGATGTAAAAATCTTGTAGTCTACATTTAGTAGCGAGATTGGTCTGTAGTTTTTTATCTCTTCTGTGTCTGTGTTTTCTTTATGTATTACCGTGATTAATGCTTCTTTCCATGATTCGGGGATGTTTCTTTGTGTTCTTACATTATTCATGATTTTTTGTAATATTGGGGTAATTTCTTTTTCAAAAGTTTTGTAATAAACAGCCGTTAGTCCATCCGGGCCCGGTGCTTTGTTGCCATCCATTTTCCTAATCTATTAATTTTTAAAGGTGTAAAACCATTCAAAAGTTGACAAATTGACCATTAGATTATTTTAGTTTATAACATTGAATGACATTTTAATATGATAGATTTTGTTTTCGTATTTTACCTCTTTTATTGCCAGTCTTTTAGCTTTTAGTTTTTTAAAGCATTTTTATAATTTGCCTTGGATTCCATAACGGGGAAATAAAATAAAATAAGCCATCCTGCTTTCATGTTGTTGTTGTTGTTGTTGTTGTTGTTATATTATTGTTTTTAAACACACACACACACACACACACACACACACACACACACACAGCTCTTTATGTCTCCCAATCATTTTGTTGAATTTGCCTCAAAGTTTCCATTAAAATCCTTGGCAGAATTTCATGCTTATAAAATTCCAGGCATGTTGGGTTAGTTTTGGATGACGCCTAGGCTTGGTAAAAATAAAGCTTGAACTGGAAAGCTAGTTTTCCAACCCAAACTATGGTAACGGAGAGAGTGAATGGGAAAGATTCCCAAGGTAAACAATGAATTTTTGGCTGTGAATATCATGTTTATTTTAAGAGCAGTACCTCTAGTCTGATTGACTTTCCGGTCGTAAGCCCCAAACCTCCCTTAAATGCGCTTTTGGATTATTTAACTGCAAGAAATTTAAATACATTTCAATAAATAAAATACTCCAGTTCTGTTCATTAATAGGACTATCTTAATGTGTACTCAGATGTAAAAACTAGTGAATTCAGTAGGAATTGCTCCCAGATGAATGTATATAAGATAGAAACTGTGATGTTTTTGGCCTGACAAATATGGAAGATTCCCAATGGGTAAGGACCTGCCATAGAGGAATATAGTTGTAGAACTGATAATTAGGTGTGATGCATTGCATATATAAACAAATACTAAAATGGAACTAAAAGGAATTGGACAGAGTTAAATAACTTCACGGCATGAAGAAGAATATGCATAGGAAAATGTGGTTTCTGTGCACAATTCTGGGTTCTGCACACACAGAAGATGAACTGGGCAACCTACTCTTCCTGTTTCAAGGTTTTCTTCAAGGCTAAATTCAGTTTGTCTATGAACATTCTTACCAACCTTAACTAGCGATATTTCATTTATGAAAACATCCTGCCAAAATGTCTGTCTGCCTCGCTTCCTCTCCTTCTTCCCCAACATAAATCAAGGATATTGAATAAAGGTTCTGTCCCTTGTCTCTCTGTTGGTGGGATCAATGTTTTGACTCCTTGCTTACCATGCTGGGGGATCTGTTTAAAAGCAAGATTTTGTTCCTGCTATAGCCAATCAGCTCACTTTTGATCTGGCCCTGTGGTCTACTTTACTTATTGGTTTGGAGGACTTGCTGACAAGGCACCTTGTCCAAACCACATCGCAATCATTTTAATGTTTTTCCACTGACTGAAGGGGACTTTGGATTAAACAGGGTGTGCTTTTAACCACAGAGATGGTTCAAATGTGCAACACTCTTCATATCTCATGTTGTACTGAAAGCAGTTTATCACTGCCAAAATACAGGAAAACCACCTCATCAGAAGTCTTGCCTTCTTCATCCCCACTTCGTCTCAGAAAGATTTTCATGGAACAACGGAATGAGGGTTCAATTGCACAAGATGCCAGTAGCTGCTGTTACAATTTGCTTGAAAAGTCTCTTAAGATTTAAAGAGACTTGCTAAAACTGTGAAGAAAACTTACAGAATTACATTATTTTAGAATTCTGTTCACAGTTACCCTATGAAATCTCTTTTAAGAGTCATAAAGTGGTACACAAATAATCTAGAGATGTTGGGGATGGAAAAAATGTATGGGTGTGTGATATGAAAAGAGCAGAGTGCAATGTCTGTACCTCCCAGATTCAGAATATACCTGTGTTATCGGGCAACTCTAATGCCTGGTAGTGTAGTGTAGTGTAGTGATTTGAGCATTGTACAGCAAATATAGAAACCAGGTTTCAATCCCCATTGGACCATGGAAACCCACGGGGTAAGCTTGAGCTTCTCAATTTCAGGGGAAAGCAAGCCCCATCTGAACAAAATTTCTCAAGAAAACCATGTGGTAGCTTCATCTAGGGTCACCACCTATGGTCAAGTCATAAATGAAGGCACACCACATCAATCTAGTTCGAGCAGTATCATGTGATTTTAACTGTTTTTCCTGGTATCCTTAGAGGTAAAATTAATCCTCATTCCAGCTAGATCAGAAATTAGAGACAGATCTCAATTAACATTTGGTTCTTTTCATCAAACCTGTTTTTCTGCCACTTATTTCCCCAGTGATTTCCAGTAATAGTTGAGTTTCCTGAAGAAGATTCTGTTGTGTGCTACTGCTCTCATATATACAAAGTGGAATAGGTGCATTTAAGTATCTACTACATTCTTTTTCATATAATCAAAGTTCTTGTATTAGACTTTATGGTAAAAGAATGTGTTGGCAGAAATATTGTAAAACTACTCTAAGGCAAAAAGGATTTTGGCATGAAGAAATACAGTGCTGAGAATATTTTTATATTGGCCTGGGAGATTTTTATTTCATAGATTTTTCCATCTCCAATTCTCTCACTATGGAAAATATTGCATTGAATGCTCAAGGAATCATACCTGTGTAGATTAATATGTGCTCTTTATGGTTTCTTTGGAAATATAAAAGAATAGAGTGTTCCAATACAAAATCATTTCAGATTTTTAGTTAGTACATATTAAATCAGGAAATGAAAATGATCATTTTGTACATAATTGTAAAGATGGATTGTGCACATTTGTTTGTAACTTACATTCAGCCTTTGTCAGAGGCATTTTAAGTACTGCACATAGAAGTGACAGATATGGATTACGAGGTGCCTTAGTCCCATACAGCTTGTTGCATTGCCAAAGAAAGAGGGACAGATGAAGAAAGAGAATTAATGGAACTCAGAAAATGTCCTAATGTTAATTTCTCTTGCTGCATATACTTATATGCACACACACATAAAACCTGGAGATATGTAAAGGCCTAGGAGAATTATTTTATTAGAAATGTGTACTATGTTCTTACTGAAATGGGAAATTTCTAATATGATAATAACTAAAATCCAATAGCATAGACAATATTTTTGCAGATCTTTGCCCACAGACCACCGTCTCCCTAATAGAAAGGTCATTACATCAGTCTAGACTGGGGACTGGCAATAGAACTAGGGTGAGTGTTTTATGCCCATGGGAGACAGAGGATCAGAAGAGAAGCAGAAAGACACATTGTCAGAAGGGAAGCAACTATGGAGAAGCCAATCCAGACCATAGGTAATCCAAATCAATGAAAGCAGATACAGGGACAAGGTCTTAGCCAGTCTAGAAGTTGTAGCACAAAATTAGTAATCCAGACAATCAAAGCAACAATAAAAAGGAGGTTGAAACAAGAAGTTGTTCACATAGCCAGGCAAAGTTGATGAACTCTAAAAAGCTCATGAACACTGTCAGCCAAAGAGATTGAATGGTTGAGATCCCGGCAACTTCTTGGAAATGCAAACCTCTAGATGAGAGGTTCTTGATGGGCCAGCATCTCCTATTTAATTCCTGTGAAAGTTGTCCTTTACTTGCCAGACTTCACAGGGTGGAAATATCTCTTCAGTGTCTTTCAAGTCAGCTGAGGCGAGAAGATCTCAGGAGCTTCAATTGCCTTTATTGAGATCCAGAAATTTCTCCAACTTCTTGGTGTCTTCTTTCCCAGTTTCCAGAGGGCAAGTTATGGCAGTCACATGGATCTTTGTGAAACAGTGGAAATGGTTATATTAGAAGGAAATGAAAAGAAAGTGAGCAGAAGGTTGATGAAAAGGAATGGAACCCAAAGCATTTAACATCCTGGTCATGTTTTTATGATGTTTTGTATGTTTTTAGATATATTTTATTGTACTGTAAGGTATTTTATGTTGACATATTTGTAATTTTGTTTTATTGGGCTTGGTCCACATGTAAGCCGCCGAAGTCCCTTGGGGGAGATGGGGTGGGATATAAGAATAAAGTTGTTGTTGTTGTTGTTGTTGAACCCAGCTGTGAAGCTGAAGGGTCAATGAACTATGGTTGGCTTTTTTTCCTGGTGTTGAAGGTCTCTCTGAGCAAAAAAACACAAAATGGTGGCACTTCAGGAAAATACAAAGTAAATTCTGGCTAAGGATACACAGGCAGATCAGATAATCATAGAATCATAGAATCATAGAATGCCAGGAATGAAGATGTTTTCAGGGATCAAGAAGGTTGCAAAAGTCTGGTTCAATATTTCGGCTTAGAACAGGCCAAAATGCCATGGTTTAAATCAGAAGGAAATGATGTAGTTGAGAGACACTTAGTGGGCATACAAAAAGTCCTACACTCAAACTCTTGGGTCCCCCAATAGACTGGGTAAGGTTTCAGTCTAAAAGGTGGACAATGCTGAGATAGATGGACTGACTTAATAGGAGGTAGGTTCCTTTTCCCACCCACTGAAAGATGCCTAAATGGAGGGAAAGTATCCAAGGCTGCTAATCACATAGAATGTTTTTTCTGGGCAGCGATGCTGCTGAAATTTCATTTGACATCATAATGTTGACAACATAACATCATAATGTTCGAAATGTTGGTCTATTTGACATTACAGAACAAATATGTAGGAAGCAAATGTATGAAAAGGATTTTTAGAATGCTTAGCCTTTCAGTTTTTATAAGACTTTTGATACCACTGATACAAAAAGGATATATATGAAATGGAATTTAAAAGGAAAGAGAGAGGAGCAACAATAGTCATGGATATATGTCAGATCATTGGTCCATCCAGCTCAATATTGGCAGGCTATATCTTTCCAGGATTTCTGGTAGAGATAATTTATAATGTCTAGCATTTTTAAATTTAGGTGTAGATTGTATTATTTGAATTTGGTTGTAAACAATGTTCTGCCAGATAGTTGCCTTTTCAAAATACAGTAATAGAAGGATGGCCAATTTTTAGACCTGGTGCCCTTACAACAATTTTATTTAGCCTTTGGTGGCTTTAACAAATTGAGTCAAGATGTTGATTAGAGTTTTACTTGTCAGGAAAATAGCAACGAGTCTCAATGTACATTTTAGATAAATTTTATTGTGGTATATTCTGGAATATTAAAATACCATTGCCATTTTGGCTCTGCTTACAAATAAATTTCTTCTCTCTTTTCCCTAATCCCATTTTTATGTGTTTAGTGTGCTATACATCAATGGCAGGGGGTGTCATATATAGGGAATACAAAGAGGAAATATACACTTTTTTCTTTTGAATGCTTTGTTTTTCTTTTTGTGACTTCAGATACTTTTTATCATGTGCTAATGTGAGTGGCCTGCATGCGATTAGTCATTGAAGAAAGCAAAAAGAATTAGAGCTGCCGGAAAAGAAGAAAGAACAAGTTCTTTTTGTTGGCTGGTGTTACAGACTTGTTGGCTGATTTTCGTGCACTGAATTTTCCCACCTGTCATGTCTTTTTAAAAGATTTCTTGTTTTCAGAACTTCTTAAACTGTGTAGTATTATATGCCCCATTAATGACAAACGAACAATTCTTATAGCACACCACATGTGTTTTATCGAGTATAGTAATTCAGGCAGCCAAGAATTTAGAGTAACATTAAAGGGAATATAATATATGTGGGGATCATAACTTTTTAGTAATCATACAGGGGAATAAACCTAGGCTCTAACAGTGCAGTTCTGCTGAGAGAATTCACCTAAAATCTCTGTGGACCTTCAAACAGGATTTTCCCCTTTTGTTACCCATTACACAGTCTGAAGTATCATGTGAATATATCTGCTAGGAGTTTCTGAACCCAGTGAAGCAGATCTTGAAGATTTGTGGTGCAGAGGCAGGATGTAGATCTGGTTCCAACAATAAGACACCTCACTGGATCCTGGAAACAGTAGCCAATCCTAAAGGAAGGCATTTTAGAAGTCCATAGTAAAAGTAAAGGTTTCCCCTGACGTTAAGTCCAGTCATGTCTGACTCTGGGGGTTGGTGCTCATTTCCATTTCTAAGCCGAAGAGCTGGTGTTGCCCGTAGACACCTCCAAGGTCATGTGGCCGGCATGACTGCATGGAGCTCCGTTACCTTCCCGCCAGAGCGGGTACCTATTGATCTACTCACATTGGCATGTTTTCGAACTGCTAGGTTGGCAGAAACTGGAGCTAATAGCGGGCGCTCACTCCGCTCCAGGGATTTGAACCTGGGACCTTTCGGTCTGCAAGTTCAGCAGCTCAGTGCTTTAACACACTTCACCACCGGGGTTCCCCTTAGAAGTCCATATCAGAGTACAAATCTAGAAGTTATGAAAGTTCTCTTAAAAATTTACTATTGTGGACCATACTCTAAACCTTAGTGTCTTCTTTCATCTAGTGTTTGTTGATCTAATCAATGTTAATGATGAAAGAACTGTGAGCTGGGCTTCTGAGATATACCTACTAGGCATGGGCAAAATCCTTGGAATCATCGTAAATCGGAATAAAATTGTATCTATTCCAATTTGCAAACAGGGTTCCGAAGCACATTAGCGCATCGGAATTAACCCTCGATTCTGAAGCATTGGAGCCCATTCTTTTAATGGGCTCGTAATTTAAATCGGATATATGAGCAAGCATTTTTGAAGCAACCAAACATGTTTGCAGGGAGGAGCAGTTGTTGTTGGAGGGGGACCTAGAGGCACTGGGGCAGCCATTGAAAAATAGGAGTCGACTCTTTACCAAGAAGAGAAGACATTTTTTGGGGGGGGGGGAAGGGGTTGTTGTTTTTTGTTTTAAAAATCTAAAATAAAGGAGTAAAAGAAGCAGCATTTATTTTTTGAGACAAAAGTGGGGGTTGGTAGTTTGGGGAGGGGAAAGGGGTTGTTTTAAAAATCCAACACATTTTCTTTTAGGGAGAGGCAGCAAACATTACATAGCTGAATCCTTCTCTGGGTTCAAGCCCTCTCTGCCTTTTGAGTTTGTTTGTTTGGCCTAAGCCTCCTCAAAGCACTGTGTGTCCAATCATTCCCAAAAGCCTCTCTGCTGCTGATGTACTGTTCCTGGTTGATAAATGTTATTCCGTAATTGGTTTTGTCACAAAAACATGGCAAAAACTTTATTACACCCAGCACCATCCAAGAGAGCCAAAGAACATCAGCAACAGGGAGCTTGGAGGAAAGGGCAGTGTTTGTCTGCTACAGGCAGCCTTTGACCTCAGCTCCTGGTGACTGGCTCCTTGCAGACTCAGGCCCTGACTGCCTGGCTGAAGCAAGGCCCAGCAGAAACACCTGCTGCCTCCAGAGGCTGGGGCATATAGGACGATGTCCCTTTGCGCAAGGGACATTGTCCTATAAATAGCACATTATGGTTTGCTGAGTGTCCTGTCCACCAATTTAACAGTTTAAGTCACAAAAATACATTTCTGAAGTAAAGACAACCCAATGAAACAGGAAATAAGACTTTTAAAGCAGGAACAGTTTTCTGTAATTATTAAAAATGTTTTTACAAAAGCTATGAAAATTCGCCAAAAATCAGAGGTTATGGGAAATGTTCTGAAATTTGGTGATCTAACAGTGGTAAATGTGTTCTACCACTGTAGCAGGGTTGATCAGGATAGCTAAAAAAATAAGGGCGGGAGGATCCCCTAAATTCCCCCCAGTGCTGTTTTTCGCTATTGCGCATGCACATCCGCCATTAATGAATTAATTACAAATATTCAGAAGTTTCAGAAAGTTTCAAATTTTTTGCTTCAAAATTCAGAAATGACTTTAGAAATGAAGCGCCAGCACCCCCTACTTTCGAAGAGAGTTTAGAACCATTTTTTTCCTGGATCACACATGCCTAATACCTACCATTGCAAACAGGCCATGAAATAGATTGGTTCCAAACTCTTTAGAATTTTAGCAAGCCAAAACCAGCACTCCAAGTTGAGCCTGGACACAGCCAGACAAACAATATTATTGTATAGAACTAGTGTTGTATGCTTAAAAAGCCTAGTCCCCACAGGCATGCTGATTTTAGGATACGGTAGCAGTTGAGGTTTCCAAGGCAAGTCAAAGTGAGTCCCTGTAGAATGCTCTTAAAAGTTTAGACTGTAAAATGAACGTGTTTCACTGAGGGAAAGTTTGCTTTTTCTAGATAAAGCTTCAATTGGCAATCCAACCTAAGATGGTAAAAGGCATTGTTTTGACATTAGATGATTGTGGGTTATATATATACACACACACACACACACACACACACACACACACACACACATATATATATATATATATATATACACACACACACACCTATTCATATACATATATAGGGTATATGGATTTCTTTCATCAGAAACTATAAGATGGACCAGATGGATTATGAGGCTTTCTCAAACACTTTGCTTTTATGATTCTAAGAAATGAAAGTCCCAAAGCCACAGCATTCATTTTTTTGTTCTGAATTCATTCTTTCTCACTGAAAACAGTGGAGATGTCTTCTTAGTACATTTTGAGACATCAAACCAGAACTAGAGAACAAATTTTGGTAGGAGATCTTATAAGATCGTAGGGACTTAACCGATTATTAAAATAGTTCTAATTTCTCACACATTAGAATTTTCTGAACAAGAATTTTCAATTCACATGAAACTCAACAGCTATTTGAAGTAGGAAGACAGAGGAAGCTGAATAGACCGTCTGGATAATAAAGATACAGAACTGATGCTATAAACACTTGACCACTGAGAGTTCTCTGCTGTGTCTTTGGTCAATATTGGCTCTAGAGAATTTTTAAAAGATTCAGTTTCAAAATTTGTACTATTCTAAAACTCCCATCTAGAGCACAAAATACAGTACAATCTCCATATCTATGGAGTCTACATTCTTGGACTTATCATGGAAATGAGGAACTGTGCATCATGACAAAACTTATTGCAATGAATAACTTATGATGGAAGCATACCATAGAACCGGACTGGAGGTCCTAGAACATGGCTAGAAAAGAACACCTCTCTAGTATTTCTTTGTCCTTTAGCATATTTCTATGGTCAACTTCCAGTGCTGAAGAATCTAGAAAATGCCTAGAGCTCATGCATTTTTTTCAGATATGGGTAAATGAAACTGCAGGAACCAGCCCCACAGATTTGCGGGTTGTACTATGAGCAAAACTAGAAAACCACACTTCCTGAAAGAAATAAAGATTTTTTGTTGCAGTCTATGGTCAAATTACAAGAACCCAGTGTTTAGGTAGGAATAAAATAGTTCTATTTGTATTGGAAATTGATCTCGATGTTCTGTGGAAATAAGAATGCCACCTGGATGTTGATTTTTTTTATATATTTTAAAAAACCTAGGAACTTTAGCAACAGATAGGGCAACAAACAGGATCACATATGGATCCAGGTAATTGGAAGAATAGGCTCAATCTGTTGATGTTTTGAGATCTACTAAGGAAGCCCTTCTTTCTGACCCACCTCCCTGGTATGTTGTTGTTGTGGTGGTGGTGGTGGTGGTGGTGTACCTTCATGGGGTTTTTTTATAATTATGATGCCCCTAAGGTGAATTTATCATGGGGCTTTTATAGATAGATTGTTCAGAGAGGGTCTGTTTTTAACTTTCTTTAAGGCTGAAAGAATGTGACTTGCCCAAGATATCCTAGGACCACATCACCATGGATGTTTCCCCTGTGTTCTCTTGGTTTTCATGCACTGGCAAAATGGAGTCCCACAGAGGCCATCCCATGATGCATGGCCACTTCCAATGGCCACCTAGTGAGTATTCTGTCATGCCAGCATGCTATGAGAGAAGACTCCCTTCTCAGAAGTCCGAGGGGAGGAGCAAAGAAAAGTGAAAAGAAGATGGGAAAAGGTTGTGGAAGAGAATGAGGTAAGATGTTTTCCCCACTCTTCCCAATGCTTCCCCCACTTCCATCCTGCCCATCTGAGGAAATCCCTTGTGGGTTTCCGTGGTTGAACTGTGATTCAGACCCTGGTCTACAAAGTCATAACTTTGTAGTTAAACCATTCCACCATGCTGGTTGTATTTGCCTAATATATGGAGGGTCTTCTCATTTCATCTCTCAACAATCCCATGTGGTATATTAAATTGACCTAAAATGCCTAGTATTTCCCTGGGAGTCTGGCTCAAACAGACTCCCAGGGAAATACTATATATATATATATATATATATATATATATATATATATATATATATGTGTGTGTGTGTGTGTGTGTGTGTGTGTGTGTGTGTGTGATGGAATCACGGCAGCAAACAAAACAACAAAACTAAACACCCCACAACCTCAAAAATTGACAGCACAACCCCTCATCCACGCCTCTAGGTTGATACAACAAAAAGAAAAGAAAAATAAAGTCCTAATTAGAGGGAGAGGAATAATTGTTTTTATCCAATTGCTGCCAGTTAAGCTCCACCCAATTGGTCTCCTAGCAACCCACTCAGCCCAGGGGGCAGGCAGAGTTAGGCCTCACTTAGGCCTCTTCCCCACTGCCTATAAAATACAGATTATCAGTTTTGAACTGGATTATATGGCAGTGTAGACTCAAGGCCCTTCCACACAGCTATATAACCCATTTATAATCTTATATTATCTGCTTTGAACTGCATTATCTTGACTCCACACTGCCATATAATCCACTTCAGTGTGCATTTTATCCATCTACATTTATGTAGAAGGGGCCTGTCACACCCAGGGCAACAGAGCACTAAGAACCGACACACAGAGGCCAAAAACTATCTAATATCTTTATTAAGGAAATATGTAAGAATTGCTGTGCAGTGTTTAGGTACACGGAACCTGCGTTGTACAGCGCCGTCGCCCAAGTGGCCGCAGGTCCGTCTAGGAGACTGTAGATCCATGCCACCTTGACATCCTCTTGTGGAAACTCGGAGTGACGGGCTTCTAGGTACGCCATACACTGGCGACGGAATACATGAACCTTGGAGGCTTCCCCGGAGAACTTGGTTGGTAACGCCAGAGCAGGAAGACAGGCTCCGCGTTCCTTTAAGCCCTGAATCTCTCCTTCTTGCTCCTGGATCTTGTCTCGGATCCTGTTGAATTCATCCTGGGAAATGGTGTAACTGGGCGGGAGGGGCCCGGCAGGTGCGCCTGCTCCAGTCCCTTTCTGATCGGTCATATTGGCCTTTGATTGCTTAGTGCTTTGGGTGGCGGAGTCAAACTGTCACGCCCAGGGCAACAGAGCACTAAGAACCGACACACGGAGGCCAAAAACTATCTAATATCTTTATTAAGGAAATATGTAAGAATAATAAAAACAAGTAGGAAATATAGTCCAATAAAAGACCTTTCAGGGAAGGTCAGAAATAGTCCAAAATTATATTGTCCAATATTTTTTTATTAGAGTCCAAAGTTGTAAACCCAAACCGAAACACACTCTATTTGCAAGCAATAGAGTGGGGAAACGTCCAAAATCTCTCCAAAGTTCAGAGTAAGTCCACAGCAAGAACTAGAAACAAGGCTTGATACTAGAAACAAGGTCCAAGGCTGGAAGCAAGGCAAGATAATTCTTGAATACTTGGCTAGGCAAGGCAAGGCAAGGCAAAGGTACTGGAGTTGCGGACTTTGCGAAGTCCACTCTTGGCTGGAAACACGAAATCACTCCTGAAGCTGATCTGTTGACTCCGCACGGAATTCTTCGTGTTGGGCACTTTTAACTCAGTCTCATTTCTCTGCAAAGCAGGTGTCCTGAGCTTCCTTTCCCAAGGGAAAGGAGAGCGAAACACATCTCCCTCCAGATGCGTTCCTCCCTAGAATTTCCCAGGGGAACATGGCTAATTAACGTCTTGTTTAGCTGCTAATCTCAAGCTTCTTTCTCACCCCTGCCCGCCGCATAGAACTGTTTCCTAGGAAAAGGAGGGGAGGCAGTGGGAAAGGCTTGTTCAAGGTCTTCCTTAATGGGCTCTCAGGTAGAATCATCAACAGGCATCTGGAAAGATTCCGGCTCTTGCTGAGCCGGCAAAAATCCCCTGTTTTCCTCCTCATCAGCCACAATGCCGCTGGGATCAGGACTCCATGGCCCATGAGACATCACAGGGCCTCATATAATCCAGTTCTAAGCAGATAATATAAGATTATAAATATACAGTAGAGTCTCACTTATCCAACATAAACAGGCCGGTAGAATGTTGGATAAGTGAATATGTTGGATAATAAGAAGGGATTCAGGAAAAGCCAATTAAACATCAAATTAGTTAATCATTATACAAATTAAGCACCAAAACATCATGTTATACAACAAATTTGACAGAAAACGTAGTTCCACGTGCAGTAATGCTATGTTACTAATTCATATCACAATGAATTTAAAACACTGACTACAAAAAACATTGACTACTAAAAGGCAGACTGCGTTGGATAATGCAGAACATTCGATAAGTGAATGTTGGATAAGTGAGATTCTACTGTAATATGAAATAATTACTGTGGTAGAATAATACAGAAAAATATAATCTCTAAAACCAGGACAGTAAATAAAGAGCAACACTCTGAAAGCAGGGAAATTGGGAATTCCGCAAAGGAAACAATCAGGGCCAGCTAACACCTCCCAAAAAAGGATTCTTCCAGAAAGGAAGCTGAGAAGGGAGTGACGCAGTGTGTATTATCAAAGTCATTATTATTACTATCATTACTATTATTATTATTATTATTATTATTATTATTATTATTATTATTGTGTTGCTGTGAACCATGAAAATGAATACAATCTGGCTCCAAGCATTCATAAACACTAAAAATTACTGTGGTATAATAAAACAGAACAATACAATCTCTAAAATCAGAACACTAAATAAAGAACAACACTCTGAAAACATGGGAATTCCACACAGGAAACAATCAGGGCCAGCTAACACCTCCCAACAAAGTATTCCCATCACCAAAGTCTGGCAAATCCTCTGTTTTCTGAGGGCCACAGACAGTAAAAGCACATAAAATATCGCAAACAAAACCACTCTGAAAACAATGGAATTCCAGGCAGGAAACAATCAGGGCCAGCTAACACCTCCCAACAAAAAAAATTCACTCAGGGAGGGAACAACCAGGCTTTAAAGCTGCAAGGCCATTACATGTGAATCATTTTCCCTAATTCCAGCATTCATACTTGCCTCCAACAGACAAAAAAAAATCAAAAATATTGTATATTCACAACCATGTTGCTGGTCATCGACCGTAATAAATAAATATATATTCACAACCTTTAGGAAATAATATCCCCTGATGGCTCAGCGTGTTAAAGTGCTGAGCTTCTGAACTTCTGGACCGAAAGACCGCAGGTTTGAATTCGAGGAGCGGAGAGAGCCCCCACTGTTAGCCCCAGCTTCTGCCATCCCTAAACTTCAAAAACATGCAAATGAGAGTAGATAAATAGGTACTGCTCCGGCGGGAAGGTAATGGCATTCCATGCAGTCATGCTACATGACCATGGAGGAATCTACGGACAACGCCAGCTCTTCGGCTTAGAAATGGAGATGACCACCAACCCGCAAAGTCAGACACGACTGAACTTAATATCAGGGGAAAACCTTTACCCTTTACCTTAACTACCATGAATTCCTCAATACTTTATTTCCCATACCACCATACTTCGCCACAGCAACGCATGGCCGGGCATAGCTAGTATGTATATATATTGGATTACCATTTACACAGAGGTGACTAAAGTTCACTTCTGCTTTCTAAATGACATTTCAATTCACAGAAGCATAACTTGCCTTGTTGCAATGCATAAAGACAATGCTGTACAGAAAAATATTCAGCATTTGATCAGTGGTTTAGATACTCAACTTCTGTTAAAATAACATGAGCAGAGCATTTAATCTGCAACACATGAGGTTACAGATTTGTCAGGATTAAGGGATTTTCACTCAGTTGGATTTTGGACCTTATTAATGGATAGATTAAAAACAAAACAGCATCATGGGAAGTTGAAAGAAATCCATCAATAAAAGTAATTTTAATTTTTGTGTGAAAAATCAATTTTGGGAAGAAGTGATTGATTTTTCCTTCTCTAAAATTTCCATTAAAGTCATTGTTAATGCTGGCATTTTGAGAAAGTGTTAAAAATAGGAAGTGCACTACATGAAAAACAGAAATTACTTTCATTTGCTTATCTCATCACAATTTGAACAAATGTGATATGCCTTTTGAAACACTCAAATGTCCAGATGACTAATACATACCAGTTTTGTCCATTACATTTTTAAAAGACATTCCTTTTTGTCTCACCTCTAAAGCTTGTGTGGACAATATGGTGGCAAAAATTAACATCTATATTAAGCATTGAATTCCACCCCCACCACTTTCCCATGTAGGATGTATGAAATTCTTACCTTCATTTTTCCAGATACAGATAACCTTCTCATCAAAATACCAATGTTTGGTAATAAATTTCTCAGATTTTTTTTTAAAAAAAACAATGCTAAGAAGAATCCTATTACTTTATGTAGCAGCTTACGTTCCAAAATCACAACTCAGCAAAGAGTACATCCAGCTATTTCTACAAATAATGGTATTTCTGAAGAATACAATGGGTCACTGGTATCTGCTGGGGTTTGGTTCCAGGACCCCTCCCTGGATAACAAAATCTATGGAGATTAAACCCCAATATACAATGGCATGGTAAAAGGATGTCCCTAATATAAAAGGATAAAATCAAGATCTGATTTTTTGGAAGCAATTTTTTTAACCATGGGTAGTGCAGAATACATGGATATTGAAGGCCAATGTGTCCTAACCCTGTAATATCTTCAGCAATTTGGCTAGCTCTTATAAAGTTCAGACTAAAACACACAATGTTTCAGTCTTATCCTACTGACATGTTAACCATTAGCCATCATTGCCATGCTTCCTATAATTCTGCACTATTGTTTTTGCAGGTCCATATCCCATAACTTTAAAAATGAAATTAAAAATTGCAGTTGTCCTGCAAAAGGAGTGACTTTGTCCCATTTAAAGTTATAATAATAATATTAGCAGTAATCACTTTCATTAAAGGGAAAGGGGATCAATTACAAATTGCTTCCAAGTTCTTAGTCGCTGTGAGATTTGGAAAAATATATTTTCCCCACCAGAAATTGTTAAAATAAATTCCTTATTACCCTGCTCATATTGAAATTCAAGACAAAAGATGGTAGTAGCATCTGGATTTTGATGTGGAGAGAGAGGGGGTTGGACTTCAAACGCAGAAAGTAATGAGCCAGCTTTTCCCTAAGTTTACTTAAATCGGCTTTCTAAAAGACTAGAGTTCATGTATGACTAGCTTGACTTCTCCTTTCCACTATATAACAAACACTACAATAACACGGTCTCTCTCACCTAAGGAACCCACTACACCTACCCCATTTACTAGGTCATCATGGTTGGTTAGGATCAGATCTAAAGTAGCTGATTGCGTTATTGTCTTTTCCACCTTCTGAACCATGAAATTATCTGCAAGATCAGTGAGGAATTTGTTGGACTTGATATTCTTGGCAGAGTTTGTCTTCCAACAAATATCAGGATAGTTAAAATCTCCTATTACTGTTACACCTCTCCTTTCAGAATGTGTGATAAGTAGACATAATCTAGGTCCTCAGTCTGGCTTGGAGGTCTGTAGTAGACCCCCACAATTATATTCCTGTTTTTTTCTTTCCCCTTTAATTTTTACTCAGATGCTCTCAACCAGGATTCCTGGATTGACATCATGGACATCCTCACAGATGTAAACATTTCAATTTCTTTGTCCCCATCTAGTCCGTTACTGATGACAGACACTTGTTTAGGATCAGGAGAGCTTTCTTGTCTTTGGGTTACAGGCATTTATTACATAATTTAATTGAGTTATCCACAATGTTGAACCCTATCTCCGAAATATGTTGACACACTCCACAACAGTGGTTCCCAACTTTTGGTCCTCCGGGTGTTTTGTACTTCAACTCCCCTGTTAGGAATTGCTCAACAGGATGAAGAAAGGAGTTCATAGTGTGTGTATATATATATATATACAGTAGAGTCTCACTTATCCAACACTCGCTTATCCAACATTCTGGATTATCCAACACATTTTTGTAGTCGATGTTTTCAATATATTGTGATATTTTGGTGCTAAATTCATAAATACAGTAATTACTACATAGCATTACTGCGTATTGAATTACTTTTTCTGCCAAAGTTGTCTAACATGATGTTTTGGTGCTTAATTTGTAAAATCATAACCTAATTTGATGTTTAATAGGCTTTTCCTTAATGACTCCTTATTATCCAACATATTCGCTTATCCAACATTCTGCCGGCCCGTTTATGTTGGATAAGTGAGACTCTACTGTATATATTCATATTTGGATGGATACTAGATTATAAATTGTCTACCAGTTTTATTTGTTAATGATTGAGCTGCCATATCCTATCAAAGCCCTTCATATCAGCCACTTCTCTACTGGACAAGAGAAATAACTTACTGGCTAAGTGCATAACTTGTTTGCAGAGGATGGTGGGTTCACTTTCTGGTCCATGTTCTTACTTAGTAAAAGGATCCAGTTCCAAATAATGTGAATAACATTTCTGATCAATACACTGGAGTTTAATTGGCATTCACAAAAATACAGAACAGGTCTAAAATTAAAGATGGCTCACAATTTGAGTAAGGGTTTGGATGTCTTAGCCCAAAATTTCAGGATTAGGCATCCTCCCAGTTATAACCATAGACTTCCTATGGCTGAAACAATCAGAGCTTGTAAATATTATTTTTGTGAACCAGAATCTCCAAGACAGCTTTTAATATTTTCTTCCAACATATTGATCAAATATATCCAAGTAAAAGGGCTCCAGGATCAAAAATCAAAGATCTGCTAATTGCATGAACAAGGATATACATAATTGCTTTCTGGAAAAGTTGGATTACAGGCTATTCTTGTCACTTGTGGAGATACCATGATCTTCATGGCCAGCTTTTTTGCCTCCTTTCTGCCAGTAGCAGAAGTTTCCCCCACACACTAAACAGACAAAACTCTTGTGTAAAAAAAATCCTTGCTACTGTTAGGAGGAGGCTGAAAAGCTAGGTAGTAAGCAAGCTAGAGGTATGTAGATATAGTCTGTAGCATGCTCATTTCTCCTTGCAACTTGACCACAATTTATGTCAGCATTTCTACCACCTTCCAATGCATTTTTCTTTGTTTTGCTTTAAGTCATCTTTTGAAAACGACTCTCCATTTCATGGAAAGAGAAATAAAAAAGAAGAGGCAAAGACATTAGAGATTGCTGTGCTACATTTTTTAAAGACCTTATCATGCACACACATGCCATTTCACCAACAAGCTCCGACATGGTGATGGTTCTTTCACCACACAAGGCAGAAATGTGCTGGCTTCATTGGACGCTTCTACACCATTTGGGGGCTGGGCCTCCCCGGGAAGCTGAGGGACATCGTGTGATAGGCTGCGTGCGCACCCATCCCTCAACTGGCTGGCAAGCATCCTAGGATGCTTAAATTGGTAAGTGTGATGAGATGCTTATTTCATGCCAGATCATTCAGCCTATCTAGGATTGGGCTCAATGGAAAAGGCAAAACATTTTAACTGTATGGGTTTGCATTTTGGTTAGCTACACTTTTAAATTCATTACAGAAAACCTTTAATTATATGGTGGAGACTAGGAAGCAATAGAATTGCCCTCAGAAGTGTGTGGCAACCTTTTAAAAAAATAATTAAGGGCTTAACTCAGTGAGAAAACTATATAATTTCAGTCATCAGTTGCAGTTGGCACTTTCTCTCTTATTCAAATATTAGCCCTACTTTTTCTATGTAGTCCCCCCCACTAAGGGTTGTTGTTTTTTGTTAAGAGGGTATACTTATATCTGGTACACTTTTTTTCTGAAGAAGTTCTTTGATGGTAAGTTTGCTTGAAACAGTGATCCCCCACCCACCCCCACTTTTTCTTTTCATCATAGAATAGAAAGAGTTAGCCAGTCTGGCACACAAAACTGTTTTTTGCCTCCTATTTGAAGAGAGCCAATACTCAGAGGATTGTTTTGTTTCTTTTCCTGGCACAGTGGGGATGGGGTGAGTGAAAGAATGCTATTCTCTGAAGAAGTTCAAACAGGTCTTCACTTCCCTCTTCTGAGGAAGAAGGGAGAGAAATGTGAAAAGGGAATGCACACAGCAATTGAATTACCACCCTGTGGGTGGCAAAGTAAAGACCAATTTCTCTGATCTATGTTTTCCTTACACTCCTTGATAGGAAAGTAGGGTAAGCAGAGACAGAGAAAGTGACAGATTACAACTAAAAGCTGACTGCAAGTCTGGAAGTCATGCTACAGCAGGCATCCTCAAACTGTGGCCCTCAAGCTGTTTGGGCCTCCAACTCCCAGAAATCCTGACCATTGAACAAGCTGGCTGGGGCTTCTGGAAGTTGGAGGCCCAAACAGCTGGAGGGCTGCAATTTGAAGATGCCTGTGCTACAGTTTGGACAGATTGCACTATGTGGCATTTAAAAAAAATATGTTCCTTACTTTGAAAAATTGTGAGGTACTTACTTTGAAAGTAGTTGTTATACCCCAGAACCTTTTTTTGTAGCTGCCACAAACTATGTTAAATTGGTTGAGATTCTATGAAATAGTCATTGAAAAACTGTGGCAAAATTTGCTGCAGGATGTCTCACAAAAACAAAGTTTTTGCAATTTATTTTTTTCCCAAGTTTTAATGAAAAAATCAATTAGGAAATGTCATTTATAACCCAGGAACAAAATTGTGTTACATATTGTTATCTGAACAAACTATATGCTGTTAGCCAATGACCAATCATTAGAGATGTGCACAAAATTTTTTCCTTTGTGCTATGGTTTTGTGTCAACCATTCATCTACATGAAACGACAACATTTTTGTATGAAATGACAGGCGACACAATATTGAAAGCGGCACAGTCATTGTGCTGGCTTTCGTTTTCAGCCACATGGCCTCCATGCCTGCAATTCACTTCCTCATGCGTCAGAGAAGGAGGCGGGGAGGAGGTGATCCTTGGCCAATCAGAAGCCAAGGAATCACTGAAGTGGCCTGGGCAGGGAGGGCAGGAAGTGTATATAAGGGGAGGACTGCACCCAAAAGAGCCATTGGATGCTGGAGCTGGTTGGGTTGCACTGCTGCTGTGCTGTTGCTGGGTTTGGCTTGGCTTGCCGTTTTTGTGCCTTGTCTCTAGTGAGGCCCTAGATTTTTCCAGGTGGTAAGCCACCTAGGTCCGGGTGCCCCTCCCCCCCGCCCAAAATTGCACCCCCCAATCCCAAACTTACTGGCAGCGGCGGCGGGCAGCAGCGGCGGTGACCGTGGAACCAGGAAGTAGCTTGTAGTTTCATGAGATCTTGCGAGATTTCCGTGAGATCTCGCAGAAATCTAGCGAGATCTCACAGAAATCTCATGAGAATTCAAAATACATCCAGGTTCCGTGGTGAGTGACCCAGTGGTCGCCGCTGCCCACCGCTGCTGCCGCCATCTCGGCTTCACCCAGGAAGGCACTGCGCCCGAGGCAGGGGCTTCAGCGGCATCCATGACAAACCAGGCCTGGTGAGGGCACTTCTGGGACTACTGGAAGATTTGGGGTTTTGGGGGGATTTGAACTGGCTGCTGCTTGCCTCATTTTTTTAAAAAAAAATCATGTCCTTGGGTTTTCTTTCCTTTCTCCATTTATCTCACTGGCTCAATTGCCTGCCCGCAGCCTCTGCCTTGGTCCTCTGTTTCCTTTGCTGTTTTATTTTTGAAAGAAAATTCATTTTTGGGGTTTACTTTGTAATCCCCAATCCTTGAGTGCATTGCTCTGCTTCCCCATGCTGGGACACAGTGATTTCTGCCTGGCTGGCTGCAGAGAGCTTGCTCTTCCCTTATTGCTGCCTCATGCAATAAAGTCCAAGACAAGCAAGATACTGTGGTTGCATAGTGAGCATGCTATCATTCTGCTTTGTTCACCCCAAATCTTTAGATGGAACTAATCAGACCGATAAATTTTGCAATTCATCAATGTATACATGTGGATGTCTCTGTATATTTATACATCCAAACACCCCATCCTAGCTTTATGAGATAATGTAGGACACCAAATGTGCTTACAGCAATGCTAACATGAAATTCTGCAAATATTAAATGTATGGTCTATTTATTTATTTACTCATTCATCTGGGGTATTTATACGCCACTTTCAAGTCACTAATATTCTTTTACAAATGGTTAATTTGACAGTTAAAAACAATTAAACAGTTGCATTCAATATTTATTCAACTATTTAAATGTTCACAACTGAATTTCTAAATCTTAATTTTGACATGCATATTGTGTTGTTCCTCTAATAAATTAGTTAACCAATGTTGAATAGTAACTTGGAAATTTAATAAATAATTCTCTGAGTTTAAACATTTACAGATATGGTTATATAATCTAGGAATATCAAAATGCTCCATCAAGAACAATAAGTGAGGAGATCAATGGTTTTTTTTATACTAAAACTTCTCTTGAAGAAACTCTCCCTGCCCACATGGTCAATATTTGGTGTTCCCTGATTCATTGTTGGAGACTGATTGGGAGTCCTTAAAATACTTGATACAAATATCTTTTTGTTATGTTGCTGTTTAGTGCTTACTCCAAGCTCCTGGTATTCTGAGTAATACCAGAGTTTTTTAAAAGAAGGTGCTCTGAAACCTAATCCTATTAGCTTATACCTTTTCATTTATCCATGGACTGGAAAAGCACAACTGAATTGTCAAAGCAAAGTTATTGAATATGGATGATCAAGCACTCCAAGCACCATACAGGGATATTGTTCCCCTCAGTCATTGGGCCTGCCATGTACAGATACCATGCCCTTCCTAGAACAAAATATAGGGGAAGTTTTCTCCTTGGTTAAATTTAATTCTCTCCCCTCCCCTCAAGTGTTAGAACACATGCCCATCAAAGAAATAAATAACATAAACTCTGCATCTTACTTCCCGTACTTACTTAGGCAATCCCTCACTGTCCAAGTATGGTGGCCTTCCAAGGGTTTTATTTTTCTTAGAAGATGCCTGTGTGTGAGTTTTTTTATGTGTAGAGATCGGTGCACAGCTGATCAACACACAGCCTTCATAGAGTGAGGGTCCCAACCAGTGGGATGGTTAACTTGATGATGGTGGCTTCTCAATCTGTTGCAGCCTTCTTCTGCCTTCACAGCTGTTGTAACATGTACCATGTTACCTTCCACCTGATCCACCATTGAGGTCTTCAGGTCTTCAGATTGTGCTTAGTCTAGAACCTCCCCTGTGGACCGCCTGGGATTACATGCCTTTGATGGTTACGCCCGGAAGTTCATTGGAATATGTAAGACCCCTCACCACGACAAGGTGACAATCCATCAGGGGGGTTTGTCTGCATCTAAAATACAGCACTAGAGTCATATGTTCCTTTCCAATGAAGGAGCTAAAAATGACTTAAAATATGTAAATGCACAGGCCTTCTGTGGCCAATTTCTAGAATCTCATACACCCATTTTATTTCAGAATTCTAAGAATGAGCAAATTTCTAAATTTGGCTCTTTGCTCCAGATCACTTATGTTTATTTGGTTTCTTTGAAACAAACCTAAAGTTCCTTCACAAATGTTGTGTCCCTATTATGTGTACTAATGTGTATTTTTATCCTATTGCACCTGAGGTTTTCAATATTATTTATTTTTATTCCATATACAAAATTTAAAATATTTGATAATTTGAAATATGTTATATTTTAGATGCTAAAGTATTAAACATTGATTTTAAATAAATAAAGACATTTGACTGAAATTTAAGATAAAAATAAATCTTTTTTAAAAAAACATTTTTATTGGGTTTTACATTCATCATTTATAATTCATAACAACACTACTTCCCTTTTTTCCAATATTTTTTCCCTCCCTACCACCCACACCCTCCCTCCTCAACCACAGTATGTTTATATTAATCTTGCAGATCCAGCCACAGGTAAAGTCTTTGTATTTTTTCTTTAATGTAATCATTGGCTCCTCCATTTTTCACCCAGTTGAAGTAGTCTTTCCATCTGTTTGTAATGTCCTTTTGTTTATTCATTCTTGTTACTTGGTTAGTCATAATTCCTGTAATATCTAACAACACTTGATCATACAAATAATCATTCCAATTATTTAACGTCCATTTCGATTTGTCTCTCCATCCTCTAGCAATCACAGCATGTGCTGCTCTTATTGTTACTTTCAATAACTCTTGGCACTCAGTTTTTATACTTGGATGATCCAGCACTCCCCAAAGTAACAAATCATTATTAATTTGTATTGTTATCTGTAATAAGTCCTGGATTTTCCCTTGTATCATTAGCCAATTTTTTTTTTTAATTCAGAACACTCCCACCACATATGTGAATAAGTGCCCTTTTCTTTATTACAATGCCAGCACTTTGAATTCTTCCCTTTTATCATATAAGACAGTTGTTCAGGAGTTCTATACCATCTTAATACCATCTTTTTTTCTAATTCATTATATTTTTCTGTTTTTATTTTATTTATGTTCCTAATTATTTCGTCTACTTCTTGTGTGCTTAATATTTTAACCCCATTCCATTTGTTACGTATTGCTCGGATCATAAATTCCTTATCTTCTACCATTAAATTGTATATTTTTGCCACTGTTCCTTTACTTGTTTTTTCTCTTGCATTTAGCAATTTATCTACCTTCAGTTCTTCAGTGGGCTGTGCACCCTCTTTTTTTACTTTTTCATTTACTTAATTTTAACCAATATTTTTTCCCCCCTTTTTCCAAAAGGTCTAGCCAGTTAATTATCCCTCCATCTTGTTTCCACATATCTTTTACCCTCCTTAATCCTTTTTCTTCTAAGGTACTTACCAACCTTTCAGGGAGTCCCATGCTCTTAATTGGGATCTTTCCAGAAATTTTATTTGCCCATAGTTTTTGCCATTTTTGCCAACATTCAAACTCAATCTTTCTTGGACCTGTTAGTTTTTCTTTTATTTCTTTAATATCTCTAGTATATAGCCCATATTTTCCCCGCCCTTCATTTATTTCGTTCTCTACTTTTATCCATTTATCTTCTCCCTTTAAACTTATTTCTAGTAAAGATCTTAGTTGGAAGGCCTCATAATAGTTTTGTAGGTTTGGAAATCCCCATCCAAGTAATCTTCTTGGGGTATATTGAATCTTTTTCATTATTCTGTTTCTCTTTTTTCCATATATCCATTCTCTCAAGGTATTATCCCATTCTTTTATTTGTCTATAGTCAATTTTTATTGATAGGGTTTGGAACAGGTAAAGTAATTTGGGTATTATGCACATTTTTAGTGCTAATATTTTTCATGGGATACTTAATTGTTTATCTCCCCAGGCTTTTAATTTTTCCTGGATTTTTTTCCATATTGCCCCATAATTGGCTGCTTTTAACTTAGTTATTTCTTTTGTAATGGTTATACCTAAATATTTTATTTTATTTCTTATTATTTTTATGTCTCCCATTTTTGTCTGCAGCTCCTTCTGCTCCTTTTTCCCCATATTGTATATCATCATTTCTGATTTGCTCATATTCACTTTCAATCCTGAATACCTTTCAAAATCTTTTAATATTATTTGTATTTCATGAATAGCTTCTGCTGGGTTTTCCATTATTAGTAAAATATCGTCCGCATAAAGATTTATCTTCACCTCTTCGTTCCTAATTTGATATCCCTTTATCCTGCCGTTGTTTCTTATTCTATCTGCTAGAGGTTCCATTGCTAATGCAAATAGGAGCGGAGACAGAGGACAACCTTGTTTTACACCTCTTTCTGTTTTGAAAAATTTTGTTAAGCCTTCATTTACTCTTATTCTTGCTCTTGAATTACTATATAACTCTTTTACTATTTTAATAAATGAAATGTCAAATCCGTAATTACCCATTAGTTGTAACAGATATTTGTGGTTTAGTGAATCAAAGGCTTTATAAATGTCTAACTTTAATAGTGCAAACTTTCTTTTTTTGTTATGATTAAGGATGTCTAATACATTTCTTATAGGGTGCGCAATATTCCTGCCTTTTATAAAACCATATTGATCTTCCTTTACTATTTTGGATATAATCTCTTCTATTCTATTTACTAATATTTTCGTGAATATTTTATAATCCTGATTTAGGAGGCTAATGGGTCTGTATGAATTGGGATCTTCTGGATCTTTCCCACTTTTTCTTACTGTTATTATCTCTGATTCTCTCCATGTGTCAGGGATTTTCCCTCCCTTCATTATGTTATTAAATAGAGTCTTCAATTCTGGAATTATTATTTCTTTCATTTCTTTGTAAAATTCTGCAGTGTATCCATCCCCTCCCGGAGATTTTCTATTTTTCAGTGTGTCGATAACCTGTTCTATTTCTTGATACGATATTTCTGTTCCTAGTTTCCTATTGTCTTCTCTATCTATTATTTTCTGTATTTTTTCGTCAAATTCTCCATGTATTTGTTTTTTATACAATTCCTGATAGAAGTCTACAAATGCCTCCCTTATTTCCTTGGTCGAGTTTACTTTTTTATTATATTTATTTTTTAACTGAATGACTCTTCCTTTCTCTTTCATGTTCTTCAAATAGTTAGCCAATTTTTTCGTTGTATTCGTATTTTGTCTTTGGAAATTATTTTTAATAAATATATCTTTTTTCCATAAATCCAAATTATCAATTTCTTCTAACTGTTTCTTTAAATTTTCCAACTTTGCTTTCACCTGCGCTTGGTATTTATTTTGTAGTAATTTTTGTGTTTCCTCTATTTCTCTAAACACCCTTTTCCTTTCTCTATCTTGCTGTTTCTTTACTGCCACTTCTTTTGCTATACAGTAACCCCTAATTACTGCTTTTGCTGTGTCCCAGACTGTTTCTGTACTTGCTGAACCCCTATTCTCTTTGAAGTAATTTTTTATTTCTTCTGATAGTTCATTCTTAAGTTTTTCTGTCTTAATTATAAAATTTTTATATCTCCAAGTTTTTATTGCCTCCGTTTCATCAGGCTCCTCTATCCTTAACTCCATTATAATAGGTGCATGATCTGAAATCCAGATCGGTTGTGTTTCCATATTTAAAATTCTAGACCTATTAGTATTTTTTATTAATATATAATCTATCCACGAAAAAGATTTATGACTTTGTGAGAAGTATGTTGGCTTTTGGTTTATGAGATTTGCTTCAAATATGTCCTCCATTTTCCATTTTTTTACAAGGTCTTTGTTTTTTCTAAGGTCCATATTAAAATCCCCTCCAATTATTAGCTCCCCTTGATAAATTTCCTGTACTTTCCTAAACCACTTTCTAAAATATTTCTTTTGTCCTTTATTTGGGCCATATACGTTTCCTATTGTATATTTCTTGCCATTTATTTTGCATATTAGTACTATGTACCTCCCTTCCTTATCTATTATTGTTTCTAATATTTCCAGTTTCAATGAGTTTTTCATTATAATCACTACCCCTCTAGCTTTATTCGTACCTCTCGCTTCAGCTATCACGCTCCAACCTGGAATATTTATTAATTGTTTGTTATCTTTCTGATGTTTGTGGGTTTCCTGTAAACAAAGCACATTGCAATACGATTTCTTTGCTAGTTGTATTATTCTTGACCGCTTGAGATCTGAAGCCAACCCGTTTGTATTTAAAAAACACATTTTTAACTTGTCACCCATTATCTATGTATATTTGTGGCTCCTCATCTGCAATGTTCCCTTCCCTTATTACTGTGGTTACCCCTCCCCCCTTCTCAAATGTTATTTTAAGGAAATGAATATTTCCTTTCATTTGAGATTTCTTGTGGCACTGCGCCCCCTGTTCCCTCTCCTATTCGTTCTTTGTTATTACTATTCCAGGCCATACAGTTACTTCACTGTTTTTGCCCATTATATGCCTGCTTTCAACCCTCTACCCGCCATACATATTAGTTTTGTTGTACATAAGCTTAAACATAATGTCCATTCAAACCTGCATCCATCTTCCACAGAGATTCTAAGGTAGAGTCCCTACTTATTATGATGTTGTAGTCCTTGTTCATTTTAATGGTCTTGTTAATCCACTAATCTTCATCTTCGTCACCTTCCTCTGACTCACTTTCTTCTCCTTTTTTCTCTGTAGAGTCTTTTGTTTCTGATGTCAGCGGAAGGCCCCATTTATCCAGCATTGAGTGAGCTTGTTCTGGTGTTCTTGCAGTATATTTTTCCTTGTCTTTGTAGACCAGAATAGCCATTGGTAACACCCAGGAAAACTTTATCCTGTGAGCAGTCAGTCTGTCTGCATACGTTTTTAAAAGAGCTTTTATCTTCAGAGATTCCAGAGACAGGTCGTGTTTTGGAATTATTTTTTTCCCTTTATATGTTAAGTCTCTGTTTGCTTTAAGGAGTTTAAACACTTCATCTCGTTTACTTTCTGTGGTGAAGGCCATTATGATATCTCTTACGCCTCCCCTTTTTGCATGGTGAAAAGTTCTGTGAACTCTTTCAATTTGAGTTTGCACTATTTCCATGTTTAAACCTTGAAGCCATAATATTATTTCCACTTGTAAATTCTCTGCAGAAATTTCTTCTGGGAAACCGGACAGTCTCAAGTTTTTTCTTCTTTGTCTATCTGATAGCTCAGCCACTTTATGTCTTAAAGCTGCAATTTTGTTCTGGTTTTGCTGCGTTCTTTTCTCAGTCTGTTTAAGTTTTTTTTTTTAATTAATTTATTATCTTGTTGTATGGTCTTCATTTGTTTCAGCAGCATGTCAACTTTTGGATTCAAGGTTTCCGACAGCTCTGTAATCATTTGTTGAATATTTTGTAGTTCCCGTTTGGACGCCATTTTTGGCCGTCTTCCCGGTTTGATTCTTGCTTATCTTACTTAATAAAGTCTCTTTCCCCCAATTATTTTACTGTAGAGAAAGTTTGTTGGCTGCAGGGGTCTCCCACGAATAATTATCCATTAACTGACTGCTAAATTAATACTTATCTCCGGCTCTGGACTTTATTTCATTTGTATCTCCGGAGAGTCAGGAACAGAGCTGCTTCCTCTTACCCAGGCATGCGCAGAGCCTCCCCGGAGATAAAAATAAATCTAAATTAAATACATATATTCTGAATCTCCCCTCTCCTCCACCTCTTTTGCTCAGTTGCTCTTAGATCCCTCCCTCCATGTGTTTCCTTCCTAACAATTCATGCATCATTTTTTTTTTTGAAAATATTAGAATATCCAGAGGATTTTTTTGTGGATTATGAAAAATCTCAAGATCTCAAATGCTGGTCTTCCTGATAAATATCTTTCTCTGTAATTCTTCCTATCCCCCAGAGACAGCGGTCTCTTCACTCTTATAAAAACTCAGTGTCTTCTAAGAGCATACAGCAGACTTAGTTCTAGAGATTAATGCCCTCAAAAGGGTGGAACACTTTCTATATTTAGCAAAATGACTACCTACAAAAGACCGATACTGTCAAATATAGACCTTTAGGGACTATCATTGTGCAAATACCATTGAAGTATGTGTATATAATTTTCTATGTGGGTTGACAACCATGCATTGGTGTGTATGATATGCTACAGGCCTCCACAATGTTCATTTTATTTTGGGAAAATCCAATGACAGATTACACTTTCAGAATACAAAAGTACCAAGAATAACACAAGAAATGGGTTGTATTTAAATATACAGCATCAACAATACATTTTCAAGAGGGGGAAAACAGTGAAAATTGATTGCATCACCTCTGGATTACTTTCTAGAGGCCTATAGTATACCGTATAAACCAGTGCGTCATTGTCAAACCTACACAGGCAGGTATATACATCTATAGGCATAGTTAGTGGGCAGGGTTATATGTATCCATCCTTTGTGTCTGCATTATTACAATACTAATAGTGCGCAATGTCTTTTTCCCCACTGTTTAAGTGTCAATCCTACCCTTTTGTAGTGTGTTCATCCTTGTGAGCCTGATACTGGGCATGGATAAGTCTGTGTCAGAGAACAAAGAAGCACTTACAAACTCCAGCTGTGGCTGCATGGTGTCCACATCTTTTAACTTCACATTGCATATCTGATTCCCACTTTTGTACAAAAATTTGTAAAAAATCAGAGAGTTTCCAACCAAATAAAAAAAAATGAGGAACTCAAAAACTGTAACTGAGATCTACACGTACCCAAACATTCCAAGATAAACTCCAGGGTACCTTTTTGTTAGTGCTGTTCACTGTGTTGAGTCTTGTTGGGAGATAAAAAAAACAGCATATAAATCAATATAAGTACTACTACCGCTACTGCTACTACTACTACTACTACTGCTACTCTAGAGATGCCCCAATGTACCACAGGAGCATCCTTAGAGCCCCTTTGGCATCCAGTTAGGCTGCTGTGCAGCTTTGTTGTGAGTTAGAAGCAGCTGCCTCACAGAGGCTTGCTGCAACATCACCTGTGTTCATCACATGGCTGACCACCCTGTTGTAACCTCACCAGAAGTGACATCTCCAAAAGGTCTGTTTGACATGTGGACACTAAATCAGACCAGATCCAGCCCAATACAACTATCCACCCTTCAAAACATGGGAGTCATTCTTTAGCTTCCTGGAACCTCAAGAGTAAAATGTGTTTTCTCTTGTGCAAGGTTAACAGGAGGGAAATCTTCTGCTTCAAATCTATCCATATACCTTATGGACTCCCCATAGCAGTTCCAAGGTGACTCCAAAGATAGCAGAGGGCCTAATGATGATGAGTCAGCTATCCTAAGACAACAGAATTGAGAAGCTTTTAGTCAAATTCTGCACATTACTTTCTGTATAACATTATTTTATACGGGGCTAGAATCCACACATCAGTCCACTACTGCCAATAAGTTGTCATAACTCTTTATAAAGGATTTGCTTTCCCAGCAGGTTCACAAAAATCAAAAGACTCATTCCTGTCATACTGTTTGTCAGATACTTTCCTGTGAGTCACACAATGTCAAACTATTATATAAAATCTCTGCCCGCCCCAACTTCCCATCTTCTCAAAATAACACTAGATTTTTCCTAGTAAAGAAATCTAAACAATACACAATTGCAGGTGGCAAATGGCCTGCTATTTAACATACCCACCTGAGTTTGCAGTGCAGCACATATAACATTTCTTTTCTTGATCCACAGCCTCATGCATTAGATTTCACAAAAAATAACAATGAGGCCACTATTCTCTCTTGTTTTTTCAATAAGAAAATTCAAATGCCAGATGAATGGAGTAAATAAAGAAATTGATTACGGCAATTGCAGAAGTTCTCCTGGGACTCATTTCCTTTGGCTTCCCAACTGTCATATTTTTTAAATCCTACTGCGGTTGGATTTTTAAGTAAATAAGAGCTTTTTGTTGATGGAAACTTGCCTTATACAACAATATTGGCGATCATATACTTGTTTTTGTGTTGTAAATTGGGAAAAGGCTTCTTTTGGATTAGACATTTACCAGTTGCAGTGGATCAAAGTATTTTGTTGTGGTTTCAGCACTTTAAGTTTAAGGGGATAACTTCTTTTTTGAGACAGTTGCCATGGCGTGTAGCAGGGATAGAGAATGTGCGGTCCTCAAGATGTTGGAAGGCATTTCCCTTGATTCTTCTCCATTAGCTATGATGGATAGAGCAATCCAACAACATCTGGAGAGGCACATGTCCCCATCCCTTGGTGCATAGATTTATTCCACACTGTTGTTTTCATTTATCAGATCTGACTGGGTTTTTTTAAAAGGCAGTATACAAACAGCATAGACATCAGTGTTTCTACTGTATTACTTTCAGTTCTTTAACATTCACTGTTTAACAACAGAGAAAGCATTTCACCTTCATTTTTGGGTATTATAATTTGTTTGAGTTGACTCCATCCTATGGTGATGCTATTCTAGGTTCTAAGATTTATTAAGAAAATGTTTAACTTTGTCTACCTCTAAGGCTGAGAGAGTATGACTTGTCCAAAGTATTTCATTTTCATGGCTGAGTAGGAATTAGAATCCTGGTGCACAGGAGTACTAGTCTAACATTCAAACCACTTCACCATACTGGCTATCCATAATATAATTAGCTGGCTACAAGTCATAAACAGCAAATATCTCAATCTATACAGATTTTTGACATATAAAGTGTCCAAGAGGGCTTATCCTAACCTTTAAGATATGTTTGGCTGCCTGCAAGTCAAAACTATATATGATAGAGAAGATCTTTGATTTCTATCCTATGCAAGGTGGGAGAGAGCAAGACACAAACTGTACAATGGTCAATACTCACGGATAGAAAACAATTTTCAGGCCAACTCTTCTGAGCTATTATTTCCACTAAGTTATGGGAAGTAGATCCGTTACAGCTTTGTATCGTTCATTATCTCTTCTAAAAGCAATAGGGCTTGGAGAAGGAATAATTGCCAATTTTTAAATTGATACATGGGGAAGTTAAGCCCTTTCCCATCATTCTGATTTATGTCTCACAAAATTTTTTTCTGGACAATGATTAAGGTATTAGAGATTCAAATATGGATTTATTGTGTTACATCTAGCTCTAACCAAACAGACAATAACCTAATAAGCAAGCAAGCCTTAATGTTAATGGCTGCTGTCCTATATTGGAATGAAATCAAAACTGGCTATGGATATTCTGGACAAAAATTCACAACAGCTTGATGAATATGCATTGTTCCTCCTCACAAGCCACACTTTCTTCACTATTTAATGCAGTAAAGTTGGGACACTTCCTCCACTGTCCTCATTATTCCAAAATGTGCCTGCCATTTCAATGTCAGCAAGCAAGTCATTGCTGTCCTTCAAACTGATGGGTGAGGAGGAAGGGCTGGAAAGGAACTACATTGTCTTCCAAGATCTGCCAAATAGTGAAATGCCAATGAAACAGTGCTTCTCACACTGAATCAAAATAAACCTTAAGAATGCTGTGAAAGGGTAGAGACGTGGCTTGTCAAATCATAAGACGTGGAGAACATAGTTTGCATATTTGTCTAAGTACTGATTAATAATTAAAAGCATGATGGATATTTAAGGGGTCCGTGCTGTTTCTTTGCAAAGTAAAGATTTTTTAATGCCTGAAGAAGTTTTATGTCCAAGAGACTTCCTTCCATCAGGTGATGATGACCAATTGTTAAAAGTCCTGTGAGAAAATCCTTCTAATAGTTCTCAGGATAAATGTGTTGTGGTGACGGGAAGGTAAACAGCATTCTGCACAGGATGTCAAGTGATCTATGTATGGCTTTGGGATGTGGGAAACACAATATGCTCTAGTCAAGAGGATGGGCAACTGTAAACAGGAAGCTCTCCCATGGGCACACTTTAGCCTCTGCATGTACTTTGGGTTCGCTGAGGATTTCACCAAGACAGGCAATGTGCTTCTAATTCTGCGTATCTGCACAGATACCCACTTAGGATATTTTTATTTTTTAAATACACAGGTTTTGGAACTGGCAATATAATCGGTGCTGAAAGAGGCATGTGTTAAAATACTGTATATCCTCATGTATAAGTCTACCTCATGTCTCAAAGCTCTTATACATTGACACTATAATGCAGCTCGAAGCTGGCTTGAGAGTGAGGTGTCCACAAATGTACACCTCCCAGTGTGGGCTGCAGCATGCATCAAGCCAGAAATGGTGTGTTAAAAAACTTTCCAGAATGTCTGGAGTAAGGCAGATAATATGCTGCAGCTGATCAGAGTATATGGTCAGGATACCCCCAGCACTGAAGCATTTTAAAAACACCAAAACACAGCTGGCAATTACTCCCCCAGGAGAGGAAATCACACCATTCCCATGGGAACTCTGCCTTTGTGTTCCTTTGTTGTCATCTCCTCTGCCCTGCCATGGTCTAGTACTGACCCTGAATAGAAATGGATATGCACATCACCACACCACAGTGGACTGATTAAAGGGGGGAAACCTGCATTTTCCATTGGCTGACTAGCTGCAGATACAGCAATTTTTGGGTTCAGTTCCAATCTGCAATCAGCAGATATTGTGATCACTTTGAACCAGTTCTTGGGGTGTTTGTGTAGGCAAGCACTGTGTAACAAAACTGGTTCATTGTAATCTATATCCAAACTGGATTATAGTGTCTGTGCAGAACTGCCCTCAGTCAAGGACAGGTTTGGGAACCAAACTTATGGATGTTGATGAACCTATGGATAAGTGTAGAATTACTTTAAAGAGAGAGGAAAGCACCAGCATCATCTCAGGGGATCAGTGATTCCTGGCGATCACTACCATTTTCTCACTCAGACATTTAAAAAGGCCAGAAGTATCACCACAACAGAGAGAGAGAGAGAGAGAGAGAGAGAAGAATAAGATCAGTACTGCTCAGTGCTTCTTTTAGGTTTTCCCAGGACCGGATAAGCTTTTATTTTTCACCACTGATGGTTCCTTTTCAATAAAGTTAAGATGCAGTACTTACATTTGTGAATAAGCTGAAACCGGTTTTTGAATATTTTTCTTTACTAAAATGTCTACACTTATACATGGGTATATAAGTTATATAAATAAATAGTTGATATAGTTAGAAATGTGGGAGTATTGATATGGACTTAGTTTCATAATATCTGTACCAAAGAATGAACAATTCCCAGAAATCCCCAGAAATCTTCCAGTTTGAAGGACTGTGGAAAATGTCATTCTCCTACCAAGTTCTAACTTAAACACATGTATTTTCCTCTCTGTCAAACTGCTTTTTAAGACTTCCATAAAAGTTCAAACAGTTCCTGGGAGAAAATGAAAATACTAGTCTGTATATTTAATCATGAATATCATGCTGTTTAGAACAGCGGTGGGACGTGTGCTTCTGTGTACACTTCCCATCATCCATCCCCACTGGTTGACTAAAAGTAATGGGAGGTACAGTCTAACAAAGTCCACAAGTTTTTTTTAATTTTTATTCTAATTGTTATGAATAGAAGAGAGAAATTCAGGTTTTTCTGTACCATGTTATCTCTGGTGCTGAATAAACCACAGGTAGAAAGTGAATGATGATCTACAAAATCCTTGGATAAAATCTCACACTCAATAGGTGATTCCAAGCAAATCATAATGAACAAAATCACAGAGAATGCTTAATGAGTTCCAACTTGGAGAATTCTGACTGGAACTGACCTTTTCGGCACATATCTACTGAGAGACTGGGCTTAGCTATCCACCACATGTTTTGAGGCAGATCTTGGCTCAGAGACATATGAAAGAACATTTTAATGAGTCTAATGAGGGGAAGTATGTTCTAACACATGTATTCTGAGAGGGGAAATAAAAATGCCTGTTGAGATTACTTACTTAGGTGTAAATTTTATGCAGATTTAAGGCATGGGGGACGAAATTGCCAGACTAATATAGAAACAGGATGGAATAGACTCCTAGATCTAAAAGTGATACAAACCAAAAAAAATGACTAATTTGCCCATTCAGTGGCAAGAATACCAGTTTTCCAAGCATTAATTATCAAGACAATGCATACTTCTTTTTAAAACAAATTTTTGTTGTTTTATTGTGTATATAAGAAATAAAACAGACAATCAGAAAAGAAAAAAGAAAAAATATACAAAATATACAAAAAGAATAAACTGGTTTACAAAACAATATACAGTAAACACTCAAACATGTGAAAAATTAATATTAACTGTACAGTTACCATACCTTAACATATCCTTACCCCTCTAACCCTGCACCCATGAACTCATCCCTTATGATCTCCAACACCCCTCAATGTGGATCACATAACTAACCAGCAACTATTAGAGTTGGGCCCGGATAAGTTTGAACAAAAGTGATGTGTAAAATTTCGGTGATTTGTTTTGTATATCCCCAAAAACAGGACTGAGGGTTGTGTGGAGGGGGGGGGGGGGGAGAGAGAGAGAACAGGACCAGAAAGCTGGATGAAACAAATCAAGAGAGCAGGATTTTTCAGCTACTGCAGAGGAGGAATTAACTCTGCCATATACCTGAAATGGGTCTGCTCCTGGAGAAAATGGGATTAACTGCAGCGTCATTTCTCCCTCCCTGGCAGTGGCAGCAGAGTCTCTTTCTTCTGGAAAAGTTTCCTAGGCTCTTCCTCTAGAGAGGGCTCTGCTGGGAACTCACTTTCCCAGCAGCACTTGAATAAGCCATGCATTGCAAAGTCTCTGGATTCCTCTTGCAGAATGATGGGAGTTGAAACTTTTTTCTCTCTCTGTTTTTCAGCCAATAAAAGGCCTGGTTGTGTTCATGCTCTGAATAGCTGAGAAATGGACACAACCAGCTACTACAATTCCCAAAACACTCTCTTGCAGTTTGTTTTATTTATTTATTTTAAAAAAATGTTATGATAAAAACTTAAAATAATTCTAAAAAATCAGTAGATTGGTGAATTGTTCTGAAACTTGGCAAGCCTGCAGTTGTAAATGGGGTCTAAAACTAGGGTAGGTTTCATACAGAGAGGCCTTAAAATGACTGAGGATTGAGCCTCTAAAGTTTCATATGGTAGCCAATGGGCTGAATGAAAATGGCAACTCCCCTTCCAATTCAAATAACTTCCTGGTAAACAGAATGAGTGGTTATCCAAAAACAGAACCAAAAACAGCATGCTTTTTGGACGAATTGCACAAGCCCAGCATAATCATAACAGTTTTTATCCAGTTGTCTACTAAATTATATTCTAGAATATATAATAGAGTCTCACTTATCCAACATAAATGGGCTGGCAGAATGTTGGATAAGCGAAAATGTTGGATAATAAGGAGGGATTAAACATCAAATTACGTCATGATTTTATAAATTAAGCACCAAAACATCATGTTTTACAACAAGTCTGCCACTAGTTTGGGAGCATGGCTGCACTTGATGTTGGGTGTGTTGACCAACTGCGCATTTCTGCCTAGAGAAACAGCTGTGGATCCAGGCAGGAGGCAGACTGCATTGGATAATACAGAACGTTGGATGAACGAAGGTTGGATAAGTGAGACTCTACTGTATTTATAAAGCCTTAAGATTAGGCCTTTGTCGCCCTTCTCAAAGATACATTCTAACTCCAACTTTTTAGAAGCAAATCTATCCTCATGTTCTTCTTACATCTGTCATGCAATTGGAAGAAGCAGAACCAGTCTTTTATCTCTGATTCTTCTCTCCACTTGAGTATTCATTGCCCTTTCTCTTTAACCAGCTATTCCTTGTACGTTCCAGAATCAATGTGTATAGCTGGTCTCAACGTTCCAATGAACGTGACCATAGGGGGTATTTTGGCTCTATTCCCTTCTTGTGCCTTTTCCACATTGCTAAAAGGCTGTCTCTTATTTTATGTCCATTAAATTCTTTATTCACCCTGTCTATTTCATCCCAAAGATAAGCATGCCATCCATATCTTACATTATTAGGAAATTAGGATATCTTACATTATTAGGATGCCCCAATTTCAGCTTTCACCTGCCTGGGCCCCAGGGGAGGGAGTGGGCCATGACCGGGGGGGGGACCATTGAGACCGTGTGGGGGAGGGGGAGAAATAATCACCATCGACCCAGGGAGAAGCGCACTAGAGTTCTGGCGACCCTGGAGAAGGTTAGATGTGGTAGCCTCCATGACAGCCCCCTCGGATTAAAGCTTTTGCTGTTTAATGCCAGGTCCGTTAATGGTAAATCTGCTATCATCCAGGATTTGATCCTGGACGAGGCGGCGGACTTGGCCTGCATCATTGAAACCTGGTTGGACGAGCTCGGTGGGGTAAATCTCACCCAGCTGTGTCCTCCAGGTTTTGGGGTGCAACAGCAGGCTAGATCTGGGGGGCGGGGAGGTGGCGTTGCGGTGGTCTTTCGGCAGTCCATCTCCCTGGTCAGGTGCACCGTCCCGCAATCTACAGGTTTTGAGTGTGTCCATCTTAAGGTGGGTTCCCGGGACAGCTTGGGGATTCTGCTGGTGTACCGTCCACCCCGCGACACAGCAGTCTCCCTACATGAGCTAGCAGAGGTGATCTCTGATGTGGCGTTGGTCTCCCAGCATCTGGTAGTGCTGGGGGACTTTAACATCCACGCTGAGGTAGCCTTAATAGGAGCAGCTCAGGACTTCATGGTTGCCATGACGACCATGGGGCTGTCCCAAGTGATATCTGGTCCCACCCATCAAGCTGGTCACACACTCGACCTGGTTTTTGTTGCTTTGGATGGTGGTGTAAGAGTGGAAGAGCAAAATATTCTTCCATTGTCATGGTCTGACCATCACCTGATCAGTTTAAGACTTACTGTGACCTCAAACCTCTGCAGGGGTGGTGGACCCATTAAGATGGTCTGCCCCAGGAGACTTATGGATCCTGATGGATTCCTGAGGTCTCTTGGGGAGTTTCCTGTCATGGAGGCTGGCGATCCTGTCGATGCCCTGGTAGACCGCTACAATAGCGAGATGTCCAGGGCAATTGACATGATTGCTCCTGAACGTCCCCTCGCTTTGCGCAGAGTCAGGTCTGCTCCCTGGTTCTCAGAGGAGTTGGCAGTGATGAAGCGCAAGAGAAGAGGACTAGAGTGCCGCTGGCGGAAGACTCAGGACGCCTCTGACCGAGCATGGGCTAGTGCTGCTATTAGTGCCTACTCCGCGGCTTTGCGGGCAGCCAGGAAGACCTTCACGACTGCCCGCATAGCGTCTGCAACTAATAGACCATCGGAGTTGTTCCGTGTCGTCGGGGAGCTCCTCCACCCTCCTGGGGGTGGGGAGGCCCCCGAGGACACGGCGACTCGGTGCAGCGAGTTCGCGCACCATTTTGCAGACAAAGTCGCTCAGATCCGTCATGACTTGGACGCTAACGTTGCTGCAATGCCATGTGAGTTAACCGAGGCACCTGTCTGTCCTATCTTGTGGGATTCGTTTCAGCTTGTTCACCTAGATCACGTGGACAGGATCCTTGAGGCGGTGAGACCAACTACCTGTGCCATGGATCCTTGCCCTTCTTGGCTAATTAAATCAGCCAGAGGTGGGTTGCGTGAGGATAATTAATTCCTCTTTGGATCAAGGTAAATTTCCATCTTCCCTTAAACAGGCCATAGTGAAGCCAATCCTGAAGAAGGCCTCCCTTGATTGGACCATTTTAAACAATTACAGACCTATCTCAAACCTCCCTTTCTTGGGCAAGGTCCTGGAGCGGGCGGTTGCCTCGCAGCTTCAGGGTTTCCTGGATGACACTGATTTTCTGGACCCATCGCAGTCTGGCTTTAGACCTGGTCACAGTACTGAGACGACTTTGGTCGCCTTGGTGGATGACCTCCGCAGGGAGCTGGACAGGGGGAGTGTGACCCTGCTGGTTCTCTTGGACATCTCAGCGGCTTTCGATACCATCGACCATGGTATCCTTCTGGGACGGCTTTCCGGGATGGGCCTTGGGGGTACTGCTCTGCAGTGGCTCCAGTCCTTCCTGGAGGGCCGTTCCCAGTTGGTGAAGCTGGGGGACACCTGCTCGGACCCCTGGCCTTTGACCTGTGGGGTCCCGCAAGGTTCCATTCTGTCCCCCATGCTTTTTAACATCTACATGAAACCGCTGGGTGAGGTCATCCGGAGTTTTGGAGTGCGGTGCCATCTCTACGCAGATGACACCCAACTCTACTACTCTTTTCCACCAAACTCCAAGGAAGCCCCCCAGATACTGAACCAGTGCTTGGCAGCTGTGATGGGCTGGATGAGGGTGAATAAACTGAAGCTTAATCCCGACAAGACAGAGGTCCTCCAGGTCAGTCGCATGTCTGATCGGGGTATTGGGTGGCAACCTGTGCTTGACGGGGTCGCACTCCCCCTGAAGGCGCAGGTCCGTAGCTTGGGGGTCCTCCTGGACTCATCGCTGACACTTGATGCTCAGGTGGTGGCGGTGGCCGGGAGGGCCTTTGCACAACTAAAACTTGTGCGCCAGCTGCGACCATACCTCGTGAAGTCTGACTTGGCCATGGTGGTTCACGCCTTAGTTACCTCTAGATTGGATTATTGCAATGCGCTCTACGTGGGGCTGCCTTTGAAGACGGCCCGGAAACTTCAATTAGTTCAACGCTCGGCAGCCTTGGTTCTAACGGGAGCCCAATACAGAGAGCGGTCAACCCTCCTGTTTAAGGAGCTCCACTGGCTGCCGCTTATTTTCCGGACCCAATTCAAAGTGCTGGTGATCACCTATAAAGCTCAAAACGGTTTAGGACCCGTCTACCTTCGGGATCGTCTCTCCCCCTACGAACCTGTACGGTCTCTTCGGTCATTGGGGAGGCCCTCCTCTCGCTTCCGCCAGCATCGCAAGCGCGGTTGGTGGGGACGAGGGACAGGGTCTTCTCTGCAGTGGCCCCCCGGTTATGGAATTCGCTGCCTAGGGAGATCAGGCAAGCCCCCACCTTGATGGCATTTCGGAAGAGTCTGAAAACTTGGCTTTTCACTCAGGCCTTTGGTTAAGGTCATCTTTTTTCCATCACAATTATTATGCTCCTCGACCTTTTGCACTGGTCGCTCTTCCCGATTCCTGATTGATTGATATTACTCAGGACTCCTCCCTACCGTACCTAATGTGACCTTAAATGATTCTAATGCACTTTATCTATTTATGAATTTGTTACCCATAATGTGCACCGTACACTTTGCTTTTCCACTATTGCAACCTCATTGTTTTTAACCTGATGTTTTAATTCTGCGTTGTGTTTTTTAACTTATTGTGTATATTATTTTTTTTATTGGTTTTGTTTTTGTCCTGATGTTTTATATTTTATCATTGTTTGTATTTTGATTTTGCTGTAAGCCGCCTTCGGGGGAGATGGAGGCGGGATACAAATAAACTTATTATTATTGTTGTTGTTGTTATTATTATTATTATTATTATTATTATTATTATTATTATTATTATTATGGCCCTCTAGCTTAAGTAACTCCCTATTATCCAGTTTAATCTTTAGCCTGTTAAAATTTGCAGCTTCATAATAGTATCTGAGATCTAGCAATGCCAGGCCCGCTCTGTCTTTCACATCAATAAGGTTCTTGTAGCCAATTCTGGCTTTTTTGCCTTTCCAAATTAATTTGACAGATCTTTCCTCCATTTTTCAAACCCCTCCTCCGATAATTGGTAAATTTGAAACAGAAACAACATTTTGGGTAAAACCACCATTTTTATCACTGCTACCCTCCCTAACCAGGTAAATTGAAGTCTTTGCAAACTTTCAAGATCTTCTTTGATCTCCTTCCACATTTTATCATAATTATTTTGATAAACTTTACTATTTGTGTTAGTTAGGCCCGGGCTGTGGCGCAGGCTGGTGAGTAACCAGCCAGCTGCAGCCAGCTGTAACAAATTACTCTGACCAAGAGGTCATGAGTTCGAGGCCAGCTCGGAGCCTATGTTTGTTTTGTCTTTGTTCTATGTTAAATGCATTGAATGTTTGCCTTATATGTGTAATGTGATCCGCCCTGAGTCCCCTTCGGGGTGAGAAGGGCAGAATATAAATACTGTAAATAAATAAATAAATTAGCCAAAGTCTGAGATATTTTACTTTTGGCCCTATGTTACAGTTGGTTAATTTCTCCAGGTTAGCAATGTTATTTTTGATAGGTTTTTAGTTAGAAATACATATTTCTCCTTATTAATTTTAAAGCCTGACACAATGCTAAATTCATTGGTAATCTCCATTAAAGTATGTGTGCTTTTTAAAGGATCCCTTAAGAAGCAGACCAGATCATCTGCATACACCTCCCCTTTAAATTCATACTTTTATTTTGACTCCTTTAATTTCACTAGCTTATCTAATCCTACTGTTTAATATTTCTAATATCCAAATAAACAATAGAGGTGACAGGGGACAGCCTCATCTTGTCCCTTTTTGAATTTCTATAAAATTTGATATTTGGTTATTTATTTTCAATTTGGCCCTTTGTCTTAAGTAGATAGGTCCTATGGCCTTTCTAAATTATTGACTCACTCTATAATGGTCCAGTACTTTAGTTACTACATATTATCAAATGCTTTCTCTGCATCTAAAAACAGTAACACAATTTCTCTGCTTGGGTCCTGTTTAGCGTACACTATTATATCAAACACCATTCTCACATTTTGGCTCAGATGTCTGCCTGGGATAATCATACTTCTGAACACTTGAAACCTGCTACATATATGCCATACATGTAAAACGATTCAGCATTATCAGTTGTTGTGCATGGGAAAAAAGGAGAGCCCAGCAGTTGTTACAGAGCTTCCCTGTATGACCTCTTCACGGTCACAAGATCAGTGAGAACTGGTAATTTGTTAGGTAAAATCAAACAAATGGGCATAATGCGGCTGAATGAACAGTGAGACATCAATTTTTCCCCTAGTAAAGCCAGCAGCCACATAAAATTCCTTGGGTTGATGTATGCAGAAGAATCCATGTCTGTGAAATTGTAGGTTTTTAATTGGAACTAATGAGAGGTCATGCCGCACTGAGTTGATTTCAACCCACTGGTGAGAGCTGATCAAACAACATTTTAATCTCTGTGGGGCAGATGGAGGTCAATCCGCCTTCCCTACCATGGAATTAAGGGTCAAGAACTGCAAGGCAAGGATGAGGCGGCAAAAATATGTGTGGATGCGATTGAGCACTTCTCAAGTAGAAGCATCATTTTAAGTGTTATTGTTCACCATGTTGAAATAATCTTGTTTTTTTTTTAAAAAAAAAAATATTGTGTGATGTGGCAGGAGACATCTCCTTCCAGACATCTGCACTAATTTATCAGCTGACATTCTTTGTGCTGACTTACTGTAGCATCCAAAGAGTCTTTATATACTTGAATTAATTGAAGCCTAATTTCATTCTGACAGTTGATGGTGCATGCACACCATTCAAAGGATACAAACTCAGCCACACTTTCTTCGGAGTAGGTCTCAGCAGGACTGGCTCTTGAGGATTCACAACTATGCCATTGCTTTCCCTGCCAGAAACAATAGAGGAGCAAGAAGGATTAATTAAAACAAATTGAAAATGTAAAATATAATGAGGTTTCACTGTTAAAACACTTGCACACATCACAGATGGCTGGTTTCAATTAGAACTGATTTGGGGTTCTTTCAGTTCAGGCTTGAACAACACAATCCTGTGCATTATCATGTTAGTTAAGGTTTGTTCTCACATAGGATTGCACTCAAAACCATTAGAAGAACAGAGAAATCTCATACAAAATGAGACATGCTTAAAACTGTGCATATTAGTATGGAGCATAGGCCTATAAGTGCTGAATTCTGATTCAATGCATGGTTATGCAGAAATAACCTCATATCATTCAGTGGGAGTTTTTTTTTAAAAGTTAATATCTTTAGGACTACAGCCATCCTATTCTATTACTTCTTGTTTGTTTGGTTGTTGTTATTGTTGTTGTTATTGTTGTGTGCCTTCAAGTCATTTCTAACTTATGGCCTTCCTATCACAGGGTTTTCTGGGGCTGAAAGTGTGTGAGTTGCCCAGGTCACCCAGTGAGTTTTCATGGCTGAGACTGGAATCCTCATCTCCCAAGTTATTGACCAACACTCAAACCACTATCCCACACTGGATTTCAATGATTAATTACTTGAAAGAAACACAAGAAAATAAATTAGCTTTACTTTTGAAGATAGATGCTTGGGATTCAACTATAAACTTGACAGGGCTTTGAGTATAAACAACTATCCCTTATCTCTTTCTGAAAACCAGATTCATTGCTATTTCCCTTTCTATAAATGGATCTGTAAATAAAGGTCAGTCGCTCCATATTTCATGCTGCTGTGTATACAGGTCTCCCATTTCCTCTTCTAGATTCATGAATGGATGAATGAATAAATGAATTGTTTATTGTACAAGCCATAGGCCATGACATCAAATAATACACAACTTTTAAAAAGCAAGTATACACTTTCCAATATAAACATTAAAACTTATTCTATAAACTGGCTCTTTAAAATTACAGCAGCAGTGATAATCCCTGTAGGCATGATAACAATAACAATATCTGTTTGTATTATCCCTATTTCCATTTCAATTTCTAGCCTCTGCTTAGACTTTACAAATTTAGCTTGCATTTTTTGAGCTGCAATTGTGAATGTGGCAACCTTTAATGTTATATTTTTGGAATAATCTGCTAACCAGTCACAGATAACTGCTGACTGTTGCCATGCTGCCCTTTCTTCCAAAAGGGCTCCCAGAAGATTGTTTTTAGGCTCATTATACAATGTAACAGATAATGTATTAAATCTTTTCTTTCCCTGACCCACAAATACAAAGTTGTTGCTCAACTGCAATAGGGTTGTTGTTGACCTGTCAAAATACTGATGGAGCAGAGCCAACCAATATTGACCCTAGCCTTCACACTTGTATTACTCCTTCAAGCATTGCTTTGTTATACTCTCATCCTCCATTTCCAAAAGTCTTCTCCCATATAAGATACGTCTATAATCCTTATGTATTCTGGCCTTAAGTGAGGGAAAATCCAATTCAAGCCTTAACAAGGCAGATGGTGCCCTAGGGGGAAGGGCTAAAAGAGCTCTTACAAACTTATTCTGGATACACCCCACCTGCATTGTGTTACCCTGTCCCCATATTTCCACCCCATATAACAATTGTGGTAGAATTTTAGCAGTACAAATCTTAATTGTGGGACATACCAAAGAACCCCCTTTGTTTTCTCAAAGGCTAGAATAGATTTTTCTGACCTCCAAGAGAATATTTAGGCTGCCTCTATATGTCTTTTCCAGTTACCATTATATGAGAAGTGTATGTGCTGGTATTTAAAGCTGTGACACTGTTCTATTGGGTGGCCATCCAGTTACCATTTATGTGTCTGCTTCCTCTTGGAGAATACCATCACTTTGGTTTTGGAATGATTAATCCTCAACTTCTCTTGATCACAAATTCTGTCTAATGTCCTTAAGAGTCTCCTCAGTCCTATTTGTGGAGGTGACAGGAGGATCATGTTGTCAGCATATAATAAGATTTGAAATCTATTATCTCCTTAAGGTGGGAAGTGATCAGGGGAGCTCAACTTGGCAACTAGATTGTTCACATAGACATTGAACTGAAAAGGTGCCAACAAACCTTTCCTAACTCCTCTTCTTGTTTCAGTGTTGTCTGAGAGCTTACCTGACAGACCTAACCACACTCTTAGATCTGTCTCTGAATATAGCTGATGCAAAAATAACAACCATCATCCATCCACATTAGTCTTTGCCAACTTTGTCCACAAACGCTGTCTGTCAATTGAGTCAAAAGCTGAAGTAAAATCTACAAATGCAGCATATAGGCATCCCTTTGGTTTCTTCAAATTGTTTCTAGATATATATAAAGGAACCTAATTACCCTGAGGATATGTTAAGCATACCATCATGCTCAAAAGCCTGGCTGACATATTATGGAGCTGTGCAACTGTTTCATATACATTTTAATACTGACATGAATCAAGGAATTTCAGAGTTTGGATATAACAACGTAATAAATAAATTATGTTGTTAACTCTTCTAATTTTTCTAGTGATTTTCCTAATTCACTTGAGTCCCCATTTAATATAGATGGAAAAATGCTTTAAAAAAAATAAATGGTAGAATTTGTTAAGAGTGAATGTCTCTGTATCATCAGATTCAATAAAACAGGAAAGCCCATTTGAAATTGTTACCACTTAATGAACACAAGATGCCAACACTGTGAAGGTGATAAGTATTTTACTATGGTACAGTAAGTGGACAAAAACCATCATTTCTGGGATACCTAAGTATTCACCTACTTGAATCAATAGAAGGAACACTTTTGGCAAGAACTGCTCTTGTTTAAGTTTATATTAGTTTTGCACATCTGGTTCATGTAATTTTTGTCCACTCTTAATGGCAAAATTATTTCAGCTCTATCAGGTTGGATAAGGGCATCACAAAAAACCATCATCTTTTAACTTTTGCCACAGTTGCTCAATTGGACTGAGGTCAGGACTTCAACTGGAGCATTTTAATACATTCAGGTCTTTGATCTTATACCATTCCAATTTTATTTTGGTCGTGTTTAGGATCATTGCTTGGTTGGCAGATGAATCTCTATCCCAATCCCAGATTTTTATAGATTTTCCTTTTGTATTGCTATATGACTCAATCCAACTTGTCTGTAATTCTGATCAGTTTTCCAGTCTCTTCCAAGAAAAAGCATCCCTTCAACATGATACTACCACCACTATGCTTCACTGTGCAGATGGTGCTCTCAAGAGAATAAGCACTAACAGGTTTGCTTTATGCATAGTGTTTTCTAGCAAGGCTAAGAGGTTCAGTCAAAATCTTATAAGACCAGAGAACTTCTGCGCATATGCTTGTTTTATCTCCCACATGCTGTGTGTGTGGTTCTCTAGACAGAGTCAAGGTTAATCCACTTTGTAATCATAGATGTAACAGTGCTTTGGAGATGTTCGCTGTTCACAATATTTTTTATAACCCAACCCTAATTGATGCTTCTTCACAATGTTGTTATTGACTTGTTTAAAGAGATCATTTAATTCTACAGTCCCATTTGCTTAGACATGCTCTCCAAAAACAAATATATTTAATCTGGGATCATGTGGTACTGGAAGTTCATCCAGGTTGACTCCATGCAACTATTTATATGACTTGTGGAGTCCATTAATTGTACCAGATGAGCAGCTGAATACTTACATAAACAACAAGTTCCAATTTGTTTTTGTTACCTTAACCTTTGCGCCCAGAAAAAATATTTTCACCTTTATAGGATTCAGTACCTACCTACCACCAATCAGGGTTGGGGAAAGGGAAAGCCACTGGTAAACTTTCCATAGGAAACTGAAAGAACATAAGTTCTTGTAAACTGTGCAATCCTTTTCTGAGCCTAAAAGATATCTATTATCAACTATACTGATCTTAACTGCATAATTGTTTTATTAATGTATTTCACTGCATAATTACATCCCTTGCTGTTTGCATTTTTAGAACTTTGCATACTCTTTCCAAGATTCATATTTTCTGCACTGATCTAAATAACGTACTTGTAAGAGAATGCAATCCTGCACTCCCTGTCCCCACATTGTGTGTAAGGATCATGAGCTGAATTTCAAACAGTAATCTTGCAGGAGAAAGCCATACAGTTTTCTAAGAACAAATTTACAAAGGCAGATATAGTATTTTTTGGTTCACATTAGCTCTATGATGTCTAAAGAATTTGAATCTATTAAGAAATTTATACTACATTCTGATAGGGGAAGTCTAAATAATGAACTTTTTAAAAAGCAACTTTAGCTCAGCTACAGTTTACTAATGATTGATTGTTTATTTGCTATTAAGCATATGATGAATAACACATTCTCTTATGGTTTGTGTATTTTTATTTTAAAAAATATCTTTGTTGAGTGGAAGCTGATTTGACTTTGAGAATTAAAGGAAAAGGAAAGAAGTGAAATACTTATTTTTGCATTAACAAGAATCTATCAATCAAGCATGTTTTTGCATTTTTTATTTTAATAATAATAATAATAATAATAATAATAATAATAATAATAATAATAATAAAACTTTATTTATACCCCGCCACCATCTCCCCAATGGGGACTCGGGGCGGCTTACATGGGGCCATGCCCGGGACAAATACAATATAGCAAAATATAAAAACAACATATTATAATACAATTACAACAATACAATAAATGTTGTTATTAAAAAGTTGTTATTAAAGTTATGACAGATGTGTATACACATCAGGCTGTTGTGGTGTTTTGTAGATTGTAGAATACTTTCTATATACTGCCAACCCTCCACATTCATTGGGGTTGGATTGCAGGACCACTGTGAAAGTGGGAAAATCATGTATACAGGACCACAATTATTTAACTGGTGGAAGTTGACCATAGAATCACACTGGGCAACCTACAAGAGGGAACATCTTGGTTTTGATCACATGTATGGCTCCAGTAGAGCTATTATGAGATGGGTTAGCTTGACATGGAATAATTGGTCCAAGTCATTTAAGAATTTGACCCTGAGCTTCTCTATGCATAGTACAACTCTCTAATCATTACATCCCACTATGATTGGTCTTATCTTTATTCAGTGCTGTACTTTTATGTTCTGCAAAGCTTTTTCTAGTTCTTAACTTCCATATCTTCATGATGTAAAATCACATCATGAGATGTCAGGCACATTTCCTCATCTATAAGATTCTGTTCCTCAAATACATGGGATAGTTTCTGGTAACGTATTTTCTGAATCTCGAATTGCTATGGTGCTCAGTTTCACCTGAAAGCAGGATGTGACATATCAAGACTGGGATGAAAGAGGAACCTGCTTATTTCCTCTTAACATTAAAAAGCATTGAAACTATATAAAATAGCAACACATTCAAAATTAAAACAATTGCTGTGAGTAACACTTCAGCTTCCCACAATTGTAACATTGGTTTCCTGACTATGCCTGTCCCATTAATGAAAATAACTAGCCATATGATTTAGCATAATCATTGACAATAGTCAATATGTGCAGCTGGGGATTATTCCATAATTAGTACCCCCGCCCCCACCCCACCCAGTACACACACACACACACACAATGCACACAGTGGATATTTTTATGTAGGCCACAAAGTGAGAGACTACAGCAAATCGCTTTCTCATAAGCTGCATCCGTTATTATGAATGCCCTGACTTGGAATGAGTAAGCAATTGTAGAAATGGCACTGTGACACAACTGTGAAGGCTTTTCAGCTGTTGCTCCTTCCTCTGGGAATTATACTTCCTAATGTTTAAAAGCAATTTCAGGTGCAACATCAGATAGTTTCTACCCTATCACCAGCACCATTTTTATGTAATAAAAAGAATTAACAGGAAATGCACTTACTTACATATAAATACAAGCTGTAATTCTCAAGTATCATCAAATCCGGTTTGCATGTAAAGTTTAAGTAACCTTGTAAAAGGAAGAAAACCTGTCCTGGATAGTCCTCCTCCCTCTCTGTTTTCCCTCCACAAACCAATTTTATTAAGACAGGCTTGCTGAATATATCTTTTATCATTGTGTGTTTAATTATTTTACTTCTTTGTTTCTTTTATCTAGTACTTTAAAATTTCAAATTAAATTAAATTAATTTTAAGTCAATATTTTGTTTTTAATCTGTATTTTATTACTGTGAACTGCATGACATTCTTTGCCCTAAATCCAGCTGTTAATTCCCAGTAGACGAAAGCCATTGCTATCAATGGATGTTACATAAATGTTTACCAAATTCCAGTTGCTTCAACAGGCTGTACTCCAGTTCTGACTGGGTACAGATTAATGAAATTAAGTATAGATTAATAAAATAAATGGCTTCCTCTCCAACCATAATTATCTGAAAACCAACTCTAAAACGAGAATGAAACTAAATTTGGGTGTATATTTTTCAAATGAGGGTTTTGCTGACTAATTTCTGAGATTGGCACATTGCGCAGGTGAGAAATCTTTGCTTTCACCTAGAAGATTACTTCCAGCTTGAATGTTATCAAGCAGTATGCTAAGGAAAACCAGAGATATACTGTTTTCAATATCCCCTACTGAAAGTGTCCACTAAATTTTCATAGGAAGACACCAAGTAGGAAAAAAACAAGAAAAATGACTGAATTTATTCAACTCCTGGATAAAAGTTTGCCTCGGCTGGTTTGTGAGGTTTTTGAAATGACAGCAGAGATGCACACAAATATTGTTATGCTTTTGTCTGCTTCTCACTTGAGACAGGAAGTGGAAATGTCATTTAAAAATAGTCTCTCAAAGGTATTTCAAGCCTCAGCCTGCCTTCTCATTACTTCCTGCCCCATCTTTCTGCCAAAATGTAAGGGTGAATGAAGCTAACTGGAAGTGATGCTTGTATTTTGCATCGTCCTTCCATAATTGCTTCTAACCAGAAATGAGATGGGAAACACCAAATATGGCTTGTTGACACATTGTCTTGTATTGAAAACTGATGCAAAATTGTGATGATGAGCAGGAAGTCTGTGGATCAAATTTCCCCTTGCTTTTTTCAGCAATGGTGAAGTGAGTGAAGAACAAGTCCAAATTTTGGAAGGCTTCAGATTTTTCTCCCTCCAGTATTTTCTATTGTTTTATTTCCTTTCGAACTTCAGTTTCCACCAGAGAGTAGGGATACATACTGCTGCTGGAAGGACGATTAAACCCATTTGAAAAACTAGAAAGAGGGCTTACTTGTAGTTATTTGTCTTCAGGTTGAGTGTGACTTATGGCAACCCTATTATAGAGTTTTCTTGACACATTTCCTTCAGAAGATTTTAAGTGCATTTTTTTGAAGTGGAAAGAATGTGACTTACCCAAAGTCACTCAATAGCTTTCCTTGTCTGAGTGGGATTTAAACCCAGGTGTCCTGGAATCTTGCTGTAATTACACTACACTGTCCCTCTTAAGGAAGACTTCAACTCAACTTTATCTTGCGCCTCTCTTAGGGACCTTCCAGACAGCCTCATAATCCGGTACCTGAAAACAAGTGCAAACAGAGAGCTCACACATTTAAACCATAGAAAACCATATTAAACATGTTTAGATTAATAAAATAATTTCTTCATCATGGACTTGTTTTGTTTGCATGCTCATATATGTAAATATATGAGCATGTATATTTGAAATATATTAGATATAATGTAAACATTTGTTCAATTTATTTAGGAGATTTAATATGTTGCTATTGGGTCACATGGGATCCCTGAAGCAGTTTGCATAATTATTCTACCTACTTGAACACCAAAGTTTTGTAAAAACAAAGGCTGCAATGTTTTAAAATCCATCCAGAAAAATGTTTTTCAGTCCAGGTATGCTGTAATTCTTGAGAAAACTATTCCTCAGGGTGGATATTAAACATTACATCCTTTGATTTACAAGTTCTCACAGTTGAGCATTCTCAACCTGGTGATGAAGCTGCTACTAAGGCTTACTCTCATTGCTCGTATTTTGTGCCTTTCAGAAACAGAGCTTCATATTTCAGCTTCATATTTTATTTTCCAGGACAGATTTAAAAAGAAATTGAATATGTTGAGCCTGTTGTCTTTAATAAATATATAAAGAATATATCCATTATGGCTTCAGGCACAAAGGATAAAGTTGTTCCTGCACTATACAACTTCTAGTTCCAGGGACAACTGGGTGTGCATGAATACTCCCCTGCACAAACCTCATTTATGTCCACAATATGTCACACAAGGCATATCCTGAAGAAGGGTTGAACCTACCTTCTTTCAGGTATGCTGCCCCTTCTCCATGTGTGCTTACTTCTTCTTGTTTTGGTTTTGATGAAATAGCATTGAAAACAGGACACTCCTCCCTACAGCTTGAAGTTTAGCCTTTTGAAACCACTAGAAAAAGGACAGTCTGCTGAATCTGGAGGGTGACCAAAATGCCTTGCCTATTGCCTGTCCTGTAATGTGGTGATTGATGCCAAGTTTGACTTAGATACGTAGGAGCCTTAGATTTGCCATTTTTAAGTAATGGTATTTCTCCAACGGATGTTCTGAGCAGACACGTGCACATGTGACTTTTACAGGAGTCAGAAGTTTGCATAGAAAAATCTGTTGAGTATATACTGTATTTCACCAAATTTAAGGCACCATGAAATGTTTTTTAAGCTTAAATTTTGAAAAAAATTATTTGAATGTTTTTTAGAATTTCCCCTGCATGTACAATATTTTTGTTTGTTTGCTTCAATGTCGCTTTGTAGTGCAATCTTTCCTGTGGGGTGAGGGGTGAGTATGAAGAAACCTGCAAGTCATCTTGTCTGCATCAGTCTAATTTACTTTGTCTATTGGACCATTGGGGAGGCAATGGAAGCAGGAAGCAGTGCTTAGACAGAATACCGGTAAAGAATAATCTAGCTAAAGCTGAGGACAAAATGGTGGGGGCTAGCAGAGCTGTTGGGGCTGGGGCCCTTTCTCTTCCTGGTGTTTTTTTTTTTTAAGACGACTTTAAGGTGCGATCAAATTTAAGACGCACCCCATTTTTTAAGCCTCTTACATAGGAAAAAAGTGCCTTAGATTTGATGAAATATAGTATCTCTCTATCTCTCTCTCTCTCACACACACACACTTCATAAGTGAATGAGCAGCAAATAGTGAAATGCTTGGACTGAGGTCCTGCATGAATCAGGAAGAAAATAATGATCTGTGTAGTCTTGTGTCCTCCTAGCTTTCAAGGCCCTGCAGCTTAGCGGTTGGGATGAGGATAGAAATGGGAGGCAATTTAGATGGTAAAAATATGCCTGGTCTGCTTGCTGAAGAGATGGGAAAATTACAATAAGGGCGCACTCACAAATAAAGTGCACTTTCCTGATCCAAACTTTCTCCAAAGGCCAGGCTAGCTATATCTTTGGCATTAGAATTGCCTCTCCTCTCTGTCCCTTCCACTTTGGTAAACAGCTGTAGTGGCTCCTTCAATGCTTAAAAGCTGCCAGTCAGGGAACTTCTGGTCCGTTTTGCAGAGAGCTACAGAACAGCTGCCCTTGCACTTTCCAAAGCCGGGCATACCTTTGTGTAAGTCCCACTGATGCACATGCTTGTCACTAACAGAATTCCAGCCAGGTGATGCTGTATTATTTCTTCTAAGTATGCATCCAACCACAGCAGCTGTCTTCATAGAACCAATATGTATTCTTTTGATTCATAGTGCCTGAGGGGGCAAAACTCTTGACTGTCTCAAATGAAATTTCTTGGCAGGCAGACTTTCCTGTGGCATTTATTCTGTTCAGCTTTCATGCTCACTTATGCATAAGTAGACACTAAGGTGACTTTGGAGGATTAAAGTCTTTAAATCCTGAGGATTAACGCAGTTCAACGTATCTTTTAGCTGTCACTAACTGGAATATTTGAAAGAAAAATGCCTTGAGGAGAATATTTTTATTCTCATCCAAGAGAGAGAATGTGCCATATTTATTAAGAGATAATTGTTGGAATTTTCAAAATCTCAGCTCTACTTCAATCTAGAGCTTGGGCAAGTTACTTTTTGGACTACAATTTCCAGAGACACAACTGAACTATTGTTGAAAATATAAATACTATCCTTTGCTATCCTTTGGGGTTTGTTACCAGGCCCCCATATGGATACCAAAACCTGGGGAGCTCATTCTATTATTCACAATGGCATAGTAAAATGGTGTCCCTTATCTAAAATGGCAAAATCATGATTTGGGTTTTTTTTAAAAAAAATTAGGTCAGTGAAAAGGAAGATATTTTCAAGCCATTGATGATTGAATCTGTGGATACAGCATTCATGGATATGAAGGGCTAACCATAATCCCTACATTACATAGAGACTATGGTTCATTTATTATAACTCTATAACCTTCTCTATGATTGCAAAGTTGAGCTTTGGACCTATCTCCTTCCACCTGGTAAATGCTGTGTGTGCATGTGTGTATGTATGTGTGTGTGTGTGTGTGTGTGTGTGTGTGTGTGTGTGTGTGTGTATATATATATATATATATATATATATATATATATATATATATATCTGACACAAGCTTTCTTTCCAGGGTCTTCAAGATGACCTTATGGAGTATTGTTTAGTCTGTTACCTTACAGCTTCAGCTGCATCTGGATTCCATCAACTTTCTGTACCCTTACCAATCTGTGGCTTTGGCAGACTTCACTTACTGTTCATTGATGCAATATCCGAGCACCCATTTCCCCTAGAAAATATCAGAATCCAATTTCTGTTGCAGCCTCTAAATACTCCTTTTCAAGTCTTGTTGGCTGTGAGCCAGCATGGTGTAGTCATATTAAGTGGTGAACTACAAATGAGAAACTTGAGCTTAGTTTGAAGCCAGGAAGCTCAGCAGGGGATCACCATTCCATTGCTATCTTCCAACCTAATCGACCTCCCAGAACTGTTTCAAGATAAAAACTGGGGGTGAAGTTCATATTTTGAGTTCCTTAGAAGAAAGGAATGATATAAATGTAATGCCAGCATCAATGCTTAATGTCTAATGATCAAGATTAAGGACTTCATCACATGGGTGAAACGGCAGGGATGAGGGGCATCTCTGCTTCCCCATGCACCACTTCATTGCACCACCGCTTCCCTCATCACATGTGGGAAGCATCACCAAAGTGGTGCTGATTTGTGCTGGCTCCATTGGAGGCAGGCTCCCATGTCTACAGGGAACTTTTCTAGGATGCTTCCACTCCATTTGTGGGTGAGGCCTCTGCCAGAAGTCCAGCAATGTCATGTGATGGGCAGCACACCCATCCATTGCTGGACTGGTGAGGAAGTGTCCTAGGATGCTAGAAGAGCCCCATGTAATGAAGTGGTACATTAGAAAGTCTTCATACAGTCTGCATTTGAGGATCCAGGTTAATATTACTAAGGCACAAACAATCATATAATTATTTACTTGAATGTAAGTCCCATAATATTCAATAGGGCAGGGGGAGGAAGACTTTTCAGGCCCTCAACAAAATTCCATTTTGGGAAGGATCTCAGGAGCTGAAATCCAGGGTGGGTTGGAATTAAAAGCATGAAGGGCAGGAAGAGCTGATGTGGTAAGACCAAATATAATTCTTATTAACTTGGACATTTTCCCACTAAACATACCAAGTACAGATCAATTCTTTGCATGTCTAGTCAGAAGTAAACCCTAGTGCAATATCTCATTGGGATTTAAAGAAGATGTCAGTTCCTTGCAACAGCTTCCCATGTTTACATTATCTCTCATTAGACCTCCCAGAAAGATGCAATCTAAAGGATGCGGGTTCCCACTTTGTGCAGTATGGTTGGCAGCTCACCTCCATGTTGGGGGCACAGCAGATTGGTCATCTGCTAGCTGTGTTGTCAGGTAAATGTGTATGGGTTGCATCATTACTTACCTTAATGATTTAGGGGAGTTTCTGATAAGAAAAGCTTTGTTTCCAATTCTCTTCAGAATTCTGCAAATTACTTCCAAACTCACAAGATGTTGCTTCTAGAAAATGTTCAAGTTTCATCAGAAGAATGCATACCTACACACAATAAATTCTCCCATTTCTCTCCCCCACAGATACATATTTGGATCTTTTAACTTCATAGCTATCATTTCTTGTCTCCCGTGGAATTGAATGGGCTTGGAAGATGCATTTAATATACAACCAACTAAAACCCAAAAGAAAACAAATCTAATTGATAGGATTTGGCAGGCAACCTTTGATAGCATGTGTTTCTTCATGGTCTTTTCTTCTTCATCCAACTCTACCACACATTATTTTCTGAAGAGAGATTGCATGTGAAACATAGAGCCAAAATAGATGATGCAGGTGAACCCAAGATGCTAGCATTTTCTCTCCCCACCCCATTTCTCTTGTTTTCTGAAGTTGCTGATTATCTACAACATGTATCTATAAAAGTACAAAATATCAGTTCATCTAAGGCAGCCCAAGTTGGAAGCCAAACAATTCATGATCTGGAGTTGTTTGAGACAATGAAAAATGAAATTGGAAACTTTCACAAATTAGCAGATACATGAGGTGATACTTGAAGGAATAGGTAGAGATGTCAAGACTAGTAGTTGTTTTTGGTAGATTATAAATCACAACCACATTGGCTATTCACTTATTTATTGTGGGGGCCTATGCACATTTGGCTTTGTTGCCATGTTAAAATCTTTTTCAGAGGCCACCCTCTGAGTGTCCAAAGTATCTGAGATAGTGTGAATAGAAATGAGACAGATGCTTCTCACTGGTGGTCTCCCCCTCCCCTCCAGCAATGATAGGAGAATAATCCTTATAGAAATACTAGCCTCATGATAGTGGAGGGAGCGGGTTTTTTTAAGCAGCAGTAAAAAAAAATATGTGTTTTCTCAGGCCCCCAGTTAGCTTTAATCCAGTGAAAGTGGTTTTACACTGTTGTTTTTCTCACACGCAGGCAGGGGGTCAGAGCCTGCCATTTGCTCATCCAGTGAAGAACAACTGTCCTCTGAGGATGCCTGCCATAGATGTGGGCGAAACGTCAGGAGAGAATGCTTCTGGAACATGGCCACACAGCCCGAAAGACACACAACAACCCTGTGATCCTGGCCATGAAAGCCTTCGACAACACATGTCAAACTAATGTTGCAGTTCTTCAAATGAGTACAGAACATGGCTCTTTATCTTTCCAATAGTCTTATGTCATAGGTCAGCCTGACAGATAGTGACAGGTCACCTAGCGAGCTTCACAGTTCAGTGGTGAACAAAACCCAGGTTTCCTCCCAATCCAGCACTCTATTTCACCACTCCATTTCATTGTATGGCAGTGCAAAGAGTTGGCTCATTTCCAACAATTCTTATATGACAGGGCTGCATCTACATTGAGTTAATGCAGTTTGACACAATTTTAATTGCCATGGATCAATTTAATGGAAACATGCAATTTGTAGTTTAGTGAGGCAACTACTGGCTAAGAAGGATAAATATATTATAAAACTACAACTCCCGTGATCCTATAGCATTGATCCGTAGAAGTTATACTGGGTTCAAATAGCATTAATTCAAAAATGTACTCTAAATGGGTAAAAAAAAATATCTTAAGAGAATTCCAGAACTTTCTTATAGTGTAATTCCATGGAAACTATGCAAGACATTAAGCACTGTGAAAGTCACCTCTTGATAATACAACTGTCTTGTTCAAGAGTCTTCAGCATAAGTGTTCTGCCTCCAGTGAATGCTGTGAGTGCGAAGGGGAGGGAAAGCCCAATCTCTCTGCCTTCCCTGCAAATGGGCACACTTAACACAGCTGGCCTTGCACACTCCCTATCATCCCTTGCTGTAAAGCTGCCAAAAAGAAAACAAATTGGCCTGAAATTATCTTTGTACCAAGAACCTTGAAACCTTTCAGCTTGTATTGCTTGGACTGGGGAGCACAGTGATAACACCTTGTAGCTACTGTCCTTTTTCCAAGGGTGTGCTGGGCGCACCACCACCACAAAATTACAAACAGTTCAGTTCAGTTCCTACCAGTTATAGCAATGTGCGTAATAACTAGAAACATTCAGTATGTTTTTTCTCTCCCTCTCTCCAGAAAATATGATGAACATGGAATTCATCAAGTAGTTCTTTTGATCCAGTGTCAAAGTTTGGTTCAACACTCTAGGCCTAAAGTCAGGATTGAAAAACATGAGCTCTTATTAACTCTGTTTAAGTTCTTATCCTGATTCCCTGGGTTATATGCAGTAGAAATCCAATGACTCTTGTTCTATAGCTGGAGTTCTATTAATGTATTAATCTAGTTGTCAAAGTAGCAAAGTGTGGCACTATTTATTTATTCTCTCCAGGAAGAATGACTCTATTGATCTATCTATCATAGAATCATAGAGCTGGAAGAGACCACAAGGGCCATCCAGTATAACCTTTGCCATGCAGGAAAACACAATCAAAGCACCCCTGACAGATAGCTATCCAGCATCTGCTTAAAAACCTTCAGAGAAGGAGACTCCACCACACTCTGAGTCCATTGCTGAACACCTCTTATCACCAGACGTTCTTCCTAATGTTTAGGTGGAATCTTTCCCCCCATATATCAGCCTGCCAGGGCAGCTTAAAATCATTAATCTGATTGATCTTTCTGCTCAGGTTTACAATCTAACTATAACATAATACACAAGGAAAGGGGAATCACAGTGGTAGGAGAGGATTAAGTTCAGCAGATACTGCCTATTCCTCTCCCTCTCCGGGATCTCTACAGTGGTAGTTGGAATATGGAGCAAGGGATCCCACCAATCCCTGGGAGCAAGGAACAATGGAGCTTTGCCTGGCTGCTGATCTCTCCATCAACAGGTCAGAGCAATGGAAGTTACAGTACTGCAGAACAGATACCCCTGTAATATGTTAAAATGGGACTTTCCTATTTGCTCACCAGTGCCAAGCATAACATAAGAAAACAGCAAGGCTAACTGGGAAAACATAGAAGCTGTGGGTCCATACAGTTTAACCCCTGTACCCACAAGACCACTGTCTTCATCTACCCACAACCGACAAATTATGTCAAAAATTTTCTAGGATCTCCAACTATTTCTGCAATATTCTTCCACCAGAAGTTGCCATACAGTCTCATTGGAAGACCTAGAACATTCCTAGAAAGACTATTTATTGTAAGAATTTTTACTCCATGGTAAATTTTGGTGGAAGTAATTCCTTTCAGTAGGGTTTGCTATTATTCATGGTTTCCTGTTTCCACAGTTAACTTTAAAAACATATCCTTCGTGGATATGGGGGCTCTACTGTGCTGTTTATCTGCCACATGGGGAAGAACCAAACTGGTTGCTTTTTAGAAATGTATTTAGACAATCAGTGGGGAGAACAGAAAGGTTTTGAACGGACCAAAGGCATTCTCTTTTCATAGTCAGTCCAATGTTGGATTTTAATAGGTATAAAACTGTCAATTTCCTTCACTCAAACCACCCCATCCACATATCTCTGAAAAATAAGGTCAAAGAGAGAAATAGTAGCTAAAATCTGTGGATGGATCTGTGTAATTCATGTACAGATTTTTTTTGGATTTGGATAACTTATTGGGTAAAATATCATCAGCTTTTCTCATCTGTAAAATGGGCATATGCACCACCATAGCATGAAAATAAGTGTTAACTGCTTTTGAACCCTAAAGTCTGAAAGCATCAGGGTTTTAAGCCCAGTGTCCAGATCATTTCCCTGTTACAACATTCCTGAATCACACACTAAAACCTTATCGGGTGGAAAATTCTGTCTCCACAGTGGCCAACTAAATGCTTGTTTCATCCTCCTTTAAACCCATTCCATATGGTGGACATCTCTACATCTAATTGTAATGATTTCAGCTAGGACCTCAAATAAGGAGGTCCATGCTCGACAAGCTACCACTAAACCAGATCGGCTCAGATGGAGAACAAGCACTCTGGGTTGAAGGCAAAGCTTCAGAGGTTTATTACAATTTGGCTAAAATAGAATATAAGTACAAGCAACACGCTTCAAAATATACAAACACAAATTCACAGATAAAAGACATGACATTTTATCCAGTTCTGACAGCTATTCAGACTTCACGCTCCCTCCCCTCAACTGACTGGCTAAAAACAGAGGCAGGCTAGGATCCATGCTGGGATTGCTCAGGGATTCCCCTGATGTCAGAGCCTGCAGAAGGCGATTCCCATGGCAGAAGGAAAGACAGTGGGTGGCTGTCTTTCCATTGCAGAGATGCCCCCTGGGAGGGCATGGACCTGGAGGAAGTAGTGATGTTGATATACTGATGAGTCTTTAATTAACTCAAGTGTCCAGTTGTATGTGAGACAAAGGGTGCAAGACTCAAAAGACAAAGGTGATAATCCTAGACAATCAAGGGCTTAGTTCCCCATTCAGAAAGTAAACAAATTCATATTTGCTGAGCCCCCTCCTCTACTGGAGTGGCATACTCTCAGCCTCAATTGAATAGACAAACATCCTGGTGACAAAGGGGATCATCTGTTTTGCATATATAAACAAAAGGTTTTGATATTATCTGATTTGGGAAATAGCTGGAGGGATTCTCTCCATGATCTCTGTTCCCAAGGGATTATGCAAAATGAGGGCACAGGAAGGTTGCTGCCTTGAAGATATATTTTGATACATGTTTTACATTTATGAATTGACACATTATACAAATTATAACAGTTACATATAAAATATTAAGTTGATACATTTATTAAAGGATTAGATTTGATGGAGTTTTTAGGGTACAGTTGCTGCTAGGTCCATTCTGGAAACTCTAGCACAAGGGTCTTAAGCTTTTTCAGCTACAGAGCCAATGATTCTCGTGGAGTCTTAAGAAATCTTTATATAATGTATTATATATAATGGCTATATATCAAGTATGGGCAAAATTTTGAAGAACACTTTTAACCAACAGTATTTAACAGTATTTCAGTGGAAGACCCTAGGAGCCATCCAATCCAACCCCCTTCTGCCATGGAGGAAAAGCAGAATTAAAGTACCCCCTGAGCGATGGGAGGGAAGTAGGGTTTTGGAAGGGGAAAAGGATCTGGGTGGCAAGGGAGCTGAGGGAAATGGTATTTTGGGGACAAGGGAGGTGGTGAGGGTGAAGGAGGGAGTAGGGAAATTTTGAGCCCCTCAGGATGTTTTGCAGAGTCCCAAGGGCTCTGTGCAGCACACTTTGAGAACTGCTGCTGTAGTAGCTTTGACATTTTGCAGCTTTGGAGCCATGAAAAATGTTTAAAAATAAAGAAAATATTATATTGCTTGCTTGGAGTCTCTTTAATGTCCGGAAACTTTTGGAGAGGCGGGTGACATGGCTCAACAACATACTGCATGTAAATTCCATAGTTTAAATACATGTTACATGAAGAAGTATTTTTTATCTGTCCAGAATCTATTCAGTTTTATTAGATAATACTGGGTTACAGTATTATGGCAGATGGGGAGGAACTTATTATCCAATTTATCCAGGCCATTCCAAATATCATACATTATTTTCATACACTTCTCTAATGTTTACCCTCATTTGTCTTTCACTTCTCTGCTAAAGAGGCCCAAATGTTGAAACATTTCCTCATTAGAGAAATAACTCTGGCCTCCTATATGGGCTGCCCCTTTCTGCACCTTTTCCAGATCTTGTAATTTACTTCGAGAGAAATCTCATAATATATTCCTGGAGTGCCACTGCTTCATTTCTGAGTTTTAAATATTTTAAAAGGTTTCAATTTGGCCAAAGGGTACAGGTCTGTTGACTTTAATAGGAGTTGTTTGCACAAGTCTTAGGCCAGAATCCTAACCTCTGGTTGATTTATTACCTACTGTTTGCATAAGGCTGTAAAACTTTTCCTCTGATAAACTAGCTGTCAGTAGAGAAATACAGACATGGGCTCATTACTGCTGGAGAGATTAACATTCACTTGTCATTTCCTATCTCTGTACTCTATGCTATTTTGGCTTGGAAAAAAAAGAAAAGGATATTTATAACAGGAAATGAAAAAAGGGCAAGAGGAAGATGGAGCATGGTGTGTTAAAGTGCCTGTGACCACAGCCCTCAAACCACAATAATGTGCTTCATGGAGTCATCAATATGAGAGTGGTGATATGAAGAGTTAGAGCAGAAGATGAAAGAACTAGGGAAAATCCCATGTCTGATAGTGGAAGCTGATGACTTCCAGGTCAGCATACCCTACAATTATCCTGATTTGGCAGGGACAGTCCTAATTAATCCCCTCTCATTACATTTCCTCTCTCTTCCCATACTACCCTTTTGTACTCTGTTTACTTTCATTGGGTTCAAGGTGCAATTGTGGTTTGTACTGAAATAACTCTGCAGGGCTAGGAGAGAGAAGAAAGCAAACCTTGTCATTCCCAGTAGGTTCAAGCAAAACCTAACTGCTGCAGCCAACTTGTGTTTTCTTCCTCACTGATTTTTGCCTGCAAATTGATATTATTTTGACACATGTATTCCAGTCTTCATCTGTCAAGAGGTTCTATGCGAAATTTTGTACATTACCAGTCAGAAAGATGGTGGTGGGTTTTAGGCTGAACTGTCAATGGGTTATCCAAAGGGCTGAACCTATTCTGTGTTTAAGGTTCAGCACTTTGGATAGCTTTTTAAATTTTGGACTATAACCCAGAGCAGATTCACAGCTCCACTGGCACAGGAGAATCAGTTACCAGGGCTTCTTAGAATATAAAACTTAGTCCATTGGACAGGTTGGATAGAGATTCTAGAATATGTTGTCCAAAAATTTTACATTTCTGAGCTCTATGGATTGCAGCTTTCTGGATGGATTGTTCTGGCAACATTGTGATAAGTAAGATTGCTATTCTACTTCTTATTAGCTATAGACTCTGGAACAGGTCTGCACGACATGTGGCCCTCTAGGTGTTTGGGCCTCCAACTCCCAGAAACCCTAGCCAGCCTGTCCAATAGCCAAGAATTCTGGGAGCTGAAGTTTAAAACACCTGAAGGGTCACATATTGTGCAGGCCTGCTCTAGAGTATTGTGAAAGTATCAATCGAACAGGAGAAAGGTACTTTTGCAGAAGGACATGTTTTGCCCTTAATACAATGGTACAAAGCAGTGAAATGCAGGCATAAAAGTACTAAGACCATATGATAAAGTAGGGACAGTGGCATCGTCTGTTGCATTCTCAAGCTATGAGTGGTAGGGTTGTATGTGGATTTCATTTCCTCCATTTCCTTCAATGTTTTGGTACTTTGGGAGCCCATAACTGTAAGGGCCCTCCTGGTATGAAAACCCACCCGAAATGAAAGCAAGTGGCAGACAATCTAAGCGCCTCCTCCCCTATTCGGCATCACAGTTGAATCTTTTTTATTTTCCTTTATTTTCCTGAATCTTTTTATTTAGTGAGACTGACTGGGAATTGGAGACCTGAGGGAAGGTGTGCGTGCATTTGGGAGCTTTCACCCTTTTAGCTTCTTTTTCTCCTTCCCTTCCTCTCCTTCAACAAATATTTCTAAAAGATTATTATTAATAATAGTAATCCCAGCAAATCAAAAGAGAAGCCTACCTCTTCTCCAGAGTAGAAAGTAGAAACAGTTTAAAGGAAGCAAAACCCCAAGCAGTGAGGATTTTTAAGGTAGTCCACGGAGGATAGCTCGACTGAGCTCCAGATCATCACTCTTCCTTCCCTAGGCCTCCTTAAAATGCCTCAGAAAGCTGCTGGTGCTGGAAGAGAAGGAAGTGTGCACGCCTGCCTCTCCTTTAGAGTAGAACAGCTTTCAGAAGCAGGAAACTGAGTCTCCTCCTCTACAAACCGAAGGAAAAGGATCCAGAAACTTAAGAGTGATAACTCTGTTGCTTTTTTAAAATCCAGATCTTAATGAAGGATATGGAAGAGGAGCCTGTGGGAAGTCCTGCCCATAATGAGATAGATAGAGTGCTTTCTTAACCCAGGCTGAGGCTCCCTTGAAGGGAAGAAAGGAAAGGCTCCCAGTGGGAAAGGGTAGCCTTGTAAATTCCCCATTGCCTTCAATGGGCTGTAAAGAGCTGTTTTGTCATATGCTGAATAAAAATGCCCATTTGGCAAGGCACCTGTTTTCAGGAGGCACTAGAAAAGGGATATGGGGAGCTTCTGGTAACCGGCAAGCAGAAATAAATAGCGATTCACCTGAAATGTGCAAGCCTAATGAGTGGTTGCAAGTCTCATAGCTGGGAGAGTGATACATTTTGTTGGGAACATTATATGGTTTTGGACCCTCCCTTCTACAGTAAAAAGACTTTTTGAGATGGATGTAACATTTTAGATTTTACTGCTTAATGAAACATTGATAAACACAGTTGCCTGCATTTCAGATCTTTCCTAGGGGATGTGACTATTGGGATGGTTGTATTGAACAGTACAACTTCAAAATGTACATGACTACAATCCTGGTGAAAAGCTGTACCACCACTAATTGGATCAGGAGAAGCTTAAGGTCCAACCCCCACCCAAAATTCACTTAGGATCCCACCTGAGCCAAAGTCTCTTTCTCCCCCCCCCCCCCCTCAACTTAGCCACAGAAAAAATCAAAGATATGCCAGACCTGGAGTTAAAAGTTATTTCATTTTCACTCTAACAAAGAATACAACGGCAAAACAGGACCGGCCCAAGGGATTCTTCAGGGGTACGCAAAAAAAAAATTGCGCCCCCCCCACCGCGCCGCGGGAGGTGTGGTCAGATCTGGCCCTGCCTCCTATGCTGCTTGAGGGCGCCCTGACCCCGCCCCCCACAGCGTGGGCAGCTTGGCCAAGGCGCGCGTGGCAGGAGGCAAGGCCAGAGCTAACCACGCCTCCCACCCCGCTGTCAGGACCCAGGCTGCAGAGCACCAATAACCATGCACAGAGACCAGAATCTATCTAATATCTTTATTAAAGGAATATATAAAGTCAATAAAAAGTGCCTGTTCTCTGCCTGGTCCTGGAGGGATGTAGACATGATTTCTGTAGCATAATAGCCCATCCTTAAGTGAGAAGGGGAAACGTAGTCCTTGGCGAATTTGATCTTGAGCCCAGGCATCCGCCTGTTGACTGGCTCTAAGTTCTTGAGCACAAAGGGGTCCTGAAGTAGAGGGAATTGGTTCAACTGTGGTGGATTTGGTGTTTCCCACTGTGAGCGTGGCAAAGTTTTCGGGCTGTAGCAATTGGGATTCGAAGGTCTCTCTGCGCCCTGCAGCATATTCTGGTTTCCGTGATAGAGCATCTGCTTGCTTGGTCTGAGCTGGGGTTACGTAATGGATCTGGAAGTCAAAACGTTCAAAAAATAAAGCCCAGCGCTGCTGCCTCTGATTTAACCTGCGGGCAGTTCTTAGATGTTCCAAATTTCGATGATCAGTATGAACTTCAATGGGAAATTTGGCCCCTTCTAACCAATGTCTCCAATTCTCAAAAGCTGCCTTTATGGCCAAAAGTTCCTTCTCCCAAATAGTGTAATTTCTCTCTGGGGCTGTTAGTTGACGGGAGTAAAAGGCACAAGGATGAAGATGTTCTCCCACTGGTTGCATGAGTACAGCCCCAATTGCCACATCAGAGGCGTCAGCCTGCACAACAAAAGGGGTTTTAGGATCAGGGTGTTGTAGAATTGGCTGGGACGTGAATAACTTCTTTAGTTGCTGGAACCCTTTCTCTGCTTGCTCCGTCCAGCGGAAAGGCTGTTTTCCACGGATGCAGCTGGTGATTGGGTCAGACCAGCGGGCAAAGTCTGGAATGAACTTGCGGTAGTAGTTCGCGAACCCCAAGAAGCGTTGCACTTCTTTCTTGTTGGTTGGCGCCCGCCATTCCAATACTGCTGAAACCTTTGCCGGGTCCATGGAAAGTCCTAGTGGCGAGACACAGTAGCCCAGGAAATCTACCTCTTGTAGATCAAAAGCGCATTTTTCCAACTTGGCATATAGTCCATGATCCCGCAATCGTTGTAACACCAACCTGACGTGGTTCTCGTGCTCCGATTGTGATCTAGAAAACACCAAAAATCGTCTAGGTATATGATCAAGAACCGATCTAGATAATCCTGGAAAATATCATTGACAAAATGCTGGAACGTTGCGGGAGCTCCAGATAAACCGAAATTCATGACCAGGGACTCGAATAATCCGAATTTAGTCTGGAAAGCGGTTTTCCACTCGTCCCCCTCCCTGATGCGAACTAGATTGTAAGCTCCCCGAAGATCCAGCTTGGTGTAAACCTTGGCCCCTCGAAGCCGGTCTAATAGGTCCGAGATTAAAGGCAGGGGATAGCGGTTCCGCTTAGTGATATTGTTCAATGCTCTATAGTCCACAACCAAGCGTAGGTCCCCTGACTTCTTTTTCACAAACATCACCGGGGAGGCAGCTGGGGATTGAGAGGGTCTGATGAATCCCTTGCGAAGATTTGACTCTATGAACTCCCTGAGAGCTTCTTGCTCTGGTTCCGTCAGGGAGTAGAGGTGTCCTCGCGGGATTGGGGCCCCCTCCACCAAGTCAATGGCACAGTCATATGGTCTATGTGGGGGTAGTTTCTTGGCTTCCTTTTCGTTGAAAACATCCCAAAAGTCTGAATATTTCTTGGGCAAGGTGATGATGGGCTCATCGTCCGTGGCATGGCAGACCTTGGCTACTAGACAATGGTTTTGGCAATATTTTGAAGCAAACTGTAGTTCTCTGTTGGTCCAGGAGATGTTTGGGTCGTGGAGCGTCAGCCATGGAATTCCCAAAATCACAGGGAAGTGGGGCACCTCCGTAACAAAGAAGGAAATCTCTTCCAGGTGTTCCCTTATCCACATCCTGGTGGGTTCAGTCCATTGACTTACTGGACCCGTCTTTAGGGGACGGCCATCGATAGCCTGCACCACCCGGGCGTTCTTGAAATCGTGATATTGTAATCCCAGAGAGTCAGCATACTCTCTATCGATGAAATTGTTTGTTGCCCCTGAGTCTATCATGGCATGGATCATGACGGGTCCTTTTTTCGCTGACCACAATGTGACCACTAGGAGAAATAGGACCCCGGTTTGCGGCTCTTGAGTGGGGTTTTTGACCGGGTTGGCGAGCCTCTCTACGCCGGTCGCTGGCACCCCCCGCCAGCTTTGCGCCAGCCGCCTCGGCCGTCTCCGTCTCCGCGGAGGACGCCGCCGCCAAGCGAGCGGCGGGTTTTCTCTTGGCTGGACATTCTCTGGCGAAATGGCCCCCGTTCCCGCAGTACCAACAGAGGTTTAAACGTTGGCGGCGGGCCTTCTCGGCAACATCTAATCTGGGACGCACATTGCCCAACTGCATCGGCTCCTCCTCGCTTCCTCTGGGGTATGGGGCTGGTGGCGGGGGTCTCCACACTGGACGCGGCTGAATACTGGCGGGAGCGGGAGGTTTCACTCCTGCTCTTCCACTCTGGCCTCGGAGCCACTGTTTTTTGTTGGCAAGCAGGACTTCGGCTCGTAAACATTGATCAATAAGTCTCTCAAGAGAGTTTGGGGGATCCACCTTGGAGATTTCTTCCTGCATCTCGAAGTTGAGACCCTCACGAAACTGTCCTCTGAGGGCTATATCATTCCAACCGGTGTTTCCAACTCGGCTATGTACTGGGACAACGGCCTGTCCCCTTGGAAGAGGCGCCGGAGTTTATGGCCGGCCGCCTCCACATTGTCCTCGATCCCCCATGTCGCCTTAAGGTGGTTCAGGAAGTTTTGCGTGGAACTTAGGTGCACGGAGCCCGCATCAAATAGCGCCGTCGCCCAATTGGCCGCTGGCCCTTCTAGGAGACTGTAAATCCACGCCACCTTGACCTCTTCTTGGGAAAACTCGGCTTGACGGGCTTCTATGTATGCCTGGCATTGGCGACGGAAAACATGGACCTTGGAGGCTTCTCCGGAGAACTTGGTTGGAAGCGCCAGGCCAGGGAGCCGGACACCTCGTTCCTTCAAGCCCCGTATTTCTCCCTCCTGCGTATGGAGTGTATCACGGATTCTGTCTAATTCATCCTTGGAAATGGTGTAGCTGAGTGGTTGGGCTTCCGCCCCGGTTCCTGTAGACATTCTGGTCTAGGTTAATTGGTGCTTAGGGTGGCGGAGTCCAACTGTCAGGACCCAGGCTGCAGAGCACCAATAACCATGCACAGAGACCAGAATCTATCTAATATCTTTATTAAAGGAATATATAAAGTCAATAAAAACAAGTGAAGAATAAAGTTCAGAAGTAGACCTTTCAGGAAAGGTCAAATATAGTCCAGGAAAACAATGTCCAATATGAGATATTAGAGTCCAAAGTTATAATCCAATAACCGAAACACACACTTTGCCAAGCAAAGTGTGGGGAAATGACAAGGTCCTTTAGTCCAATGGAGCTTGACAACAAGGCTGGAGAGCAAAATAGATTCTTGGCAAACAAGGCTTGATTCAAGGCAACAAGAAGCAAGAGACGAGAACAGGGTCCATGGCGAGGTCCGTGGCAAGGTCCGGGGAAACAAGGCAGGGCTGGAACAAGAACAAGGTCCTGGAAACAAGGAACTGGAATAGCAAGTCCACACACGATCTCACTCCCGAAGCTGACAAATTGACTCCGCAAGGATTCCCTTGCGGTTAAACACCTATATAGGATCTTGTTTTCCCGCCAAGGAACACTTTCCCTGGGGAACAAGAAGTGAAACCCATACTGTGTCCAGATGCATGACTCCTTAAGATTTCCCAAGGGAAACAGGCTTAATCAGCTAATTGTCTGGCAGCAATTCTGGCGCTTCTGCGATTCGCCTCCCTAGCGCCTCTATCTCGATTATAATTATCCCGGCGAGAAAACGGGGGAGATTTCTGCTCAAGGCTTGTTTGGCTGACTTCTTGTGGGCAAACATCTTGCAGGTGCAAGGGCTCCAATTCTGGCTGAAACGGTGGGAAACCCAAGTTGTCCTCTTCATCTGCCACAATAGTACTAGGAACGGAACTACATGGCCCATGAGTCATCACACCCGCACACCCTGTCCCAGGCAGGCTGCAGTGGGAATCCGGTCCTTCCAGGCCACGGTGAAGGTCCAGCCGCGGCCTGGAAGGACTGGACTCCCACCACAGTCTGGTTGGGACAGGGTGCCCGCTGCGGGAAGCGGGGCTGGCCACGCCTCCCGCGGCGGGCACCCTGTCCCAGCCAAGCTGCAGCGGGCGTGCGCTGCGCGAGGCGTGGCCGGCCCCGCCTCCCGCGGCAGCCACCCTGTCCCTACGGCAGGCGCCGCAGGAGGCGGGGCCAGACTTGACCACGCCTCCCGCGTCGCGCGGCCATGCCTCCCACAGCGCGGGAGGCAGGGCCAGGGCGCCGGAGGCGGGGCCAAGTGTGGCCACGCCTCCCAGGGGCTCGATAGCGCCCCTGGGAACATGGCACCCAACGCGGGGGCGTGGCTAGCGTCCCGTGTTGGGCCGGGCCTGCGGCAAAAATACAGAATTGAATAACCTCATAGGAAATATGTTTTAAGAAATGAAAAATCTATGCAGATGCAATGGTGCACACATTTCATCTTGGCTGGTGAAAAATTAGCAGGAACTAGAAAATGGTAGTCTCTCCATCCCAAATTCTTTTCCCCTCACTCTTCTACTTCAAGATGGCTCTGAGTCTTTTTAGTCTGTGAGAAAGGTTAACTCAATATGAATATGCCTGAGTAATATTTTTGCTTACTGTATTGCATTTTGATACCACTTTCTGCCAAGGTGATTTACAATGTTAAGATCTAAAAGGAAACAAAATAAAAATAAACATCTTAAGGGAGAAAAGTGGCATATTACTAACAATACTAATACTAATAGCAAAACTGTCTCAGGCCATCGATGGCACCTTCATGAGATAATGATAAAAAGTCTTCAACCAGAGCTGTGGCTGCTGCCATTGCACCCTCCTTCTCCTTCTTCTCATTCTCCTTCTCCTTCTCCTTCACCTTCACCTTCTCCTTCTCCTTCTCCTTCTCCTCCTCCTCCCTCAACTTCTCCATCTTCTTCCATCAGGAAACTTCACCACTGTCCTCCCCCTGCTCCTCTGTCCTTCCTTTTTCTCCTCCTCCATTTTCACATCCCTCCTCATGTTTTCTCTAAAGAACAGTATATTTTAGTGACATAACTACTTCTTCTCTTTTAATGGTCCCATCTTCAAATAGGGGTTAATAATGACAGTGTCCAAGTTCATACTGGAACTGGGGATGAGTCAAGTATTGCTTGCATTGTAATTTCCTTGAAAATATGTGGTGTTTTATAGATATGCATCTATGTATGATCTGGACAACCTACAAAGCAAAAAGTGGTATTAAAAACAATTATACAACAATAATTTAAAACAGTAACCAATAAAATTCAGCTGAGAGAGAAAGTATGTTTTCTTCTTGCTGAGTCCAAACTAGGGTTTGAACATTTTGATGTTAACTAAGTGACAATCTGGAATAGATAGAACAGATGCTAAACAACAAGAGGCAGAAAAAAGAGAGAAGAACAAGGGTCTGAAAGGGGCATTATGATTATAAAGAGGCAGGAGTAACTGAACTCTGGGGAAAGGGGAGTAAAAAATGGTTGTGCTTAATTAACTTTCATAAAGAAGACCAATTCTGTAGGAAATAGGAGTGAAACAACCAAACATTTGAACAGAATGACAAATAAATTAAGCCACCTACTTAAAAAAAATTTCACACGCAAAACCAATTAACAAAAAGAAAACAACAAAGATTTGGAAAGAAAAACAGTTTAAAAAGTAGGGTATGCAAAAGAGCCTATGAATTGTATTTAGATAGTATTCCTTAAAGTCAGGAAAACTGTGTTTTCTTGACCGTGTGTGTGTGTGTGTGTGTTTGGATAATATATATATGTATGTATGTATGTATGTATGTATGTATGTATGGTGCATCAGAGGATCTTTGCTTTTATATCTATACAGATTCTCCAGAGGTACATGAAGACATGTACTCTGGAAAGCTATTTTCTGCTCAGATCCTTATGGGGTAAATATAAAAACATATATTTGGAAATGGACCCCTGAAGCCTTCACTTGACAGTGTCTCCAATTGCAACACTTCTGCTGGTTATAAGGGAGCAGATGTGACAAATATCCCTTTGAAGAAAATTGTGGCGTCTTTTCTTTTGCCTCTGTGGTGAGAAGAAAATATCTTTGTGCAGTACTAAATAACAACATTCCCCAGCCATTTGTTTACGGGCAGTCATGTATAAAACAAGGCTAAATGTTAAAAGTTATTGGCACTCAAACATCTGCACAATATATTGTAGTGTTTTCTGGGGGCTCATGGTAAAGTAATAGATCTTGACCAAAGGAGAGAGGAAGGATGAAAAAAAAAAGGACAAGGAAGAGAATTAATTTTAAAACATTTGTAAAGACAACAGCAGTCTCAGTTTAGCCTAAACATACATTCAAGACTACATTTTTATTTTTGGAACTTATATTTCTGTATTTTCTCTCAGAACTTTACAATAACTACCCATGGTATTAGCAACCAGTTGTTTTATTTCATAGGCAGCAGGTTTGTTCCTCTGATGTGGATGTCTAGGACAACAGCATATTGTTAGAAAGCCCAAGTCACTGATGCTTTTGGGAAATAATAACATTTCATGAAAAGGTAGCAAATCATTCAGGTATTTATGTTTTTGGAAACAGAAAATGTATTTTGTTGGATATCCTGTGTCATGTTCTAAAATACTTTGGTCAGTTAATGATTATACCTCTTGATTTTGGTTTGTGGTGAAAGCCACATGCCTTTCTGCTTCAGGTCGTAAGACTTCTCAGGACAATCTGGTATGTGTTTGTGTGTAATACAACCAGATCATTCTGTGGGCAGATATTACTACTACTACTACTACTACTACTACTACTATTACTACTACTAATTTTATTTATACCTGACCTTTCTCCCCATGGGGGCTCAAGGTGGCTAACAATCCCACTGCAAATATCATTAGCAGTAAACTACTGGTATAACCTATTTGATAATTCAAGTGTTATAAGTGACATTTTGTTAAAATTGGAAGCTTTTTAGTAGGACCCATACATACACCCTTGTATCTAGTCCACTTAGAGCACATTTTGTTTGAAACTGCAAAATGAAGAGTAATAATGCCATTATGTCATTTCAAAATGCAGTGAACTCAGCTCTCCTGGAGTCTACTTCAGCCTCTGTATCCACAAGTTCAGCATCCACAGATTCAGCTAACCATGGCTTAGAAATATCTTGGAAAAAAATCCTGAATGTAAACCTTGATTTTGACCCACACCAAACATTATACTCATGAGTAGGCAGGCATACCCGGTTGAAGCCTACTGCCACAAGCTTTCTCCTGGCATTACTGTGTATATAATGGGACATGAGCCTCCATGGATTTTGACATACTGTACAACACTCAAACCCACGTAATAGGTTGGCTCCAAGAACAATTATGCTTATTAAATCAGTATGACGCAGAGGGTTCAAAATTTTGTTCAATTCATTTTCAGTCAGAATTTACTAAAATTCTCAATTTTCATTACAAATTTGGTCCAAAGAACTTGAAATTTAAAACAATTCAATCTGAGAGCAATCAAAACGGCCAAATGTTCTATCTCTAGCTACAAACTAGCACATGTTGTTTAGTTACTGGAAAGGTTCCAACTCTTTTGAGCCCGTCATTGTGGTAAAGTTGCTCAGATAATATAACCAATAAATACACAAATATTTTTGCCAATAAACTGTTGGCTTTTGGCTTGCTCTGATTGATGTGGTTACATTTATCTGTTATTCATTAGCATTTGGACTACTGCTGGGAATTTGTGGAAATATTAATGAATCCCAGATATCCACAGTTTTCAGCCCGTATGTTACACTCCGCAAAAGCCAACCAGACATATGTTATATTTAGACAGCTTATTTTTTATTGCTATGGCATAAGCAAAACATATGTACTTATATCAGCCAACTCATGGGGATAGAGCACAATCAAATGGGGACATCCTAAAAAAGAGAGCACATATTTTATTGGAGCTTGAGCAAAAGGTATCACTTGTACCTAATTCAAGAGTAGGAGGAAATAACAGCAGCAGGATTGAGTTTATATAGATTGGTGATCCCCAAACATTGGTGCTTGAGGTGTTTTTAACTTCAACTCCCAGACACAGCTAGGCCAACATTCAGGAATTTTGGGAGTTGAAGTTCAAATCACCTGGAGCACCAATGTTTGGGAATATGATCAAGTGAAAGAATCTGAAATACCTGAAGAGTGAAGTCAATCTTGAGGCCAAGGTTTGGAATTTATTTCAAAGTAATAAAGATGTTACTTACTAGCCAGTATTTTTAAAGCAATGCATTGGCATTGTTGGTTATTCTTTCATTTAAGACAACCATGCTAATAATGCTAATAATGCATTAATACAATGTAATTGCTTGCTTATAAATTTAAATATAAAATAAATACATAAATACATAGATGTGACTTTTAAAAAGCAATGATTTAGGAATAATGGGTAGGCATTACTTGCCAAACTGCAATGATAATATCAATAGTTATATTTGTACTGCCTCATGATTATTATCCCAAAAATTACAGCAACTCAAATAAATATCTAAACCCAATTGCTATTCTCTGAATCAATGGAAACCTGATAAGTCAACACATATTTCAGTTTTATTGATTAAATGGAACTAACTTAGTATATGGATCAGTAGTTAGATTTAAGTCAAGGTGAGATTCAGACTCTTTCTACACTGCCATATAAAATTGAGATTATCTGCTTTGAGCTGGATTATATGGCAGAGTAGACTAATATGTATAATCCAGTTCAAAGCAGATAATATGAATTATCTGTTTTGATAATCTGGATTATATGGCAGTGTAAAAGGGGCCTCAGATTACCTTCTCAGTGCTGTTGGATTGTAGTTCCCATTAGTCCCATAACCAAAAGCAGTGAATGCTGGGAATTACTATGCAATTGTATGATTCTCACTTCAAATTTAGACCAATGCCAAGCTTTGGCCGAGGCTTTACTTCAAAGCAATGGTTAATGAATGAAAAAGATCCACAAATGCCTAGAAACCAACAGTGGTCAAGTCAATCAGAACTTTCTACAGTAAGAGATGATGTCACCTTTCAATTTATAGGGAGAGGAGAATAGGAAATAACAATAACAATAGCTATTGTAGTTGTGTAAATGGAGAAGAGTCAGTGCTTGTAAAGTCTTGCAACAAGGGTACAACCAATGCCCTTGCTCTATTGCTATAATAATTCTACCCCCCCCCCCCTTGCTATTAGTGAAAAAACAACCACAAATGTTTCTGTACCAGCATCTGGCTTTGGATTTTGCTGCAAGGCAACTGTGCTATGTAATTAGAAAAAAAAGGGGGAAGCATGCCCTTAACTAGCCCACGAGTCTGTTTGGTCCACAGCACTACAGAAGGAGAAGGCTTGGCATTTCTTGTAAAGCTGGGCAGAGCCAATTCTTACATCATCAGCCTATTTATAAGGCTTTTTGATTAATTTTGCAGCTCAGAAAACAACGTGCAGATTTACAAGACTACAGTAGAAGAGGACTGTCAAAGGATTTTTTTCCCAGAGCACCTAAGCATAAATCCAGACACAAACCATTCACAAGTCCCCAAACAGATCAAGCTATTTGAAGGAATCAGCCCTTTTATTTTGCTCATCTGCTTAGCCAGATATACTCTTAAACCTCAAATCTAAGTCCAGGATTGTTTGAGACTGTGTTTATGGATGGATAGAGCAGATCTCTAAATCAAGGCACGGGATACAGCATGCAGTAAAAATGATAATGCTGAGATCCTCACCTCAGTCTTTTCCACTTGGAGAGCTTAGAGAAAGTTTACAGCACTGGAGATGTTTATGTAGCCTTTTCCCAAATTGTCAAAACTGTTTTCATTCATTATAACACTAGTCCCTAGAACAATAACTCAGTTCAGAAGAATGGAATGATCAAGACTTTAAAAAGACACATATCACCAATCAGCCATGGAAACCTTGGACAAATCACATGCTTTCAGTCTCAGAGAAGGCAAAGGCAAATCTCTCTGAACAAATCTTGCCAAGAAAATAACTTTTCTAATCTTTGAGAAATAACATATCCAGCCTTTTAAATATTGTTATTTATCTACCTCTCTCCATCCCAAACACATCAATTAATTGTAGCAATGTTTACCATTCTGACTCTTTGGCTCTTTCTACACTGCCATATAAAATCCAGATTATCTGATTTGAACTGGATTATATAACAGTGTAGACTAATATAATCTTGTTCAAAGAAGATAATGTAGATTATCTGTTTTGATAAACTGCATTATAAGGCAGTGTAGAAGGGGCCATAGTTACTCGTTCATATTTATTTATCTTCATCCCCTTATATTGCAATGTGTGGCAATGTCTGCCTATGGTATATATTTAATAATAATAATAAAACTTTATTTATACCTCGCCACCATCTCCCCAACGGGGACTCGGGGCGGCTTATTTGTGTATGTCTAAACATTTTAGTCAAAAAAAGATCAAGCCAAAAACCTGAGTTGACTTAGCCACATGCCAATATAAGTATTGTACCTTAATTCTGATAAAAAAAGGGATAATCTGCATAGAGTGAGGAAAGAAAAGAGCCTAATTTTATTTTATTTGCTGTTTCAAATATTTATATTTCAATAGGTTGTTTTAACTTTTGTATTGTATGTTTTTATTCTGTTGTAACTGCCTTGGATATATACTCAGAGAAAGGTGGGATATAAATTTCTCAAAAAATAAAAATAATCAATTCTGGGAAAATCTAATAAATCTACTAACCTCTTCTACTCTCTCTAAAATGGCACCACACCCGGTCTTTTTGAATGCCTGGGTAAGAAAATGATGGTTGCCAGGGGCTGTTTTTCCTTTTCCACAGAATAATTCCCAGTTTAACCATGGGTCATATCAAAATCCATAAATTGCCTGCAATGTATGCATGAGGTTGACTTATACATGAGCATATATGATACTTCCAATTTTATTGACACTAGATGTGGGTGAGATAGGATGAAGACCTATCAACATCTTGCTTGTCACAGCGCCTCCTTCAATATATATGAGCATGTGACCCTTCTGCCTAGATTTATTATTAAGTGTGGAAAAAGCAAGAATGGTTGGCTGTAGCTAGGCAAGTGAGGGCCCATCCAGACAGGCCTAAAAATGCGGGACCTGTCCCAGGTTTACCTGAGGTGTCGAAATGATGCTTCGGGTAAATCAGAATTAATCTGGAGCAAACTAGGATTTCCCAGTTTACTCTGGATTAATAAAACACCTGGCAAGATCTGGACACTAGTGTAAAGTCCAAATCTTTCCAGGTGTGGGCCTTGTGGGGATTGACTCCTGGTAATTGGTTTCATGATCCCTGGGGCCAATTTCCACAGCAATCCTGGTTCTTCATGCCCTGGAGCTCGAAGTAGTGGGATGGCACCTCCCACTCTCCCCTCCTAGTCCCCCATTCCTCCCCAAAACTTGCCTGAAGGGCCTGACTGCATGCACAGGCCCCTCTATGGAAAGCTCCTGATGAGTCAGAATGATCCCTCCTGCCCTCTCCCAGCCTCCCGATGTAGCACAGAGGGGCTTATACATGCAGCCAGGTCCCTCGCATAAGTTTTTGGGGGAAATGGGGGCTGGGGGCTGACTCCATGTCCCCTCACATGGAAAGCCTGATGTTTGGGATGGGGTGGGGACTAAATCCCAGGATTTAGTCATGTCCGGAAGGGCCCTGAGAAGGTGGGGCAGATTTGCCTGGGCTAAGCCAGGAATTAGATTCTTTTCCACCTCATTAACTCACCAGGTGCCACAAGAGATTTCCAGAATCATCTGAGAAAGGCTGTCAGTGTCCCGACAGAGATATGATATCTTCTAAAATGGGAAAAGCAACCATCCTCACATTTAACCACTTCTAAGGTATATAGCCATAGGTCGTGCATGTGTGGTGCACTTTCCATACATTCCAAAGGAACTGGATGATTCTAGAAGTGTTTCTCCCCTTGCTGCAATGCACTCATAAACGAGAAAGTCATCAATCTTCCAGAATTTCTGAAGAAGAAAAGTTAAGTTTTCTATTCACAAAACAAAGCAAAGCAAAGACTTCTGGATGTGTTGAGGGCAGTCATAAAGAATAGTGGCCTTTAGAATGCACCTTTACATTCATCTAGAATCCAGGAATTGTTTTACTAGAGTTTTACATCTTCTAATTCATAAACTGAGTGTGAAAACAATATGAAAACTTCAGATTCTTCATTGTGTTCTTGTGTAGCACAGTGACCTCTACAATAGAAAACAGGAACTTTCTGTTTTGTTCTTAATGGGAAATGCATCAACAAAGGAAATATTGTTGACTTTTCTGAAAAATAGACCCTGCAAATGTAGTTCCAGAACAATGATGGGAAGCTGCTCTAAAGCATGTCCTCTTTAGCATAGAGAGTGGGAAATGCTTGTCTTGTAATTTGAAGTTCAAAGATGGGACATGGAGTTCCTGCAGTCAGCTTTTTGCAGAGATTGAACAGCTCATACAGAATTCCCCAAAAATACATTTGTGTTTTGTGAGAGTACTTGAAATTTGTCATTTATTTACAGTAGTCATGGAAAGGTCCAGGGGTCATGGAAAAGTCCAGATTACTGGGAAATGTGTTGTCGAAGGCTTTCATGGTCGGAATCACTGGGTTGCTGTGAGTTTTCTGGGCTGTATGGCCATGATCCAGAAGCATTCTCTCCTGACGTTTTATCCACATCTATGGCAGGCAACCTCTGAGGATGCTTGTCATAGATGTGGATGAAATGTCAGGAGAGAATGCTTTTGGGACATGGCCATACAGCCTGGAAAATGCACAGCAACCCATTACTGGGAAACCTCTGGGCATTTCACAGATAAACTACATATGAGCAGTTAATCATAAAGCTATGAAGACTGGAGAGGAAGATACAAGAAACTGATTGTCACTAACCTTCTTGAGACAGCCTTTTTCTCTTTAAGACTGAAAGAGAGCATAGATACAGTGGCAAATCCTGTCACCATTTTGGGAATGGAAAGAATGTATAGTTACTCTTATTTATTTCCCAGTTCAAAAATGGATTGTATCGATAATGAGGACTTCCAGTGAGGAAGAATAACAAAGTGGTGAAAAATTTCTTCGATTTTTAATCAGTGTTCACAGATCCTGTAGTTTTTCAGAAAATTCCTCTGTATAGAAACTTTGAGTGACAATTCACTTGTTACTGCAAGTTCATTTAATGCAATTCTATCTTTATTTGTAGTCAATTTGTTAGTAGCCAATATTTTTATAGTCAATGTTTTCAATATATTACGATTTTTGGTGCTAAATTCGTAAATACAGTAATTACTGTATAACATTACTGTGTAATGAACTGCTTTTTTGTCGATTTGTTGTAAAACATTATGTTTGGTAATTTGACATTTAATAGGATTTTCCTTAATCTCTCATTATTATCCAACATTTTCGCTTATCCAATGTTCTGCCAGCCCGTTTATGTTGGATAAGTGAGACTCTGCTGTATATGGTTTTATACAAAAACATTATTTCCAGAGTTATGTGGTGCTTAGAGTGAAAGATTGCTATTTTCTGTGGCTACTCTTTGTGTGCAATATTGCTGAGTTTTGTACTGTTTTTGTGTGGGAAAGTCTTTTACAAAAGACTAGCCACTTTTTGTGCAAGAATGTTTTATGTGCAGAAAACAGCAATCTGAAATACAGGAAACATACATAATTACCTGGAGACAGTGGTTTTCACAGACACAAACACACATTTCTACACAGATTATTTCCCCAAACACTTTGGAGTGTGTGAAAACTATGTAAGAACTACAGAAATAGCTCCCCCCCCCTCCGCAGCAGGGAATAAAAGGAAACTTGGGCATGATTTTCCCTCTATTCTGAATCATTGAGGTTGTGGTACTCGGGGGAGGCTTAGCAAACAATTCAGAATTTTGCAGAGTCAGAGTTCTAAACTTTTCAAAATAAAACTTCTGTAAGTACATAAGAATCCTCACTGCAGAAGCTTACCTTTCAAATACAAATGTAAATTTTCACTGAGTTGATTCCTGCATGGGAATGAATAATTTCAACAGTTTTCTCCCTTGTGTGCAAATGTACAAGGTGTTTTACACAGTTTTTGATCACTATTGGCACATTGGGACTTTATTCCAAAATTTAATTTGTGCAAAAAGAAAGTGGTTTCCAACAGAAAATGTTGCCTTATTTGCAGAAAGGGCCATTCCAGTCCTTTCACAAGTGTTGAATATGTGTCGTGTGCATATGACTCACCATCTATTTGCTCAGGAAAACTGTATTTAGTATTTTTAAAAATTCTCAGGTTTCCTGAACTAAAAACATTATGCTTTCATACCCAGGAAATCTGAAAAAGGATTAAGGTGTGAAGAAACTTACAGCTGTTCCTCATTTTCTTTGAAGGGTGACTTCAGAGTCAAGATAATGCACTTTGCAAGTGTTCTTTACATTCCTACCTTCAACTTAAAGAAGGCTACAAATAGTTTCTTCAAACAGTTATTTCATTTCTTACTGCTGTGTTTTTATTTTTATTTGTTTTGCAATACTAAGGATGGGATATTTACAGGAAATTCTGAAGTAATGACAGAAACCCTTAGCAGATGACTGCTTGCCTGGGGTGCAGCTCCCCTGTAGAATGAATGCAGAATGTCAAACTGTATTCATTCTACAATGTAGATGCATCCAGGCAAACAATCATCTGCTAAGGGATTCTGTCATTACTTCAGAATTTCCTGTAAATTAATTGGGGTTTCTTTTGTACTCCTGTTTGGAGTATTTACATATGAGCAGGACCCCATCCAATTTAATGGATGTTTGAGTTTGGTCTTTAGACTGAAGACATTCCACAAAATGTCAATCAACCTAACATTTTAGGCCAGGCATGGGCAATTTTTTTTGCCTTGGGGCCACATTGTGGGCCTGGCCGGGAGAGCTGAGTTGGAAGGGAAGGGCGGCTGGGCATGCACTGGGTGGAATGGGCCCAGGAGGGGGAGGGGGAGGCTAGAAGGGGTGGGGCAGAGCTCAAGTCATCCACAGATTGTCTTCCTGGTGTAAGAACGGGGCTACTTGCCCCATCCTTATACCAAGAGGAAATGAAACATGTGGTGACTGACCCAATCCTCCTCCCTGATCCTCCTCCCCCTCAGACATCATTAGTGCCTAGCCCCCTTCCCACGCTAGATGATGATCTGTTAGATGACTCCTTTCCTCCTACACCAGCGGAGATAGGCCCCTCCTTTAAACAACCAAGTATTGCTGATGATTTTCTATCTCAGGACAGCTGACTATCCCCTTCAATGGGCAACCTCAATCAGTCATCTCTCCAGGGGGGAGAGGGTTTCCACGGGCAGGGTCTCATTGAGGTGGTTTGGGGGAGAAGGAAGAACGGTCACTTTCGACCCAGGGAGAAGCGCAACAGAGTTTTTGCGACCCTGGAGAGGAATAGGTGTGGTAGTCTTCAGGACAGACCTCCCAGCCTTAAGGTCCTGCTTTTGAACGCCAGATCCGTCAACGGTAAAACAGCTGTTATCCAGGATTTGATCCTGGATGAGGGGGCGGATCTGGCATGCATCACCGAGACGTGGTTGGACGAGCAGGGTGGTGTGAATCTCACTCAGCTGTGCCCACCAGGTTTCGGGGTGCATCAGCAGGCCAGGGCTGGGGGGCGGGGAGGAGGAGTCGCGGTGATCTTTCGGCAGTCCATCGCCCTGATCAGATGCGCCGTTCCGCAGTCTTCGAGGTTTGAGTGTGTCTTCCTGAAGGTGGGAGCCCGAGACAGCTTGGGGATTCTGCTGGTGTACCGTCCACCCCGCGACCCAGCAGTCTCTCTGTCCGAGCTAGCAGAAGTGGTCTCCAATTCGGCCCTGGTCTCCCAACAACTCATAGTTTTGGGGGACTTTAATATTCATGCCGAGACCTCTTTGACAGGTGCAGCTCAGGATTTCATGGTTGCCATGACGACCATGGGGCTGACTCAAGTTATATCTGGGCCCACACATCAGGCGGGACACACGCTGGACCTCGTCTTCATTGTGGACGGTGGGACAGTCAGAGTGGAAGAGCAAAATATTCTTCCATTGTCATGGTCTGACCATCATCTGATCTGTTTGAGTTTCGCCGTGTCTTCTAACCTCCGCAGGGGTGGTGGACCCATTAAGATGGTCCGCCCCAGGAGGCTGATGGATCCGGATGGACTCCTGAGGTCTCTTGGGGATCTTCCTGTTCTGGAGACTGGCGATCCTGTCGATGTCCTGGCTGATCGCTATAATAGTGAGCTGACAAGGGCACTTGACACGATCGCTCCCGAACGTCCTCTTTCGCTGCGTAGAGTCATGTCGACTCCTTGGTTCACTGAGGAGCTGGCTGTGATGAAGCGTGCGAGGAGGGGACTAGAGTGCATCTGGAGGAAATCTCGGGATGTGTCTGACCAAACACGGGCTAAAGCCGCTATTAAGGCTTACTCCGTGGCTCTGCGAGCAGCCAGGAAAGCTTTCACGACTGCCCGCATAGCGTCTGCGGCCAACAGGCCATCGGAGTTGTTCCGAGTTGTTGGGGAGCTCCTGCGGCCTCCTGAGACCCAGGGGCTTCCTGATGACTTGGCAACTAGGTGCAGCGATTTTGCGCACCACTTTGCAGGCAAAGTTGCTCAGATACGCCATGAGTTGGACTCCAGCTTAATTGTAGTTCCAGCGGAGGTAACCGAGGCACCTGTCTGTCCGATTTTGTGGGATTCTTTCCGGCTTGTTCTTCCGGATGACGTGGAGGGGATTCTTGGGTCTGTGAGGGCGACCACTTGTGCTCTGGATCCTTGTCCCTCTTGGCTGGTTAAGCAGGCCAAAGAGGGGTTGTTGGATTGGTTTGTGGCTATAATAAATGCCTCCCTGGGTCAGGGGTCATTTCCATCTTGTTTTAAGCAAGCGGTGGTAAAACCGTTACTAAAAAAGACCTCGCTAGACCCATCTGTATGTAACAACTACAGACCAATTTCCAACCTCCCGTTTTTGGGCAAGGTTCTGGAGCGGGTGGTGGCCACGCAGCTCCAGGAGTTCCTCGATGACACTGATTTTCTGGACCGCTCGCAGTCTGGCTTCAGGCCTGGGTACAGCACTGAGACGGCTTTGGTCGCCTTGGTGGATGACCTCCGCAGGGAACTGGACAGGGGGAGTGTGACCATGCTGGTTCTCCTGGACATCTCTGCGGCTTTCGATACCATCGACCATGGTATCCTTCTGGGGAGGCTCTCCGGGATGGGACTCGGTGGCACTGTTTTGCAGTGGCTCCAGTCCTTCCTGGAGGGCCGTTCCCAGATGGTGAAGCTGGGGGATACCTGCTCGGACCCCTGGCCTTTGACCTGTGGGGTCCCGCAAGGGTCTATTTTATCCCCCATGCTTTTTAACATCTACATGAAACCGCTGGGAGAGGTCATCCGGAGTTTTGGAGGGTGTTGCCATCTCTACGCAGATGACACACAAATCCACTACTCGTTCCCACCTGACTCCAAGGAAGCTCCTTGGGTGCTGAACCAGTGCCTGGCCGCTGTGGCGGACTGGATGAGGAGGAACAAGCTGAGGATCAATCCTGACAAGACAGAGGCCCTCCTGGTCAGTCGCTCGTCGGATCGGGGTATTGGGTGGCAACCTGTGCTGGACGGGGTTGCACTCCCCCTGAAATCACAGGTCCGCAGTTTGGGGGTCCTCCTGGACTCAGCGCTGACGCTTGAAGCGCAGGTGTCGGCGGTGGCCGGGAGGGCTTTTGCACAACTCAAACTTGTGCGCCAACTGCGACCATACCTCGTGAAGTCTGACTTGACCACGGTGGTGCATGCATTAGTTACCTCTAGACTGGACTACTGTAATGCGCTCTACGTGGGGCTTCCCTTGAAGACGGCCCGGAAGTTACAGCTGGTCCAACGTTCGGCCGCCAGACTAATAACGGGGGCGAGTTACAGGGAGAGATCTACTCCCCTGTTTAAGGAGCTCCACTGGCTGCCGTTCATCTTCCGGTCCCAATTCAAGGTGCAGACCATCATTTATAAAGCCCTAAACGGTTTGGGACCCGCCTACCTTCGTGACCGTATCTCCTATCATAAACCTGCCCGACCTCTCCGATCATCGGGGGAGGCCCTCCTGTCGCCACTACCTATATCTCAGGCTCGCCTTGTAGGAACAAGGGAGAGGGCCTTCTCTGCGGTGGCCCCTCGCTTGTGGAACTCGCTGCCCATTGAAATCAGGCAAGCCCCCACCCTGTTAGCCTTCAGGAAAGATTTAAAAACATGGCTCTTCCGGTGTGCTTTCGGAGAGTAAATGTTCTATGCTACTCCCCCCCGATATTTATCCTCTAGACTGGTTCACTATCTGATGTCCCGTCCCTCGAGGTTTTATTCTGATCCCTTTCTCACCCAGAGTTTTAATTTTTAATCTAGTTTCTAAATGTAGTATTCATGCGGCCCGCTCGTGTTATATTGCTGTTTTGATCTTATGTTGTACTGTTTTATTTTATGTAATGTATTATTTAATTGTATTATGTTATGGTCTATTGTATTGTCTTGGGCATGGCCCCATGTAAGCCGCCCCGAGTCCCCGTTGGGGAGATGGTGGCGGGGTATAAATAAAGTTTATTATTATTATTATTATTATTATTATCTTTGGGCTGTCCTCTCAGCATTATGCTGGGAGGAGGGAGAGACACGCAGTGGGTGAGAGTGCCCCAGAAGGCTCTCAGCTGCTGCGTGCCTTCGTCACCTATCCTTTCTGCATAAGGATGTAGCAGGCCACCACATTCACATGATGAGAGGACAGGGAAAATGAGGAGGGCCTGATGTAAGTGCCCAGGGGCTGCATCTGGCCCCCGGGCCTTCGTTTGCCCATGCCTGGTTTAGACCAATGGCAGTGAGAACACACAGACCACAGGATACTGCCATATGTGGACACCACTGTCACCATAGCTGCTTCAAGTTCAGTGTAACGTAGAACTTCTCTTATATCCAAATCTTTATCTGAGATGCTATAGTCTGAATACGCTTCAGTTTGCCTGCTCTTAAACATCTTACATCTTCTGGATATAGGGACCTTTCCATAACAGTGGCAAAGAGCCATTATTACTTGTTAGCTCATCTTCATCACTATACATACAGAACATTTGGAGTTCTACTTGTATTCCAGCTTTCCAGCCACAAATTTTGTTTGGTTAAGGGATTTATTCTGGGTTTGCCACAGTAGAAAAACAAGTCATGTTTGGAATGAAAAGCAATACCTTCATCTAAAGATGCAACAGCTGATTTGAGTTTATTTCTACAAGCAGGAAGGGATCCAGAACATGGCATTAGAATGTTTTCTATTTCTCTTTTAATATCTATGTCTGGCAGACACACAATTTTGTGCCAAACACCTGTGCCTATAAAAGTGAGGGGCTGCATGACATATAAGATTGAAAAATCAGGCTGATGTCCAAACCATTCTTATATGAAATGAGCTTCAACAGACACAGTGGTCTTTGCTAACCAGAAAATAAAGATAGAGGTTGTGTTTGAGAAAATTTTTATGTCTTTTTCAGGGGGCTACATTTTTGGTAAACTTTTGGCTAATACCAAGTCAAATGTCATCATAAGAAAGAACTGAGTTCAATTAGTCACTGCAGTATTGGCAACCAATGAGTTTGAGGGCCCCTCCACACTGCCATCCTCCTCCCCGGGCTGTCTGAACCTGAGAAGATAGGGTGGCTGTGGGAATTGCCTCCTGGAATCACAAAAAGCAGTTCCAACAGGATCATCAGATGTGAACCAGGTATTATTTTAACCCAGAATAAACCTGTATTTCCAGGTTTATTCTGGGTTACACCACATTTGCCTGGTGTGTCGTTTGGATGTTTGCTTCCCAGTTCTAATGACATTCCCTTCATCATCTCTTATGGAATAGAGTAATAATTTGGAAAGGCTCCTGATACTGTCTTTAAAAACAAACAAAAATTACCACTTACTTTTCCTAACATGCACATTTTGGTATCTATCTTTCTCTAATGCCTTTTCTACAGCTTCTGCTATAATTGGCCTTTTTGCATTCATATTTTAAAAGTCAACAGCTATCTCTGGACTTTTAAAATGCACAGTCTGAAGCATAACACAGCCTTTTCTGGAAGAGATATGTCTCATCCAGCTAGACTTGCAACGGTTACTTCTGGAACTGAGTACAATAATACATTCTACATGGGCCTGCCTTTCCAAAGTGTCTACACACTATGATGCACAATGCATGCTGAAAAGACTCTGTAGTTATTTCTTAAAATTGTTTCCAGAATTCTCCTGACAGCATGGCCAGTAGTAGTTTTCAAAGTTTTGCTGTATCATGGCAATTTCATCTGGGGGCATAATCCAAAGTGTTGGTTTTAGCCTTCCCAGTTCTACATAGGAAGAGATTTGACCTTGAAGCATCACACCAGCCCATGTAACCTGCTTCTACTATATTTACATATCCAGATGAAATGCAGTTGTCGGGCAAGAGGAAAAGATGTCAAAGTTATGGGATATGTTGTAATAAGCAGTTAATGTGCCCCCTCTATATCTCCCTTTAGGCGCAAAACAGAAAAGTCTTTTTCAGGTATATTTCCAGTTACCTATCTCTATTAGCTGCTGTGTTGGCTGTTTGTTATTTTTTCATGTGATATTCATTGCACTTCCCCCCATTTTATCTGACCTTTTGCTGCCTTTGCATTACACAGCTATAGCACTTTGCACATGGCTGCATTCTATGGAAAGCTGGGATTCATAGTTTACTAAGGCAGTCTAGGTATTTGGTGTAGAATATACTCCATGATTACATAGGATGAAGTCATATCAGTTAAAGTTGGTTCAGAGTATTATAGCAATCTAGTGTGAAGCAGATTGTTGTTAATAATGTTATAGCTGAAGCCCCATTTAATTATGTTGTCATTATAATTTGTTTTTTCTAATGTTATTAGTCGAAGCTAATAACTAAATTAAATAAACTGACATAATATTAAATAAATAAAGAAATCTCCCTGACCCTAAGATATCTATAATAGAAGTATTGTAGTCTTAATATCTATGGAAATGGGATCTTAGCATCCAGCTTTTAGTTAGATCCAGATGAAACTACTTCCCATTCTCAAAAATTTGATATAATTTAGCTGAAGTGTAATTGACTTCAGTGGGTAGGATTGTGTGTCTTCTCTTGCTAGTGTTAAGTGATTTCAGCTACCACAAGAACCTCAGGTTTGGGAGCCCGGTGTGCCTAGCTTTCCAGAAGGCAAAATCAGACACAGACACATAGAAGACAAAAGTAGAGGTTTACTCTCAATACCCAAAGAAATTGACAGCTATTCAGGAGACCCATGCTCACTTCTAAGTAAGAAAACTGTCTGGCTAAGATCCACATCCTGTCCTGAGTGGCTCAGGACAGTATCAGGTGTAATGCTGGATGGCTCTTTGTGGTGGTGGGAAATTCAATAAACTGTAATTGGAGCATTTGAAGTGTTTAATGGTCTGCCATTGAGAGGGACACAATCTCAAAGGAATGTAGTGTAGCATCAGGTCTCGATGGGCTTAATGGGTTGACTCCAGTGAAAACAATATGGTTAGTCAAAAGTGCACAATGGGAGATAGAAGAAAGTTATTGTTTCAGTGGGTGAGGCTGGCTTGGGGCATGAAAGACAGATCGCTCCCACTGATTGTCCAGATCAGGAGGAAAACAGGAAATCGACCCCGGAGTTCTAAGGTAATACATTGTGTTCTCGCCTTACATCTATGGAGATTTGTTTCTTGGGGTCCAAAGATAATTCATACAGAAGGTTAATGAGTGTGCTTGCTATAAGTCCCCAAGGAACTGCATCTTGAAATTCAGATTTTTTTATATACTGCAATATATTTCATAGTTTGGGGGCCTAATTTCTCAATATGACTAGTGTAAATATTCCTTGACTCTGGGAAGTGAGAAGGGCCTTTTGTGAATTCTTCCCTCCCTTCAGCCCCCTGTGATTTCCTCTCATACACTTTGATAAGCTGATAAAAGTAGGGTGGTTGAGTGGGTGAAATGTTACTTTCTCCCCTTGCCACCAAGAACTTGTCCTGCAAGTGCTGGCATGTACCAGAGGACAGAGGGTCATTTTTTGCACCTGTTCACCCAGCATATACCACACTACACATCCTAATCATTATTTTCCTTCTGTTATTTCTCTCAACTGAATGAGGACAATTTTTCACTGTTTTGGTATTCAAAGACAATCTAAAACAGCATTTTGCAGTAAACACAGACTATGCTGAATGGTTTTTTTAAGCAAATTATTTCTGTAGGGAAACTGGGGGGCTAGGAATTCACAGAACCCTATTTAGAATTTTCTCTTGTAATTCAGGGACTGGATTAGACAATTAGAGTATTTAGCAGGGAGTTCAAATTACTTCTCAAAATTACAAATTCCAGGATTCCATGGGGTGGAGCCATGACAAAATAGTTTCGAATTGCTAACTATGTAATGTGGATGCATCTTGAGAGTGAAAAAGCAGAAACCAAATTTTGCAAAATAGAAGTAAACAGGCCTCCAATATAAGTATGATTTTCCTCTATTAACAAATCTACCTCCTTGTAGGCAGAAGCATGATTATAAAGCCAAACATATATTTCTGTTTCTAGGACAACAGTGATCCTGGAAGTCCTATCTAGCCAGAACTGCACAGCCTGATCTTATCTGCAGTCAGTTTCAATGTTGATTTTATGTCTTTCTCTGCTGAATAAAAGCTTCCCTGCATTCCTACTGGGCAAAAGTAGAAATGGAAAGGTTTTAAAGTTCATGTCACTTGTTTGCTTGGAGAGCTTGTGTAGAGAAGATAGGAATCTTTCAGATCTCAGGGGTTCTTTCTGTGCTAATATTTTGACATTTCTACAAAACCACTTTCAAGAAAAAAGCTTGGTGATGTCTCAAGAATGTGAAATATCACTAGGAGCCATTGTGCATAGCAAATGTCAGCCAAGGGTTAACTAGGTTAGCAGCTATGTAAATTATGGAAATTAAAAAGCAAGCATACAGCACTTCAGTGAATACCCAGGGGATGCAATGTTAGCTGATGCAATTATACTGTCTGTGACCCCGAGGAGGAAATGAAGGTTTGTGCCAGAGAAGAAGGCTCGTGAAGCCTGCTTATAAAATGCTGTTTGCTTTTTTATGTGACAAATTATTGAAAATGACAATCACATTTGTATAGCAGCTTTCACCCCATCTGGGTTAATCCATTCACTAGACATAGTGAGGTAGCAGCCTCAGGGGACAAGTATTCAAGGGCAGAGGCCATGGCCCTACATACATTGCCACATAATGCAGTCTCAAACTGCATTATATGGCAGTATAGATGAGGCCAAAGTGTCCAATTTCTCATCCTCATAAGTGAGTTGACAGCCATCTGGCGATAGGAAGTATACTGTACAGGCAGCACTGTTACTGAAGCAAGATTTTGTCAGCTTTTATTAGAGGTGTGTGCGGTATTTGTTACATTTGGGTATTTGTTTCATATCATCCATTCGGATGGCACAAAACGAAAGAGCCCATTTTGGATTAGACAAAAGGTGAAACTAAAGAGAAAGTTGCACAGTTTCCATTTTTTTTCTTTGTTTTTTGAGTCATGTGGCTTTCCTCACACAGCCCAGGTAGTTCTTCTGCCTGTGTCAGAGGAGGAGGAGGAGGTGATGTTTGGGGCTTTTGGCCAATCAGAGGCCAAGGAAACTGTGACATTATCAAGGTTTTTGGGTTGACCGCCCCCAAAACACCCATTGTGGGCACATCCTTTGCTGCAGCTGGCTGGCTGCCTGGCTTGCTCCTGCTTGTTCAGCTCACTCAGTCTCTGTGCTAGTGTGCTTGCTTGCTTGATGCCTTCTTGCCTCGCCTCTTGCCTTGCCTTCCTTCCTTGCCTTGCTGCCACGGAAAAGAGATTTTTTGTATTTAATTTTTTCTCAAGCTTGGCTGCTTGGCTTCTATTTTTTATTCTTTCTTTTAAGGGAAGGGAGCTGGGATTTTTGAAGGGGTGGGGGTGGGGTGGGTTTGGCTACGGAGCGCACTTCAGGGGTGGGGGAAGAAGGGGGATCTCTGTAGCTTCTATTTGCTGTACTGTAATATTTTAAAATCTTTAAAACTTTTATCTTATTTTTGTTTACCCCCCCCCCTTTTCCTCCCTCTGGGTAATATTGGGGTTTAAAAAAATGTTGGGCTTCTATCTTCTCCATTTAGAAAACTTTTTAAAAGTTGGTGGGCTAAAAGGGGTCGATATGCCTCCATGTATGGCAATTTTCACCCCTCAGGCCCTAAAACTGAGGGGAGGGCGAGCCTTGGAAGCCTTCCCATTGCTTCCAATGGTCTGGAAATTTTTGTTCTTTTGGACGTGGGACAAAACTCCCATTCGGATAGAAGCCCCGTTGTCAGAATCAGCAAACAAAAACAAAAAAAGGTGGGGTAAAACAAATGAAATAAAACAAAACAGGTAGCAATTCCATACAAATGCCCAAGACTAGCTTTTATACATGTAAGGCAGGAGGATAGCATCTTGTCCTTCATCTGAGATAACAACATATTTTGGAGCAGTTCTACATCTACACCCAGTCCTTTAAACCAGTTTTAACATGTTAAGAAAAAATAAAGTTAGCACCAATTTAAGAAACTTTATAAAGTTCATACTTGAATTGGTTAGCATAATTGATTGGTACCATCATCCATTGAATTTGTTCTGACTTTTAGTTCAAATGTTTATAGAGCTACCTTATGTGTGAAACCTTACTCCTCCCAGGCTCAGCACTTTGAGTAGCTTCTTTAACATTTAGACTAAAATGTAGAGCAGATTCGAAACTTCACTTGGGTTATCAACTTAGGTATAAGACAAGGATCCTGTAGCATTAATGCTAAATAGATCATGGAGCAGGAAAACATAATGTAAGATACATCAAGCTGGATAAATGTAGGTATCCTTCCTCACATTCTAAAACAAAACATCACCTGCAGATGTCCTGTCCCAAGATAGAAACATTGAGTTGGAAGAGATCACAAGGCTCACCCACCCCCCATCACTATGCAGGAATACACAGTTACTTGGGGGTGGTTTTTTTTTTCTCCAGTGAGAGGCAGTTTCTGTGGTAGAAGAGGATAGCTGCAGTTGAAAGGTCAGTTTTAGAAGATAAGGACAGCTGTCTTCATTTCACTTGAAGGTCCTTTCCCATACCATGTCCTACCTCATGATCACAAAATCACAAAGACACCATAATAACAATCCTCTGTTGTGATTTTAAATTACAGGAGTCCAATCCTATATCAAATCTGTCAATTTCCACCCTATTAACATGAAAATCACATGTCATCATCCATTTGAAATACTGTGGAGTATTTCCAAAACATTCAGATAATTTGGGGTTATTTGTGAAGTTTCTAGAAGATCACAAACTAAATATGGTAATTTGAATGACAAACTGTTAAATCCTGGTGGCAAAAAGTTTCTAATGAAATATCATCAGGAATAAAAGTGATATCGATTTGCAAACATCCTGTTCTTATAAAATCAAGTGGTTTCCTAAACAAATGAGTATTACTTATCTGCAAGGGTGTCCCAGAGATCAAAATTCTTTCTCTGTAAGAAGAAAGTACCATATCAATTGTTTGGTTTACACTGACCTGTTAACAGTTATCCAATATACAGATGAAACACAGGCCAAGTCAAGGTCAAAGAAGTGGTCATGCAACCAACAATATTATCTCTGGTGGGTGGAATTCCCACTTCCAAAGTAAAATGCCCCAATCTGTAGTTGACCAAAGATAAGACGTCAACCCTGAGATAGCAATTTCTGAATCATGATTGCAAATAATCCCTTGGTCTATCACAATTGAATATTTTTAGAATCAAATATCTCTTTAGTCATTTTCAACATTCTTTCCATAGTATTTACTGGATTTGAAATTCTTTCCACTCTAAATCCTGATGCAACATGGACTTAGAATCTCTTTCCACCAGTGGCATAATATCCAATAAATGGAGAAAAAAAGATGTCTCTCACATTTAAGAATCAATTTGCATATTCAAATAACAGCTCTTTGATTTTTCATGTAGTTGCTGAATTCATAGATTTGTCTGCCTTAAATGTTTTTGTGACACAAAAGATTGTAATAATTTTGCTGCAGTGTTATCTATTCTCTTTCTTTCTTTCTTTCTTTCTTTCTTTCTTTCTTTCTTTCTTTCTTTCTTTCTTTCTTTCTTTCTTTCTTTCTTTGTCTTTCTTTCCTTATTCAATTTGCTCTACCTAAAAGCTAAATCTGAAGGACTTGTTTATCATTAGAATTTAAAACTGTACATGTGGGTATAAAGAACTTAATAGGATTTATTTTACTCATTTGTTCAAGATGAATTAAGTCTCATTCTTCTCTTCCAATACTTTCAAAATCTTTAAATTCTCCTCCACCCCTTTCCTCCATACTTCAGACCTTCTGGTATTTGTCTCACATTTAAGATGACAAAATATTGGTTATTGAAACAAAAACACAGTGTTCTTCCTTCTCTGTTTTATATAACAAGTACTCTAAGAACCCTCTGTTAGGTGAGTAAGTGAGTGTTTAGATACTATCAGAGTTTTAAAGGAAACTAAGTCTCTTGATATTCTTTATTTTCCCATGATTATTCACATCACACTCTCTCCTGTATGTATTACACAATCACCTTCAGACTTTACAATTAGCAGCATGCAAGGCCTGAAAAAGGAAGCCATGCATACTTTTAATAAGTCACAATGTCATGTTGGAAAAACTAATTTTTTTTGGACTTGGGGCCCATCTACACAGCACCTAAAGCATGGGATTTACCTTATTAAAAAGAGGAGGTGGTTATATCATGTTGGTAATAAATGTGTGCTGATGCAGTGGCTGAAAAACATGAAAGTTCTACATAAAAGTAGAACTTTTATCCCAGAAACTGCTCCAGCATATGTTCACTTTTTAAAAGCCCGAAATAGCTGATCAGCTGACTGGGCTGTGAAACGGACACACAGCTGATTAAAAGGAGCCATGAATGTAGAGCAATTAGAACTCTCTGAAACTCCTTATTTTAAACTGTATAATATTAAACAGAGCTTGAACAATTTGTGAAAGGGAGAGACCCGGCAGAAGATTTTTTTATTGACGCTATAATGTGCTGAACCTCTGTGTGCACACAAATCTGCTAATAGTTATAGTAAGATATTTGCATGTGCCCATATACGATTCAGCACATAAGAGTGATTTTTTTTTAAAAAAAACTTCCACCAGTTGTCCCCCGTACCCCCTCCATCTTGTTCTGAGGCAAAGGAGGCTTGTGAGTTGAGCAAGGGTAGAAATCCCAGGACGCACAAGTCTCTGTGGGGACCTGCTCTCAGGTCCCTTTTTTTTGTCCTCCCTCTTAAATCCACTTTTTTTTGCTGCCTGGAAGCACCCTTGGACTGCCAGAATCCCTCAGCTAGCATGGTCACTTGTCAATCCATATGTAAAGGAGTACTCACAGAGCTCCTCCAAAGAAAAGAAGTGCAATAAAAAAAAATTGAATCCCCAAGTGCTTAGCTTACTGTTGAACATGTGGATGTCTGTGATAGGGTTTCTATCACATGTGAAGCAAAGGACAGCAGGTAAACAGGTTCTTCCTGCAAATAGCCAAGTAGCCTTTATATAGTATATGGTGTGTTTGTGTAAGAGAAGCTGAAGCAGCTTGTATTTAGTTAGAAGGCAAAATATAATTTTAAATACGTATTTTTCCATATTACAGGAGATGCATTAGAGAACTCCAGTGTCAGGGTTCAGTACCGGAAAAAATAAGAAATAATACACTAAACACTAATATGATGCTGCTGTGAGTTGATGGACCAGGAAACAGCAATGCAGCTTTTTTCGTATGTACAACATCTGAAGTATTACATCCACAGCTTCAGAGTTCTTCCTAATCCCAGTTGAAGCACCAGTGTCCTTAGTGGTAAGGGTTGGTCAGTGGGTGGGTTGTTTGGTTGGGTAGTTTTACCAATTTGGACTTCTAACCTACATGCAACCTTTCCTGGGCACAAATAATATACCAATAATCATCTATCATCTGGTAGTATCACATGTAAACAAATACAATGGGCTATTTTTGATGTTGACTTTGGGGTGGTTCACAAATATCACTTAGTAGGTTGGTATTTGTGAGTGTCTCAAAATTACCTGGAACACATTTTTAAATGTGCCTGCATTTGCTTAACTGTTACCGATAATTTGATGTATATCAAGAGCCATACTGAGTGAGAACCACCACTGGACACTGGACTATAACACTAAAGATTCCCCATTCAGCCATAGAAACCCACTGAGTGTGTAACATGGGGTGGCTTTGCATAAAAAAAATTGGGGGAATGCATACTACGGGGCATGGGTAGGCTTCAGGTGGCCATGAATAAATTTGCCTAACACTGTTCTCCTCAGACTTACACCTATCTTTATTGTTACTCAATGTACTTGAAGTTATCAGTCAGTTTAATAACCTTTACAATTTTAGTATTGCCTGAATTTATCAAAACTTCTTTCTCTCTTTTTCAAAATTCTCTCTCTCTTATTCTTATTATAATCCTGTGCTGAGCCATTACATTGTTACTTCTTCCTTAGGTTTTTTTTTTTTTTAGGATAGAAGAGACATTTAAATATTTAGAAAATTGCTTTTATTCAGCAGCATTTTTAACCAGCCAGCTATGAACACATGGTGCAAATAAGTTTTTCAGATGCTTCTCTTTGTACTCAAGTCTCTGAAAATAGCTTATTTTTAACATTTCAGATTTTTAGATGAAACAGCAGCCTGTTAAAGCAATTCCGGATATTTAGTTTCTGAATAATGATTTATGTCAACCTTCAGACCTAGATAAGCTTTTTCTACAGTGTGCATAACTACTTAAAGTTCCATCGTCTTCGCTGTCACACTACTTTTCATTGTTCTTTTATTTTTGAAAAACAAGAGGAATGCAGCGTCCTGATTAGTTACCTAAGGGACAGGAAATGTCAAAATATTAACAGAGAAATATGATCCACTGAAAAAAAAATGGTAGCTGGATTTCAGCAGTCAACATTAATTCTATTTCCCCCTTCATTCTAGTCTGCAATCATATCCATATTTGTTAAATGCAAACCTCTGTAAAACCAGCAGTATCTACTTCAGATGAAGCCATTTTGAAAATCAATGCAGGCAAACCTGGCAAATCTGTTGGGGGTGCTTTGAATGAGATTTTCCTGCTTCTTGCAGGGGGTTGGACTGGATGGCCCGTGAGGTTTCTTCCAACTCTATGACTCTATGATTCTAAAAGAATTTAATCCAAATATCTAAATATTTCATTATTCCCTTGCCCCTTCTGTATTTTTTGGCTAATCCAACTGCTTGATTCTCCTGGAGTTATTGCTCATTGTGTAATTGAATTGCAGTGTGCTTCCTTTGCTCTTTCTGGTGAGCAGGCTAGTACATAGATTTGCTGCAAAATGAGCCAAGTTCAAGCCAGGGAATCACTTTCTTTTTGGGTTTGTTTTAGATAGTGGATAAAAAAGTAAACAATTAATCTTTGCCTGAAATTTGGAAAAGCTGTGGCCAATAAGATTAGACAATCCTGGGATAGATGTATAGCTTTCTATGTCCAAAGGGTTTATAAGGTCAGTGGGTCTCTTTCCACTCTCTTTCCAGTGGGACTCTGCTTTTAAAGTCCTGGAAAACTATTAGAAATATGGGAAGGTAGATAAAGACCAAGGATCTGACTCAGAATATGACAGTTTCTTGGTAGATGATAAAACATTTCAGAAGGATGTCACAAATTTGATGTGTAATTTTGCAACAACATAGATGGTTTCCTGGTTGTTGAAATAATACAGAAGCTCAATAATCCCAAGTTAAGTTCTGCAATGTCATGCCTTTGTTATGATGGCTTGGCAAAGAGATTCTTGGAGGATACTGGTTTTCTAGATCCGGCACAGTCTGGTTTTAGGCCGGGGCATGGTACCGAGGCAGCCTTGGTCGCCTTAGTGGATGATCTACGCTGGGAACTGAACAGGGGGAGTGTGTTCCTGCTGGTTCTGCTGGACCTCGCTGCGGCCTTCGATACCGTCGATCACAGTATCCTTCTGGGATGCCTCACGGGGATGGGTCTTGGAGGTACTGTTTTGCAGTGGCTCCACTCATTCCTGGAGAGTCAGTCCCAGATGGTGTCACTGGGGGTCACCTGCTCGGCCCCACAACCTTTGTTTTGTGGGGTCCCGCAGGGGTCTGTACTGTCCCCCTTGTTGTTTAACATCTACTTGAAGCCACTGGGAGAGATCATCAGGAGTTTCGGAGTGTGGTGTCATCTCTATGCAGATGATGTCCAGCTCTGTCACTCCTTTCCACCTGTCACTAAGGAGGCTGTCCAGGTCCTGAACCGGTGCTTGGCCACTGTGTCGGACTGGATGAGGGCGAACAAATTGAAATTGAATTCAGACAAGACAGAGGTCCTCCTGGTCAGTCAGAAGGCCGAACGGGGTATAGGGTTACAGCCTGTGCTGGATGGGGTCACACTCCCCCTGAATGCGCGAGTGTGCAGTCTGGGGGTGATCCTAGACTCATCGTTGAGCCTGGAGCCCCAGGTCTCAGCGGTGGCTAGGGGAGCCTTTGCACAATTAAAACTTGTGCGCCAGCTGCGACCATACCTTGGGAAGCCGGACTTGGCCACGGTGGTCCATGCTCTTGTTACATCCCGACTAGATTACTGCAATGCACTCTACGTGGGGCTGCCTTTGAAGACTGTTCGGAAGCTCCAACTAGTCCAACGGGAGGCAGCCAGGTTGTTAACTGGAGCAACTTACAGGGAGCGTACTACCCCTTTGTTACGTCAGCTCCACTGGCTGCCGATCAGCTACCAAGCACAATTCAAAGTGCTGGCTTTAGCCTATAAAGCTCTAATAAATAAATAAATAAATAAATACCCAATGATCATTCTGTTTGAAACACAAAGACACCAATTAAGCATTCCACCAGATTCCAGAACAGTTAATAACATATATTGAATGCAATGATTGATGGTTCTGCCAGGAAACTGGCAAAACTATTTCTGAATATTCCCATAAAAGAAGAAAATGGGAAAAATACAAATATCCAACACAACAGAAGATAAGCAGTAGGTCAGCATCTGCAGGGTCACATGTTCCCCAACTCAAATAAACCACTTTATGCTTTTGAGGAAGTGGAGTTAATCCAGAAGAGTTGATACTAAAATATATCTCTTAATTTTAACACAAAACTCTTAGTAGTTATATTAGCAGAATAAGGCACAGTGGTAACTATCAGATTTATAGAATATTTCCAAATTCTCAGTATAAAAGAAGAAAAAATAATATTTAAAAATATTATCTAATGAAAAAAAAATGTCAGAAGTATTTTTCTCTTTTTATTCCACCTTCCTTACTTTCTGCATTCCTTCTTTCTTACTTTCTTTGTGTGCCTGCAGTTAATTTATTGTTTTTATTGAGGTTTGTTTGTTCATATATCTGCTGATCTAACAATTTCTTGAAATGTCAACATTAGGCCACTACAATTACCATAAATTCAAATTTAGATCAAGACAGACCTGCCTTTATTCTTAAGCACAAATTTGCTTATTAAGTAACCAGGGCTACATTTCAAAATCACTTTCCAGTGCACCTCTTTAATCCCTAGCCAGAAAATAAACAGACCCCATCAGGAAGATCTGTCTCCATGCGTAATGCATTCTCTTTTTCTCACACTACAGGCTAAAGATTTTGCTTCATTTGTTTTTCTTTAAAATGCATTGAAATATGTACTCAATACTAGTGATGAAAACAGGTGAAAACGAAACTAACAGTTTATTTGAAGAACTTTGTGAGTACCCTTTGAAGTCATTATTTTTTTAAAAACTACTACCAATAGTCTATGTTGAGTAGTTATTTATTTATGTGTAATGGATGTATATGTAATGTATGTATAACATATTCATAACAAAGTAGCATCTCTTTTTCCAACTCCTTCCTGAGTCCATCTTAACAGCCAGTAGCCAAATCAGTTGAAGGTCTATTCAGCAGAGGTGTCCATACAATTAAGGAGATGGAAGGGTTTTGCCCCTTCCTTCTCCCTGGCCATGTGGACACCTCTGTTGATGTCAGCATGGGGCACCCGCAATGGCCAGGAGCTCTCATAGAACTTGCAGTGTCTGGTACTGGCAACAGTGATAGGGACAGTAAGGTGATGGTCCAGTAGAACCAAACCAGTCTTAGCCCAGCTAGACCATCTGGACTGCTTTCCATCACAGCCATGATTTGGGGACAGAGTATGTTGCTGCCTTTGGGTCCAGTCCAGTGCATTTCTGCCCAAATATAGGGGAAGTTTATCGAATTTTTGTTTTCTGTATTTACAGGGCAACAAACCTGCAACAGAAACAATGTCATTTTGGAGATAAAGACAAATTGGTCCAGGGGAAGGTGGCACAAAGAAGAAGAGAAAGGGTAAAAAAAAAGAGTCTAAATCTGAGTCCAAAGAGGTACTTCGAAGAAAATTGTATGCCAAGGCACATCTAATAATTTTCCCCACTCAGTCCTTCTAGGAAGCAGACAATATCGATGCATTCACTATTAGCCCATCTGATTTGTGCACTCAAAGAGGTTCCAAAAATTGAAAATGGAGGATGGGTAGAGGCGGTGACCAGCTAAAAATGGCATATATGGAGGAAATGTGTTTCTTAATGTTTCTTAGGGTCTTTATTCCCAGTGTCATCTGGTGACACCCATGCCAATGAGACTGTGAATCCATTGTGTGTTTAGTTCAAATGCTTAAAAATCTATGCATTCTATCTACAAAATAGGTTCAGCCCTATGGATTGTACCTTTAATGGAAGTCTCTGAACATTCTCAATGTTGTAATATTGAGAAGGAGAGGGAAGAGAGTTCAAACCAGTTGATACACAGTTTATCCAGTGGGATCATCTCACTAGAATGAAAGCCATCAGATAACGCTCCCTATTTGTGAAGGATTACCTCTCCCCATGATTTGAAGTCATAATCCAATATGCTTCTCTCCATTACCTAGTTAAATGGGATACAGTGGAGACTGCCCCTGCAAAAGTCATGGTTGAATCATCATCTACCAGAGGTTCTTCAGAACCCCTTGGATTTCTTCCAGGTGTAGGCTTCTATAATTCTGCATTGCCCCTTGTCCATCTGGGACCTATTTTGATGTCTTTCTGCTCCCAAACTTTTTGTTAAATTTCCCCAGTTCCTAGTGATGATTTACCACTATTATAGCTCTGTGATTTTTTCTTCTCTGCTACATATTTTAACGTATTCAATGCTTTATATGTTCCTCTGCTTTTTATTCTTTTTCAAGTGTCCCTTGAATGCCACAGATGTGTTTTATTTGCTATTTCTTACAGTGCTTTTTTTTTTAAACTGTGGTTGTGATTATTTTTAGTCTGGTTTCCTAATTATGGAAGTCCAATCTGTTGTAGATCCAGGTAGTATGGATATCAAAAGAAAATAAAGCTTTCCTTTTTTTTCTGCTTACCAAGGCACCCCTACAGTTGCCCCTAGTAATTATATTAGCATTAGCATTTGCTGCTTTGGGTTTTTTTGATGGGGAACACAACAATTGGGGTCGTGGTAATGCAATGGGTTAAATCCTTGTGCTGCTGAACTGCTGACCTGAAGGTTGGCAGTTCAAATCCGTGGGATGGGGTGAACTCCTGCTGTCAGCTCTAGCTCCTGGCAACCTAGCAGTTCGAAAACATGCAAATGTGAGTAAATAGTTACTGCTTCGGTGGGGAAAGGCAAAAGATGCCCCAAGTAATCTTGCCAGCCACACAACCAGGAGGTGTCAACAGACAATTCAGGCTTCTTGGCTTGGAAACAGAAAACAGCACTTCTCCCAAAGCCAGAGAAAAGCAACTCCTTCAGAAGCCAGAAATGAAAGGAGAAGCCTTTGCCTTGGTCTGTGTATTTGTCTCACTGTATGCCATTGTAAAAAGGCATGGAATGTTTGCCTGTATCTGTGTGTGTGTGTGTGTGTGTGTGTGTGTGTGTGTATACACACACTGTAATCCGCTCTGAGTCCCTTCAGGGAGAAGGGCGGAATATTTGGTGCTTCAGCATTCTGCCTTCGGTTTCTTTTCCCTTAGTTTAAAAGTGTAGCTTCGTCTATACTTCTGGTGTTAGTTTCAAAAGCCCATTATAGTGAATTTGTACCAAGCAGAGGCTGCTATTAGGAATTCTAGAAATCACTGTTAAGACTGTACAGAAGCCACTTCCTGTCCATGTCATGTGACTTCAAGTTGTGAGAAAGCAATAAAATAGGGAAAATGCATCCACCCCAGCTAGCGAGCTAAAGAAAATTTCTTGCAAAAATGTGTAAGATGAAAGATGTGGCCCTTCAGAATTGCTTTCAAATTCCAGGAAAAATGAGATAATTGAAGCATTTCCAAAAAAAAAAAAAAAAAGCATTACACTTTAAGAGAATCTATTTGAAAGTTTATGTTTATAGACCAGGCATCAGTTATTGCCTTACTTGCTCTCAGATTCCCCTTCTCCACCCCACTGGCCCCATGCACACACACAGAGAACGTTTGCTTTCTTTAGATATTTTTGATCTTCAGAAGTGTATTCATTGAGAATGTGCTGATAGGACAGAATAACAAAGAGATGCACAAAGATTATTCCCATCCAGCAGTCAAGAAGAAAGCAACTGACATGTGTTTAGGCAGCTTTGACTTTTTGTCATAACAAGCAAAGTGTTCAATGTATTTTTGAACCAAGCACTAGTGAATCATGGGGCCCTTTCACACTACAAGTGCATCACATGGAATCCTGGGATTTGCAGTATAGAGTGGGGCACTCAGAATTCTCAGCCAGTGTGCTTCTGTTGTGCCTCTGACCAGCTACACAATGCAGGATCCCACAAGATGTGGCCATGGAAATTAAAACATAACCCTAGCATTGTAATTGTGTGATATGAAAAGGTCCCAGTTCTTCTGTTTCGCAAGGTTTAGATGGTAGAGGAACAAAATTTATCCAAGTCATATTGCTACTTGAGACGGACCACCAAATGAAACACACAACCTCCCCAATCCAAATAAGTTAATACTTGCCATGTTAATTAACATTGACCAAGCCGGGATATACATTTTCTTAAAACAAACATTTCTCAAGTTTCTCTGATGAGCACTCCATGTTTGTTCTGACTTGGAAGCACACCAGAGTTTATTTTCCCTGCAAAGAAATGCACAAATTCATTTTTCTCCTAAATGTGTATCTCTTTTCTGCATTCTTTACATTTGTAGAAATTTCTCCCATTCACTTGAGTGTATTCATGTGAATTTTTATAATGCTTTACATCATATAAATTGGTGTATGTTACAAATACACATTTATTAAAATTTTAATTGGGATATAATCAAACTGAATTATATGTTTATGAATGTGTAGAATTGAGAGTAAATGTTGTACAGGTCTTATTCATGTGTTTAATGTAACAATTGGATAAATTCTGTGGGGAAATCTATTGAAAGAAATTTGTCCTAAAGCACATTGAAGAATTTTTGATGTAGGAGTGTATCTCAAAATATATGAGGGAACCCTAAACTACTACTACAGCACTAATTACTAGTATAGACTGAGTATCCTTTATCTGGAATTCTGAAATCTGAAATTGGACATAAGACCTCATCCCATGACTCATGTCCCCCTGTTTTTAACCAATTTTAATCAACTTATGGAATGGAAAGCAATTGAGTCTATCCCACAATGCAAGGGGATTTCCTGTCTGTCCCCATCAAGCTCCATAATGTAAATGTTTAAAACAGTTTCAAAAAAGGGAGGGGGAGGGAGAAGACAACCTGAAATAATCTTAAAAGCCTGAATATCAAACATGGAGTGGAAAATAAGTTGGGGGGTGGGGGCAGGGCTTGTGCCACCCACAGGACAATAGGACCAGGTGGGAATAAAGTGCTGGAAGCAGGACCATAATCAATTAGGGCTGGGCAGAAATAGATTACAACTGACCTATTGCTCAAAAGCACATTGAAACATCCATGTCTTCAAGTCTTTGTGGAATATAGACAGAGTGGAGGCTCATCTGATCTCCCTGGGGAGAGAGTTCCAGAGCCAGGGAGCCACCACCAAGAAGGCCCTCTCCCTCGTCCCAACCAACCATGCTTGTGACGAGGGTGGAAGCGAGAAAAGGGCGTCCCCAGAAGATCTAACATCTTGTGCTGGCTCGTAGATGGAGACACGGTCATGAAGATAAGCGGGACCCAAACAGTTAGGTCATAACCTGCATTTTGAATTGGGACCGGAAAGTTATCGGCAGCCAGTGGAGCTATCTCAGGAGAGACGATGTAAGCTCCCTGTAGCTAGCTCCTGTTGGCAATCTGGCTGCTGATCTTTGCACCAGTTGCACCCCCACGTAGAATGCATTATGGTAGTCCAATCTAGATGTAACCAAAGCATGGACCACCATGGCCAAGTCAGACTTCTCGAGGTACAGTCACAGCTGGTGCACTAGTTTTAATTGTGCAAAGACCCTCCCGACCACCACCAACACCTGAGCATCAAGTGTCAGTGCTGTGTCTTCAGGGAAGCATAACCCCATCGAGCACAGGTAGTCACCCTATACCCCAATTGGCCCTTACACTGACCAGGAGGACCTCTGTCTTGTCTGGATTAAGCCTCATCTTGTTAGCCCTCATCCAGTCTGTCACAGCAGCCAGGCACTCGTCCAGGACACAGGAGGCTTCCTTGGAGTTAGGTGGAAAATAGTAATAGAGTTGAGTGTCATCGGCATAGAGATGGCATCCAACTCAAAACTGCGGAGGACCTCACCCAGTGGTTTCATGTAGATGTTGAATAGCATGGGGGATTTAAAAACAAATTCAATTTAAGAACAAACCTACAGTTTGTTGGGGACTGCCTGTATATGAAACAGAAATGAATTTTATGTTTATACTTGGGTCCCATTTCCAAGATCTCTCATTAGGTATATATATGTAATTACATGTATTCAAAAATAAAAAAAACCACTTCAAACTCCATAACACTTTTAGTTATAAGCACTTTCAATAAGGGATATTCAGCCTGTACTACTTCTACTACTGGTACTAATGCAGAGGAAAAAAGAATAACATGTTGCCCTTTCATGATAAGCCGAATCAATTGTGTGCATACCAAAAAAAATTGTACTTACCACAGTTTGGAAATTTCACTAAAAATAGTAGTAGATTACTTGCAGATCAGTAAACTTAGCATTCATGAGTAGTGTGTAATGTTAATTCTATATTAATGATTAGTGTTTCTGTTATTTTTTGAATGGCTTACAAGTTCCAAGAGAACTTCCAGGATTGCCCCCCCCCCCTTTTCCCTTTACGCCCAGATCTGCCTCAGGATCAGCAAGAACTGATGTCCATTCTAGTCTTTCTTTAATTGAGGACTTTGTCATGTGGAGGTGGAAACAATGTCATGTGATGCCCATTGCTGGCCCTCTGCCTTAGTGCAATGAAGCCAGCAATTATCAGGCAAAATCTGTCAAAAACCTCTGATCATGCCACAGTCCTGACCACCTGGTAGTTATGTGACACTGTGACAGTGCAATAGACAGTGATAATGGCAGTAATGAGATAGTGAAAATGCCCTGGAAGGTAAAGTGCACAGATGACCTGTTAGCATGTCCAGGAAACAACTACGAGGGCTAACAATAGGTAGGCATAATTTGACATGTGACTTGAAAAAATTAGAACAACTGACAGACTTTTCTGAAAAAAGGTTTTTCTAAGCATAGAAAAATATGTTCGTAAAGTAATATTTGGAATAACAAGTAAATATTGTTCATTTTTCATGATTGGTTTGAAAAAGCAGAACTAGTTTTGGAGGGTTGTTGTATGTATGTAGGTAACCTCACAACCTCTGAGGATGCCTGCCATAGATGTGGGCGAAATGTCTGGAGAGAAAACTTCTGGAACATGGCCATACAGCCCGGAAAAGATACAACAACCCTGCGATCCTGGCCATGAATGCCTTCAACAACACATAGAACTAATTTTGTTACTTTAAAAAGCAGCATGTTACAAGTACTTCTAACTACAGATACTTATAGAGATGATAATGAAGGCTACAAAATCTTTAAGGCAGGTTTTTGTACTCCATCATTCATCTTTCTGTCTTCATTATATGGAAGTTAAATAAAAAAAAAAACCCTGAATGCAAAGAGCTGAATGTAGCATATAACATTTTTTCTATTTCACAGATTAAGTTTAGCCATTGCATAACTACACTGCTACATGTGGCCTACATGTGTGAACAGCCAGCTAGTGCCAGAATTATTATTATCACTTCATGAGTGAAGCAAAACTTCTTTTCAAAAGAAGTTCCAATCCTGTACACATTTATTTTAAAGAGTAAGCCTCATGGGATGAAATAAAATTTACTTCTGGATAATCATGCATAGCAGTGGCATACGCATTCAGCTGCAAGTCTTGAATAATTGGATAAAGGACAGAAATATGTGAGAACAATCTAAGCTCAACTTTATCTGCTTGATCAAATACAGGCACACATACTTAATTGGTGTGTGGCAGGATTTCCTTCTTCTCTGCCATGGTTTGCACCTTCAGAACTTTGGTTTCTATAGAACTGTGCCAAATGTTTCCTTACTACGGCAGATGTAACTGGTGGATAAAAACATTTCCTTCAAATGTAAAACACTTTTCTTTGTTGCCTGCTTGTTGCCCTGTTTCCCTGATGTTCTGTTCTATTTTCAGTACAATGTTTAGGTCTTAGACATAGAATTTTGATTTTACACTTACAAAGGAGCTAGTGTTTAAGGGCCAAAATGGCCCAGAATGGCCTCAGCTGTAGTCCCATGAATGGTGGATGTAGTAGTGTGGATTTAGATTGGTTTCCATATAAGGCAGGAATGGGCAAACTAAGACCAGAGGGCCGGATGCACCCCCGGGTGCTTACCTCAGGCCTTCCTCATTTTCCCTATCCTCTTGGCAGAAGGACAGGGCAGGCCAAAAAAAATAGGGGAGGATGGCACATAGCAGCTGGGAGCCCTCTGGAGTGCCCTCAGCCACCGTGTGTCTCGCCCTCCTCACAGCATAAGGACAGCTCAAGGAAGGCACGTGGCGTCTGAGAACCCTCTGGAGCACTCTCAGCCACCTCCTGTCTCAACCTCCTCCCAGCATAATGTCTAGAGGACAACCTGAGGATCAGGGGAGGACAACCTTAGGATGACCCAGGCCCTGCACTGACCCCTCCTAGCCCCACCCTCTCCCGGGCCCTCCCCACCCCTCCTTCCTGGCCTGGCCTGCAATGCGGCCCCAAGGCAAAAAGGTTTGCCCATGCCTGATATAAGGCATCTGTGTGATTTCATATATATGCATGTTGATCCTGTGCAGATTTCATCATTAATTCTTGATATGGATGTGTAAAACAGTCAGTATGAATAAATCACCATAACTGTAATTTTGGTGCCATAGTGTTACTTCAAAAATAACATACTCTTCAGTGGAAACATCATCTCTTGAACTGCACAATATTATATATACATTGTGGTATCATGTATGAATCACTGATAAAACTATCACATTTTCTGACTATGGATATCACTAGTTAATTTTCATAAAGCAATACTTCTCTGGGGAAGTCTTAATCTATGGACTGATGTTTTTGGAATGCCCATTTATATTACCTACCTGAGAATTTGAATTGGCAGCTACATGGTTGATGTCTCCTTTGAGATCTGATTATTTATATTCAGCACCAAAGACTTAGGACCTTTTCACTCTATATAATTATAGGTTGTTGATTTCACTTTAACTGCCCTGGCTACGTCCTATGGAATTCCGGGGCTTGTGGTTTGGTAGGGCTCTATATCTCTCCAGCTGAGAATTCCAAATGCCCCTCCACAAATTGCAAATCCCAGAATGCCATAAAAGGCAATGATGACAATTAAAATGGGAATCCTCACACTGTTACTGTGTAAAGTGATCAGAATTGGATCATGTTCTTTGTTTCATTTGCTCCAGGTTCAAAATAAACTCTGCCCAGTCTTTGCAAAGCACTATGTCTTTTAGGAACACCATTACAGTCTTCAATAAACTGTTAGTCTGCTGTGTGTATTTTAGCACTGCAACTGAAAAGTCAGGATCATAAAATGTGACAGAGTGTAGCATGCTTTATTGATTACACTTCCAATAGAGTTTGTTTCATGTGCTCAGTGTTCTTTTTCTTGCTCTTTGTATGCCTACCATCAATTTTATGACCTTTTTACAATTATTACTATCTTTGGGGGGAAATTCAAAAGGAGTTAGAACAAATAAGGTCATGATCGGATGACTTAATGCTTTAGTATCCAATTCACTTAGTGGAATGTTCTACTTATTTTTCTTCAAAGGCTAACCAAAAAAAAAGGAGCAAGAGTGCATGAATGAAGAAGAAATATGCCAAATTAGCTTTGGTCTAAAGATTGATTGCAGAGCCATATTCAGAGGTGTTACCAACATGAAACAAAACATTGACATCACTCTGCAACTTGGGAAGTTGAATTTTCAAAAACTTATTAATTAGCACTTAGAAGACGGTAACCATAACATGACAAGCAACTGTATTGTCACATCTATTAGTGGGCATGTAAGAATGTCTTTCATAGCAGGACTGTATTATCCATTGTAGTTGGGATAAGGAGGTGTAGGTTGTCTGGACATCTTAAATATTTCTAGGAGTTAACTGCCATGAAATAAAAGAGCAGGAAAGCCAACAAGATCAGATAAAGCCCATGTGACTTTCTAGGCACATAATCTGATTATACATCTAAGCACTAGCACAGTTCATTAGGAACACAGCAGGAAACTCCATCACTGCCTTTCTTGGACTGGATAAACATATTTTACACTTGGCCTCCCAGACACACTTACCTTCTTCATCATCATCATCTTCTTTTTACAAACATTCCTCCTCCATTAATAAAACTACTTATAAGTGTATGTGTTTATATACACGAATAATAAAGTCCAAAATCATTGTAAGATGTTTATTCATCTGTTTCCACTTCGGATGTTGCTATTATTACTGTCTAAATGCATGTTTATTCATAGCCTCTGTTTTTGGTTTTTAAACATCTACTTCTTGAGAACAAACTGCATTGTAGTCCTGAGCTTAAGTAATAGGAAGAGAAGTAGGAAGGAGCTAGAGGATTTAGTATGAAATCAAAGGCATGATTGCCAGTTGGCCTGTTCTAAACACTTTGAAAAAAATGTAGGAAGTGTGTATGTATACATAAAGAAACGTGAAAGAGAGAAAAAAATATTTTGAACAAATGAGGTGTGGCTGGCTTTCTCAATACTAAATCTGCGTTCTTTTTCTCTGTGCAATGAAGAATTCTGGGTACCACAGGTCAAGAAGGATGCTGACAACCTGGAATGTATTCAGAGTAGAAGGAATAAGATGGTAAAGGTATGGAAATCAAACCTTAAGAGAAATGGCTTAAGGCAATGGTTCTTAAGCTTTGGGTCCTTGGGTGTTTTGGCCTACAACTCCCAAAAATCCCAGCTAGTTTCGCAACTGTTAGAATTTCTGGGAGATGAAGGCTAAAACATCTGGCGACCCACAGGTTGGGAACCACTGGCTTAAGGAGTTCCAATACATTTATCTTGGAGAAGACTAAGAAGTGAAATGACAGCCATCTTTAAATATCTGAACAGAGAGGGTGTGGAAAACGCTATGATACTAAAGATTATGCTGTAATAATCTTGTAATTCTGTAACTGCAGGAGAACAGAAAGCAATGGCTTTTCCTCCAACCCTTGACCTCTTCAATGAGAAATTCTTTTGATTTCTGCCAGATATGATCCTTAAGACTGCTTTGATAAAATGTGCAAAGGCATTAATTGGCCATAATCACCACAAAAACAAATGTATAAAGATTTCTAATGTACAATATAATTATATTTATAGAAACAATAAAACTCACAAACATCAGGCAACAGTTTGATAATAAACGGGAAGTCAAGTAATGCAAAGACAGACGTTTTTGTTCTTCCAAAGCCTTGCTAACCCCCAAAGGAAGCTCTTGCTGATTTACTTTTCAAATGGAAAACATCAGGCACTTTAGGAGGTGCTGCCAGATAAGTTTGCTTACAAAGTCATCAGAGTATTTCAAAATGTTGATGTTGATCACACAAATACAGTGTGTGTGTGTGTGTGTGTGCTGGAAGGAGTCTATCGAGGCATGCCATTGCCACGTGCTTTTAAAACCTCATAGGATTTCAAGTGTCAATTTATTTATTTAATCCCCTCTCCCTCACATGCACATTTAAAGGATCAAGGCAGAAACAGATGTTTAAAAAGGGACCAACCACTCTTGATCTATGATAATGTCACACCACTGGAAAATGTCACTATGCTATCAACATTATATATTGGGGGGAGGGGGAGAGAAGGAGAGGGTGATGCTTTCTTTCCCTTTATTGACTAATGAAGGTGAGGAGTCACACAACATTAATATTTATTTAAGATCTCATTTCATGAAGGGGGGTTGTTTTCCTATTGATTCTCTCTACAGAGCCCATCAAACCATGTAGGACTGCTTCTAATGGATTTCATCTTTAACGTGAAGAGAAACAGAGCCTTGAAGCTGGGGAACAATCTACTTCACTGTTTTCACTTTGCATAGAAATGACTGAAACAGCCTCTGCTTAAAAGCCTCCAAAGAAGGAGCCTTCAACACATTCTGGGGCAGAAAGTTCCACTGTTGAACAGCTCTCACAGTGAGGAAGTTCTTCCTAATGTTCTGGTGGAATCTCCTTTCCTGTAGTTAAAGCCATTGTTCCAAGCCCTAGTCTCCAGGACAGCAGAAAACAAGCTTGCTCCCTCCTCCCTATGGCTTCCCCTTACATATTTATACATGGATCTCATCATGTCTCCAATCAGCCTTCTCTTCTGCAGGCTAAACATGCCCAGTTTTTTAAGCCACTCCTCATAGGGCTTGTTCTCCAGACCCTTGATCATTTTAGTCGTCCTCCTCTGGACACATTCCAGCTGTCTTAAGCAATTGAGATAAGCAATTGAGCTTGTCTCCTTGATCCCCATTGTCCTACATGCACAACGTTTGTTCTAGGTGTTTAGAAGAGGAAATAGGGGCAGATTTCCATATTTGTCTTACAGACCAGCACAGCTTGTTTTTTTTTTCTTATTAAATATCAGGAATTCTTTTTTCCCTACCAATGTTTGTCCAGGGGTTCACACCTTATAAGAAGAGGGGGTTTTTTTGTTGTTTTTTTTTTAAAATCCTTATCATGGTAACAGATTTTGAAAGTTTGAGCATAAAAAATTGGTACTTCCTGAAAAATTGACATGAAAAGCGAGGCTCGTTGGCACAGGATCTAAGTAGGCAGAAGAAAGCTGAAGCTCTGTAGCCAATGCAACACTTGCAAACTTCTTTTTATCTATTCCACATTGTCCATTGATGGGAACCTTGGGTTATGCTTTGATGAAAAGCAGATGCTGGAGGCAGATGTTTGGAGCTCAGAGGAATGAATACACACTTATGAAAGGATTCCCTTTTAGGCAACCAAGGCTGCAAGCACAAGAACTGACTGACTACAATGTCAAGCATAACAACAAAGCCAACGTATTAGAATCACTCAAATTCAGAATCATTTAGCTGGCTACTAGTGGCTAGCAGGGCCGGCCCTAGGTAATTTTCAAGTGTAAGCAAACAGCATTTTGGCACCCCTGCCCCCCCCCCCCAACAGCAATCACTGAAAAATAAAAGGTAGAAAGTAGAGGTGAATAGAATAAAGAGTTACCTTACAAACCAGAAGTTTATTCACATCATTATATTCATATAGTTACATTACATAGAAAAGAAGTTATGACTCCGAACAGGCATACTTTTTAAGTCATTAAAAAACAAAAACAAAATCCTTCTAGACTACATGTTAAAATTTAAAGATGAAAGCAAAACAAAGCTAAGATCAACTGATCTCCACTTTCAGTCAGAAAAAATGAACTCCAGTTAAGCGGATAGAAAAAATGTACTGCATCCCATTAATAATATTCTGTTGAGATTTTTTAAGAGAATAGAGAGTGATAAACTCTTCAATTTTAGCAGAAACAAATTATTTCTAGCATCTGAAGCCTAGCAAAGTTATTATGGGATGTAATTCCACACAGCACAAGATATATTTCAGTGCTACTCAAGTAGTGGTCTGTGATCTAGCTTCCAGGAAAGAAAGTGAATACAGTAACAAGATGCAAAGGAAACTTATAGCACCTTTGAGCCTGAAAGAAAGAAGTCGTATCATACTTTCACAAACGTAGTCTATTTCCTTAAGTGTATAGTCTTTGAATTCTACAATAATAATAATATGGTTCCTGGCATACCGGAGGAAAAACCTGCAGGTCAGTTAACATCAAATAGTTTCAAGAATTACTGGTCTCTTTCATAAGAAGCATCACAACCTGATCTGCATTTGTCTACATACTGAGATAGGTATGGCATGACTATTTATATGATGTATTTTCTACATCTACCAAATCATGATGAAGCAAAATGTGGCCCAAAGGTTTAAAAACTAGCAAATTTGTTATGGCATAAAGTGCCACAAGAATAGTATCAGTTTAAAGATTTCTTCAAGAGCCTTACTGGTAAACCAAGAAGCACTGGTTAATGCAATTCAAAGAGCACTCAAAGAGGTCTTCTTTGCTCTGATCTAAATTTGATATAAACTTGCCTGAATGAGCAAAAAGAGATAAACATCAGGAATGTGTTGTTGAAGCTTTAATGGCCGGAATCACTGGGTTGCTGTGAATTTTCCAGGCTGTATAGCCATGTTCCGGAAGCATTCTCTCCTGACGTTTCACCCACATCTATGGCAGGCATCCCCAAAGGTTGTGAGGCTTGTTGGAAACTAGGTAAGCGGGGTTTATATATCTGTGGAATGTCCATGGTGGGAGAAAGAACTCTTGTCTGTTTGAGGCACATGTGAATATTTCAATTGATCAGCTTGATTATGATTGAATAGCCTTGCAGCTTCAAAGCTTGGCTGCTTCCTACCTGAGGGAATCCTTTGTTGGGAAGTCTTGGCTGGCTCTGATTGTTTCTTGTTTGGAATTCAATTTTCTGAGTGTTGTTCTTTATTTAGTGTTCTGATTGTAGATTTTTTTTTAAATAATGGTAGCCAGATTTTCATGCTTTCCTCCTTTCTGTTGAAATTGTCTACATGCTTGTAGACATTTTATACAGGATGGGTCAAAAGCGGCCATGGGCAAAGCTGGGACCTCCCTTCAAGTGTTTGAGACTTCAACTCCCACCATTTCTGACAGCCTCAGGCCCTTTCCTTTTCCCCCTCAGCTGCTTAAGGGAGGGCCCAGCTTTGCCCATGCCTGGTCACAAGTCACAAAGGGGCCCTATCAATATCCCAAAAACTGAGGCGGCATCGAAGGAGAGAGACAAAGAAAGAGGCCTGATTCCAAATTCACATGAAAGGCGAAAGGAGGCCAAGGCATAAGGGAAAGGGGGCTGGAAGGGGAGAGGCCTCTATCCATCCTTGGGGCTAAACAGTAGGGGAGAAAGGCAACTAAACCTAGGGGCCTGGCGCCTTTCCTCCCTCCCTCCCTCCCTCCACACACAGGCATCAGCTTACCTATCCCTTCAGAGGTGGTCCCACCAGTTTGTTTTCCTTCCAACCCGAACTCACTCAGCGCAACACCCCCAATCCTTCCCTTCCCAGTGCTTCCAACACAGGCCCCACCCACTCATGGTCTCCTTTCCCCTCCGCTGAGGGCAGGGTTTGGCCATGGCTATCCATCAAAAAGGGAACATGGAGGTCCGCCCCTTCACCATGGTTGCAAACAACAGCGGTTGCAAGACGAAGGGGAAGGGGAAGTGGAGAGGGGAGATGCTGACATGCATGCGTGGCAAGAAGGAAGGGAGAGGATGGGGATGCTTTGCCAAAATCACCTCAGTGTTTCCAATGGCAAGTAAATTGGTTTTAATTTAGCTGAAGGCACTTGGTCATTTTTGTGTGTGGGTCTGAGCAAGTATTTGCGGGGAGGCGCCCTCGCTGATTTTGCGCCACCCGCAAAAGCGTAGCTGTTGTATACCTTCAGCCGCCCCTGCTGGCTAGTGCCACTATTGTAGGCAACTATCCCACTACATTATTCATGAATTACAGACAGTGGACTGATCAATTGTGTGCCATGTACAGAAAAGGAAATAATTTTTGTATCAATAATAGTTGTATTGAAGTGTTACCACTCAGGAAATCCAGAATTTGGGGATCTGCTCCAGGACAGCAACATATCCCATTCTGCATAGAACAAAATTCCATTTGAGAACATCTTCTATTTCAGGGGCTCATTTGTCCAGATGCAGTTGAAAAATCAAAGAGGAAAAGCAGGTGTTCAGAAGTGGTTGATCCACACTTTGCACCAGAAAAGCAAAACTAAGCAGAAATTGAAGTTATCTGCTCACAGTTTTCCCTGTTATGGCAAGCTATATGATGTTGCTATTAATTGTTGAAATAATTCCTAAATTTGAATCTATATACATCTACTGAAATGTGAAAATTGCAGGAAGATCTGAGTCCAGATTTTTAGTGGACTCACATTCCAAGAATGATTTTCAAGCATGCCTGAATCCAGCAGATTACTGTGCTTTGTCACAGATGGCTTGCTTAACATTTATCTAGTTCTAATGCGGGTATTATAACATAGCAGGACCAGGAAGTCTGAGGCTTTGGACACCAAATTTGAATGTCTTGACTGTTCCATGGAGGAATTCAGGCAATAAGGAGGCTTCAGCTCCCGTGTCGTAGCTTGCTTTGACCTCAAGATTCCTCCTGGCACACATATATTCCTACAAAGTTGGCCCACAACATTTGTGGATATGAGTTTTGCAAGTTTGATTATTCCCGGTTTTGATTAAAATATTCTCTGTAGGAATCTCTCAGTCCTCCAATACAATCCAGTGGAAGTTGGTCATAGAGTTATACTGGAGAAACTAGATATTCCTAGAGAGCTGTTTTAACAGGTAAAATTAGCAATTTTATTATTAGCTCCAACAAACGTGGAGAGCTGATCGCATATTTATGTTCAGTTCAGTTTAAGTTTAAACGTTTATAAAAGTTTATATTCAGTTCAGTTTAAAAGCTTCTCTCTGACCATATTTGCTTTCGCACGGCAACTCATCTAATTAACATCCCTGATACATCCACTGTTGTACATTGATGTGTGTATTACTAGAACTACAGGAAATAACTTATAGCAAAGATGAAAAAACTGCAACTACAGCACTAGCAGGTTTTAGTTTCATTGACTAAATGGATTATCTGGTTTCTCTTTGATAATAAATTATATTCTCAGCTGTAAAATGCTGTGACTTTGAAGATTGGATCTAAGGAACAGAAATCAATAAATCTCAGGTGCATGGCACAACAGACTTCTGCTGATCCAGTTTTTTAAGCTTCACCACTATAGTACTTTAACATTTGTAATGCCCCCTTTTCACAGCTTTTAGTCAGCAATACCTCTTGGTAATGTAGTTTTGTGTGTTAGATGCATTAACCTATATGAATTAGGAAATTACTCCGAAATTTAAATAGAGAGAGATATATATTAGCATTCCTGAGGATGTGACACAATTTATTTGCAGCTTCAGAGTACAGCAAGAAAGATGGCCAAGCCAGTCAGTCAAGTTTAACAATGATATAGTGACACACTATATATATAGTGGTTAGTCCTTGTGTGCTATCAAGTTGTTTTCATCTTATGCTGACCCTAAAGCAACCCTATCTGGGATTTTCCCAGCAACATTTGGCATTGGTTTCCTCTTCAGATGGAGAGAGTATGACTTGTGAAGGTCACGTACTGATTTTCCATGACTGAGTGAAGGTTAGAACTCTGATCTCCTAGAGTCCTGGGGTTTTTAGTTTGGTGAGGCACCAGCACCTTTTTGCAGAGAAGGCTAAAACCTCCTATAATTCCGTATCAGCGGGGCACCTATAAGTATTCAATCTATATAGGAAGCCAGCATAGAGTAGTAATTTCAACGTTGAACTATGGCTTGAGAAGCCAGATGTCCTGCTCTGCAGTTCTCTGGTCATGACACCAGGGTTCAATTTTCCACTTGGCTATATGAATCACTCTTGGTCCCAGATAGCCCTATGATAGGTTCACCGTAAGGTTCCCGTAAGTTGAAAATGACTTAAGGCACACCACAGCAACAAAAACAACTCCCTTCCTTCCTGATATTTAGCTTTGCCAGTTGGAGCTAATGGTAGTTGGACTTCAACAGCATCTTGAGGATCACAGAGTCTCCATCTCTTCAGGAGAAACAGTTACAGGATGAATAATTTATCACTGTTTGTGATCTTTTAAGAACAGAAAAATGAACATGTGGAGAACATGAACATCTAAATTGTTATGCTCCAAATAGTAAGTTCCAAATATCAATACAGTGCTTTTGTATACTAGTGAATCTCAGAGTCCTACATGCATTTGGTACTCTTTAAAGGAACATATCTGGCATCTTATTCCAAGTAAAATATTTATTTGAATATTATATGGGGAATGCAGAAAGCAAATGAGCCAAGTCTCAAACACCCATTTTTATTGCTTGATCATAATATACAAATCTATCCGGAGTTAGTATAGCTATTAATAAAGCTTTAGTGCTGAATATCTGAATTACTTGACATAAAGTTATTGTAATGGGGAACACACAAGCACACATTCACTTTGGATTCTACTATCTACATTGTAGCCACTGAACTGCACCCTATACATAGTGAAATTAAACATTTACCTATCAGATAGATAAACTGATGCCACATGAATTTAAATCTTCATAATATTTCATCAGTAAATCATAACTCAGAATGGCATTCCTTGGAGTAATTTCATACAGCACAGTGAAAACCTTTGAAAATGATTTCCAATAAGACAGAAGGACCCCATCCCACATTTCTGACATTTGTTTTTACTTCAGAATGAAACCATATAAGTAAGTTTCCTATAATGGCTATGAGAAGGCCAAGAAGAAATTTGAAGCCACTCATCACTTTCTCCTAAAGATCCACTTCTTCGGTTCGCACACATGACATGAACATCACACCCTACTTTTTTTCTTTGTTCTTTATGATGTGAAAAGAGGAATGACACAACTTGAACAGCTTTTGGAAAACACAGCCAATATGTGAAGTTAATATTTTATGCAGAAAGTTGCCCAATCACTGCATTCCCATTTGGGAAATGCTAACAGATGATTCTTCCTTTTCCAGATACAATTCCGACATCACTTTGAAGATAGGCCAAAACTGAGAAAGGGGGATGGAGGTAGAGGATGATCATCATAGCAATTAGAGTAAATGCTTTTCTTGTTCTATGTAAAGGTAAGCCAATGGGACTTGGTTTTGTTCTTGTGCTGCATATCCCTTTTTGCATTGTGTTGGCACAGCATCATACACAAGGTCAGGACATTGCAACGTGACATGTGTCGCCACATTGCTACACCAAAGCTCAGTTCAGTATGTGCTTTTTGTTAACCAAGAAATTAGTATTCGTTTGTCACTACTCCAATTGTCAGCTTTTGGAAGCATGACAAATGTTCTGCAGTTTACAACTTGTTGCCTACAGCTCAAATACATTAAAAATAATCCTCACGCTGATCCTGAATTAAGTGATAGTTTCGGATGTGCATTGCATACTTTTGCAAAAAACCCAGTATGGAAACACTAGGCTAGTATAGAGACAGACTCAAAAGTGTAGGTCCGATTAATGGCATTCACTGAGTTATACACATTTGTTGTAATAGATCCTATGATCAATAACCACTATATAACCTGACCAGATGCATAAATTGGAGTGTGATAGCATAATAAATCACACAATTTATATATAATCTCTGATGCCAGCTTGGCATTGGGGATTCCACAATCTACCCCAAAATGTAGTTTTGTTTGGTCTGTACTGGGCTGCTGCCTCTAACCTGGAATAAACTTTATGCTTTGTGTTTTGACTTTTCAATGCAACTGAGTTCTGTTTTCATAGACTTCTCATGGCCAGGTTGCATTGAAATGTTTTTTATATAAAATGTCCATTTTCTAGCTTGAGTAACACAGCTTCACTTTTTTCAGATATGTTTCCTGCTCTCAATGTCAAGAAAAAAAGTTGCAGATGTGTTACAGTTTTAATCATTTCTAGTCAACATGATCATTGAAATCATTTTCTTGTAGTTTTCAACAATAGGGAATGTTTCCTGCAACAGCAAAAAATTATTTATTTGTGTCCTGCCTTTCTCCCAAACAGGAATTTGAACCAAAGTCAGAATGAAGGAGCTTCTAATTAAAGTTATGGAATATCTTTGCAAAATGGGCATTCTTTCTGAGAATTTAGATAAATAACTCACAGTAGTATAGTATTTGGGCCCCTGGTGTCACAGTGTGTTAAAGCACTGAGCTACTGAACTTGCAGACCGAACAGTCCCAGATTCAAATCCTGGGAGCGGAATGAGCACCTGCTGTTAGCTCCAGCTCCTGCCAACCTAGCAGTTCAAAAACATGCAAATGTGAGTAGATCAATAGGTACTGCTCCAGCGGGAAGGTAATGGCGCTCTATGCAGTCGTGCTGGCCACATGACCTGGAAATGTCTATGGACAACGCCGGCTCTTCGGCTTAGAAATGGAGATGAGCACCAACCCCCAGAGTCGGTCACGACTGGACTTAACGTCAGGGGAAACCTTTACCTTTACCTTTTAGTATAATGTTTTCTAGTCTTTTATAACATACAAGGTTGCATGGTTTACATAAAATTATAATAATACTAAATATATATTTAAAATAATCCTAACAGATTAAAAAGTACTACAATAAAGCAAGAAAAACCAGCAGAAATTAAAAAGAGCAAGCATAAACATAAGAAACGGATATTATTAAAAACCTGACAATATTAAGTGTTGTATAGTATCATAGTTTTCATCCAGTTTATTGAAGATGGCTGAAAAACTGCACAATGTGGAAGCAGGCAACAATTGCTAGTTTTGCTGTTACCAATAACATTTTATTCTGGATCTTGGAATGCCTCATACTGAAGAAAAGTGCCACATTTTATATGAATTATAGCCAATGCAACATCCTGTTGGAACAACTGACTTGTGTGGCAAAGCTTCGTGGAGATATATTGTTTCAAATATGTCACGGGATTTCTTTTTCAAAGGGAGACAATAAAAAACACACATTCCCTTTCAAGTTTTATGTTCAACTGTAACTAAGCAATGATTTGAAGAGCTTGCTTAATCATCTAGTAGTGACAAAATATGCAGCTTCTGTGTGTTCAGACTGAAAGATCGTCTTGCAGCAAATAGTACAGCTAAATTGGATTATTGGAAATAATTATTATTCTAATAATTTTGTGTTTTGGTTTCATTAGAGATTCATATCATAGTCAGTCAAATTCATATAGGTAAAGGTAAAGGTTTTCCCCTGACATTAAATCTAGTTGTGTCTGGGAGTTGGTGCTCATTTCCATTTCTAAGCTGAAGAGCTGGCATTGTCCATACACACTGTCAAGGTCATGTGGCCGGCATGACTCCATGGAGCATCATTACCTTCTTGCCAGAGCGGTATCTATTGATCTACTCATAGTTGCATGTTTTCAAATAGCTAGGTTGACAAAAGCTGGGGCAAACAGCTGGAGCTCACCCCACTTCCCATATTCAAATCGCCAACCTTTCGGTCAGCAAGTTCACCAGCTCAATGGTTTAATACACTGTACCACTGGGGGCTCCATCAAATTCATATAGCAATGAACTATATAATAATGCTAGAAGACAGACTCTTAGAGAAGTTCTATACACATACTAAAATCAATTTTTAAGTGGATTAAAGTAGACCAAGTCTGGGATGGTGGCCACAGCATCCACTGATTGCAGATCAGAAACAAACTCAGGGATTTTGTTTTCTTAACCAATCCATTGAGATGCATTGATGTACACATTCACATCCCTTCAAGATCAGCACTAGACCATGGCAGGACACAGGAAACGAGACAAAAGGGCTGGAAAGCGAGAGTGCCCATGCAAATGATGTGGTTTCCCTCCTGGGAGAGGACTATTTTTTTCTTCTGGTCAACTATGTTTTGATGTTTCGAAAGTGCTTCAGTGTTATGGGTGTGCTGAGAAGCACTCCGCATTTTCAGATCCCAGTTTAAAGCCTTGTGTGAGATATACTTTGGTCAGCTGCAGCACATTGTCTGGCATATTTCAGACTTTCAGATTAGTTTTTTTAATGCACTGTTTTGGGTTTAATGCACACTACAGTGTGCATTGGAGGTGTACATTTTGTGGACACTTCACTCTTGAACCTGCTTCAAACTGCGTAGAAATGGGGCTCACGAGGGGGAAAGTAAAGGCAGCTGGAGGGTTAGGAGAGATAATAACAAAAAATCTGATTGTGTGCACATTTGTATATCTGCACCAGTGCTTATGAGGTTCAGCACATCTCGGAGATTTTTAAAAAAAATTAAAAGTAAACTTCTGCCGGATGTCCCCCATTCATCTTGTGGATATCTAAAATCTGTTACAAACAAATGTGTCAGGACATTGGAGGAGCACTGACAGGGACTGACAGCTCTATGTCTGGACTTGCTGTCAGGTTAGGCGATATTTTGTCCCATTTATTTGTCCTGCATTTTGATGCTGTCTGGAGCACCCTAAGACAGTCCTTTCACAGCCTTTTCTTGGCAATATATGTTCAAAGGGCTTTGTCTTCCTCCAAGGCTGAGAAGTGTGACTTGTTCGAGTTTGCCTGGTGAGTACCCAGGGCTACGCAGGGATTTGAAAACTGGTCTTCAGAGACAGCGCTCAAAGAACTTCACCACCCTGGCTCTACTTATAGCTACATCTAGATCCAGCCCCGCAATCTGAAGAATCACTTCATTTCTGAAATAAAAGTTATATTTTTAATATTTTCGATAATGACCAAAATGTAATTTTGTTGCACTCCAAGGCAGCACAAGCACTCGAAAACAAGACAAGAGCCAATATAACACACTATATATTTATTAAAGAAATTATATATCCAAAGGAAATCAGGTATAAAGTCTGAGTAAGGAATAGTTCTTTTAGAAAGTCAGTGGTAGTTCCAAATGGGTAAAGGAAAAGGTCCGATATTATAATCCACAATGAGAACGCGATAGCTCTCCAAAGAAATAAAAGTGTCCATGAGTTGAAACAGAGAAACAAGGCTGGCAGAAAGAGTTCAATCCACTGGAAAAACTTCGTAGCAATCAAGGCAGCAAGGTTGTCAAGGTTGAGGCAAACTTGAATCAGGAACAAGGAATCAACTGAAGTAAAGTCAAGGTCTACTCGAGAGTTGCAGCACGGCACGGCCTGACTGGAACTGAAAAACTTGGCTTGGAAACAAACAAGAGCTGGAAACGGAGAAAACCTCTCTCAAGGAAGAGCAACGTTGACACCACAACAAATCTAGTGATCGAAACACTTTTAACAGATTCTAGACTGTTCAGAATTTAGGGAGTACGAACTCCCAAAACTTTCTCATGGGAACACTACCCATTATCCCATCTATTTGCCAGTCCCCTTGTTTTGCACTTCTCTCTCTGGTCACAAAATCTCTATGATTAAAAACCTCATTCTCAGGCGTCTCAGCAACATCTGGCTCTATCTGCGAGGGAGGAGTAGAAGAATCTTCCCCAATCTCTAAAGTCAATATCTTCAGGCATCTGTAGCTGCAAAGGCCCCTCTGTGGAGGGTGAAATGTTAGTATCCTCAGCATTATCTGTGTCAAAGTGTATTTCCTGAAACCATGCCCTGGTGCTATGGGTGGCTGGGATCTAACAAACTTGTTCTTTTACTTTAGTATTAATCTTGTGAATCCTTTCACTTGGTGATTTTTAAAATTCCTGCTAACAAATAAATTGTTTCATTAACCATGTCCAAATGTTTTCCCCTGATGAATCAAGGTAGAAGGGGTGTAATTATTTTTCCTCCCTTTTCTTTTATGGCAAGCCTTTTCACATTATAAAGATTATAGTTGGATGAAACTTCAGACTTCCCCTTCAAACATCGCTCCAGGTATTCCAACAGCCCAGCTTGTTTTATCCCACAGATTAATTTTTGCCAACTAATTGTCTTGTTAACAATAGCTCAGGCTGAGCGTGGGAAACTGTGACAGATGGTTTTCACTGCCTATGTTCAGGATATCACTGATGAATGTTATGATAGGATAGCTTTGAGAGTAATATCAAGAGAAGATGGGCTCTGGCAAAGCTATGGAGCTAAGCTAAATTTCTGCCTACAAGCATGATTGCCTGCCTATGCTTTTGGGGGGGTGCTTTTAAAAAGAACACTGCGAACTAACAAGTGAAGGGAGGAAAGATGCCAGAAAACCATGTCAAAGAGAATGCAGGAAAGTGTTCTCTTTTTAGGGCAGAAAGAAACTTTTTTGTTCCTGCCAACATACTGAGAATAAAAGCAAAAGTTCTCTCTCCTCTCCTTACCAGTGACTCAATTTATCACAAAAGGGGAAAAGACCGGAGTTAAGGTTCAAATGGACTTGGCTCAAGTGAGTGAACATTCAAATGCATATCAAACAATGAACTCTTCTGTTTCTTTCTCCAGCCCCACACACATGCTATTTACCTGTTTGTTTGGAGGCCCATCATGCATTGCCTTCCTGAGGATGGACAAGATTTGGGAGCAAAGTTAGGGGGGGGGGTATTAATTGGAATTGCCACAGAAAGAACTAATTGTATCAGTGTGGAAATAACAGGAAAACCCTGTCTCACCTTCTAACATATAGTTTATATATATAGTAGGTTCTCCACATTTTCTGGGATTAGGGGAGCAGAACTCCCCACCAAAAATCAAGTGGAAAAACTATGAATTATTTTTTTAACACCTCTTGAGGAATCGCTAGGTCCCAGCATGACTTTATAGCCAATTTTTGCTGGAAGGTAATCATAGTGTGTTGAGGGAAGGTCGAGATCAGTGGTTCTCAACTTGTGGGTCCCCAGTTGTTTTGGCCTTCAGCTCCCAGAAATCCAAACAGCTGGTAAACTGACTGGGATTTCTGGGACTTGTAGGCCAAAACACCTGGGGACCCACAGGTTGAGAACCACTGATCTCAACCTTCCCTCAACACACTATGATTACCTTCCAGCAAAAATTGGCTGAGAACCACTAGTCTGGGTATTCCTAGAGAGAACATATTAATCAAATCCATGAAAAATCAGATCCACAAAGGTCAAACCTGCAAATGCAGTGAGCAAACTATGATATTTTGAGACTGCATTCAAAGGCAAAAACTGTCCTCAGGTGGCTTACATGATAAAATACAATGCAATAAAATTCAATAATAAAACAGCCACACTTATTAAAGTAGAATCTACAATACATATAGCAAACATCAGCAATAAAAATTTCCAGCCTGGGCAGGGATAAACCGTATAACACTACAGCCAAGAACAGTCCAACATATATTTCTAAACTCTTTTCAGTGATGGGATACAAGGGTAATCCATTTACCCGTAATTATGGAGCTATTGCAAAAATGCCCTCCCTTGGGGCATGCCCATTTTAACTGCCTTTAGAGGTGGACACACGAGAAAATGTCTTCTGATGTTCTTAAAGTGAACACTGGCTGTGATGGGTGGGGATGGTACATTTACATTATTTTCAAAAGAAAACTAATGGTGTATCCCACATTAATGAGGCCACCGAAAATATGTGTTCTCTGAAGGAAGTCCAACATATTTTGATAAAGCAAAATTTAGGAAAGTAATGTAAAGGACTGGGTCTTTCATTTAATGGCTGTAATCTGCATGTGAAAAGTAACATTCCTGCCAGTAATCTCACAAAGGGGAAGTATAGGAAAGATTTTTGTTGTTATTGAGGGATGTGTACTTTGGAATTGACTCCAGTAATGTAAAAAGAAATACCTGTAGTAAAAATCTAGCCAACATTGTCAGTGGATGCCAAAACCTGACCCATTTAAGCATTATATGCCTCATACATTTAACAATCTCAGTATTGTTCTCACATGGGTCTCACCTGTGGCAATGACCAAAAAAAGAAAATGAAGGAAATTTAATAATTTATGATCTTTAAGGGTTAGATTTATGAAGCAATCAATCTCAAATAGTCCAGTGTTTCATCCTGCAGTTTTCTACAAGTTTTCAGTGGTGCTGTGCTGTATTAAGCAGCCTGTAAAATTGTTGTTTATCAATGGCTCTGCAATTTAAAAATGTAGTTCTAATTCTTGCCTAAGTTGATTAACTATGAACACTTTTTGATCTTTCATTAGGAAGGCAATGAGGTGTGAGGTTCCTCTCCAATATCGTGAGGAGCTGTGGGGAGGGGTGGGAATCAAGAAGATAATTTAGCTTTGGTGAAAAAAGCTTTGAAGAAAAAGACTGAAACTTTACAAGGCTGCCCACTCCAGTCTGCCAATTGTGTTCTCTAATTGTTGTTCTGGAGTGATCTTATACTTTAGAGCTAAACAACTAACTGATCTATCATGTCTGAATATGAAAACCATTGGTTTGGGAGGAAACCTCTCCTCAGAAAGGATAATAGTAATAGGGTTGGATAGTTCAAGTGACCTAAAGTGACTTTCCTTGTATGCCCTTTTTGACACAAACACACACACACACACACACAGCAACGTAAAATGATATGCCTAGGGATGTTTTTCCACCTCTTCTCTTTATAAAAATTCTCTGTCAGCTTTGCCCTAGAATGAAGCTAGGTTAGATCATGACCCAGAATAGGAACACCATTCATCTTAGAATGGTGTTCCTATCATAAAGCTTTTGGTTTGCTCCTTTGTCTTTGTTTCCTAATCGGGCTTTCTAATCACTGCAAACACTATTTATTTTATCTGTGACGCGTTTATAGCAAGGAACTGAATCAGCTCTATGACATCTATAGATCTTCCACCATCAAAGTACCTAGACCAGAGATGTGGACATTAGGCTTGTCCGATCGATGGAAAAAATGTTTCAATTCTCGTTTCTAAAGTAGGGGGTGCCAGCTCTTCGATATAGAAATTATTTCTTAATGTTTCACCCAAAATTTTCAGATATTTCCGAAAATTCGTAATGTTTCTAAAATGTTTCTAAAATGGTGGACACGCATGCGCAATTGCCAAAAAACAGGAAACCGGGGGGGACTTTTCTGGGGCTCTCCCGCCCTCATTTCTTGAGCTATTCTCATCAAATTTGGTACAGTGGGAGAACACATTCCACACTCTTTGCTCAACAAATTGCAGAATGTTTCCTGTCTCCTATGATTTTTGGCGAAATTTCATAACTTTTTATAATACACTATTTTTCAATATTTGAAGAAACCTGTTCCTGGTTTGAAAGTCTTATTTCCTGTTCAATTGGGTTCTTATCACTGTAAAAGTCCCTCTTCTACTTGTGTAGACTTTGGATTAGAAATGCAGCACACGCCAAGCAAAGCCTTGACAAGATTGGCAACGTCCTTTGGAAACTATAAATTGCCTTTGAACCTTTTGATCAATGGTGCCACTGGCTGACCTTGTGATTGCAAAAATGAAACTCTGGCTGAGGACTTTGGTTTAGAAATGCAGCACACGCCAAGCAATGCCTTGACAGGATTGGCAACGTCCTTTGGAAACTATAAATTGCTGTGGACCCTCTATTGAATCAAATCAATGTCTGACTTTGTGATTGCAGAAATAAAACTCAGCCCAAGGCTTGGGAATAGAAATGGAGCGTGAGGGAAGTAATGCCTTGGCGGGTGCCCCACGTCCTTTGGAAACTATTTCTTCCAATGTACCCTTAAGGTTTGAAAACAATGTGTGTCTTTGTGATTGCTGCAATAACACTCAGCCCGGGGGCTTGGGATTACAAACGGAGCAGGAAGGAAGCAATGCACTTGCAGGAATGCAGACGTCCTTTGGAAACTATTATTTTCAAATTCCCCCCCCCTTTCAGGATTGCAAAGAAGGGCTGATGTGGTGATTGCTAAATTCCAAAAAAGAAAACAGAAAGGCAAAAGGTCTCCCTCAGGAGTAGATGGAAAGCACCCCAAGCTCAGCACTAGCAGTGTCAGACCCCTGGCAGCAGGGCACCAAGAACCATACACGGAGGCCAATCTCTATCTAATATCTTTATTAAGGAAATATATAAAAGTAATAAAAACAAGTGAAGAATATAGTTCAGAAGCAGACCTTTCAAATGAGGTCAAAAACAGTCCAAAAATGTATTGTCCAATAAATGATATTAGAGTTCAAAGTTTAAATCCAATACCGAAACACACACTATTGCCAAGCAATAGTGTGGGGAAATGCCAGAGTCTTAGGAGTCCAAGGAAACTTGACAACAAGGCTGGAAATAATCTTGGTTCTTTAACAAGGTCCGTGACTAGGAACAAGGCAAACAGTGAATCTTGGAACAAGGTCCGTGGTTAACAGCAAGGCAAGGCAGTACTTGAATTCTTGATCCAGGAAGCAAGGAACTGGGGTTACGAAGTCCACACACGATCTCACTCCTGAAGCAGCTCTGTTGACTCCGCAAAGATTCTCCCGCGTCAGGCACCTATATTGGGTCTCGTTTTCCCGCCAACAACCTCTTTCCCTAGAGAACGGGAAGCGAAACCCAACTTTGTCCAGATGCAAGACTTCTTAGAATTTCCCAAGGGAAGCAGGTCTAATCAGCCTGTTGTTTGGCTGCAATCCGTAAACTCCTGCGATTCTGTTCCCTGACTCCTCTGTCAGCACAATAGGATTCTCTCCTAGGGAACGGAGGCGAGGAATGCCCAAGGTCTGTTTTACTGAATTCTTGGGTACAAACATCAACATCCGGCAGGTGAAAAGACTCCGGCTCATGTTGAACCGGCGAAAACCCCATGTTTTCGTCTTCATCTGCCTCGATGGCACTAGGAACAGGACTACAAGGCCCATGAGGCATCACAAGCAGGGACGCAGACGTCCTTTGGAAAAAAAAGTTCCCTAAAGCCAGCCACAGCAAGGACTCTGCCCCAAGCCCCCAGCCAATTTCCCCCCAAAAAAACACAATATCGAACCAGCAACAACAGAAACACTCTACCCCCAGTCACTTAGCCCTCTCTCCCCCAAGCAAGCAAGCAGCTTCCCAGCGTGCGCGAAACACCCTCTCTCCTCGGTATCCCAACCCAGAATGGCTTGGCTCAGTTGGGGAGGGGAGGGGAGAGATCCTCCACGTGGACGTGGAGGACGCTAGCCCCCACCTTTTTCAGCCATCGTGGAAGTCTCTGATTGGCCAGGGAGCGGTAGCCATGTTAGGCTGCGCTAGGCTCCCATTCATGTTAGGTTGCAGAAACAAAAAAAATTTTTAAATTTTTTTTAAAAAAAATATTTTAAAAAAAATTTGGAAGGAAAAAATTTAACGAAAATTTTAAGAAACAATTAGAGAATGGGCCAACGATGGTTCGAATTACATTGCCAGTTGCGCCCAGGGAAAACGTTTCAATACTCGTTTCAAAAAACGAGAACAATCCAAAATAATTACGAAACGAGAAACATAACGAATATTTGGACAACCCTAGTGGACATTATGGTCCACAGGCTGCATGATGCCCCCAACTGTTTTTGCTCTCACTGCAATCTTAGGGTATCCCCTAAACTCCAAGCCCTTACCCGCACAAATGCTTTGAACACCTTTTATGCCCCCAAATTGTGTGTTTAAACAGCTCAAAACCACTTGCTTCCCCCACCCTGACCACTCCCCAACCATCCAAGCATAAAAACATCTTATTACATCATTTATGGTTTCAGATTTGCATGACAATATGGGGAATGCCTTCCAGTGCAGTTGTCCACCCTGGTCTAAAGGTATTTGAACTCTCCTTGAGTTGGATTTCCTCAAGTTACCAAATATGTCTCTAAAGATAAATCCATACATTTAAGTTGAATCAGAGAGCTATGATGAAGACTGAGAATTGATCAATGGAGTTCAGCAATGGGATTCATGACTCAAAGCGACATTTGTCAACACAGAGCCTCAACCTTAAGAAAACAACAACAAAAACGTCACTGTTAACTGAATTTTTTTGGCAAATATCTATATATAGATATATTGATAGATATAGATATAGAGAGATGTAATAGTCAGAGATATAGGGAGGCTCCTAAGACACATAATATCGACTTAGACAAAGGGTTAGAATGCACAATCATAAAGTTTGCAGACGACACCAAACTGGGAGTTATAGCTAACACTCCAGAAGACAGGAGCAGAATTCAAAACGATCTTGACAGACTAGAGAGATGGGCCGAAACTAACAAAATGAAGTTCAACGGGGACAAATGCACGATACTTCACTTCGGTAGAAAAAATGCAATGCAAAGATACAGAATGGGGGATGCCTGGCTCGACAGTAGTACGTGTGAAAAAGACCTTGGAGTCCTCATGGACAACAAGTCAAACATGAGCCAACAATGTGATGCAGCTGCTAAAAAAAACCAACAGGATTTTGGCCTGCCTAAATAGGAGTATAGTGTCTAGATCCAGGGAAGTCATGCTACCCCTCTATTCTGCCTTGGTCAGACAACACTTGGAATACTGTGTCCAATTATGGGAACCGCAATTGAAGGGAGATGTTGACAAGCTGGAAGGTGTCCAGAGGAGGGCAGCTAAAATGATCAAGGGTCTGGAGAACAAGCCCTATGAGGAGCAGCCTAAAGAGCTGGGCATGTTTAGCTTGCAGAAGAGAAGGCTGAGAGAAGACATGACAGCCATATATAAATACTAGCTGTGCCCTGCCACGCATTGCTGTGGCCAATTGGAATTTGAGTGAATAGCCTCGCTTTTTCAAAGCCTGGCCATTTTCTACATAGGGCATCCTTGCTAGGCCAGGTTGAATGGGACGGAGTAGCCTGGGGGTTTTCTACTTAGGGGAAATCTTGGTTGGCCAAGTTGAAGAGCACTGAATAGCCTTGCTACTTGCAAAGCTGGCCGCTTTCTACCTTGTGGAATTCTTGGTTGCCCAGGTTGAATAGCAATGAATAGTCTCAGTGAAGCAAGTATGAATGCTGCAATTGGTTACCTTGATTAGCATTAAATGGTCTTGCAGCTTCCAAGCCTGGCTGCTTCCTGCCTGAGGAAATCCTTCATTGGGAGGTGTTAACTGGGCCTGGTTGTTTCCTGTCTGGAATTTCCCTGTGTTCTGAGTGTTATTGTTTATTTATGTCCTGATTTTAAAGATTGTATTGTTCTGTATTCTTATTAGACCACAGCAATTATTACATATTATATTTATAATCTTATATGATCTGCATATAGCTGAGGGGGAAAAGGAAGGGGCCTGAGGCTGTGAGGAATGGTGGGAGTTGGAGTCCAAAACACAGCTGGAGGGAGGGAGAGCCCAAGGTGGCCCCTACCTGACAGAATCTGCCTTCCTTGGGATGTTACAGCCTGCTCCCTCTCTTATCTCTCTCTATCTCCTTGGCGTCACCTTGGTAACAGGCTCCCTGCCTTTGTCGATGCAGGGCGCCCAGGCCAGGCCATGCCCCCATTGTGGCCGCTGCTTTGCGAGCCCTGTAGTCCCCTCATACCTCTCTCAAGGCGAGCGCGCGAGCGACCGTTGGGAGTGGGGGGTGGTGTGTGTGCCAGTGTGTGCCAGTTCGTATCCGGCGCATGCACTGTTTGATTTTCCTGGTTTTGGGGCTTTTTTGGGGCCGGATTTGGTTGGAGATGTTAGGTTTGGTGTTAGGAACCTAGCGGCAAAGCCGTTGGGTTCTGTTGGCAAGTTTTTATGCTTCTGGGGCATTTAGTTTAGTTGTTTAGTCCTAGGCCATGATTCCATTACTTTTTTATATAAATAGATGTGAGGGGAAGTCATAGGGAGGAGGGAGCAAGCTTGTTTTCTGCTTGCCTGGAGACTAGGATGCGGAACAATGGCTTTAAACTATAGGAATGGAGATTCCACCTGAACATCAGGAAGAACTTCCTCACAGTGAGAGCTATTCAACAGTGGAACTCACTGTCCCGGAATATGGTGGAGGCTCCTTCTTAGGAGACTTTTAAGCAGAGGCTGGATGGCCATCTGTCGGGGGTGCTTTGAATGCAATTTCCTGCTTCTTGGCAGGGGATTGGACTGGATGGCCCATGAGGTCTCTTCCAACTCGATTATTCTATGATTCCATGATTCTATGGTGGTCTGAAAGTCAGGAAGGATAAGGGCTCCCCATACACTCACTGGTACAAAATGGTGCTCTGAACAAACAAACATTAGTTGATTGCTTAGAGGGGAAAGTTTTTGGATGCTAGAACTATTTCCTTATTGAATGTGAGCCTAAAACCTGCCTTGAGTACAGAGTGATTCACATCTTTTCTAACGTGTTCTTCATGCATAGAGATCACTAATGACTGGGAGTGTCTTGTCATTGCATGGGAGTACAGAGAGGGATATCACAGCCAATTATCTCTCTTCCTGAGATTCAACATGTAACCTTATTTCACTTCCATGGCTGAACACTTCCCAATAGTTCCCACACTTCTGCTATTGTTCTGCAGCTATTCCAGCACGGCAACCCCATTGTTTAAGTAAGAACATTTCCTCCAGCCAGCTTTATGACAGACAGATGAGACAGTGTACCCAGCATTATACATACTAAGCTTAGCAGTTCAGATGGTGAGTGAAATTCTGTATAGCCAGGCTTAACATGCATCAAAGTGAAGTGCAAATAAGTCTTTGGAAAGTGTTCTAACTTCTCATTTTATCCTTTCAATTAAAAGAATAGATAACTGTTACTGTAATGATGAAACATTTCAATCTACCACAAAGAACTCATTCAGTCATTTAAAAACATATAAAACCCTGAGAGGGAAAAACATTTCCATTCTTCCTTTCAAAAAAATTAATATCTGAAAGGTTGTTTATTCTACCACTCACTGCAGGGTAAATTCCATCCTTCCTTTAACCATGATGACTGGATGATGCAAAAGCCTTTCCTCTCAAAAGACAAAACCACTGACAGGTAAGTTATGCTAGACAGGCTATAAAAAGTAGTGAGATGCACACAATCCACTGTTTTAAGAAATGATGAAAGTGTTTCTCAGCATGACACAATGCAGTAGGTGCTGTTTATTGTTTTGCTTTGCTCCAGATGTAGGCTTTGGGTTGACTATTGTTATTACAGTAATACCTTTAATTGTTCTGTGGAAACATTGCCAACTCTGATCACTTCTCATAAAGCATGAGATCTTAAATCACATTTTTCCTAAACACTGTAAGGTTAAAAAGAGGGGAATGTGATCCTTCCTGCTTCTATTCCAGTTTCACCAAGAGCAATAAAGTTCTAAGTTAGCTTAAATAATTCAGTTTTTCACAAGAGTTGTGAAGGGGAAAGCTAGGCAAGGTAACATGGCCACATATAGCCTTTCAGTTTATTTGCTGCTCTCATGATGCAGGGACAATAATCTGGTTCTTAACATCAATAAGACCAAGGAGATCATAATGGATTATAGGAAAAGCAAACCAGAAATTCAGCCCTTAGTTATAAATGGAGACCAAGTGGCCAGTTTTAAGTTCCTGGTTGTCAATGTGAAGGAGAATCTGACCTGGAGAATCGATATGTCAGCATTGGTTAAGAGAACCCAGCACAGACTGTACTACCTGAAACTCCTAAGGAACCACTAACTGAATGAAAAACTGCTGGCGACTTTTTATCATTGTGCCATAGAGAGTGTCCTAACCTGCATTTGTGCAGGGTTGGTAGCAGCACTGTGGCAGATAGGAAGACCCTCCAAAGGGTCACCACTTTTGCAGAGCGACTCATTGGTTGCCCTCTCCCATCTTTGGAAGAACTTTATAATTCCCGCTGCCTTAAGAAATCTCAGAGAATTATTGGGGAGCCATCTCACCTGATATATTCTCTTTTTGAATTATTGTCATCTGGCAGATGGTACAGGGTGACAAAGACAAGGGCAAATAGACTGAAGGATAGCTTTTATCCTAGAGCAGCAGGTATATTGAACTCCATGGTTTTGCACTGACGTGGCACTGGGGGCTGTGTGGTGGTGGAGGGGTGTGTGAAGGGATGGGTGTGTTGCTTTGTGGTGCATGCAGGGAAAGGCATGTAATTTTGTTGTGCAACAGCACACTGACAAATGAAGCTAATATATTATATGAGTCTTGCTATCAAGTACAATAGACCACAAGATTTCTGTCTCAGAAACTGCTATGCTATGGAATGCTATGGAATCATAGTAGTTGTAGTTTTGCAAGGTCTTTAGCCTTCTCTGAGTTCCTTCAGGGGGGAAGGGCAGGTTAAACATTATTATTATTATTATTATTATTATTATTATTATTATTATTAATTATTATTCTACCAACAACTGCTGGAGCCTCACCAAATTACAAATCTCAGGATTCTATAGCATTGAGCCATAGCAGTTAAAGTGGTGTCAAACAGTATTAATTTGACAGAGCAGATGCATCCTTAGCCCCTTTGTTGTGATGTCCACCTCCCCAAAGGACTTGTGGGCTGGATGACACCTACTCCATGCCCTATGAATTAGCTATCTGGAGTGGCACTTGCAGTTCCTTTCAGTGCTTTCAACAGGATAAAATCTTCTGCCATATGTCCAACTATAGCCCGATTTTAGGGCACCCAGGACAGATTGGTCTACACAGATGACTTCCAATACAGACCTGGAAGAACGTTGTATATTTATGCTAACAGAGAACAAGAGAAAATAGTGTGAATTTTTAAAAGGAGTAATTATTCTGGTTGCTCAAAATTAGGCAGAAAGGGGGAGAATGCCCTCTCGCTGTCTCAGGAATTCCAGCCAAATTTGGAACAGGAGATAAACAAAATAATTCATGAGATTTGGCTACAAATTTAGCTCTGATGTATCACAATAAACTGGCAGCCAGCATATGGCCCTGGAACTACTTTCTTCTCAAAGAGAACAAACTATAATCATTATCATCTTCATCATCATCATGCCACTTTTCCACCAAGGTAGGACACAAAACAGTTAGAACTATTTTGAAAAAAAGGAAGAAGTGGCCTTAGAAGGAGAAACATATCTGAAAACCAGGGGCACATTCATGCTATATAATTATAGTGTTATTATTTCACTTTAACTGCTATGGCAAGAACCCATGAAATCCTGGGATTGTTAGTTTAGGGAGGCACATTGAGAATTCCCAGCAAAAGAGCCCCACTGCTTCAACGAATTACCAATCCCTGGATTCTATAGAATGAATGGCAAGTTGGCAACCAAGGTGGAATGAAAGCACTATAATGTTATTGCATGAATAAGCTCCTATGCACACATGCAAGAAAAAAGGATGAGAAAATGCCAAGGATTACCCAGTTCTTCTCACTAATTGCTTAAAATCATAAACCCTTAAGAGTTGGAAAGAGCCTCAAAAGTCATTTAGCCCAATATTCTGCATGCAGGAATATACAATTAAAGCACTCCTAGAAGATGCCCATCACATCTTGGTTTAAAGTCCTTTAAATGCATGTACAAGACCTGATACATAAATACATGCCTTTTACTTCCAATAAGGAAAGCATTGCTCACACTGCTAACCCTCATCATTAACTGCATGACGCATTCATAGGACTCTGCCCCATGGTAGCCCCAGTCCTGGTGGAAACTGTGAAAAATAATAAAGCAAAAATGCATATACAACATTTTATTTATTTTAATTTGCCCATTTGAGACATTGCTCACATAGTTCTCAAGAACACACACTGGTTTCCAAAACCCTGTCATGCTTTAGGAAGAAATGAACTAAGACAGAAATCTCAATTAATGACTCCCACTAATCCTCCACACCTGTAACTGAATATACAGTTTTATAGGACCACACTCCCCCTCCATCTCTCCCACACCAAACTAGTGGTGTCTTTAAAACCCCTGCAGCATTTTTCAGGAGATAAGATTCATTATACCCTCAGATAATCAACTTTAAATGTTTGAATTATATCACTGTTGCAGGAAGATACCAAATCAGAACCAGGTGACTAGAAAGGCTGAACAAAATTGCCTGGTTTGCATCACAAAAGGGGACAAAGTCAATAAGACTTCAGAGCTGTAGACCTCCCAAGAACACCCCCCCCCCTTCACACATACATACACAAGAGCCTAAATAAGAAAAAGCAGGAAAATGGAATATATCACCCAACTTTGGGCAGAACTCTCTGGCTAACACTGTGAATTCCTCATCCCATTCTAGATATTAGGGATACTATTAGTGGCACCATTACTATTAATAAGAGTATGGACGTTGTCAGATGTTTCACCATAAGGTGTCTCACTGTGTCCCAGTGGTGGTCGCACAGGGAGCATGAGGACTTGTCACCCTGTGCCCCACTCCGTTGCAGCTTCCCCCCTGCCCCATCACATAGGGGGAAGCCTTTTTTTAGTGACTTGGTCTACCTTTTCCTATGGAAAGACAGGGAGCCTGCCATTGTCCACTGTCACAATTTTTTCAGTGATGAGAGTTTTCAACTTTACCTGCATCCTAGACCCCTGCCCATCCTGGCTGGTGAGAGAAGCCAGAGGGGGATTGGCCAAGTGGGTGAAGGTGGTGGTGAATGCCTCCCTTAGGGATGGCATTGTTCCAGCGAGCTTCAAATTGGCTGTGATAAAACTGCTGTTGAAAAAGCCATCACTGGACCCCACTCAATTGGATAACTATCGGCCGATTTCCAATCTCCCCTTTTTGGGCAAGGTCGTGGAACGGGTGGTGGCAGCGCAACTCCAGGCATTCTTGGTAGATGCGGTGTTCTAGATCCGGCACAGTCTGGCTTCAGGCCGGGGCATGGCACCGAGACAGCCGTGGTCGCCTTAGTCGATGATCTTCGCCGGGAACTGGACAAGGGGAGTGTGTCCTTGCTGGTTCTGCTGGACCTCTCAGCGGCCTTCGATACCGTTGACCACGGTATCCTTCTGGCAGTGGTTCCGGTCCTTCCTGGAGGGACGATCCCAGATGGTGTCACTGGGGGACACCTGCTCGGCTCCACAGCCATTGTCCTGTGGGGTCCCGCAGAGGTCGATATTGTCCCCCATGTTGTTTAACATCTACATGAAGCCACTGGGAGAGATCATCTGGAGTTTCGGGGTCCGGTGTCATCTGTATGCAGGTGATGTCCAGCTCTGTCACTCCTTCCCACCTGTCACTAAGGAGGCTGTCCAGGTCCTGAACCGGTGTCTGGCCGCTGTGTTGGACTGGATGGGGGCCAATAAATTGAAACTGAATCCAGACAAGACGGAGGTCCTCCTGGTTAGTCGAAGTGCCGAACAGGAAATAGGGTTACAGCCTCTGTTGGATGAGGTCGCACTCCCCCCAAAGACGCAGGTTCGCAGTCTGAGGGTGATCCTGGACTCATCGCTGAGCCTGGAGCCTCAGGTTTCAGCGGTGGCTGGGAGAGCCTTCGCACAACTCCGCCTCGTGCGCCAGCTGCACCCGTTCCTTGGGAGGTCTGACTTGGCCACGGTGGTCCACGCTCTGGTCACATCCCGGCTGGATTACTGCAACGCACTCTACGTGGGGCTGCCTTTGAAGACGGCCCGGAAGCTCCAGCTGGTGCAGCGGGCGGCAGCCAGGTTAATAACGGGAGCGGCTTACAGGGAGCGTACAACCCCCCTGCTAAGCCAGCTCCACTGGTTGCCGATATGCTACCAAGCCCAATTCAAAGTGCTGGTTTTGACCTACAAAGCCCTAAACGATTCTGGTCCTGCCTATCTATCTGAACGTATCTCCTCCTATGAGCCCGTTAGAACCTTAAGATCTTCCGGGGAGGCCCTGCTCACGATCCCACCTGCCTCGCAGGCGAGGCTGGTGGGGACGAGGGACAGGGCCTTCTCGGTGGTGGCTCCCCGGCTGTGGAACTCCCTCCCCAGCGATATCCGGCAAACCCCTTCCCTCCTGGGATTTAGAAGAAAACTAAAAACTTGGCTCTGCGCCCAGGCATTCAGTGAATAAGGAAATTAGATAAATTTAAGGAAGGTAAAACTCTCAATGACACTGAATACCAGTTGCTGGGATGGGCAGGAGCAAAGGAATTTTGTGAGCTTTCCACTGAAACATGGGCCAACCTGAGAGATACTGCTGCCTGGTCTACAGCAATTTTGTATGGTTATCTGGTACAGTAGGATTCAGGAAAGGATTTTTTCAGAAGACATCTTATCACAGCCTACTTCAGGTATGTTAGGATTCTGCCTTGTTGTAGTGAGGCGTTCATTACCTCCATTACTCACTCAGCCAGTCCTCCTGTGGCCTTGTAAATAAGTCAGGAAGGGCAGGTGTCTAGTGCATACGTGGTGGCTCTCACCACTCCAAAAATCCTGACCACATCTTCAGGCTATGCAAACTGAAAAGTATCCACCAACATTGGACAAGGAGAGGCCAAAATTATATGCATTGTAACTAACTATGTCTACTCTAATAATAATAATAATAATAATAATAATAATAATAATAATAATAATAATAATAATAAATTCTTGTACCCCGCCCCATCTCCCCGAAGGGACTTGGGGCGGCTCACATGGGGCCTTGCCCAACATCACAATATAAAATCAAAACAAACACACAAATTTACAACAATAAATCAACAATATCGATAAAACAATCGAAAAGGACAATCTTACAATCTTACTCTAGTGTCTAAGCTAGAATGAAATTGAATGATTTTATCTGTGAAAATGGTGGGGAAAATCTTCAAGCAGGCTATTGATATTTTATGTTATTGCTGATGATTATTTTATTTGTCTTATGCTAAAAAGGAGCAAAATAGACACAGATGCACATGTAACCCCCCCCCCTCTCCCCGGTGATGTTTGAAGAGAAAGTTTTATCCTATATCTGAATATGCCTATTTTTGGTCAATCCAGAGGTTGAAATTCCTGCCTTTGCATCAACCTATTACCTCATGGACTTACTATAGATCCCCTGCAACCCCAACCTATGGCCATTCATGCTGGAGACATGTTGCAGCCATCAGAAAGGCATCTGGCTATGTCACTGTAACCAAAGACAAAATGTTTACATCATCTGCTAAGTCCTGTGAAGGACCATGAGGACCACAACAGATGATGTCATTGGTTTGGCCATGGGGACATAAATAGATCTTTCTCCAGTCATTCTCTGCCTCTCACTGAGTGGCTATGTAGAGTGGCTGTTGCAGCAAAAGGGCGAGTTTTAGGAATGGTGAATGGATTTGTTTATTCATTCAGTCCCTTCTGACTCTTTGTGACCTCATGGACCAGCCCATACCAAAGCTCCCCGTCAACCCATGCCACCCCCAGCTTCATCAAGGTCAAACCAGTCACTTCAAGGATACCATCCATCCATCTTGCCCTTGCCCAAGGGCAAGGTGAATGGATAGGTGTAACATAATTCTGCATGCTGGACTGCTATGCTTTGCTGAGCCTTAAAGGATTGCAGCCACAGAATGTAATATTGATAGAGAGTAGCTTCCTTCTTTTCTTTTTAGAGCCCATCAAAACCAGAAGTGCAATACTCTGAAATCAGCAACACAGGCATTTGCAATGTGTCTCATACTAATCTTAACAACCGCCAAATGCCATTGTTAAAAAAATTATTTAATCTCCCATCTCAAAAGGTAAGGCTTATCCAGTTCACAGGACATGCAAATTTAATGGGAATAAAAGCAAAAGGATTAATGTGTCAGTTTCCCATGCTGTAGAACCCAGGAGATGTTTCTGCTCCCAAGGAAAGTAGTTGGGGTGAGCAGGGAAAGGTCATTTGGTGCTAAATCCACATAGTAATGACTTCGCTCATTGCTCTGAGACATTTGAGGATTGAACCAGAGGTCAGTGCAAAGCAGCCAGCTAAGTATCTCAATTAGAATCAAACTCTTTGCCAAATTCTTCAGGCTGCTACACCTGAAGTGGCTTCTCTCCAATCAGTTCTAATCAAAACCTTGAGCTCTTGATTTATGAGGCCAGGCAAAGGGGAGGCAGCAGAACAAATTGTACCAGTGTATGTCATACTGTGGCTCTCCTCAGTGGGATAACAAGAGATTATTCCACAGCTGAAGTGTTTCTTTATCATCACAAAAGAAAGAACAATATCGATGGAAGGTCACTTACCATCCTTGAGCAATATTATCCAAGGAAACTGTGCTGTTGTGACATTGCTTTCCAAACATACGCAATTGCATCAGGGGCTCCAGTTAATGGTAGGATCTGTGTATGCAATAGATCTGGACTGGAAGCTTACTGAGGTGTAAACATGTAGCCTTTCTGCAATTGCTAAGAATATATAAGGTGAACATCTACATCTATGCTATACTAGAAGGAATTATCTTTTACTGAGTTTTTCATAGAATCTTAGGGTTGGGAAAAATCACAAGGACTATTCAGTCCAACCCCCTGACACCTTTGTACATTTTGTGTTTCCATTAGAGCCAAAAAAAATGAACTTGTATTGTGTCAGCAGACTGACTGAACTTCTAAACTTCTATTAAGAATTAATATTTCAGTCTGTGATAGATTGATTCATGAAGTGGCTGGTGGTGAAGAGCTACATAAAGGAGGTCACAGACCAAATAAGACTAGATATTTCTTAATATTTTGCTTATAGAATTTTCAACTATGGGAGCTCTCAGACATGCAGTCTTCACACCAGAGATTTTTGATGAAATAAACGTGTAATGCACACATTATGGGAATGTCTATTTGTCTGTTTTGCCTCATAACATTCAGCTGAAATTATTTTTGTACCCAAGCTTGGTTACTTTTGAGCAAGCTACAAGGATGAAATGTTACAGACTGAGTGACTTCCACCAGCTGCTGATGGCCCTCCACTTCCAGAGACTTGGAAAACAAACTGGTGCTTTTGAATGATCTACTTGTAATGCATGCATTGTACACTCAAAGTAGCATGTTTTACAGGGATTATAAAACTCCTGATAAACTCTAGCGCAGAAAAACTAGAGTTTATCAGAATGCTTCTTCAAGTTATACATTTAGCAAGAGGACAGAAAATTTGAAAAGAAAAAGGTATCTTGCTTAGTATGGTAGAAAAACCAATCTATCATTTGTTAAATTCTTCAGAATGGAAGAGATACTTTGGCAGACATGATTATGTTAAAAGTGTGTGTGTGTGTGTGAAGAAAGACAGACAGCTTCATCAAGGCATTGTATAATTTGCTTGAAAGCAAACATAACTATCTGTAGCTATTAGTCAGAGCTGAAGACTTACTACCTCATAAAACAGGCAAAATTATGGCATGGAGCCCACCGGCTCCCATCCCAAGACGTAGAACTACTTCCAGTGGTCTCTGTAGCACAAGTGAAGAAAGCATCGTAAGCTGCCATGGCAGCAACAACAGGCAGAATCCGGGAGACGGACACTTCCGCCCATGGGATGTGGTGAGGGGGAAGCCAGATGATGCAAGGCATGGTTTGACAGGTTCCCCACACCCCAGGCCCCGCCAGATTTGCTAAGATGTGTGGCGAATCCAGGTCTTAATGTGATGCGGTCCTTAATATATATTTACAACATAATTTCACTTTGAATTTCAGAACAACAAAAATAGTGACTACATGATTATGTTTTAAGATCCTCATTGAAATGGAGTGCTAACTTCAATAATAATATAATTAATAATAATGATTAATAATAATAATAATAATAACAACAACAATATACTTTATTTATATTCTGCTCTATGTTCCCAAGGGGACTCAGAGCAGATTACAGAATACATATATGGCAAACATTCAATACCGTTATACAATTAACAACAAAGACAGACAGTACATAGACGGTAGCAAGACTTCTTCCTTTTTTCATTTCCGGCATCTGGAGGCTGTGCTTTACTCGGCCATGGGGAGGTACTGTTATTCCATTTTTCACGCTGAGGAGCCCGTTGTCCTTGGACACCTTCCTAATCAAATTGCCGGCATGTTTTTCAGGGGTGCCTTTTATCTCCCTGCTGAAGTAGTAGCTATTTATCTACTCACACTGCTGTTTTCGAACTGCTAGATAAGCAGAAGCTAGGGCTGCTGGCGGGAACTCACCCCAACCCACAGCTTGAACTGCTGACCTTTCGGTTGACAAGATTTTTTGTAGTTGGCAGTTTAACCCACTGCCATATAACGCAGTTCCAGAATGAAGACTAATTGCATTGAACTGGATTATATAGCAGTGTAGACTCATATAATCCAGTTCAATGCACTTAATCTGCATTCTGAAGCTGCATTATATGGCAGAATAGATCCAGTCTAAAGGCCAATTCAAATGAGCTGTTAAATGTATGAATGTAAGTAATATACTGTATATACTCGAGTATAAGCCTAGTTTTTCAGCCCTTTTTTAGGGATGAAAAAGCTCCCCTCAGCTTATACTCGAGTGAGGGTCCTGGTCAGCTTCTATTCAGGTCAGCTTATACTTGAGTATATAGGTATTCAGTGTTGGACAGTATTATCTTATTAAAGTCTTATTATTATCTTAAATTACAGTTTTATATAAATATTCAAAAACATTTAACCTACTGATGCCTCAAATAATGCAATTTTATTAATATCTATTTTATTTTTGAAATTGATCCGTAACTGCTGCATTTCCCACCCTCGTCTTATACTTGAGTCAATAAGTTTTCCCAGTTTTTGTGATAAAATTAGGTGCCTCGGCTTATATTCGGGTTGGCTTATACTCGTGTATATACGGTAGTTTTCTTGAATAATAATAATTAACCTTTGCAGTTTCTACATAGCATTTCCTTTTAACTCTCTTATTTATATACACATGGACATACAATAAAACAATAATACATTATTTTGTCAACATTAAATGGATATGATGAAGTGTACTGTAGTTCATGAAATTTATATTGGTAACTGTTTATTAGTCATTAAATTGCCACAAGACCTTCCATCATTGTTGTTGCTCATTTTGGCTATTTTCTTCTTTATCTTTTCCATCTCTGGATTTGAAATGGGGAAGCTATAGCGTTACATAACTAGTTAAATCATAATTTTCTCTAGAAATATTCTGTAATGATATCTTTAATAATAGTTTAATTTCCAGATGTTAGCAGATGGCCATGTTTCTATCCACAGGATGAAATGGCTTTTATTCATTAACATCACAAGAACGGGCCTATCTCTTTTCTTTCCTGGTCAACTCTAATGTAACCTGATCTGTAAAGAATCTTTAAAAAAAATCTCCCATATAGCCAGGGGTCACTGGTGTTTCCAGCATCAATAGGATAGTAAATCATCTCTGGGTCTTGGTCTAGTCTTCAAAGAAACAATCCAAGGTGCTATGAGCCTATTTGAGATGACAGAGCTCAGCAGATTACATAATTTATTTAAAATATGGACTAGCTGTTATCAAATATATTGTCATGAAAATGATTCCCTCTAACAAAGGTTCAAGTCACATAATTCTAAGTACATTTGCTTGGGAGTCATTTCAACCAGATACTGTTCAATCTTGGAAGTCAAGCATAGTCAGTCCTACTTGGGTGAGAGATTATTAGTGGATATCAAGTGCTGTAGGGTATATTTCAGAGGAAGACGATGGCAAAACTACCCCTACATATTCCTTGCCTAAGAAAACACTATGAAAATACTTGGTACCCCATAAGTTCACAGGTAGCTCAAAAACACCTCATTACATGGTACTTGCCACTTCATAACACCGTCTTCAGGGAACAGCCTAGCTTCTTGTGTTCTCATTCAGAGAATGACGCTTCCCCATAGCATAAGGTAAGGGGTGTAGCGGATGATGCAGGACGTGGGCAACGGTTTCTCCCCACTGACAGACGGATTCTTCACGCTGTATGGTGAATCCCCATTCTCTTGTAAGCTTATGTAGTAATTGAAGCTCATCTTTCCTACTTAAACAAAAGTTTGTAATATATGAATTTATAGCTGAAAGAGCTGTAGGAAGTTCTTTAAAGCAACTTTGATGTAGTAAAGGAAGACTGCATCCTGGATCTTAAACCATTTATTTCCTCTAAAGCAATGTTTATGAATCAAACTATGCTTGGAAAACACGATCCAGCTTGATGGCACATCAGCAAAGATGTCGGCTTCCTTAGGTATACACTCTTAGTTTCTTTCAGCTCTTTAAAAGAGGTGAAAAAGTATTGGGGTACATTAATTTCCTATACCTAACATATGCAACTAGAGTTTTAAAAGCTTAACAAAGGTATCAGATGTTAAAAATTGAAAGAACTATGATCTGGTACCTCATTTTCCCTTTGCTTCTAAATCTTTATTTGGAATAAATGAAACATCTATTAATGTGGTTGTTTTAGTGTGCAAGTTAAAACTTTCTTGTAAAGGTTATTCCTCATTTTCATTGCTTAGCCAAGCATATTTTCATGGTGGGTTGGGGAGAAAAATATTTGGATGGGAGGACATTTTTACACTCCATAAATACTGAATTTGTTTAGACAGCTACCTTGTTTTTACTTCTGAAGTTCCTAGGAGCTGAATAGCAGCAAGGCAGCATGCAGTGCTTTCACCATCACATAACATTTGGATCCTGGGGGAGACTGACAGTCAGACTCAGAACACATGTTTTGCATGAAGAAAAATCATCTGCACCTCCATTTTCAAAGAGTTAGGCAGTAAGTGCAGCAAATGACATTTGTCCAGACTCCAGAGAACAGTTTTTAGCCCAAATTGATGATACCAGACTAGAGAAACCAATGATTTGGCTCAATATAAGGCAGCTTTTTACATTTTGCATCTTTTCTCATGTGTGTATGTGCCTTCAAGTAGTCTTGCCAACATACTGCAATCTTATGAATTTCCTAGGGTTTTATTATACAAGGAATAGTCAGAGGTGATTTTGCCAATTCTTTCATTTGAAATATTTATTTATTTATTTATTATTCAGACTTATATGCCGCCACTCCCCTAGGGCTCGGGGTGGCTTACAAGAACAGGCTAATATCACCTACTGTACCTTGTATTCATGAGCAGTCTCCCATCCAAGTACTAAGCAAAACTTAGCTTCCAAGATGAGATGGAATCTGATGCTTTTGGGGTATTTATGTGCTATCTCCTTGTGTATGTGCATGCCTTCAAGTTGCCTGCTGACTTGAAGTATGCCTTCTTAAGATTGAAATTGATAGAGAAAAACAGTCAATTTGCATGCAATGTGTTATGATTTAGAATTCATTCAAGATTCTCAAAAACATCAACTACTTCATTAACAAATCATTCTTCAAACCAGACAAAGTTAGTTATAACATTTGAAAAGAAGGACTTGACTTTTCTCATTCTCTCATAACATTGAAACCAGGCAGGTGTCTGTTTTTAACAGTAACTTTATGGTAACCCTTCAGGACAAATAAAATGTTAGCTTGCTTGTGCCATGTTGATACATGAGACAATGGATGCTACATAATGTAAAAGGCATGCATTTCAAGGGGAAAATGGATTCCCGAGGTATGATGGTTATAAACATCTTCTTGCCTTACTTGGCTTTCTTTTCTGACCTGATGGCAGTTTGAGAGGACACAGAAGGGCCTGAGCATGTGTGGAGAGGAATGTGTTGAGATGCAAAGAAGTGATTTCCCAAATGAGAAATGCCAGCACTTATACTCTGCCTTTTTTTTTTCTACCACCCTTTAAAAATGGTTTGATATCTAGATTTCTAGTGGGTTTCTCTTCTCTTCTATATTTGTTTTTCTTTTGAGTTTTTGGGAAATAACTCATAGATTTGTTTACTGGCACAGGGCATATAACACAGGGCCATCTGTTCAAGGCTTTCCTGAACTGCTGTGATGTGTGTAGTCAAGACTGTGGTCAAGAGACATTGAATTATCTTAGCCTCTATTGTGCTATAACCTGAAATATCTTTTGTATCAAGATCACTTAACAACTCACTATAAAAAACTTGCCCAGCACTTTACAGACAAAATTTAGATCAAATCTGAGATTGAGGCTATAATTGAAAGAGATCTAGTGGATACAACTTTGTCCATTGTTTGTCCATTGAAACTTTTCAAGTTGTGCAACCTGTGCATGTTGGTGGGATTTTTGGAGAGGTGAGAGCCATCACATCTATGTTAAATCCTTGCCCATCATGCTTTATTTTTTAAAATAATAAGAAGGCCAAGGGGTGGGGCAGTTGAGTGAGTAGAGGGAGTGCGGTAATGTCTCACTAAAACAAGGAAGATTTTGAGTTTGCCTCAAGGAGATTATTACAGAACCATTACTAAAAAGGCCCTCCATGGATTGTACCATTCTGGATAATTATCGGTCAGTCTCTAATAGTTCTTTTTTAAGGCAAGGCATGTTGGCCTGCAGGCTCCAGTAGTTTCAGTAGTTTCAGATGGATTTTTAGATCTATTTCAGTTTAGATTCAGGCCTGGCTATGGAGCAGAGTTAGCTTTGTTTGTGTTATAACTCACCCTGAAGTTGGAAAATTCTGACAGAGAGTAGGAGGCAGATTGATAAGAATCTGAAGCTTCTAATATTTCTCTCTGAGTCTGAGGAGCCAGGGGTTGAAAGCCGAGGGGGCCTCTACTCCCCAGCAGGTGGCTGAAAATGCTGAAGACCCATAGCCATCATTCATCGAGCAAAAAAGAGACAAGGAGAGATTGTCTCACTTCCAGCATTTGTTAAGTAGGAAATACTGATCTAATTGGGCATCTGTTGTCTGGGCAGAGATGTGTAATAATCTTCTGGCCATGAATCGTTCCAGTATGAAAACATAAACCTATCCTGGGTGTGCAATTCAGCAAAAACCCGTGCCATTTTTGGTGTCTAGTTTTTTCTCCCCTCCCCCCCCCCCCCCGGTTCCATTTTTAGGGAACTTCTTGAATTCAGGACACATTTCTGTTTTGATGCTGGAACGATTGGTCCATTGGTGCCAATGGGGAAAATTTAGAGGCTAATTTCTCCATCATTTTTAGGCCTATCAGCATGAACCACACCTCACTTATAAGCTACATCTTCTACTGCAAGCTGGCCAGGTTTCAGATCAATCTTTTACTGCAAGCTGGCCAGGTTTCAGATTGTTTCACCAATCCACTAATTTACATTTTATTTTTCAAAAACCATAAGTGGGGTTTCTGTGAATTGAAGTCCCAAGTGCATGCCACAAGAGGGGAGAGAAATGGACAAACACAATAAACCAGGCCTCTGGCTGAGAAAGAAAATGAGAAACAAACAAAGAGAAAAACCTCAACTTGCATCATGCCCTGGGAGGGAGCACAAGGCTCCTTCAATGCTTGCGCCGCACGAAGTGCTGCTGGGAAAGCGAGTTCCTATTTGCCTCAAGTAGGCATGGAGGGGGGAGGGAGGGCCTTTGGGAAGAGATGGAGGAACCTTCTGGGGAAGAAAGCAAAGGGGGAGCCACAGCTCTCCTGATTAATGAGGCTGCCCTGTCCACATGCCCTCACCTCTGCTTCAGGTAGAGTTCTGCTCAGCCCCATTTGTCCCCATTATTAGTCCCCATTAGCTGAAAAGATCTGGCTGCTGTGATCTGTACCAGGCTTGAAGTGCCAGGCTTGCTTTCATGCATTTGGCAAGTGAATCTACCGAATCATTCAATTCTGGTACACAAAAATGAAATCATTCACAGATTGAGAACTGGGACAGGTTACAGTGAATGCAAAACTCCTTTGTTGCAGCAGCTTAACCGAATGCCAGAAAAATGCTGATTTTGACCTATACATCTTATATGGCTCTAATCTAGACTATTTAAAGGATCATATTATAAACCAACTCATGCTTGAAATGTGCTGAAGAGGCCTTTCTCTCTGTCCACCACCTTCACAGGTGCAACTGGCAGGAACACACGAGAGAGCCTTCTCAGTGACTGCTCCCAGGATCTAGAACTGCCTCTCCAGGAAAGCTAGACTGACATCATCTCTGCTTTCTTTTCATAAAGAAACAATATTTTTCTATTTGTACAGAAATTTGATTAGTTGTATAAGTCTTGCACATCTAAAAAAGAGTCCTAGATTTTCCTAATTGTGCTGGTGTGTGAGTTTGTGTATTGAAGAGTATATATTAGATTAAAATTAGTTTTTTTGGGGGGGGGGGAGGTTCATCATTTAATCTCCCTTTGACTTCATGAATTGTATCTCTGTGTGTTTTTAATTGGTTGTAAATATTTTCAGTCCCAAACTGGGAAAAGGTGGAATATAAATAAATATAATACTTTAATTTAGTCATCTCCCTTTTTGCAGGTATTTTCCCTCCTTTTTTGTTGATATCATCACATCTGAAATTAACTGCCACTTAGTGCCTAAATTGGCTGTAAATGTATTTCCAGGATCATTGTATCAGTGTTTTAAATTTAAACATGATAAAAATGCCAGACCATGTGTTACTTGTGATTTCACAAGAAGTTGTGTTAGAAAACAATGGAAGAAATTCTATGCATAACAAAGGATGGGTTGATTTTGTGTATGTGTGCAGTGACTGATAACAACAGAGATAACATTGGATGTATACAGATGTTTATGTAGATTGCAAAAGGAGTGGTGCTTACTTTTCTGGGAGGACAAGCCAGTTTTCATGCAACAGCTGTTAAGTTAAACATTTTTAACCACGAGCCCTGAATTCCAAGATAATTCTTAGTAGGTCCCACTGGTAATTTTTCAGGTTCTACCTCACATTCAGTGAATTACAAAATATTACGTCGTGTTTCATGTGACAAAAATTCAAAAATCAAATACTCAGTGGTTCACTGCTACCCACATCTAAAACTAGCCAAAAACAGCTTCTATAATCTTCAATTTTACAGTTTTGGCTAGGTATTTTATTCACCAATATCTTCAGCGTTTTCCTGTCTGTTCAACAATATGGGATATGTTCTTTATATGTGAAAAATGCTATAAAAGGAGGCTAGGGCAATATGACAAAAACAATAAAATCTCACCAGCTCCTATTCAATTCAAAACAGCCATCATTTGAAAAGAATCAGAATAGAGTATCATTCTAATATACTGTGAACATTTGATCACATTCTGCTATCTGATAGTACAGCCAAGCAAATGAACACATGGGACCACGCAAATAGGGCTGTTTTATAATGGAGATGCAATTGTTCTGCAGATGTATTACATTACCATTATTAATTATTGTATTGAAGGAGCTCCATTATTTTTTAAAAGGTGCTTTGTAACATGGCTTTTCAAATCTACTCTTCACACCAAAAAGTGTATCGGACAGACTAAGGGTACGCCAAAGATTTTGTATTATTATTGAATTCTATACTTTTCTTTTATGTGAATGATGGGTATTCCATACAAGGAAGGATTCAAAACATCACATTACAAGGACAAGATCATTTTCTGGGCAAAAACTGCCCTATGCTCCTGATGCCAGGTCAATACAAGGTGTCCACGAAGGCAACATCAAAATGGAGAAATACAATATAACTGACCATAATGCAAAAGACCATGGCTGGATAGCAGGGCCGGCTGGAGATAAATTCGAATGTTAAGCGGGGGAGCTGAAAAGCGCCCCCCCGCCGGCGCCGCCTCCCGCGCCCTGGCCCCGCCTCCCGCCCAGCGTGCCCTGGCCCCGTCTCCCAGCAGAACGGGCCAGCAGAATGTTGGATAAGCGAATATGTTGGATAATAAGGAGAGATTAAGGAAAAGCCTATTAAACATTAAATTAGGTTATGATTTTATAAATGAAGCACCAAAACATCACGTTATACAACAAATTTGACAGAAAACGTAGTTCAATACGCAGTAATGCTATGTAGTAATTACTGTATTTACGAATTTAGCACCAAAATATCATGATATATTGAAAACATTGACTACAAAAATGCGTTGGATAATCCAGAACGTTGGATAAGCGAGTGTTGGATAAGTGAGACTCTTATTACTCTACTGTAATAATAATAATAATAATAATAATAATAATAATAATAATAATAATAACAACAACAACAACAACAACAACAACAACAACAACTTTATTTCTATTCCACCCTATCTCCCCGAAGGGTCTCAGGGCAAATTCCAACAAACAATGGCATAAATTCAATGCTTTTAAAAATCAGTGAATGTTCTTTGAAGCTGCAAGGCCATCCAATGCTAATCAAGGTGATCAATTGCAACATTCACACTTGCCTCAGATAAGAGTTCTTTCTCCCACTCTGGACCTTCCACAGATATATAAATCTTCCTTGCTTAGTTTTCCAACAGACCTCACAACTTCTGAGGATGCCTGCCATAGATATGGGGTTTTTTGTGTGCCAGAAACAACTTGAGGAATTACAAATTGCTTCTGGTGTGAGAGAATGGGCCGTCTACCAGGACGTTCCCAAGGGGACGCCGGGATGTTTGATGTGGGTGAAAGGTCAGGAGAGAATGCTTCTGGAATATGGCCATACAGCCCGGAAACCTCACAGCAACCCTATGATTCTGGCCATGAAAGCCTTCGATAACACTATGATGGGGATATTAGAACAGGCATGGGCAAACTTCGTCCAGGCTCCGGGTGTTTTGGACTTCAACTCCCACAATTCCTAACAGCCTCCCGGCTGTTAGGAATTGTGGGAGTTGAAGTCCAAAACACCCGGAGCCTGGACGAAGTTTGCCCATGCCTGGGTGAGAAGGCAAACGCCTCCTCCTGCGTGGTGCTGCTGACCTTGCTCGCAGGGCCCTTTGATGCGCTGCGTGACCTGCGCCTGGCCTCGTCCCTGGGCGCGGAGGCTGGCAGCGCAGAGCTAGCAGGCGGAGGGGTAGGTGATGCCGTTGCTGCCGCAGACCGGGTAGCGGCTCTTGCACTGGCAGATCCCGACCCCGCGGGGTCCTTTGGTGGAGGGGCGGTGCCTGCACTCCAGCCCGGCTCCGCAGCGCCCTGCTCCCGCTCCGGCTCCCCCGAAGCTGCACGCCTTGCCCTCGCCGTGGGCGCACCGCCAGCAGCAGCTTCTGCAGCCGCCTTCGCGCACCTTGCCCAGCGGGTAGCCTCCCGGCGGCAAGGCAGGGCAGGCCGAGGGCACGCAGGGTGGGCAAGGGGGCTCCATCTCCCCCGAGGAAGCTGAGGAGCCGCTGCAGAAGGAGGAGAAGAAGCAGCAGAAGAAGCAACAGGCTCCCAGCAGCAGGACTCCCGCGCCGCCTCCCACGCCAGGTGCCCCGCCTCCTGCCCAGCGTGCCCTGGCCTTGTGGCAGCTGGCCAGGCAAGCCTTGTGCCCTGGCTGGCCTTACCCAGCCGGCAGCCGGCTGGGCAAGGCCAGCCAGGCCAGGGCGCACTGGGCGGGAGGCGGGGCACCGTCAGGGCGGTGCCCCGCCTCCTGCCCAGCGTGACGGCGCCCCCCCGGGACCTGCGTCCGAGGCGGCGGCCTCACGTGGCCTCCATGGTGGGGCCGGCCCTGCTGGATAGTCTATATGGCTGCTTTCTCAACTATCCAATGGTTGTTGATAGAGAATTACAGTCTCACAAAGCTCCTGGTTCAACCTCTCACCATCTCCCACTTAACACAGACCTGGCCACTTATGTCTGCATGACTGCTCCTCCATTGTATCTTGAAACTCATACAGCACAATTTTATGGAAGTCTATTCAGAAGTGAATTTTATTGTATTCACTGGGGTTTACTCCAAACTAAATCAATTTTAGTTATACAGAGCATGGGATCCTCTGTATATTTCAGACTTCAGATAAAACATCATCATTACTTTTTTAAAAAAATATTTTTACTTTTTTCTAGTATAAGAAAAAGATATTTCCATGTTATTTCTCTTCTCAAGTGAAACACAGGGCACGTCTACCTTGATCACTTATTGCTAAGGGGCCCCAGTTCCTCTCTGTGGCAGCCAAACACCACATAGAGATGAGTTTGCTTCCATAAAAAAACAAAAACAAATCAAAACCATAACCTTTTCACCAAATATGCTTTTTTCACACACAAACATTGCTACAAAAGGTTATTTTCCATATTTTCTATGAAGAAATCCCTAATCTGAAGAGCTTTCACATATGTTGAACATTTCTTGATAAGGCACCTGGATGTGCTGAAATACACATTGAGAATGAAAAACTGCATGTGTGTGCTTTCCTTCCTTACTTGTTATCTTGTCTGATATTGAAAGCAGCCAGACTTGTTGCTGCTAGAAATATTGCCATTTAAGAATTGTAGCTGCTTGAAGTCAAAACCCTAACACCCCCAATAACCAATTTAGCTTTTAAGCTTTTACTGAAATCTGCTCCTCTGGAGCTTTCCCTCTCCAGAATAATTGCTCAGGCCTTTTTTGTTTCAGGGTGGGGGGTGGGTAGGGCCATAGCCAGAAAAAAAAGGGGGTTTTGAAAATTTGGGGGGGGGTTGAACCCCTGACCCACCCGCCCCCCGGGTTCAGACCTGTCAATATCTGCTTGAGATAGTGCCTGGAGGGACTCTTAATTTTTTGTGTCTCATAGACTTAGCATGGGGATTTGGTTAACCAGTTAAAATTCATGAGTAAACCAGGTTTTTTTAACTTGAAAATTTTCAGGGGGGGGTTGAACCCCTACCCCCCCCCCCCCCCCGGCTACAGGCCTGGGGCTGGGGGGTAAAATAATTACCTTTCTTCGGGGTGGCCAACTTTAGAAAGCCCAGGTGCTATTTTCACTCTTCTTGATCTTCAGAAGTTCTCATCTATCCATGTCCCTGCTCCCACTGGATTCCCAGTTACTCCTGTGGGCTTCTTTTGAGTTTTCGTATTTAAACCAACTTCATGGCCCTTGCATGTTGCATTAATTACAAAATAAGCCTGGACCCACAAGAGTTGTCTATCCTTGCCTTAAGGCTTTCCCCAGTCACATATTCTGGGTGTTTCACTTAATTCCTGTTTTAAAACCTATTTAAGACTGGATAAGTGTTTTAAGAAATGTTTTGTTGGTATCTGGCCCTTCAATAATCTGAAAAGTGGGGCTCATCCATCATACACTTGCTACCAGGAATGGTGCCAAATTTTCAGAAAAGGTGCACTGTGGACCATAAACATCTCCTCCATGTATTTGTTAGTTCTAGGGACAGGGCTATAGGCCTAACATATTTTGTTAGTTTTAATAATGTTATGCAGGAACACTTTTAAAATCACAGTGGCAGAAACTACAGGGGCTTGTTTATAGTATGGTAAGGATTCCTTTATGCCATCATTCTGAAGAATTTATTTGTTCGCTCTCTTTTAAGATGTTTGTAACAAACATAGGTTGTCTACCATATTTAGGGTGTATTAGTCATATCGCAGCCCCCCCCCCCCCGCCGCCACTACAAAAATAATCTTACAAAAAAAGATCTTACAAAAAAAGCCATCTTCTGTCAGCCTTTCTCAACCTTTCTACCCTGGAGGAACCCTTGACATATTTTTAGGTCTCAGTGAATCCCCTGCATAAAAATAATTATTTATACAATTCGAAAGAGAGATAGAGCTGCACAATCTCCAAAACCCCTTGGTAATCCCTTGTGGAACCCTTGGGTGCCAAAGAATCTGGGATGAGAAACCCAGTTCTAGATCATCACAGAGTCTGGTAATTTGTAAGCCTCCTTTGGGACACCCCAAAAATTTCCTCTAATTTGGGTGTTGAATATGCCTAAAACCTTAATATGGTAAAAATAAAAATGTAAGTCTAAACTAAATCTTTGAGACCACTTCTATTTAGAATTCCTTTTTACATTTTTCTCACACCCTATTTTAAAAACATGTTGATTTAAAGGAGAGGCAAATAAATCAATTCAGTCAGTTTTGTCTTTCTGATATCTTCTACAAGTGTGTTGTTTCCTGAAGTACAGAACATTGAATAATCTGTATAAGATTAATGTTTGCACAAAGCATAAAACTGACTACTACAGAAAGGAAAATGAATGTACCACAAAGAAGGCCATTGGTGACCTTCAAGAAAACAAGCAATGAATGGAGTAAATAGAAGGAACAGAAATATCTATCTCCTCTATCTTTTCTCCCTTTGGGAGGTGATGCTGAAGGAAGCCAAAGGAAAATACAAGCAAATTTTAGCAGAAAGTCAGGGAAGAGGAAGTACGTGCTACTCTCTCATACATGCACGCACACATCTCCAGAGGAAACCTTGAGCATATCTTACTTCAGAGTCACCAGACTTGGCCTGATATCCTTGGAGTTTTTTGTTTGTTTTTTTTATATACAGAAGCAAACTGGAATGGCACTTGACTCTCACTTGAATGCTAGCAATAAGAGGATATCTTCCATAAAATTGGAAGGATGAAAGTTATTTCTGGGGTTGAAGGATGAACCATCTTCTTTCTTTTTCTAAAAAAAAAAAGCATGGGTATAATGACCAGGGGTCTCAGGAATAATGGATGTTAAATGAATAGCAGTTGTGACCCAGTATCAGATGCCGTATTCTGCCTAATGGTGAGGATAGTCCATCAGGAAATAATGCCCGACTGCTCACTGGAGGGAAGGATATTAGAGGCAGATATTAGAGGCAGATGAAGTAATTTGGCCACATAATGAGAAGACAGGAAAGCTTGGAGAAGAGTATGATGCTGGGAAAAATGGAAGGAAAGAGGAAGAGGAGCCAACCAAGGGCAAGATGGATGGATGGTATTCTTGAAGTGACTTGACCTTGAAGGAGCTGGGGGTGTGAATAGCCGACAGGGAACTCTGGCGTGGGCTGGTCCATGAGGTCATGAAGAGTCAGAAGCAACTGAATGAATAAACAAAAACAAGCCTTTAGGATCACCAAAAACTGAGACTGACACGAAGAATGAAATGGCTGGTCTGTTTCTATAAAGAAAGGAATTCGTTTTGTATTATGTTTGTCTTTTTGTTTCAGTTGGTATACGATTAACCTTGAAGTGTTGGGCATATGTCAAGAAAACTTTAAAATTTGGCCTAAATGTTCTGACTAAACAAAGCACTAATTTACTGTATTTAGTGCTTTGCCCCCAAAGTCCCCCTTTGTCCTTACCTTTCAGTACAAGGGAAGGGGGTGGGAATGTTCCAGCAGAAATCTTGTTTTCTTTTGGGCAAACTCTTAAGAACAAGAGAAATAGAAGGAGCCAGTGAAGCGACAACAGCATCCGTAGAGTTCTGGCTCTTTGTGAAGGTTGCTAATCTGATCTTTTTAAAGAAAACATTCCCTCCTTTGTTTTCTTTTTAAAGATCTTATCCTGTTTAAAATTCATTCTGCTAAATCACAGCTATTTGTTACCACCACTTACCTTCTCAAGGGCATATTTTTCCAATGCAGTTTTAGAACAAATATTATTTCCTTCACCAGCAGCTATGAGTTGTATTTATCATCCCTGTGCTAAAGGCAATAAATGCATGCTGAGCACCTGCAAACTCATGAGTAATTTAGCACTACAGTAATAAGAGATGGCACCAGATTTTGTCTGATCTTGGATGCTAAGCAAGGAGACCGCCAATGAATACTAGGTGCTGAGGGCTCTGCTTCAGAGAAAGAAACTGACAAAAACACTTCTAGTTATTTCTTGTCTAAGAAAGCCTATGAAATTGATGGGGTCCCAGTAACATGAGAGGTGACTTGAAGGCACATGCACATACAATAAGAATGGAGACTAAATAGAATCTATTCATTGGCAAGAAATACACAGCCAATATCTTCATAGTTTGTTTATGTATTTTGTTACAACTGAATGGGTTAATTAACCTGAAGAAATACCTTTCTAGCAATTTCTAGGGACCCATCCAGACAGTACCTTTATCCCATGAGCTCCCGCAGCAACCAGGAGGGTGGCCAGATGCCGTTCCTTGTAAACCCGGAAGCAATCGATATAAAAGGCAAAAGATGCAAGATTTCCAGGTGCAGGAATATTGCAGTTTTTAGCCAAATATCTAGATCTTCACATCTATATGTTCCTGCAATTGGAAATCATTGATTTTTTTTTTAAAACTGGGTTTGTTCCCGGGTTTTAGATGTTTATTCCTGATTGGTCAGTTCCTAAAATGGTGACATCTGAGTAGAAGGCAAAAACTTTGTCCTGGGAAAAGGAACCTCATCCTACACCTGTGGCAGAAAAATGAAGTTCCTGGGGTGCAACAAGTACTCTCACACTAAGTAGTACACAGTGAAACAGAAACAGACACTTTCAAGCCAGCAAGAAAATGTCATCATTACTGTAGTTAGTCAGACCTTGTATTGCCATCTGTGCAGACAGGTTCCATAGTATACTTGTGTCAGGGAACAACAGGATGATGTTGCCGGGTTATATATGTTGGTTCCTCATTGGGTGTATGCTGACAACATGGGTACAGTTTAGTAAATGGCAAAAACTTGCTACTGGGCCGTTGGGACATGGATGTGCTGGAGAGGAATGTAAATACTGAGAGCCAAGGTCATGCAGGTGGCTAATAGTAACAGCCATGTAAAACCCAGGAACAGCACCCTATTGTCCCATGCCCACAAGTAAACAATCAAATATGTCTGGATAGATGGCCAGGTAGCCAGGCTCTAAAAAGTGTAAGTAATGACAAACTTATGTTCCTGGCTTGAAAGTGTGTGTTCCTGTTTCATTGTGCAGTGCTGACTTGAGCAATAGTGGTCCTACCCCATGAGGTTTATTTGTGTGGCAGATACTTCATGAAATATTTGGAGGGCACAGTTTTTCTGGCCAGGACAAAGAACTGAACTTTTGCAGAGATCCGCATATCCGTATATCTGCATCCTGGGGCTTTAAAAAAAAAAAAGCTGCCAAGGTTTCCGATGGAAGTCCCGTGGTGGCCATCCTGGGAACCTCTAAATCTCAGAACAAAGCAGCAAGTCTGGACAAGGGAGGCAGAAATCTCAGGACTAACAGGTCTGTATGTGGACTTTTTCTGAAGTCCTGGGATTGTTTGGCCCTGTTTAAAACACCTGATGTAGTGCTGTCTCGAAGCACTGAAGCATGGCTCTATGGACAGTGTTTACTAGATGTTTACAATGAGGTCATGCGGAAGACCTACAGATTCTTATAGTCAAATCTGCAAGAGTAAAATTCACAAATGTGCTGGACTGCATAGTGGGTTTTTTCCCATATCTTTTTAAAAACAATATAATTTTCACGATACATTTTTAGAGTGATTTGAGGAATAAAACAATAGATTCTTTCAATTCCAAAGAGAATTCATAAATACAGAGTAATCACTAATTAGATCTTATGCCAGTTACAAAGCTCTTTCTTTTCTAATTTTTCATCCAACCTGACATGGTGGTGGTTGATTGGCTGTCAGGGGTCATCAAACCTCTCCTGTTGTTGAATTTTTATGCCTGATGATGATGAGGAACCATGTTTGGTTGTGCAAATACTGATGTGGACAAATATGTGGAAACCCTCAAATACAGCTAGAGCTTACTTACTTAGGCGATCCCTTGTAGTTCGAGGATGATGGTCCTCCATTTCTTGGAAGACACCTGTGCGTGATTTTTTTTTAATGTGTGGAGGTCGGTGCATGGCCGGTCAACACACAGTCTTCACAGATTGAGGTTCCAGCAGTGGTGTGATTAACACAACAAGAGTGGCTTCTCAGCCTGTTGCAGCCTTCTTCTGCCTTCACAGCCGTTGTAACATGTACAATGTTATCCTCCGCCTGCTCCGCCGTTGAGGTCTTTGGGTCTTCGGATTGTTCTTGGTCTGGATCCTCTCCTGTGGCCACTCCTGGGAGTGCATGACTCTGGTGGTTGTGCCTGCAGGTTCATTGGAACACTCAAGCCCCCTCACCACGTCAAGGTTACAATCCATCGAGGGGGCATAACAGCTAGGGCATTATCCAAAGCAAAGCTGAACCAAAGCTTTAAAAAAAGTCAGAAGAGTAAGATTTGGGAGAAATCTGATACAGCATAACCTGTCTCGGAAAAAAGTGCAGGTGTCCTCCAAGGCCTTTATTCAAAGATAAATTAGACACTGAGTAAGAAGCAGCTGTGTAAAAAAGTTCCTAAGCATGAAAAAAAAATTGTGAAAAGAGAAAGCATATCCTCCAGCTGTCCCAGTTAAGCCTCTCTTGTCCCACCTTTCAGCTATTTTTAAAACGTCCAATTTCTCTCTTCACCCCACTTTCCCCCTTTGTTCTCAGTTTACTTCGTTTGCTGTAAATGAGTTCAAATTATGAAAGTAGTTCACACTCATTTATTGGGGGGGGGGGTGGATCATAGAATCATAGAATAGTAGAGTTGGAAGAGACCTCACGGGCCATCCAGTCCAACCCCCCGCTAACAAGCAGGAAATCGCATTCAAAGCACCCCCGACATATGGCCATCCAGCCTCTGCTTAAAAGCCTCCAAAGAAAGAGCCTCCACCACAGTCCGGGGAAGAGAGTTCCACTGCCGAACAGCTCTCACAGTGAGGAAGTTCTTCCTGATATTCAGGTGGAATCTCCTTTCCTGTAGTTTGAAGCCATTGTTCCGTGTCCTAGTCTGCAGGGCAGCAGAAAAAAAGCTTGCTCCCTCCTCCCTATGACTTCCCCTCTGTGAAGAAGTGTATAATTATATTTTGTTTATAGATGATATGTGTATTTGATTTTGTGTAAACAGCCAGGTTTGGCTAAGTTAAAATGGTGAGTATTTGAATTGACATTATGTATGGGGGAAGGTAGCCATCTTAGAATGCTAGAGCAGGTTACCATAGCAACAGGGGGGGAGCCAACCGCCGCCTGGAAAGAAAAAGGGGGAATATTTTAAAACCCAGCAGTTGGTGATTCTCTAGTCACAGAGAAGGATCTGATTCTTGTGTGGAGAATCAGGCTGGCTTAAATAGAAGGATTTGAGTCAGATTTAGGTTAGACCAGACTAGGCAAGTTAGGTGATTTGTCTAGGGTCAGTTGTGGAGTCTGTGGATTAGGGAACATTAATCCCAGGGGATCCAGGAGGATCAGGGTTTAGTGTAATCCAGAGAAAGAAGTATTTTGAAAGTTTAACCACCTTATAACCGTTTGTAACCATTAAGCGAAGTGCCTTTACCAAGTTATCTGAAACCATCAAGCTCTGTACCTGCAATAAACTTGTTTTGATTTTATTCTAATCAAGCCTCTGTCATACTCCCATATTAAATTAAGTAACATCAACACCTGAAGCGGAACAAATAGAGAAAGCTTATAAGAACCAGTACCATCTGCCTGACGTCTCCATTGGTGGCAGCGAAGAAGATAATCAAACAAATCATTAATTAACACCATCTCTCACAAAACATCTTTATTCATTGGTGGTATCTGTGTGTGCGTGTGTGGGATCAAAAAGGGTTCCATCTCTGACACACATTCCTGTCAGACACCTCACCTCTATACATATTGGTGGCAAAGCTGAGGGGATTCTAAAAGGGACCCCATTCCTCTGTCACCCTCAGCATCTCTACATTAATTGGTGGCAGCGGTGGGATTCAAAGAGGGATTCCATCCTCTGCCACATCAGCTCCCTACATAAATTGGTGGCAGCAGTGGGATTCAAAGGGGATTCCATCCTCTGCCACATCAAGTCCCCACATAAATTGGTGGCAGCGGTGGGATTCAAAGGGGATTCCATCCTCTGCCACATCAGTTCTCCACATAACCTCACATATTTGTACATGGCTATCATGTCTCCTCTCAGCCTTCTCTTTTGCAAGTTAAACATGCCCAGCACTTTAAGCCGCTCCTCATAGGGCTTGTTCTCCAGACCCTAAATCATTTTAGTCGACCTCCTCTGGACGCTTTCCAGCTTGTCAACATCTCCCTTCAACTGCGGTGCCCAAAATTGGACACAGTATTCCAGGTGTGGTCTGACCAAGGCAGAATAGAGAGGGAGCATGACTTCCCTGGATCTAGATGCTATACCCCTATTGATGCAGGCCAGAATCCCATTGGCTTTTTTAGCTGCCACATCACATTGTTGGCTCATGTTTAACTTGTTGTCCACGAGGACTCCAAGGTCTTTTTCGCACACACTGCTGTCAAGCCAAGCATCCCCCATTCTGTATCTTTGCATTCCATTTTTTCTGCCGAAGTGAAGTATCTTGCATTTGTCCCTGTTGAACTTCATTTTGTTAGTTTCAGCCCATCTCTCTAGTCTGTCAAGATCGTTTTGAATTCTGCTCCTGTCTTCTGAAGTGTTAGCTATCCCTCCCAGTTTTGTGTCGTCTGCAAACTTGATGATCGTACCTTCTAACCCTTCATCTAAGTCGTTAATAAAGATGTTGAACAGAACCGGGCCTAGGACGGAGTCCTGCGGCACTCCACTTGTGACTTCTTTCCATGATGAAGATGACGCATTGGTGAGCACCCTTTGAGTTCGTTCGCTTAGCCAATTACAGATCCATCTAACCGTAGTTTTGTCTAGCCCACATTTTACTAGTTTGTTTGCCAGAAGGTCGTGGTGGACTTTTTCAAAGGCCTTACTGAAATCCAGGTACGCTACATCCACAGCATTCCCTGTATCGACCCAACTCGTAACTCTATCAAAAAAAGAGATCAGATTAGTCTGGCATGACTTGTTTTTGGTAAATCCGTATTGACTATTAGCAATGACCGCATTTGTTTCTAAGTGTTCGCAGACCACTCCCTTAATGATCTTTTCCAGAATCTTGCCTGGTATCGACGTGAGGCTAACCGGATGGTAATTGTTTGGGTCGTTCTTTTTCCCTTCTTGAAGATAGGGACCACATTCGCCCTCCTCCAATCTTCTGGGACTTCTCCTGTTCTCCAAGAACTCTCGAAGATAATTGCCAGTGGTTCTGAAATAACTTCCACTAGTTCCTTCGATACTCTTGGATGTAGCTTATCTGGCCCTGGGGACTTGAATTTGTTTAGAGAGGCCAGGTGTTCCTGGACAACTTGTTTCCCTATTTGGGGTTGGATTTCCCCCAATCCTTCGTCTATTCCATGTTGCTGAGGTTGAAGATGGCTTTCTTTTTGTGAGAAGACCGAGGCAAAGAAGGCATTAAGTAGTTCTGCCTTTTCCCTCTCTCCTGTCACCATCACCCCACCTTCTCCTCGCAGAGGCCCTATCACCTCCTTGTTCTTCCTTTTTCTACCAACGTAGGCAAAAAAGGCTTTTTTGTTGTTTTTAATGTCCCTGGCAAGCCTGAGCTCATTTTGCACTTTAGCCTTGCGAACCTTTTCCCTACAGGAGTTGGCTATATGTTTGAATTTTTCTTTGGTGATTTCTCCCCTTTTCCACTTCTTGTGCATGTCACTTTTGAGTCTTAGCTCAGTTAGAAGTTCTTTGGACATCCATTCTGGCTTCTTTGCACTTGTCTTATTTTTCTTCTTTGTTGGCACTGTTTGCATTTGTGCCTTGAGTATTTCATTTTTGAAAAACTCCCATCCATCCTTAACTCCCTTGTCTTTTAATATTGGCGTCCATGGAATGCCGCTCAGTAATTCCTTCATTTTTTGGAAGTCAGCTCTCTTAAAGTCCAGAATGACTTGTCTTAGTTTCAGCCTTCCTTTGTATTGCAAACTGCAGGAGCACATGGTCACTTGCTCCTAATGATCCAACCACTTTAACTGTATTGATCAGGTCTTCCACATTTGTTAAGATTAGATCAAGAATAGCCAATCCCCTTTTTGCCTCTTCTACCTTCTGGACCATAACATTGTCTGCAAGGCAAGTGAGGAATTTGTTGGACTTTGTACTCTTGGCCGAGTTTGTTTTCCAGCAGATATCGGGGTAATTGAAATCGCCCATGACTACTATATCTCTTCTTTGTGTCTGTTTGGTCAGCTGTTGACAGAAGGCTTCATCAAGCCCTTCATCCTGACTCGGAGGTCTGTAGTAGACACCCTTGACAAGATCTTTTTGAGTCCCGGTTCCCTTGATCCAGATGCTTTCAAGCTGGTTTCCCGGATTACAGTCTTGCATTTCTTCTGCAACGTAACTGTTTTTGACATATAAAGCTACTCCCTCTCCTCTCCCCTTTGTTCTATTTCTGTGAAAGAGGTTATAGCCCTCAATGGCTAAATTCCAGTGATGGGAGTCATCTCACCAGGTTTCAGTGATGCCTATGACATCCTATGTGTGGTGCTGTGCTAAGAGTTGGAGTTCGTCTTGCTTATTTCCCATGCTCTGAGCATTAGTGTAAAGACATGTAAGCCCCTGTGACCTCCCCTCGAGCTGTTTATTTCGGATTATTGTGCTCTCTGTACTTGGTCCTTGCTGTGTTTGTGGGTGAGAGGAAAGGAATGCAAGTTATTCTTCACTGTTAACACAGGCAAAAGTAAACTTCTGCATCCTCTTTAGTTTGTATGTTCTTCCTTTAGCGATCTTGGCCATGTTCTAATATTGCTTGGCCAAACATTTTGTGTTTTTAATCTGTGAATTGTTGGCAGGCGTGTAGAAAGAAACAATTCAGAATAATAATTTTAGAAGCATAATGGGTGCAGAAACAGATTTTCTTGAGTTTATATTTTGTTGAGTTTTTTTCAGTATTCCAGGTGGTTTAGATATAGTGGAAATGTCTCATGAAGACTGAAAAAATCTTCATGCTTGGTAAAATTCAAACAAATAGCAGGGAGGGGCTCTAAATGTAATACAGATTGAGGATCTGTTATTTAAAATGCTTAGGACCAGAAGTGTTTTGGATTCTGGATTTTTTTTTATATTTTGTGATACCTGCATACATATAAATAATTATAGATATATTAGAGCTGGGACCCATCTTGTTATCGTAAAATTGACCTCCCACCTCCCCCCAATAACTATAAATTTATAACCAATTCAAGCTTAGCCCCAGCTCAGCCCAAACATTCCTGGCAAGATTAATCTAATAATTTACCAAGAGTAAAACTGGTTTGGCAGTAAATATCAACTATCAGAACTTATATTATGCCGTGTTGATGTAACTTTGGACTACATGGCTTTTTTTGGAAACAACACAGATTCTTCAAATGTACTCCCTGCTTAAAGACAGATTGCCAGTAACCCTCAGGACTCAGGATCATCAAGAACTTTGTTTGCCTACTTGATTGACTTTCCATTTTCCCAAGCCTCACTCTTTGTGTAGAGATTATTCCAAGCTTCCAAAGTCTATTACTGCTCAATACTCATTCTTGGATCGCAAGAAGATCCAACCAGTCCATACTCCAGGAAATAATACCCAAATGCTCACTGGAAGAAAGGATATCAGAAGCAATGATGAAGTACTTTGGCCATATAATGAGAAGACAGGAAATCTTGGGGAATATAATGATAGTGAGGAAAATGGAAGAAAAAAGGAAGAGGGGCCAACCAATGGCAAGATGGGTGGATGATATTCGTGAAGTGACTGGCTTGACCTTGAAGGGGCTGGCGATGGCTGACAGGGATTACTGGTATGGGCTGGTATATGAGGTCACGAAGAGTCGGAAGCAACTGAATGAATAAACAACCAAAAAACAATTCTTTCCAGCTTGGACAATGAGGCCCACATCTCTCAGACTTGTAATTTGTAACCCCACCAATCCCAGATGTTCTCTCTTTCTCTCTGCCTCAGTCTGTGACTCCAGAAAGAAGTTTCAGCCAATGAAAAAGCAGGTCCTAGGAGACCTCATTGCTAAGTCAATCAAGGAAGGAAGTGGGTCTTCTGAATGGCTTCCAAAGGGAATAGAATGCTTTGCACTGTATTATATTATATAGAATAGTTATTTTGGTGATTACGCTGTTCTGTCATCCATCTGGCCAGGTGCATAAAACCTCTGATATTGCCTTCAAACCCTTATATCATACTGGTAGGTTTCCTATAAGCAACAAATTTACCTCTGTATGAGAAGAATGTTAGATAAAATATGCATTTATTCTGATCCAGCATACCCTGTCTTCAATTTTTAAGAATAATCTTTGGAATGAAATCAGATCATGACCTATGAAAGCTAACATTTTTTTCACTTAAGGATACCTCTGGGATGATAATCAATAGGCTTGCTCAAATAATTCGTTTTCCCCGTTACCCGTTATTAATTCGTTATTTTCGTTTGTTTTGAAGCAATATAGAACCTTGGTTGTCCACACGCCTGGATATCGCGGTTTCGAACCGCGATTGGCCGTTTTCCGTTATGGCGCCTTTTTTTTCGTTTTAAAAAAATGCTTTTGCAAATCACCCAAACTTGTTTAATGGCACTGGGGCAACCTAGCGTGTTGTTGGCACCTTGTGGCCAATCAGAGAGCACATTAAACCAGGGGGAGGGGCTGGTAGGACGTCCTGAATGAAAAGAGCCTGCACTCAGCCTCGTGGCTCATTCGCACCGGGTTTCTGAAGAGGGTGGAAGGGAGTTTGGGCAGGCAGGCAGGCAGGCAGGAAACTTTGCTGCGTCACAGCCTCCTTGGCTGTTTTCTAGAGCTGAGCTAGGCTACAGAAGACCGGGAGAAAAGTTTGGGTGGGTGAGTTTGGGAGGTGTGGGGAAACTGTTGGGTGTTGGGTGTTGCTTTTATAATTTTTTGCAAAGGGCCTGTGGGTGTTTTTTTCCTCACGAGATTGGCGTTTTCAATTTTCCCACACGGCCAGCAATTATTCTGCTGCGCCTTTTTTTCTTCTAAAGGGTTTTTGGAAACAAGGGAGCCTGGTGATTTGGCCCTTGCCTCATGCAGGGCTGTTTTTCTCCGTGCCAGGGTCTCTGAATAAAAAGCCAACTTTGCCAAAAAGAATTGCACCTCCCATTAGTCCTTTGCAGAACTAAAAAACCTCCTTTTTGGGAAACAAGGGACCCACTTTTGCCCTTTCACTGCTCAAACAGGGCAGTCTGTCCGTTAAAGGGTCGCTTTCTGTGTATCAAAAGCCAACTTTGCAAAAAAGAATTGCACCTCCCATTAGTCCTTGAGAGAACTAAAAAACCTCCTTTTTGGGAAACAAGGGACCCACTTTTGCCCTTTCACTGCTCAAACAGGGCAGTCTCTCCGTTAAAGGGTCGCTTTCTGTGTATCAAAAGCCAACTTTGCAAAAAAGAATTGCACCTCCCATTAGTCCTTGAGAGAACTAAAAAACCTCCTTTTTGGGAAACAAGGGACCCACTTTTGCCCTTTCATTGCTCAAACAGGGCAGTCCCTCCGTTAAAGGGTCGCTTTCTGTGTATCAAAAGCCAACTTTGCAAAAAAGAATTGCACCTCCCATTAGTCCTTGAGAGAACTAAAAAACCTCCTTTTTGGGAAACAAGGGACCCACTTTTGCCCTTTCATTGCTCAAACAGGGCAGTCTCTCCGTTAAAGGGTCGCTTTCTGTGTATCAAAAGCCAACTTTGCCAAAAAGTATTGCACCTCCCATTAGTCCTTGAGAGAACTAAAAAACCTCCTTTTTGGGAAACAAGGGACCCACTTTTGCCCTTTCATTGCTCAAACAGGGCAGTCTGTCCGTTAAAGGGTCGCTTTCTGTGTATCAAAAGCCAACTTTGCCAAAAAGAATTGCACCTCCCATTAGTCCTTGGCAGAACTAAAACTCCTCCTTTTTGGGAAACAAGGGACCCACTTTTGCCCTTTCACTGCTCAAACAGGGCAGTCTCTCCGTTAAAGGGTCGCTTTCTGTGTATCAAAAGCCAACTTTGCCAAAAAGAATTGCACCTCCCATTAGTCCTTGGCAGAACTAAAACTCTTCCTTTTTGGGAAACAAGGGACCCACTTTTGCCCTTTCATTGCTCAAACAGGGCAGTCTGTCCGTTAAAGGGTCGCTTTCTGTGTATCAAAAGCCAACTTTGCCAAAAAGAATTGCACCTCCCATTAGTCCTTGGCAGAACTAAAACTCCTCCTTTTTGGGAAACAAGGGACCCACTTTTGCCCTTTCACTGCTCAAACAGGGCAGTCTCTCCGTTAAAGGGTCGCTTTCTGTGTATCAAAAGCCAACTTTGCCAAAAAGAATTGCACCTCCCATTAGTCCTTGAGAGAACTAAAAAACCTCCTTTTTGGGAAACAAGGGACCCACTTTTGCCCTTTCATTGCTCAAACAGGGCAGTCTGTCCATTGAAGGGTCGCTTTCTGTGTATCAAAAGCCAACTTTGCCAAAAAGAATTGCACCTCCCATTAGTCCTTGAGAGAACTAAAAAACCTCCTTTTTGGAAAACAAGGGACCCACTTTTGCCCTTTCACTGCTCAAACAGGGCAGTCTGTCCGTTAAAGGGTCGCTTTCTGTGTATCAAAAGCCAACTTTGCCAAAAAGTATTGCACCTCCCATTAGTCCTTGGCAGAACTAAAAAACCTCCTTTTTGGAAAACAAGGGACCCACTTTTGCCCTTTCACTGCTCAAACAGGGCAGTCTGTCCGTTAAAGGGTCGCTTTCTGTGTATCAAAAGCCAACTTTGCCAAAAAGAATTGCACCTCCCATTAGTCCTTGGCAGAACTAAAACTCCTCCTTTTTGGGAAACAAGGGACCCACTTTTGCCCTTTCACTGCTCAAACAGGGCAGTCTCTCCGTTAAAGGGTCGCTTTCTGTGTATCAAAAGCCAACTTTGCCAAAAAGAATTGCACCTCCCATTAGTCCTTGGCAGAACTAAAACTCCTCCTTTTTGGGAAACAAGGGACCCACTTTTGCCCTTTCACTGCTCAAACAGGGCAGTCTCTCCGTTAAAGGGTCGCTTTCTGTGTATCAAAAGCCAACTTTGCCAAAAAGAATTGCACCTCCCATTAGTCCTTGGCAGAACTAAAACTCTTCCTTTTTGGGAAACAAGGGACCCACTTTTGCCCTTTCATTGCTCAAACAGGGCAGTCTCTCCGTTAAAGGGTCGCTTTCTGTGTATCAAAAGCCAACTTTGCCAAAAAGAATTGCACCTCCCATTAGTCCTCGAGAGAACTAAAAAACCTCCTTTTTGGGAAACAAGGGACCCACTTTTGCCCTTTCATTGCTCAAACAGGGCAGTCTGTCCATTAAAGGGTCGCTTTCTGTGTATCAAAAGCCAACTTTGCCAAAAAGAATTGCACCTCCCATTAGTCCTTGAGAGAACTAAAAAACCTCCTTTTTGGAAAACAAGGGACCCACTTTTGCCCTTTCACTGCTCAAACAGGGCAGTCTGTCCATTAAAGGGTCGCTTTCTGTGTATCAAAAGCCAACTTTGCCAAAAAGAATTGCACCTCCCATTAGTCCTTGGCAGAACTAAAAAACCTCCTTTTTGGGAAACAAGGGACCCACTTTTGCCCTTTCATTGCTCAAACAGGGCAGTCTCTCCGTTAAAGGGTCGCTTTCTGTGTATCAAAAGCCAACTTTGCCAAAAAGAATTGCACCTCCCATTAGTCCTTGGCAGAACTAAAACTCCTCCTTTTTGGGAAACAAGGGACCCACTTTTGCCCTTTCACTGCTCAAACAGGGCAGTCTCTCCGTTAAAGGGTCGCTTTCTGTGTATCAAAAGCCAACTTTGCCAAAAAGAATTGCACCTCCCATTAGTCCTTGAGAGAACTAAAAAACCTCCTTTTTGGGAAACAAGGGACCCACTTTTGCCCTTTCATTGCTCAAACAGGGCAGTCTCTCCGTTAAAGGGTCGCTTTTTGTGTATCAAAAGCCAACTTTGCCAAAAAGAATTGCACCTCCCATTAGTCCTTGGCAGAACTAAAAAACCTCCTTTTTAGGAAACAAGGGACCCACTTTTGCCCTTTCATTGCTCAAACAGGGCAGTCTCTCCGTTAAAGGGTCGCTTTCTGTGTATCAAAAGCCAACTTTGCCAAAAAGAATTGCACCTCCCATTAGTCCTTGGCAGAACTAAAACTCCTCCTTTTTGGGAAACAAGGGACCCACTTTTGCCCTTTCACTGCTCAAACAGGGCAGTCTCTCCGTTAAAGGGTCGCTTTCTGTGTATCAAAAGCCAACTTTGCCAAAAAGAATTGCACCTCCCATTAGTCCTTGAGAGAACTAAAACTCCTCCTTTTTGGGAAACAAGGGACCCACTTTTGCCCTTTCATTGCTCAAACAGGGCAGTCTCTCCGTTAAAGGGTCGCTTTCTGTGTATCAAAAGCCAACTTTGCCAAAAAGAATTGCACCTCCCATTAGTACTTGGCAGAACTAAAAAACCTCCTTTTTGGAAAACAAGGGACCCACTTTTGCCCTTTCACTGCTCAAACAGGGCAGTCTGTCCGTTAAAGGGTCGCTTTCTGTGTATCAAAAGCCAACTTTGCCAAAAAGAATTGCACCTCCCATTAGTCCTTGGCAGAACTAAAACTCCTCCTTTTTGGAAAACAAGGGACCCACTTTTGCCCTTTCACTGCTCAAACAGGGCAGTCTGTCCGTTAAAGGGTCGCTTTCTGTGTATCAAAAGCCAATTTTGCCAAAAAGAATTGCACCTCCCATTAGTCCTTGGCAGAACTAAAACTCCTCCTTTTTGGAAAACAAGGGACCCACTTTTGCCCTTTCACTGCTCAAACAGGGTAGTCTGTCCGTTAAAGGGTCGCTTTCTGTGTATCAAAAGCCAACTTTGCAAAAAAGAATTGCACCTCCCATTAGTCCTTGAGAGAACTGGAAAGTACAGGTATCCCCTTGTAAAAAAATAAAATTAGCTAAAAAATAAATAGACGGTTTTGCGGCAGTTAAGATACCCTTAATAACATAACACGTTGCCAATCAAGAAACAAGAAATATTTTCCACCACTTCCACGACACCTTTCCATCCCCCCATCTGTCTCCTGAAAACACTCCTGCTGTCATGAAACGTTCAGCTGCACGCGGGTCTGGGGGAGCAAGTCCTGATAGTGGTAAAGGCACAGCCAGGACACTGTGGGGGGCCAAAAAAGTTAGGGTGGGTCCCATCCGTCTGGAACGCCGAACTATGGGAGTGGGTGGACTTGATGAAGAAGCCGGCTGTTCGCATGCAGAAAGTACACAGCCCTCCACACCGAGCCAGTTGTCTTATAGAGCTGAGACCACAGGACGATCAATGGAACATACAGGTTTAGCCGTCCTGGAACTACAGGTGGTGGATAGTGAGGATATAGATAACCCCACCCCTCCACCCGCTACTGACAGTGAGGAGGAGGTAGAGGAGGTTGTACCATCCAAACAAAAACTTTCTCAAGCTGACGAAAGGGTGCCCACGACTCCTATCTCTGTGGGCGTCCCCACAGTGGCTGTGGGGAGGCCTAGGTCTTATATTTGGGACCATTTCCATGTCCACTCTCAGAGTGCTACCTTGGCTGTTTGTAGGCACTGTGGGGCAAATATCAGCAGAGGCAGAGACCTGAGACATCTTGCGACCTCGGGGTTGAGTTCTCACTTGAAGCGACACCATCCCTCCATATCGGTAGGAGGGGGAACTGCAAGCCCTTCCAGTGGCAGCATTAGCACACAAAGTTCTCCTGGTGAAGATGGTGGAAGGCAGACACAGTCCACCTTGGAGGATTGGGCCATTCCATTACCCAGAAAGAAAACGGGGGAAACATTACTCACACCCCAGCAGATAACCCAAACTGTGGGAGAGATGATTGCCCTTGATCACCATCCCTTCCGCCTGGTTGAACAAGAAGGCTTCGTACGCCTTATGAAACGGCTGTGCCCCCGATACAAAATCCCCTCCCGTCACACCTTTTCCAGAAAAGTAATTCCCGGCTTGTACGAGGGCTGTAAGGAACGCATTTCCCAGATGTTGCGTAGCACCATGGGAGGACACATCCATTTTACCTCTGACATTTGGTCAAGCTTGGGAGGAGGCCATTCCTACCTCTCTCTCACAGCACATTGGTGGGAGAAGGAAGGCAGTATGGATACATCCCATCGTTGGGCACTCCTCGCGTTGGAGGTAGTTGATCGAGATCACAAGGCAGAGACCATCTGCAGCTCTCTGGAAAACATTATGGGGGAGTGGATGCAGTATAGGCCGGAAGAAATGAGGAGGGGCTTTATGGTGACTGACGCTGGGAAAAATATGATCAAAGCGGTTGAAAGTGCCGGGTTTCAGAATGTGTCCTGCATGGCCCACATGCTTCACAATACCGTCAAGGAAGGTTTAAAGAGCACGGAAGAGCAGCCAGCCAGCAACGCAAACATCTCCCTGCTGATCGAGCGCTGTAGAAAGATCGCGGGCTACTTCCACAGGAGCATCAAGGCAGCCCGGCAGCTGAGAGAGAGGCAGAGCCTTGAAGGCCTCCTGCAGCACAAGCTGCTCCAGGACGTCTCAACTCGGTGGAATTCAACCTTTAAAATGCTTGAATGCATGGTCGAGCAGCAGAAGGCGGTACACGGCATCTCCCTCACATTGGTTGCGCCAGTTAGCAAACTTGTTCCAAATAAGCAAGAGTGGGACACCATCTCCCAGCTAGTAGACATACTAAAGCCATTCAAACATGCCACTGACACCCTTTCGGACTCAAAAGCCCTTCTTAGCCAGGCAGTGCCCATGGTCTTGAGGCTAAGGAGGCACCTAGAAAGGCTTGGGGCCGGTCGAACAATGGACTCCCTGGCTGGACCGCTGACACCGCCGGCCCAGGAGGTGGTGAGGAGGTTGTCCTTTGCTGTACGGAAACGCCTTGAGCCACTTCTTTCCAGCAAGGTCCATATGCTGGCGGCCTTGTGTGATCCCCGGCTAAAGTACAACGTCTGCCCAAAAGACTTTACCATGTGGAAGGCCCAACTAGTTAACCTTGTAAGGGAGGTCTTTGCTGCCAGGGTGGAGGAAACGGGCACAGCGGCCCCTCTTCCGGAAATGCCTGTAACCCCCAGCACTAGCGCTAGTGGCGAGACAGAAAGTCCCGGGGAGCCGGTAGGTGTTTGCCGTAGGGATACGGATCTCCAGCAGCGACCAGGAAATGTTTTTTTTGCGGAGACGGTGGCCATACTAGCCTGCTCTGAAGAATCCTCTTTGTTGGCTTCTGCTCAGAAGGTGGACTCGGCCGAATGCTCGGTCAACAGGTACTTTGAGGAGCCTCCTGAGATAATATCTTGTGATCCATTGGCCTATTGGGCTTCACGCGAACACATGTGGCCGGACCTGTCACACGTTGCCCGCCAGTTCCTCAGCTGTCCTCCCACGAGCGTGCAGAGCAAAAGGGTCTTCAGCCTTGCGGGAGATGTAGTCACGCCCCACCGCAGCTTGCTGGACCCGCAAACAGTTGAGAAACTGGTTTTCCTGAAGGCCAACCTTCCCGTTTTGAATTTCCCAGATTTGGATTTTGACACCGACGGCTCATAGAGGAATAGTTCTCCTTTAATCAGCTCTGCTTCAGAGTAACTTTGGCTACTTTTGTGGGTGGCCAGGGGTGGGGTTGCCCCTTTGGACACTGTCAAACAACTCTCTCCTCTAACCTACAATGCTTTCCTCTCTCTTTTTCCTTCCTTTCTCGTTTTTATCATCACTCACCGTTGCCCACTGTTGTTTTTGGGTTCATCAATCTCAAGGGGCCGTTTCCCAAATCATTGAATCATGGAACCATAGAAAAGTAGAGTTGGAATAGAACTCATGGGCCATCGAGTTCTCCCCCAACAGACACGCAGGAAGTTTCATTCAAAGCATTCCCGACAGATGGCCATCGAGCCTATGCTTAAAAGCTTCTAAAGAAGGAGCCCCCAACACAGTCCGGGGGAGACTTCCACTCCCGAACAGCCATCACAGTCAGGAAGTTCTGCTTGATGTTCAGGTGGAATCATCATTCCACTTGTTGGAACCCACTGCTCCGTCCTGTTGTCTTCAGGGCAGCAGAAAATAAGCTTTCTCCCTCCTCCCTATGACTACCCCTCACATATTTGTACATTGCTAACATTTCTCCTCTCAGCCTTCTCTTCTGCAGGCTAAACAATGATGCCCATCAGCTAATAAAGCCTCTACTCATACTGCTTGATCTACAGACCCTTATCCATTTTATTTGGAATCCTCTATACACTTTCAAGCTTGCCCGCATCTCCATTTATCTGCGTTGCCCAAAGTTGGACATATTATTCCAGGTGCGGTCTGACAACGGCAGAGTAGAGGGGGAACAGGACTGCCTTGGATCTAGACGACGCTATTCCCCAGTTAATGCAGGCCTAAAGCCCATTGGATATTTGCTCTGCCGCAAACCATAGTAGGCTCATTGTTATGTTGTTGTCCACGAGGACTCACAGACTGTTTTCTCACACAGTGCTGTCAAGCTAGGCGTCCCAAGAAATATCGCTTGGATTTACATTACGTTTACCGAAGTGAAGTTGCTTTCATTTGTCCCTGTTGAACAAAATAAAGTTACTTTTGGCCCATCTCTGTAGTCTGAAGTCACAAAATTTTTTCTCTCCCGCAATACTGACGCTCTAGAGGTAGAAGGTTTTTGTGTGATAAATTACTCCATGAAATCCTTGGTAGGATATGCATCCTCTTAGGGTTCATTACGGATTTCATTCAATTCCCCTTTTTTTTCTTTTTGGTTCAAAAATTATTTCCCTCATGAGCCAGGAATGTTTGGTCTTCTCCAGATCCTAAGAGTTCCTGTTCAGAAAGAGCAGTGATATATTTGATGAGGAAAATTCGGATATTCATTTAAGGTGAAGGAATACGCCACAGTCATATTTTTCTGAGATATCTGTCCATCTGAACCTTTGAGGTCGTGTTTTGCCACGGGGATTAATACAACACCTCGACTTTGGCCAGCACTTCTGTAAAGTTTCATCTTTCACTGACCCATCGGCTTGAGCGGTTGTGGTCGACGCAGTGGCCGCGGGACGCCCGCCTTTGGTCCCCCTTTCCCTCTGGCCGCGCACGCGGACGGTGTCGTTTCCCCGTCAGGGCATGTGCCTTTGCGGCTGCTAGTGACCTCTGGGCGCAGGTTCCGTCGAGTGCGAACCGAATTTTGCTGGCTTGTTGGTATAACTCAGAGGGTCGAAGAATCAAACACAGTGGAACACCTTCGATGTTGAAGAAAGTACTCCAAATGTAAACCTTGAGTCCCATCACCCTGAAAGGCTGTGATTGACGCTGTTACTGCGGAACGGCCGCATTTGGTTTTTCTTGCCCTCTGGCCGCGCACGCGGACGGTGTCGTTTCCCCATCAGGGCGTGTGCCTTTGCGGCTGCTAGTGACCTCTGGGCGCAGGTTCCGTCGAGTGCGAACCGCATTTTGCTGGCTTGTTGGTATAACTCAGAGGGTCGAAGAATCAAACACAGTGGAAGACCTTCGATTTTGAAGAAAGTACTCCAAATGTAAACCTTGTGTACCATCACCCTGAAAGGCTGTGATTGACGCTGTTGCTGCGGAACGGCCGCCTTCGGTTGTTCTGGCCCTCTGGCCGCGCACACGGGCGGTGGCGTTTGCCCGTCAGGGCGTGTGCCTTTGCGGCTGCTAGTGACCTCTGGGCGCAGGTTCTGTGGCGTGGGAACTTCAATTTGCTGGCTTGTTGGCAGGGACAATAGAAGAGGGTGGAATCACCGCACCGCAGCAGGACACCTCGGCCTTGTCCACCTCTTTTTTAAATTTTCTTCTTCCACTTTCCCATCGCCTTTAAAGGCAGTGTACTCGACGCTGTGGCCGCGGGACGGCCGCCTTTTGTTCCCCCCGCAATCTTGTCGCGCACGCGGGCGGTGGCGTTTGCCCGTCAGGGCGTGTGCCTTTGCGGCTGATAGTGACCTCTGGGCGCAGGTCCTCTGGCTACGGAAGTGTTTTTTGCTGCCTTGTTGGCAGCGACGATAGAAGAGGGTGGAATCACCGCACCGCTGAAAGCGGGACACCTCGTCCTTGTCCACCAATTTTCAAAATTTTCTTCTTCCACTGTCCCATCACCTTGAGAGGCGGTTGTCGACGCTGTTGCCGAGGGACAGACGCCTTAGGGTCCCCTCGCCCTCTGTCCGCGCCCGAGGACGGTGCCCTTTGCCTGTCAGGGCGTGTGCCTTTGCGGCTGCTAGTGACCCTTGGGCGCAGGTTCTGTTTGTTGGTAGGACGATAGAAGTGGGTGGAATCACACCGCAGAAAGTCTTACACTCAGAAATAAGACTTGTAGTCTTCAACGATCTATGGAGAACTCTCAGACAGATTCAGAAAAGAAATTCCTGTTGGACATCAACGGCGTCATTTCCTTCAAGTCCATGCCATCCTGATGCTTTGCCTGTAATATCACTACCTCCTTGAATCGGACTGGCAATAAAACATGGAGGATGGACCAGTTGGATCTTCTAACACTCCCAGGCACTGTCTTGTTTTTGAAAAAGGAATTCTTTTCAAAAGTGCCGTTTTTTCCCACGCTCTGCCTTCCTAACGGTCAAGCTCTCACATCTGCAGGTTTCTGGACTACGGCATTGCGATGACAATGCCAGTATGCGGTCCTCCAATGTTTGCATGAAGTCTCTTTTCTTTTTTTGTCTAGTGTGGACAGCTCTGCAAAACCTCTACTAACTTGCAGACCACAGTCCACACCTACAGTGAGATGTTGCAAGAATAAAGTAAAGGTCTGTCAAACCCTCCTCATCCAATCCATGCTGTTGACAGTTATACATCTCTGTGGTTCCCTTTGGCTTACTTCTCAACCCAGCTTTGGTCATTTACCTTTAATAACACCAGACACACACACAACTCTTCCCTCTAGTTCAACGCCATGGAAACATTAACCTGACATCAGAGCCGTAAAACATTCAAGTTCCGAAAAGCCTTCGAGGACTGTGGGGTGGATCGCTGGCAGATGAAGAATTGGTTTCCAGGCAAAGAGTATTTCGCACTTTATTGATTTTTAACTCTCAAACTACCTCATCCATGTGGAATTATTCAGCCCTCGGCCACAGAGCCGTGTTTTTACACCTCTGTTTTTTAAGCAGGTAATGCTGTGACAGCTTTTTTATTTTATGTGTTATTGATGCAACATTTCCTTTAAGAAATATAAAATTTTGGGGTTTAATTGTTCACATTGTATTGCTGACGGCCACGCCCCATGGAAGCTGCTCAGAGTCCCTCCGGGAAGATGGGCCGGGTAATAACAATTAAGATCTTACTGTGGTATTAGTACAATCATTATTGATGTGATGATGTCCACGACTTCCCTGTGGAATGCCAGCTAGCTTGTGTCCACCCGGGAAGGGTGCGGCCAGGGCCGCTGACGGTTTGCTGTCATGGAGTGTGCCTTTGTGGCGGCTACAGACTGTGTTGCTATGGTCTGGTTGACACATTAGTCAGTGGGGCTTGGGCCCACATTTCACTAGCAGACGTGAAGAATACACGCCCTTCCCCTTGGGGAGTGAGGAGGTGGCGTGGGGCCGGCCAACGGTGGCCGGCCCCCCTGGTCAGTGGGGCTTGGGCCCACATTTCACTAGCAGACGTGAAGAATACACGCCCTTCCCCTTGGGGGGTGAGGAGGTGGCGTGGGGCCGGCCAACGGTGGCCGGCCCCCCTGGTCAGTGGGGCTTGGGACCACATTTCACTAGCAGACGTGAAGAATACACGCCCTTCCCCTAGGGGGGTGAGGAGGTGGCGTGGGGCCAGCCAACGGTGGCCGGCCCCCCTGGTCAGTGGGGCTTGGGCCCACAGTTCACTAGCAGATGTGAAGAATACACGCCCTTCCCCATGTGGGTTCTGTGGTGTGGGCGTGGGGCCGGCCCACGGTGGCCGGCCCCCGTGGTCAGTGGGGCTTGGGCCCACAGTTCACTAGCAGACGTGAAGAATACACGCCCTTCCCCATGTGGGTTCTGTGGTGTGGGCGTGGGGCCGGCCAACGGTGGCCGGCCCCCCTGGTCAGTGGGGCTTGGGCCCACAGTTCACTAGCAGACGTGAAGAATACACGCCCTTCCCCATGTGGGTTCTGTGGTGTGGGCGTGGGGCCGGCCCACGTTGGCCGGCCCCCCTGGTCAGTGCGGCTTGGGCCCACAGTTCACTAGCAGACGTGAAGAATACACGCCCTTCCCGATGTGGGTTCTGTGGTGTGGCCGTGGGGCCGGCCCACGGTGGCTGGCCCCCCTGGTCAGTGGGGCTTGGGCCCACAGTTCACTAGCAGACGTGAAGAATACACGCCCTTCCCCATGTGGGTTCTGTGGTGTGGGCGTGGGGCCAGCCAACGGTGGCTGGCCCCCCTGGTCAGTGGGGCTTGGGCCCACAGTTCACTAGCAGACGTGAAGAATACACGCCCTTCCCCATGTGGGTTCTGTGGTGTGGGCGTGGGGCCGGCCAATGGTGGCCGGCCCCCCTGGGCAGTGGGGCTTGGGCCCACAGTTCACTAGCAGACGTGAAGAAGCCACGTCTGAGGGGCTTGCGCCCACATTTCCAGGTTTTTTACTTCTCTCTCTGTCTCTGGGAAGCGTGCCGGCCAACGGTGGCCGGCCCCCCTGGGCAGTATTTCAAGGTGCGGGCCTCGTCGCCTGTGGGTGTATCTTTCTTTCCTTTTGTTTTGTTTTTGCTGCCTCACGGCCTACGTGGTCGTGTTTCCCGCGATGCACCGCATCTCTCTTCTCTCTCGGCTGTCGTTCTTTACCCCTTTGTGCGATTTGGCACAGAAGCCTCCTTGGGGGCGGCCACTCTTTCTTCCTTTTCGGGAAGCGTGCCGGCCAACGGTGGCCGGCCCCCCTGGGCAGTATTTTAATGTGCGGGCGTCGTCGCCTGTGGGTGTATTTTTCTTTCCTTTTGTTTTGTTTTTGCTGCCTCACGGCCTACGTGGTCGTGTTTCCCACGATGCACCGCATCTCTCTTCTCTCTCGGCTGTCGTTCTTTACCCCTTTGTGCGATTTGGCACAGAAGCCTCCTTGGGGGCGGCCACTCTTTCTTCCTTTTCGGGAAGCGTGCCGGCCAACGGTGGCCGGCCCCCCTGGGCAATATTTCAAGGTATGGGCCTTGCCGGCTGTGGCTTTTTCTTTCTTTTCTTTTCTTGCCTCCAGTAAGTTACAACACAATCACACAATAAACACAAGCACAACACCAAAAAAAGGCCAAAACCCACAACAGGCAATGTGCCATGCTTTCTATATTTTGTAATATATATATAATACAAAATAATAAATACAGCCAGACTTTGTAGCTGCAAGGATATTCAGTGCAATTCAACCAGACCAATAAAAGATTAACCTTTGAAAAAGGCGACCAGGCTTTGAAACAGTGATACTACTCTGAAACTGACCAACCAAAGATTTCCCCTAGATAGCAAGCACCCAGGCTTTGAACCACCGAGGCTATTCATTACAATTCTACCCCCCTAAAAGGCAAGTACCTAACCTTCCAAGCAGCAAGCCTATTCCTTTCTATTCCACCTCACCAAACAAGGATTCCCATAAGAAAATGGCCAGGCTTTACAAAGCTATTATTCACTGTTATTCCACCTACCTAACAAAGAATTCCCATACACCACAGCAACGCGTGGCCGGGCACAGCTAGTGAACTATAAAATTGTGCAATAAATCTTAGGAAAGGGCAAACGCTCTGCAATTTAGCAAACAAGCAGGGTGGATTGTGTTCTCCCACTGTACCAAATTTGATCAGTATAGCTGAAAAAATGAGAGCAGGAGAGCCCCCGACCCCCCCCTCTGGGGCTGTTTTTGGGCAACCGCGCATGCGCGTCCGCCATTAACGAATTAATTTCGAAAATAACGAATTTTCGTTAATTTCGAATTTTTTGGGGGGCAAAATTCGTAAATAGCAACAAAAACGAAAAGCTGCCCCCTCTAGTTTTGAAACGAGTTTAGAATCAAATTTTTCATGGATCGATCAAGCCTAATAATCAATCATGAAACAGCATTATTTGTGTGGTTATTTTGTTCTCAGGAATCTCATACAGCTGTTGTTAGCCAAGCCAACACTCAAAGTGGTAATCAGAATTTTATTTTTCCTTTGTAAAAAAGGAGGAAAGAAAGAAAATCAAGATGGCTAAGGGGGGGGGGTTACATCTACCATAATTCTTAGAATTCCACCTTTCAAAAAATCTGACCCATTTTATTGGAGGAAGTTGCAAAATCCACACCCACATTCATCATTCACATTGCATTGATACTTTTATTAGATCAACTAAAAAGTGAAAAATACATTACACAGACTTTGGGCATTCACAGACTTCTTTATAAAGCATTTTAGAGGATGAAATGTGGTCATGAAAGGTCACAGGGTTGCCCTCTCCTTCAAATGTTAAAGCTGAAATTAAGATGGAGTTTGAGAAGGGATATAGTTCTGTGAAGTAGGAAAGGAAGGATGTTCTATTCCCCAGAAATCTAAGGAACAATTCAAAACCTGCAACACCTGTCTACCAGAGGCCTCAACGGAATAAGATAAATAGACATAACACTACTTCAGAAACATTTAAGTATGAATTTTAAACTGGTATCTCGTGTTTAATCTCTGTTCTGTGTATTTTAATATGTATCTTGTATAGAAATGCATTTTAATATGTATATTTATTGACTCTTTACAGTGTTTATGTGTTTTAATTATGCTGTAACCTGCCTCGAGCCATGAGGAGAGGCAGATAAGACATTATTATTATTATTATTATTATTATTATTATTATTATTATTATTATTATTATTATTATTATTATTATTTTATGACACAGCAAACAAGAGAGATATGCTGGATTTCGTTTCACAAAATCACAAGTCTAACGCTTCCCAAGTGTCTAGGACTGTGTGATGTATTTTCGGATGATGCGTGCAGATCCCAGTAGGGTGGCCTTTTGCAGTTGGCAGATCGTGATTTTGTCAATGTCTATTGTTTCCAAATGTCGGCTGAGATCTTTTGGCACGGCGCCCAGTGTGCCGATCACCACCGGGACCACCTGCACTGGTTTCTGTCAGAGTCTTGAGGTCGTGATAGCGGCTGAGTTTTTCCTGTTGTTTTTCATCAATGCGACTGTCACCTGGGATGGCGACATCAATGATCCAAACCTTTTTCTTTTCCACAACTGTGATGTCTGGTGTGTTGTCTTCCAGAACTTTGTCAGTCTGGATTCGGAAGTTCCACAGTATCTTTGCGTGCTCATTTTCCAATACTTTTACAGGTTTGTGATCCCACCAGTTCTTTACTGCTGGGAGGTGGTACTTGAGGCATAAGTTCCAATGGATCATGTGGGCCACATGGTTGTGCCTCTGTTTGTAGTCTGTCTATGCAATTTTTTTACAGCAGCTGAGGATATGATCAATGGTTTCATCGGTTTCCTTGCACAGTCTGCATTTTGCATTATTATTATTATTATTATTATTATTATTATTATTATTATTATTAAATGGATTGTTTTTGTGTGTCTTCACATTATTTCCAAGTAATGACAATCTTAAATCAAACATATTATGGTGTTTTCATGGGAAGATTTGTTCAGGGTGAGGCTTGTTTTTGCCTCCTGAGGCTTAAAGAGTATGACTTATCTAAAGTCACCCAATTGGTTCCCATGACCAAACAAATTTCCAAACCCTGATCTCCAGAATCGCAGTCCTATGACCATGCTATTACATCATGCTGGCCTTCATCAAATGAATATTAACTTTGAAAGAAGCAAACTCTAGTTTCCAAATCCTCTTCAAGGACAGACTCATACTGTACACATTAGGTTTAATCTAATCTAATTTGATAGCACTTGTCTTCCTTGGCAGGACGGTTCTTGACCTCAAGCATTATACAAGGCAGCAATTTTCTAATTTGTAATTAATTCTGAAGAGAAAAGAGAGTCAATCTTGGGGATAGACATCCAAAAATAAATCTAATTATTTCATTACCAATATTTGTGCTGCATTTTCATACACAGAAAAATAACAAGAAGATTTTTTGTCATTCATTCTTTGTCCAATTCTGCAATTCCTAATTTTGTACAAGAGGATCTTGTAACTTAGAGACTAAAAGTACTATGTGATCCTTTTGTAAACTGATACAGATCAAGATAAGTATGTATTTGGATTTCCTAACTAGTATCTAACACACCATCTACATCTGATCTAATCTGTAACGTGCTCTTTCCCCAGGCAGACTGACAGATAAAATATGTCCTAACCTAACGAGAAACAATATATCTCTTTGCTGTCCTTTGATATGTAATTCTTAAGCTTGAGTGAGCACAGTTGGAAGGTCTTCCTTTTGTTAGCGTCCTACTGAGTGTTCTTCAAAAGCAAAATAATGTGAGGGGTACAATAAGATGCCTAAATACCCAGAAGAATTGGAACCATTCTTCTATTTCACTCATGCACCATTTTTATTGGCTCTTCTCATATTAAACATGCCATTCCTAATTAGCTGCATCAAAGGATAGCAGAACAAGAAAGAGGAGTGTTTGAAAGTTTTCACTGTGTCTTCAAAATGCACACTGTTTCATACTGTAAAGTCTTGTAGTTGACAGAATAATGATATTGACATCTGAAATCAGAACTGCTTCCTTGGAAGCTCTGCATTTGCGTTGCATTGCACATAGCAATGTGCTTTTATTGCGGATATTTGGCAAAGCAGGTACTGAGGAGGGAAAGCTTGTTCCATTATGGGCTGTATCACATGAGGCAGGCAAACCAAAATTGCAGCTAAACCAGTGGTTCTCAACCTGGGGTCCCCAGCTGTTTTTTGGCCTACAACTCCCAGAAATCCCAGCCAGTTTACCAGCTGTTAGGATTTCTGGGAGCTGAAGACCAAAAACATCTGGGGACTCCAGATTGAGAACCACTGAGCTAGACTATTATCTTTGGTGGCAGACCCTATTGCATGATGCTATGCCTGTCCTACTGCCAGTCTTCCTCCTCTGGTGATTGTCCCATCCCTCTCTATTGACATACACAATCCATCAATAGCTTGCAATTTCACAATGTTCCCATTGCCTACCTTGGTGCAATAGGTTCATTCTGCTTCTATGCCAGCAGTAAAGTGATATCAAGGGATAGGATTCTCCTCTTCTTCCCCTCTCCCCTTCCCCTCTCTATTCCCATGCTGTCCATTTTCCATTTATTTTATATTTTATATTTATATTTCCTCTTTTTTCCTTTTAAAAACTTAAATTGCAAAATTGCTCTCAATTAAACTCAAAAAGTTGCAGATCCGCATAAATTTGTGAAGGTGGGTATGCGAAAAATTGTGAGACCTGTCAATTCAACACAATTGCCCAATCGAAGAGAGGTGCGATATCAAAAGTGCTCAATCTGATATGTGTGACCACTTTCAATGGTAGTGTGACTGTAGAGGAATAATGGACTCATGCAATAAAATCTTACACCTTTTTGCTCAAAAGTAGGACACATGTGGTGTGGAAAATACTTTTAATTATGTTGTGATATAAAGCAGCAGCTATCTCCTCACAATAAAGCTGCTTAATTAAAGGCCTTGGAGATCTATGGCATGAAAGAAACATCTTATGCTATTGTCAGCATCTGTCCTTGTCCAATTCTATCAAGCAGTTTGTCTTGCTTTGTTTCTAGCAAAACCATTTTAAAAAAGAAAATCCTTTGAAAAATTACTTTGTTTCATGTTATTTTAGATTCCAGCAATCAAGAAGGGGCGAGTCTTGTGCCACTTCTGCGTGTGGGAGAAGGTGGTGATGATTATTCTTTAGAAGAAGAAAAAAACAACTCTAGATAACAGACACAAAAGCTAGATTTATAAATGATCCCATTCAAATTCAAAACCTTGGGCTTTAAATATTAAACCATTTTCAACATTAACAGTTAGTATAGCTACAGAGCTTCCCATTAATTGCTGATAGGAAATAATTGCTTGGCTGCCTCAGAGATACTTAAAAGGCCATGTGTTTTGCTTTCTGCTTGGGATTATATGTATACAGGCAGTCCTTTGAGATTATGCTTCACAGTTTGGTCAAGGAAAATAGATGTTTGTCAGCAAGGGCTGCGTAGTCTGATTGTGCTGCTAGATGCTGGCATTCAACTATCCATATCTGATTTAATCCACATATAATCTTTCCTGGCTCTGCACTACTGAAAAGCAGATATCTGGACATCTCATTTTATAGTGACCAGAGACTGGGTCTTTTCATTGGAAATGCTGTTTCAGAGCTGGGTCCATAGGGAAAGCTGTCATCATTTCCATCGCAGTTATTTTTCAGAGGATTCATCAGGGCATTCCATATTGTGTTTTTATAGACAACAGTTCACTTCTCCCAAGGCGTTAAAGATGGTCCCGTCTGCTGTGCCACAGATGTTTCTTAGCTGTTTACCTAGTAATTTTGTTATCAACAGGTGCCAAGGTTACACTTTAAGACTCTTTACTTCAGCATGAAATGTCACTTTAACCCACAAACAGTTTAGCTAGTTTCCTCAGAGATTTTCAAGGTCTGAAACTTTTCTTTGGTATTTTTATTTATTTTTACTGCATTCTGCTATAGTTGCTTTGTGGTGGGGTCCTGAGAAAACCAAAACAATAGCTAGAAGACTGGAACAATCCAGATACGCAGTCACTGTTTAAATGTATACACTTGACTCATAGTTTATCGACACATGCTAATCTAACACTAAAGGCACAAACTAGCACAATAATTACATGTTAGTGTCTATGTATTCCTTGGTGCCGTTTCCCATATCAGTTCTCTGTTTCTCTTTAATTGGAGCTGAACATCCAGGTTCTTATTACTTGCTGGCTTTGATACTACAGCCACATTGCAAACTTATTCAGCAGCCACCCTCACAGGGTACCAAAGTTTAGAGAAATTCTCTGGGTGAGAAGCCAGGCTAGACATTTTGCTGCCTGAAGGAGATCCAAATTGGCCCTTTACCACTAAAGCTAATGCTTAACTGTGTGCCAGGCACCTTTACAAACCCTATCCACAGGCAATGAAGCAGGTGTCTGCAGTACCTTTGGAGAGTCTTATGATCTGACAAGTGTGTTTGGGAACATAAAAATTGGCAGGAGAGACTCCAGACTAGCTAAGACCCCTGTCTCCACGAAAGAACAGCTGAAGCGAATTTGCTGCACTTGCTTGCAGCAATGTAGAGAGTCTGGCAAAGACTTCAGATTGGCCTAGCCTGCCTTCTCATTCAGTTTCCCCCTATACTTCAGTATCTTCATGGCCCCCTTCCAAGAGAGGCTGCCTGTAGCAGAATATTTTAATGAGTTGATAAACCAGAGAGCTAAGTGTAGACAAATTGAGTTCAAAAGGGAGGCTCCTCTCTAGTGCCTCAAGTGAGACTCCACTGTTGGCTCTGTCACTGTATGTAGGTGTGGCAAAATACAAAGAATACAGCTCCAGCAGCTTTCTCTTTGAGCAGGAGTCACAATCATGGGAGCTGTAGTTTTACAAGACCTTTAACTTCCTCTGCCAAGGAGTGCTGGTGCCTCACCAAACTTTTCATGGGCAATTGCCGTAGTTGAGTATGACTCTTTAAAAGGGGCTTTTCCCCATCCTAGGATGCTGCCAAGACACAGCTAGGATGGAGTTCGCTAGAGCCCATCACATCACGTGGGGCTACTTCTGGCAGGGCTCTGTCCTGGCTCCATTTCAGCAGCATGTCAGCATCATGTTCAGAGACTGCCCTGAGAACACGGGTGACTGACTACCCATACTTTCATTGACTCAGCCAAGACAGCACGGAACGAAACCAGGGGCAGATGGGAAATGCCATGGGATGGTAAGGGAGCAATGCGGTTTATGGACCTCTGTCTGATGAGGTCCTTGGTGGTGGATCCATAAATGACTGTGAAGACCTTTTACACTGAGGACACAGATTTCCAGATGGAAGGTGGCATGCCTTCCTCTTGGCATGCTTATTCTTATCGCCCAGTATTAAAAATCCATAGCACCATTAGTAACAGCTGATCTCCAGTTGGAATGCTCAAATGCCAAAGTTTCCCAGTTTTTGTTGTTTAAACCATATTTTTAAAGGTTAGCTTTAATCCCATCTTTACATCTCTTTTGTGCACACCAAACTATTAATTCTAGGATTCCATAGCACTGCGACATACAGCTAAAGTGGTGTCAAATTACAATGCAGAGCCATCTTCAGACTACAAGCGAGACTGAAATGGAAATCTTGCACCTCCTTGGTCAGGAGGTTCTCGTGGACAGCTGAGCACAGAAGAACTGAGCAACAACAATGCTGTCACTAGTTTATTTTTTGCAACAGTCTTTTTTGTAACACGTGTAGTAAAGTTAAATTTTAAAAGCAATGTAATAAGCACAAAATTTTCTTATGGCACAATAAGCAAGAATTTCCTAGTTATTTTTAAAAGTTACTTTCAATCAAGAGGAATTTTGGCAAGACGTTTTGACATGTTGTGTCATTCCCTTCAATACTAAGGTGTTTTTTTAAAAAAAATTGGCAGAAATTGAAAAATTACATGCAGCAAAAATAATGTAAAGATTTAACTTCTCCCTCCACCTGACCAAGATTCTTATAAGTAACAGTGATGAGTTACTCTTTGCATGTTGACTTAAATTAAATAACAAATTAATTTCTATGCCATTTTATTTAAAAGTTCACAGTATCATAATGTGCCATGCAGGAATAGACAATAAAGCACTTCCCAAAGATGGCCATCCCATCTTTGTTTTAAAAATGCAAAAAAAAAAAAAAAAAAAGAGCCCATCTTTCCCTGCAACAGCCCACTGAACAGCACTTGGGTAAATGCATTCTTTCTAATGTTTAGGTGCTTCTTCCTGTAGACACTGCCACCTACAGTCCGGTGTTTTGCCACACAGGGCAGCTGTTCACAGATTCCCAATAGGTATTGGCTTTGAGTTTTGTGTATCCCTTACATTTCCTGAAGCTGCCTGAAACATGTCACTTCATCCTACTTGATGACAAGGAAACTGGTGATCATGTGGCTTATCTCCAAACTATCAATAGATGAACATACAACACTTAATGGTCTAATCTCATATTAAGGGGCTGCTGCTCCTTTTAAAGTCCACATCGCAAGGTCCATCTCTCTTTCTATCATATTTACTTGGTGAGTTTGTTAGCAAAATATCAAAGGCTTACCAAAAGTATGATGTGAGCACTTTGCTTTGACAGAAAGGCATTGCCAGACAAATTTCAACTCTATATTTGGGGAAGGGACAGAGACTCCAATTGCTGGTGTCATCACAACTCCCACCCTTTCCCCAAACTGTCCATCTAGCTCAGATATCCTTTTTTCTCCTTTCTTCCCACTTTTTTCCAGGGAGCATCATATTGATCTCAGGTGCCCCCACTTCTCTCTGTCTTTCTCTCCCCCCCCCCTTTTTTTTTTTAGCAATTGTTGTTTCGTCCCCTCTGTTTTCCAATCCCCCCACATTCATAGAACCATAAAATCATAGAGTTGGAAGTGAACTCATGGGCCATCCAGTCCAGTCCCCTGCCAAGAAGCAGGATAATCTCATTCAAAGCTCCCCGACAGATGGCCATCCAGTCTCTGGTTAAAGCCTCCAAAGAAGGAGTCTCCACCACATTCCAGGGCAGTGAGTTCCACTGCTAAATAGCTCTCACTGTGAGGAAGTTCTTCCTAATGTTCAGATGGAATCTCCTTTCCTGTAGTTTGAAGGCATTGTTCTGTGTCCTAGTCTCCAAGGCAGCAGAAAACAGGCTTGCTCCCTCCTCCCTATGACTTCCCCTCTTATATTTTGCCCTGGCTACCTCTAGATATTGTCCATCTGTTCCTCCACTTACTCTTATTGTCTTCTGGGCTTGCTTGATCAGGCTCAAAATGTTCACGTTTCCATTCCCAAAGGACACAGCCAAGCAGGGTCCTGCCAAAGCACAATGTGACTTTCCTCCTGTCCTCTGAGATTTGAGCCCTGCCCATGATCTCAGCCACTGTATTAGAGGCACACACACAAACCGGGTCATCCAAGCCTGTAAATCCACTTGTTAACAGGGAACACTGACCAACAGGTGAAATCTCTCCCCATCTCTTTAGGATATATTGAAAATTATCCCTCTAGGTGTCATATATGCCAAGTATGCCACTGCAGATTCAGACTGTAGCCAGGAAATCAGAAGACATTTACTTCTTGGGAGGAGAGCAATGGCCAACCTTGACAAAATAGTGAAGAGCAGAGACATCACACTGGCACCAAAAATCCGCATCGTCAAAGCAATGCTATTCCCCATAGTAACCTATGGATGCGAGAGCTGGATCATAAAGAAGGCTGAGCGAAGGAAGATAGATGCTTTTGAACTCTGGTGCTGGAGAAAAATCCTGAGAGTGCCTTGGACCGCAAGAAGATCCAACCAGTCCATCCTCCAGGAAATAATGCCCGGCTGCTCTCTGGAGGAAAGGATATTAGAGGCAAAACTGAAGTATTTTTGCCACATCATGAGGAGACAGGAAAGCTTGGAAAAGATCACAATGCTGGGGAAAATGAAGGAAAAAGGAAGAGAGGCCGACCAAGGGCAAGATGGATGGACGGTATCCTTGAAGTGACTGGCTTGACCTTGAAGGAACTGGGGGCAGCGACAGCCGACAGGAAGCTCTGGTGTGGACTGGTCCATGAGGTCACGAAGAGTCGGAGATGACTAAACGACTGAGCAGCAGCAGCATGCCACTGCAAAAGTTAATGCTTGTTTTCATCCCTTGCCATAACTAACATGGTCTTGGTAGATATTATAAAATAAATAATGTCACTCATGGGGTACACAATAATCTTTCAGGTGAATTTCAGAACTTTCAGAGAAGAAAGATTATTTGGAAATGTAAGCCACATTCATAGATTCCCCTGCAAGCACGCTATTTGTAGGATGGTTTGAGCTAATAGCAATGTTTCCAGGGGTTGGCAAATACAGATACAGTAGAGTCTCACTTATCCAACATCATGATATTTTGGTGCTAAATTCATAAATACAGTAATTACTACATAGCATTACTGCATATTGAACTACTTTTTCTGTCAAATTTGTTCTTAAACATGATTTTTTGGTGCTTAATTTGTAAAATCATAACCTAATTTGATGTGTAATAGGCTTTTCCTTAATCCCTCCATATTATCCAACATATTCGCTTATCCAATGTTCTGCTGGCCCGTTTATGTTGTATAAGTGAGACTCTACTGTAGTGTGTGAGACAGTGCCTGTTTAAGTAAATAAATGTAAATGAAATCAGTAATATCAGCTAAAGAAAATATGTTTATCTTCTGGGAAAGAAAATGAATCACCAAATAAATATCATTTGTATAAGGGAGCATTCCCAGCTACGTTCTTCCATCAAAGAAGGAAGTTCTTTGGGAATGGGGTGAGATGGAGTGCAAGGCTGTAACAAAATGTAGTAACTAGAAGAATCTGGGGGTTTACCATGAGTGAGTGGAACTGCCTTCCTAGTCACGTACTGCAGCTTTGGAGCCCAGCCAAAGCATTTCTAAGGACATTTTAAAATACCCTCTGTGTGTGTCAGTGCCTTCAAGTTGCCTGTTGATTTATGGTAACCTCATGCATTTTACAGGTGTGTGTGTGTGTGTGTGTGTGTGTTTTTTTAAAAAAAAGCAATGAATACTCAGGTCCCATCTACACTGACATATAAAATCCAGATTATCTGCTCTGAGCTCGATCATATGCCAGTGCAGACTCATATAATCCAGTTCCAGACAGATAATCTGGATTATCTACTTTGATAATCTATGTTATATGGGCATTTACATCCAGCCTCGGGGATGATTTGCCAGTTCTTTCCCTTGATATACAGCTTATAGCACCTAGTATTCCGTGACACTCTTCCACCAAATTACCTACCAAGGCTGACCCTGCTTAGCTTCCAAGACCAGTTAGTATCTGGTGCCTTTATGTATTTATGTTGTGGCATTATTGAATACTAGAAAAAGTGCAGAACTTTGTACCAGTTGAAACAGCCTTTGGCTGGAAATGCAAAAGCTTTCAAATAAAGTTTCACAGCTGTCAAAAGTGTGTACTCACTTCATCGCAGTAAGCCTTGCACCCTGGGATTTCTACTCACATGTTATGGTGCACTCCTAACATAAAGAGGCAGTCTCAAGCCCCTTCTGCACTGGCCATATCCCGGGCTCTAACCCCAGATTATCTGCTTTGAACTGGATTATATGAGCCTACGCTGCCAGATAATCTGGAATAAGCAGATAATCTGAGGGCCCTTCCAGACAGGTTTTCAATGCGAGACCTGCTTTGCTTTTACCGGAGGTGTCCAAATGATTCCTCCACTCCAGTAAAAGCAAATTAATGTGGAGTAAACCATGTTTTACCAGCCCTTAAGGAAATCACACAAACTTCTACACAGTCATCTCAGACTTTTAGGCTCCTGGAGCCCAAAAGTGTGAGAGGGCACCCATCCACCCCCCAGCCTCCCATATCCCCCCCCCCAAATTTACAAGAGATAGCTTGGCAGCCATGGAGCATCTCTGGAGAGTCTTCCTGAGTGGAGAAAATGGCATGTCAAGAGGGGAAGAGGGAAGAGGGATTTCCATCCTCACCCCTCCTATTTTCTGAGGTGCCATTACCACACCCTCTGTGTTGCCCCCTTTTCCTCTCCTCCCTCCATCAGCACAAGGACACTTTGGCTGACATTAGTCAGAGTACCAAGAACTAGATAGATGATTTGTCATGCCTGGGGACAGTCACGGCATGGGGGCGGGAGGGGGGGGGATGATGACAGGGAACTGGCATCTCATGTTCTTGGACCACCTGAGCCCAAGGAGCATGGGATGGCAGTTCTGACAGTTGTGGCCAGCTCTGGTTAGCTCTGCTACAAGGCTGATCCATGTACACACCAATCTAAATGATCAGTCTAGTTGAGCCTAGAATTTCTGATGCTGTATAATCCTGCGAAGAAAGCCTTCACATAAATCAAAGAAATACAGCCACAGGATGTACATATCCTGTTCCTGTTCCCACAACAGGAGCGAGAGAGAGATTTTTGAGCTCAACGGGCTCATTTCAATTTGGGAAGGCTCTTGAGAAGAACATTCTAGAAGCAGGTAGGGCTAAGGGACCAAATCAAAGATGCAGGCCACAGTGTTTGCTTAGAAATAAAGCTCTTTTGTTACAGCTCTTAAACACAACTCAGTTCCATGGAACTGCTTCTTGGGCTGCAAACCAGACCCCAGTTCCAAGCCACAGGTTACCAGGCTGAAAGGTAGAGCTCAGTTCCATGTGACAGATTCCCAGACTTCACATGGGATTTGTTCTCTTCAATTACTATTCAGATACAACAGCAGAAGGAGCTTGCAGGAGACCACATGAAGCTGGAGCATCCATATTGCTGTTCTAGAATATCCAGAGAGCCTCTCATCCTCGAAATTTGTTGGTCCCCAGACCCAAAGAAGGAAGCATACAGATATCATTTTGGCTTGTCCCCTCCAGCTAACCAGTCATAGTAGCATAACCATGTTAGCTATACATATTTAGATAGGCTGTTGAAATGATTCAGAGAACGGTTTTTATTTCCTTCATTTATATTCCATATAGCATAAAAACTCTCACACACTTACTGTAACCATAATAAATGTAAATATTTTCCCAAGAAACCATAGGAAATAATAAGCAAGTCTTTACAGGTTGGATAAAGGAGGATGTCCAGATATCCTTTCAGTTAAATCTTTATCTCTTGCTTCAGTACTGCTGATTTCCAGCACTCTTTGGAAATTTCTGGGCATCTGTTTCCTGAGTCATGCCATACTGGAAATGAAGTTTGCATGTGGGTGGCAAGGTGAGGCCAATGGAATTAGAAGGGGAAAAGACATATTACTATCTGCCTTTCATTGCAAGGGCAGTATGTGAAGTAGACAGAGGTTCAAAATCAGACCACCCTAGGTTTTTCCATTAATTTCTTCTGAGAAGAAGATGGAGAAATAGAATAATAAAATATTAGGCAGATCTGAATCTACAAGACCATAAAACCCAGGCATTCGAAAATTGGCATACTGACTTAAAAGATCCTATGGGTATGCACATTGGAGATAATAAAGTTTTAAAATACATTCATTAGTTTAAATTAATTTAAATGAGACTGTGTCTGGAATGTCAGTAGCTTTGTGGATTTCCCTAATCTGGTTTCCACTGAATAATTTGTGGTCATTACAGAATAATTTATGGGATAGGGAAATAAACAAGCCTACTTCCCTCCCATCCCTGTGGACACCCCATCATATAATAATGGTGCTGGATTGATACTGTCTTAAGGAGTTCTGAGGATCTGATCTCAGGGCACTTCCAGACATGTGGAAAAACCAAGCAGAAATTAGTTAAAATGACCCAGTTCCATTCAGTTTAATGTCCCATCCCCAACCTAAACCCTGGTCTTTTCTCTTGGGGGTGGATGGTTACATGACATTTTGGATCAAATAAAGGTTAATCTGGGATCCCTTAGCATGGTGGCACTCTGGCTGACATCAGGCAGAGTGCAGAGGAGCAGGTAGGTGGCATATTGTGACTGAGTACAGCGGTGGCACACAGGGTGTGCAGGGATTCCTAAGGTAGCTACCCAGTGGTGCCAAATTGTTTTTGGCATGCCTGGATAGTAGGGATGCCCATCCATCTCTGAGTTAGTTAAGGAAGTCTCAGTTAGAACACCGATCAGGATGTCAGACTGGATCCTAATTTTGTTTCAGTGTAGAAGGACTTGTTAAAGTTAATCTGTATTCATATAATCATAGAATCATAGAGTTGGAAGAGTCCTCATAGGCCATCCAGTCCAACCCCCTGCCAAGAAGCAGGAAATCACATTCAAAACCACCCCGACAGATGGCCATCCAGCCTCTGCTTAAAATCCTCCAAAGACAGAACTTCCACCACACTCCGCAACAGAGTTCCACTGCTGGAAAGTTCTCACTGTTAAGAAGTTCTTTCTAATGTTCAGGTGGAATCTCCTTTCCTGTAGTTTAAAGCCATTGTTCCATGTCCTAGTCTCCAGGGAAGCAGAAAACAAGCTTGATCCCTCCTTCCTATGACTCCCCCTCACATATTCATACATGGCCATGATGTCTCCTCTTAGCCTTCTCTTCTGCAGGCTAAACATGCCCAGTTCTTTAAGATGCTCGTCATAGGGCTTGCTCTCCAGATCCTTGATCATTATAGTCACCCTCCTCTGGACACATTCCAGCTTCCTTGCTCTTCCTTGCAGACATTGTTAGATTGCAACTCCCATAATGCCCACCATTGACTTGCAGGCCAACATCTGAAGAGCTGCATGGCTCCCATCTTATTGTTAGTGTATGTTAACAGGATTCGAGCTACATAGTCTTATTAAATAATATTCCTACCACTTGCAGACTGGACAAAGTTGCAAAATCTGATTTATGAGTAAACTTTTTATTGGGTAGATATCGGCTAGTTGCTGTGACATTCTTCATGAGTAATTAGTATAGGTTTGTTTTAAGATAATGTAGACAAAACCATTGAAATTTTAAATCACCCCTTACTTTGTCCAAAGTTTAAAGTATCACACATGTTTCTTCAACCTCTCTGTATATTGCAAGGAAGGTTAAACAGTGGGTGATATGGCCAAAGTTGCCATGGGAGCTTCATATGGGAACTGGAACAAAACCAGGGAAATGGAACACAACTAAAGACATCTTCATTAAAACATTCTATATTCATTAATCTGCACTGGTGATCAAGGTATCTAAAGTGATGCCTACATCAACTCTCCTGTTGTATTTCTTAATTTCCTTTTTGTTCTTTACTCAGACCAGTAATACAGATACTTGAGACTGTTGTTGCTGTTATGTGCCTTCACATCAACAATTTATGACTATTCTTTCATAGTATATTAATGGATGGACAAATGGGAAGACTCATTCAAAGGAAGTTCACCATTGGCTCCATCTAAGACTTAGGCAGCTTCTACACTGCCATATAAAATTAAGATTATCTGCTTTGAATTGGATCATATGGTAATGTAGACTCATGTAATCCAGTTCAAAACAGATAATGTGGATTATCTGCTATGATAATCTGGTTTATATGGCCGTGTAGAAGGGGCCTGAGAAAGTGAGTTTCCATGGCTGAGTAGTGATTTAACACTCAAACCACTACTCCCCGCTCACTCTCCTTTACTTACATATATGTTCTTTATTGAGAGAAGGTGTAGACATTGGAGAGATTGATCAAGTCATGTGTGCTTGATGGCATAATTTCATCACAGATTGTGAGAAAATTTATTAGTCTGGACTCACAGCTTCATACATGAAGAAATTATGACACCAACACCAGCTGCCTATGGGCTCATGGAGATATGTAAAGAGTCCAGTCTTGCCTTCTACTAACCCTGAATCCAGAATATACAGTAATTTAGCACACCATTGTCATCTTTGCTCACTGATTCAGTAAACAGGCCAAGGCCCAAGACAACCTTATAAATAATGCATATGGTGAATGCCATATTGAGGCATGTTTAGAAAATATCCATGACCAAAGTTGTCAAAGTGTAACAATTGTTGCCAAAAGTGGGGAAAGGGATGTCTAGATCACAATGAAAAATTGCAACTAGATCTGGATTGGGGGGGGGGGGGGTTGCTTGGAGACCAGCCAAATAAGCCTTTGTGAATTAATATACTAAATGATGCTCAATATTTCCAAGGCTTGGTCATCCATGGGACAACTGGAATAAACCATCCAAAGAACGCAGTTATTACTGCACATCTAATGCTGTGCTTGTTTTGTGCACAGTAACATCATAAGGATGAACAAGATGTTTGTCTCACCAAAGCTGCAGTGATTAAAATTATACTCATCTATGAAGATTTTTGTGCAGTGTTCTTTTATACTTTATATTCTGTATGATTTATGTTGCTCTCTCTTCTACTTTATACTCTGTCTGCTTGTTTAATTTCTATGCAATCACTCTTAGTTAATAGCTGGCACAAAAATGGGCTCTGTCTCTGGAACTGCTTCAGGGCCCAAACTACCAGTCCTGCTTCCCCTTCCCTTCATGAGAACTTTCAGAACAGGCTTGCTTAGTGGTTTGACCTGTTCTTCCAGACTACAAAAGGGCCTTGCCTTGCTTCGCCTTGCTTTCAGCTGCACAGGATTTCTGTCTAGTTGCCATGTGCCAAACTCTATGTGGATCTAGGCAAAATACCATATATGGATATATACATTTAATCCCCATATCAAATAAAATACATTTCTGAGAATCCAAGCAGTTGGAAGAGCTGATGTTAAAAAAAAATTCTAGTAACTGTGATGCTTAGAAAAGTGAATTTTAAAATGAGTTATATTTCCAAGATTGGTACAGATGAAGATCAGGGTGTTGTCTGATGACATGGATGACATAATGCTCCAGACAGAAAAGTAATGTGCATTATCCCCTTGTTGATACGTGCATGGTAATAATAATAAAAGGTTTAACTTCTGCAGGAAGTCAAAATGAACTTGATACTCTTCCAGCAACCATCAATGGAGTCAGATCACTATATTTCAAAGTTGCCACATGATAAAAATCTGAGAGACTCCACTGCTCCTGCTTATTTGAATGTGAGGGTTGTTTTTTTGTTTTTGTTTTTACAGCAGGCATGTTTCTTATTCTATTAAAAATAAATTACTACTGTTGAACCATGTATTATTTATTTGGAATTATGCCAAAGCCTCAAAATACATCAAAAGAATAGTTGTCAATAAAACATTAACAATACCATAATTTATGTAATACAGTAAAATAAGTAAATATATTCAAAAGCATAACATAATGCTAATAATATGTTGTGTTCCTTGTTCCTGTTATTAACTAAATGTTTTAAAACACTTTGAGTCTTCCTTTGAAAATATGCTTAAGTACAGCCTCCTTATCCATAGATACATGCTTTTCACTTTCACATTCCAACAAAACATTCCCATTGGAAGCGTTTTTGGACCTCTTTAGGTTCTTCAATGCAGTTCTGAGGCATTCCTCCTATTCAGTACAGTCAAAATATAGCGTTAGCTATTATCTACAGTTGCAGATATCCACAGAGATGTTGGAATGTATCCCTCACATATACAGGGGTTGTACTGTAATAATATTTTTAAAGGCAAAAGCAAGAAGTTTAGGTACCATCACCAGGGGCTTTGAAGGAAGGGAAAGTGTTTGTTTCCCTTGCTGCTCCTGGCTCAGCTCCTGGGGACTCACTCCTGGCAGAACTGAGGCCCTGACTCTGCAAAGCCAGCAAGCAACACCTGCTGCTCAGAGGCTGGAGCATGAAATGGACCATGTCTGCAGGGCCTCAGGCAAAAGCAAGAAGTGAAGGTACCATCACCAGGGGCTTTGAGGGAAGGGGCAGTGTTTGTTTCCCTCGCTGCCCCTGGCTTAGCTCCTGGGGACTCACTCTGGCTGCTTGATGCTGCCAGACTCCATCTTGACCAGCCTCCATTTTGGCATCCTGGCGTCAGCACAGAGATACCGGCATTTGTTTCTTCTGGCCATGGTCCTTTACTCACCTGGGCCCTCTCGAGTGAATGCTGGCACTGCGACCCCAGTTTTGTCTCATTCCTCCCCTGATGGAACATCTGCTCCTTTAAAATGATGTTTTAATCTGTTTTATTGAATTTATATGTTTTAATTGTTTTATAATTTGATATGTTATATTTATTATTTGTTGTATAATGCGGCATTGAATTTTGCCATAATATGTAAGCCGCTCTGAGTCCCCTTCGGGGTTGAGAAGAGCGGGGTATAAATATAGTAAATAAATAAATACATAATAAAAACACTGAAAAAGTTACCAAACATAAGTAAAACTCATGGGACTTTAAAATTCAAACTGATAAATAATTAGAACACCATATGCTTCACATTACTTTTGTAGCTGAGAAAAATGAACTTGGGTTTTAATTGTGGTAGTTCTGGAGCATTGCAGGACTGAAGACAAAGAAAGTAGGGAAGATTGTGAAAGACCTACATCTTGATATTCAATTTCTCTGAGAAAAGGAAACATGGCTTCCGTTCATTTTCCGATCCCAATTCAAGGTGCAGACCATCATATATAAAGCCCTAAACGGTTTGGGACCCACCTACCTTCGTGACCGTATCTCCTACCATAAACCTGCCCGATCTCTGCGATCGTCAGGGGAGGCCCTCCTGTCGCCACTGCCTTTATCCCAGACCCGCCTTGTAGGAACTAGGGAGAGGGCCTTTTCTGCTGTGGCCCCCCGTTTATGGAACTCATTGCCCATTGAAATCAGGCAAGCCCCCACTCTTTCAGACTTTAGGAAAGATCTAAAAACATGGCTCTTCCGATGTGCTTTCGGAGAGTAACTGTTACATGCTTTTGTTACGCCCCCATTATTTATCCTCTAGACTGTCTGCTATCTTTTCCTAGTTCCCTGTGGTTTTATTCTTATCCTTTTTCTTATCCTTTTCTCACCCCGAGTTTTAACTGAGTGTCAGTGCGGCCTGCCCTGTTATACTGCTCTTTGGATTTTGTGTTGTACTGTATATGATTCTTTATTGTATTGTTGTAATTGTATTATGATATGTTGTTTTTATATTGTGTTATATTGTATTTTTCCCGGGCATGGCCCCATGTAAGCCGCCCCGAGTCCCCATTGGGGAGATGGTGGCGGGGTATAAATAAAGTTTTATTATTATTATTATTATTATAACATCCATTATTCCATTGGTGATAGGTGCTCTGGGAGAAATTTGACACTCATTAACAAAAAACCTGAATGAAATTGATATACAGTAGAGTCTCACTTATCCAACATAAACGGGCCAGCAGAACGTTGGATAAGCGAATATATTGGTTAATAAGAAGGGATTAAGGATAAGCCTATTAAACATCAAATTAAGTTATGATTTTACAAATTAAGCACCAAAACATCATGTTAGACAACAAATTTGGCAGAAAAAGTAGTTCAATACATAGCAATGCTATGTAGTAATTGTCAGGGTATTGTGTATTGTGAAATGTTAAATCAATCTGGGTTATTAGAAATGCCTTATGTGTTAGTTTTCGGCAAGGCATTCCAGTAGTTATGGAGTTAATGAGAGCCTGCTATGATTGACGTATCACAGGACCAATGGGGTCAAGTTTGTTTTTGACCGGGACTTTCTTCTTGGTCTGTGGAATGCAGAGGAGTGTCTTCAGTGTGTGTGTGAGAGAGTTGCTTCGGCGTGAGCACTCACGGAGAAAGGACTGAATTGCTCTATTTGTATATAGTTATGTAAATAAAGATTTATAGCCGTTGATTTTCAACTGAACCCTTCGTCTGCTGGAGTGTGTTTGACCAGTGCTGTTTATCCACATGGGAAGACAGTCTGGAGAAGGAGGTGAGACCGGGATGATGTTTTTGGATTACACTCTGCTACCCATCATCCTCCACCCCCAACAGTAATTACTGTATTTATGAATTTAGCACCAAAATATCACGATATATTGAAAGCATTGACTACAAAAATGCGTTGGATAATCCAGAACGCATTTGGATAAGCGAGAGTTGGATAAGTGAAACTGTACTGTATATAGGATCACAATAGCACCTACACAAATTAAATAGTTGACAATACTACCTGATACCTAGATTCTTGGATAGAATCCAAGTAATTGACAGTCCCAGACTCCAACCTGTAACACCTAGTAGATTATGAGACCAACGTGGTGATGATGGTGATGATCATGGTCCTGGTGACTACTATGACAATGAATGAGAAATAAAATAGTCTTCACCTGACATTTGAAATAAACCAAGACAGGACTTTTTGAAAGAAGAATATTGCAGGATTGGAGTGCAATCTGAAACTGAAAAAAATGTGCCTATTGAGGCATGGTTGCACCCCAGGTGATGGGTGAACCTGAGTAACCTGAAGAAGGACCTCTAACAGCCATATAAACTCTGGGCTAGTATATGTAGGAGGCAGATTATATTTCAGATAGAAAAGATAAACAACAACACACAAAATCTAGATCTAGAAAGGGAAAACAGTCTAATATCACTGGTAACACACCTGGCCAAAATGATCATACTAATTGCTCCCAGTTAGTAACTTCATAGCCATATTCTGAAATAACCATAATATTGCACTATCTTCAAAGTCAGCCTCATGCATAGCCAGTACAACAGGAATGGGCAATTTCAATAGGGGCAGGGTGGCTAGATTCTGCTTCAGGATGTTTCCCTTCTATTGCTGCCCACTGCCTGCATGTGACAGTGTGGTGGAAACTCATTGGTTTGTTTTTTCATCATTTGCACTCTCATAGAATCATAGAATAGTAGAGTTGGAAGAGACCTCATGGGCCACCCAGTCCAACCCCCTGCCAAGAAGCAGGAAATCACATTCAAAGCACCCCAACAGATGGCCATCCAGCCTCTGTTTAAAAGCCTCCAAAGAAGGAGCCTCCACCACAGTCCAGGGAAGAGAGTTCCACTGCCGAACAGCCCTCACAGTGAGGAAGTTCTTCCTGATGTTCAGGTGGAATCTCCTTTACTGTAGTTTGAAGCCATTGTTCCGCGTCCTAGTCTGCAGGGCAGCAGAAAACAAGCTTGCTCCCTCCTCCCTATGACTTCCCTTCACGTATTTGAACATAGCTATCATGTCTCCTCTCAGCCTTCTCTTCTGCAAGCTAAACATGCCTAGTTTTTTAAACTGCTCCTCATAGGGCTTGTTCTCCAGACACTTGATCATTTTAGTCACCCTCCTCTGGATGTTTTCCAGCTTGTCAACATCTCCCTTCAATTGCGGTACCCAGAATTGGACACAGTATTCCAGGTGTGGTCTGACCAAGGCAGAATACCCTGTTTCCCCAAAAATAAGACATCCCCAGAAAATAAGACCTAGTAGAGGTTTTGCTGAATTGCTAAATATAAGGCCTCCCCCGAAAGACCTAGCAAAGTATTTGTTTGGAAGCATGCCCAACGAACAGAACACCAGAGCATGCAGGATCGGTAAATGTACCTACCATAGAGTGTTGTACATGGAAATAATGGTAGTAACAAGAAATTCTTGATAGGATTCACAGTTTGTCTGGTTATGCTGGTTTGTGGTGACAACACGGTAGAGGGGTAGCATGACTTCCCTGGATCTAGATGCTATACTCCTATCTATGCAGGCCAGAATCCCGTTGGCTTTTTTAGCAGCTGCATCACATTGTAGGCTCATATTTAACTTGTTGTCCACGAGGACTCCAAGATCTTTTTCACACATACTGCTGTCAAGCCAGGAGTCCCCCATTCTGTATCTTTGCATTCCATTTTTTCTGCCGAAGTGAAGTATCTTGCATTTATCCCTGTAGAATTTCATTTTGTTAGTTTCAGCCCATCTCTCTAGTCTGTCAAGATCGTTTTGAATTCTGCTCCTGTCTTCTGGAGTGTTAGCTATCCCTCCCAGTTTGGTGTCATCTGCAAACTTGATGATCATGCCTTCTAACACTTCGTCTAAGTTGTTAATAAAGATATTGAACACAACCGGGCCCAGGACGGAACCCTGCGGCACTCCACTTGTGACTTCTTTCCAAGATGAAGACGATGCATTGGTGAGCACCCTTTGGGTTTGTTCGCTTAGCCAATTACAGATCCACCTAACCGTAATTTTTTCTAGCCCACATTTTACTAGTTTGTTTGCCAGAAGGTCATGGGGGACTTTGTCAAAGGCCTTACTGAAATCCAGGTAGGCTACATCCACAGCGTTCCCTGTATCAACCCAACTCGTAACTCTATCGAAAAAAGAGATCAGATTAGTCTGGCATGATTTGTTTTTGGTAAATCTGTGTTGGCTATTAGCAATGACTGCATTTGTTTCTAGATGTTTGCAGACCACTTCCTTAATGATCTTTTCCAGGATCTTGCCTGGTATAGACGTGAGGCTGACTGGACGGTAATTGTTTGGGTCGTTCTTTTTTCCCTCCTTGAAGATAGGGACCACATTCACCCTCCTCCAATCTGCTGGGACTTCTTCTGTTCTCCAAGAACTCTCGTAGATAATTGCCAGTGGTTCTGAAATAACCTCAGCTAGTTCCTTCAATACTCTTGGATGTAGCTGATCTGGCCCTGGGGACTTGAATTCGTTTAGAGAGGCCAGGTGTTCCTGGACAACTTGTTTCCCTATTTGGGGTTGGATTTCCCCTAATCCTTCATCCATTCCATGTTGCTGAGGTTGAAGATGGCTTTCTTTTTGTGAGAAGACCGAGGCAAAGAAGGCATTAAGTAGTTCTGCCTTTTCCCTCTCTCCTGTCATCATCACCCCACCTTCTCCTCGCAGAGGCCCTATCACCTCCTTGTTCTTCCTTTTTCTACCAACGTAGGCAAAAAAGGCTTTTTTGTTGTTTTTAATGTCCCTGGCAAGCCTGAGCTCATTTTGCGCTTTAGCCTTGCAAACCTTTTCCCTACAGGAGTTGGCTATATGTTTGAATTCTTCTTTGGTGATTTCTCCCCTTTTCCAATTCTTGTGCATGTCTCTTTTGAGTCTTAGCCTGGTTAGAAGTTCTTTAGACATCCATTCTGTCTTCTTCCCACTTGTCTTTTTTTCCTTTTTTGGCACTGTTTGCATTTGCGCCTTGAGTATTTCACTTTTAAACTACGTTTTATAAAGCGAGAGTTGTGTTAAGCTCTTGCAGCATAGAAAGAAGTAAGTTGGGTGAATAAATGTCCTGTAAAGGCTGTTTTTAGTTCTGCATGTTCTTTCATGAATATAAAACTACTGCACTTCTTCATTTTACTCAGTACTACTACAGTCTTCACAGGGCACATGGCAGTAAAAGTGGTGTAAAACCATTGTAATTTTTCAGTGTGGATACGTGCCTTCTCTGTGCTGAGCTCTTCCAGAGCAATTCTTCAGGAATTTTAAAAAACAAAGTGTTGCGGACTACATGCTATCTTACTCCTTTCCACCAAATCCCCCAGGCCTCATACTAGTCATATGTCCTTAATTAATTGTACCTATGTTCTCACTTATTCCAGTAAGGAGCTTGTTAAACAGATAACAGAGGGACCATATCTATACTTATCACTCCAAGCAGGTGTCTATAAGTTCCTCCCTTCTTTCCAAGACTTCACCAGCTATAAACATGTTCAGCTGTCAAGGTCATACAAGTCTAAACAAAGACAGCCAAAGTACAAAGGTACAAAGACTTCAAGAGAACTATGCCAAGGAGATCATTATCATGGAATAATTCATACATGGCAATCTAAACACTCTCATACTAGGCTTCTTCTGGTGATTTCCACTACTTTCCACTCCTTGACATGTGTAAGTTTCCCATTATATCTTTCTTAATTGATATTTGTTCCCTTGATGATGGCTTGCTAATGATAAACATAACTACTCTTCAAATACTGACTGTCATGTTCGAATTTGATTAGATTTCCCAGTTGGATCCACATGTAATGGATCGTGATGGCCAAGTTCTTTTCTCTTTATAGTTGTGGATACTAGGAAATACATCATCCACATCCACTGCATCATGTTTCTATATAAAGTAAAGAAACACATTTATTCATGGCATGCTAAAAAACACAAACTAGAAATTGCATTCCTTACATAATATATCCCTCTAAGATGCAAGCCAATGTGGTGTAGAGCAGTTGGGCTAGATCTCTGGGAGACCAAGAGTTAAATCTCTGTTCAACCACAAAGACTGACTGGGTGATCTTGGTCAAGTAGCAGTCTTCCATCCAAAGCCTCTCTGAACAAATCTTGACAAGAAACCCCATGATAACTTCACCCAAGCTTTGCCATAAGTCATAAATGACTTGAAGGCACACAAAAACAAACACTTTCTGGACCAAAGAAATGCTAGGGCTCTTGCAAGCAATAAATAGTCAATTTCTGCATGTAAGAAGTAGATACTAGGAATGTGTGATCCATTAAAGAAATGATTCAAAAGTCATTACGAAACTAGGGGGTGCTGCCATTTCATTTCTAAAGTGTTTCTAAAGTACAGTTAGTGAAAAATCCATCACTATAAGGAGAGTAATGAAATTTAGTTACTATTTCATTACTGTAATTGCACATAATTACTATAATTACTTATAGTTATACTTATACTATAAGTACTATATTACTTATAGTTACTTATAATTACTTGACAGAACAAACGCTTCTCACATATACCTTGTCATTTTCAATTGAAAGTCCTAATCTCAGAGCTTGGTTTCTCTTCTCCAGACTTCAGGGCAAGAGTAAGGAATCTCAGGGCAAGACCATTGCATTGAAAGCATATATGTGAATTGCATACTCTGTGCAGCTGTGGTTGATGCTTTACGTAATGGTTAGTAATATCACCAGAGAGCCCCTTGTAGCATCATCAAGGTCTCCTCCCTATGACATCACAAGAGGGTATCTTTAGGTTGTAACATTGAAATTTCAGGAAAAGGAATAATCTTACACTGGAAAATCCTAAGTACGATGTCCTCATCGGCCTGGTGCAAGGATGATTTTGAAATTAGAACAGTAGCATGCTTTATGGATAACCACAAGTCAATTGAAACACCAACAGAAGCGTGTTTGCTTTGAATACAAGTTACTTTGTAATCAGGGGTGGCTCAACCTATATGCAAAGTATGCAATTGCAGAAGGTGCAATTGCATAGTGGGCGCAGTGGAGGGGCCTCTGGCCCCTCCACTCCTCTCTGCCCCCCTTGCATGCGAGTTCTGTCACCACCGTTACACACTCCATGTGCGCCACCTCTCCTCATCTGCTGTGTGCCCTCCTCCCCCTTCCTCACTCCCTCCTCCCCCCCCCACAGACCTGTGAGCTCCACAAGCCCACCTCACAAAGTAAGGGCCCGGTCCTGCCTTAAGGAAATCCAGAGGTGCAGGACGAAGGGGTGCTGAGCAGGGAGGCACCTTCCCGCAGGCAGCCCCTGGACACATTCAGGGTCTCTTTCTGCCATCGCGCGCCGCCCTGCAAGCTCCCAACTGCAGCAGCAGCAGGAGCAGCAGGTCATGCGCTGCGCCATCCTCGGGGGGGGGGGTCTCTGTCCACCACAGCACGAGGCAAGGATGCAAAGCTGGCAGCTGGAGGAGAGCCAGCCAAGGAAAAGGATGGAGAAGGAGGGAAAGGGAGGGAGAAGGAAGGAGGGAAACCCAGGGGGCGTTGCTGTTTAGCAACATGCTCCGCGTTTGAAAGACTTTGAAACGTGGAGTGTGTTGCTAAACAGCAATGCGCCCTGGGTTTACCTCCTTCCTTCTCCCTCCTTCTCCCTCCTTCTCCCTCCTTTTCCTTGGCTGGCTCTCCTCCTGCTGCCAGCTATGCATCCTCACCTCACGCTGTGGTGGACATAGCTCCTTCCTCCGAAGAATGGTGCAGTGCGTGGCCTGCTACTCCTGCTGCTGCTGCTGTTGGGAGCTTTCAGGGCAGCACGTGCTGGGAGAGAGAGACCCTGAGACCCTATCCCTGCTCAGCATCGCCTTCGTCCTGAAGGGCAACGCCATCCACTGGGCAATATTTTTGGGAAATCAGTGGGAAATGGTTAGCATGCCCTCTTTGTTTTCTTAGTGGGGGGTCTCCACTTATTATTTTGTATGGCAGAAGCATGTATCTAACTATGTAGCGGAGGGGGAGAATTGAGCCCATTACTCTATCATAAGAATCCCACCACCTCATAAAACTTTTTTTTCATTCCACACATTTCTAGCATTACAGTAGGAACATTTAGAAATACACAATAGAGGCAAGTGGTCTTCCACACAGCCATATAACCTAGAATATCAAAGCAGAATAACCCACAATATCTGCTTTGATCTGGGTTATTTGAGTCCACACTTCTATATAATCCAGTTCAAAGCAGATAATGTGGATTATCTGCCTTGATATTCTGGGTTATATGGCTGTGTGGAAGGACCCTAAGGGCTCTTCCACACAACCATATAACCCAGAATATCAAAGCAGAATAACCCACAATATCTGCTTTGAATTGGGTTATCTGAGTCCACACTGCCCTACATCCCAGTTCAATGTTTGGTGCTAAATTCGCAAATATAGTAATTCCTACATAACATTACCATGTATTGAACTGCTTTTTCTGTTGATTTGTTGTAAAACATGATGTTTTGGTGCTTAATTTGTAAAATCATAATGTAATTTGATGTTTAACAGGCTTTTCCTTAATCCCTCCTTATTATCCAACATTTTCGATTATCCAATGCTTTTATGTTTCAGTGATTGGTTTGGGGGGGGCACCAAAATTCTGTTCATTTACACTTGAAAATTACTTAGGGCCAGCCCTGTTTATAATCATATTAAGCTGAGAAAACATGAATGCTCTCTGGTTTGATTAGTTAGGAAAACTGCTCTCAAGAACAGTGGTTATTGGGCCATTTTCCTGTGCCTAGAATTGATCAAGTCCCCTTACTAAACAAGTTAACTCTGCTGGGAAATTTCTTGCCATATCAAACATTCTGTGCTGCTTTTCACAAAATTGCATTCTTTGCCCTCCTCCTCCTCCTCTCTTTCTTCAAAGTCAATGTGAGGAGGATGTAGAACACACCTACATCTTATTAAGTGCTGATCCTTTTGAATGAAATGTGGAAAATATTAAATTCCACTGAAACATACTATTCTCTTGTAATCCAAACTTCTGCCCAACACAGGAACAATATATTATGAACTGTGATTTGGAAATGAAGTGTCAGATTGCTGAATCTCAGCTTCTCAAGGCTTTTAGAGCCCTAGTCGGAAGGGTTGGAAAACAGTGAAAGCAAAACATATGGAGCACAAGCTGCCTTCCTGGCCCTATTCCCAATAAAATGCTGTCTGCTGGACATCCCTTGTCCAGATAATTGGAAACAGGAGGTTTCAGGCCTTTTGTTGCTTCATTTTAATACATAAAGCATGCAGCTTTATGATCAATATAATTGGGGTTGCAATGTAAGGAAACCCTTGACATCCAATCAATTGGATTTAATATTTGAGTTAGCCTCTCTAAATATGGACTTATTTATAATAATAAGTTGACTGAATTCAATGTCCTATCAAACAAAACAACCAAAGCAAACAATGTATTGATGTTCCAATGAACCCAATTTCTGTTATATAACTTAAGATAAATTATTTACTTTTGTAAAATTAGAAAAAAAGCTTGATTGGTAAATTCTTCTTCTTCTAATAATAATAATAATAACAACAACAACAACAGCAACAACAACTTTATTCTTGTATCCCATCCCATCCCCCTGAAGGGACTCTCAGGAAAGCTGTTCCCTGCTTCTTGAAATTTTCAACAAATTATTTGTACATTAAAATATAATTGTGGATAAAAAATTATTTGCATGTTTTCATATTGGAATTTAAAAGCAGTAGGTATAAATTGGAATAAAACCTTGATCACGTTTTTCAATGTCTCTTCCATGAGCAAGTAAAAAACGAATCCTATACATATTTTCCTTTAGGGTGGGAAAAACAAATGTTATATAATTAGTACTTTACTTTGATGTGCTGACTTTTCCATTTCAAATAAGTCCAATTTTTGCTTGTTCTACTGGACTTTAATATACCTTAAGAAATAATATTAGGGCTATAAGAAATTATAACACTGGCTACAACACATTTCGGTTCCTCAAATGTTAGACATGTTTCTGAGTATATTTGACCTGCTGATTCCAAAAAATGGGACCAGTTTTCCCTCATCAGCTATACTTTTTGAGATATACAATATATGCCGTATACCAGTCTTCATCTGCTTGCCCAAAAGGAATCATGATATTGTATAGCTAAGAAACTAGAGCTGATGTGATCTAACCAATTCAATTTTCTGAATCAGTGCCTGAAATAATTCCAAGAACAACCCTAAAATCCAAGACACCAAGTGAATTTGGGGGAGGGACTGTGCAATTTGCCATTGTTGTTGACATGAGCAGGTATCTGAACAAAAACTCCCATGTCCATAGTGTAGATATTCCAGATGTTTCACTACACAGAGAGCTGGCTCTCCAGCAATCTATCTCCAGCAGTAGTAGCAACTAACTGCCCCATAGCTGCTCCCTTATGTTGATTGCCCTGACATGTAACTCTCCCACTGCCACAGCAAATTAGGCAAGATGATGGCATTAAGGAAGTAATGAATATTCATAAATATTCTCACCCTTGACAAGACAAATGTTGAGAGATTATGTGAAAAAATGTTATTCCAAACAATAACAAAATATCTTTTGCATTTTTTGGTAAAAAAAAAAAGTTCTATCCGTTGAGAAATATTGAAAATGCATAAAATATCCTACCCAGTGTGTGCTTGGGGGAGGGGGCATTATAAATGTTTTGTATTCATATACAAATAGAAAATAACTGATGACTAATATTTCAAGGTAGCAGCCATACATTTAGGACAGTGGGAATATGACAAGGGCCTGCGTGGTTGATGCTCCAATGTTCTGGACCTACCGTTCTATGGAAATTAGACACACACACTCCTCCTTGTTGTCCTTGCTTTGCGAAATAAGATTGGGGGTTTTATTGTTTAACTGTGTTTAGAGAATTGAATGTTGTGAAAGTAAGGGCTTTTAATAGGATGCTATATTATTTTAACTGCTTTTCATCTTTTTCATTTTTCTAATGCATCCTTGAAATTGTTTCTATTATAGATTTTTAATTATATTTAAATGTTTCTATTTATACTGAATTTTTAAAATGTTCTGTGCCAGCATGCATCCCAGTTCTGAGATAAAAGGGGCAATATAAATAAAGAAATACTCCAGATTTTCTATACATAGTGATTATACCCTTGATAAATAGTTGCACACCCAGGTGTGTGCATGCAGGTTAAAATCAGAATAGTATGAGTGGGGTGTAATTTACCAAAGAATGATATTTAAGACAATTCTGGGTGGCAATTTGGGGCTGTGTGAGCATCTTGTTCTACCAGGTTACTTTGCCAGGGGACTATAACCTAGAGAAGTTCTACATTGGCAGGTAAAAATTAAGGTCATACAGCTTGAGGTCCATTACCTTCTATACACATAATAAAAATGAAAATCTGTATGTGTGTATGTGGCACAGGTGTCCACTCACACAGACAGCCTCTGGCCTCCAAAACAGGCTATGAGGAGCCACCAAGTCACTCCCTCCCAGGACATTGCAAGTTTCAGCAAGCACATCCCAGTGTTCCTTTCTCTCCCCATTTGCATGACCCCACCCACTGCCTATCCCTTAACATTTTCCTACCCTTTTCTATGGCACACAGCAACCAGAGGAATTGATCAGCAACTGAAGATACTGGAGAGATTTGGAGAGAATTTACCATGCTTAAGGTCCTGCTGTTAAATGCTAGGTCTGTGAACGGTAAAACAGCTACCATTCAGGACTTAATCCTGGATGAAGTAGCAGACCTAGCATGTATTACTGAGATCTGGTTGGATGAGCTGGGGGGGGGGGGGGGTAAACCTTACCCAGCTCTGTCCACCAGGCTTCAGAGTACATCAGCAGGCCACAACTGGGGGGGCGGGGAGGCGGGGTTGCGGTGGTCTATCGTGATTCCATCATCCTGACCAGGTGCCCTGTTCCACAATTTTCAGGATTCGAATGTGTCCATCTGAAAGTGGGTAACCGGGACAGTCTGGGGCTTCTACTTGTGTACCGACCACCCCGCGACACAGTAGTCTCCCTGCCAGAGCTTGCGAGGGTGATCTCCGATGTGGTGTTGGAGTCTCCGCGGCTTGTTGTGCTGGGAGACTTCAACGTCCACATGGAGGCCGCCCTGTCTGGCGCAGCTCTGGACTTCATGGCCGCCATGACAACCATGGGATTGTCCCAAGTGATATCAGGGCTCACCCATATAGCTGGCCACACTTTGGACCTAGTCTTTGTTGCGGACGGGAGAAATGTCGGTGTGGAAGAGCAAAAAATTCTTCCATTGTCATGGACTGATCATCACCTGATCAGCTTTAGACTTACTGTAACCTCTAACCTCCGCAGGGGTGGTGGGCCCATTAAGTTGGTCCACCCCAGGAGACTTATGGACTCGGATGGATTCCTGACGTCTCTTGGGGATTTTCCTGCCATGCTGGCTGACGATCCTGTTGATGTCCTGGTAGATCTCTATAATACGGAGGTCTCTAGGGCAATAGACACGATCGCCCCTGAGCGTCCCCTCTTGTCGCATCGGTCCAAACCAGTCCCCTGGTTCACTGGGGAGCTGGCGGTGATGAAGCGTACGAGGCGGGGGCTAGAGAGCCATTGGCGGAGGACTCGAAGTGTATCTGACCGAACACGGGCTAAAGCCTCTCTTAAGGCATACTCCGTGGCAATGCATGCAGCCAGAAATACTTTCTCGACTGCGCGCATTGCGTCTGCAACTAATAGACCAAGAGAGTTGTTTCAGGTGGTCAGGGAGCTCCTCCATCCCCCTGAGGGGGAGGGGCCTTCTGATCACCTGACAACCCGATGTGGCGAGTTCGCACATCATTTTGCAGACAAAGTCGCTCGAATTCGCTCCGACTTGGACGCTGACATTAGTGCAGAACCAGGGGATGTAACCGAGGCACCTGTCTGTCAGACTTTATTGGATTCATTTCAACTTGTTCAGCCTGATGACGTTGACAAGGTTCTTGGAGCGGTGAGGGCGACCACTTGCATCCTAGATCCTTGCCCATCTTGGCTTATCAAACTCGCCGGTGGGGGGCTGGCTGATTGGTTTACGGGTATCATCAATGCCTCTTTGCAGCAAGGGCATGTTCCATCTTGCCTTAAAAAGGCAATTGTGAGGCCCATTTTAAAGAAGGCGACTTTAGATTCATTATTATTGAATAACTACCGGCCAATTTCCAACCTCCCATTTTTGGGCAAGGTCCTGGAGAGGGTGGTTGCTTCTCAGCTCCAGGAATTCTTGGTTGAGACCGATTATCTGGATTCGTCACAGTCTGGCTTCAGGCCTGGTTATGGGACTGAAATGGCTTTGGTCGCCTTGGTGGATGAGCTCCGCAGAGAACTGGATAGGGGGAGTGCATCCCTTCTGGTTCTCCTGGACATCTCAGCGGCTTTCGATACCATCGACCATGGTATCCTTCTGGGGCGGCTCTCGGCAATGGGTCTTGGGGGCATTGCTTTGCAGTGGCTCCGCTCCTTCCTGGAGGGTCATTCCCAGATGGTGAAGCTGGGGGACACCTGCTCGGACCCCTGGCCTTTGACCTGTGGGGTCCCGCAAGGTTCCATTCTCTCCCCCATGCTTTTCAACATCTACATGAAACCACTGGGAGAGGTCATCCGGGATTTTGGAGTTCAGTGCCATCTCTATGCAGATGACACCCAACTCTACTACTCTTTTCCACCAAACTCCAAGGAAGCCGCTCAGACCCTAAACCGGTGCCTGGCAGCTGTGTCGAACTGGATGAGGGCTAACAAGTTGAAGCTTAATCCAGACAAGACAGTCGTGGGACCAATCGGGGTATCGGGTGGCAACCTGTGCTCGACGGGATTGCACTCCCCCTGAAGGCGCAGGTCCACAGTCTGGGGGTCCTCCTGGATTCATCTCTGATGCTTGATGCCCAGGTGTCGGCGGTGGCCGGGAGGGCTTTTGCACATTTAAAACTTGTGCGCCAGCTGCGACCATACCTCGAGAAGTCTGATTTGGCCATGGTGGTCCATGCCTTAGTTACATCCAGACTGGATTACTGCAATGCTCTCTACGTGGGGCTGCCCCTGAAGACGGCCCAGAAACTCCAACTGGTTCAAAGATCGGCAGCCAGATTTCTAACGGGAGCCGGCTATAGGGAGCACACAATGCCCCTATTAAAGCAGCTCCACTGGCTGCCGATAAACTGCCGGGCCCAATTCAAGGTGCAGGTTTTGACCTATAAAGCCCTATACGGCTCGGGCCCTACCTATCTCCGTGATCGCATCTCCCCCTATGAGCCAGTGCGGACCTTGAGATCTTCCGGGGAGGCTCTTCTCGTGCTCTCACCACCGTCTCAAGTGCGGCTGGTGGGGACGAGGGAACGAGCCTTCTCGGCAGTGGCCCCCCGGCTCTGGAATGCATTGCCAAAAGAGATCAGGCAATCCCCTACATTATCCAATTTCCGTAAGGAACTGAAGACCTGGTGGTGTCGACAGGTTTTTGAGTAATTATATTGGACTACCGCCGATTTCTGAGCCTGAATATATTGCACAAGATTTTCCTAGCCTAAAATGATACATTTTAATATATTGGGTTTATGGTTCCCATCCCCTTGATCTGGTCATGTAAGTGTGATTTATTGTTATAATTGTATTATTTTACTTTGTTTAATAATGTGTATTATGTTGTTATGTAATGTTTGTGTTGCTTTTATGATTGTAAACCGCTCTGAGTCCCATCCGGGAGATAGGGCGGTATATAAATAAAGTATTATTATTATTATTATTATTATTATTATTATTATTATTATTATTATTATTATTATTTGTAGGGACTGAGATGCATAGTTCACCTGCACTCTGCACCCCATCAAGGATAGACCTGGAACTAATTTGGCACACAGACTCAACATGGCCAAATTTGCATACTGGCAGGGTTTGGGGTGACTGACCTTAACATCCAGGAGTTATAGTTCACCAGTATTCAGAGAACATTGAACCCATCTGATAATGGATCTGGACCAAACTTAGCACACAAATTCAACATGACCTATTTATTTATTTATTTATTTATTTATTTATTTATTTCCAACATTTATATCCCGCCCTTCTCACCTGAAGGGACTCAGGGCGGCGTACAAAATTGGCAACAATTCGATGCCTACACATAATTAAAACAGCAATGAAAATCCAATAAAATAATTAAAACAATATAAAGATATAAAACATATGATTAAAATCCATTCCTCCTAAATCCTCGTGCTGTAGCCGTAAATCAGTCCGGGTCGTCTTTATCATTTAATCTTCGAAAGCCTGGGCACATAGCCATGTTTTCAGGGCTTTTCTTAAACTCAAAAGGGTTGGGGCTTGCTGTATTTCTCTGGGGAGGGTGTTTCACAGCCGGGGACCTATTGGGAATGCTGGTGAACTTGGGAGGTGATTGACCTTTATCTCTGGGAGTTATAGTTCACCTGTATTCCGTCAGCCCTCTGAACCCCACCAATGACGGATCTGGACCAAACTTGCCACACAGACTCAACATGGGCAACTGTGAATTCTGGCAGGTGTTTGGGAGGGGGGGTGAATTTTGCATCTGGGAGTTACAGTTCAGCCATATTCAGAAAACACTGAACCCAGCCAACATCAGATCTGTACCAAATTTGGCACACAGACCCAACATAACCAACTGTAAATACTAGCAGGCTTTGGGGGTGATTGACATTAGAATCAGGGAGTTAAAGTTCACCTGTATTCAGAGAACACTGAACCCAGCAGATGACAGTTTTGGACCACATTTGGCACACAGACCCAACATGGCCAACAGTGGATACTGGCAGAATTTGAGGAGGGTTGACCCACATCCTTATGCATTTTCTGATGAGAGCATTCATACAAAACAAAAGCAGATTTTTTTCCCTAAGAAATAGCATAACGTATAACCAAATTGGTATTACCTAACATCCAAAAGGAGCCCCAATGGCAAAGTCTGTTAAAACACTGAGCTGCTGAACTTGCAGACCAAAAGGTCCCAGGTTCAAACCCTGGGAGCGGTGGGAGCGGCCGCTGTTAGCTCCAGCTCCTGCCAACCTAGCAGTTTGAAAACATGCCAATATGAGTAGATCAATAGGTACCGCTCCGGCAGGAAGGTAACAGCGCTCTATGCAGTCATGTTGGCCACATGACCTTGGAGGTGTCTACGGACAACGCTGGCTCTTCGGCTTAGAAATGGAGATGAGCACCAACCCCCAGAGTCAGACATGACTGGACTTAACGTCAGGGGAAACCTTTACCTTTACCTTAACATCCAAAAACAAACAATCCTCTTTTCAAATAACCTGGGCATCAGCAGGTACCCAAACTAGTAAATAATAAAAACCCAGGAGTATGACATCTTCTTCCTCACCCACTATCCACTTTGAACTAACCTTCTAAAACTATATCTTTTTCTGATCATTTCCTCCATGTTGGGCTAGACTAGCAAAATCAGAACATTTTCCTGATGCAATCCTTTTCTCTTTTTTCTCCATTTCTCATGTCCTATCCAGCTTGCTATTTTAAATAAGAACTTCCATTCAGTTAATCTGTATCATGGCAAATAAAGTTCAAATGGGGTCCTAAAATGAATTAGCTCTGTATATTATGTTCTCATCCCAAGGCTGTGCCAGCCTGATTATCATTTTTCCAGAAGTTTTTGCTGACTGTTCTGTATTATTTTCAGTGGAGTTAGTTCATGTAATTTAACACCATGATGTATGCAACCTACTGTAATTACTACTCTATTCATTATGCAAGAACTTGTTTCCATGAGCATCTTTATTCTACATTGCTTTGCAAAGCTGCTTTGTGCATGCACACACGCACACCTAAAATTGTCTGTGCCAACTTGGAAATACTTTCCTGAGCTCTTAAGCTGCAGAGAAAAATGACAATATTTCGGTACAATCAACGGGGGGGGGGGGGGGGTAGAGAGAAAGGTTTGTGTTTGTTTCATGAGTTTCCAAGACACCAAGTAGGGAGGGGGTTGGGGAAGGATGTACCACAATATAGAGTCTTCAGATTTCTTCAGCATGAGAGAACAATTTCCAAATGTCAAGATTTTTTTAAAATCATCATCATCATTATTATTAACTGACAGTGTTATATCTCCTGATATTTTTTCCTGGTGTTTTCATAAATCTGTCTTTCCCCCTCTGCTGTGTGAAGACAGCAGCTTCCTGAGGACTTCCCAGATTCTCTTTTAGATGCAAAAGCTCAGTGGCACAAAGGTGTTTGGCATCCATGAAAGAGAAATGTATAGAGCAACAGAGCCCAGCTGTATTACCAAGACAACTCAAGGGAAACAATATCATTGTACTCAGCTGCATGTACAGCCATCCAAGCTTTTACGTGTCTATTGCCTGACCACTTGAGCTTGTCAAGAATGGAAAACAAAGCACTAACAACAATGAACAAATCTGTTTTGTATCAGTTCCAGGCTCTCAAATTGGCATTTCACAGATTAATGTAATCCCATGCCAAACACCCTGACGTGCATGGATATTATCAATTCTGTTCTCTCTCTTTCCTGTTAAATATTCAAAGTCTTACTTGTGTCCTTGGATTACAGATGGAAATTCCTCCAAATAGCAGTCTCTACCCCTCGGTATTTCCGTGGAAAATACCATAGGATTACTGTCTGCCTTGCAAAATGGAAAAAAGAAATCTGCATTTTCAATTTATCTCTTTTCAGTCATTAGGGGAACTTTAGGCTTTAATAGCAGGCATACTGGACAACAGGGAAAGCATTCCTTCAACAACATTCTTGCAGCTAATTTGCTGAAGGGGGAACCTGTTTAGAAAAGCTCATTGCTTGGCTCCAAATCCAAAGCATTAAATTCTCCAACTTGCACACCACAACACTACCCATGAACAAGCTGGAGGGAGTTTGTTTTTTACATATATCTCAAGGATTTGCAAGCTCTTCCCCTCCTTCTAGCTATGGCAGGAAGCCTGGACATTTTTGTCTCTGATCCATCATAAACATTCAGCTCTCCAGCTACCCACATTCCCTCTCCCTTTGAAGACCTGTGGGTACATTTTGGCAAAAGGCCAACTTGAACTCTGCTGCCAAACTGTAGGCACATACAGGATGATCTATGGGTTTTAGCTTATCTGCTTAGGACCAAAGAAAGTTTATTTAAGGAAATTTTAGAAGGAATTTTAGAAGCACACACAATTGCTTTTTTGCTTGGTCATAGATTGTAAGAATGTTGAGGGTAAATAAAGAGAATGTGCCCACTTTCCTCTCTGGACAATTCCTCTTGTCTCTGCACATCTTGTTGCTCTCAGAGTTACTATATTCCTTTGTGCAATATTTTCTGTTCATAAAAAGAATATTTTACGGTTATTTTTCAAAGAGGAGAATTTTTTAAGAACTTACATGAAGGTGAGAAAGAAGGAGAGATTAAAGAAATGAATGTAGCTGTATTAATATATAACTATGCTTATTTGGGGTTCATTTAGATTTAAACCTGACCCTTCAACATTAAAATAGTTAATTTTAATATAGTTTAAAAGCAGAGATAACTGTCACCATCAAATACTATCGGTCTTCCATCTGCCATCTCCATGTGAGTTTTGCAAGTTTATTTCCTTATCCACTATTGGTGGGAGTGTTCTGGGCTAGAGGTGACTCTGGTCTTAATCTCTACCTTCTCACTGTGTTATTGTTGGAATTCAACCACACACTGCTCAAGTCTGCAGTCCTCAATGAGAAGCAACTAGATTGCATTAGGCTAGGTTGAGGGAATCTCCCCCCCACTCCTGAATGTCTGTTGATGTATCTGTTCTCTCCCTCCCTCCCTCCCTCTCTTTCTCTCTTTCTCCTCCCATCCAAATTGATGACACAGAATGGCATTTCTTTAGGATGTGTGTCCTTTCATTTTAAGACCTCATGGTCACACTTCTTCTTTTTCCTCCTCTTCTTTCAGACCTCTCTCTACTCTGTGTGATTGAGGAAATATAGTACCATTTAGAGTTTTTCCCCTTTTATTTGAACCTTAGAAATAATGGATTTAGAGAGAAGCTTAGAACCAATCTTTTCTATCAAGAAATTTAGTTCTTATATTCTTTTAAATAAACCTTTTGAAACCTTAAGTATTGGACTCTGCATCATTGCCTCCTTAGCTCAAGAATTCTTTTACAGCCACAACACTATACCTCCTGCTTGTTGTAAGCTAACACCTCAGTTAAGTATCCTGTTTTGTATTTTTAAATACCTCACAACTTCTGAGGATGCCTGCCATAGATGTGGGCAAAACGTCAGGAGAGAATACTTCTGGAACATGGCCATACAGCCGAGAAAACATACAAATACCTCACAACCTCTGAGGATGCCTGCCATAGATATGGGCGAAATGTTAGGAGAGATTACTTCTGGAACATGGCCAAACAGCCTGGAAAACATACAACCACCCTGATTCATGAAAATTTGCAGATAGTGGTTTTACATGGAAAACAGTATTTTCCATGCAGCAAATAACATTTTCTACATAAGACGTCTACTCAAAAATATTTTCTATAAGAAAAACCCATTTTCTTCACAGAGAATGTTGTTTTCTGTGCAGAAAAGGCTGTTTTCCATGCAAATCAACCATATGTGAATTTTGGGTAGAATAATTCATCAATTACAGTTTTTGTGTGTGCAGAAAACAGCTTTGTCACAAGATGATACTTGTTCTAACAGTGGTTTCTTTACAAGGCGTATCACTTCACATGAAAGTGGGAAACAGAAAATTCTATAATTGGGGAACATATTCTCCATCAAATGAATATGTGGTTGGTTTGCATAGAAAACTGATTTTTTCCATGCTGGACTCATTTTTTTCACAAAAAATTATGTTTCTGCAGCACAGAAAAATGTTGCTTCCTAAGAGAAAAAAGCTGTTTTCTGTGGAAAACAACAATGTAGGAATTACACAGAATATGTTTCAAACTGCAAAGATACTTGTCAATACAAGATTCTTCTCTTCAACTTTTCTCAGCATTCAAAAAACACATATTAATCATTTGTAATATATTCTTATATTCTTCCCATCCCTATCCAAGGATAAAAATTTTCCTCAGACACATCAACTGATGAGAATCTACAGGCACAACAATTCCCCAATGTATGCTTAATACTTGCCAATACTATTTAATAAGCAGATAGAGGGACAGCTTCAAAAAAAACTATGCCATGGACTGGTCATACTTCTCCCTTTATGCCCAGGTGGCAGATCTAAGTGGCATTTTTGTCCAAAGCCTGCCCTTACATGCAACTAATCTGCCTGACTGGCTGGATTAAATCTGGAAATGCCCAGCATGCTGCAAAATGGCATACACACTGGAGAAATAGAAAGAAATATGTCAGTTATGGCATGGTACTGTCCCTTCCTTCAAGCTTGAGGGTACAGAGTGCAAAAGACAACTACTAGTGATCACAAATCAAGCTCATCTGCCCAGTAATATGCTATAAATGTGTACAGGATTATAGCCTGAAACATTCCAAAGTGTCATTAGAATGCATGTTTTTTTATGATATTTTTGCCCCAATTCCTGGAAAAGTGGATATCAAAACTTGGCAACTCCTAACAGAAATTTGGTGCAGTCTGCAGAGGTTGTGTATATTTATTCCTACCTAACTGAACACCTCCAATAATATATAGCTAATCTTTGAAAACAACACTTCTGGCAAACCAAAACAAATAGCTATTCAGTTGTGCTCTGTCGGCATGCACATTTCTTTTATGACAGGTTTGCTGAGCATAGCAAGCTGTGAGTTGTTCTTTCTTCCTTTCATGATGATGCATTGAAACGAAAATATATTTGCACATTATTCTTAAGAATTGCCGATGGTGGACAGTTGGGGAGACAGAGCTGACTGAATTTGGGATGAGGGAGTTGAAAATAGAAAATACATTTTGTTTGTTTCATTCTGTCCACTTCATCACATTGAGAGGGGAAAGCCTGGGTGACTGTCCTTTTAAGAGTAGAGAATCGCCACTCTTATATTGTCAGCAGTCCAGTTTCACCTTCTGCCTCCCCATCACACTCACACATGGAAACTTAAGAGCTAGCAATACATTCAGCTTACATTAATCACAAGGTCAATATTACTTTTTTGTTTTTAATTAGGAGAAAAATCAATATCCAAAAACCAAGAGGTCCCTTGACCTGCCCAAAGCCCCTTACATTAAAGGAGACTGACACCAGTTTAAAACAATTTATTTCCATGGGATCCTATAGTTCTGCATCATAGGATGCAGGAGACAGTGATCCAGGTTAAAACCATTGCCGATGGTTGCACAATGAAACAGGACAGGAAACTGTGATGTTCCCATCGCATCTGTTTTTCAGTTGTAAACATAGGAGTAAAGTGTGACAAGAGGTAGGAGTTCTGAACATGATTGCTGGCCCATGTTCAGAGTTCCCGCTTTTCATGACATTTCTGTCTCTTTTCAACCCTGGAACATGTGATGAGCTCCATGCCTCTCCATGCTTGGAAAGAGGCTGAAATGTTTGACCAGGGGAAAATTTCTCAAAGTGATGAGGTTGATTGTCGGAGTTCCCTCCTTTCCGGACACTTCTGCCCCTTTTCAACCACAGAGGGCATTGTATGATGGCCAGAAGTAGTTTAACTCATGTGATGAGCCTCTCCATGCTTTAAAAGAGGTTGTCATGTTCTTACAACTGGGACATTTCTCAATGTGATAAGGTGGTGTGTGTCTTGTTTTGTCATCTCTTTCAATGCCTCAAATATATCTGCATTAGGAAAACAGACAGTAAAGGAATGAATGCAGCTATCATTTAATTTTATTGGTTGTACAATGCAAGGTTAAGATATGTGAAACAGATAATATGGGAAGGCTGGTATAGAGCACTGGAGTTACTAGATCTGGAGATGCTAAGAGTTCAATCTGAGATCTCTATCCTCTGTATGAAAAACATGTGTCCTACTACCAGTCTTTTGAGACCATTTTTAAAATTCAAAGCTTGGCAGACAGAAGATGTACGTATTCACAGTGCAAAAATGTTCTGCATGTGTTCAGATGAATGTCTAATTTATTAACCAATTGATCTTTGCAGGCACTTGTTGCATTAGATTGGTGTCCTCTAACTGAACCCTTTTTCCCTTTTCCAGTCCAGATGAGTTCTTGTGTTTATATATTTAGCCAAGATTAAAATGGCAGGAAGAGAAACATGTCTTTGAAATACAATGCTTCTGTAAAACTCACTGAACTGGCACATTGGAAAGCCTGAATCTTACTTTCACTCATTTTGTATTTGCTGCTGGTAAACAATAAAGCCTCGCTCCCAAAACCGTCTAATTAAAGGTAAAGTTCTTAATGTATTTAGAACACAAAAGGCTATAAAATAACATGAAAAATGTTATCTATGGCAACTGGCAAAACAGCAGAGAACAGATATTCAGTAGATACAATAATATGGAATGTGTTGTGAATGAATCTTCTGAGGCTGTTAGTGACAATGGTAGGATCAGGAGGGGAAAGAAGACTCCTCGCGAGGAGGGCTCATTGGAAGACTTACACAGGAAAAGGGTCAGGGAGATATTTGAGGAATCCTCAGATGAGGATTCATTTGGGGATTTGGAAGGGGATCCTGAGGTGGAAATGACTGCTGAGGACCCAGTGGCGGCGGAAGGAGTTGGCATAGATTGGGCACAGGCTCCGGAGGATCTTGGGGAGGAAACTGGGCCCACGGATGCTGAGGACGCAGGAGAAGCTTGGAGTTCTTCAGAAGCAGACCCCACATGGTCTGCCTGGAGGAATGAGGGCAATTCCACAGGTGTGGATTGGGTTGGGCATGGGCAGGGCGATTCTGGCTCTGATGAGGAACTTGGGACGCCTGATCCTAAGGCGTTGGCTGTTTGGACGCCCAAGGAAACCTAAATTGATTGGGAATTTTTGGCCATTGTTCTTTGCATGTGGCAAGGTGTTGTTGGGCGCCATTGGGTTTCCTGTACATGACTCTGAAGACTGGCTTGGGACTTTGCAACCGATGTAACTTTGATCCGGGTTCGATGGAGGGCTGGAATTGTGTGGGTTTTCTCTTTGGACTGCAATGTTATTACTATTTTGCATTAGCTGCCACTCGCCTCTGTTGTTTTGGCTCTTTGTGTTACCCCGTGACGTGGACCTTACTGTGATGACTTCATTCCTTGGACCCTGGACTGGACTACGACCTGGTGTATTTCTTTGCTCCCGAAATTGGCTTGGCTTCATTCCCGTCCCTGTGGCTGCTTCCTGTGCTGACAGTTGGCTTTGTCTCCGACCCTGACGTTCCTCTCCTGCCCTGACTCCAGACCGGCTTACGACTACTGTGACTATGTTCCGTTCCTTTGACCACTGGCCCGGCTTCCAACTCTTCGCTTTTGTCCCAGTTTTTCGGCTTTGGTTTGTTTACATTGCTTTCGGCAGTTGACTCTAGCCCGGTTTGGGCTTCCTTTCAGTTTTGGGACCTTTTCTGTATATTTTGGGTTTCAGAACAATTTGGAACTTGGGGCGCTTTGTCCTGAGTTTGTTTTGCTATTTTGACCCTGTGCTGCTATTTTAAGATGAATTTAAGCAACCTAGTTTTAATCCAGATTATATCTCTGGATAATCCGGATTATACTCCAGTTTGCGTTTTTGGAGATCCTGTGTTTCAGACTGTTAAATCACACTGAAGTTAAAGTGTTGCAAGCTCCCAGGACCTTTTGTTGAGCTTTTTTGAGTTATTACTAAATAAACTGAATTTACCTAACTGGCTGGCGTCTGACTTTTGACAGAATGTGCATCCCGCAGGCCCCAGTTAGCCCAAGCTTAGTATGAAATAGATGCCCCATCATACATTATCTGCAAATATTATATATATATATATATATATATATATATATATATATATATATCTGCAAAATGTATTTTCAAAAAAAGTCTTGATATGTGCAAAATCATCAGAAAATGTGTGCACATAATCTTTCCCATTAGTGGAAAAACTCGTGAAAGTTTTTATTTTCACATCTGATAACGAAAGAAGGGAAGATTTCTTTTCCAAATATCATACCATTTGCAGTATGCTGATAAGTAAAGAGTGGGAATAAATAAACCCCTGGATAAAGTATAGTTACTTGACCTTGGGCTCTAGGCAACCATTGCAAGTGGACACCCTTTCAAAAAACCTCCACTCTTCCTCTTGTGTTTCCTTTTGTATTTGTTTTGTTTTTACATGGTCATTGATTTAGAACATGTTCTACATAGATTCAGCAAAACAGGCCAGAAAAAAAAATGAAAAATGAAAATGAAGAAAGAATCTGATAATGAAACAAAGTCCAGGGAAGAATTTTTTAAAGTAATCTATATTTAAACTATAAACTTTAAAAAGGAAATAAAACAATGTAAGAAAATTTGCAACAAATGTTTGGTCTCTCCAAAAAGAGTGACAAGCTAGTTCCATCTTAAGTGTTGGCTTTTCCACACGCCAGCTGTGCTATGTTGCATGTAGTTGTCAAATGCCTACCAAAGCAGATGGATTATGTTTATCCCTCTGGGAAAGTCCTGTTATTAGGGGCCTCCTTTGAAAGCCAACTAAGGAAGCAGGAATTTGATAGGAGAACATGGAAGGCAGCACTTATAAACAACTGGGTCCCGGCATATCGAAGTGCCACTTTTAAATTGTGCATGAACCCTAATCAGAGCCAAAAAGGGTGGGGAAAGAGTCAGATCAAGATCTCCAAGCAAAAACCTATCTCTACAGGTTTGCTGTTGTTTTTTTTTTTAAAAAAAAATGTTTCTGCAACTGGCTCACTCTTTTTGAAATATTGTATCACCACATGTTCACAACCTGTATGTGAAGTCACATGTGTAAACAGTTGGTGCTTCATTTAGGTTCTCCTAGGATGGACTAAGATCTCACCTGATCTCACTTTTTGCCACTCTACTCAGAAAAGAGGATAGTTTTTTCAATAAGAGTTAAGGTATCTTACTTATATTGCCATAGTCTATTTTGAGTAAAATTTCTAGACATATACATGAATATATATAGTACCTTATTTCAGAGTAAGGATAACCAAACCTAAAAGACCTTTACTTCATTTTTCGAAATTTAAAGGTACCTTTATGTCTTAGTTAACTAATATGGTGACTTGGTGGTTAGGGAAGCATTTGCATTTAATCTTAGGAGGTCACAAGCTTGTGTAATGTGAAAAGGCAAGTTCTTTTAATTCAATTAAGGGCCCTTCCACACATACCCAAAACCCATGATGGGTTGCAGATTAACCTGAGGCGTTCAAACAATGCCTCAGGTTAATCTGGATTAATCTGGAGTAAACTGGGATTTCCTAGTTTATTCCGGATTTTAAAAACACCTCAACAGATCTGGACCTTACTGCAAGGTAAGTTGAGGTTCTGGGTGTTACAGAAATTCCCCCAAAATAGCAGAGTAATAAAAAAGAATACTTGCTTACAGCAAGCGAAAGCAATATAGTGCAGCTCTAAAGAATTCTTGAGCTTAATGAAGCAAGATGCAGAGTCCAATCTTAAAAATTTCAAAAGGTTTATTAAAACATAAAAACTACATTTCTGGATAGAAAAGGATTGGGTCTAAGCTTTCTCACTAACTCCATTATGTCTAAGTTCAAACAAAAGGAAAAATTTCTAAAGACTAAAGGCAGCGCCCGACTAACCGGGCGTGCAGGTTGCGGGGTGGGGGGGGGGGCGCCAATGCAAGATGGCTGCGGTGGAGGGCTTCTCTCTCCCAGGAGCCCCCTCGCTTGGCGGGAACGTTTCCCACCACTGAGGGGCAGGCAGCCAATCTGTGGCCTGCTCCTACATCCAGCCAGGGGCCTGGGGCCAAGGGTGATTGGCTGGGGTCACCCCCTTTTAAGGCGACCCCCAGGCTGGCCCAGTCAGTCTGTTTCTGGCTTTTGCCCTCCCTTCCCACCCTGTTTTTTCTGTCTTTTGGATATCATTCCATCGCAACTTGCTGGTTGGCGTTTGGCATGGGCCCTGGATCGGGTTGGCCTCCCCCCCCCTATTATAGGAGGGGGAGTGCCCTATTTGCCAGTGGTGCGGGGTAACGCTGGTTCGGTCTTTACCCAGACGCACCCTGACATGCTTGCATCGGTCAGCATTTGGGCTGACCAATCTTAGATCCAGGACCCATGCATGAGCTGCCAACCCTCTTTGTTACTGTTGTAAATAAATAAGTTGTGGCCAATTTTTAACCCAAACATGTGTGCGTGTCTTCCTTGGTTTGGTGAGGGAAGGTGAGTCCCCCTGCCCACGCAACACATTTCCATTCACACACACAGACCAGAGGAAGGAATGACCATGAGGGTTTAAAACAAAGGAACATGCCTGAGGGAACAGGATGGCATCCCCACACTACCCTTCCAGCCCTCCCTGTAAACTTACCAGAGGGGGCTGGTTGCATCCTCAGGCCCCTCAGAGAAATCTTCTGGCATGTCAAAATTACTGTTGGGATCATTGGAGAGGGAACAGGAGAGAAGCTTTCTCCAAGGGCCTGAGGATGCAACCAGACCCCTTTGGTAAGTTTACAGGGAAAATAGAGAGGTTGGGGACTGGCTAGATGTCCTCCCTGGCCAACCTCTGATCAACCCAGGAAGGCATGTTTTTTCTGTAAACTTACTGCCTCCAGGGAAACCCTGCAATTTGGGCCCAATGTGTGGCCTAAATTGCAAAAGGAATCGGGATCCTGGTTCCTTTTGCAATTGGGCCCTTAGGCAGAAGAAGGCCGGATTGTGCAATGATTGGGGGGGGGGTGAATGACAGGGGGAAGGGGATAAACAGGGGGAAAACAGTGAAAAAGGGATGGATATAGGTAGGGGACGAGTAAGGCATTAATAAGGTGTAAACCATAGACAACACCAGAAAGAGTTAAAATGGATATACAGTGTTCCCTCGCTACTTTGCAATTCACTTTTCACTTCCTCTCTATTTTGCAGGTTTTCAATAAATATTAATGTAACCATTCATTGTGGTATTTTCGCTGTTTTGCAGGTTTTTGTGGTGTGCAAAGGGTTTTGGAAGGGGGGGAGGGAGAAATAAAGGGAGAGGGGGAGGGCAGGGGAGGGTTGGAAATAAAGAAAGGTTAGTTAGCTTCCTTTCTTCTTCTCTGCTGGTGTACTGTATATTGTAACTGCTAAAATAAAGTACAGACTACATTGTAGTAAGTGGTCTGTGGTTTGCTCTCCTCCACACATAGAATAAATATAGTGTTCCTACTTCGCGGATTTTCACTTATTGCGGGTGGTCCTGGAATGTAACTCCTGCGATAAGTGAGGAAACATTGTATGTATGTGTATGTGTGTGTGTGTGTGTGTGTGTATATATATATAACTATTGTTATCTTCTAAACTTTCTCATGAGGAAATGTGGTTATGTTATACTCTACTTGTATGATCCAAATAAAAAAATTGCTTTAAAAAAGCTTTAAATAGGCAATTAGTTTGACATTCAACTGTCAGGATCTCCTTATTTGATGCCACCATGCAACTGCTGGCCTTATGCAGTATTTTCCCAGATCAAAATTTTTGCAGCAGCAGGGGCATAGCATCACATATACAGACTCCAAGACCATCATTGTCGAACTTCTCAGTTACAGTCAGCCAGCCTCGGTCACCCTAACCTCACCCAAATGAAAATCAAAGTTGTGTTCTATCTGCTTGCTACTACTTGACCTTTGGCTGTTATTTTCAGGATCTATTTCAGTTGTGTTTACTTATGAAGTGTCTACAGCAGAGTAAGAATACTGCAGAATAATAATATGTCAAACTCTATGTGTTGTTTTACAGATACTTACCTGCTAAGTGTACTGTTTAAGCCATTATTTCAACAGCTGGATATACATGGGTTTCATTATGTGTTTTCCCCCTCAAACATAAATAAAGACATTACTGATGAGATTGCACTTAGAGCAGGGAGGGTGTCCTCTGCACATTTTATACAAGGCACATAGAAAGGAGGAGGAGGAGAAAAAAAAGCTGAATTTCATCCATCCTCAGTGAAGGTGCTGACTGTCTTTTTCTGTCCTCATATTTTTTTTTATTCAGAATTGCTCATTATCCACCTACAGGAAAACCTTCCATAGGAGTGTGATTAAATGTGGGATAGGAGGGGTGCTAGATCAAAATCTTGTAGGATAGGTGCTGCTTGCAGCTCTGCAGGCTAGCACTTGTCCATTTTTATTAAGAGGGAAAGTTTGGTGTTATAGTTTGCCCTTTGTATCCACAAATTCTGCAACCACGAATTCCACCATTCATGGCTTGAAAATACTCTTTAAAAATCCCAAGAAGCAAACCTTGATTTTGCCATTTTACGTAAGGGGCATTTTACTACACAATTGTATATAATGGGATTTGATTTTGATATCCACAGGGGTGCTGGAACCACATTCCACTGGATAGCAAATGGTACCAGAATATCTAATTGTGGAGTCTGTTATGCCAATGATCAGGATATATTTTTTAAAAAGACATTTTTAGTCCTGTTCCACTAGTAAGAATGCTTGTGACACTCAGAATCAGGACAACTATTGCAATTGTCATCACAGCCTCACTCCCTGAAAAGAGGGGTCAGGATCATCCTGTCATGCACCTGGCTATTGAGGTAAGTTCCTGGGGGTCAGGCCAGGAGACAACACCTATTGGCACATTTATGACTAAATCATGGTAATATAGGATTTCAGTCGATTATTTCAATTTTATAAATATTTAAAAGTAGGAGAATGGCTAAAGGTGAATCCAAATTTCCCCAAATAACTTCTCACACTAAATAATGTTTTGGAAGTGGCAAATACATTTTATTCATTATACATAATCCGGTGGTTCCAGATGTTACATTAGTTTTTATAAATTACCATAGCAATAATATTATTTCCACCAAAATAACAAATTGCATGTAATGAACAGAATCCTCCTGCTGACATTCACAAACATAATCTTTGGTTCCCTTCTTTACAGCATCATGGAGGTACAGTAGAGTCTCACTTATCCAACACTCGCTTATCCAATGTTCTGGATTATCCAACACATTTTTGTAGTCAATGTTTTCAATATATCATGATATTTTGTTGCTAAATTCATAAATACATTAATTTGTATAATGATTACCTAATTTGATGTTTAATCGGCGTTTCCTGAATCCCTTCTTATTATCCAACATATTCACTTATCCAACATTCTGCCAGCCTATTTATGTTGGATAAGTGAGACTGTACTGTATATTTATAATCTTATATTATCTGCTTAGAACTGGATTATATGAGGCCCCTTCTACACAGCTGTATAAAATGCACACTGAAGTGGATTATATGGCAGTGTGGAGTCAAGATAATCCAGTTCAAAACAGATAGTATAATTTATTTATTTATTTATTTATTTATTTACAGTATTTATATTCCGTCCTTCTCACCCCGAAGGGGACTCAGGGCGGATCACATTATGTACATATAGGGCAAACAGTTAATGCCCATAAACACATCGAACCGAGACAGAGACAACAGCCAGAGAGACGCAGAGGCAATTTAACCTTCTCCTGAGGGGAAGTTCGATTCTGGCCACAGGGGGGAGCAGCTGCTTCATCATCCACTCTGATGGCACTTCCTCACTTCCTCATTCCAACGTTGTAAATTAGTTAAACTTGCCTCCCCACTTTTATAAGTGGTACCTTATTTCCTACTTGCTAGATGCAACTATCTTTCGGGTTGCTAGGTCAGCAACGAGCAGGGGCTATATTTTATTTTTAATTGATGGGTGCTCACCCCGCCATGGGCTGGCCTCGAACTCATGACCTCATGGTCAGAGTGATTTATTGCAGCAGCTGTTTACCAGCTTGCACCACAGCCCGGCCCATTTAAGATTATAAATGGGTTATATAGCTGTGTGGAAGGGCCTTGAGTCTACACTGCCATATAATCCAGTTAAAATCAGATAATCTTTATTTTATAGACAGTGTGGAAGAGGCCTAAGTGAGGCCTAACTCTGCCTGTCCCCTGGGCTGAGTGGGTTGCTAGGAGACCAAGTGGGCAGAGCTTAGCCTTCTAACTGGCAGCAATTGGATAAAAACAATTATTACTCTCCCTCTAATTAGGACTTTATTTTGCTTTTCTTTTTGTTGTATGAACATAGAAGTGTGGATGAGGGGTTGTGCTGTCAATTTTCGAGGTTGTGGGGTGTTTAGTTTTGTTGTTTTGTCTGGTGCCGCGATTCCATCACTCTTTTATATATATAGATACAGTGGTTCTCAACCTGTGGGTCCCCAGATATTTTGGCCTTCAACTCCCAGAAATCCTAACAGCTGGTAAACTGGTTGGGATTTCTGGGAATTGTAGGCCAGAATACCTGGGGACCCACAGGTTGTGAACTACTGATATAATATATAAATGTTTCTTGGGGCGCCACAAGAAACCTTTGCTTCATAAAGGGCTCCATGGCTAAAAACGTTTGAGAAACCCTGTTATAGGATTTGGATTAAGAGACAAGTGGAGGATAAGCACCCTGTAGGTCACCTTGCGCAACTTGAGAGAAAAGTTGGATTCAAAGGCAGGAAATCATCAACATCATTGTCATTGTTTGGAGGAAATGCAAGAAAAGTAACATTTTAAGCACTCAGCTAGCACATTGAACATCACTCCAAATCAAAGTTTCTCCATTTGTCACTGCCTTTTACTAAAAAAATGTGAGAACAATGTGCAAGTTATTCAGGGTACTTCTCTTTGATGTTTCCAGGAAACATGGGAGAAAACCCTATGTCCAACTTCTTTTGGTCCAGGATAATTATTTATTTGGGCTTGTAACTTGCTGGATGCCAGAATTTTTGATAAGTTTACAATAAATGTCAGCACAGCAGTACATTTAAATTGCATAATGAGGGAAGAAGCACTCCCAACCTCCCTTCTTTCCCATGTTCATGGAGTGAATCAGGGAATTTGAAAACCTATTTATAATGAAAATAATGACAATGGCCAGCCAATGAGACAAAGCACTGGTGGCAAATTTTCATCATCTGATTACTTCACAATTTAAAAAGAAAAAAGAGAGGGCAGGAGGATGGGTAGAGAAACATCTGTAACGGATTGTTTATATATATAATTGACTATGCTCTAAGGCAATAAAAGCCATTTAAAAGTTATTTGTAGTCTTGACAATGATGTCCCAGTAGATTCACAGTATTTGTGACCAGCCATGTTTTCCCCATCCCTCCCTCCCTATCTCTCTCTTTCACACACACACATATATATATTCACTTTCTAGATAAGTGTATGTCAATGTGAAAGCCTCTTGATTTATCCAGAAAAAGTCACACATAATGGGTATGTCCCTGCACTCCACATGTGCCCTATAGCACATAAGAGTCCATGCTGACATAATATCTACAGTCATGATTGATCCTATTTCTATATAGCAGGTAGATATACTATACCTGAATATGATACTGGATTGAAAAAGGAGTCCTGTTAATTCTTTTGAATGTTTCAAGTTTGTTGCCACCCAGTGGCAAAAAGAATCATTTGGCAATGGAAGAAAAGTGAAGGACACATCTTCATTTTTTCAATCATTGGTTTCATTTACCATGAATATTTAGAATTTGGCAGTCTTGAATTATTATTATTATTATTGACACAACGACGTTGTATGACACAGCAAACAAGATAGATATGCTGGATTTCGTTTCACAAAATCACAAGTCGAACACTTCCCAAGTGTCTAGGACTGTGTGATGTATTTTCGGATGATGCGTGCAGATCCCAGTAAGGTGGCCTTTTGCAGTTGGCAGATCGTAATTTTGTCAATGTCTATTGTTTCCAAATGCCGGCTGAGATCTTTTGGCACGGCACCCAGTGTGCCCATCACCACCGGGACCACCTGCACTGGTTTCTGCCAGAGTCTTTGAAGTTCAATCTTGAGGTCCTGATAGCGGCTGAGTTTTTCCTGTTGTTTTTCTTCAATGCGACTGTCACCTGGGATGGCAACATCAATGATCCAAACCTTGTTCTTTTCCACAACTGTGATGTCTGGTGTGTTGTGTTCCAGAACTTTGTCAGTCTGGATTCGGAAGTCCCACAGTATCTTTGCGTGTTCATTTTCCACAACCTTTGCAGGTTTGTGATCCCACCAGTTCTTAACTGCAGGGAGGTGATACTTGAGGCATAGGTTCCAATGAATCATTTGGGCCACATAGTTGTGCCTCTGTTTGTAGTCTGTCTGTGCAATTTTCTTACAGCAGCTGAGGATATGATCAATGGTTTCATCGGTTTCCTTGCACAGTCTGCACTTTGGGTCATCAGCTGATTTTTCGATCTTGGCCTTGATTGCCTTTGTTCTGATGGCTTGCTCCTGGGCTGCAAGGATCAGGCCTTCTGTCTCCTTCTTCAGGGTCCCATTCGTGAGCCACAGCCAGGTCTTCTCTTTATCAGCTTTTCCTTCAATTTTGTCAAGGAACTTTCCATGCAGTGTTTTGTTGTGCCAGCTGTCAGCTCTAGTTTGTAGTGCGGTTTTCTTGTACTGGTTTTTTGTCTGCTGTGCTTTGAGGAGTTTCTGATTTTTGACTTCAATCAAAGCAGGTTCTTCACGTTGCTTGACATATTCTGCCAGGGCATGTTCTTCTTCTTTGACTGCTTGTTTTACTTGTAAGAGTCCTCTGCCCCCTGATCTTCTAGGCAGATACAGCCGGTCAACATCACTGCGAGGGTGCAGTGAATGATGAATGGTCATGAGTTTTCTTGTTTTTCTGTCCAAATTGTCCAGTTCCGCCTGTGTCCAATTTATAATGCCAGCAGTATATCTTATGACAGGTATGGCCCAGGTGTTTATGGCCTTGATGGTGTTGCCTCCATTGAGCTTGCTTTTGAGAATTTTTCTGACCCTTTGTGTGTATTCTTTACTGACCACAATCTTCACATGTTCATGCTTGATGTTGTCCAGCTGTAATATGCCCAGATATTTATAGGCCTCTGGCTGGTGACACTTTATTGTTTGGCCATTGGGCATATTGATGCCCTCACTTTCAATTATTTTTCCCTTCTTCAATGCCACTGTCGAACATTTGTCCAAACCAAACTCCATGTTTATATCAGTGCTAAAAATTCGGACAGTGTTGGTCAGAGATTGGATTTCAGTTTCCGTTTTCCCATATAGCTTCAGGTCATCCATGTACATCAAATGTGAAATTTTGTGAGAATTCTTAGATGTTTGGTAGCCGAGATTTGTTTTTTGTAAGATTGTTGACAGAGGGATCATGGCAATAATAAAAAGCAGAGGGGACAATGAGTCTCCCTGGAAAATTCCTCTCCTGATGTTGACAAGTCCATAACTTTCATTTCCAACAAACAGTTCAGTTTTCCAGTGCTCCATCATGTTTTCAATGAAGGTGCCAACGTTTTTACTAATCCCGATGGCGTCCAGGCACTTGATGATCCAGCTGTGTGGGAGTGAGTCAAAGGCCTTTTTGTAGTCAATCCACGTCATGTGAAGATTAGCTTTTCGGCTCTTACAGTTCTCCAGAATCATTTTGTCAATCAATAACTGGTCTTTTGTGCCCCTGCTTTTCCGTTTGTTGCCTTTCTGTTCATCTGGCAAGATGTTTTTTTCTTCAAGATAGTCTTGAATTCTGTCAGCTATGATGCCAGTCAGTAGTTTAAACATAGTGGGCAGACACGTTATTGGCCTGTAGTTTCCTGGTGCTGCTCCTTTTGCTGGATCCTTTTGTATCAGGTATGTTCTTCCAGTTGTTAGCCATTCACTGATACTTCCTTTCTGCAGCATCTCATTGAATTGTTGGGCCATTTTTCCATGTAAACTAATCAGATGTTTGAGCCAAAATCCATGAAGTTGATCACTACCAGGCGATGTCCAGTTCTTGACTTTTTGCACTCGTTTGCTGATCATTTCAGTTGTTATTTCCATCTGTTCCATTTTGTTCTGTGAGAATTTTCTTTCAAACTCCTTTATCCACCTAGCGTTTTTGTTGTAGTTCTTATTGTTTTCCCAAAGCTCTTTCCAGAACTTCGTTGTTGCAGTTTTCTCTGGTTTTATGGTTACTGTGTCTGTTGTTTGGTTCAGGCTCTGGTAGAACCGTCTTTGGTCTGATTGAAACAGTTGATTTTGTCTGTACTGGATGATTCTGGCTTCATACCTTTCAATTTTTCTGGCTGTTGCTGTAATTTGTTCTTTCACAATTTCCAAAGCTTCTTCAATTTTTCTGGTGTTCAGCCAGTACTTTCGGATCAGGTATTGCTTGATTTTGTCATTCTTCAGTTTCTTCTCTTTCATATTTTTCAGGTTACTTGCATCTGATCTAAGCTTTTTGATTTTCAACTCTAGCCTGACCTTCCACTTTGGTTTTCCAGTCGATTTTCTTTGGGGCTGCCTTGGTTGTAGGAGCCCAAGCTCTTCTGTTACTATCACTGCTGCACTGTAGGCATACTGGTTTGTTTGTTCAATTGATGTTATTTGGACAGTGGAGAGTGCTGCATTCACATCTTTCATGAGAGGCGCCAGGTGTCTCTTGGGCACTGTTTTTAGAGTTGGGAGCCGCTTTCTTATTGCATTTGCTGCAGCATGAGCCATGATCTTATCCTTGAGCTCTTGTTGTCTTGCTGTCAAGGTTCCTGGTGGTTCAGCAGATGTTTCAAGTGCTGGTTCATGAAATTCTTGCAAAAGATCCACACTTTCTTCTGGTTCAATCTGTTCCACCATTCCAAGTGTTGCTGGAGTCTCTGCTGCTGTCTGTGCTGTGGTCTGATGGTAATTTACTTTGCAAATTTTCTGGATTTCTTCGAGTTCAACTTCACTGAACACTTTGTTTCTGATTATGAATCTTCGTTGGTCAGCCAGTCGGGGTTCTGTTATCTGTGAGTCAGGGTACTCTTGTTTCCACAGTTGATGCATCCTTTTTTGGTAGCCACGCCTCTGAGGTTCAGATTTGTAGTAGCATTTCATAATTGTGCGGTTTTCTGGCATTGTATATTTCTGCCGCTTCTGTGACTGTTCATTTGGGGTTTGATGATTCCGTAGCCCACTTGTCAATGGATGTCCAGAATCAGCAGCATCCACCGCGGTCCTTTTTATCCTGGGCGACGACCGAGCCAGTATAGACTTCGTTTGGGTTTGATTCTCCATAATGCTAATGGGTTAGGTGCTCTTAGTTCTGCTCCTCAGATAATTATTATTATTATTATTATTATTATTATTATTATTATTATTATTATGAGTAGTAGTATCATATTTACTTATACCCCGCTTTTTCTTTCCACAAGGAGACTCAAGGCAGTTCTTCATATTTGGAATTTTCTTGACCTTTGGAATTTTTTAAAATTTTTATGTTTTTTGTAAACATTTTCCCCAAAACATGCAATTTTGTACACAGTGTTTTCTAATAAACACAATCTTGCTACAGAATTGCTACAAGTGAAAATTCAGTGAAATTGTAATAATTAGTATGTAGTAGTTATAATTTTGCAAGGACTTAATTTACTGGAGGAGCCCCAGTAGCACAGCGGGTTAAACCTCTGAGCTGCTGAACTTGCTGACCAAAAGGTTGGCGGTTCGAATCCTGAGAGCAGGGTGAGCTCATGCTATTAGCCCCAGCTCCTGCCAACCGAACAGTTTGAAAGCATGCAAATGTGAGTAGATCAATAGGTACCACTCCAGTGAGAAGATAATGGTGCTCCATGCAGTCATGCCAGCCACATGACCTTGGAGGCGTCTACGGACAACGCCGGTTCTTCAGCTTAGAAATGGAGATGAGTACCAGCCCCCAGAGTCAAACACGACTAGACTTAATGTCAGAGGAAAACCTCTACCTTTACCTTTAATCCTATTGGTTGGTATTGTCTGTAATATATGCATGCATGTATGCATCTAATATATGTTCTTATTCAATTTTGGTCAGAGAACTCAATCACACATTGGGAATACTATGGAATACTGTGTCCAATTCTGGGCACTGCAATTGAAGGGAGATGTTGACAAGCTGGAATGTGTCCAGAGGAGGGCAACTAAAATGATCAAGGGTTTGAAGAACAAGCCCTATGAGGAGCGGCTTAAAGAACTGGGCATGTTTAGCCTGCAAAAGAGAAGGCTGAGAGGAGACATGATGAGGGCCATGTATAAATATGTGAGGGGAAGTCATAGGGAGGAGGGAGCAAGCTTGTTTTCTACTGGAACAATGGCTTCCAACTACAGGAAAGGAGATTCCACCTGAACATCAGGAAGAACTTTCTCACTGCGAGAGCTGTTCAGCACTGGAACTCTGTCCCCCAGACTGTGGTGGAGGCTCCATCTTTGGAGGCTTTTAAGCAGAGGCTGGATGGCCATCTGTCGGGGTTGCTTTGAATGTGATTTCCTGCTTCTTGGCAGGGGGTTGGACTGGATGGCTTATGAGGTTTCTTCCAACTCTATGATTCTATGATTTCGACAAATTTGGATTTGAGTTTTGGTTAATATGCAGGTGCAAAATTGTAAAATTAAGTACATTCATACTAAATGTGAACTAAACAAGATGTCCTCCATTTGTATACAAGTCTAAGCATGTGTGATGACTCATGGGCCTTGTAGTCCTGTTCCTAGTACTATTGTGGCAGACGAAGAGGAAAACATGGGGTTTTCGCCGGTTCAGCAAGAGCCGGAGTCCCTTCACCTGCAGGATGTTGATGTTTGCCCTCAAGAATTCAGCCAAACAGGCCTTGGGCAGAACTCCCCTCCGTTTCCCAGGAAGGAATCTTATTCTAGAGAAAGGGGAGTCAGAGAAGCCCAACGGAGGAGTTTACGCATTGCTGCCAAACATCAAGCTGATTAGGCCTGCTTCCCTTGGGAAATTCTAAGGAGTCACACATCTGGACAGAGTTGGGTTTCGCTTCTCATTCTCTAGGGAAAGAGTTCTGTTGGCGGGAAAACGAGACCCAATATAGGTGTTTGGCGCGAGGGATTCTTTGCGGAGTCAATTGATCAGCTTGAGGAGAGAGATCGTGTGTGGACTTCGTAATCCCAGTTCCTTGCTTCCCGGATCAAGCTTCAAGCGTTGCCCTGCCTCGCGGTTTTACCACGGACCCTGCTTCATGTTTCATGTTTTGCCTTGTCTCCAGTCACGGACCTAGTCAAGAATCAAGTTTATTTCCAGCCTTGTTGTCAAGCTTCATTGGACTCTAAGACTCTGTTATTTCCCCACACTATTGCTTGGCAAAGTGTGTGTTTCGGTCAAGTGGATTAAAACTTTGAACTCTAATATCATTTATTGGACAATACATTTTTGGACTATATTTGACCTCATTTGAAAGGTCTGCTTCTGAACTATATTCTTCACTTGTTTTTATTGATTTTATATATTTCTTTAATAAAGATATTAGATAGAGACTGGCCTCTGTGTAAGGTTATTGGTGCCCAGCAGCCAGGGACCTGACAGCATGTCCCAAAATTTCACCCATGACCAGTGGATGATGAGCTGGGATCTGGATGAATTCAAAACAAATAGTTTTCATGTCTGCTACAACCTTCCCACCTTCCTTCTTATCTGAATGCAAGAAACATGACTGCTAATACTGCCATCTGCTGCACAAGAAGATATAGTGTATAAAATACATTGTGCAGATCATTGTACACATCCAAAGTGACCTTTGTGTCTGAATCTGTTTAGCAATATCCAGGCCACTTCCCTAAGCATTCAAGGAAAGTTTTTGTTTTGGTTTGTGTCTGTTTAGGATTTTTAAAAAATCCAACAGGCTTTTAAGAATTGAAGTATGTAAAGAAAAGGTTAGTAAGATGAAACTATTTTGTTTTAGTTGTTTGACAAACCACCACATTTAGTAGCAGTGATGTAGATAACATGTTGTCCAATTGTCAGCCAAATGAATTTTCTTCCATCAGCCACTGTAAACCTGAGTCAAAAGGCCTTTCAATATTCTCAAGGAAAAAATTCACCTGAATGTTATTAGTATTTAATACAGTAAAATAACTTTAAACAGCTTGTACTGATTCTGCTCCAATTTCATGTTGTTCCTCCTTGAATCATCATAGACAAAGAGCTGAAATCTTTATGAACCTTCCTTTATGCAGAGAATGTTTAACAACATCTGAAAACTGGGTCAGAGAGGAGGGATTTTATAGCCAAATGATAGGACAACATAGAATAACATAAATATAAATAATAATTTATTAAGGCAACATTTGAATTGGTCTTTCCATTTAGCAACCTGTCTGCAACAAGTGAGTGAGAAATCTGTGTCTGTGTACAAAGCTTGGAGAGTATGATTTTCCTAAGATTACCCAGGACCCTTCTACCTTTCTTTATATCCTAGGATCTAATCCCAGGTTTTCTGCTTTGAACTGGATTTTGAGTCTCTACTGCCATATAATCTGGGATCAGATCCTGGAATATAATGACAGTGTAGAAGGGGCACCAGTGAGCTTTCATGTCTAGATGGGAATTTGAACCGTAGTCTCCTGAAGTCTTTGGGCCCCTCCACACAGCTGTATAAAATCCACATTGAACTGGATTATATGGCAATGTGTCAGATAACCAAGTTCAAAGCAGATATTATGAATTATCTGCCTTGATATTCTAGGTTATATGGCTGTATGGAAGAGCACTTAGTCTAATTTTTAAATTGCTTCACCACTCTGGCTCCTATTCCTAATCTAGATGCAATTATGCAAAATTAGTGCAGAACAACTAGTGCTCCAAGATGGGTATGCACATTCTCCCCAATCTCCAAATGTGCAATCTTCCAGGTAAATGAACTTTGAGTGAGTGTTGTAATACACTTGTTTATGACTATATGGATAACATGGTACATGCAGGATTCTTGTAGATGTGATTGCTCCAGTTCTCAGGGACAAAGAAAAAGATCTTGCTCAAATTTCCCTGTGAACCAAGTATATTCATTAGTAATCTCTAAAAACTTTAATTCAGGACAATCCACAAAATGCTCTCTTTTGGAAGTTTGTGTTTATGCTCACCCACTGAGTAATTCGTTTAGTTCCTGAAAACTGAATACAAGTTTTTGTTGTTTATTCCACACTTTAAAAGCATAGATTAATATTGACTTATATAGAGTCAAACCTGGGAGGTCTAAAGTAAATAGAGCTACACAGATTTTTGCTACATCATTAGAAACATGAAATCCACCAGAATTAAAGATAATGACTCAAATAAGAGTTTGGCTTTTCTGTTTCTGTAATTGGTATGCTCAAAGAATTAATTAACTTAGACAAGACCCACCAATTTTGTTTTTATAACTCATAATTGAATGGGAGAGTGATAATTGTAGTTCTTAAATTGTTAGGACTACAACAGACGTGGGACCTACACTATGGGAAACTCAAAGCAACTTCCATTGACCAAATTCTGCATTTTAAAATATGATTAATGTATATGTATTACTAAGTTTCGCACATTTTACATTGAACACATATTTCTCCCCATTACTGGTGTTGGATTGCTGTTGTACTCACACTGCAGCTTCTTGAGACGTAGGAACTATGGAAAACCTGGTTACTTTCTGACTTTCAAAGAATCAACTGAGGATGGCATCATTCATCTGAAGTGGCTCTTGAAAGGGGACAAAGAGAGAGAAGAAGTGAGAGACAGACCAAAATGTTGCATAGTATTTTTAAAGCTTTATTGTTTTGTTACACAAAAAACTAATTATAAAAATATCTCTACAATGTCAGCATAAAATGCTGCAGTGGTTTAAATCCTATTACAAAAGAAAGAACAGTGCAATCAAGAAGAGGCCAGTATTTGCATGTCAATATCTCCACATTATCATCAGGCCAGCCAGATGTTTAAAAGCTGAAATGCAGCTTAAGGGAGAATCTTTTTCAAATGTTCTAAGGGGAGTCATCAAAGAAAAGCAATGTGACCCAGGCTTGTATGTTTTGGTATTTCAGCCCAGACAAAGTAAAATGATAAATTGAGCTTCCTGGATCACATTGAAGATCTCTCCCATTCAACACCCAATGTCCAAAAGTAGACATCTAGATACTTCAAAGGAGATCACAAGCAAGGCATAAAGGTGACAGATGTACTTCGTAGTTTGTTCCTGGTATCAGAATTCAGAAGTATTCTGTATTAGGCAAGGACCCAGTGGCAGGTTTCAGAAAACTCAGGATGGATAAAATGTTCCTGCACAAAAGCAAGGAGCTTGGCATTTGCTTTCTCCTTTTGAAAGACACAGATAGTGCTAATTTAGAAACTTCTGAATCAACTGTCTTACAACATTCCCATTGCCCCAGCTATAGCCAGCATCCTGTTTAGGGCGTATGCACACATAAGTACCGCACAGGATTGCAACCTAAAATGACAGTTATCTGCCATGTTTCTGGAAAATATTATGCTCATATCATGTTTTTTTATAAAAAGAACACAGTGCTTGAGGGAGGGGAACACCTCTTTCCATGTAACTTACAAAGAGTAAAACATGTTTGGAGTCTTCTTCCTCTTCCAAGAACAGTACATCATAAATTAAGATTCTACTAAACTATCTGCAAATATCGTGCAAATGTGAGTAGATTAATAGGTACTGTTCTGGCAGGAAGGTAACAGCTCTCCATGCAGTCATGTCAGCAACATGACCTTGGAGTTGTCTACAGACAACACCAGCTCTTCAGCTTAGAAATGGAGATGAGCACCAACCCCCAGAGTCGGACACAACTAGACTTAATGCCAGGGGAAAACTTTTCCCTTAACCTAAATTATTTGATTCCAAGTAATATACCATTCAGTGACACCAAGGTAGTTTAAGTAGCCCAATTTGCACACCAGCATTAATGGAAATAGACAACAGTGCTAATTTAAGGAAAGGTGGGATATACATGTAATTAAAAATGCTTTTTGAAACAAAAACATTAATAAATGAGTTGGGAGTGAGCACCACACTTTGCCTAATGCAGGGTCAGCAGAAAATCATAAAATAGGCCAGGCAGTAGCAGAATTGCAGGTCTATATCCGGCTCTTGCCAAACTTTACCACAATAGTTATGGTGGTGGTAGTGATGCTACTTCTAGGGTAATCAGTCACTACTATTAATTCAGTGCAACCTCCATATCTGCAGGTGATACATTACTGAACTTTGCAAGGATATGTGATATGGCAAACATTATTTTCAATGGGACAAATGTCATGGTACCAAGAAGCATGTTGTATTGTACTACTATGTATTCATTTGTATCCTGCCTTATTCCAAAAACTGTAGGTGAAGGTGGGTTGCAAAAGTTAAACAAAATACACATAAAAGTACATTCAGAGGCATAAATAAAACATTAAAAAGCTCCCGTAAATATTCATTTCAATAATCCACAATGGTTGGTGGTAGAGTAGCCAGTTGTACATGAATCTTATGTGTGACCTCAGAAGACCATGACTGTATGCCTGGAAATATTGTTTATTTCTAAATGTATTATTGCTGTTCTAGCAAGCTACCATTTTTATCCTTTTGGAATCTTCTCAGATTTTGGCTGTAGTAAGTAATTTTTATATTTCATCCACTTTTGCCTGCACTAGTAAATTAGGTTCTTGATCTATTTATATTATTTCTTTGGTTATTTCATCTAAACAGCTGGACTCAGCACACCAAAATTTCTTTGTTTATTTATTCATACAGTGACACCAAAATAATGTGGTGCTTTACTAAAGAACCAAAAAAAAAATATCCCAACTCATTTCTGCCCCAAAGAAGTTACCAACCTCATTTGCAAACACTGGAAATTTGTACAACCTAAATGTCAACAATTTCTGCTTACAACCTAAATGTCAAAATTAAGGAGGAAAGTTGTAAAGGGAATAGAATCAAAGAATGGGGAAACTAGAAAAATAACATAAAATTGCCTAAATGCAATTAAACATAATTAAGTTTTTTGTTTCCACTGGGGATGAGTTAGTTTAGGTCAAAGATTCTTGGAAGCAAATGAGTTTTGCAGGGCCAATAAGCTGAGCAAAACAGCCATCTTGGGTTTGATGTGTTAACAAAGAGCAATAGATAACTAGTAATTTAATTGATTATTCTTGTATTTCTACTTGTTCCCAAGAATGGAGGAAAGGTTATTGAAGGATTTTCTTCATCTAGCAAAATAGCCTAGATAGCTTTAGATACTATACATATTCTTTTGGATGATGGGGCATTTCAGGCTATATGCCAAATGGTAAAATATTTGGCCTTTGCTTTGTTTTTTAATGTATGTAAAGGAAAAGCCCACCCATTGCGCATTTCTATAAGGCAAAAAATGAGTTGGAACAGAGACTCAATACAGAGTGCAAGTAATACACACCACTATTTATGCATTTTATTTCCCCACTTATTTGGTGGGCGGAACTATCACAATCAATATTGCTGAAGTGAGTTTGCTATTTATTTATTTCAATTTTATCCTGACACAAGAGCCAAAGTGGAAAGATTGCAATAAAGTTAAGATAAAGACCTATTAATTGAAAAGGTTTTTGAAAAACATTCATTTTAGACACACTAATTTAAAACAGTTTTGAACTAAGCTAAAATGATCAACAAAAGAAGAGCTTCACTTATTAAATATCCTTCATTGTAAAAGTATTTGCTTTCGAGGGAAAGGGTACAGACAGTATTAGGGTTGTGCTTGAGGGGTAAACCTTGGCCCATTTTGTGTCCTGGCTTTCGGTGGTGGCCCCAATCCATTTTTGGGAGCTGTTTTCGGTTTAGGGTCCTGAAAGTTCCATTTCCTATTGGACCATTATGTGGGATGGGGGCTTCCCACCCAGGCTCCCCTTCCTGGCATGTGCCTTAAGAAGGCTTTTAACCTGCTGTTTCTACTCTAGAGGAAGTGCTCAGCTGCAGGCACTGGCAGGCTCACACACTTTCCAAACCTGGTTGCACGCCATGCCACACATGCACTCTCTTTGTTATAACTAAACATGCCTATGACAGTGCAAGGACTGCGATAAAGCTCTCCCTCAAAGAGCTTATAGCTTAGGAAGACTAACAGAATTTACAACAATATTTCAGATAGTATGGATCAAAACTACATGAGGCTTTACAGATCATAACCAGGACTTGTCAGGACATAAAATGGCAGCAAAAGAAGCTGCAGCAACTGGGCAGTTAGGTGTTCTTTGCAACTTGGAACAATCTAGCCGTAGCATTTTGGACCTACTCACATTTCTGAATGGTTTCAGAAGGTAAGTCTACATACAGCGTATTCCAGTAATACAAACGGTTGTATTCACTGTGTCACTGTGATCAAAACAACTCTCCAGGAATGGGCGTACTGCTGGCACTTTTTTAGTGGTGTCATTCAGCTGCCGAAACCTGGGCATCTAGGATCAGGATGAGTCCAGAAGCATGCTCAAGTTCAGAATCTGGCATTTCAGTTGGGGGGGGGGGCACGGAGTAACCTCATCCAGCACAGTACAACTCCACATTCTCTGATCTGTTTTTAATATATACTGTGTATAAATCAATTTAGAAAAGTTAACAACTATGTCACACTTGAACAAAGTCCATAATTTCTGCATACACCAGCAATACTTTTTATCAAACCATTCAAGAGTTGATGGACCTCAACTCTCTTAGTCAAAATCCCTGCCCTGCCTATGGTAGCTGATGCCTTCCATGTCAGCAGGGCAATCAATTCACTCCATGTTTTAAGCTAAGCTGTAAATGAACAATCCAAGATGCTGAACCTATTTAGAAAATAGGGCTGGGTGGCTCCTTTCAAATTTGGACTAAAAGTTTGAATAGATTGGATTTGTAGTTTGGCAGAGAGAAAACTACAACTCCCATGATTTCATAGTATCAAACCATGGCAGATAATGTGGGGTCAAAAGGCACCAATTTTACAGAATAGATACACCCTTATCATTGATTCAAATATTTCCAACTGGCAGGATTATGGCAACTGGATTTTCAAAGCCATTATGTATAATTCTCTCTTTTTAAACAAAAGTCACAAACAATATTTTGGGTGTTTTGCATTAGCATTGCTCCCTGGGAAGTTCTGTTTATATTCTTTGTGCAGCTGAACATTTGGACTGAATATGAAGGAGAAAAAGTCATGGAAGGAATTCTCAAATGAGAAATGCACTCCACCCTGTTACAACATTTTGTTTGTTGAGCCAAATAGTTTCCTTTGACAAATGGTCTGATAATAGAACCTAATTAGGGAAAGGTGTGAAATACCTGAGGCAACAGGAAGGAATGGTAGAAAATGGAAACAGACTGGGTTTAATTTGTTGAGGACTGGATAAATATAGCACAGGCTGAATGTTTAAGAATATGCACAGGCTGGACAGTAACAGTAGGGTCTGAAATCTGACAGAAACAGGGACACCCTCTGTAAAATCAGACAGACGGGTCCTTTGCGGAATCATGCAAGGTAATAAAACCTGTGTGAAGGAATGGGAACTCCTTCTGCTGTTGCCATGAGGTTATACACTGGGTTTTAAGAAGAATAAAGATAAGGGAGCACTGGGTTTCTCTGCCTCAATGCACTGTGCTTCAGACTGGAAGCCATATAAAGCTGATATGCTAGCAACCTAGGAAGATAACAGTACTTTCATTCAGACCCAGTATTGTCAGCACTGACTGAACTCAGGTTTCTGAGGTTTCCAGACAGAAATTCTTTCCAAGCCCTTCCTGAAGGCGCTAGAAGTTAAAGTTGGGACATTGTGTGTGCAAAATATTTTTGCAATGTTTATACCCTACTTTTCTTCCAACGAGCTCAATGTGAAACTTTGCTCTCCTCTTCACTTTTTTCAACAGCCCAGCAAGCTGTTTTCTCTAATCAGACTGAGAAAAGGACTGTACTGGCCAATTTGTGGTTAACCCTATTGAACCCTATTGAACCTTGCTTGTGCTTAACTCAAAAAGCAATGTTTATCTTCTTCCTGCTGAGATCAATGGAATATACAGTAAATGAAGACATTTCAAAAATATTTCCAAGGTTTATATCTTGCATTTTCTTCTATCTCTTTTTAGCAGGCCTTTTCAGTGGCTGCCCCTCAACACTGACACTCCCTTTCTCCCAGGGAAGCCAGAATGGCCCCCTCCTTGCTGTCCTTCTGGTGGCAGGATAAAACCTTTTTATTTAGGCAGACTTTTAAAGAAGGCAGCTTTTAAGATCAAGTCAGGGAGTGCTGTGGTTTTTAGCTTTAATTTGAGGGAAAAACCTAAAAACGATATAAATAACAAATACATTTTGAACTGAGGATTAAATTAACCCAAGAACATAAACATTGTCTTGGGGGCTGTGCCAAGGTACATCTAGTTCTCTATTATGTTTCAGACATCAGCATCCCAGATGTTTATGAACACTCAGAAGCCAGGGAGGAAGGTGGTCCTTTCTTTGTTTTTGGACCTACCTGAAATTTAATAAACAAATTTTATTGGCACAGATAGTCTACTGTTTTGATAATTAAATGACCAAATCCCGAGTAATATCAGATTTAAAAAGCTTAGGGTTTCTCTTCTCAAGAAGTGCAGTAGATTAGCCCTCAGTAAATATATTTTAATGTATTTAATCTTTAAGATCTTTAATTAGTAATTAATAAATTGAAAGTACAGTTTAGCTGCCTGCCTACATTCCCATCAATAGATTTATCTACCATTAATCTATTTTGTCTCCTTCTCAAAGCACTAGACTAGTCCATGGCTGGTCTTCAAAAAGATATAGTTACTGCAGCAAAACCCTATGCTGATGCAACAGAAATGGCACCAAATGAAATTAAATCAATGAAATCAACATTCTTGGGTTTCAAAATAAGGCTGTTTTAAAAAACATTTTATTATGTTCCCATCTTCATGAACACTTTGTAACTGAACTGTACAGGGAAAAGAGTTATATTGAACAGTTCTAGTAGAGTAAAATGAAAAATTTGTTCTTAGACTCCCAACAGAGTTTCCTATTTTAAAATAAAACAAAAGTCAGTAAGATTTTTTTAAAGGCATAGCTGATACACCTCAGAGATGGGGTAAGTTTCATTTATCATTATGTGTCTTCAAGTGAATGCCAAATTTGCTCAATCTCCATCTGTTCACCAAATGAAAATGTGGTGCATTTCAGCAGCACCTTGATCACACGAATTTATCTTGAAATGAATCTGGATAAGATTTATTCCTAAGTAGTTCATTTCCTGCTGACATTCAAGGATCCCCCCTTTAAAAGCACATGTGAAGGTTCAAAGTCAGTGATTCCATCATTCCTCTCATTATGTAGCACTCAAGAAATGATTGGAACTTTACAGGTCTGCAGAACCCAGAAAACCATCAACTGAATTGAATGTTCCATACTTTAACATACATACCAATGCTGCTGCGAGTGCATGCAAACACACATGTCCTATTTGCAAATATTTACACAAGAAAAAGATGAGATTTAATAACAGTTACCAGATGTACTGAATTTCTTTTTTCCTAAATTCCTCCAAAACCACTTGACAAACATTATTGCAGTTTTCAAGGCGTGAAGAATCCAATCCAAATTTCTGGCACTTGAGAAATTCTGCAGACTGCTTTCACAAGAGATTCTACTTAGAATGGTTTTTGAACTTCTTGTGTCTGTACAATGTTGCCACACTAACCAACGTCATGTGTGTTTAAACCATTTTTTCCTATGCTTCAGATGATGTGGAAGCAATTGTTGGCAAATAATGTATGAAACCCATATCTCTTTATGTAAACAGATAATGTGTATTCACCAAATCACTAGAACCATGGCCTTATCTACACTGACATTATACTGCAGGTTGGAACTGGTTTGGGTGCAACCAGTTTTGCTGTGGGTGTCCAGCTTTACAGGTCTGGAACTGGTTTGAGACCATGAAGATCATTGCAGTTCATGATATTCTTGTAGGATATTGGAGGGTCCCTACAGGGGTCCAATTTGGATGCAGATGCCATTCAAACAATGTTGGAGAGTTTTATTGGGACCCAGAGGAGAAATGTACATCCAAAGAATCATGTCTCTATAGCAACTTGGAATGGGAGGGCGATTCTATTATCTCATATGTTTTTGACATTGTTGTATTACTTGGGCTTTTGTTTTATACTTACCAAGGGGACTGTCCCATTGAGCTCACTGGATTTTATTTCTAAGTGGATATTTAGAGGATGGCATTTTAAGAGCTGCTTGAGATGTAATTGTATGAAATATAAATGGCATAATATGAGATGGAGAAAGAAGCAATTTCAACAGGCAGCTGTTAAAACTTTAAAATACACTTTTGCTTCAATATCAGCCTTGCCTGTGCTATGGCTCACAAAAATACATTTTACCAAGTTTGAGGCTGGATCTATACTGCCATATAATGCAGTCTGAACTGCATTGAACTGCATAATATGGATCAATGATTCCATCATCCCTCTTATTGCATAGCATTCAACAAATGGTTGGAACTTTATGGGTCTGCCCTAAAAGCCATTCACTGAATGGAATGTTCCATACTTTAACACACAAAGCAATGCTGCTCTTCAAACTGCATTATATGGCAATGTAGATCCAGTCTAAAATCGATCCATACCATAGTACCAAGTATTCCATGACAGTACATTTATACTACTTTCTCATTCTGATCTTGTTCTCATTCATTTTAGTATTATTATTCGGGTGTTGTTTTATACCATGTATTACCAGCTTACTTATCTTGCATTATTTGTTTGTTTGCATCTGATTTCTACAGATCCACACAACTCATCTTAGGAAGACTCAGAAATGCATGCAATATAGTGAAATGATCATTGCTTTATTTTTGCAGTGAAACACCGTAAGTAACTTCATCATTTGAGAAGGAGAAACCACACACACAAGAGCTCAGGGGAGGTCTCACATGTTTTGTCCTATGCTGTTAAGAATGATTTCAAATTGCTTTCCCATAAACTTCTCTTACCTTAGCTTGTCATTCTTCACACACTGGAACATTTTGTTGTTATGCTCCATGATGTGTGTGAATGAACGAGAGAGATTTTTATCTGTGATAATAATATATTCAAAAAGTTTCATAACTGGACTAATTAATCTGGAGCATTACATACATTTTAGAAGCACATTTTCTAGTAGGAAGATTTGTAGTGTTTTCCCTAAAAGGGGAGAAATCTATGCAAATATCAAAATGTGCATTCAGTTTATCAGATAATTGCACCCACTCAAGATTCTGAAGCTGTGGCTTAAAAAATACTGTACACTACTTAATAAAGGCAAATAACTAAAGGGAAAGCCCAGTTTTCTTTTCAATCAAATGTTACCAGGCTTGAGTCATTTATGATTAAAATACTAGTGACTATATTAATAGAGAAACAAATAGCACCATTTACTGATGCAGCAACAGCATAATCAAAATGTCAGGAAGTACTCTGAAGCCAGATGTTATGGAACACAGCATCTCAAAATGTTTATATTCTATAAGCCATCTGAAAAGGTTGTTAATACTGCTCTTCCAAGGATAGAAGTTGAAGCCAGAGCCTCACCATAGCAGAAAAACTAGCAAAACAAAGCTGGTTATGACAGAATTGAACAGAGTTGAAAGTTTAAGAGAGGCACCCACACCAAGAGACCAGTGCATCTGATCACCTCACTAACAACCTGTGAAGTATATTTGTAAGAAGAAGAAAGAGAAATCCAGGCTCTTACATAATACCAATCCATTCATTGGTTAACTGGGACACAGGAACCTACTGTATAAGAAACATCAGAGTTAAAACTACTTATTCTGTTCTTGGAACCAAAAAAATCAGGATGACAAATTCCAGTAATGAATACAAGGCCAGGAAAATCTGAGTCTCAGGATTAACTTCCCTTGTTATGCCAAGATATCACAATACATATCTGTAATGTTCTGAGCTTCAGAGACATCAAAGTCCTAGCACTGTGAGGTGAAATGAGGATGTAGTCAACAGGGTTTTTTTTTTTTTTTGCTGTTCAGAGGAAATGAGTATAATTTTCCTATAAGATCAGTTTTGAAGTCTGGTGTCAAGCAAGCGTTACCCAATGTTTTTTCTCTGTCTCTCTCCTCTTCCATAATATCTCTGCCAAATACTTGTTAATTCTCTGGATTGGCCATAACTTATCATTATACCCATGCCCGCTGAATTCTGAGAACATATTCATTAATGTGTACTGTCATGTGTATTAGATAGTATTGCTTTACCTCTAACCACACAGGATAATCTGTTAAAATATTATAGCCAGCCCACCACATTTGCTGGGGTCAGGGGCTCTCACGAAAGTAGAAAAACTGCAAACAAAAACACACTATTATTGTTACCAGAGGGTAATACCTCTCTAGGAATCTCTAGGTCCTCCAGTGCAACTCTATGGTCAAGTTGGCATGCTTCAGGAAAGAGGAAAAGGAAAGAAGGAAGGGAGGGAGAGAGGGGAGGGGAAGAGAAAAATGGGTGTGGAAAAGGGAAGAGACGGGCATCTGAAAGAATGTGCTAATTTTAGTTCAGATTGGGTAGGAAACACTCTGAACAATAAGTGATGATTAGGTGGCTATCTAATGACTCCAATAATTTTTTTTCCTTTTCATTTCTTTTGCTAAATTCTCAGTCATGGAGAATTCTTTTCTACTGTTTTCATTAATGTGTTTTTTTCTCATGAGTTCTTTTTCTGCACCCTGAAAATATGGAATGCTCTCTTTGAAAATCAGGTAATGCCAATAAAAATAAAGAAATAAATAGAAGGACTGTTTTCCTTTAGAAAATTTAGATTGCTCTGGAAAGCTCTTCTTGCATGCTGATAACAAAAGGTACATATTTAAGATACTTTCATAGAGCCACACCAATAGGCACAACTCAGAGCCAATCAAAATGGCTTTGTTTTTCTGACTTCCTTACCCACTTAAATTATGGCTATGTTCATGGTACAGACAAATGCACACAAGCGTACATGTGCACATTTAAATATGTTCATCTCCAAATACCTTCTTCCATATATTGATGTATGTATGTATGTATGTATGTATGTATGTATACATCGTCTTGAAACAGTACTTTTCTTAATGTTAAAATATCATACATGGAAAATCAAGTTTCATTTTCTAAATGAAGATTATTGTTCATTGCAATCAATTAGGATCCCTCACCAATGCCTTGACTACCCAGGTAGAATGTTGATGAAGAGGATTAGAAGAAAAAGATCAATTATTTTCAGTACAACTTTAAATGGTGCCATTCATTTTTGATGGGCTGAATTAAGTGTTTATCTACAGATCAGTCAAGCAGGTGGACTTTGGGGACTTTTAGACTCAGGACTTTCAAAACATGACTTGAGTATAATGATGACGAAGACTGTCAAATTAAAATTTGGCTTAAACATGATAATCCATTTGTCATTAAAGTAAAATCTGAGTTTTGTCAGAATTCCAGAACAAAACAAATGCTTACAGAGCTTTCAGATTCTTCAAAATTCAGATTCTACTTTTTTAACTTACTGAAATTTACATGAGACACTGGGCCTAATTTTGAATTGTGCAAAATTCTATGTGCATTCAATATTGGAAGCAGTCAGTACATGTTTAAGCTGGACCTATTCATGGCATATGAACATGAGCTATGCTTATCACTGTATTGTTATTCCATCATGATTTTGTTCGGGAAAAAGTTGCATGCTTTTCAAAAACCCATCTAAGATGTTCTGGTCTACCTATTTCCTCTCTCAAGTCCATGTTAGGTTGTAGAAGAATTTTCAAATCCACAGATGTAGCTGTGTGGAACATCTTCTTTCACTTACAACCAGTGGCTTAAATGTGATTCAATATCATGGCTTATTCAAAAAAATAATAATTATAGTTTCTAGTTCTGGTTTGAAGGGCAACAATGATTGTAAGAAAACTTCTGATTCATTTTCTGAACTAAGAAACATCTTAATCAAATTGCATCTTAATCAAATTAATGCCTATAAATTGTCCAAACAATCCTAGTGCCTGCATATCAACCGACTCCCCTTCCATTTCCATAAATGCACCATTTATTAAAAAAATATTATTTCATTCATGCAACAACATCGCCAAAATTGGTTGTTATCAGTGGATTATTTATTAGAAAGTATGTTCCTATTTCAAATTCTTCCCTTTATAATTTTCTCTTATTATTTGAAAACACTAGTATACATTCATTTTAGCTATACAACTGATCCTTATGATATTGTTGAATTATATACTCTAAAAACTGTATTTTATTAGAAATAAAAAATAATCCAGCAATAACATAATTGGTGTGTCATTCTGCACCTTTGTTTAGGCAGCAGTCCAATATGTTTTCATGTCTGAATTTGAAATCTGTCACAAGTTTACCACCTATTTAACAGACAAAGTTATACATATTCAGACTGTACCAGAGTTTTTGACATTTTATCTGTCTTATTATGTTATGTTAATTATTTATTATTGATATGTTGTCAAATTTTTACAGTAAATTTCCATTTTAAGAACAACTCTCATTCTTCCTCTTGAAGGTAGAAACATCTGTTTCCTTTGTGAGGTGAGAAGATTTTGGAGAGAATAAACACCAGCATCCATAAGGATTTAAAACACACACAAATTGCAACTGCACTAACAAACTTTTTTCATAGAGTTGTAAAAGCAAACATCTCCTTGAGTTCTTAGATAAAAGCAAGAGATATTCTATTTTAGATGCTGTAGTTGGTCTACTAAATGTTAGAAAAATAAATGGCACATCGTCTATTTGAGTTCAAATACAATCAAGTTGCTTCGTCGTAACTGCTAAAAGTACTTCCACCTCATGGCCTTGCATATACAATATTAATGTTTAAAACCTCATATGTTGGACTAAATGTTTGTGCAAGGTCAGCCTTTTCATTAAGTACCTGCATCAGGTGGCACACATCACAGAAATGCTTTCTATTGTTAGGTTCAGAAAGCTACACAAGACACTATTAGGAAGTACAATAGAGGAACAACTGGTGTTCTAGAAATGTCCAGGCTGCAAATATCTAACTCTGGGGGGGGGGGGGATCTTCAAAGGACCACAAATGGCAGATAGCAGTCCTTTGAGGTTGTAATTTTCTGACCTGTAGCTCAAGTGGTCTTCTCACTATTTTCACAACAATAAACAGCTGCATAATAACCATGTCAGCTTAAGTAGATGATGGAGCCAGAGTGAGCTAGGCTGAGATGGACTGGCTTTCCAAAGGTTATTGTATTCCACTGCTCCCTTCCAGATTTTGTCCAGCACAAGCAGCTGAAGGGAATCAGCTTCATCGTCCAAGAGTGTTGGCTGAAAGATCAAAAAGTTCAGCTGACTTCAGACTGTTCTCTAATGGAAACAGAAACAGAACATCAGAGGGCAGGGGAGAATAACCTTGGAAGATATAAAAGTCAATTCACACCTTACAAGAAAGTATAGTCCTATAGTGTTATTGGTTTTTTTTTCCCCACTGGAGTAAACACATTGTGGGTGTTATCACTCGATACATGTAATGTGAGTAGCAGCCTTCCCAAACACAAATGGAATCATTTACCATCATATAACATCACCCTATATTCATTCCAAACCAGTTCAACCCATCTGTGACCTGTGCTTTTCAATAAATAGGGAACTTTCATTGTCAGGTAGCTAAAAGTACTTTGAGTCTGTGTTCCAAGTGTTTTCAGATGTGAAGTAAATCCAAAAGTGCTCAGTAGTGAATTTGGGGATTGTTGGGTGGCCTTGTGGATGTATTGAACTGTTTCACTGTAGCGCTAGTCATTTTACTTCCAGCAATCAGAACAAGAGGAGCTCTGGCTGCAAAATCATAGCAAACCTCTTTTGCTCTACTTCCCTTAAAAAAAAGGAAATTGTGCAGTTTGAGAGCTAATTCCAGTTAATTATAGGATTTTTTTCCCTCTTGATAAGCCATTTCTGTACTGTTTGCAAATGTTTCTTTGTTCTTTTGCAAACATGAAATCAATGTATTGGAACCAAACTGAAGTTTGTCAATGAGAGGTAGCTTTCTTCACTGCAGAATACACAATCCAGGAAACACTTTTTAACTGCAAAATACGTCTTACATTTTCTATTAAATGAAATCCTCCATTTTGCAATATAGAAGCCTGGGCAGGTTTGGTAATGAGAAGTATCTCTACTCCTTGCAGAATACACAAAACAAAGAAAGGCTAGTAAATGCAAAATGAGGACCCTTCTACACTGCCATATAATCCAGTATCTGATGTCAGATCATCTGCTTTGAACTGGATTATATGGCAGCGCAGACTCACAATCCAGTTGAAAGCAGCTAACCTGGGAGCAGATAATAGATTATATGATAGCATTGATCCAGCCTGAGAGAAACCCAGGACTGGCTCTAGCATTACGGAGGGCCCATCCAGACAGTCCTAAAAAGTGGGACCTGTCTCACTTTTTACCTGAGTCAGTCAAACGACACCTCAGGTAAAAGTTAATTAATGCAGAGTAACCCAGATTTTCCCAGTTTACTCTGCATTAATTTAGGTGTGATGAGAAATGGTGGCCTTTCACCAGTACTGAAGTGATGCCAGGCTGTACACCTAGGAAGAGGGATGACACATCGCGTTCTTTAGTCAATAAAATCTCTTGGGCTACACCTGGAAGAATTCACTAGACAGCATCCATTATATCACTAGATCAAGACATGTATACAGATAACGATATTTTGAAAAACAAAATCATCTTGGGATATCCTAGCAACACTTTTACATGTTATGAGTGTGATGAACTTATCAGACAGTCCAAAATTTGGTGGCATATGCTTGTTCCTCTTCAGTTTTGCCACGGAGCCCATTGGCTCACATTCCATGATGTACAGCTACTTCCAGTGAGGCTCTGTAGAAAAACTAAAGAGGAGCTGGTGTATGCCACCACCGTAGGAAACCAGGCAACGTATGCCTCCCCCCATGATATGGGGTTAGGGCAAGTCAGGTGATGCAGAGTGTGGAGCAATTGTCTCCTCCCCACCTCCCGCTGAGCACTGCCAGTTTTGCCACAATCTGTGGAGACTCCAGCGGCAAATGTGATGAGGGCCTAAATCTGATGTTATTTGTGGTCACAGGACAACCTGAAAATATAAGGCATCGTCTATAGAAGAAATGTGTCCACAAGCAAGCAGTTTTGATGGTTTGGCTGTAATTTTTATTGTAGGTAACAGCACTGGAAGTACAAAGAACTGGTTCATTTTAGTTCTTATGGCTGTGGGTGTGAACTACGGATTTCAAAGAGGATTTCGTCCCACCCACTTTTTTATAACATTTCAAAAATATTTTTTTTGCAGAAAAAATTAATGAGAAATGGTGCCCAGGGAGGTGGTTGGGAACCTAAGAGCAAATTGTTGATATAAAATACATTTTCCACACTTCATAAAACAGACATAAAGGGGAACGAGAAAGCAAATGTTATGAAAGTAATGGGTGAGCTTCTTACAATTTGGTTCAGATAAGCACTCAGAGGTTTGGAAGCTTGTACATAGTTCTTGGAGCTGATCTATTAGCCTGGAAGTCCCATGGAAACTAACTTCCCAGCCAAAACTCAATTGCTGCTTTATTTCCATTCCCAAATGAAATCTAAAGTTGCGTAACCCTTAACCTGCTGTTCATTATAGTTCCCACTGAAATAAATGCAAATACTTCAATATAAGAAACTGAAGGATTATGGCATAAAGGTGAAGAGATACATGAACAAACACATAGATTAATCTAATTAATAAAATGGCTGTTTGTTTTATTTCAAAATTCACATTTCCTTTCTGTCTTCTTATCCATTCATTTAAAATATTTCTGTATTGCCTCCCAGCCCACAACGACTCCTGAAGCAATGAACAAATAAAAACCAATTAAAACAACACAAAGATATAGACACTTTTAAAATGTATAAAATACTTTTTAAAAACTCCTAATAACAATATCCTAGAACTCAGTTTTAGAACAGTTAAAACAGCATTTTCAATCATTGAATACCATGCAGAACAAAACCATTTTGGTTGCCCATCAAAAGCTTAAAAGAGATGGGGCCAGTTTAATTTCCTTGGGTAGAGAGTTCCTCTACTGAGGCACTGCAACTGAAAAAGTCCTGCTATGTAAAAGGACATGTACCCACAAGTTCATGGGGTGTCGGTAAATGCAACGGAACATCCTCTAAAGATCTCAGATTTCTTGCAGGTTCATATGGAAGAAGGGTTCAATTGGGAGATGGTGGTCTGGCTGAGTCATTTTGCACTAGCTGCAGCTTTCAAGGACAGCCTCGCACAGAGTGGATTCTAGCAGTCTAATCCAGAGGTAACTAAGAAAGAGGTGTAGCTGGCAGAAGCAGCCCGAGGTAATGACAAAGGGTATGCAAAAAAAAAAATTTTTTTGCGCCCCCCCCTGCACCACGGGAGGCATGGCCGTGCAACGTGGGGGGCCTGGCCAGACCTGGCCCTGCCTCCCGCACCACGCAGCCTGACCCCGCCTCCCATGCCGCACACCCTGGCCCCGTCTCTCATGCTGCGTGAGAGGCAGAGCCAGGGGGCGGCAGGAAAGTCCTTCCAGGCCGCGGTGAAGGCCGGCCAGGTGAGGATGCGCAGTACAGAAGGTGGGGCCAGACCTGGCCCTGCCTCCCACACTGCACACCCTGGCCCCACCTCTCACGCTGCACTGGAAGGGGGGCCAGGGCACATAGCGTGGGAGGCGGAGCCAGGGCGTGGGAGGCAGGGACAGGTCTGACCCTGCCTCCCGGGGGCTCGATAGCGCCCCTGGGAACATGGCACCCAACACGGGGGCGTGGTCAGCTTCCCACGTTGGGCTGAACCTGGTAGCTGGTACACCAACCAAAACACTGAGATGGGTTTAGCAGATAAGTAGCTAATCTCACTTCTCCAAGCAACTCCACATCATCATGTTGAATGACCTCATACATTGAAACTGGACATGTACATGCCTCAAGTTACATCCCCAGACCTCACAATCAACATGGAGTCCAAGTTAGCACAAATCCGAGTAATTGAACCCTTAGTCTATTTTATAAAGTGAGAATTTATTTTCAATTTAAATGTAAACAAACAAATCCTGTTTTCAAAAGACATTTTAAAAATATTTTGGCAATACTCCATATTAACATTCCACTAGGAATGCAAGTAGATCCAAGAGATGTAAGAATAGGTCCATCCTTGAGTGACTGCCTGCTTCATTGATTGATGTTTAGCATGTTCCTCTCAGCACTTCCATTATGGCATCTTAAACATAACAATAACAACTTCAAGTGCATTTATGTGCATGTCTACTTTACCAAAATATATCAATATACATAGAATGGAGGAGTACTCCTTCTTCCTTCCAAGATATTTTTAAATGTGTAATTACAAAAAAAAAAAAAAAAGCCTTGCCCAGAAATATAACACCATAAAATGGCATACTAAGAAGATAGGAAATCATGGCACAGAGAAATATTAACATGATGATGACTAAATAAATGGTAAGCTAAGATCCCTTGAAAGTGTTGTGACCTCTGCAAGCTATCCAACCATCACTGGCTAGCTGTTAGTTCATGACGGATTGCTTAAGGGATACAAATACCTTTGGCCTACATCCAATGTCATATTGGCATCTCATCAAACCAAATTCAGCATCCTAGGATACTTCCAGCTTATTTTGGGAACAAAGCCCCTCATCGGCCATCACACAACATTGTGTGACTTCCGACAGAGGCCCTGCCCCCAACCAGGGTGAAGCATGCTTGGATGCTTCCCTCACAACCTGGGAGGCTTCCAATGGAGCCAGCATGGATCGTCCCCAGAAGGTGACACTTCCCACATGTAATGGGGAAAGCATCCCCAAAAGGAATTGCCCTGCTGCCCCACCCTTTCATCTGCAGTAAGGTCACTTGTCACATCCCCTCTGATACCCACCTCCAGAGGATTTTCTACACTTTCAGAATAGTTTTGAAGACACAAAGAGGACTTGAGTGTATCAGTTTCTGATAACAAAGACTTTTCATCTTCTGTTTGATCAGCAAGTGCCTCATTGGATCCTGGCCATTGATTACAGTTATAAAAAGGGGTATGACTGATGCTTTACACCAATTTTGGATGCTGGATCATTTGTGCTACTAGTACAAACTTTGGGAACAGTTGCATTTGGAAGTTTGGTGCATGTGCAGCATAAATATCTGAGCTGTTGTTAGAGGCTCATTTTGAATTTTTAAAAATGGTTTTATTACGTGCACAGCCCAGCCTAGGAAACAAATAATCTAGATATATGTTTTGTTCTGAGTCATAATCATATTGAAAATGTTGTTTGAAATGTTGACTTTGATGATCATGGATGCTACTCCTCTTTCATATATCTCAATGCAGGAGTGTCTCAAAATTGTTATTAAAATGAGAAAAATGCCCTTACATTTAAAGAGTCATTTTAACAAGTTTTCAATCAGCCAATCCCAATCCCAAATGAAGCCTGGATTTTCAGGATGGATTTTCTATGAAATGTTTTTCCTCAGAGCATTTTTTAAAAATGGCATGGTTTAAAGGCTGGTTTAAAGGCAGGTTTAATGATCGATTCTGGCACACACATTTCAATGGTCATTTAATGATGGTAGCTCTGTTTAGGCTCCTAACAGACCTGTAAAGTTTTAAAGATGGTCTATTAATTCATCATAGCTTTATTTGGCTTTTAAAAAATGTAGCCTAATAAATTTTTTATCAACTTTGTTTTTTAAATTAACTTTGTTTATTGGGTGCTTAAAAAACCCACAGGAGTACACATTTTTATGCATGTATGTTTGGGCCACATGGCATGGATAATGGTATTAACATACCTGGGACTGAATCCAGAGGGACAGGAGAGTTTGTTCTTCATGAAGAACAAAAAAAATCTCCACCTTCTGTAGTTAAAAACATATTGTTTTGCCATAATATTGAAAGAGCTTGAGATGCAAGGCATGGTTCTCATAACCGCTACCAATTCAACAAAATGTCCTTTGATTCTTAGTGGCATTCATAGCTCTTGTGTTGGGGAGCAATTAATTCATTTTGGGTTTAAGTTTGAAGTTTAATAGAGCTAATAGTTTTCAGGTCAACTTTAATGTACGGCAGCCATATGAATGAGAACCCTCCAAGAACCCATCATCAATTGCCATGTTCAGTTCTAGCAAATTCAGAAATGTGGCTTCCATGACTGAGTCAAAACATTTGTAGTATCTATTTATTTATTTATCATATCAGAAGCGAAACCAAGGGTAAGTTGTAATATATTTAGAAATATACTTGTAGTGTAGTTTTGCTGTTTATCTACTGTCTTCCACTCTACCAAGCATGATAATCTTTTCCAAGGAGTCATCTCATGATATATCCAAAGTTCATCAGACTCATTTTAGTATTCTCTGTTTCTAGTAAGAATTCAGGGTCAGCTTGCTCTAATATGCATTTATTTGTCTTTTTATAAGTCCATAGTATCTACAAACCCTACTCTAGCACCACATTACCAATGAATTTTCTTTCTTCCTGTCAGCAAACTTCATTGTCAAGCTTTTACAGCCACATACAGAAATCAGAAAGGATAGGATGGAATTAATTAAATGTGAATCATATGTGCATCTTATCTTTTGTGCAAGATGCCTTGACTCATCCTGTTTTAGAGAGAAAGAGATTTTTATAGAAAAAAAACTGCTACAGATAAGTCAAGAAAGACCAATTGACCCAGACTGCATCTTCAGCTCTCTACATTGTCCAGTTTTCACCATCATACACACACAAAACCTCATATACTACTGCATGGATGTGCAGACATTGGTAATATATCATTACATTTAAGGGTTTTATCTACTTGTTTCATAGTTGTCTTTCCAAGGGCTCAGCTACACTGTTGAATTAATGCAATTTGACAGCCCTTTATCTGTCATGGCTCAATGCTTTGGAATCATGGGATTTGTTGTTTAAAAAGGTCTGTAGCCTTCAATGTCAAATTGTGCTGGTGCCTCATTAAACTACAAATTTCATGATTCCATAGCATTGAGGCATGACAAATAAAGTGCTGTCAAACTGTATTGAGTCAACAGTGTAGATCAGGCATCATCAAACTGTGGCCCTCCAGCTGTTTGGGCTTCCAACTCCCAGAATTTTGGACCATTTAATGGCTGGAAAGCCACAGTTTGAGGATGCCTGGTGTAGATGAACCCCAAGTCATTGTATTATTTTGATATCTCGACTATAGCCTCCATCTTGTTTAATCACTCAGCTAAGATGTAGAAAATAAATATCTTAATTATCATGATAATTTCCTCTCTCTCCAATTTATATCCCTCATTTTGCGCTATTGCAGAATGTCCAATGTTCTTTAAAGTTCTGTAACTCACCTATGGTCATTATTTTGATGAGACCTGTGAGATTTTGGATATATAAATTTGGGGTGGGATGTATAAGAGGAGATTGAAATGTTTGGGAGAGATCATCTACTCCCTTGGGTGTGTAACATTTGCAATGAAAATAACACACATCACAGAACTCTTTGTAGGTAACTCACAAAATTTCAAAGGGATGGATGCAAAGCAGAACTCATAAAAGTTACTTTGTTAGAATAAAACCCCCAGAGACTCAGCCAATATGGCCAAGAAAATCTTTAAACTCTGCAGGGAAGGAAATAACTCAGGCCAGATACCATATATGCCTCTAGCAAGTAACCCTGTAAATTTTCAGAGGGACATGTACAAGGGTGAAAGAATATTAATAAATGAAAAACAGGTTGAGGTTTTGATTTCTTCCCAATTGACATCAGCATGGTTCTCTCTATGTAGCTCACCAAAGCACTGCTACTCCTAAGTATAAAAACGAGCTCCAAGAATATTTTTTCTCTTCCCTCCAAGATGGATCCTATAGTTGGCAGTTACACTATGAGCATTATGCGCTACATGGAATTCTAACTGTTGTTGTCTGTCTCCAACCTATGGCAGCTCTAAGGCAATTCTGTCACAAGGTTTTCTTGACAAGTTTTGTTCAAAAGGAGTTTGTTATTGCCTTCCTTGGAGGTTAAGAGAATGTGACTTGCCCAAGGTCACCCAGTGGGTTTCATAGTTGAGCAGGGCTTCAGATGCTGGACTCTAGAGTTATAATCCAATATTCAAACTACGATGGTGGAAAATAGTGGGCCACACAAACACTACTTACCGATAAACAGGTGCTGTGATCACTAGGACTTCAGATCTCTGTCCATCAAGATACAGCTGCCTGATGTTCCTGCCCCCTCCTGTGAACTATCTTTTGGACAACAGTGAGAGAAAGAATTCCTGTCACAAATTCCCGTTACACTGGAAATCACTCATGCAAGGGGGATGGAGTGAGAATATCAGGAAGCTGCTTTTGACAACACAATTCCAGTGGTTGTGTTACTGGTAAATGATAAAATAGGAGCCACATAGAGATTATGAATCCATAGCTGTTACAAATGCATAAATGGCCCATAATGCAAGAAGATTTCCAGATCTAATTATTACATTTTGTGCTCCTCAAGAATCATTTAATTGCTTTTCTATCAACTGAAAACCAGCCAACTCCTGTTTCAGAGGAACTAAAACAATTCTGTTTGCATTCCCCAAATCCCCAAGGCCATAGAATAGCTTCAGTTTGCTTCAAGCTGCTTTGCAGGTTCTTTGTTTCATCTCACATAAAGGACAAATTGTTTCAAAGCAGTCTTCCAGTCTGAATTTGGGCTTGCAATAAATGTCGGTCACAATGTACCTCTATAGTCCTGACAAGCACTTTTCAGAGCCTTGTTCAAAAAAACTGTCAGTTTCCCAAAGTAGTCTGTTTTGGTTAGAAGTTTTCAGTGAAATGGAAACTAGTAAAAGAATATATATATTTCACAAGTGCTGGAATTGTTCTCTTTGTTTGTTAGAGGAAACAAAAACTTTAAAATAACCTTTTTTGCCATTAGTTTGTATAGTGATTGCTCAAAAATAGTCAGGCCAACACAATTTATCTTTGTGCTGCTGGCATGCAAAGTGGTTCTCTCTTCCGTGTTGTGCAAAAATTGGCACAAGATATTACGTTCATGGTTCAAGAAATGAACACTTAATTTTTTACTATGAATTAATTTCCATTTATTTTATTTTTATTAATAGAAACAAAGTTAAACCTTGATCCACCTTGTTCTCATGTTGGTTTTTGGGATGATATTTTACATTGAAAACTAGGAAAACAAATGTGTGTTTAGGCAGGCATTTATGCCTTCTAAAGAATTCCGTCTGGCTGTGAATTTGATTGTGTTCTGTTGAATTCTGTAAGGTCTTGTTGTTTTCAGTCATAACAATCATTATCATAGAAAGGTTTAAGAACAATTCAATGAGCTATACTATTGGAAACAGCACCACTCTGAAAGTGCAAAATTGACATCTCTGTTTGAAGAGAAAAAATTTGTGTGTTTTGGAAATTTTCTGTTCTCTAATTGCAATGGCTCATTGTCGATAGAACAAAAAGCACCAGATTCACTCCTCAACATTTCCAAGTATGGCTGAAGTTTGCTATCTGAAAACCTAGAAATCCACTTCTCATCAGTGTAGACAGAGTGATTTCCAAATCTTAATGGCTACTCCCAGGCTGTGAAATAGCCTTCCAAGTATACCCCATCCTGGTTCTTCTTCCATTGGCAAAGATTTTTTTTATTTGGCTAGGTTTCTCACAACTTAATGGTCCCTAAATAAGGAACTTTTCACAGATGTGAGATAGGGTTGGCATTGTATGTCCTTATGATTGATCTGCTTTTGAAATAGCTTTTAATGCTGCTGTTTTTTAATATGTTACTCTGTTTATTTTTTTATTGTAAGCTTTATTTATGTCTGTTTAAAACCTTATTGTGACCCACTTTAAGTCTCGTTTTAAGGCAGAAAGTGATAACACCAGTGCTCTGAAGAAACAAAAATGGCTAAGAAATATGTTTTTGTCAACATAATATAGTTTGTAGACATAATAAGCAAAAGCTATAAACAATCTGAATAAGGCTAAATTGCAACATTTGGAAGAAAACAAGGCAACCAAGATCCATACCTAAAGAAATGCCACCATATGTTCTCAGACATGCCTTTCACATCTCTTTATATTTGCATTCTCCTTCTTCTCTTTCCTCCATTCATCATGACTGGCTATTTTTTCCTGGCTGTGCATTCATCTGTACCATTTCTCTCAATGATATCTCAAGGTTCTTTGCTTTCCTTCATCTGTGTCTCAGTTTTGGCATTCAGTGAGACATTTCAAACTCTGGAACCTAGCCTCAGAACTAAAATAAGCCTCCTTTGAGTGTAAGAATTAAAAACAGTCCTGTGGCCATAACAGTGAATAAAGCCAGCTTCATCTCTGGAAAGCCCTTGTGCACCACACCCTCAATGGCCCCACCACCACCACCACCTTCAGCAAGTCTAGCTGCTCACTTCCACCAACTGCTTCTACTCAACTTCCCCTTCTTAATCCTTATGACTACTAGCTGCCTTGACATGTAGAATACCTGTGAGTAGGTGAGCAGTGGTCCTTGTCCTTTTCTTGCCAGGACCTGCAGTAGAACAAGAGGCAGGTAAACATGCAAAGTGTAATGGTGAAGAAGAGAAGTGCCATGCCTTACATTGTGGATGAAAAGGAGAGCTGGGAGCATAGGCTTCAACAAAGGGAACCTGAGGGATAACTGAAAGCTCTGGTTTCTACAACCCCCCCTCCCCCTGCCACCCCTAAGATTATTGCATACAAAAGCAGGGCTGGGGCTTGTTCATGAGGCTTCACTCTCCCCCACCCCATGCCACAGAATAGGAAAAGAGACGGAAGCACCATCTAGGGAAAGGCCCCATTTCCGGTGAGGACATCTCCAAAGTAACTGCTCTTGAGGGGAATCCACATGAAGTGGTAGTTTCCAGTGGGAGCACCTCTGGAGGAGATGTCTCCATCCGAAGAAACTCTAAGGGGGCCGATGCTGAGAAAAATACTGAAGAAGCTCTAACTCAGGATGCCCCAGTGAGTAAGATCGCACCCAGAGGGGCTTTCACGAGGGCTGAGAACATTTCCGCCGACATACAGAACAGAGAACTGCCCAGAAGTCAACGTTCTGAACATGTGTTGGTTAGAGCCACAAGTTCATCGAAACACAGAGCCCAGCAGAAAGGCTACAAAACTAGAACTTTTGGGGGGGCTGGTTTTAGGGCCAGGACAAGAATGCCGAAGTCACTTTCAACACAAAGGATGAATATCTCTCCAGTTAGGGCCACTACTAATACAAACAGGGAAGATAGGGCCACAGAAGAGGGTCATTCCAAAAACCCAGCGGTTGGGGGCTCATTCCCTCGGTGCAATGGAACACCTGCACGTCCTAAACGATGTTTAGGAGACTTTGCATTTACTCCAACTCCGCTGTGCCCACAGGTTGGTGCTCAAAATCATACCCCCTCGGGCCTTGCTGCATTCCCTTTTCTGGAGGTGGTTCGAACATCGGGTACCTAACTGACACTACATATGAACCCAGAACTGGGAGGACGATCCCAGTAATCATCGGGAGAGGGATATATGAGAATGATAGCATGCTGGTCTCTAAAAAGAGACAAAGTCAGCAACAGATTCGGCCTTCATCTGTCCTACGTGATATTCCCAAGTGTGATAACAGTGGTCCTAGGTCAAGTGCCAGAGTGAGGTCGAGTCGATTGGAAACTCGTTCTCTTTCCAACTTGCGTTCCATCCCTAGGCATACGGCCGAGAAGGTGCTACCAACGCCCCTCCTGTCCCTGCTACTATTCAATGCTAGGTCTATTGTCAACAAAACTGCTACCCTCTCTGACTTTATTCTCAATCAAGCAGCGGACCTGGTTTGTATCACAGAGACCTGGATCCATGAGGGTGATAACATTCCCTCACATGAACTGACACCTCCAGGCTTCCAGATATTTCAACAGCCACGGAGTGGGGGTCGGGGTGGAGGGGTAGCAATACTCTCCCGTGATTATTTTACCATCAAAGCTATTCCAACTCCAAAGATAGCTGGTATTGAGTGTGTTGGTGCGGTCTTGGCTAGTAGGGAATCCCTAGCCATTCTTGTAGTTTACCGCACGCCTGGGTCTCCGGGAGAGAGTCTGATGAATTTATTAGATCTTGTGGTGGACTGGGTCCTGAAGTTCCCCAGACTTATTGTTCTGGGTGACTTTAATGTACATGTCGAGGCACTGCCATCTTCATCTGTGACTAAGGACCTAGTACCAACCTTTGAAGCTCTGGGGCTCTCACTACTCAAGACTCGCCCTACTCATTGGGCCGGCCACACTCTGGACCTGATTTTTAATATCGGAGTACGAACATCTCTATCCGCGGTAATTGATGTTTCCTGGTCTGATCACGCTGTCCTGAAGGCCCGGATTGAGATTCTATCTCCTCCTCCCCATCCTGCCACACCAATCTTTGCTCGGCCCAGGAGACTCATGGAACCTGCTAGGTTCTTGAATGCCCTTAAGGGCCTGAGAACTGTGTGCGTCACTCTCAATGAGCTAGTCAACACCTGGAATGTCAGTTTGCTGGCTGCCTTGGATGAGATTGCCCCCAGACGCCTCCTTCGCCCTCACCGGAATCGCTCCCCCTGGTACACTAATGAGCTGCGGACGATGAAGCAAGCACGAAAGCGGCTGGAACATCGGTGGCGACGCAAACCCGACGAGGTGTCACTGTCCGCTTTCAAGGCTTTTTGTAGGTCCTACGAATCAGCCGTCAAGGATGCTAAAAAATCTTACAATTCCTCTTTAATAGCCTCTGCTAGATCGCGCCCAGCTCAAGTATTCAAAATCGTTCGTGCTTTGACCAGTCCGGCTCCCTTAGTCCAAAACCCAGCAACCACGGCTCTTACAGCAGAGGCATTCCAGAAGTTTTTCACTGATAAAATCACCGTGCTTCGGCAGGAACTGCCCCCTACAGTTGATACCTTGAGTGAGCTTGAGACTTTGTGGCCGCTTAGTGGGCCTATCTTTGACCGATTTACTCCACTTGACAGGGAAGATGTCGCTAGAATCCTGGCTGTTGCAAAACCAACCACCTGTTCCCTTGATCCGTGTCCCTCCTGGCTGGTGAAGAGCTGCCTGGAAGATCTACTCGATCCGCTGAGTAATATAATCAATGGCTCTCTTGAACAGGGGGTCTTCCCGGACAACCCAAAAGAGGCAAGGGTTCGTCCCTTGCTAAAGAAGCCTAGCTTGGATCCCATGACCCTTGCCAACTATCGTCCTGTCTCCAACCTCCCATTCTTGGGTAAGATGATAGAGCAGGCTGTACTGGGACAATTGCAACAATTTCTGGAGGATACAGCCGGCCTGGACCCTTTCCAGTCAGGCTTCCGCCCTGGCCATGGGACGGAGACTGTCTTGGTTGCCATTACAGATGAACTTCGTCGCCAGTCTGATAGCGGCAGATCAGCGCTACTGGTACTTCTCGACCTTACCGCAGCGTTTGACACCGTTGACTACGATCTAATGATTCACCGTCTCGCCATGTCCGCAGTTCGCGGTCAGGCCCTCAATTGGTTCAACTCATTTCTGCGAAACCGGAGCCAATGCGTGGAGTATATGGATCAAATCTCTGACAGATCTCCCCTCCTATGTGGGGTACCCCAAGGTGCAATTCTCTCCCCTCTTCTCTTCAACATCTATGTTAGACCCCTTGCTAGTTTGGTTCGGAGTTTCGGCCTAGACTGCTATCAATATGCGGATGACACCCAACTCCTTCTGCGCCTGGAGCCTGGAGCAACGTCAATACTAGACCATTTCACCTTATGTCTGGAGGCTCTGTCGAACTGGCTACGTGCTAGCAGACTGAAGGTGAACCCAGCGAAGACCGAGATTCTCTGGCATGGCCGCTCGACCGGTCTGACCCATTTGCTACCCACCTTCGATGGTGCTGCCCTATCTCCTTCGCCTACCGTTAAGAGCCTGGGTGTCGTTTTGGATTCGCAGCTGACAATGGAAGCTCAGGTCGCTGCTGCCAGCAAACAGGCCTTTTTCCACCTACGACAAGCGAGGCAACTGGCACCCTATCTATTTGATGAGGCGCTTTCTTCACATCTGTTGTAATCATCATCATCTGTATTTATATATCAACCCATCTCCCCGGAAGGACCCGAGGTGGCTTACAACATAAATAAATACAATGGATAATATGTGCAAAATAAATGAGGCAATAATAACATGACAAGTCAATATAAAAGAGAAAGCAAATAAAACTAAATAGACAGGTTAACAATAAGCAATATATAACATTAGTTAAATCACAATGGTTCCCTATTAATTAAATAAAAACCAGAAACATCTTGATTCTGACTCCTGGACCTTTTTGGGCTATAGATCCTGGTGTGTTCATGCACTCCTTCAGAGTAGTACCTCATTTGTTTCTAAAACTAGTAGGGCTACCTTCTGTGTTTGAACTTGGATCTTATATACTCCTTTAACCAATGATGTCTTGTGACTCCCTGTGCTTGGTTCTGGATTGGCACCCCTTGTTTGTTCCTTGCATTGTATTTGAGTGCTTGCTACCCAAAACTGGGTGTATGCTGCCTAAAACCAGGAAAAGGAACTGATCCAAAGGACCCTTGTCCATGGGTCCCTACTAGGGTTTGGACCCACAGCAGATACTCAGACATGTTAGCCTTGGTGCTGCCTCTGGTGGTTGAACAACACTATGGGCCACAATCCTGATTTCAACTTGTACAGGGAGAGAATGTTAACAAGAAGGAATCAGGTAAAAGTGTCTCTTTTGCTTCCATGCTACATTTACGCAAGGCAAACATGCATGCATTTTAAGATGTTGAAAGAAATGTGATATACATGTGGTTATTTAATAAACAGAAGCTATGAAAACCTGAAAAATTAATTATTTTTCATTCCCTACCTCATTAAACAGTATGCCTTTCAGTCTAAGCCCGTCAATTAAGCTTGCTTTCAACTGATCAAAGAACTAAAGCTTCCGCTTATTAAATCTACCAATTACACTAACAGTCTAAGGGCATAAACCAAAAATTGAACATAATAAAACCAAAAAAAGCAAGGAAGTGAAATAATGAAAGAGATCTCATGAGGGCAAAGAAAAATTCAGTTTTTGTCAGAGGCAAAATAATCCAAAGCCCTTTCTATCTATTAGCAATTGTTTCATTGTGATCCAGTTGGATGAAATGGTACTTCAAGGAAGTAAAGGGTGGGTGGGAGGGGGTTCCATAAAAGACAACATTTTCCTTAAATTGACGTGGCCATAATAAAGCAGTAACAAACCAACGGCATGCTGTTTCAGGAACAACAGAGAAAAGAGGAGTTGTATCGTGGAAAATTTTAAAGAGCAATTTTCCATTGCATACAGCACATTTCAGTATTTTAGAAATATAAACCACCTGTAGCAGAAGCCCTAAGGGATTAGCAGTAGTACAAGCTAGCCATTAATGTCTTGGCCTCTCTCCGGTTTTCAATACATCTCAGACAATCTTTTTTTCTTATGAACGTTTCATGATCTCCTGAAATAATTACATGGAATTCATTTGTAATAAATGCCTTATGTTTCTCTATAAGGAGGCATACACACAGAGTTTTCATATCCCTTTGTGTTGCAGAAGCATTGCATTAAGAGTTCTAAATGAAAACAATAAATGTTGAGTCTGTTTATTTTAGCTCGGGACAGAAAAGAAGAAATGTTTATTAGCAGTATCTATCAGGCCTTTTCATTTCATAAAAAAATTAACAAAATGTTAAAATTGTTCTTGGATGGGCTGAAATTATCCTTGGATGAAAATGTTTAATATACCAAGAATAAAAGGAGGAGGAGAAGAATTATGAAAATGGCTTCACTGGACTGGCCACATGGTCCGAATGCCTGATCACCGTCTCCCAAAACAGTTACTCTACTCTGAACCCAAAAACAGAAAACAGAATGTTGGTGGACAGCAAAAGAGATTTAAAGATGGGCTTCAAGCTAATCTTAAAAACTGTGGCATAGACACCGAGAACTGGGAAGATCTGGCCCTGGGGGTTCTAACAGGAAGTCAGCTGTTACCTACAGTGCTGTGGAAAAGGAGAAACACATCAAGAGGAAGGCACCTCAAGCCAACTCTTGTCGGGACTACCTTCCATCTGTAAATCAATGCCCTCACTGTGAAAAAAGATGTGAATCCAGAATAGGTTGCTACAGTCACCTATGGAGCCACCACCAAGACTTGGAAGGCAATCATAGTCACGAGGGAGTGCCTATGAATGAATGGCAATAAAGAGCTTCTTCTTTCATAGAAGAGTGAACTGTGTCCTCATGGGATAACCTGACTGAGGATAAACTTCTGTATATCCCTTGAAAATTGAATCAGAGGTGAGGGAAATATAGCCTACAAACTATATACAGTTCCTGTTTAGGAGACCTTGAAGCCTCCGGGGGGTATTTGAAGCCTCCAGAGACACAAAGCATTGTTGTCTTCAACCCTAAATCAACACAAAACACAACATTTTGCTCCCATCATCCCCTGATCCCTTCAATAAAACCCCAAATACACTAAAATGAAGGGAAAGCAATAATCTCACAACAAAATTTGAAACAATATGACATTACTTCTTTGTTGTAATGGGGATGACAGTTCTACCAATTCACAGCTGCCTTCCCTGACTAAGTATTGTGCAAAATTGTGTAAAATGGCCAAAATGCTCACCCAAAGTAAATAAGCAAAAACATTTTCTCAGTTTAAGAAAGAATAATTTTTTGTCAGTTCCTGATTCCTGGTCTAGCCTTATTAGGGACGGAAATCTTCTTGAGTTTCTTCATAAAGGAAGCAACAAGTAATTTTATCAATTTTCTTCTTGCCCTGAAAAAGTCTTCCAAAACCACACAGTTTTCAAAGACTGTTCACAATTCAATTTTTATTCTGCACATAATTCATATGTGGGTGTTTTGAAAGAAAAGTACAATATTCTCTACTTTCAACATTTTCTGTGCATGGAAATATTATTTTCTGCATTGAAAATGCTGTTGCTTGTGCAGAAAATGCTATTTTCTATGAATGAATTTTACATAGAACAAGTCCTAAATGCCAATGGTTCTCACCAGCCTAGGATTCTTTTGTCAGGGTTTTATCAACACTTGAAAAGCATATGTTTTGAACATTTAAAAATATTTTTGAGTATTTCAAATATATATATGGCTGCGATATTCCAAATATAATAGCAAAGATGCTAAGCTTATTTTAAAAGGGATCAATAATTGGGAAACAATACCCATCTAAGAATTATTATAGCAAATGTGGGCAGTCTTCCTTTCAGTTTTCAATTTTAAGTGGTGAAATGATTTATGAGAAAAGAGTCTTTGGAAACAAAACACCCCCAGCGCTATTGTTCTTCCATTGCAAAGTCAGTTCAGTGATGCCTCCTTGACAATTTAATTTTAACAAATTGCCTTACCAGCATATTCTATCATAACTGTCAATCTAAAACCAAAATGTCTGGAAGTAGCAACAGGTGAGCTTTCTCTATTATTTTAATCATTTGTTATCTTCTGGCGTTGATCACTGGAAAATTTCCACTGCCAGAATAAGCAGGTACTGACAGAGGGCTACTTTCCCGTTACAGATGAGGTGTACCAATGGGTGTTAATTATAGCTACTCTGGGAATCTAATGCTGAGCCTGGGAGAGGAAAGCCTCCCCCCGCATTACATTTGAAGTGTGTGGAAATGGATGTTAATAATAAGAATATTATTAATAACAATAGTACTCTGGGGAAGATCCAAACATTTTAAAAGTTGGTGGGCTAAAAGCGATCGAAATGCCCTCAGTGTGTGGCAATTTTCACCCCTCTAGCCCAAAAACTGAAGGGGGGGATGAACCTCAGAAGACCTCCTATTGCCAGCAATAGCACAATAATTTTCGTTAGCCAGACAAACATTTGTGTCGTATAGGCGGCCCATTTTCGTTAGCCGGAACCAAATATGAAAATGAGATGACACGAAGTTACACAAAACGAACAGCAATTCCATACAAAAGCACTCTACTGGATACTATATTTATGTATTATTTATTTGTGAGATTTGTATGCCTGAATTTGCTCAAGTAGAGTACTTTGCTCCTCCTTCCTACTTTATCCTCACAGTAGGCCAGTGAGGTACACCAGGCTGAGAGAACTTACTAATTCATTAATTCCTACTGAGCAATACATGTCTCACACTGATAAACTTGTACTATCAAAATCTTTCTTTTGGCACCATGGGCCCTTTCACACTACACAATTATATCACTATGAAACCATTTCAACTGGCATGACTGCATCCTATAGATTCCTGGGATTTGTTGTTTGGTGAGGCACAAGAGTCTCTGGCTGAGAATTCTAACCATTGGCTAAACTACAAATCCCAGGATTCTGCATAATGTTGCAAAAATAGTTCAAGGGAAATCGTAACACAATAACTGTATCATGTGAAAGGTCCCATGCTAAGTCAACACAGAGCTGAAGTTAAAACATACCAACCTACTAACTCTTCTCCTGTTATTTGCTTAGTAAAAATATATTTCAGGGGAGGTACTAAAGAAAGAGAGCAATGCCAGTCATCAGAATGTCACAATTCCCTTCACAGTGACTAGAGAAGTTATCCAAGGCTTGAAAGCTAGATGAGGGAGGAGTTCACAGAAACTGCCAAGCAGATTCATAAGGGACATAATTAGTATTCAATTACATATTTGTTACAAAAATTCAGTTCCAATAGTGCTTATTGGACAAAAGCAAAGAAACTTAATGCTGATTATTTTTGAGACTTCTTAATAGATAAATACTATTTTGCCCCAAGGCAGCTACTGCTCCATTTAAAAGAATGTTTGCCATGGGAACATTTATGTGGCAAAGGTTAAAATATCTTTAAACCAATTTAATAGGAATTGCAAACAGAAGAAATAAGTAGTCAAAGGTTCTCTGCTTGTCAAATATGATATACAGCTCCTGAAGTTGTCCAAGAACAGCCTGGACACTGATTCCTTCAGTATTTTGGAAAATGCAAACAGGCATTTAAAACTTATGTTTCAATGCCAATCATATTCCCAAAAGAGGACTCTGAGTAAGTGTTGGACAAGCATGGCAGAAGGCTGCTAAGTCATCCTATGGCAAATAAAATGAGATAGTAGCCAATTTTCCACTTATAATTCTCTAAGTTATTATTTTGGTAAGTGTGTGTGTGTGTGTGTGCGCGCACGTGCACTCACACACATACATTGCAGAATTTGTTTCTGTAGATTTCTACTTTCAATTTTGTAAAGTTAATGTGATGTAAAAAGCTACTACACATTTTTAGATAATTGTTGCCTAATGAAGTGTCTGAATGTGTCTCTTAGGACTGAATGTTCTCATGTGCTTGGAAGTCTTTCTTTTGCATGGTGATCCTTTTCCAACTGCATGACATGGAGGGAGCTCAACTGAGAGTTGTGTATCAAAAACAAGGGGAAAACAGGTATAAAAAGGTGATTGGAATTGGGAAATTGTTTCAATCTTTTTTTGTTCCTCTGTTGTTTTAATTTTCTGTCTTATTTTGGTTTTGCTTTTTTGCCCTGCTTGCTTTGATTGTAGCAAGAAAAAAAAACTTTAGCCATTTCCCTCTTAAGTCATTTAAGTCTAGATCCATTTCAGTTTACTTTCAGATCTAGATATGAGTCAGAGATCACTTTGGTTATCTCAGTGTACAACTTAGGCCAGGAACTGGACATAGTGAGTGTGTCCCTGTTGACTTTGTTTGACCTCTCAGTGATTTTTGATGTCATCAACTATATTATACATGGGCTCCATATTATTCCCTAAAAGGGGCAAACCCAAATGACGATGATTGGGAGGTCCAGCTTGATCCCCTGACTGTGAATTTCATAGCGTTTTATTAGGCTAGGAAGTTCTTCCTGATGTTCAGGTGGAATCTCCTTTCCTGTAGTTTGAAGCCATTGTTCCGTGTCCTAGTCTGCAGGGCAGCAGAAAATAAGCTTGCTCCCTCCTCCCTATGACTTCCCCTCACGTATTTGTACATGGCTATCATGTCTCATCTGTGTTTTATTTCCATTTCTATTTTATTTGATAGATGCAACTATCTTTCGGGTTGCTAGGTCAGCAACAAGCAGGGGGTATTTTTTATTTTTAATTGACGGGTGCTCACCCCGCCACAGGCTGGCCTCGAACTCATGACCTCATGGTCAGAGTGATTTATTGCAGTAGGCTGCTCACCAGCCTGCACCACAGCCCGGCATTTTATTTTGCTTTTTTGTTTTATTTATATTTTCTTTTGTTGCCATATACTTAGAAACCCAGCAATTCAGCTTAATGAAATTTTTTTTAAAAAAATCAAAAACTCAAATCATAAACAAGTCATGTTCTTCAAGCTTCATCATCATTCAACCTTCCAAACTGTAAAATAAACATAAAGATTGGTGGATGTGGACATAGAGGACAATGCTCCAAAGGCTACATTCCAATGTGTTACTAAAGTATTCCAGCTTTCAACAAGATTTCTAATGGGCTTTATCCAGCAGTGTCTTGTTCACCAATGGAATAGTATCCAGTAGCAACACAACTGTACTCCCACTCCCTCATCCCATTCTTCTTGAAACATAGCACATAGCCCAGCAGAAAAAGGTGCATTTTTCATCTAGGATTTACACTGTTGCTTCTTTACTGGGCTTCACTTTTATGACTTTAGAAACAAAACCATTAGAGCACTGGGAAATTAAGAGTAATTAGTTATCAAAGGTCTAAGAAATGTAATTGGCATGAACTCATTTGCTTCCCCTTGGAATGTGTTCATATGAAGTGATTTGATGTAAGAGGGTCAATATGCTCATAGGGACCCTATATATATGCTAAGCTTGTAGAATGACTTAGTTCATGACACAGATAATATATTGCTCCATTTATGAAATGGGCTAAATGCCTCTGTAAAAGATACTGTTTATCTTTACAAGCCAAATCTAGTTTCATATTGGTATTTATTGAAATAAACTGGTATTTCTTCTGATCTGAGTATAGGTCGGTCAACAAACTGGCCACTTCTCCCATACTACAAATAAAAAGTCCAAATTGGAATTCTATTAAACACAGTGAAAGGTGAGGGGGGGGGTATATGTGGTATATTGTGACTATGTTCTGAGAAAATAGGCATAAAATTGCACTATGAAGGCCATAACCCAACTAAAATTGTGCAGGACCAAAGCTGCAGTCTTGGGTCCATTTATCATGGAATAAACCTCATTGAACTCAGTGAGACTTTCTTCTTAGGAGAATAGGATAATACTAACAAATACATTGTTTTCAGTGCAAAGTTTAAAGATGTGCTTATAGTGCTTGAATTATGCCCCTATGAGTTTTCCAGATTTTGTTCTGTAACAACCTGTATTAGGATATTTGGCACCTCCACAGTGTTGAGTATTCTGTGAACATCAAATGGTAGCAATCTATATATCTATATATATAAAAGGGTAATGAAGTTTCGGCCTAGGACAAAACAACAAAACTACACATCCCAGAAACACTAAACTTGCCAGCACAACCCCTCATCCATTCCTCTACGTTCATACAACAAAAAGAAAAGAAAAATAAATTCCTGATTAGAGGGAGAGGAATAAATGTTTTTATCCAATTGCTGCCAGTTAGAAGGCTAAGCTCCGCCCACTTGGTCTCCTAGAAACCCACTCAGCCAAGGGGACAGGCAGAGTTAGGCCTCACTTAGGCCTCTTCCACACTGCCTATAAAATACAGATTATCTTATTTTAACTGGATTATATGGCAGTGTAGACTCAAGGTCCTTCCACACAGCTATATAACCCATTTATAATGGACTTAATGTCAGGGGAAAACCTTTACCCTTTACCTTAACTACCACAATTCCTCAATACTTTATTTCCCATACCACCATACTTCGCCACAGCAACGTGTGGCCGGGCACAGCTAGTGGTTTAATAAGATGTCATTTATGGCAGGAAAGCTGAAATTCTGACTGTCACAGTAGATGTGTAAAACCAATGATGGAAAGGTGACTAAACATTAGAGATACAGAGGTGACAAGTTCTGGTTTTTCCTCTTGTTCTTATGCATCTGTTGAAGGTGAATTGGATCCCGTAGATGGTGAAATATCCTTTTTTAAATAGTGTTCTTATACAATTACAGCTAGATGTGAATGTACTGAAGATTGTGCCATGAACATGTAATGATAGTTTGGACTCAGCTGATCATTTAATAAGGATCCCTTTTCTAACTCCAGGGCAACGGTGCACATCCAGGTGAACGGCGTCAATGAGTACGCGTCTGTCTTCAAGGAGAAGTCCTACAAGGCCACGGTGATCGAAGGCAAGAGGTACGACAATGTCCTGAAAGTGGAAGCCATGGACGCTGACTGTTCCCCTCAGTTCAGCCAGATCTGCAGCTATGAAATCGTCACGCCGGACTTGCCCTTTACTATCGACAAAGACGGTAAGCAAGGACTGACTTCTGTACACCTTTGTTGGGTCCATGTACTTGAAATATCCTCATCTATATATATAAAAGAGTGATGGAATCACGGCACCAGACAAAACAACAAAACTACAGGCCCCCCAACCTCGAAATTTGACAAAACAACCCATCATCCACGGCTCTAGGTTGATACAACAAAAAGAAAAGAAAAGTAAAGTCCTAATTAGAGGGAGAGGAATAATTGCTTTTATCCAATTGCTGCCAGTTAAAACGCTAAGCTCCTCCAACTTAAGCTCCTCCTAGCAACCCAATAAAAAATAATAAAAAACACTAAAAATAATTAATCACACCAAATTTGGCCACAAAGGACATAGTCATCCAAGCTGTCTTTCAAACAAAAAAACCTAAAAATATAAAGCCCAAATTAGAGGAAGAGAAAGAACCGTTTTTTCCCCTTGCTGCCAGTTAGAAGGGTAGGCTCCACCCACTTCACCTCCTAGCAATCCACTAACCCCCAATGGAGCCAGGGCCTATAAAATACAGATTATTTGATTTGAACTGGATTATATGGCAGTGTATACTCAAGACCCTTCCACTCAGCTATATAACCCAGAATGCCAAGGCAGATAATCTTGAGTCCACACTGCCATATAATCCAGTTCAGTGTGGATTTTATACAGCTGTGTAGAAGGAGCCATATATAATCCAGTTCTAAGCAGATAATATAAGATAATAATTACTGTGGTATAATAATACAGAACAATATAATCTCTAAAATCAGGACAGTAAATAAAGAGCAACACTCTGAACAGGGAAATTCAAGAAAAGAAACAATCAGGGTCAGCTAACAACTCCCAACAAAGGATTTCCCTATGCAAGAAGCAGGCAGACTTTGAAGCTGCAAGGCCATTAAATGTTAATCAAGGTAGCTAATTGCAGCATTCATACTTGCCGCACCGAGACTATTAATTGCTATTCAACCTGGCCAACCAAGAATTCCACAAAGTACAAAGTGGCCATGCTTGCAAGCAACAAGGCTATTCAGTGCTGTTCAACCTGGCCAACCAAGATTTCCCCTAGATACAAAACCCCCAAGGTTTGAAGCCATGAGGCTATTCCATCCCATTCAACCTGACCAATGAAGGATGGCCCCATGTAGAAAGTGGTCAGGCTTTGAAGCAGTAAGACTATTCAGTGCAATTCAACCTAGCCAACCAAGATTTCCCATAGATAGAACACCCTCAGGTTTTGAAGCTACGAGGCTACTCCATCCCATTCAACCTGGCCAAGGAAGGATGCCCCTATATAGAAAGTGGTCAGGCTTTGAAGCAGTGAGGCTATTCAGTGCAATTCAAATTGGCCAAAAAACAATTCCCCTAGAACACAAGTACCCAGCCTTCCAAGCAGCAAGCCCATTCCATTGTATTCCAGCTCACCAAACAAAGATTCACATAAGAAGAAAACGGCCAGGCTTTGAGGCTGCAAGGCTATTTACTGCTATTCCACCTGGTCAACAAATGATTCCCATAAGCCACAGCAACACATGGCCGGGCACAGCTAGTTCCAATTAAATCTATTTCAGCCACAGGTTGTTAACCAAACTCAATGTAAAAAAATTCAAAGGGCTGGGATGTGTTTGTGCGGGACAGCACTATACATTTCTTCCTTGCCATTAATGGGTCTTAGAAGTCCAGGGGTGATATTCCTAAACCAGGTAGAAAAGCAAAAGTACTGTTCTTCAGACTGTGTGGATTGTGTCCTAAAAACATTTGCCTATGTCTTTTAAAAATTAGGACAGACATTCCTCAAACTCAAGTTTCTCCTCATTTTAAATAATGGATAAGGATCCAAGCTGGGAAAATTCTTACTTTAAACACCTCCAGAATCATTCAGCTGAATTAGACAAGCTGCTATTATCTCCTCTGTAAAACAGAGATAAGGATAACATTGGCTTACATTGCAGGACTAAATGTAAAGATGAGGGTGATTATACACATAAAGTTCTGTGAATATATGTAAGGTATAATGTAAATGCTGGACACTAATGTGACTAACTGCTTAACTGTAATATTAACCCAATGAAACCCAAACTAAAACACATATGTAAAGAGCATATACTTCTCCACTCCTAATGTGGTGCACAATATGGTTAATAGTCTAACCTCTGTCTGCACAATGGGGGGTGGAAGCTATGCATTTGCAACATTAAACTGTTAAGATACCATCTGCACGTAACCACACAAATATGTCAGTGTTTGCAGAGGTAAACAGGTCAGACAATGTATTGTGTATAACATATGGTAGTCATTTAGTTGAATGGTAATAAGCAAAACACATTGTTTAAATGAAATCAGTCTCATGCTACTGGTAATGGCTATATACTTATTTATTCATAAGAAATGATATCTCTCTAAATAAGACTTGGAGATTTCTGTCCATTGAAAGGCAATTTGCTTTTTGGTTTTCCATCCTTTTTTATTTTGTCAACATGAAATCCTGTCAAACAATTATGACACTATGATAAAATAGCATTTCTATCTGCTAGACAAAATTTGAAAAAAAATGATGCTGGGGTGCCCAGGTACACATAATTATAATCACGAAATAAATGCAAAAGGCAATATAAAAGAGCAGTGACAGCAATGTGTGAGAGAAAAAACAGGGGTTTTGAAACTCTTACACTATTTGTATATCTAAAAGTGCATCCATAATTTCCTTTAGATCTTGGAGTTGTTATTGTTGGTGTTATTGCAAGACACCCAGTGTTACTTACCACTGCCCTTTTGTACAACTGCATTGAGCACAATAATTTTCCCAACAAAAAAAAATTACTTGTGAGGAAGAATATATAGATCCATTGAAGGTAAGATGAAGGTGTGAGGAAATGAGCTGGGCATCCCAAAGTTAACTTCCTGCCAAGTTTTAAGATTGTGAAACCTTGTAAGTCCTCTATAACTGAACCCCCATTCCTTTCATCAGATGACTGGACAAACACAAATAGCAGAAGGGACAGAGGGATTAAATGTGGTATAAATTATCTATTCAATACCGTAACTCTGTTAGTCTGCATCAGTATGGGAAAGGATATTGTAACATCTTTGTAGCTGAAATTAACTGCAAAACCTGGATGATCTTTTTCACAAAAATTCTGTGGGTTTTTGCTTTGCTTTGCTTTTTATTTTATATTGGTAAAAATATTTGAGAGCAGTGCAGTTGTACAGCAGGACCATGGTAAGGGCTACAGTTAGCCCTAGTCAACAATTACAACCAACAACAACAACAACAACAACACATACCTACAGGTTTTGCAGTTCTTTTACAGCCTTAAGGAAACTTCTGGCGTGGCTCCATTGGCAAACTGGGATGGCAGCATCGTGGGATGCTGCCACTGCCAAGATAGAAGCTGCCTCGTGTTCTGTTAGGAACAATGGAGCTTTGGCAGAGTGGTGATGCTTTCCCATGTGGGATGGGAAAGCATCAGCTGGTATCTGGGGCACCAGGATTGCCCAGCTGGTGAATCACAATGCTGGACCTCATCAATATGATGAGGTCCTTACACATGTATACACAGATAAAGAGAAACCACTACTCATTAATCAGTATACATTTTGTCCATAGGCACTCTATCCTTGTATCTGGTAAAGTAGATTTAGTCTCTTTCTTTTCAGTCTCAAAGGTGCATAGTGCAGATTAAGCCTCCATAACCTGGAAATATGAAAACCTCCAAAACCCAAAACATTTTGCTTTCAGCTACCCACTTCCACCTTTCTTTTCCCTCCTCCACCTGCTTTTGTCACAAGGATGAATGGAAGAAGATGGTTGGGCAGAAACACTTCAACTGTTTCTGTGCACATCACCATCTTCACCTCCTTCTCAGTATCATTGTTGGCAGTGACCCCATGAAATCACCAAATCGGCAGTAGCAAGAAAAAGGATCATGCTACTCTCTCCATGACCATGACTATCTCATCTGCTAAGGTGATGGTGGCAACAACAGTGGTGGTCCAAAACCGACCATTTCGCTTTCTTGATTGTTGTCCCACCAGGACTCCACTTCTTTTGCCCCCACTTCTTCCTCACTTCTGGAGGAAGTGACACCCCCAGCAAGGCCTGCCAAAGGTACAAGGATGTAGAATCTGTATGTGTGGAGTGGTGGTGGGGGGAGAGAGAGCTGAAACAGCAGCAGTGTCAATGCCAGTGATGGCAGTGATGCTGCCATCGTCATCAACACAAGTCAGGAGCAGTTTAAACAGGAGAGGGGTTTCTCTTCACACACATCTTTGTTGCACTTCACATTTTCATTTTCCACCTTCCCCATCTATCTGAGTAGAGCACATCCATGACTGTGAGGGGCCTACAGAGGCACACGTGAACATGTACAATGTGTCCTGGTGGATGAAGCATACTGAAGATTTTTTAGTTATATGCAGATGCTGGTATTACACCCTCCCCACTCCCAATCCAAAATGCTTCTTGTCCCAAGCACTTCAGATAAGGAATGAGGTTTTTCAGGATTAGATAGGAAGGACATACTCCTTGCTGAATTTATTGTAGAACTGGTAGGATGAGGGAGGGGAAGCTTTACCCACCCATCTATTATACAAGAGCAACTTCCCTCAGTTATGTTTCTCTGAGACACTATTTTTTGCAGCTGTACAAACATACAAAGCGCTGTATTAGTGTCGTTTCCACTTATTTCCATATATTTAGAGCTCTGCAAACATGGATTGATTGAAATCAAGACAATTTTAATCATGATTCAATCACTAAGAAAAGACCAGTTTAAACCACAAATGTCTTTCTAATGGCTTCCAGTTTCAGTTTATGCATTTCCTAAACAAACGGCCATTTGGTAATTTGCTATAGTACTTAAAACAAGTTAATTTGCATCCAATTAAATTAATTAAAGTTTCTAGGGAGTCCATTTGGATAGTAGGGAAAATGATAAATCTGCTATCTCCCATGACCTCCCCAACCCACCAAAATCTGGCCATTTGTGAAAAAGACTCCTGCGTGTAACGGGAAAGCATTTGATTTGTGTCATGTGTACCTTTGCTCTTAGAGAGATAAAGGGAATAACTGTATTGTTTATGTAATATCATTTGGTTCTGTGCTTAATTCAAAGGTGTTAAACATAATCGCTCACTTGAAGACTATCAGGTTGTAGAAAAAAGTATGATGGATTATAAAGCACATTCGGAGGGTTTTGTTTTTTTTTTAAAAAAGCAAACAAACAAAACAGAGATTTACTTATACTATAGAAAGAAATGACCATATTGTTTAATAATGTATAATGGGCAGAATAACGCATTCAGTATGTCATCTCTTGTTTTAAAAACACAATGCTTACTTGCCAAGATAATTATTTACCTAATCCCCATACCTGTTTTTCCTTCTTTAGCACAGCAGGCTCTATAGCTCAGTCCTGTACATGTCTCCTCAGAAATAAGACCAATTGACCTATGTCAGGACATGTATTTTGCAATGAAGCTGGTTTAACATTTTTGGGGTAAGCAAGTATAGGATTGTGACCTAAAGTCTTATATTTCACAGGGGTCATGAATTTAGTTTTCAAAGAATTTAATACATTTGCTTTTGTTACACTCACATTTCATTTTAAACCAATTATTGTTAAAAACAGGCACTTAAGATAACTGGAATTGCTGTAAACTTACTTACCTTTAAAATTGATATATACAAAGTCAGGTTTTTAATTTTTACAAATAAAATAAATAATCCAGCTTGGCCACAACACAATGGTACTCTATGGCATGCAGTTTGTTGTTTTCCTGTATTACATACCATGTCTAATGTTTCTGTAGGAACTCAGTGTTCATTAAAGTCAGGAAATATTAGTTCTGGCAAGTGTCAAATCTCTAGAACAGTAAAATATTTTTTAAAACAATATTTGTCCATAATGATCTTAAGGTTCACTCACAATTATCCTCAGTGTTGTTGGATCCTGCATTCAAAAGCTAACTCCTTCACCTGTTTGTATAGTGAAATCCTACTCAGTGAAAGCATTGTTCATCACTTCAGTGAAGTCAGCAACTCCACTGGCAGGAAAGACCAATGAAAACATAGACCATTCCAAGATGCACAATATGGGTTCACTAATACTTCTAGGTTCACTTCTCATAACAATCATAATGTTTTGTGTCATTCACCTCTTTTAATTTAATTAAAAAGCAACACAGAAAATGGTACATCAGATTTCAAAAGAAAGCAATGCTAAAGAAATGTATATATTTACAGCATTTTCTCCTTCCGACCAAATCAAAGCAACATAAACTGATCTTACAAACTAGATGTCTCAATGCTAAAGGAAAGAAATTGACATATAATGTGGGGGAGGATATGTCCTATTTTGTAAAAACCACCTATATTCACACACTTGTCAAGCTATAAAGCACTCCAATGTCCATCCTGCCTAACATCGCACCACTGCAGGAGTTCATAGATGCAACATCCTTTAGAGATGACTCTTCAACTTGCATTTCAAAACTTTTAGTTGACAATCTACCACTTTCCAAGGTAGTCTATTTGACTGCTGACCAACTCTTACCATATAAGGAAGTAGTTTCTGATGTTTAGTGTGGCTATCTTTCTGTGAATTTAAATCCATTGCTCCAGTCCCATCATCCACATCATAGGCCTTCAGACAGTTGTGAATGGTAGATCCACCACTGCAGGGCTGACAAGACCAGTTTTGATTTTACAACTACCCCACTTATAGGTCCAAGCTACACAGGTCTTCTGAAGCTGGACCCTTTGCCTTTACATGTTTTCACTATGGAGCAAATGGTGATTAAATCAAGAATTAATTCTGTACGCCTGCAAGGGTGGATCCACTATCTTACCTATCTTCAAATATTTTAAAACAACTGTCACATAACCTTGATTAAACTAGAACTGTGATTCTCAGCCTGTGATTCCCCAGGTGTTTTGGCCTACAACTCCCAGAAATCCCAGGCAGTTTACCAGCTGTTAGGATTTCTGGGAGCTGAAGACCAAAATATCTGGGAACCCACAGGTTGGGAACCACTGAACTAAGAGTTGCTCCTGGGTGTCCAGAGAACATTCAAATGCTTTAAGTCCCTAGCACAGGTTGAAACTAGTTAACTCGATTTTACCCTATTTTAGAAATAGTTGGAAAATGTTCCAGAACTTCCCTGAAGTTCTAAAGTAGCCCCACACTCTGGGGTGTGTGAGAACAGCTGAGCCAGTGCTACCGTCCCACTTCTCCCATGCGCCATAGAATCACAAAATCATAGGGTTGGAAGAGACCACAGCCCATTCCAACCCCCTGCCATGAAGGAACAGCCAGTCAAAGCACTCCTAACAGATGGTCATCCAGCCTCTGCTTAAAAGCCTCCAGGGAAAAAGCCTCCACCACACTCCAAGGCAGCATATTTCATAGAATCATAGAATCATAGAATAGTAGAGTTGGAAGAGACCTCATGGGCCATCCAGTCCAACCCCCTGCCAAGAAGCAGGAAATCACATTCAAAGCACCCCCGACAGATGGCCATCCAGCCTCTGCTTAAAAGCCTCCAAGGAAGGAGCCTCCACCACAGCCCTGGGGAGAGAGTTCCACTGTCGAACAGCCCTCACAGTGAGGAAGTTCTTCCTGATGTTCAGGTGGAATCTCCTTTCCTGTAGTTTGAAGCCATTGTTCCGTGTCCTAGTCTGCAGGGCAGCAGAAAACAAGCTTGCTCCCTCCTCCCTATGACTTCCCTTCACGTATTTGTACATAGCTATCATGTCTCCTCTCAGCCTTCTCTTCTGCAGGCTAAACATGCCCAGCTCTTTAAGCCGCTCCTCATAGGGCTTGTTCTCCAGACCCTTAATCATTTTAGTCGCCCTCCTCTGGACGCTTTCCAGCTTGTCAACATCTCCCTTCAATTGTGGTGCCCAGAACTGGACACAGTATTCCAGGTGTGGTCTGACCAAGGCAGAATAGAGGGGGAGCAGGACTTCCCTGGATCTAGACGCTATACCCCTATTGATGCAGGCCAGAATCCCGTTGGCTTTTTTAGCTGCTGCATCACATTGTTGGCTCATGTTTAACTTGTTGTCCACGAGGACTCCAAGGTCTTTTTCGCACACACTGCTGTCAAGCCAGGCGTCCCCCATTCTGTATCTTTGATTTCCATTTTTTCTGCCGAAATGAAGTATCTTGCATTTGTCCCTGTTGAACTTCATTTTGTTAGTTTCGGCCCATCTCTCTAGTCTGTCAAGATCGTTTTGAATTCTGCTCCTGTCTTCTGAAGTGTTAGCTATCCCTCCCAGTTTTGTGTCATCTGCAAACTTGATGATCGTGCCTTCTAACCCTTCGTCTAAGTCGTTAATAAAGATGTTGAACAGAACCGGGCCCAGGACGGAGCCCTGCGGCACTCCACTTGTCACTTCTTTCCATGATGAAGATGACGCATTAGTGAGCACCCTTTGGGTTCGTTCGCTTAGCCAATTGCAGATCCACCTAACCGTAGTTTTGTCTAGCCCACATTTTACTAGTTTATTTGCCAGAAGGACGTGGGGGACTTTGTCGAAGGCCTTACTGAAATCCAGGTAGGCTACATCCACAGCATTCCCTGTATCGACCCAACTCGTAACTCTATCGAAAAAAGAGATCAGATTAGTCTGGCATGACTTGTTTTTGGTAAATCCGTGTTGACTATTAGCAATGACCGCATTTGTTTCTAAGTGTTCGCAGACCACTTCCTTGATGATCTTTTCCAGAATCTTTCCTGGTATCGATGTGAGGCTGACCGGACGGTAATTGTTTGGGTCGTTCTTTTTTCCCTTCTTGAAGATAGGGACCACATTCGCCCTCCTCCAATCTGCTGGGACTTCTCCCGTTCTCCAAGAACTCTCGAAGATAATTGCTAGTGGTTCTGAAATAACTTCCGCTAATTCCTTCAATACTCTTGGATGTAGCTGATCCGGCCCTGGGGACTTGAATTCGTTTAGAGAGGCCAGGTGTTCCTGGACAACTTGTTTCCCTATTTGGGGTTGGATTTCCCCCAATCCTTCGTCCATTCCATGTTGCTGAGGTAGAAGATGGCTTTCTTTTTGTGAGAAGACCGAGGCAAAGAAGGCATTGAGCAGTTCTGCCTTTTCCCTGTCCCCTGTCGCCATCACCCCATTTTCTCCTTGCAGAGGCCCTATCGCCTCCTTTTTCTTCCTTTTTCTACCAACGTAAGCAAAAAAGCCTTTTTTGTTGTTTTTTATGTCCCTGGCAAGCCTGAGCTCATTTTGTGCTTTAGCCTTGCGAACCTTTTCCCTACAGGTGTTGGCTATACGTTTGAATTCTTCTTTGGTGATTTCTCCCCTTTTCCACTTCTTGTGCATGTCACTTTTGAGCTTTAGCTCAGTTAGAAGTTCTTTGGACATCCATTCTGGCTTCTTTGCACTTGTCTTATTTTTCTTCTTTGTTGGCACTGTTTGCATTTGCGCCTTGAGTATTTCACTTTTGAAAAACTCCCATCCATCCTTAACTCCCTTGTTTTTTAATATTGGTGTCCATGGAATGCCGCTCAGTAATTCCTTCATTTTTTGGAAGTCAGCTCTCTTAAAGTCGAGAATGCGTGTTTGACTTGTCTTAGTTTCAGCATTCCTTTGTACTGCAAACTCCAGGAGCACATGGTCACTTGCCCCTAAGGATCCAACCACTTCAACTGTATTGATCAGGTCTTCCACATTTGTTAAGATTAGATCAAGAGTTGCTGATCCTCTTGTTGCCTCTTCTACCTTCTGGACCATAAAATTGTCTGCAAGGCAAGTGAGGAATTTGTTGGACTTTGTACTCTTGGCTGAGTTTGTTTTCCAGCAGATATCGGGATAATTGAAATCGCCCATGACTACTATATCTCTTCTTTGTGCCTGTTTGGTCAGCTGTTGACAGAAGGCTTCATCAAGTCCTTCATCCTGACTCGGAGGTCTGTAGTAGACACCCACGACAAGATCTTTTTGAGTCCCAGTTCCCTTGATTCTTATCCAGATGCTTTCTAGCTGGTTTCCCGGATTACAGTCTTGCATTTCTTCTGCAACGTAACTGTTTTTGACATATAAAGCTACTCCCCCTCCTCTCCCTTTTGTTCTATTTCTGTGAAAGAGGTTATAGCCCTCAATGGCTACATTCCAGTGATGGGAGTCATCCCACCAGGTTTCAGTGATGCCTATGACATCGTATGTGTGGTGCTGTGCTAAAAGTTGGAGTTCCTCTTGCTTATTTCCCATGCTCTGAGCGTTGGTGTAAAGACATGTAAGCCCCTGTGACCTCCCCTTGAGCTTTTTATTTGGGATTATTGTGCTCTCCGTACTTGGTCCTTGCTGTGTTTGTGCAGCCCTCCGTTTAGCCTTTTGGCGGTTCCCTGTGGTCGTGGGTAAAATAGTGTTCGCCAGGCTGTTGTTCCCCTCCCCCAGTAGATCTAGTTTAAAGTTCGCCTGATGAGGTTTGTGAGTCTGTGTGCAAAAAGATGTTTTCCTGCTTGTGTGAGATGCACCCCATCACTTGCCAATAGGCCATCCTCCTGGAAGAGTAGACCATGGTCAAGGAAGCCAAAATGCTCCTCTTGGCACCATTTTCTGAGCCAGTTATTGACCTGTACTATTTTTCCGGCCCTTGTAAAGCCATGTCCTACAACGGGGAGGAGGGATGAAAAGATCACATGTACATTATACAGTTTTAGCTTTGTTCCCAGAGCTCGAAAATCATTTGTGATCTTTTGAAAAGTATGCCTAGCGGTGTCATTGGTACCTACATGAATCAACATAAGGTGGGGAGGGTGATGGGGCTTTAGGAGCCTGCTGAGCCTCTGAGTGATATGGTGTATTTTTGCCCCCGGGAGGCAGCATGTTTCTCGAGCCATCCCATCTGGTCTGGAAATGATGGCTTCTGTTCCTCTAAGGAGGGAGTCACCTACTACCAAGACCTGTTTCCTTTGAGGATTGACAGGGTCCCTTTTGTGCAAGACAGTGTGTATGTCCCGTGAAGAGTGTTCCTGTTGAAGTGTATCATGCAGGTGTAAAGTGTTGTCCTCCTCCTCAACATCCCCAGTGCATTCATCAATGACAATCCATTGAGATACATCTGAGAGCCCATTATTCTCCCAAGGATGTTCCTGTTGCTCCTGGTCTACAATTGGGGATGGAGCATTTGCATGATTACATAAGTGTGAATGTGGTGATGCACTGTCCCCGTCCGGGCTATCCCCTGCGCATTGATCAAGGGTGGCCCACTGAGTGGTATCTAAGAAACTGTGGTCCTCCACAAGATGTGTTTCCTGATTGTATGTTAATGGCGTTAGAATTTCAAATCTGTTGTGTAAATGCAGCTGAGCAGAGGAGTTCTGCGGAGGCTGCCTGGTCCTGTGTCTCCTTCTATGGGTGACGTCCTTCCAAGCCTGAGGGTTGTCTACCTGTGAGTTGATCTCCCCATAAGGATCCTGATCATGGTCATGGTGGTGTTGGTGTGATGCAGGCTGCAGATCTACAGCAGCGTGTTGTGCAGTGTCCAAGAAGACCTCGAGTGCCTGAATGTCCTTAAGGGTCTTAATACGGTGCTCGAGCTGTTGGATCCTCTGCTCCATCAGAGTCATCTGTTTGCATTTGGAGCAGATGTAGTTGACTAGTTTCTGTGTGAAAAAGCAGAACATGCCACAGCTGGTGCATGTGGTGGCAAGTATTTGCTGTTGGTCCATCTCTTCGTGAGTGAAGTGACCGAGGAGGATTGTGTGTTTTATGGGCAGAATGCTATCCACCTTCCTGTGTGTGTATTTTTAAAGTTGTTTTGTTTATTGTATATACTGTAAGAATGTGTTTTACTGTAGTGGTGGGTTCGCGAGCGCCGTCAGGCGCGAGCGACACTGCAAAACACTGCAAAACACTGCAAAACACTGCAAAACACTGCAAAACACTGCAAAACACTGCAAAACACTGCAAAACACTGCAAAACACTGCAAAACACTGCAAAACACTGCAAAACACTGCAAAACACTGCAAAACACTGCAAAACACTGCAAAACACTGCAAAACACTGCAAAACACTGCAAAACACTGCAAAACACTGCAAAACACTGCAAAACACTGCAAAACAGTTTCATGGTGTGGGGAAAACAGGATGGCATTTACCTGTGTCATTTTTCATCGTTTCAGTGAAAGAAATTGAGCTCCTGAAAGCTCCTGGCCAGTGCTCAGTGCCTTTGGCAATGTCAGCAAAGGTGCCCAAGTGACTTTCCTCCCTCTCCTCTCCAAGCCTGGCAGGCACTTTGCTGACACCAGCAGAGCTCTCTGGCCACTTCTGTAGTGGTGAAAAATGATATAGTTAAGGGTGGCTGTCCAGTGGGGCCAGGTTTTCCCAACTGGACTGTAAGTACTCTGCCCCACCACTGCCATAGTTTGGGGGCAAAACGATGAAAATACCATGTCTGAATCTGGGACTGGTTCAGAGCATGAATGTTTCTGATCTGCCCTGGAATTTGTGACCCATGTAGATGGGCCCTTTGCTGTCACACAACAGATAAACACACTGTAGGTTAGGAGCACAAGTGAAAGACAAGGACATTTGTCCATTCTGATTTCTATTAATCAACTGTTTTGGTCAGAAATGAACAAATGGAGCATATCCAGCATCCAATGTTTTGCTCTAGAGCTCCAAAATGACAAAACAAAGTGATTAAAGGTTCACTTCTGGTTTTCAAAAGCAGGCATGCTTGGATTTGCAACCCTGTGATTGGTGTCCATGTAGCCCCAGAATCACACTTTGCTTACTACAGCTATAGGTAAAATCCACCTTTACTTTCAGCCAAGGAGGAAGTCATAACCTGTCCAATCCCCTGCATGTTATTGGTATGTTTGTATGCGGCATTGAATCTTGCCAGAGTCTGTAAACCACCTTGAGGCCCCTGTGGGGTGAGAAAGGTGGGGTATACAAGAAGTAAATAAATAAATTAGCTTTCTCACTGTACAAATCCTATGCATACTTACTCAAAAGCAAGTCACAATTTATTCAGTGAAGTTTAGTTCTATATAAGCATACATAGGATTGCAGCTCCAGATTGTTTACCAGAAGATCAAATGAACTGGTTACTTATTTAGTCAAAGAACGTTTTAGGCATCTGAATGCTTTCACTTAGTTGGGGAAAAATTAACCCAAAGTTTTAAATGCCCTTTGATTCCACAAGTCCTTTGACTATCATTTTCAATTTTGTACATTGCTTCAATAGCAGGATTCATTTTTTTTTTTTGCAAACATCAAAGCTCCCCGAAATACATGGGGGGGGGGGGGAGGGAGAAAGAGGGAGGGAGAGGGAGTTAATTTACTACTGAATGTCCAAATCAGGGCACAGTGCCTAGAACTTGCTCAGAAGCAGTTCCCCTATATGTGAGTGGCAGAGCTCCCTGGAGAGAAGGATAAGGAGGTCTGCATTATTAGTTCTCCCAAACATTCAACTTAGCAACTGCTTTGTTGCTGAGAAAGTCATTCAGCCTGCATTCTCCCGAGGAACGATTCAGAGGGGACTGGGAGTACCACAGAACAATAGTTTCTTGCCAATTATGGATGCTAAGTTACATAAGACAACCCCAAAAGCATGATGCCGCTTCTTGCAGTAAACAGCTATTCTTTCATTAAGCTTTGGAGAACGTTTCCTTCTCCATCCCCACTGTAACGAAAGTTTCATTGGGGTTGTAAAAAAATAAATCAGCCTCATTCAAAGGTCTTGCCTCATCTGGTTTGGAAAAGAATTGCAAGTTATTTAAGGACAGAACAGTGACATCCCATACACAGAGAACAGCTGGGCATTACATCCATCAAGCTCATTTGGTTTTCACAAGGCAAGGGTCCACCCACATAATGCACAATAGTGACCCCTTATGGAACATTTGTTTGTGACTCTGGATTTGTGTGTTTGTGTCACACACTCATTTTCTTTGGCAATCTCTTTTCACTTTAGTTCATATGACTAAAGTCCTATGGGGTAAGCAACTTTATGTGTCAATAGTCATGGGTGGTTAGATTACATGTCAATTTAAGCACAACACATAGTCTTCCTTTGTTCTTTTGGGTCTCATCTATTCTGACACCTCCCTGTGTCCTCTATGAAACATGTGTGACAAGAGCTTCTCTAGAAGGGATGTTCCAACTCTTCTGATACCATGCTCTGATACCTGTCTTCAAGAAAATGAACATGTATTTATTATGCGCAGTTATTCATGAGTAAAACCACTTTCATTTCTTTTACAAAGAAGACTAGGTTTTATGTATTTATTTGAAAAACTTTGTGTATTGAAATGGAGAAGGCTACTGAATTGTTCAAATTAGAATAATAGAATCATACAATTGGAAGAGACTCCATGGGTCATCTAGCCCAACCCCTGCCATGCAGGAAAAGCCCAATCAAAGCACCCCCAACCTCTGTTTAAAAGCCTCCAAAGAAGGAGCCACCACTACACCCCCAAGGCAGAGAGTTCCACTGCTGGACAGCTCTTACAGTGAGGAAGTTCTTCCTAATGTTTAGGTGGGATCTCCTTTCCTGTAATTTGAACTCATTGCTCTGTGTCCAAGTCTCGAGGGCATCAGAAAACAAAGTTGCTCCCTCCTCTTATTACATTTTTTCATATATTTATATATGACTATCATGTCTCTCTCAACCTTCTCTTCTGCAGGCTAAACAGACCCAGTTCCCTAAGCCACTCTTCATAGGGCATGGTCTCTAGACCTTTGATCAGTTTAGTTGCTCTCCTCTGGATCTGTTCCAATTTGTTAATATATCTTCTAAATTGTGGTACCAGAATTAGACACATATTCCAGGTGAGGTCTGAAATATTGTGTTCAATTCTAGGCACCATGATTTAGAAGAGGTATTGACATCTGTCCGGTGCATTAGTTACGGAGCTTGAGGGATCTATTATAACCACTCATATTTCCCAATATTCAGCTCTCCAGACAGTTAGTGTTTTGTGTGGGATGGGGAAATACAGTTTCCTAGGGAGGCAATCATAAAAGTTATTAGAAAACAGTTTTTTTAAAAAAGAAACGAAAGAAAGAAAAAAAGAAAGAAAAGAACAATACTGTTTAAAGACATGTTTAACAAAGCAGTTATGGGACCGAGGGGGGGGGAGTCTGATAGGAGGGGTCAAAACACTAAGGGGACACTAGGAGGAGAGGGAGGGGCAAAATGTGGGGGTCATTACACCACTATGGACCTCTTCACACATCCCTCCCCCCCGTGCCTTTTCACCAGCAGTCGTGCAGGGTGCCACACAGTGATGCATGCTCCCTCCTCTCATCACATTGGGGGAATTGGACAAGGCACATTACCACGTTGTCCTTTCCCTTATCAGATGGGGAAAAGGGTAGAAAAACACCTTACCTTTCATTGTGTCCGAGGAAGTGTCCGAGGAAGTGTCTTGCAATGCTTCCTTGGCACTTCAAGCATCAATGGGGCAGGACCTGCTAAGCGTCATGTTACGGCACTCGGCAGGCCCCATCCCCAAACTGTTGCAAAGGAACAATTTGCCCCAGTCCAACCCAATCCAAGGAAACTGTGGAAAATAAGGGAGATTTCCAAAATACTTTCCTATGAATAAAACAGATCCCCTTTTATTTAATTTAAGCCAAGCAGTGTGTGTTCTTCATTTTATCATCACTAAAAAGGCAAATATATATTTTGTTACTTAATTAGTTATTTTGTGCTGCTTTTGGGCTGTAAAAATGACTGAAATTCTAATAGTTCATACATAATGGGAATCCTTTTTCCTCACTTCCATCCTTCTATGTTTTCACTCTGTTTCTTACTTTCAGATGGGGGAGGGGGTCAGAAATTGTTTCCAATCATTCTTAAGATTTTCAAGTGTGAAATCTTACTCTGTCATAACTCATCTTCAATTTCCTCCTTTTGGAAGGGAAACCATAACATGGCCTACTTTTGACTTCTGTGGTTTTTGAGGAACTGTCATTATTTATAGATTAATTTCAAGATTTGGCATTGTATCTGTGAATAAATCTGATTTCCAGGACTATGAAAACTAGATATTGTAATTTATTCTGACAGTCAATGTTAAATAAGAAACAAATTGATGTTTAAAATGTCCTACAGTGACAAGACTTATTTTCTAATACAGCTGTTCAGCTCTCTGTTGCACTGATACTCCCAGTGCCTTCAGGAATAAATGGAAACAAAGCAAGAAGCTGAGGAACTCAGTGAAATGTCCTAAAGAGGCCCAGCTGTACCATTACAAAAATGCCAGCTCTAGTATGTACTTCCTCTATCAAGTGCTGGGGTACAGAGAGCAATGTTGAGAGGCTGGAAATGTATGTAACCTACATGTGCTAAGGTAGCTGCCACCTTCAGATATAATAGAAAAATGCATTCAGATCATCAGTCTTAACTGACAGTCTCATCAGCTATGTCTGTGGACAACAAAAAAGATTTAAATATGAATTTAAAGCCAACCTTTAAAATGTGGTATAAACACTAGGAACTGGGAAGCCCTGGCACTCAGGCATTGTAACTGGAGGTAAGCTGTTATGGATTTATGTCATGGATTTTGAAGAAGCAAGAATAGAGGGTTAAAGGGAGAAAAGTGCAAAGAAAAGAAGACATGTCAAGCATACCTTTGTTGCAACTGCCTTCCATCTGGAAATCTATGTCCTAAATGTGAAAGACCATGTTGTTACCTCTGGAAGACAATCATACTCAGCCACAAGTGATTGCTCATGATGATGATGATGACAGAATGGGAAGAAAGTAATGTTTTTCCCCGTTTTGCCCCAGGCAGAAATATAACTTAGGCCACTCTAGAAGGGCTGTTTCAGGCAACAGGTAGGACATACTGAGTTCTATCTGCCAGGCAATGTGGCTGCATGCCCCAAACATGCATACTGTCCTCAGGTATTGTTGTGAATGAGTCTTCTGAGGCTGTGAATGATAATGGTGGGATCAGAAGAGGAAGGAAGAATCCTCGCGAGGGCTCGCTGGAAGATTTACACAGGAAGAGAATCAGGGAGATTGATGGAGAGTCTTCCGAGGAGGATTCATGCGGGGATTTGGGAGGGGATCTTGAGGTGGAAATGGATGCTGAGGAATCGGTGGTGGCAGAGGAAGTTGGCATAGATTGGGTACGGGCTCCGGAGGATCTTGGGGAGGAATCTGGGTCCATGGATGCTGTGGATGCTGGAGAGACTTGGGTATCTTCAGAAGCAGATCCCACATGGTCTGCCTGGAGGGATGAGGGTAGTTCCACAGGTGTGGACAGAGTTGGGTGTGGGCAGGGCGATCTTGATTCTGATGAGGAGTTTGGGACGCCTGATCCTAGGGCGTTGGCTGTTTGGAGCTCCGATTCTGATGAGGAACTTGGGACACCTGATCCTTGGGCGTTGGAAGTTTGGACGCTCACAGAAACCTAAATAAATTGGGGATTTTTGGCTACTATTCTTTGCATGTGGCAAGGTGTTGCTGGGCGCCATTGGGTTTCCTATACGTGATTCTGAAGACTGGCTTGGGACTTTGCAGCCAATGTAAGTTTGATCCGGATTATTCTACAACGGAGGGCTGCAATTGTGTGGGTTTTCCTGGGCTGCACTGTTATTACTATTTTGCATTAGCTGCTGTTTGCCTTCGTTGTCTTGGCTTTTTGTGCCATCCCATGATGTGGACCTTCTTGTGACAACTTCACCCTTTGGACCTTGGACTGGAACTCGACTTGGCATATCTCTTCGCTCCCAAACCCGGCTTGGTACCGTTCTCATCTCCGTGGCTGTCTACTGTAGCTGACTGCTGGCTTTGTTCTCGACCCTGATGCTGTTTCCTTATCTCGAGTCCGGACCGGTTTGACTTCGTTACAATGCTATGCTCCTTTAACTCCTGGCCTGGCTTTCAACTCTGCAGCGGCTTGCCGCTAATTCCTCAGCGTCTTCCAGTTTCGCTTGTTTGTGCCACTTACGGCGAAGAGCTTTTAGCCCGGTTTGGGTTTTTACTTAAGTTTGGAATCGCTGCTGTACTTCTGGGTTTTGGGGAAGTTTTGGGGGCTTCATAGCTATCTACCTTTGTTTTTTTTTGCCATTTTAAGCCCGTTTTGTGCTTTTGGGCTGAGTTCAAGTACTTTAAATTAAATCCGGATTATATTTCTGGATAATCCGGATTATATGCTAGTTTGTGTTTTTGGGTGTTTTTTCTGTTTTGACTGCTTAATAACACTGAAGATTAAGTGTTTTAAGCTTCAGGACAATTTACTGAGCTGTTTTTGAGTTATTACTTAAATAAACTATATTTTGCTCTCAGTTGGCATCTGACCTTTGACAGGTATGCTGGAGTAGAACTATGAAATAAGATTCAAATTCACTTCTATACAGAGATGTCTCAGGGGTTAAAAGATCTTGACTCAGCCTCAGTTCTAAAATTTGACTATCTCATCAGCCAAAAGTAGACCCACACTTCCCACTGAAACAATGGTATATTTATGTTGGTTAAAATTGTTTTTCATTTTAAATATTGTATTCTTCTTCTTCTTATGCACTACAAATAAGTTATATATAGTGTGCATAGAGATTTGTGTTTTTTTCAAACTATAGCCCGACCTCAGACAGTCTGAGAGACCATTCTTTAAAAAGTTTGAGGACCCCCTGTTCTCGGCAATGCACTGTCTCTAAACCACAGATCTATACAGCGATAGTAATTCTAACCTATCCCAGACTGTTTAGTGAATGTATGCGAAGTAAAACTGTTCACATCTTTTAAATGTTAAACGCTCCTTATAAATATTGGCTAGTATTCTGTCATCTATTCGTCTGTAAAACTGTTAAATTTTTATAATAGCTACTTAGTCATGATTGGGGCAGGATTGCTGTGAACATAACTGTCATTCAAACTACTTTGGCAGAGAGAAGAAGGATACTTCTATCAGATTTGGAGGATGTCAGGCCAAGAGAGGTTATTTAGTTAAATATAATTAGCTAAGGATAATAATGAACTGTAGATCATGCCTGTAGATATTTGTAGAAATATATTTCCTTGTAGCTGTTCTCTAGGGTCTTATGAAAGTTGTGGTGTTATCTGATCAGAAGTAGTGTTAGAACAAGACACATACTGAATTACTGGCCCTCTGCCCTAGGCTAAACTCTTCTCTTTAATAGAAACAATGTATTTTTATAGTTAAATTTGGGCTACATGAGACTGAAAGGCATGGTATATCAGGAATGTAGACACCATAGTAATTTCTGGCTCAGAGAATTAGATGCATGTCATAAGGGATTGTGGCAATTGCGTGCAAAAAGAAACCATGTTGCTTCTCCTTTTGGTTGTCATCCTTGGTGGGATGGATGAGCCACTGCAGGTCAATGGAAGCACCATAGAATGTTTTGATATGATTAAACCACCAGAGAAGAAAGTCAAAACTGAAAAACCTAAAGAGAAAGTCCTCAATAAATAAAGAATCAGGAAATGGGTGGTAGGAGGATTTTTCCACCATGTGGGTCTCATTATAAATGATCAAAGAATGACATGAAATACAAAGAAAGGAAATAAACCCACATAGGTCTTTGATTTATTAAATTCACCCTTAATGTTGCAGTTTGTCTGCTTTTAATAGTCTGCCATTTATATGGATGAAAGCAAACACATGTCATTCTCTTTTTTTAAAGACTTAATTTCTTATAGGGTAATGCCATGGCTAGCTACAGATGAACCGGACAAAAGCCATTCACAAACCCATTTAGCAAACTGCTGTACTAGACAATACCGAAAGTGCTTAGTGAAGATGATTTTAAAGGATTATACATGAGAATATGTATTTAGATTCTTTTACTCTCTTTAAAAACACACACATACACACACGGCTTAAATTATTGAGCCTGATCTACAGTTATGTGGGAAAGGCCATGTAATAAATGCTCAAAAATTGCATGTTCTGAAGATTATGAGGTGGTAATTACATCTGAAATCACCAAAAGGCACAAGCAGTGATTAGTGGGATGGCAGGAGTTTTGAATCACCAGGTTTCACTTTAGGAAGAACCACTTAATTACCTGACTCTTATGTGGTCCCTGAATACCCTATAATTACCAGCACTTTAAAAGAACCCTATTGAAAGGATAGGTTTGCTGAGTACAATGGGAACGCTTCAAACAGACTTGATCTTTTAATGTGTGTTTACTGAAACCCATGAGAAGTAGTTCCTATTATTAATTCTCCAAGGAACCTAAGCTGGCTCTTGATTTCACAAGATGAGCTACTGAATTAAATTCAAGGAAGAACACTATTGCAAAAGAGGAGCAGCAAAAATGGCACCAGAACCAACTACAGTAGAGAGAACACATAAGCATGAATCTCTTAATGAGAAAAACCATCTAAAACAAAAGGCAAATTATTTATTGTTTAGAAATAAATTGATGTTTATTACTTTTTGTACATACAAGAAATTATTCATAAAATGCACTTTCAATTAGTAGACTTTTTATATACCTAATCTGAAGAAGAAGAAAAATAACAAGATTTACTGTTAACCAAAAGTAACATAATTCTCAAACTTTCCCCCCACTTCTCAGATCAAACATATCATCCACATAAGTAAGGATAATGGTGGCAATCCTTGTGAAGACTGGTCAACAACTTTAACTATGTTTGGCCAGATTGCACCATTTCCAATCTCTTTTCCTCTCACTGATTCCAGGGTCTATTCCTGGGGCCTTTTCACATTACTCAAGTATGGCAATATTCTATGGAATCCTGAGATTTGGAGTGGAGACAGGGGCATAGGAGGTGAAATGAGGGCTTTGCTTCTGTAGATAAGATTCAATTCTCTTGAATTTATCCCTCAGTCCTCAAATTTCTGGCATTGCAATAGCTAAAATCTTCAACTGAGCACTAAGTTTAGGCAACCAGAAGCAAAATATTGTGTGTGGAGGGGTTCTTTTTACATGGTCAACACTGTTGATTTCTTCTCCCATAGCTACAGTTCTGTGTTTAGAGATAGTGATTTAGAATCCTGAGTCAGAAATCTCTAGACCCTACTCCTGTTAAGCTCTGTCAAGAAAAGCAGACTACCATAATGGGGAAGTTAGACAGTTTTGCAAGAGTGTTACATCCCCACTCCCTCTAAAAAGCTACATGTGAGAAGACACTTGGGAGGAGTTTGGAGACATGGAGTGGGGAGAGAAACTAGCAAAATGTCAGACAGACAACCCTTCCACACAGCCATATAACCCAGAATATCAAGGCAGAAAATCTCACAATATCTGCTTTGAACAGGGTTATCTGAATCTATACTGCCATATATTCCAGTTCAAAGCATATAATGTGGGATTTTATTCAGCTGTGTGGAAGGAGCCTGTGATTGAACAGTATTTAAACCAATCAGTGTTTAGCATACTACTTCCTTACCCATAGGCAAAACTGCAGAACCACATTGTCGCAGTGATTAAATCCTGGGTTTTCTCATATTAGCTGGGTTTTATCTGCAAGTTAGTTTTATATCAGCAACCAGCTTTAAATCCTCAGAAAAAGAGACAAAAATTGAAAAAACTAGTAAATATGACAAAAATGTTCATTTGTAGCTTCTCTTTCTGCTATAGAGTAAACCTTATCAAAAATGTCATGAAACATTAGCACAGATTTTTGAATGTTTGCATATATGTTATAAGATATCTTGGAGATGAAACTAAGTCTAAACACAAAATGCATTTCTGTTTCATATATGCCTTGTACCCTGTCAAGGACAGAACACCACAAGATAAGATATAACAAAGTTTATTGGAGTTACAGAACCAAAAATGCCCGTAAAAGACAAGGGCTAGGCAAACATTGGCCTTAAAAGTAAAAAGACACAAGGAAAACGTTCAAAAGATAAACCGGATTAAACCGGAGTTTAATCCGGGTTAAACCAAAAAAGCTTACTTCAGCCTGGGACTAAAACAAACAAAAGCTGGTGAACAAAAGGTTCAAAGGAATACAAAAAACTGGCAGCAGATGCTTCTCTGCTGCCAAAAGCTATGTTTGAGTAACTAAGAGGTTACTCCTCCACACAGCAAGCAATTTCCAGATACAAACGCAGCATTCAAGGGCAGAAGCGGTCAGCGAAGTTCCAATCCGGTCCGAAGGTCGTAAGGCAGGTACAGACGTTTGTAGTTCACCAGGTCCAACGATAATTACAGGAAGGAGAGTCCGAGGCCGTAGTCAGTCAGTCAGTCAGTCAGTCCAGAATAAACAGATGGCGTCCGTCAAGAAGACGACGGAGGTCCAAGCTATTAAGATTAAGCACAGGTTGCACAACAAAAGCCCACACAGTTCCTCCCGCCGTCTATGCCCAGTGTCCTTGGTAACTTACGTAGTCAGCAAACGAATCACACCCGTCTTCAGGAATTTCCCACACAGAGCCCAAGCGTTCGTCCAGATTACCTTGCCCAACGCAATTAGCCATTGCTTCCAAACCCCATTTTATGCCAGTTTACAGCTCCTCATCACTATCAGCTGTTACCCTAATTCCAGGCGTTTCCTCATCACTTTCCTCATCAGAACTGAAACACCTTTGACTACGCCCCACAGCATCCCCAGCTGTGGATCCCGTCCCATCCCTCCAGCTTGTCCACGGGTCTAATCCTGAAGGTCCCCAATCGCCTTCCATACTATCATTGCCAGTGGCACCCAAATCCTCCCTCACACGAGTCCATTCCATGTCATCCTCCTCTGAGCTAACCATCTCTTCCTCCATTCTCTCAGTAAAACCCTCAAAGGAATCCTCGTCAGATGGTTCTGCAAATAAGTCCCGCAGCCGCTTCCTTTCTCGCTCCTCGAGAGTATCTGACTCCCGAGGAGTCTTACGACCACGTCTCCCAGTATCGGAGCCATAAGGCTCAACCATAACACACCCATAGCTTAAAGGTAATTTTATGCACAATATTTTTTAAAAATAATGTTTGCACGAGACACAATGAGTGTATCTTAGCCATCTATGTGGACAATTCTGGATTTTGGACTATTCTGGATTTCTAAATATGACATACTCAACCTGCATTAGATCATCTTTAGACAGGTTGCTACTTGGACTGATGATCAAATACAGCCTCTGCTCCATCATGCAAGGTGGTGGTTTGAGGCCACTGAGTATTTTTTTTTTAAGTATACAATGCTTTAAAGAGCAGCCAAGTGCCATGATGATGTTTGTTAGTGGAGATTGCCTTCCTTTGTTCAGGAAAACACAAAAACAGGGCAAATGTCTTCTTTGTATGAAACCTGTTCATACAGCAGACTTCTGACACAAACTTTCAGACATGCAATGTTTGCTTATTCAGTTATAATGATGATATCATTCATAAATTCATAAATTCTTTAATCAAAGAGATGTGGGAGATGAGCTTTGCTCTTTTTTAATATCGGTGCCTTTCAATTTGATTTCTTTTCATTCAGTTTCATACAGTGCCCTATTAAACAAAAATAACATGGGAAATTACATTAAATTGGAGGAAATTAAATTAAGCAAAATCAAATTAAAGAAACCTGTTCCAGAGATGCTAAGTGTTTGACTAAAACCAGGCTTTGGGTTTTAAACTAATTCAGGCATCTCCAATTGAAATGAGGCATTACAGAGAACCAAGGTGTTCAAAGGGGGCATTACTGGTTTCTCTGTATGGTTTTCATTTGAATCCCTCAGTGACATTCTGTCTGGGCTAAAAGTGTCCTGGAGGTTAACTTCTTACATGTAAAAACGAGAGTGGGTATGGGGTGCAGTGAATAGCAATTGTGCAAAACTTCTGTTTTATGCACTTAACGTACAAAGCAGATTAACTTAGCAAACAGAAGAAAAAGATATACATTTTCCCTCTCTGCAATTTATCCACTAAACACATTCTATCCAATTTTGAAAAGGACTTCATAGTGAGGTCCAACTAAACTTAATATACCTGACCTAACATATGCATTTACAGTTCAATCTCATATTCAGAAATAAGTCCTATAGAGTTCAAATATTTACAACAGGGGCAAGCAATGTGTGATGCTCCAGTTATTACTGGATTGCTATTTTCACCATCCCACACCTCTGATCAATAATATCGGAGGGATCAGAATCTGTTTACTACTGATAAAAAGGACTATAGCTGTAGAATTAATGTGTTGTCAAAGGCTTTCATGGCCGGGATCACAGGGTTGTTGTATGTCTTTTGGGCTGTGTGGCCATGATCCAGAAGTATTCTCTCCTGATGTTTCGCCCACATCTATGGCAGGCATCCTCAAAGGCTGTGTTCCATGCCACACAGCCTTTGAGGATGCCTGCCAGAGATGTGAGTGAAACGTCAGGAGAGAATACTTCTGGAACATGGCCACACAGCCCAAAAGACATACAACAACCCTGTAGAATTAATGACAGTCAATGGCTCTGATATCAGCGGGGCAGTGAATGTGGTACTCATGCTGGGGAGAGGTTCAGTACCTTCGATAGAATTAAAAACCCAATTACATTTCCTCACTGATATTAGAATCACCTACTGTGTTTACAATGGAATCCTATGCACATTTTTCTCAGAAATGGGCTTACTGTATACAATGGTATTTAGTTGTCGGCATATTTGAATTAAATCACAGACTTAATGTACTAAAACAAATATTAATAGTTAGCAACAAAGGCCAATGCCTCAAATACTTTGAAGATCCATTATTTCAGTTGCGCCATTAGTCCTTCTGGCAATAGAGACCGCAACTATTTGTTGTTGTCGTTAATGGCTCGGCTCATAGATGACCTTGTAGGAAATCTTCTTACAAAGAAACTCTCCATACTTAAATTACTGTATATGTCAGAAGGCAAACATACAAACAACCTCCAAGAGCATATTCCAAAACCTTACCAGGTTGGTACAGTCTCACAGAGCTTGCATTCCATTGGCCACTTCAATACCAGGCAAGACTCTTCTCTTTAGTAAGAGTAGAGTACATAAGCATTTTCCTTTCATTTGTCAATAGCGGTCATTTTCCAGCTAAAGCTGATTACAATAAATCAACCTGTTTCCATACCACATTTGATGTTTTTCTGTTTTTCTTAGAATCTCTACCGTAACCAATATTAAAAAGTGTTTGAAGGCATCCTGCTCATCTCTAGCTTTACAAAAAATTACAATCTATCTGCCACAATTAATATCTTCCTTCAAATACAAAAATAATGAGAAGCAAACATTATACAAACATTTAGGTGACAGAGTAGGATTCTATTGGAGACAAAAATTATGTTCAGGATGCAAAGATATGCAAATTTGTTTAGATTGATTATAAGTAGATTGATCAGTTTGATCATCTCCATATAAAACAAATCTCTATAAATGAAATTGTATGGTAAAGGTTAATCCACCAATCAGCTTGATTAAAGATGACAATCCTGTTTGAGATACTTTCTCTGAACTAAGTCCAGCTATTGTATGAAAATATTTATTCTCAGATGTTTTTAGACGGCAGCCTTATTTGATTATTTACTGGATCAGAAGGCCTTTCTTTTGCTTTTAAGAGAAACTACTTGGATTATGGTATATTGTAGAATAGAACCACACAAGTTTTTCCAACCACTACTGTGCTGCAGAGATGTGGTTCCTGGTGGTTCTTTCAATCCAAATGTCTTTCCATTGACAATGTATCATTGTTAGAAATGTTCTAATGAGAAGGGGTAACTGTATTTTTAAATTTAGGACATCTTAGAAGTGGAGTTTTTTTGCATCCTGCTGCTTCTCTTATGTGTTCCAAACAGATGCTGTCTATTTATCCCAGGAAATTGTATTGCTAAAGCTCCTTCCCCCGGGATATCTGCTGGAAATCTGTTACCCAAAGAACAGCAGAAAATTAGGTGATGAGATAATATAAAGGTAAAAAAGGGGGGGGGAAGCAAGAGATGGGATTTTGTATGTGTGTGTGTGTGTGGAGTATACAAGAATGGTGTCTTTCAATAATTCATGCATCTATTTCCTTCTCTCCCAAAATCAAGACAGGAACAAGAGGCCAGAGCATAAAATGAAAAGTAGCATTCTCATTTAGGTATTAACTATACAACTTTTTACCCAGCATGGAATCCAACCTGCATGATCTCTTCACTCGTCGGGGGAGGCCCTCCTCTTGCTCCCACCACCCTCGCAGTCACGGTTGGTGGGGATGAGGGAGAGGGCCTTCTCCGTCGTGGCCCCCCGGCTCTGGAACTCGCTCCCCAGGGAGATCAGGCAGGCCCCTACCCTCCTCTCCTTTCGGAAGAGCCTGAAAACATGGCTCTTCCAGCAGGCCTTTGACAACTGATCTAGTAAGATCGACCTGTTGCCTTTCCAATAATAGTCCCGTATTTACGCCTCTTCCAGCACTTTGAAGGCGATGACAATTTGGATAATCCACCCCTTCCTGATGATTTCGACATAACTAGCACTTTTGGCGCAGGTTTTTCTAGATTTTATCCAAGATTTTATCTTTTGTCCTTGTATGTGATTTTTTATGACTTGTTTTTATTGTTGTTTTGATCTGTTTTATTGCTTTGTTTTATTGTTGTTAACTGGGCTTGGCCCCATGTAAGCCACCCCGAGTCCCTTCAGGGAGATGGGACGGGGTATAAAAATAAAATTATTATTATTATTATTATTATTATTATTATTATTATTATTATTATTATATCATACGAAGGCTTCATTCTTGTCAGGCTTTCATCTTAAAGTTGAATGGAAATCTGGCATCAAAGTAATAGTTAAACTTTGTCCATTGGTTCTCGCAGAAGCAGAGGAAGCAGGAGGACATTTTTGCTCCCTGGCTTCAGGTAGGATTTGGCTAAGATTTGGCTAAGATTTTAAACTGAGTTTGGGCTTGGCTCCTGTGGTCAAAGTCTAACTGTTGTGTGACTGTTGTGTTGAAAGAGAGCCAGGTACTTAAGTTGATTGACAGCAGGCATTGTCCCCTGTTAATTGAGTTTCTGGGAAAGCTTTATTTGCCAGTGTGAGTTTCTGCCAGAGCCTGATCCCAGAAGGGCAGTTGGTTCTCGCAGAAGCAGAGGAAGCAGGAGGACATTTTTGCTCCCTGGCTTCAGGTAGGATTTGGCTAAGATTTGGCTAAGATTTTAAACTGAGTTTGGGCTTGGCTCCTGTGGTCAAAGTCTAACTGTTGTGTGACTGTTGTGTTGAAAGAGAGCCAGGTACTTAAGTTGATTGACAGCAGGCATTGTCCCCTGTTAATTGAGTTTCTGGGAAAGCTTTATTTGCCAGTGTGAGTTTCTGCCAGAGCCTGATCCCAGAAGGGCAGTTGGTTCTCGCAGAAGCAGAGGAAGCAGGAGGACATTTTTGCTCCCTGGCTTCAGGTAGGATTTGGCTAAGATTTGGCTAAGATTTTAAACTGAGTTTGGGCTTGGCTCCTGTGGTCAAAGTCTAACTGTTGTGTGACTGTTGTGTTGAAAGAGAGCCAGGTACTTAAGTTGATTGACAGCAGGCATTGTCCCCTGTTAATTGAGTTTCTGGGAAAGCTTTATTTACTAACTATCCTTTGCAGTATATACAGGAAATAAAATAACATAAACAAATACACAAAGACGTGGTTTGTTGCAGTCTGCACATAAAGTGCGTGCATATTACTTAACTGTACAAAGATCCCACTTGGCCACCACGCTCACCAAGAGATGCAACAAAAGCAAAACATTCCCATCACATGCACCAGCTGTGGCATGTTCCGCTTTTTCACACAAAAACTAGACAACTACATCTGCTCCAAATGCAAACAGATGACTCTGATGGAGCAGAGGATCCAACAGCTCGAGCACCGTATTAAGACCCTTAAGGACATTCAGGCACTCGAGCTCTTCTTGGACACTGCACAACACGCTGCTGTAGATCAGCAGCCTGCATCACACCAACACCACCAAGACCATGATCAGGAACCTTATGGGGAGATCAACTCAAAGGTAGACAACCCTCAGGCTTGGAAGGAGGTCACCCATAGAAGGAGACGCAGGACCAGGCAGCCTCCACAGAACTCCTCTGCTCAGCTGCATTTACACAACAGATTTGAAATTCTTACATCATTAACATACAATCAGGAAACACATCTTGTGGAGGACCACAGTTTCTTAGATACCACTCAGTGGACCATCCTGGATCAATGCGCAGGGGATAGCCCTGACAGGGACAGTGCATCACCACAGTCACACTTATGTAATCATGCAAATGCTCCATCCCCAATCATAGACCAGGAGCAACAGGAACATCCTTGGGAGAGTAATGGGCTCTCGGATGTATCTCAATGGATTGTCATTGATGAATGCACTGGGGATGTTGAGGAGGAGGACAACACTTTACACCTACATGATTCACTTCAACAGGAACACTCTTCAGGGGACATACACACTGTCTTGCACAAAAGGGACCCTGTCAATCCTCAAAGGAAACAGGTCTTGGTAGTAGGTGACTCCCTCCTTAGAGGAACGGAAGCCATCATTTCCAGACCGGATGGGATGGCTCGAGAAACATGCTGCCTCCCGGGGGCAAAAATACACCATATCACTCAGAGGCTCAGCAGGCTCCTAAAGCCCCATCACCCTCCCCACCTTATGTTGATTCATGTAGGTACCAATGACACCGCTAGGCATACTTTTCAAAAGATCACAAATGATTTTCGAGCTCTGGGAACAAAGCTAAAACTGTATAATGTACATGTGATCTTTTCATCCCTCCTCCCCGTTGTAGGACATGGCTCTACAAGGGCCGGAAAAATAGTACAGGTCAATAACTGGCTCAGAAAATGGTGTCAAGAGGAGCATTTTGGCTTCCTTGACCATGGTCTACTCTTCCAAGAGGATGGACTACTGGCAAGCGATGGGGTGCATCTCACACAAGTAGGAAAACATCTTTTTGCACACAGACTCACAAACCTCATCAGGCGCACTTTAAACTAAATCCACTGGGGGAGGGGAACAACAGCCTGGCGAACACTATATTACCCACGACCACAGGGAACCGCCGTAAGGCTAAACGGAGGGCTGCACAAACACAGCAAGGACCAAGTACAGAGAGCACAATAATCCCAAATAAACAGTTCGAGGGGAGGTCACAGGGGCTTACATGTCTTTACACTAATGCTCAGAGCATGGGAAATAAGCAAGACGAACTCCAACTCCTAGCACAGCACCACACATACGATGTCATAGGCATCACTGAAACCTGGTGGGATGACTCCCATCACTGGAATTTAACCATTGAGGGCTATAACCTCTTTCACAGAAATAGAACAAAGGGGAGAGGAGGGGGAGTAGCTTTATATGTCAAAAACAGTTACGTTGCAGAAGAAATGCAAGACTGTAATCCGGGAAACCAGCTTGAAAGCATCTGGATAAGAATCAAGGGAACCGGGACTCAAAAAGATCTTGTCGTGGGTGTCTACTACAGACCTCCGAGTCAGGATGAAGGACTTGATGAAGCCTTCTGTCAACAGCTGACCAAACAGGCACAAAGAAGAGATATAGTAGTCATGGGCGATTTCAATTATCCCGATATCTGCTGGAAAACAAACTCAGCCAAGAGTACAAAGTCCAACAAATTCCTCACTTGCCTTGCAGATAATTTTATGGTCCAGAAGGTAGAAGAGGCAACAAGGGGATCAGCAACTCTTGATCTAATCTTAACAAATGTGGAAGACCTGATCAATACAGTTGAAGTGGTTGGATCCTTAGGGGCAAGTGACCATGTGCTCCTGCAGTTTGCAATACAAAGGAATGCTGAAACTAAGACAAGTCAAACACGCATTCTGGACTTTAAGAGAGCTGACTTCCAAAAAATGAAGGAATTACTGAGCGGCATTCCATGGACGCTGATATTAAAAAACAAGGGAGTTAAGGATGGATGGGAGTTTTTCAAAAGTGAAATACTCAAGGCGCAAATGCAAACAGTGCCAACAAAGAAGAAAAATAAGACAAGTGCAAAGAAGCCAGAATGGATGTCCAAAGAACTTCTAACTGAGCTAAAGCTCAAAAGTGACATGCACAAGAAGTGGAAAAGGGGAGAAATCACCAAAGAAGAATTCAAACGTATAGCCAACTCCTGTAGGGAAAAGGTTCGCAAGGCTAAAGCGCAAAATGAGCTCAGGCTTGCCAGGGACATAAAAAACAACAAAAAAGGTTTTTTTGCTTATGTTGGTAGAAAAAGGAAGAAAAAGGAGGCGATAGGGCCACTGCAAGGAGTAGATGGGGTGATGGTGACAGGGGATAGGGAAAAGGCAGAACTGCTTAATGCCTTCTTTGCCTCGGTCTTCTCACAAAAAGAAAGCCATCTTCAACCTCAGCAACATGGAATGGACGAAGGATTGGGGGAAATCCAACCCCAAATAGGGAAACAAGTTGTCCAGGAACACCTGGCCACTCTAAACGAATTCAAGTCCCCAGGGCCAGATCAGCTACATCCAAGAGTATTGAAGGAACTAGCGGAAGTTATTTCAGAACCACTGGCAATCATCTTCGAGAGTTCTTGGAGAACAGGAGAAGTCCCAGCAGATTGGAGGAGGGCGAATGTGGTCCCTATCTTCAAGAAGGGAAAAAAGAACGACCCAAACAATTACCGTCCGGTCAGCCTCACATCAATACCAGGCAAGATTCTGGAAAAGATCATTAAGGAAGTGGTCTGCAAACACTTAGAAACAAATGCGGTCATTGCTAATAGTCAACACGGATTTACCAAAAACAAGTCATGCCAGACTAATCTGATCTCTTTTTTCGATAGAGTTACGAGTTGGGTCGATGCAGGGAATGCCGTGGATGTAGCATATCTAGATTTCAGTAAGGCCTTCGACAAAGTCCCCCACGACCTTCTGGCAAACAAACTAGTAAAATGTGGGCTAGACAAAACTACGGTTAGGTGGATCTGTAATTGGCTAAGCGAACGAACCCAAAGGGTGCTCACCAATGCGTCGTCTTCATCATGGAAAGAAGTGACAAGTGGAGTGCCGCAGGGCTCCGTCCTGGGCCCGGTTCTGTTCAACATCTTTATTAACGACTTAGACGAAGGGTTAGAAGGCACGATCATCAAGTTTGCAGATGACACCAAACTCGGAGGGATAGCTAACACTCCAGAAGACAGGAGCAGAATTCAAAACGATCTTGACAGACTAGAGAGATGGGCCGAAACTAACAAAATGAAGTTCAACAGGGACAAATGCAAGATACTTCACTTCGGCAGAAAAAATGGAAATCAAAGATACAGAATGGGGGACGCCTGGCTTGACAGCAGTGTGTGCGAAAAAGATCTTGGAGTCCTCGTGGACAACAAGTTAAACATGAGCCTACAATGTGATGCGGCAGCTAAAAAAGCCAATGGGATTTTGGCCTGCATCAATAGGGGAATAACGTCTAGATCCAGGGAAGTCATGCTCCCCCTCTATTCTGCCTTGGTCAGACCACACCTGGAATACTGTGTCCAGTTTTGGGCACCGCAGATGAAGGGAGATGCTGACAAGCTGGAAAGCGTCCAGAGGAGGGCGACTAAAATGATTAAGGGTCTGGAGAACAAGCCCTATGAGGAGAGGCTTAAAGAGCTGGGCATGTTTAGCCTGCAGAAGAGAAGGCTGAGAGGAGACATGATAGCCATGTACAAATATGTGAGGGGAAGTCATAGGGAGGAGGGAGCAAGCTTATTTTCTGCTGCCCTGCAGACTAGGACACGGAACAATGGCTTCAAACTACAAGAAAGGAGATTCCACCTGAACATCAGGAAGAACTTCCTCACTGTGAGGGCTGTTCGGCAGTGGAACTCTCTCCCCCGGACTGTGGTGGAGGCTCCTTCTTTGGAGGCTTTTAAGCAGAGGCTGGATGGCCATCTGTCGGGGGTGCTTTGAATGCGATTTCCTGCTTCTTAGCGGGGGGTTGGACTAGATGGCCCTTGAGGTCTCTTCCAACTCTACTATTCTATGATTCTATGATTCTATGATTTTAATGCAAATGCAACTGAGTTAGATTTTTATGGAATTCAGTATCTTAATATTTGAATGGAGTCAAGCATGCTTTATTAAAACAGCTATAAAACAAATCTATGGGCGTACCACACAAACAATCTGACAGTTTGCATTGCTCAAGAGCTAAGCATTATTAACATACTATCAGTAGTGTTTGTTTTTAGAGCTAAATACAACAAAATCTCCCCTACTATTTTGTTTCTATGCAGTGCACACACACAAAACACCACACAAAAAAAAGATTTGATTGTATCCAGCTGAAAAGGGAGACAGACCATGGTCAGACTGGTTTGGGTGAGCCAATTCAAAGCTTGCTTCCTTTCCATTTCTCAATGGCACAAACATGGTTCTAATCAAGGAGAAGATATCCCTAAAATCTACCTTTGTGATTTCAATTAAAGGGTGGCTTTAAAAAAAAACCCACAAATGAAAACACAACAAAACAGAAAGCCGTTGAATAATACAATTTTTCTCCAAATGATTTTTCCACTTTGGTTGCCAAAGCAAACACATGGTCCATGTTAAGCAGTTGGGTCTACATCAATTCATCAGCTGAATGAATTGCACTAGTTCAACTGCTAGACTTGTTACACTAAATCCCACTGTTTTTAAAGCCTAACTCCTAACATCCTTTTTGCCTTGCAGAGGATTCTGGGTACAGCATACAAATAATGTATTTTTGAAAATTCAGAGGGAATTTCTCTCCCTGCCCCCTTTTCTTGTTTTTTTCTCAAAATACATTTATGAAATACTTCACTAAATTAAAAAATGAAATTGAGCCAAAGATACTTAACAATTACCATTAGGGGGAAAAATCACTAGTTCCGAGAAGTTCATTCTCCCTCCCTTTCAGGAATCTCTCAGCATTCTTTGCTTGCATGTTTTCTTATTTGTTTATCCACAGGGTAAGCATTTTCTTTTCTTTCTTTTTTTTTGTTTACCTCCTACCCACAGAGAGTCATTACACAGCCCCAATGAAGATATAACCTTTCATTGGATGGGGGCACTCATGTGACTCATCAAGGAAAGAGGAAGTTGTGGTAGGCAAGGAAGCAAATTACTCTGAAGCAAAAGCAGCAGGAAGAACCAAGAAATACAGTGGTGCCACATGAAATATTCATATGGCTTAAGCTTGGAAGTTTCTTATTTCTACATGAGGTCCATTGGTATAGTCCTAGTTGCAATTAGAGGAGATACAGTTTAGAGTGGATCTTGAGATGAGAAAATGAGATAATAAAATCAATACATATTGTATTGCATACAGTATAGAGAGGAAGGGGTAATGTTTAATTAAGATGTGCAGGTATGGTTGATCATCTTCAAAGCACAGCTTACTGCAAATTACTGTCTATTTTGAATAAGTCCAGGAAAGTTAGTTAACTCTAACAAAAGCATACTGTGGGTTCTTGGTATCTGCTGGGGTTTGCTGCATGAACTTTTCATGGATACAAAAATCCAGGGATGCTCCAGTTCTATGATATAAAATGATGTAGTAAAGTGGTGTCCCTCATACAAGTGTCTGTGTATAAATGGAAAACTCAAGATTTAATTTTTGCATTTAAAAAAAATATTTTCAAGCTGGTGGTTGAATCTGTGAATACAGAATCCAAGAAAATGGAGAGCTGATCATAAATGAAACAGACAGTGTACACAGTCCTTTTAATTTAATGTGAAGCTTCCAGACCATGGTATTCACCATGGTATTTAGTACCAGGTGACTGGAGGCCAGAGCTTTTGAGAATTTGAATCATATGCTAAATTCATACATCATTTTAATCAAGGCAAAGATGCACACAAAGAAAATATACCAGATACTTAAATGATGGAGGCTGAAGAATAAAGTTAAACATCAATAATAAACAATGAAGAATTTTCAGGGTTCCACAGTGACTAAACAAAGGATACTCAAAGACATGATGACTTTGAAGGCACTGATAAAGTATATACATTCACTCACAGAGGATTAGAATTTTCAGAGAGTGTGAGTAGAACAATTCAGTACTATAATGGTGAGAAATTGAGTGATTTGATCACTGTTTATTAGAGCAGATCTGCTAAACTATGACAGATTAATAGAAATGTGTCCCACTATGTTTCTGTCTATAAAGCAAACAGCCCCCCCTCATTTTTTGATGTTCACATAATACAAGGAGTAACATAATTCAAAATCTTGACTAAGACTTACATGAAACATAGAAACTTGAGGAAACAGTTTGTATTTAAACTATAATAATGAGAAAAAAATAAACCAAAAATAGGTCTAGCATGTTTCTCCTTCTAAATTTACCTTGTCTTCTCCTATACATTATAGCAGAGGTAAGCAGGCTCCAGAAGTCAAAGACTCCATCAGGAGCTACATCTTTTTTCTTTCACAGTTATTCCCATTATTGTCAGCAAACGCATTGCACAAGTGGTAGCAACAATATAAAAAGTTTTAAATGAAGCATGTCCCCTGTACAGTAGGATAGAACATATAATTTATTCAAATCCCAGATTTTAAAAAGATTACCTGAGTATTCGGGAACCCTGATAAGAAGCACCCCAAACAGGTGAGAATCTTTGCAGTTCGAAACCCACTTGCCATGAAAAATGCACATAAGGCTTGCACAGAAAATAGCATTTTCTTATTCAAATGTTGTTTTCTGTCCAGAAAACTTGCTTTCTATACAATATAACATTTTTGTGCAGAAAACATTCTGTACAAAAAACCCTCATATATTTTTCATGCAGAAAAATACAAAAAATATAAAATATAAAACTTGGAGTATTCCCCAAAAACTGGGACTTTCTCACAAAACAGGACAAAGTGATTAAATTAATTATTCTACTAATGAGCACAAAATTTGCATCCTTACTGAATGCCAAGTTTACAAACAGTGCTGTGGTTATAGCAGGGTTCCAGGAAGGCAACTCTGCTTGTGAACATGATTCATGCAGAAAGGACATGCCCTGTTTTATAGGCAAAGCTGTATTTTGCTACTACTGACACAAAAAATTCAACAACAGGGAATTTTGGGAAAAAGCAAAATTTCAGGGAGCAGGAGAGAATGCATATACCTCAAAGACTATTTGCTACCTACTCTTCCATCAGAATTCCCCAAGGATTCCTGTATTTGGATTGTGTTGTTGAATTATGGCTATTTCATAGATAGAGTGATACAGTTGGAAGATACCTCAAGGTCCAACTGACCCAACTTCTGCCATGCAGGGAAATAAAAGCCATCCAGTCTCTGCTTAAAAGCCTCCAGAGAGGGAGACTCCATCACCCTGCAAGGCAGCATATTCCACTGCCAAACAGCTCTTACCACCAGGGAGTTCTTCGTAACGTCAATTTCAATCAATTGTTCCATGTCTTAGTCTCCAGAGCAGCAGAAAACAAGATTGCTCCCTCTTCAGTGTGACATCCTTTAAAATATTTAAAACATTCACATTGAGTGTGAAGGAAGGATTCCTTTGCTGCAGGCCAAAAAAAAAAAGCTTATTATTTTCTATGGGAGGCTTCTAACAGGAAACATGTTAAATGTGCAACATGTAAGACTGGAAAATGAACACTCTGCCAAAATAGTTTTTAATTTAATCTAATTCCTCTGAGTTCTTTTTTACCTGTTCTTACAAATATTACAACTCATACAAACATGCATGTGTTCAGAAGCACGTTCCTCTGTGTGCCGATGAGCCCAAACCCTGCAAATAATTTTGCTTTCTAGATGCTTTACCCGCCAATCATGCTGGGTGGCTTCTTGAATTGCAATTATTATCAGATGGTTCCTGATTTTTATTTTTATTTTAAATTCCTTGAATTTCGGCATGCACCCTTGAGTATGCTGTTTATCCCATTGTATTGTTCAGCTTGACCACAAAAAGGCATTCCTTCTTAAGAAATGACAAAGGGAATTATCAATACAAATGTTCACTTAGAGATCCAGGATCACAAATAAAAGCACAATTGAAGAATGCAGAAGGGAAGCCACAAAATGAATACAACATGACTCTGCAGATAATGAAACAAGTCTGGGAAACAATTCACTTCGGAAATTTAACCGAATGGCTTCACAATTGGCTTTTATAAGCTCTACATTTTTGTTGAATTGTCCCTTTACAGAAAAATCTAAGGAAATTAGAGAGGGAGGAAAACACATTTCCACAGATTAATCTGCACCTGAGGCCAGCCACCATTTGAGTTGCACTCACTGGTAGTTTTTCCTTGCCCTCAAAAAGTCCTTCCTCTTGTCTTCAATTAGATGGGGTGGAGTTGGTGTACCAGCTAGTGTAAATTTTTTTGGAATTTATTTTAGTCTTTTCTGGAGATGCATTTTGGAGAATGGGGGCGCGGGGGGGGGGGGAATTAGCAGATAAAGGGGCTCTCTTGACCTCCCTCAGCATGCCCTCTTTTCACCTATTTGTAGCAGAGTCGTATGAAAGTTCACCAATAGAGGAAAAAGTCTGCAATATACAGTGGCTGCACTCTGTAACATCTCACTCACCCTCTCCAGTTATATATGGTTGCTGCCCCTGATCTAAATCCATTGGGGCAGCCTAATGATGTTATTCCTCACTCCAAACTCATGTAGCTGCCATAAGCCCTTAAGAGCATGCTGCTCAAAGGGATGGACCATGATGGACCACTATAGAATTTCCAGGAAAGAAATAAGCAATTGTATCCAATAAGCACAAACATAGGTCTATTCCGTGACACATTTGAACAAAATAATTGCCAGTTCCTCTACATCAGATAACATGAAAAGCATTCTTCTGGAGCATTTTAGGCGCCTGGAATTATGCTTTCCCACACACAATTATATTGATTATACTGATTCTGTTCTTACACAAGCAAAATCTCATGTGTGATACAGCCCTCACATTGTTCTATGCTTTAAAAAGAGCTCACACTGCTTTCAAAACAGGGCATTTGTTCTCCACAATACTTTTACTAAAGTCATTTTGGTTAGTCCATCACATGTGTAAAATGATAAAGCATGTTTTATCACTGAAAAAGAAACATGTACTGTTGGGAAACACTGTGATTTTGGCTCACACATTTTTCTATCACTTCCTATTCCTTTTAGTTGCTTATACCCAAGATGACTGACTATAAGTAGTGTCTCTTTCTAACAGGAGGCCACATCAGGTTACAGCTAGAATTATATAAATCCCATTTTGACTTTTTTCTGAGTTCAGTTTTATTATCTAACATGTTTCTACTTTTAAATATTCTGAAGAGAAAAACACATCATATCCACTTAGACACTTGGCTATTTTCCATTCACAGTTTAGAAAAACATGAATTATGGCAACTGGAGTCCACAACGTGGCTAACCTTTGGATATGGATAACATTGCCTCTGTTTCTTCTGTATTTAGATCATTAATAAACACTCCATTTTCCAGGATTCTAACACTGTAGAGTGCTTTTTAGACTTATTCCTATGATAGACTTACATAGAAAAGTCATTATGAATAGCAATTTTGGCTTGGTCGACATAAAGAGCATCACTTAGCAACAGGGAACATTGGGCTGACATTATATAATAATAATAATAATAATAATAATAATAATAATAATAATAATAATAATAATAATAATAACAACAACAACAACAACTTTATTTTTATACCCCGCCCCATCTCCCCGAAGGGACTTGGTGCGGCTTACATGGGGCCTAGCCCGATAAAACAATCAATATCAGTAACACGACTATAAGACAATTATACCAGTAAAACATCAATAGCAATAAAACAATCATTAAAATCGGCAAGAAGCATACGAAAAACATACAATATTAAAACAGGAGACTAATTCATATTCATTTATGAATAGGTTTCCACAGAAATATGGAAATCCCAGCTATGAGCCTGTTACACATGAAGCATTAAGATTCTTCAGAATTCCTCAAGAAACTGATCACAGTAAACACACATTTGTGATTCCTTCTGATAGGCAAATAGTTAGAGCAAGGACAGTTGTAACCCATGCTATATTTCATTACTTATTAAAGAACCACTATTGCTCTGCATTTCCCTGAGAAGGATCCTGAAATTCCACTTTCCCAGAAGAATCGGAACTCTGTATTACTTTCATCTATTATGCATCCCAGTTGATATGTGACATTAGTATAGGTAGGATTTCCATTCAATATAAAGACTTCATATATTTGTGCACTATTATTGCTGTCCAATGCATCGAATAGACACTAGGTTGGGAAAGGCTCACTATGGCCTTATCACAAAGACCAGGCAAGCCATCCCACTTCACCTGGGATTGCGGCAAAAGGAGAGGGGAAGCGAGGCAAATTTGTCACCCTGCACACAGCTCCTTCTTGGCGATGCCATTTGGGATATTTTTTCTTTTCTTTTTTTTCTAAATGGAGGGTTTTAATCCTTTCCAAATTTGAGTGAAGGATGCATATAATCCACAGACCCCAGTAAACCACATAAGTTATTAGTTCATGCATCAATTGCCATTAATAGCCTTGAAAAATGCTTTCCACAGACTTGTATGAACCTCTTCATGACATCCACCCACTTCCCCCATTCAACACTTGGGTTTTCTATGTCATTGAAATAGGAATTTTCACTGGTAATATCTTGACTACAAGTTTCTGTTACAGAAACAAGGCAATAAAGAGGTTTTGTTTTTGTTTTGTTTTTTGCTTTTTGAAACAGTACACCCTCAAATCTTTATTTCTATTTATGGAGATACAGTTTTGCCCTTTATTATCACAAAAGTGTCCATAAAGGATTTCTAACACTCCATAGTGGCATTGCACATATCCCTGCTCTCCCAGCTTCTTGTCTACAACAAAGGAATATCCCAGATACAACATAGTAAAATGAAACCAGATCACTGTTTATTAACACCGTTCAGTTGAGATTCCTTTGATGACTAAAAAGCAAACCTTTTGTAGCAGCTCAGCTCTCTTCACATTTATTGAGGCTGGCAGTTTCTGCTTTTGTGTTCTTCAAGAGCAAAGCACTAAAAGGCATTTCAGATACTGGCTGAGAGCCAGGATTTGTCTTCTGGTGCCAGAAGGACACTGCTAACAGAAGCTGCTTCTACCCAATTCTCGGGGATACCTTCATCTCCGGGATACTTCCCCTTGCTGCATCATAGCTCAACCCATTATCTCCTTCCCTTTTCTTTGTAACATTTTTGAGAGGCTGGAGGGGTTATTGTGGGAAGGAAAGGGGCTAAACAAGTATCCCGCAACAGCTCGACTGTATATGCCTCAAAACTGAAATCGACCCAGTACTTCACATTTTGTGAAATCCTGTCTCTCTAGCAAAAATATTAGGGATATTTTTGTACCTCACCCCAAAAACCTCATTGGATTTCCTTATGATCCTTATATCATGTCTTTCTCAGATTGCAGACTCAAATAAATACTAGACACACAAGCTAAATCAAACTCTTGTCAGTTTCTTCCTCAGTTCCATGCATCCATCCTGCCATTGCTCTTTACATCTGCAACTGCAAAGGGAGAAAAGACAACCATAGACCTTTCCTTCTGTTCCCATGCCAACTTTAGATTCTATGGTACTACATCAAGGCAGGAAAATAAAATGCCTAAATGAACAACATTTTACTAGACCCCAAATAAACATAAGTCAATAATGTGATGCTGCAGTCAAAAAGCCAATGCCCTGATGGGCTAGAGCAACAGGAGCACAGATTGGGAAAAATAGTAGTGTCACTCTATTCTGCTTTGGGCAGACTTCAACTGGAATACAATGTCCACTTCTAGGCACCACAAGAAATATTTAACAAATTGGAACTTGTCCAAATAACACCTAAAGTGATCAAAGCCTTATGAGGAAAATCTAAGGGAGCTCAGTATGTTTAGCATGGAGATTGGACTAGACTACATCTACACACTGTAAAATCAATGCAATTTGATACCACTTTAATTATTGTGGCTCAGTTCTATGGAATTATAGGAGTTGTGGTTTGGTGAGGCACCAGCCCTTTTTGACAGAGAAGGCTAAGGACCTAGTAAAACTACAACTATCATGATTCACAGCATTGAGCCATGGCAGTTAAAGTGGTGTCAAACTATATTAATTCTGTAGTATAGATGCAACCTAAGAGGCATCATGATATCTGTCTTTAAATATCTGAAGGTCACATAGAAAATGATGAGATTTCATCTTAACCTCTGGAAGAATTTTTATTTACTGTAAGAGCTCTTCAACAGTGGGATAGATTACCTCAGGGGCTCTCATCTTTGAAGGTCTTTAAACAGAGGTTGATGGGATATCTTTCAGGAGTGCTTTTGTTGTGTTTTCCTGCATGGAAGGGGGGGGGGTTAATAGCCCTTATGGCCTCTTCCAACTCTAGAGTTCTATGTCTATACTTCTATTTGTAAATATTTTAGGTACCAAAGAAAAACAAATTGTGTTTTCATAGCTTTAATTTACATGAATTCTCTGAACACATTTGCAACTAATTTTTACATTATTACTTTCTCTAGTGTGTATTTTAAATTTGTTTGTCTTATAACTGTTTTTCCACTGTTCATCTCGCTGCCAAATTCATAAAACACATGAAAGCTTGCTGCTTTGTTTTGATCACTAGCAAGACACCACTAGAGTTCCTCCAGAAAGTGTTGATTTAAAATAAATGGCTACATCATTACCTAAAATCAAGTTCCAGTGTAAAGCAGTTGTTCTTCATAAAATTACATTTTTGTCTATCACAGCTTACTAAACTACTTTTATGAATTGTTTTGGTACTAATATAAATATGTTATACTTGTTGTTGTTATTATTATTATTTCTTCCATGCCTTATTGCCAGTTGCAACTTAAAATGGCTTACAACAAACTGAAAAACAAATTATTAAAAATTCACAAGATACAAAAATTTAAAAGCATTTAAACAATCATATTAAAAACCATATTAAATTGTACATAATTAAATGTGCACATGCGTGCATACACACAAGCTCGTGCGCCCGCACACAAACACACACCAGCATAAAAATGAGCAAGGTCCAACTTTGGTGAGACAAGCTTTATACAGTCACTGCTTGAATACCTGTCAGAATAGATATCTTTACTTATCCAAAAAGAAAAAAAAGAAAGGAAGGAAGGAAGGAAGGAAGGAAGGAAGGAAGGAAGGAAAGAAAGAAAGAAAGAAAGAAAGAAAGAAAGAAAGAAAGAAAGAAAGAAAGAAAGAAGGAAAGAAAGAAAGAAAGAAAGAAAGAAAGGAAGACAAAGAAAGAAAGAAAGAAAGAAAGGAAGACAAAGAAAGAAAGAAAGAAAGAAAGAAAGAAAGAAAGAAAGAAAGAAAGAAAGAAAGAAAGAAAGAAAGAAAGAAAGAGAAGGAAGGAGGTAGATGTCAATTTAACTTTTCCGGAAAAACAGTTTAAATGTTATTTCTAAAAAACATTTTTTAAAACAAACAACAATTCCAAAATAAAATCTAGATGTCCTATTATAACATTAATCTAAAGATTGGGTTTCTTATGCTTATTTTGCCCTTGGTATCCATTGGGGTTTGGTTTCAAACCCACTTTGAATGCCTAAATCTGTGGATGCTTGGCCCATTATGTATACAATGGTGCAGTAAGATGGTGTCTCATATATAAAATGGCAAAATCAAGATTTACCTTTTGGATTTTTTTCCAAAAAAAAAAAATTCTAAGCCATGGAAAGTTGGATCTGTGGAGGCTAAATCCCTGGATATGGAAGGGCTGAGTGTGCTGCTCTTTTTTGCAGTAGTGATTAACTGCAGAAACCTTTTTGACTTTTCAACATCACAAAATTTATTACTTTTAACATATAACTGCAGCTATTCCCTTGCTTAGTCAATGTTCCCTGAAATTTCACATACTTTCATCTCTCGTTAGGAACCGGATGTCAGTGGGAAAGTAAGTTCCCATCCTTTGTCTTCTGAAGTTGTCTATTTATGTTTAATGTCATCATTATAATTCAGATAATTTTCCATTTGTCTATTTAAAATTACTTTTGTGATCCTTGCAGGTATTGTACCAGTTCACACATATAAGAAGGAAATATTTATGACTGTTATAAACAAATGTTAAAGTACAAAGCAAACAAGACTATAGGGGTGACCAATTTATAGGAGACAGCTTAATACAATCTAGACAATAATTTCAAGAAGTATTGCATTACAGAAGAAACTGTGATTGTTTTAGTAATGAAGATTCAGCACATGGTGCTAAAAACTACAGGAAACATTTGCATTTTTGAGTCTAGAATTGTCCTACCAAAGGAACACTCTGTGAATCATTACTCTTTTGCAACCTCTGCTTAGAAGAAAATTCTATTCCACAAAGTCATATTCCAACATTAATTAAAACTCTTTTTTGAAGTTGAAACCCTATCAGTTTCTTTACAGTCTGTGATCTTTCATATTTATTGAGGAAAATACTATTGTTTCAGACCTCCATTGCTATGTCAAATTGAAGATTAATGAATCTGCAGGAAGGGAAACTATTAACTGAAGATATACGAACTCTTCAAATGAGTTACCTGTATGTCCCATTTTCATATTTGTAATATGGTAGCAGTCATCACTATCTGGTGAAATCTGGCATGAGGCTGATTTCACTGTGACTTTACAGACTGAGCATTCAATGTATACTTTCTTTACTCTGTTGGGAGGGAAATGAAAACACCATATAGCCTTTAATGAACCTTTGCCCAAGTACCAATACGGTATATCTGTTAAAAAATTATTTCAATCAGCAAAACCAGGATTGAGCAATTTTCTTAATCTATTGCAACCCCACCTCATCGGAGGACAAGAAACCCACCCAGAATTCATTTTTAAGTTGCAGTTTCAGTGAAATGCATCTAATTTTCCATGCCCCCTAATATATTCTGTGACACCTTAAGAATTAACACATTAATTATGCCATTAACTGTTGTGGGTTAGAGTTCACTTCATTAGATAATATGTGAAATTAAGTTTGTGTGTGCATGCGTGCGTGCATGTGCATTTGTGTGTGGCTTCAGTTGCCTATGCCAAAAACTTTGCACAAGGACAGACTAATTAAGAGCATGTTAACATTGTTGTAAATCATTTGGGTTGGGTGGGAGTGCAGTTTGTATTAAGCCACTTAAGAATGACAAACTTTTCTTATTTCAAGGCATGTTAATGATAGAGCTGAAGTGTTATTTATGTTTATATTGTTGGGTTACATAACATTGACATTTTGAGTAGAATTAGAGAGCAAAGGTAGTGCATTATAAATGCCATGTAATGCACTCCCACCTTGTGTAGGCCTCCCTTCACCTAAAGAACGTGACACATGTTCATTTACCCTAATTTAAAAGTCTGAAAGATCTGGCAAAACCACCTCTGAGTATTCCTTGCCTAAGAACACCCCATTGAAAACCTGGATGTTTGGGCTGGCCTTTGGAGAAACAGCCATTGGATGACCAGT